>NC_137240.1:10644274-13044274 GCF_051294905.1 Botryllus schlosseri | reverse complement strand
AGAGATCTAATTAACTTGAAAATCCTCTCTAGATCAATGATTCCCAACCGCGGGTCCGAGAGCTGCATGCGGCACTCAGCTAGCCTACTTGCGGCTCCCATTGATGTTGGAAAATCCAACAAAAATATTAAAAAATCAATCTACAACGAACATAAAAAAATTGATATTCAAAATTTCACTAGCTTGGCTTGGAATCTGGAGTTTATAATTAAGGGGGAAGACCAATTCCTTTGGTGTCGAGTAGCGATTCTCTACTCAGCAACGATTTGGTTACTCAAATTACGTCAAAAAGTATGCTCACACTCAAATGCGTTTGCACTGGCACGCAAATTTAAGTTTGCCTATAACCAGACTTAATTAAGTGCTGGTGGTGTTACAACACGTTTTACAACGCTATCTGACCAGCAAAACAATGGATTATTTGACTTGATTGTTAAGTTCAACGGCCGTATTGACGGATTGAATGCTTTTTTACCCATGATGAAAATGTTTTCAAGTCCTATTTTAGTTAATGTGGCCGCTGACCCTATAGTAATTTACAACTTGAGTTGCTAGACATGCAGTCAGATATAAAGACATGGCAATTTGTTTGTCCGTCTCACGAAAGTTTTTCTTTTAGTCTGCTACGTTTGAGCCACTACAATATCTTTTGATTATATAACAAACCGGAGGTCACGAATTAAGAACATACACTAAAGTAATTATAACAAGAAACCAGAGATAATAATTATGAATTACGTTCCCCCAGCTCTACAGGGAGGTAATTGTGTGGCGAGATAGCGCAGTGGTATAATCCACGGTTGCGGGTTCGAGTCTGACCGAGGTCGATTTTAGAATTCCTACCTAAGTGTTGGAGGTTTATCTAGGCTCCTCCTCGCCGCCTCATCCGCGTAAGCGGTGTCTTACAAAAAGCTTAGAAATGGTCCGTGCTACAAGTCGGCAGATACGGAATCAAAAATGCAGAAAATCGGCCTGGTGTAAATGACCGTTGTAGTCGACAAACACCATGATGACCTCAAACAAATAAACTCTACATGTATATCTGACCATCGCGGGGCTGAGAGAGAATTAAAAATTAATAGTAATTTATGGCAATTACTAAATTTATTGACGAAATTCAGTCTTCAACTTGAGATTACCACCCTATGGGGCCAAAGACCAACGTTTGGACTGGGAGACGAATTACTGTTTTGGTCCTGGTTCCAGGTAGAACCCACGCTAACATGATATATAAGCCCATGGTAATGGCGGCAGATCCCAATGTTGAATAAAGAATTATGAAATAACGATAGGCGCCCGTTTCAAGTAGAGTCATATGATAATAAGACGAAGCGAACATAAAATTCTGCCTTCAACTTAATACAGATATTGTACTGCAAGCCGCCGTTACGAGAAACGGCAAAAACGGCTCGGTTATGATATATATGTCACCAGCTGTTGATTTTTACGCACGTTCTGGATAGGCCTAGCAACGGTCAAGCAGCAACGGTCAAACTGCGCTTAACTAATAATAAGCATAACCAAATATCAACTTCAACACACAAGTCACTTTTTTAAACTAGGCAGAGCGGAGATAAATTACACTGCTGCGAGGTAGTGGTATGTGGAACGTGTTGATAACCTGATATACAGCACGGTGGGTGTTCTTACAATCACACTAATGTACGACGTACGTACATCGAATATCTATTTACTGTGGATACTTCTTACACAATGCAGGGTTGCCAGATTGGCCCTTTCGGGGCCAAATTCGTGAAATTTGGCCCTTTTTAGAGACAGTTGGCCCCAAAATAATAATTTGGCCCCTTGGCCCTTTATTTTCAATTTTTGGCCCTTTTTGGAAACAGTTGAGACATACCGTCAAACTAACTATTAAAATAAATCTGTCTCGCAAATTGAGCTGACAATGTTTATGCCAATGTCAAAGATTCGAGTGGAAACATTGTAGAAGATTTGGATTTGTTTTTGTAGAATGTAGACTGTGTTGGAATTGTAAATACAGATTTGTGAACAGGTGGACAAAAAAGCAGCGAACATGGCTGGAAGCTATGTAGCAGAAAAAGTCTGAAGAAGAGCACCCTTATAGTAGTTAATGATTGATAAAAATTTCAATGAAAAAAAATCAACATAACCTTAGAGTTTTTTGGTGTAAAACCTAAAAATTCGGTAGATAAGTTGGATAAGTTTCAAATGTAAAGAAACTATTCTCTCGATGTTTAATTAAAATTCATAAAATTCAATCACTCTCATATTATAGCACAAAAAGTTTTATTTTACGATTTTATATTCAGTCGGAAAAGGCTTGAAATAATGAAGAAGTTATTGTAGTTGGATCCAGTGTAGTTGCAGGTAGTGGATTTGGTGTCCTACAACAGTATTAACAATATAAAACTGGAATTCCAGGTGTCTATGGGTAATGTGGCAGCGTTATTGACGTTATTGAACAATTTGGCCCTTTTATTGGCCAATTTGGCCCCTTTTCCGGCGCTGTTTGGCCCTTTTTCGCAGAAGATGTCTGGCAACCCTACAATGACGCGCAAAGCTAATAGGCTGCTTCTGACGTAATAATGAGGAGTGGCATTTGAAAATCAGACGTTTGTGCTGTCACGAACCTGGTATAATATCTTTTCCTTGTTCACGAATGTTCAGTTTATGACATAATCCTTGAACAATTAAAAAGTAATCGTTCTTTCACAGAAAAATCGATTAGATATGGGAAGTATAGTCGATTACGATTACGATTACTTCGGAATTTTTTCGAATGTAATCGATTGCGATTACGATTACATGATAATGCTGTAATCGTCGTAATCGATTACGATTACTAATCGCGATTACCCCATGTCTGGTCTAGGCTAGACAGGACAATGTATTATGAAGGCCTCGAAATATTGCTACATTGATGTTCATCAGAGTGAAATACCGGTTCCTATTCTTGCTATAGATATTACCTGAAAATTAAGACATAAATATACAACGCTGCAATCGGTTTTTATGATAAAATAAACATATTTTCCCCTGTAGTTACGCCTGACAGGAGAATTGGTTTTATCGATACGAATAAAATCTTTCAGGTTTTTACTACTAAAGGTAACTAGTGCACTGCTTATCCAGATTGTAATCACCTTTTATCAGTTATGATAAGAGGCTCTCCAACTTGAAGAGATATATCGTCCTCTGTCTGCGCCACGTACTCATGCAAAGCAACGTATCTCTCCTGCGACGTAACAGGACTACCTATAATTTGTGAAACATCGTCAGGAGTTATATACAATGAATGGCGCGAGCTCTTGAAACATTGAATTTCGTGTGAAATATACGCATGCGTTCCCGTGACTTCAAATTGCTAATTCTAAATATTTTAGGCCGACACTGCGATACCAGCAAAACCTAATATGTTATATGTCGCAGTGTGAGCGGATCTAACATGTTTGTCGTCGAGCACGCAAGACATTATGGGCTCAGCTCACATACAGGTAAAATTTGACTAGACACCCTTCGCATAGGCTACTTCACTGCATATACTTTGGTTGTGAATCTTGTGATCGCAAATCAACCGCAAACCCGGCATCGGTATATATTACGTGACTTTGGAAGAATTGAAATTGTCATCCATCCGATCTTAGTTCGATTGTTTGGAAGTGTGGTCGCCGGCCGCAACCAGGGCTATCATTCCCTATCAACAGTTGCCGATTATCGATTCGAAATAGTTCAAATCATCAGAATATAGTTACGGAATGGTATAACGTGCAATTGTACGGTACATACTAATCAGTCTGTATGGTGTAGCCCAGTGTTTCTACACCCCGAGTCCGCGGACTCATTTGAGTCCGCGGAAGGTCCTGGGTTATTCCGCGAGCACAGGAATTTTAATTAACCTGGTATCTCCTCGTGTTTTTCAATGTAAAGACGCCAGTCTCGTGGTGAATTTATTATTTTAGGTAATTTTATATTGATAAAACCTTAAGAAATGATCAGGGATCCTAATTTAGGGGTCTACGGACATAATTTTAGTTTGAGAAGTCGAAAATCCACGGAAATGTCAAAATTTTCAATTCTTTCTTCCACCTCCGATATGATTTCGGAGCATGTGATTGACGGACCTACGGAGCTCGTTCAGTTTCGGACCAAAGTCATTGCAGCCTTACGCAGAAAATAGCTTTTTGGTCCGAAAGTGCATGAGCCCTGTCATGGTCCGGTTTCGTCAAATTCCGATTTGAGAATTAGGCTGCATGATTCGCAAAATACCTATTTTGAAATGTTAGTGAACTGTGATAAAAATACATAGATACCTCAAATACGTGACTGGCGGTATTCAACTTGAATAGTGCTTTCAGAACTACATTCATTGCAGTAGAATTTATTACCTCGGTGACTTTTCGGGTTTCCCTTATCAAGAATTAACGGCACCATAAGAAGGAGAAAGAGTTTGTATACAATCTTAAAACATTCCATTATAATATATACCGCTAATTGCTTGTGTAACGTCTTCTGTGTATTGTATAATTTGATTCTCTCTTATCCCTTTATTATGACTACCGGAGTACCGGTACAACTGACTTTGGCCATCTACCGTTCCTTTCTATTATTGCATCGTTACGTCAAATTTTGCCAATTTGGATTTCGTTTGAATCTCTTTCTATATGCTTCCTAGTGTGACGTTAACTCTTGTTGATAAGGGGCATACGAAATGCCATCAAGTTCATAAATTATACAGCAGTGAATGTAGTTCTCAAAGCAATATTAGAAATACCTCAATAAGCGATGTTTGGCCACGTCTATTTCAAATGCAAGAACAACGAAACAGCACTACAACAAATCGATCAGCATTCCAAGCAATATTCGATCTTCTGAGATTTTCTGTGTCTTGGGCAAACCAGTTGGTCGCAAGTATCACAGGCAAAACGGGTATGCTTTGCACATCTGTAGCATCTTCCTGGTTTGATACCAAACATGCCAGGTATAAACCCTTATTATTTTCAAAATGCCTACATTTATGTCCGAGGTAGCCTAGTGTTAAAATTGTCAGAAGCAATGCTATCATGGTGATAAACTCTACAATTGTGGTCGGATTGACTTGAATTTAGTACAAATGGACTCGGAATTTGTGATGAGTATTCACTATTCACAATTCGCATACCGAATATGCCAGGTATAAACCCCTAGGACTGCTCTTCATACACACGTATGCATAGGACCGTAACTGCCGCACCCCCAACCCCCATAATTGGTGGGGCGAGCACGAAGGGGGGCAAAAACTATTTCGTGAATTAACATAAATTATAGAGTAATTTTTTGGAAATTTAGACAACTTTTTAAAAAGTTTTTCGCGCTGTGCGCGATTTAATGCTGTCAGATTTCTTGATTATTGGATACCCTTCCCCCAAGAAAAAATACGCATGAGTTATATCATTTTCCGAAACGCCTCACTCAGCTCTACCGGTAAATCGATTACATGAGCAGAGACAGGATAAAAAATGTGCAGCAATATATATGAAATTCCCGATCATGTTGACCGATTCCATCATGAATTATAGAATATTTTTGCGGTTCGCGCGGTTTATTCGAAACAAGCCGGCTAACTAAACAGTACAAAAAATTCGCTGAGAAGGAGCGGTAAAAAGGCATCGGAAGAGGGGGTCTTTGGGCGAAGCCCCCAGAAGTTAGGTTTATCACCCTGTGGGGGCCCAAGAGCAACGTTTTTTGCGGGGGCTGACGAAGTGCTGTTACGGTCCTGCAGGTAGACACATTGCACACGTTTCCGGCGCGATAAACGCTGAGTTGATTGAATATTGCGACTTGTTCACTTACAGACGTTATTTGGATATTGATAAATCGTAGGGACATGTGCTAATCACAGAAACAATCTATAGTTATCTATTATAAGTAGAACTCGAGATATGGACTGTATTACTGAACAGTTGCTTGAATTGCAAAGCCGACAGATGTGGAAAGGCAAGTTTAAAAAATCTTCCTTGACTCAATTTTGGCCAAGTGTGCAGTCGTGTGCAGATCTTTGCCAGCACGCTGCAACAGCTCTTTTGCTATTTCTGGCCACATAGTCTACATGTGTGAATCTGGCATTTCAACTCTGACGATAACCAAAAGAAGTATAGCAATAGACTTCAACTAGAAGATGACATCAGATGTAGGCCTACATTGACAACCATAATTCCGAAATTCGATAAACTTGTCAAGCAACATCAAGGACATGGATCTCATTGAGTTTGGGTTGAGTGAAATCAATCAGGTTTAATAATATTTTCATCGTTTCAAAACATCACAAGACTGCGATACAATGAAAAGATAGGAAGGTGTCGAAACAACTTGGAGTAGCCTTTAAGATCAGACACCCACCTTATAGCCTGGGCAGGGCCGTAACAGCACTTCGTCAGACCCCCCCCCCCAAAAAAAAAACGTTGGTCTTGGGCCCCCCAAAGGGTGATAAAGCGAACGAGTGGGGTCTTCGCGCCCCATACCCCCTCAGATTTTACGCTGTTTACCGCTACTTGTCCTCTACATTGGGTGTACCTCGGGTGGGTGGGGGAATCTGCCATCCCCAAAAACGCGCCAAGCGCGAAGAATATATATCATTCACGACTGAATCGGTCAATATTATCGGTTATATTGCTGTCAATTTTTATCCACTCTATGCTCACGTAATCTGATTTACCGGCAGAACTGAGTGAGGTGTATCTGAAAAGATGCAGGACCCCTCAATAATAATTGAACATCTCCGGGTGTATACCCGTTGGCTGGAACGACACGACACTTCGTCAGCCCCGAATGTGGTCCCTGATACAAGCCGACATGTATCGGCCTGGTGTGATGTCCAATGACCATAGTAGTTGAAACACCATGAATAATAAAACAACAAATATTACTTGGTTTCGTCTACTTCTGCTTAACATTTTTGAAGCATAACTCCCTACTTTTTTCGCTTTGGATTTTTGGGATAGTATAGTTTTGGGATACGCTTGAATCACTTGCATGAATTAAATTGACATAACAATCGGTGAAAAGGCCCGTTATCACGGTAATTGAATAAATTTAGGCACATTTCACACACGCAACTTTGAATGTAGCCGACTGTGCCCGAGACCAAATGTACTTTTTGAAACCACGTAGATGATTACCCTTTATATCGCAGGGGCGCTCAACTTCTCCAGTCGGCGGGCCGGATATAGGAAAATTAAGTACTTGACGGGCCGGATTGCTGAATCGATACATTATTCGCCCATTTATCCACATGTACAATGAATAAATCGTATTTAATGAATGTATTTCAACGACCGCAATGTCACTTCAAATCCATTTCTCGCCAATGTAGATTTGAGAACAACATTGTCGTACTGGCGCCGCCATGTCTGCTTCTCTCTGATCAATCAACACACGGTGCAAGGTACAATCATAGTGTCCTCTATGGTGTGGACACGACTCACGAGCAAATCTCACGGCTCTGGGAAATTGGTTAACGTCACACTTTCCATTTGGTCAAAGGCAATTTGACTGTAATCTTTTACCAGCTTGACGAGCATTAAATTTGATAAAATTGGTATCAATCGAAAGCTATACCGTAGTACTGATTGTGAAAATATAAATTTTATTCTGCCCATGGTCCTGAAACCTCCCAAAACTAGCCTCGAATGATGCATTGCAACGCAGTTTGGTATTGTGATACAACGATGCCGTTTGGGAGTAGGTGAGAGGCAGCGTAAACCGTAAGCGTATTGGCCATTGTTGCGCAACCGATTGAGACGATTATGATTAGATGGCCACGCTATAGCTTTCGATTGATACTCATTTTATCAAATTTAATACTCGGCAAGCCGGTCAGAATTTACCGTCAAATTGCCTTTGACCCAACAAAAAGTGAGACGTAGACCAATTCCACTGAGCCGTGATATTTGCTTGTGTCCACACCATATAGGACACTATTTTGCAATCCTTAATTAAGATTTCGAGGCGTTCTATAAGCCCGGTACCCCAAATTTACCAAGATATCAATTCATTAGGGTTGCGTAGGTGGCGAGATAACGTAGTGGTATATTCCACAGCTACAACACTAATGGGTTATGGGTTCGAGTCCGACTCCAGAATTCCTACAAGAGTTGGGGATTTATCTAGGCCCCTCCTCGCCACCTTATTCGCATAAGCGGTGTCTTACAGAAGCCTAGAAGTGTGCCGTGGTACAAGTTGGCGGTTACGGAATCAATAATTGGAAATATCGGCCTGGTGTCAATGACTATTGAAGTCGTCGAACATCATGAATATCATAAAAAAACATTAGGGTTGAATAGCCTATACATCGTAAATGCCTATATAATGTAAGTCTTCTCGCTTTCACGAACTTACGCGTAATGTCCACCGACAATATAGCGTAATGGGAAGCGTCCGGCTTCTTGATCGGTAGGTCGTGGGTTCGATCCCCGGCCGGGTCAGACCAAAGACCTGATTAGTAACACTGGTATCCATGACTTCCCTGCTTGGCGCTCATGCATTACTGGGATAGCATGGAGGGGTGGTGCATGACTTAGAAAGCAGTAAAGGCTATATCTGCACTTCCTTGTCCAGCGGCATATGTACATCATGCACTCGTGGTATGCATATGCACAGATCGTGTGTATGAGTATCATGAGTCGGTGTATATGACGCAGAAAAACACCAAGGACAAAAATAAAATTCGTCCTTTCCTTTCTTTCCACTCTCGTACGCTGCGCAGCGGTGCGCACACACGTATATAATAACATACAGTCACTAAAATTTGACGTAGTAGCAAGTAGTGAGGGATATCGGCAGACTGGGCCGCTATGGCCAAATTATCATGTAAGACGGGCCGCGGGCCGGACAAAATTCCCTCGTGGGTCGGATCCGGCCCGCGGGCTGTATGTTGCCCGCCCCTGCTTTATCGCTACTTCTTCTTCTTGATTATATTAGTCTTGACTCATTTAACCACCTCTGCCGACTACTAGTGAGTTTCATAAGCCACGATATTCTACAAGCCTGTGTTGTCATTCAAGGCAATGATTCTTTTCATTACTATTTGAAGCTTCTGTCATTGCCTGGTCTAGAAACAGACGACCATTTTAAAAAGGATTGCAGAATTTTAACATAACTCTTCATAGAAATAGCATCTCACTTGATTCTTTAGGTTTTCGCGCCAACTCTCTTTCCTCCAGTTCGAAAGCTAAATTCGGTTGCGGTTTGTACTTATTTGTCACACGAAGAGAAGGCGTAGGTGGATTTGCACCTTCTGATGAAGACTCCCTGCAAAGTTTTCCGAAGCAGCCACAAATCCCCATATTAATTCATATCCTATGGTCTGATTACAATTTACATCCAAATCCCTACACTAAAAGACAATGATATACATAAGGGGTACGTGACTATGACCAGATTACGATATATGCAAGACGATCGAAACAGCCATGTGCTCATATAATACGAGTGGTCCCTAGCTTTGAAGGATTTAAGTTCAAGCCATAGTGATCGATGTGACAATGTTCGATCTTGATCTTGCGGTGTCTTTCTTGACCTTTTCATTTGCTTCCTTTTATACTTCCTTAGAAACTCCATTTTTGTTAAGGTGCTAAAGCAGGGGTTCCTAAAGTATGGGTCGCGAATGGTGTAATTTTGGGTCGCGACGGCACTTCTGCAATCTTGGGTTGTCAAAAATTTGGAAAATCTTTAAAATGCTCCGTTGCAATGTCTCATTCTACAGATTCTTGATAAAAAAACAATGGGCCTGAAAGAAGCTCACAGGAAATTCGTTAAGATTTCAGGCAAATCGCCTGAAAGTAGCTGCTGACGAATCGGCGTACCACCGACCATAAAACAGCGATGCAGAGTTTTCACCACAAGAACATTGGTCCGTAGGTGCCTTCGTCCGTACCCCTCAATTTCGGATTTGGTGATTATTTCGTAATATTTAAGCACGTTACAATGTATCACCACGCCTTTGTTAAAAATATTGCTTCTTTTCTCTCAAATTTTTATTCGCCCTTCTGCGAAACGTTCAATTACTATTGGCATTTTCTATCGATGCTCACCAATGGCTAGATTTTAAACATTTTTAGTTCCAAAATCACGCAATTTATATATATATATGTATTGTTCGAAAATAACACGCGAGTCGAGAGGTAAGGCACAGACGGGCCAAGCCTCACTATTGATAACGCACGAATCTAACTGTCGCACTGATTCCGTAAATCTTATAATAGATAGACTTGTAAATTCTCAAAGTATTCGACGGTAACATACAACGTTGCGCCACACGCCTAGATTTTATCGCCGGTACTACAGAACTACGTACCTATCAAGAACATGGATAGCTATTGCGTTGTTTGTAATTTGAGTTTGTAATTGTGAATGTCACTTCCAAAGCAGTTCATTTCTCACCGTAGATCAGGATGAGAACGTGTATTTGAAAACTGCATAGTCATACAGGCGTCACCATGTCTGGTATTCTGTTTCAGCAATCAACTTATCGTGCAATCCAAGATTTCGAGTCGAGTATACATCGAATTCGCGAGTGATATTGGTCGCCGACGCGACAGCAACTTAAATTTGAGGATTTTGAAAATGGGGGTCCGAGCACCAAACCCTGAATACGGCATTGTCTTTATGTATCCAAGACGTGTTTATACTGCCACGAGAATAATAATTCTGGGGGTGATGAAAATTTACTAGCAAGTTGCCGCAATATCGATCAACTCAGTACAAAAATAAAAGATTGGCAAAGAGTCATATCTTATACCCAAAAGAGACATACGTTCCCACCCCTGGTATAGACTATAGATCAAAATTTATCTTTAAATACAGAGCGATTGATGAAATAAATAAAACATCAAATTTTAAACTGATACAGAACTTCGCCCGTTCTCTAATTATTATAATTGTGAGATAACATTAGGCCTATGGTCATAGGCGCCGACTTACGAGGTTACGAGGTGGCGTAGCCACCTCGTGACCATATTTACGAGGTGGCGGCCACCTCGTACAGAATGCCCAAACGTCCAAGTGATTTGTAACCAATAATTACTAATCAGGCGAATCGACGCGACCTCGTTAGAGACGTCGTCGAGTTCGATACGCGCCAGGGATATCTAAGATATCTTAGATATCCCTGATACGCGCGTGTGCCAGGCGCGAAGCCAGGGGGCTTTCGGAGACCGAAACCTTTTGAAACGCGAAACCACGTCATTTTGAAACGACCATTCTAACTCTAAAATTCAGTTGCAATTCAATAATTGTATTATTTTTGTTCCGCGGGTCGATTCACGAGAAGCATGTTGTCAATTAGTGAGAAGATTCTGTGATGATCTCCCGCTGAGATGTCGCGAAATTAGGTCATTCATTCCCGTGCGCGTGGCAATCGTCGCTAGCCCGATTTATCGCGTCTCGAACAAGCCTGCATCTGCAATAGGCCCAGTTCACACTATGCCATCGCTTGCCTGCGCAATCACATCTGTATTGGCGGCTTCGGCCTGGCGTACACGATATCGTCGGTGGTATATACATGAGCAATGAGCATCTGCGATAGGCCTGGTGCGAAAGATACCATTGCTGGCTGACCTATCGCGTCTCGGACCTAGCATGCTTCGGCTTCTATCTCTCGCTGGTTTGGAGACAATGCGGTCGAGCTTACGCTAATTGGTGATTGTTTTATGTTAATTGATTAAAGAGCGACATCGCAAAACTGAATAACATCGAATCGCTGCAAAGAGACTTTAACGTGCGTAATTGATTCCCGCTAATACTTGAACGTAACGATCAGAAGATGTGTATCATGGCTTGAGTTCTAAAATACTACATAGGTCTGAACCACCTGAAATCATTGCCGTCAAGTTCGGACATTTCGATTTGCCAAAACTGTCATTGAGGCGCTGCGTAATACGCGCGCGTATTTAATTGTTCACCAGAGATCAGGGACTCTCTAATTGACAGCACTTCCGGACTCTTTGGCAAGCTTATCATACGCGTAAAATCGTCAACATGAACACCATCCTAGATCTCCTCTCCCGACAATTCGCCCAAATAGACGATCTGCTTTTCTAATATCTAAATGATGTGCGCCCACATTCGTTTACAAAACCATTCTTAAGCTAGCTAGGTTCGTGCGATTGTCTTCGTAATCGGAGCGCGAAATTGGAGGGTGTGTTGGTGTGTGCCTCCAAATTGGAATTCATTTCTGCGCATATTCGTTTCTCTAACAAGGCTTTGCCAGTGAGATTAATCGGGAAATACAGCAATACAGCTTAAACACCGATATAATGAGAAAACAATTGACGCGACGAAAGCTACTTAATACTACGTCAAACTCAAAACCCATTCGTAGCGATACTGATTAGAATGCATGCTTTCTCGTTTACAACCATCCATATTTTTTGTTTTTACTTGATACATTCGTACTCCGAAATTGTCGCACGAAGTCATTTTTCAGTGTTCCTTTCGTTATTAACGTGCAGTAAGCGATGCCATGCCATTGTCAAATATTGATGCATAACGAGATTCTGGGTGGCACAAATTCTGATTTTATTCGATTCGTTTGAACACGGAACCTTCTATATTCCGATCAACTTGATTGCTGGATGTACTCGTATCAAGAACAACAATATCGAATATTAAACTATTGGGCATTTGGTAGCCGGTGAATTTCTATTGATAAGATCGCGGCATGCGCACGGAAGTGGAATTAGTTCTAGCCCAGGGGTATCCAACCAGCGGCCGTAGAAGGAAATTTGTGCAGCCGTCAACACGTAATTCAATTAGTATGTGTTGGCGGCCATCGACATGCAAATTGAATTTACGAATTGACCGATGTACTCCCAAAATGCTTCCGCGAACGTAAATCGGAAATGTACAAATGCCGCCAAAATCGCTGTTTTAATCGACAAACAATTGCCGCGATGCGAGCTAATCAACGCGAAGCCAGAAATCGCAAGAGACAACTATTGATTGGCTGCGCGATTTCGCGTTTGTAATCATCATTATTGTCTGCTTGAAACCTCATGTTCGAGAGTTGTCGTTGTCATGTGTTAATTGCAAACTTGCCAGACCAGTGCGTAGCGTATTTAGTTACTCACATCACAGCGCATTGCGCGTGAATAACATTGATACAACTCCAAATTCTCAGTGACGTAAATTCTGATTTCTGTTAGGAGCATTCCGTCGGACAAACTAGTAGCGCAGTTATATTTTCGTACGATCGTACTCGTATCGTTTTAAGATTCCATTTAACAACTCGACTGCATGGTTTGATATGAATGATCAAAGGGCCGGTATTAAAACGCCACACGAATAATTTAACGCTGCACGTAAACCAGCGGCATGTAGTAAAGTGCGTTTTAGAGAGATGATGACGTCATCGATATGGAACAATTATGACGTCACAAGATTTCGCCACCTCGTAAAAAAATAAAAGTCGGCGCCTATGCCTATGGTAACATATTCGATTTGACTTGAAGTTCAAGCCGGTGACAACATGCGAGCGAAAACTCTGAGTTGACGAGCTCAACCGCACATTTTGAACGATCATTCGTTTTCGATTCATTCCTTTTGTGGATCAGTAGATGGTCGTGTCGCTGCTGCCAGGTGTTGAGAAATTGTAGAGCTCTAGAGTCTAGAGCAGTGCTTTTCAACCGGAGTACCGTGAGAGGTGCCTTGTAGGGATGGTGCGAACGTGAGGTTCACGTTCGCGTTCTGTATGTGAACCTCGGAAATTTTGAGGTTCGCGTTCACAACAGAACCTTGGTGGGTTCTGCACTGTGAACCTTATTCATATATTTGCAATTTTCACCTCATTATAACATCTTTGGTTCAAATTTATTGCATTTCAACTGCGGAACACTCTGTGCATGGCGCTGGCAGCATAAACAATCAACACTTAACGGGCATGCACCTTGACAATCTCAATAATTTGACTCGAATTTTTACAAAAGTTTGCTCCAAATATCCAGTTTTCCGTTTGTGAATATTTAGTGACTCTTTGCTGTGAGATTGATCCGCAATCACATAACATCAAGAGCGAATGACACTGCATGTAGTCAGCGAATGATGCTTATTCAACCAATCAATGAGATTGAGATCGTTTTCTGATGTAAAAATCTATCAGGCGTACGGGACCAATCTTGACTTCTAATGTATACTGTATCATAAAAATAATCCGTACGAATGGGTTGTTGGCTACTGCTGTATAACTTGTTAAATGTGGTAATGTCGGTAGCAAGTATAGAAACCAGTTTTGCACTCTGCTCAATATCCACGTAGCATACTCAGACGCCGAATACATTGTCCGGCCAGGCCTAGACCGTTAGGGCGTAAGCTTATAAGAGAATATATAGGCCTATTATCTGGCAAGTCCTCGTCGAAATTGTCGGCAAAGCGACAGAAGATATTGATTTTAAGGGATTATTATATTATTTGATTGCCTCAGTCGATACATTTATTGGCGACGTTTAATACGTCAATATGTACTTCAGCACTCTGCCATTATGTGGCCCGAGTCGTCTCTAGGTATCGTGTACTGTACTGCACAGTATACATGCACAGTACATTAATTTAGTTGAAATAAAAGGTTGAAATTAGCAATATGACGTCACGTGACGTCATGAGGTTCACGTTCGCGTTCACACAGAACCTTTCAAAAAGGTTCGCGTTCACACGAACCTGAACCTTTCAGAGGTTCACACCATCCCTAGTGCCTTGACAAGTACTCGTTGCTACTCTCTCGTTGCCGACATACTCGCGCAAATTGCTATCCATCGACGCCGTGTAATCAATTCAATCTAACTATACGCGCTATTGAGGGAAAATCCCATTATTCACATTGTGTGCGCATTTTCATCTACATTCTATAATCTCATTGTACCAGCAGACAAATATACGGAATCGAATCTATCACATCATTTTGAATTGTCCCTAAAGATCAAAACGAAAGCGGCCTCGGAAGTTTTGTAGAAGCAACATACGAGATCGTAGCCTTGAATCGACCATAACACGCGCGCACACTACATGAGTTATTATGGTGAAGAAAAGGAGACCGATGTAGTAACAATCGACAATGAGCTTATATAATGCTTTGCCAGTATCATATTCGCTTTTTAACGAATTAATATTTGAATGCAAACCGTGATACTTGGTAAACTGTTGCATGACATCGTCGCGATGTACCGTTCGACATTTTATCGCAGAACACAGTCAAAATCAGCACAGACCAACACCGGCCTTTGCCCAAAGTCCGCAATGCGATAGGTATAGATGTCAGTTCAGGGCACACCGATACAAACCTCTACCTCGATAACGGCGCCCTTCCGCGTGCTTGTCCTCATTGCTGGTTTGAGACAATTCACATTCTATTGGCAAAAAATATCCGAAACATTCACTTTTAGCGATAATAGTGTGTATTGACGAAAGCAGAACCGAGCTCAGAATTATATCGTGGTTATAAACCCAACGTGCATATGAGTGCATCTGCATACCTTCATAATTTCGTACGTGCAGGCATAATTTGAATTAAAATGTAGGCTATTTCAGTGCTTTTCAACCTGTGTGACGGTTCGCACAAGTGCGAATGAAAAAAATTTCAGTGCGAATGACGAGCGTGGTGCGAATGGTGCGAATGAAAAATCCAGATGAGTGCGAACGGCAAGCGTGGTGCGAATGAAAAATCCGGATGAGTACGAATGAAAATTGACCATGTTTCTCACTTTTTCCGATGTGGAATAATTCAAATAAACACGATATTAAGTACAGTGAGCCCGTAAATTTTGTCGTTTGGAAGTAATTCTAAAAACCTGTTGGTAGCTAGGCTTTTCTAGTTCACAAGTGAGGAACGCTCCCGATGCGTGTATAACTGTATAATGCAAAGTTTGAGATAATATTTCCGCGCGAGAGGATTACGTCACCGCGTGGAAAAAAGGAGTTCAAACGGTATCAGTTGGTCACTTGCTCGGAAGCATCCACTGTGTATGCAGGGTTGCCAGACATCTTCTGCGAAAAAGGGCCAAACAGCGCCGGAAAGGGGGCCAAATTGGCCAATAAAAGGGCCAAATTGTTCAATAACGTCAATAACGCTGCCACATTACCCATAGACACCTGGAATTCCAGTTTTATATTGTTGATACTGTTGTAGGACACCAAATCCACTACCTGCAACTACACTGGATCCAACTACAATAACTTCTTCATTATTTCAAGCCTTTTCCGACTGAATATAAAATCGTAAAATAAAACTTTTTGTGCTATAATATGAGAGTGATTAAATTTTATGAATTTTAATTAAACATCGAGAGAATAGTTTCTTTACATTTGAAACTTATCCAACTTATCTACCGAATTTTTAGGTTTTACACCAAAAAACTCTAAGGTTATGTTGATTTTTTTTCTTTGAAATTTTTATCAATCATTAAGTACTATAAGGGTGCTCTTCTTCAGACTTTTTCTGCTACATAGCTTCCAGCCATGTTCGCTGCTTTTTTGTCCAGCTGTTCACAAATCTGTATTTACAATTCCAACACAGTCTACATTCTACAAAAACAAATCCAAATCTTCTACAGTGTTTCCACTCGAATCTTTGACATTGGCATAAACATTGTCAGCCCATTTTGCGAGACAGATTTATTTTAATAGTTAGTTTGACGGTATGTCTCAACTGTTTCCAAAAAGGGCCAAAAATTGAAAATAAAGGGCCAAGGGGCCAAATTATTATTTTGGGGCCAACTGTCTCTAAAAAGGGCCAAATTTCACGAATTTGGCCCCGAAAGGGCCAATCTGGCAACCCTGTGTGTATGGATAATTGGATATTGTATACGGACCTTATTTAGGAATGTAGGTAATAGTAGCTGATGTCAGTGTTGACATTTGGCATATTTGAATGCAAAATATTGGAATTTTGGCATTCATGTTGGTTAACAGCTGAATTTAGCGTTTCTTCAAATATAACAATTAGCACATTAGATCTATAACATGTGTTGTTTACTCGTGTACCTAACCAAGGATTAGAGGCTGTTGTAAATAACATTAGTGTAGGCACATTAGCGTCTTACATCCAATGAATATTTATCTTGCATGACATAGAATTATTAAGTCACTGGGCAGTTTAACTATACTGACCAGTGCAATGGCCTATTTGTGTAATGCGAACTCCGCCATTTAGGCTTAGACACACTTCCTGTTCTTGGACTGATGATCTCAGGCCAAGTCTAGATCGTAAAGGCATAAGCCTATATATAACATATTGGTGATTCCACTAAGCTTGCTGATCCATAGGAAAAGTTTGCCTAGTTCGTGTTCGTACCGCCTTTGTACTCCGAACTCTACTGGTTTAGCTTGAGCAGTGAGCATGAGCACCCTCTGCAGAGCAAAATCAAATCCACCAAGCCGTATGTCTTAAGATATTCCTTATGCAGCCTAATTTAAGCTTAAATAGACTATTGAACCTTATTACTCTTTATGTATAAGGATATGTGGGATAGTAAAGATCATTTGACATTATTTCAGTCAGTTTTCCAATATTGTACGATTGACCTAAGAGCCATCCCGCAGTTGGCTACCCGGGCCGATATAACTGTGTGTTAATCATGAATCTTATCTGTGTAATAATTATTCAAGAAGGTGAAAGTGTTGGCTTTGACAACACAAGGATGCCGAACGTTGTTATTGAAAGATATGTTGATTTGTGTACTGCATAGATAAGAAGTGAATGAACCCTAAGCTCATCCATAAACAACAGTCATCAATTAGGCCTACTCGGATTGTGTGGGTTTGTATAGCAATGCATTCCTGATTTTAACGCCCACCGTACCATCCAATCGTCTAACATTAGGGTTACCATATTTTGGAATAGGGAAAGGAGGACACTATTTCAAAATTTTCGAACACAGAATACCGGTGGAAAATCCTGAAAAATTGGTAAATTTTTACCACTTCGTAGTCGGTTGACTAAAATAAAAAAAAATAAAAATCAACTTTCGCTCAGCTCCCGAAACACCCTCCGGAGCGTCACTTCGGCGCTGATTTACGGCATCTCAGTCAAATTTTGCTACAAATTTGACCAAAATTCCTAAAAAAGAGGACAAAATCTCAAGAAGGAGGACATTTGAGCGTCCTCGGAGGACATTTTCAAAAACCCGAAAAAGGAGGACAAATACATTCACAACGCTATGACATAACATGTGGATTAGTGGCAAAGTGATATTGTTGCGAGTGAATAATGTTCTTGGGTTCGCCCTTCAAGCTTTCAAGGAAATCACTGCACTATACCCCCGGAAAATGCAACGAGCTTCTTGAGAACAACGGGAGTGCGATATCTGTGATTTTTCTATACTGCAGTGATTTTAGTGCTTGATTAGTCAATAATACGATACGCTGAATGCAAAATAATGAAGCTCTATACCTCCAAGAAGCTCTTCGAATACAAAAGTGATAAGTTTCTTCATTTTCTTTTCGTGTGCTAAATTTCGGCTGACTGGTGCGATTGAAATTATTTTTCAAAAAAAAGTGCGAATGGTGCTCAAAAAGGTTGAAAAGCACTGGGCTATTTGATTTATACCGCGATGTAAGTCTGAGGTATGCTCTGGTTTCGTGCAGCACGAGAGTCTATTCACACAAAATCACACCCGTATGTCACGAGTGGTACTCTAGGGTGTGTGAAGACACATCGGCCTCAATCACCGCTCCAAATTTCCTGTTGTTGAGCTCATTATTTAACTATATTAAACAAGGATTGGTTCCTGAGTTTCCAGATCACAGCATACAACAGCTACCTCTACGTGTCGGCGTCAGTGAATACACTGTCTGCGTCCTAATCCTATACTACGTTCATGTCACTATTACATCAACACGATGGCATAATTATCTTCAATTTTCGATCGAATACCCATCCTTCTGCATAGCATGTCGCTGACTGATCTTCTAATTACTTTCACTTCAAGCTGCTAATTCAGCATATCGATATCTTAGCAAATGTTTAAACAACCCCATTAATCATCGCTAAATGTGTGACGAACGCTGGTATAAACTTTCCAGCGAATACCTTTCCGGTACGCCGGATTGTTTGCGAGTATTTCTTCCGATCAAATTCTTCAGGCCATAAAATGCTACGAAGTATAGGGATGATGCGAGCCCCTGAAAGGTTCTGGTTTGTAGGAACCACGAACTTTTATGAGCGACTCTGGTGAACACGAACTTTAACACGAGCCCATCATGTCAGAGAGCTAATTACAATAAACAAGATTGATCCGTGGCGGGGGTTGGCGCAGTTGGTTAACCCTCCGGTATCGGCAAGGGGGATTGCGGTCCGAGTGACACATAAACATATCCAAATGTAACAGGTATATCTGGGCTCCGTATCCGGTCTCAGATCATCTTACGATGCCCTTATGCAACTCGAAGGAAACACGAATATAAGGAAGAGAATAAAAAGAGTGAGGAACCTCTCAAGAGCCTTAATGGTCTGATTTTGCGGGCGTAGTTGGATAAGAAGCGTGCGATTTGACCAAAATACTCTTCAACTACACTTAATGAAGTGTATTACTATGAAATCGTTTTTTTCCGGATTTTTGTCATTTATTATGCCTGCTGGAGGAAATACGCGCAAAGGATACATATGCATATATGAAAAGTATAAATGCTCTGCTTTCATTTGTGCACAACATCCATACGATAGTAAAAGTCTTTTAAATTTACATCGGAGGAGGAACATCTTCGTATCCTTGCCTTCCTGAGGTCAGTCCGTCGAAGATATTCTGCAGAATCGACATCATGGATAAACTCAGTATATATATTCAATAGCGCAGCCGCGGATCTTGGCATTCGGCATCGTTTATAATAACGCTGTAGTATCGTTTTAGAATTTAGATGTTGCTAACTCAAATTGAGCTTCGCCATCAATGATCAGTTAAATCAGGTGGATTTAAGGCATACCATGTCATTTCCGATTCCTGAACTGCCGGCCTGCATTGAAGGCCCTGTTCGCGCTCTTGTTTTTGTGATACTGCTCATTCAGTCTCGGTTCGGATGGGGGGCGTAGGAAAACCTCCATCACTCTATTATATATCGAAGTTCCAGAGTAGAGCTACTGCTCAGAATAGACCCTGGTTGTGATTGCATATGTTTGTTACACTATATTGTCACGCGGTTTGAAGTGGTATTTTGTACAGTATAGCTTCGACGGGGATAATGACGAACCATACAAATTGGGGACGTTAATACATCACGCACCGATTCATCGATTTTAACCCAGATTCAAAACCTTCGGAATAGATGCTGCAAAGCCGTAGCATAGCGCTTTCCAAATAAAGCAGCATCGAGCGGCTTGTAACGATAGAGGGTATACTAATATGGAGTAAGATTTTTGCCGTCAGATCTATAAGATACATTGTGCCTAACGATTGAAGACGTGTGGCTGTGGTCGCATATAGTCACGGGCGCTGTTCAGAATTGACCACAAAATGATGGCCAGTCTTAGGTAGGTTTAATGATTTCCAAAGCATAGTGTGCAATATGAAAATGATATCCTGAACTTAAAATAATATCTATAGTGCGGGTTTGTAAAACCATAACAGCTGCATAAACATTGGTATTTATTGCATTTACTAGGCTTGGTAAATGAAAATCGTGGCACACAAATTATAGGGGAATCCCGCATTTCCAGCTCAATTGATGAGCAATGGATGAGTTACAGAGAAAAAGTATCAATAATACGTTTTTAAGGCAAAAGACTCGGGAAACGGAATGAAAACCACGGCATTTTGAAAGTCGGTCAATTCTGAACAACCCTAACGGGCCTGTGTATGTCTGTCATGTGAACTTACGCGCAGCTCTGCAAAACTCGGTCTGTCCGTGTCTTTGTCTTGCCAGCAACGTTGCATAATCCGATATAATTCGTCGTGGCAGCCCCGTGGCTGGGGCATGCGGTAACCTGTTTGCAGTTGTTGCACTACTTCCTGATTCGTCATACCTGCGAAGTGAATGGCGCTTGAACTGATCGTGAGGTAGTAATGAATCATGATTGAAATCATAACGTTGTGACATCCGGAATTCCGTCTGCGTATAAGATCATCTTCAAACTATATATCCGTGTTATATCAGCCCATACCTGGATACGGTGCTTTTCCTTTCGTCACAATCTCTACCATTAGGACTCCAAAGCTCCAAACATCGGATTTTATGGTGAATCGATTGTAAGTAAATGATTCTGGCGCTGTCCATTTCACAGGAAACTTTGCCCCCTCTCGCGCTTGGTAGAGGTCATCCTCAATTAGTCTTGATAACCCGAAATCGGCGACTTTGCATATTTGTCCGACGCCGACGAGGACATTAGCTGCCCTGACGTCTCGGTGAATAAAATTTCTTTGTTCAATATACTCCATTCCGCAAGCGATCTGCAGAGAACGTATAGCAATACACAGATAAACGCGGAAGTGTTGGATCAACTATCCTTACAAAGTCCGTAAATATAGCAATTTAATGTTCATATCGAGCACCACTCAATATTGTGACATTGACTATAGCCGTTTGGCGTGATTAATTCTCGACATATCTATACCTTTGTAAGAATTATAACAACTGACATCTCGGAATTATCTCCTAGGAATTAGGAATTCGAGAAATACATTGTGTCGGTCAAGATATAAGGGTTCATGAATGATATAGGCTACTTGCTCCTACAACGTCAGTGACGAGATAGCGTAGTGGCCTAATGCACGGCTGCAACACCAATGTGTTGCCGGTTCGAGTCAGACCGAGGTCGAATCCAGAATTCCTACCTATCTGTTGAAGGTTTATCTGGAATCCTCCTCGCTATCTCATCCGTGCAAACGGTGTCTTATAAAAAGCCTAGAAGTGGGAAGTGCTACGTCGGCAGTTACAGAATAAAACCGAAAGATATAGGCCTTATGTAGTTGACCATAGTAGTCGACAAGCACCATGAATACCACAAACAATAAAACCTGCAATGTCATTCAAATGATTTTTAGAACGTATATGCGAATCAATGTAGGATATTACTGAATTGAGCTGTCGCTCAACAGTTATATAACTCGTACCCAGGGGTGTACGGGATAGTTGCTGTTTTATACCGTGGAGTTTTTTTTAATCGCACCGGAATTGTTGGGGTGCCTAAAGAATATTTGCAGCCGGATATAATTGACAGTTGCATCATGCAGCCTATAGCTATGCAAGTCAGAGTTGGATCAATTGTAATTTGTAATTGAGCTGAATGTAATTAATTACATTTTTTCATGTAATTGTAATTGTAATTTGATCAAAATTTTGCTCAATTACAATCTCAATTACATTTTCATGGAAACCTGACAATCACAACATAAAATAATCATTTAATCAATCATTTCGTCGCACCAGTGAAAATCCGGTACAAACCAGGATCACGACGAGGGGCCTTAAGGCCTTAGTAAACAGTCACCACATGTGATAATTAGCGTATTTACATCGGTGTTCTAGGCGTGCTGCGTTATAACTAGATAGTCACGCTAAACTGTTTCCCATACTTCAGTAGAAACAGAAAACTTTGTGAATTACAATATAGGCTAAACCAGTGGTTCTCAAACTGGAGGCGTGCCCCCTTGGGCGGCGTGAAAGCATCTGAACGGGGCGCGACGGTCCAGTGAACTGAAATCTTTTCCGCGCTTGACCCGATTCACCTCCGTTTTATGGTTATTGCTCGGTGTATAGTCTGAATTTCGTATTGGAGAATTCTCCCATCAACAGTCATAACCTTCCATACCATCAAACTATATGTAAAGCACGAAATATTCAATGCTATAAAGGGGGGCGTGTCTAAAAAAGTCAAAGAACCAGTGGGCTAAACTAAATCTTAATATTTCAAAAATGGATGAACAGCAAATAAACTCTTCTAAAACTTGTGCTGAACCATTTCCTACACCACGGTCAAAGTTTGTTAAATCTCTGACCAGTACCGAGGCTTGTTGCAACAATAGCAAAAAAATCCAGGTTTCCAACCAAGGCTTCATCAAACTTGATCACGCATTTGTTGAAATGTTATCCCAATCTTACCTCCAATCTTGACCAAATTTACTGCGGCCAAAAATTTCTCGCACCCTAATGTTCATCAAATGCAATCTAACAGTTTCCGAGCAACTGAAAATGTAAATGCGAGCCAAAATATTGTAATTCTTAGCTATATCAGATGTTTCTTTCGTTTTGCATTTATTTTAATTTTACGCAACTTATCGGTATCATCCTTATCGCTGACGCCTTACCAATTACATTTCATTATCCTGACTAGATGACCTCACGGTCGTATCGCAACTCCATCGTCAAAGCATGTCGACGGTGCAGGCAAAAAAGAATATCATATCTCTCATTGCACATTTAGCATTCGACAAATAGAAAAAAAATGACTCAGCTCTGAGTAGCCTAATCGTTTGATTACATTTCATTGACTGTCCTGTAGCCTATTCGCTGTTTGTCACTCAAACCTGTGGTTCTTAACAGTCGCTTGAAACATTTTTCTGTGCTTGTAGTTTTCAGTAGGCCTACTCATGATTAAGAATAGTTCGAATACGTTCGATTTTTTTTAATTAATGAGTATTCTACATATCAGGAATGGAACATGAATAGCTTGAGATTGTTGCTAGTTACGTCGCTACGGTTGTCAAAGAACACCTCTTTACTGAATCAATTGCCTGTTTAGAAGTAATTGTAATTGTAATTGTAATTATAATTGTAATTTATTACATTTTTAACAGTAATTGTAATTGTAATTGTAATTTTTAGCATTGAGTAATTGTAATTGTAATGTAATTGATACATGCAAGGAAGTAATTGTAACTGTAATTGTAATTGTAATTATTAAAATATTGTAATTGATCCAACTCTGATGCAAGTTGCGCAGAAGAATATGCAGATGATCTTAGTCCAACCCATTGGCCAAGCACGTAGCAGTAACGGAAGCGAGCCAATTTATAATTTACAGCAGGAAAATCGTGATATTTCAAGTGAATTTTTCGATAATCGATATATGTTTTGGCGATAAATGGTTTATCTTAGTCATAAGTCGAATATCCGTTTTTATTGCAAGCCTGATGCAGCGAGTTCAGCGACATTGGTATAGGGTTGCATTTAAAACAAACGGTGTTTTAAAACAATGTGTTTAAAACATATTTTGGACAGTGCTTTAAATAAAGACCTTTTAAAAAAATTGTGTTTTCCATAAAACATGCTGTATGAGCCTACGGACGATTACCACCCTCTAAAGCCGACGTATACGATATGGGATGGGCGGTTCAACAGCTATAGTACGCAGATATTCCGCTAAGGGGGCTATATTTACCCTGCATTTTCAATTGTCAATGCCAATCCAATATGACGCCACGACTTTAAAAAAGCAATAACAAACATGTTTTAAACAAGGCCCTTGTTTTAAACACGTATGCTTTACATCGATTTTTGTTTTAAATGCAACCCTGGACATTGGCATTCTCTAGATTTGGATCAAAAATGCTAAGATTATTATAACTATCGGAGAATTTCCAAAAAATTTCTCTGGGTAGGGCCTGCCACGGTTCTTTTGCGTGCGTGGACCACTGAATTATCGAGGTGCACACACCTAACATCAATTTGATCCTAATGTTTGCACCATCTCTACGACGCATCATGCAAAATTGATACAATTGAATAGTATATTGCAGTTCTGTACCTACAAGAAGCTATTTAACAATTGATACGTAAGTTAACATTGATTTGGCCTACGCGGTCTCAAATACGAACTTGAATAATCATATAAAGATGGTCCCGATAATACGTAGATTGTCCTTCGTTGCGCAGATAACTCAGCAGACTGCCATGAGCCATCAATTCGGTAACTATACAAATTGGTTCGTCCGAAACCTGCAGAATGAAACGCGTACAAAGTGAAAGTATGTTGGCACTAACAAACAAGGATAAGCGCACTCGTGAAAACATTGACCAACGACAGATTAGGGTTGACATGATCTGTAAATAGGACACCATATGCTAAGAAATGTCAGGTTAATTGCTGGTGCAAGAAGGAAAATTATTGTATGGCATACCTATTCGCAAAATTTGTGTTAAATGAAAATGAGTGAAAGTGACTGCATCTTTCGTATCAGCGTACGCATAGGCTGCATAAGAATGATGGGATGAGATAACTGCGTGGTACGTTGCATTTGGAAAAAATGTTTTATTATACACACATGTTTTAAATAGTGGTTCAGACAAAAACTTCTTTCGAAAGTATGGTGTTGATTTCACAGGATGTCATAATAGCTCAATCGTTTTCGAATCACCATCGACCATGTAACATGATCGTGGCATCTACTTGAAGTGGAAATAGCCGTCGAACGCGATGTGATATATATACACTACGCAATTAGTATATCATTTCCCCGTCCCATTCCACCAGTAAGCCCAAAATCCCATGTGGCGTATTTCGACGTATAGTGGACACATAATTACAGATGAAATAAAGCTGGTCAGCTTTTTGAGTTTCTATATCTACTTTTTTGGGACAAGCCGTTTTTAACTCTGGCGATGTTAGGGTTAATATTGAAATTGAAGACAAAATCTATGACATTTCAGTGGCTAGTTTAATAAAACCCTTGCTCAATGGTACCGAATCTTTTCCTTGGCGCATTGACTTGATCATCAGATGAATTCGAAGGACATTCGATGATAATTGGGCCCGTATAACCCAAACGTTGCTTGAAACTTCGCGGCATTACCGTGTGTGCGGGTCTCGAAATCACGGAAAGATGAACTTACCACAGCGTAGAGCGAAACGAGGTTGTCGTGCCGTAGTGTCTTCATTATTGTGGCTTCTTCTAAGAATGCCTCCGGAGACATAGTCCCCGGCTTTAAAGTCTTTATTGCTACTTCTATCGTTCCGTTCCACATTCCTGGCAGGTCAAAGATATTCGGTTACCTCCAGAGTTTGGGAGTGAAATTACAAATGTAAAGAGTAAAACAACTTGGAATTAATATTACTATCTTATTCATCATATAAACTGTATACAATTACTGTACTGTGCAGTATTGTACAAGTACAGTTGTAGGTATGGTACATGCGTGAGTTCAGTTGATAGTATAGGCATACCCAATATAATCTTCTAATATTCAAGCATGACTCTAATGAAGTTCCCAATTTGCTGATTAGAAATAGTATGCCATGCATATAATTATGCTGAGCTCTGCGGCTGGTATTTTACGAAATGTTACGTGGATAGGTGGAATGTAAAGAGAAACATAAATCGCAGCGGTGGAAAAGCAATAAAGCGTACATTCATGAAAATGTAGCTTTGTCGAGTCGTGAAATCGTAAAATGCATCATCATGACTAACGCGGAATATATATTGTCGGTGCTGAAAATAGGATTTTTAGATATTAAATTTAACAGAATTATATTTTATTCTAGGCTTAGGATCAACATCGTGCATTTGTTATGGCGAATTCACACACAACATAGATGCTTGACAGCATGTTCTGTTGGGAAAAATGAAAATAAGCGACATTAAATAACCATGCGGTTCGGACGCCGTTAAAGAATAATTGTTGGAAACTGGGTGTGCATGTGCAATCACTATGAGTGTTATGTAAAAGTATCTATACTGACCGGATTTAGATATTATGACTATTCATATTATTTCATACTCTCAACTGGCTAAATAATTATTGATATCATTCTTTGCGACATTGCGACGGCGGTTAGTGCTTACACTATCCAAAGTAATGTCAGTGACCCATTCCGTATCGTTCACTCGTACCTTTGAAGACATCGCCGAAAGCTCCAGCGCCGAGCTTCTTATCAAACGTCAGACTGTCTCGAGCTATCTCCCAGACGTCCTTAGCGAACGGCAGTGTCGGTTTCTCCGCGAGATTGCACGGACGCAGAAGGCGACAGGAAAGTCCTTCGTCGTGCGCTGCAAGTATTTAGAGAACTAAACAATTCGTCTCAATATGAATTTACAACAGCGACGTTTAGTCGGATAGCTATTCGGTAAAAGTAGAGTGTCTTCTCTGAGTCTATATTGCGTATAGACCAGCCGCGCTGAACCTGTGATGCTTGAATAGTCAACCCGAAGCTTGATACTCGACTATAAGGAATTGAATGACCTTGGACCCTGGTGCACTCGATTTCGCCCAGCCATAATTATAACCACTGACAATCACTGCTGTGCATTGTATCAAACAAAGAACGACACAGGTCTGAATACACGTGCTATAAGTAGCATTTGGATACAGATAACATCAAATGAAAACAAACCAACCTGTATAATACCCTATGAGCTCCTGTAAGGATGCGAAATCTCGTTGCGGAAATATACCGAATCCACCCGACGGGTTATTCTTTATTTTATAGTGTCTCACGAATTTCCCCCTCTCGGCGTTAAAATCCAACATAGTCAATGCGTAAGAGCCTGAAGAATTACTATAAGTTCATACATAAGTTATATTGCTGCCATAGTTGCTTTAAATATTGACTTTTATTATCGAATATATAACCGCATCCCTCACCCGGCTCTTTTTCGCTTTCGCGAACAAGGTAAGTGCCCTGGTCATTCGGCATGTTGAGAAGACGTCTTTCGGCCTCTGTTCGTGGAATTTTGCCAAAAAACCACCTGCAAAATTTCAGGTTTGATTTGTAAGCAGCCAGCGAAGGGCGTCCAAATGTCCGCTTAAGGATAACGCGAGCAAGTACATCACTCCCTTAGGTGCAACGTACAATCAGTTCCTTCCACGCTTATGAATATCATTCGTATTGAACCATTGTGAATGCAATGGGCCTTGATCAGACCACGCCTCGTTCAACGAGTCAGACAGGATGCAGTTTGGGGCAACAATGTAATTTCACATTCTATTGCTACGCCTGGACAATGCACTTGTGCACAAGAGAGCTAAAGCTGTCATATGTCAATGGTAAGTTTGTTCAATATAATCAGGGTTGCCATACCGTCCTTATTTCTAAGATTTGTCCTTATTTTGAAGGGCCACGTCTTAGAAAACTCAACTGTCCTTATTTCTAAGAAATGTCCTTATTTTCGACTTGCGTCCTTAATTTGTCTTATTTTCAACCGCTACAGAACTTGGATCGTTTTCCTCTGGTATCTGTGTTGTATAATATTCTAAAATTATGCTTTTTCGTCGATATTTTATGACATCATAAATGAAAGGAACTCTCGTGACGTACACTCCACAAGATTTGACTTTCTAGTTGTGAGATAGCTAGGGCAGTGAGCGGTGGTATAGCAGTTTCGTCTGTACCAAGCTATCACAGCGGACGTCACTTTAGCAGTAAACAGCAGTGCCAGGTTCCTGCTGTTTGGTCTACAGCAGAATAAGCTCAAGCTGTGGGGAAGGCAGCATTTATCGCGTAGTGAAAAAAGGCGCAGTGCGGTCGACACATTAGTTAAAAAGTAGTAAAGCCATAAATCATTGATAAATTTTTCTAAATTATATTGCACTTGCGCATATAGTTTTAGCTACAAATAAGGCTAAATCTGATTAGTTTAAATCAGTGGTCCTTAACCTTTTTTCGTCCAGCGCCCCCTTTCAAAAATTATCGTGCTCCAGCGCCCCCTCAACTTAATATTGTAAGGAATGTAATAAAGACAATGAGTAAGAGGGAGGGCCGTAACAGCACTTCGTCAACCCCCCTAAAAACGATTGCCTTGCGCACCCATAGCGTGATAAACCGAACTTCTGAGGGCTTCGCCCCCACGAACCGCCTATCGTGATTTTGATGGTCAGCAAAGTTTGTGTGGCCTGGTCGCCCTAGGTACCAAAATTTGCTATAATGCATGGTAATTACATTTATAAGTCGCTATAAACTTTTTATCCTCTCAGCCCACGTAATCAGATTTACCAGTAGCACTGAGTGAGCTGTTGTATAGGAAAATAAGGGGCACGTAATTAATAATTAAACATATTCGGGCGTTCCCGCAGGTACAATTATTCGTTACCAGGGCCGTAACAGCACTTCGTCAGCCCCCCTCCCCAAACATAAAACGTTGGTCCTGGGCCCCCATCGGGTGATAAACCAAACTTCCGGTGGACTTCGCTCCCAGACCCCCATTAGGCTGTCCGCTATTTGCTGATAGCCTATTAGGTATCTACATTGGGTGTACATTAGGGTTACCATATTTTGGTGAAGCAAATTCCGGACACTCTTTAGCGCCCACTAGCGGATTTTAAAATGAGGTGTAACACATTGTCCGTCAATATGACGTCACACTAGCAAAGCATCGCCAATCGACTGTGATACACTATACAGGAATGGAGTGGAACATAGGTCACGAATTGGGCCATCTGTAATGTGAGCTCTGGTGATTGCTACTTGCTACAGTCTGCAATAGATTCTTCCACGGGCTGGATGAAATCGTCAGCGGGCCGTGTCTGGTCTGGCAGGATTGTTATTGAAAGCCCTGCTAACCTGTTAGGTCGGTGCGGCTATCTGGTTATGTGTTTTAATCAGGTCCGAAACAACATTTTTTCTGTCCCCTTCCGCCCAAAAGAGCACTGATCTTGGGCCCATCATAGGGTAGTCGATGTTGTGCACTTATATGCATTTGGCTGTTAAATTTTATGTATGAATTCTGTCAATAATATTGATTCTTTCGTATATTAGGCTACCATAAAATGCACCAGCAGGTTACATATCCGGTGATTTACAACCTTTCATGGTCGCGACCTCATTTCGCACTTGAAAATGTTCCTTGGCAAAAGCTCAAAACTTGATAAGCTGATTACTAAAAAAAATTTAGCTTGCCCAAACTTACTCATGGCCTAGGAATCTGATTACGTTTAAAGCAGTGGTTCCCAACGTGGGCGATATCGCCCCCAGGGGGCGATTTGGCGGCCTAGGGGGCGAAAATGACGAAGGGTGCGATGGGGGGGCGAAAATGGACAAAGGGGGCGACAGGGGGCGAAAATAGCGAAGGAGGCGATGGGGGGGGGCGATGACGCGTTAAAACGGCTATATAGGAGTCAAGTCGGAGAAATGACCCTTTTTTTTAGTCAACCCGCGGAAATTTAGTTGCAGAAATGTAAAATTCGACATCGAGCCGAAAAGTTTACTAATATCATTATACGTTGCATTAAGTCGCGCACGACGCGAAGAAGAGTTTTGAATAGCGTAAAATGCTTGAAATATTATTGTTTATGTTGATTTACGAAAAAAAATTTGAGCCTGTTTAAAGCCTTCAAAATTCCGGACATTTTGGCATATTTTAGAAATTCCTCCCGGACGCATATTTTTCAGTGAAATTCCGGACATGTCCGGGAAATTCCGGACGTATGGCAACCCTAGTGTACATTTACTGAGGGAGCTATTCTCGCCTAGTCGCGCGAAGTGCGAAAAATTTCACTAATTAATGATTGAATTGGTCAATATCATCGGGAATTGCATGTAAATTGAGATCAATTTTTATCCTCTCTCTGCTCACATAAACACATTTACCGGTAGAGCTGAGTTAGGTGCAATGTTCCCTCTAAGCTGCGCACGTGCGCAGTGCTGACACGTTCTCTGCGCACAGAAAATCTACGTTGCGCACAACAAATCCGGAGTTATTACCTTTTTTTAGTCGTTACGCACTGTTGTCCAAGGGTCAGCGCAGTGAGTTGTTGAGTGTGCGCAGACTCATCAAAACTTAAAGCGAACATTGTGAGGTTTCTTGGAAACTGTAGGGCCCGTTATCAATAATTAAACATATTCGGGCAGGCGAACCCGTTGGTATGACCTCGTTGCATGATGTTATTTCGTGACCCATTGTCTGCAATATCAAAAAATATAGAATCGCTCAACGGGGATATCGCCCAACTGGAATATCCCTGTCGCCCAATCGTACTAAACTAAAAGACGCACACGATTTCAGATTGGTATTTCTTCACTGACATATAATTTTTCCCTGCCAGATGGAATTCGTCTTCTGGGGTTCAGATTTCCAAGACGGGAACATTCGGTGTCAGTCATTTAGCCGCCCATGGACAATTAAACCTATATGTATTTTGAAGGCTATATGTAACGAAGTTTTCGGTGTTAATTTGCTCTGAATACTCATTAAGGATATGTCCTATCACCACATCATCTACTGCGAAGCCATTTTTCTCCAGCGCCCCCCATACCGCCCCCCTGAGCCCAGCGCCACCCATATCGCCCCCTGAGCGTTTCCGCCCCCCTTCAACATCGCCAGCGCCCCCTGGGGGGCGCTGGGGGCAAGGTTAAGAACCACTGGTTTAAATGAACAGGCGTAAAAACGTATTCCGTGACGATTATGAGAGAGAATTCAAAGGTATCTAACGACGCTTGAAGGGCGATTGTTTCGCACATAGCAATATCTGCAATTGTGACATTAACCTGGAGGCCATAGGAAAGACCGCTATTTTAACTCACATTGATACCCCAAAACACAACAGGTGTGTCATGATGAATAATTTGAGCCAGTCGATGAATAATTTTTCCACAAGTCGATCATCACCAACGTCCACAAACTACAAGGCAACTGGTGCAGAGGCTACCTGGGCATTCCATACTGTCAAACACCAGCAATCATTCCTCAACAACGATTGCACATGGCAATTGCTCAAAGTAATATTCCCCGATTCAAACATTGCAAATAAGTTTTCTTCGGCCAGGACCAAGACTACAAGCATTGTTACTGGAGTTTTTGCTCCATACGCTCAAAAATGATTTTGTCCCAACTTGGTGTACGGACTTTTTCCATCTTGGTTGACGCCTCTAACGAGGTGAAGAAGTTTGGGTTATCACCCAAGGGGGGGGGGGCAAGACCAACGTTGTTTTGGGGAGGGAGGCTGACAAAGTGCTGTTTCGGCCCTGAGTAAAGGTAAACCTAGACCGGAGCTGTCGTGAGATCCATGAAGCACTTTTTAAAAACAAGGAGTTGCTGGAACAGATTGTTTCTGGTGAAAAGTATGGAAGGTGATATGCCACGGCTCGTATAAATACAAAGTATGTACGAAAACGTTTTTACATGCTAACCTAATTTTTCGACCGTCCTTATTTTTGGGTCCATGTCGATGGCAACCCTGAATATAATATTTAGTAGGCTCAGTAAAATCGCGGCACTCAAATTTTAGGGAATCCCCCATTTTCAGCCGATATTCTTCCAGCTTAACATGCACACAGGTGCAAGGGATGGGTTACAGAAAAAAGTAGCTAGAATATGTTTTTAAGGAATAAAGCATAGGAAACGGACTGAAAACCATGACTTTTTGAAAATCGGTCATTTCTGAACAACCCTATTTTGTTTGTTTGTTTTGGGGTATTCATGGTGTTTGTCGACTACTATGGTCATTTACACCAGGCCGATATTATTCTTATTTTCCGTAACTGCCGACTTATAGCACGGCCCACCTCTAGGCTTTTGTAAGACACCGCGAGGAGGAGCCTAGGTAAACCTCCAACACTTAGGCATCGTAATTCGGAAGTCGACCGCGGTCGGACTCGAACTCGCACCCATTGGTGTTGCAGCGCGGATTATACCACTGCGCTATCTCGCCACCTTGAACAACCCTATCGTGAGTCTCAAAATCAATTTGTCCAGTCTATGAGAGTTATTTAATATATGTACATTGTAGAGTCCACCTAAACTTGGAGCAAGCAAGTTAGATTGAAAGATGAGCTAATCCGGTATCAAGCCAGGCTTATAGTAGTATTTTCGAACATAAGGGCCTAAGTTAAGGGTTATGTTTAGATCGATCAATCTATATCCGCTATTCAAACAGGTCGTAACTCTGTGCAGAGTGGAATACGAAGATCCCGATTATATGAAATGTTTTATTGGCAGTCATTTGGAATTTGATTTTCGTCGCTACCCAATCATCGCACATCTTTCCAGAGTTTAAATAAGCATAGGTCCCACCGGTCCCGGTATCTAGCATGTTGCATGATTCCTATACGGTACACTTACCCTTCCTTTTCAGGTGAATCTTCCAAAGCTACGTAGTTACTCGGAACATACCCCTCTCGATTGGTGTTAAGTGACTTTGCATACCACCAATCGGGTTGACTGCGAATATGAAGCATTGGTAAGGTATCTCATAAATGTTTGTGTTCCGAGTGGGAATTATAATTCACACAGAAACACGCTCTAAATCACGATAAAAGCAACAGCCACCTATATTTCACCTTTTTTTGATTTTGAAGGTATACTATAAAGCATATGCTATGTAGACGTGACATCGCAGTGTAGCTAGGGTTATAAACAGTGTTCTAAACAAAGGACTTTTTTTAAATGGTGTTTTTTCAAGTTGTAAAATTATGCCATGATTGTGTAAATACTTTCCAAAAAACATGTTGTATGAGCCTAAAGTTAAGTTAGGTAGGCAGTCGGAGGTGGGTAAAATAATTTCTAAAATAATAAGAGCACTTTTTGCCTCAGACAACTTTGAGTAGAAGTGACAGTATAGTCAAAAAAGATATTCACTTGAGTAAGTGGCGCAGGCATAGTCAAATACTGGTCGAGTATTATGGAGAATTATGGAAGTATTTCGTAGCTAACCACACTGTGCACTATCATACGTGAATCATTACTGATGACTTTAAAATGACATATTAAGCGTTGGCGGAAACGATGCTCAGATCAATAAGGAGATACATAAATATAAAAAAAACGTTCGTCGATAGTCATATACTTGGTGAATTGTACAGATAGAGACAGAGCGCGGGCCTTTAAACAATTTTAGTTTCGATACTAACGGTCATTCAAATAGATATTGTCACTAAAATTACTGCTGCTGCAAAACGAAAGTGGCCTTGTCCTGAGTCTTGTTACATCGCGGTGATGTGATTGGATTATTGACTTTAGGAGTAAATACCATACCATATTGCTAGAGACCTAGACGATCACTAAATGCTGCCCGGTACTGTAACGGTATGGTATAAGTTCTTTACTTTTTTCATCAATTAGTAGAACGCATTTAAAACAGTTACAGATTTACGAAAAAGAAACAGCGCGACCACCCCGTAGGCCATATATTCCAAAAGTCCCGCGATCTCCGTCGCACGCATTATTTATAGGGTTGACGTCATCAGTCACCATAGGCGGCGCCTCGTCACGATATGCCCTTTACGTTTCTGACTGGATAGTGAGCATACATTTTCAGAGATCTCTCACTTATGGTGTCTGGTCAATACCGAGAAAATCATTACCGAAATGCCATTACCGAGATTGGACATTACCAAGAATTTAATGTATGCAATGCAGGCATGTTATGCATATGAACAGGTCGTTGCCAATTCGGTAACGGGTCTCAGGTATAAATTTCTCGACAACGTCTGTCTCATTAAATTAGATTGTTGGCATTGGCCATTCTCGGTAATGTCCATTCTCCGTGGTGTCTATTATCGGTATTAACCATTCTCGTTTATGTCCATTCTGGGTTATGGTTTTCTCGGATTTCTATATAGAACCCTCACTTATAGTATAATTAATAAAAATCGTCTATCGCATATTATAACACTGTAACGACACCCGAGTCAGGGATGAAAATATTTCACGAGAGTTGCAAAGGTAGATCGTGGACTCGAAGTCGCGCAGTTGTATTCATTGAAACTTTCAACGTTATTAATTGATTTAAATTCGCGCTCACTATCATGCCTTCAATCAAGAGTTACCGATACGCCACGCTTATATTAACTTCCGTTCGAAACACAGAATAAAATTACCTTTTATCAATAACGGTAAATCGTTCCCCTTCTTTAAACTGCAAATCGTCCGGCATTCTTGCCTCATAATCGTACAAGGCAATATACGTTTCTTGATCTGAGAATTATAATCAAGCAAGAGCTTCACCTATATGGGCTGGGTTTGGTTTATGAACGTATGGTAATATTGGTCATCTCAGCTTCATTATAGCATCGATTGCAATGGTGTAATTGCGCTCCAATTCAAATATTGTTCTGCGTGATCCTTGAATATCATCCGAACTAAGAATATTACTTCCCGGTCGATGCTACGAGGAAATTGATGTCATTGTGGCAACAAGTCCATAATCGTAATCTTTGCTAGTATACCAAGGATGTTACGTTGTAGAAATGTATGGATAAACATGTTGAAACATATGGGTAGTGACAAAATACGGATTTTATGAAAATGCAATATCATCTGGACTGCTCGAGACAGCTGGATTCCAGTCCGAAATATCCTCCAAATTCCAAAACAATGTCAATGCGTGAAAATGAATTCGCCTTACTTTTCGTGGTCCCTCGTCCGATCGGCGGTGGTGGTGGCTGTGACGGATTGTTAGCCCAGTTGGCTTGACCGGGTTGTGTGGTGTACGCTGAATTCGGTGCGTGGTTGGAACTTGATGAATCCGCGTTCTTTGGCGGAGGGGACGTCCCTCCGAAAAGTTGACTGAAGCAGCCACAAAGCGGCATTATTATTTAAATCATTAACCCGAAAGAACTATAAATATATGTACTTCAGTATTCTGCATATATAAGAGTCCACAAGTAAAAGACTATGTTAACCACATATTGAAAGATTGTCCTATAGGACATGCGACTGTCGGAGAATGCATGATAATGGAAAGTGGTAGTTGCAGGTTTCTTTGAAATACAAATAAACGCGGAGCTAGCCTGGTATTACCAGAGTTTAAAGTGTATTGACTAATAAACTGCTATAAATTCCACTGTCGTATACTTTGCAGTGAGCCGGCACAGAGACTCGTATGAGATTCATGAACTCGCTACTGCCACGACGGCGTATAAACACATAATCGGTCATGTTTTGATGCACATAAGTTAAGTCGGAATTATAGTTCGGGTGGGGCAGTAAAATCTCCATTTCCAAATGTCGATGCAGCAATATGAAGGAAGTAGTTTCGCAACCATGCGTATCGATAGCATTTTGCGTTAATCGCGATGACGCATCCTATTTTGCGAGTTGTCGTTGTCATTGTCAAATAAAAGTCTGGAGCTCGCGTCGACCACATTATGATCCACTTGAGTACTTTCAATAATGTAGCGGTTAATATTATTATCTGTAAAATCATTTTACTTCAGTTTGTACTCTAATATAATCTCTAATAATGTTTCAGCATCGTTACTGATTATCGCAGTTCAAACATTTACAAGAATATCCATCGGAGAAGCATTGCGGGCTTTTAAATTGATGCAGCAAATTTAACAAATCAGAGTGGGGAATTCAGATATAATACATAGCTGATGTCTCGAACAATATCTCTTATTGCCGTGTAAACCATTTCGATTTATAGTTAATCACAAAATGCATGTATAAACCAATATTTTCGCACAATACCGTCGTAAATCCTCTATTTAAACTTCCTTCATGTCCAGTAATTCTGTATACTTACTTCTGTAATATGCGCAGACACGTGCTCTTTCTTCGTATTCAATGCCGCTATTGCTCGTGAATGGTACAGCAATATCACACACAATGCCATACCGCAAACTATTCATAATCATATGCATTATCTATTATTTTGATCCATTCATGCCACACAATACAAAATGCCATATAATGAACAGGCACGAGGATTGCCAAACTATACCAATTATACGGTCTACCAATTTAACATCCCCCCTCAGCCCATGCACTCGTATTACTAGTAACCTATTACCGTCCGGTGTAAATGTGTTCGATCCTGATCTTTCGACTATCTGTGTTCTGTCTCTATACCTCACTCTATTTTCTACTCTTCCTTGTATTCATTCTTCATCTGTTCTTTCTTTGGGCTTTTTGTAAAAATGACTGCGTAACAACAGCGACAGAGTGGTGGAGGAGCCCACAACCTCCGACACTTCGAAATGCGGTGCGGCCGAGATTCGAAGATCGGTCTCTGATATCGCTTATTCTCCCTGACTGGCGGACCATTTCGTCGAGTAAATCTAAAGCGATTCATAGTATATTGGGAACCTGCGAAACCGAGCCACTTGACCGCATGAAGCTAAGCCAGTATGGTAACGGCCTCGTTTTAATACTGTGTGCATTCCTTTGTGACAAAGCAAACAGTCTTGAAATACAGAAATGTCAAGAGTTAGTTGTTTAATATTACATTTTTTCGGCATTTGAATTGGATTCTTTTCCACTCTTGTACACTGTACACCTGTACAGGCTCTGTGTGTTTCATTACCCGGAGAAATGACCCGATTGACTCTATATAGAGCAAATGTCATCCAACCAATCATTTTACGCTTATTGAACATCTGTGTCATAGCCGATTTGTAAGATCTAGCAGAATTCTAGTTCTTATAAAAGCGTCCTCGTCAATATGGGTTCATCCTGGTATTTCAAAAAGTCCCCGATATCCCCGACCTTACATGAGACAGATGCATCGGTAGTACGTGAAGTACTCTATCGCGGACGGTATGGTTTAAGTCACATTACTTTGAATCTCATAAAATAGAAAGCTGAGTGGCTGAGTGCCTTAGTGACTGCAGGATCCATTTGAAAACGTTATAAACAATACAAAGGACGCTAACAACTTTTTGCCAATGTTTACGCCTCTTCTTGGTCGGATTATTTTGATTCTAAATGACTTATCGAGTCCCAAAGTCACGGTAATGCGCAGTAGACTTCAGAGGCTCGCGTTCTCAAATGAATTTTCTGTGAAATACCAGTATTTTCCAGTAATCTTAACATCACTGCTCAGAGTTTCTTGGGTGTCAACTGTATCAGATTGACAGCATATTAGGTTCAATACAAAACCAAGCAGAACCTCGAGACGTTACAACTTATAAATACCGCTTGACATACCGCCTTATCTTGGTTGTTAATAATGAAATGACTCATTTCCGTCGCTGCTACATGCTCAGTATATATTGCTATATAGTATATATTCCAGAGCATTGACAGAGTTATCTACGACTTGCAATTTATCCGGGAATTATAAGTAGGTTACATGCGTTGATTTCTACAGTCGTCTCACGAATACATTCTGTTACATTAATCCAGTGTTTCTCAACCTCGTCGCCAGCAGTGATGTATTAAAATACATGTAAAATGATGGCCAATTCACCGTTACATACTTCCGTCACGCAATCTCATGTTATTTTCCATAAAATGTTTCGAACTATAGTTATTTATCCTGCAGCGCTCAACATGTCGAAATCGATGAAAGAGACAGTGTATACCATTTTTGTGATTGCTGATTAACTATAAATATTGTATTTGAGAGCTGCAAAATTGCATCTGCAGAATATTTCTTCGCAGTAGCATAAAAGATGATACTGTCTTGTGCTGTAAACCGTAACCTCACGTAAACGTTTTATAAAATGGGTTGCTTTGTTTGGAATACACTCACTTTAAAGCTATTAACTGGGTACAGCACTAAATTCAATATGAGCAAAGATCTCTGCCACTATCGAAGTAGATTTACTAGCCACAAAAAGGAATAAAACAAACCCCAATACAATTTGCGTCCCCGTATTGCCAATCGCAGAGATAAATTCGGGATGTGTATACCGGGCTTGAACCAGATGGTATGAGCCCGTGCCCGGTGGCTGTTATAATAACCTTGATGTGATCCCGAATATGGGACCTACAATTACTATAGCGTTAATTAGTCGAGTGGCCCTCAAGCGCTATTCAAGTTAGTTCCAATAATGAAGTCCCAAGCCGAAAAGACCGACCGGACATGAACCCCTTGTCTTTACTACCGTCCTGAAAATATGGGCAGGGGACGCCAGACTTGGGCAATTGTCAAAAGGGGCGCTGCAGGAAAAAAGGTCAAGAGCCGTTGCATTAATCCATATCTACGTTGGCCAAAAATGGAATTAGCAATAGGTATGGCCCGAACCACTAAAATATTGCGGTTGCTCAGACATGAATTTCTATAGAAGGTTCTTTGCTAACACGAACACATGCTATCATAATGCTAAGTGTAACACAAATCTATTCTTGCCTTCCTGTGTACGCCCACGTGTCACGTCTGTTGTCCGAATAATATAGTCGTTTGGTCACTCATTGTGATCTAATACTATATTGACTTGTTGGCAAAATTCTAATCGATCTGAGGACAGCGTTTGCCTCGAGAACAGTGGTTCTCAACCTTTTTCACCTCGCGGACCGGTAAAATTCCAAAAATTATTCGGCGGACCGGTGAAGTTTCAAAAATTAAAATCAACTCAAAACGTGAAGTATGCAACTGTTTTATGCAAGTATATGATGTTAGAGAGACACATTTTGAGGGGTTTGATCGTAAATGAAGATGTTCAGTTTATTATGGCATTCATCTGATTATACCGTAGTGCAGAGGTTCTCAACTTCCCATGGATAACGGGCCGCATTTTACCAGCAAAAGACGCTGCGGGCCGCAAAACATTATTACCATGCATTTGTGGGCTTCTATCAAATTTAGGCTTCTGGAGCCTATATTTATTAGTCGTATCCGGGCGTCTAGTACATTTTTATGCATTCTAAAGCATTAATGGACAGCGTACGTAAGTTTGCAATCGCTGGTTTTTGTGAGAACATGTTTCTTCCGGTGTCGCAAGTAAATCATTTTATGGAGCGTACATTGCATTCATTGCCAAGTCGGTATATATGCAGTTATGCACCCTGAAACCCTTCCACTAGAGAACGGAACGCTCTGTTTCAATGCGTGAGCAAGCAAGGAAATAATCACGGTCACTTTTTCGTTACAACAGAGGCCATTATCACTTTGAACTCTCAGTGATATGAGAAGAAGTCTGGCGTTTCGGGGTCATTTATGAGCAAACCAATTAACTCATGTCCTTTCCGTCTATGGCTGGAGCCCGCCACCAATAGTACCAGAAGTCAACTTTGTGAAGTTGATGTTTTTCGCTAGCCACCTCCCCACGTTTGCCTTGCCAGCTTTTCTTCTGCAAATATATCCACTCTGATAAAATGCACCAAGAAAGCTAGCTATCTAATCAATGTCTGTGAAGTCGATGGATTCGTCCATTGCCAGGCTATGGTCATGGTTGAATTGGACGACTTTAGCTTCGAAATTTGTCAGGTGATGTTGTCCTTGCTGCTAAGTCCCGGAAACATCGAATATTCGCACATCATGTTAAAGTATTAGTGAAATCACACCTGCTCTCAGTGGCGGCTCGTGACAATATCGGGTGGTGGGGCAAGGGCTGCAAGCGATTTTTTATCAAGATGACGTCACAATGGCGTTTTCCAACGTAAACAAGTAACTTGGTGGTACGGACTACGGTAACACGAACTTCCCGACAGCAGTGATTTTAACGTATGTGCCGCGAGAGGTCTGCCGGTGAGCTGTGACTTGAAGTTTGGTAACTGCGTAAACGGCGTACGGAACAAAGATTCGACACGGTTCATGTTCGCACTACACCTGACTAATTATCTGCAGAAATGGAAATGACTATAACTCGCGAGATTGCGTAAACCTAACTGGAAAGGTCAACGAGTTCGGACACTACGCAATTGTTATCTCATAGATTGGACATATCATATTGAATCCAAAACATAATTCTGAAGAACTACGGATAGCAGCCTCGGAAATTCGGTCCCGGTACAGCATAGGAGATTTTGGCTTTAGGCTGGAGACTGTCACACGACACATACGGCTTACGGTCTATAGTGTCTATATGTCTGCTGCAAAATCGCCTTTGAAAATATATTACCGAATAAATACGTGGATGAAAGCCGAAAACTTGGTACACTGTCACATGAAATCATCGAGAAGTAGCCTCATGACCGTTTTCGGTATGGTACACTGTCAAAATTAATACGAACAGACCAACACCGAATTTTGCGTAAAATTTACTGAGGAATAGGCTGATCAAGCGATCAGCTGTTAGCCGCCATCGAAAACGAAACAGCTATCGCGCATTCGCGCTTGACAGGGTTGTAATTGTAAGCAAATGGCCTGAAGGCCACAATTTCACGGTGAAATTGACATTGGAGAATATAAAATAAAAGTAAATATTTGAATGCAAACCGAGAATGTTAGTTAACTGTTTCATGATATTATCATCTCATCACCTATCTCAGTATGGAACACAGTTAGCGTTAACACAGATACACCGGCTTTTGCGTGAAATCCGCAATGCGTTAGGTAGGCTAAGTGTCAGATCAGCGCACATCTCTACCATACTCGACCTTGATAACGAAATTGCTGCCCTAATCATTGAGTGCCAACCTTGAGACTTGGCACAGCGTTCGATACTTAAATCAAGACATACCATGCAAAAGCTCATGACGGATCTTAAGGAGCATCGTTAAAATCAATGGAGACCAATACCGGCTTTGCGTAAAATATGTTTGCGATAAATGACGAGTCAGCTCTCACTCGACTTAGGAAACGAAATTACCACTAACACGGTACAGTGACAAACTTGAAACTTGGTACAGCGTTCGATACTAACATTAAGACTTACCGTACCAAATGTCATGACCGATCTCGGTATGGAACATCGTCAAAATCAATGGATACCAATACCGGCTTTTGAGTAAAATCTGTTTGCGATACATGACGGATCAGCACACACCTAACTTCGGTAACGGAATTACTACCCTAAACTTTAAGTAGAAACCCTGAAACTTGGGACAGTGTTAAATACCACCATCACGACATGACATACCAAGTTTCAAGAATTATCATGGTGTGAAACACCATCAAAATCGACCTATACCAGCAAAGGTCGACTAAACGCATATGACGGCAACCGAGTTCAACTATAGATACGATTGTTACATCACACCTTAAGGGCAATTAGGCTATGTTGCCCCGGTTGCTCGGTAATTTTGTGAATAGGAGAGAGTAAATCACTGTTTCTTTATAGTGCGCGGCTTTGAGAGAATAGACAGTGAAAGCTTGTTATGAGCGCTACCGAGGCATGCTCCGGCTAGGCATTCGCAAAGCGAAAACACGAAGAGAATTCGATTTTCGCAGAGACTTCGCTATATATGGGCATTTACAAGCGAAAGGACAAGAAGAATACGATTTTCGCTGTGATTTCGGTATATATAGATTGCTGTGCGTCTATAAATGGTAAAGAACTGTTATTGAACAGAATTTTAGGTGGGGCAATGCCCCAGTTGCCCTATAGGACGAGCCGCCACTGCCTGCTCTAGTAGATGTCCTGGGTTTATCGATATTCCAATGCGCCTGTAACGTCGTCGGCAATTTTAATTTCTCGAACTATGGATTGCTGGGCTTGACACCTAGGTAGCAACGTTTTTTTTTCTAAGATCAGGCGATATGTAGCCGAGAAGAAACTTTCGTGGTATCGTTTTAAGCTTCTACGCTTCGTTACGATAACTGTTATTCGACAAATATGACAAATAAAGATTTTCCATTTATGTATGAGAAAGAAAATTCATTGTTCCACGCAGAGTTTCAAACCCAGTTTTCGCCGTTCCTTGATCTTGTTTCTATTCAATCCATTCGCGGTGAGTGAAGCACTCTTTTAAAGTGTACTATGGAGCGGTATTATCCAGTCCTGACCAATGTTCCCTCTATGCTGCGAACGTGCACGGTCACACACTGCTGACAAGTCGCCACTCACAGAAAATCTGCGCCACGCACAAAAAAGCCGAAGTGATGACCTTTCTCTCAGTTGCTACGCACTGTTGTCCAAGGGAAAGCGCAGTAAGTTGGTGAGTGCGCGCAGACTCGTGAAAAATTAAAGGGAACATATCGGTCCATACCAATGCTGATTCAGAACAATATAAATTTAAACTCGAGAACATATAAAGAGACCAGAACACGTCAAAGAATGGGTATTCAAACGTAACAGCGACGGTGCGATAAGAGAGCTCAGTAGCTAAATTAATATGCAGCAATGCTGTGCCAGTAGCAGACATGGGGTAATCGTGATTAGTAATCGTAATCGATTACGACGATTACAGCATTTCCAAGTAATCTTAATCGCAATCGATTACATTCGAAAAAAATCCGAAGTAATCGTAATCGTAATCGACTACTTCACATATCTAATCGATTTCTTTGTGAAAGAACGATTACTTTTCATTTGTGCAATGCCCATGACATAAACTGAACATTCATGAGCAACGAAGAGTGTGATTTAAAACAGGTTTTGGATAGCAGAAATGTCGTGTTTTCACACGCCTCTACTCATTATTGCGTCACAAGTATTAGCTTGGTTCTTAATTGCGTAACGAATTATCCGCACGTAGTAAATAGATATTCGACGTATATGTAGTACTGTGGATTATGTCAGGTTGTCAATACACTGCACACGCCACTACCTCGCAGCAGGGTAATAATCACCACTCGGTCTAGTTTCGAATAGTAACGTATGTACAAAGTGTACATTGTACAATGTATTGATGTTTTGTTATGCTTAGGTAAACGCAATCTGACCGTGGCTGATTGGCGAGCGGTGGGCCTATTTACGTATACACTGGACAAATATTTGAAATTTTGTACCCGTCGAATTAAACATAACAATTTCTACACCGAAGCATTAAAAACCAGGCTGCTGATAAAAAAAATCATAACCGAGCCGTTATTTTCCGTTACTCGTATAACGACAGATCGAAATATCTGTATTAAGTGGATTGCAGGCAGAAGTTGATGTTTACCTTATCAGATTCCTCCTACGACCCTACTTAAAACGGGCAACAATTGTTATTTCGCAGTTTTATACTCAGCATTCGGATCTCCAACTAGCCATCCGCTTACACACCATGTTAGCGTGGATTGCCACACTCTTCGCTGACGATACTCACCTCCTATCTCACGCACCTACTACCACAAGCTTGAATGCTGTCACCCGTGATCAAATGCCCAAAGTGCATGAGTGGACGTCCCATAATAGCCTTCGGGTTAACGCTGCGAAATCCCAATTATATTGGTCGTGAACTCTTGCGATAACCTAACCGTTGACATCGCTGGCCAACCAATTTCCAACACTAAAAATGCCAAATACCTTGGCGTTTTACTGGATTCGGACATGTCCTGGAAGAGTCACTTACAATCACTCAAACCACATCTATCGAAGGTATGTGGTCTATTTCGCCGCCTTAGCTACACTCTGCCAGTCAGCGTGCTGTTGATTCGCTTCAACACTCTATTCCTATCAAAGTTACAATACGGAATTCTTTGTTCGGGTGCTGCCTGCAAGAATACAATTGACCCACTGCAAAAACTTCAACATCGGATCGTCCGTATCATTGCCAAAGCCCCACGGGCGCCTGGATGTGCAACTGATAAATCGCTTCTCAAAATATTTGGTGTTCTAAACTTAGAAGATATGAGGAAGCTAGAAATTGCCAAGTTTATGTATCAGTTCCATTGCGGTCAATGTCCCTCAAATTTCAACGACTACTTCACCTCGGAGACAAAAGCGCACAAGTACAGCACACGCGCGTCAACGAAGAACAACTATCATATGATCAGGACTGAATACACGAAAACGCATTGCTCTATCAAGTATGCCAGACCCCAATTGTGGAACAGCATCTCGCCGGCTATCCGACAGTCGTCGAGCATGTCCGTATTCAAGTCGAAATACAAGCAATTTCTTTTAAATGAATACTAGCCAGTCTTCAGGATTTCCGGACCACGACCTAACATCGACCTCGCCCCCCGCCACATACCACCTCATTTTGTCGATTGCGTCTTATATTATCTGCATTATTTTTCATTCAGTGTGCATGCCTCTTATTTACTTCGCCTAGGCTAAGGTGGGTGTCTGATCTTAAAGGCTACTCCAAGTTGTTCCGACACCTTCCTATCTTTTCATTGTATCGCAGTCTTGTGATGTTTTTGAAACGATGAAAATATTAATAAACCTGATTGATTGCAGCTAGAATCAATACCGAAACAGCACTTCGCCACCGCCATTCTCACAAATGGTGATCTTGTGCTCCCCATAAGGCGATCAATAAAGCTTGTAGCGGGCGAAGTCCCCCAGACCCCCTTAACAACCGGGCTTTTCACAAGAACTTGAAAACACGATTTGTTGCGATGGATCCGCTGCGTATTTGCTGCTAAGTCGCGCCAGGCGCGAATATTTAGGCACATAATTTATAACTATATTTTATTGTATGTTGTTAACTCATGACCTTCCTGTCTGTTATATAGTCAACAGATATTGGAGTCGCCCAAACGTAGCAGATGAAAAGAAAACTAAATGAAAAACTTTCGTGAGACGCACCCAGAATTTGTCATTTATGCACGTGGTTCATCATTTTCCTCGGTGAGTGCCCCCGGTGGCATTTGTATTGTGGGGCTGAGATTGAGAAGACTATTCTTCGCGACCATCCAGCGCGGCTATGGACAATGGACAAATACACAATGTTTCGGCCAATGTAGCATGTCTTGGTGTGTTGCGGCGCGGTATTGGATGGCACCGAAATGCCTATTTCTGTGTGAATCATGCAATGGTATGACGTCATCATGCAATGGAAATGACGTCAATATGTCTCATTTAAAAATAAAGACCTTCTCTCATGAGGCCTTTTCCTCGCATTGCTGTGTTCCAAAGATAACTTCCCAGAAGCAAAATCAATGTAATCGTGAGTAATCGTGATTACTTTTCCAAAGTAATCGTAATCGTAATCGACTACTCGCGGATTTTGCTGTAATCGTAATCGTAATCGTAATCGCGTGATTCATAAGTAATCGTAATCGCAATCGATTACATTCATGAAGTAATCACCCCATGTCTGGCCAGTAGTAATTGCGTTCGTACTGAAAGAGCCCGCGGGCCGCAAAATGGACCTCTGCGAGCCGCGGGTTGAGAACCCCTGCCGTAGTGGGTCTGCTGAGTCGAGGTAAAATTGCCCTGCCAAAATAAACGTGCTAGCGCCGAGAGTCTTTTACAGTCTTTCGCGCTGTCAGCATGTAGGCTACTTCAAAACTTCAGCATTGTGGCATAATGTGGCCTCAGTCGTCGCTGTACGCTAGGGCTGTTCAAAAATAACTTTTTCTTCCCGATCCAAGCCGTTCACCTCTTAAATCGTCAGGTTGCAGTAGAAAACCTTGCTCACCAAATTTCACTCGATTCCAATCAGTAAAGGCATCCGCAGATCCAATTAAAATTTTTAATTTATTATGGAAAATTAAAAAAAAAAATTTCCAAATTTTTCTGCCAACCCCATGAAATTGTCGAGCCGTCTTCAAAGACGTTGCAAAACAAATTTGAGTCAATTCCGACCAGTAGAAGCGGAGTTATGTGAGTTTTTCGTTGATAAATCGTGGATTATCCACCAATCAAGGATAATCCGAGGATTATCATCGAAAAACTCACATAACTCCGCTTCTACTGGTCGGAATTGACTCAAATTTGTTTTGCAACGTCTTTGAAGACGGCTCGACAATTTCATGGGGTTGGCAGAAAAATTTGGAAATTTTTTTTTTTAATTTTCCATAATAAATTAAAAATATTAATTGGATCTGCAGATGCCTTTACTGATTGGAATCGAGTGAAATTTGGTGAGCAAGGTTTTCTACTGCAACCTGACGATTTAAGAGGTGAACGGCTTGAATCGGGAAGAAAAAGTTATTTTTGAACAGCCCTACTGTACGCACATTATTATATCACTTCACTGAAATGTGTAAGGTTGGAATTTGCAATTTTACGTCACGTAACGTCATAGGTACACGATCGCGTTCACACGAACCTGAACCTATCAGCGGTTCATACGATCCCTACTATGAATACATGCGCCGCACGAAAACACCTGACTACAGCTATACCTGACCATCCACAGAATTAGGGCCGATCGTCAGCCTAATTGCCCAAAATGGGCAGTCTTGGGCCCCACAAAGCAATAAACCAAACGTTTAGCTAGGGGGCATCACCCCCAGACCCCAAAGTTGGTTGGTTGTTTCCGCCAGGACTTGCGAACGCATTCAATTTATCGCACACTTTGCGGATTCCTATGTTAGCCTAGACTTCATTACGTCATGGTGCATCCCTTCACCAAAGGAATGAAGCGAAAACGAATGATCGCGCAAACTACGCGGATTTGTGAGTCAGCTCGTATTTGTCCTTGCCGCTCATATTTCGTAAAATGACACGGGTTGAACTTCAAGTCAAATCGAACATGCTTCCAGACCTATACTATGTTACTTCACGACGTTCTGAATGAGTTTAAAATTTGTTATTTGATATTTATTTTATTTTATCAACGGACAAGCCTTCCACATATTGCATCTTGAAATTTTGTTATAAAATTGCAAAACGTCTCGCGGACCGGCTGGAAAGTCGTTACGGACCGGCGGTTGAGAACCACTGCTCTAGAACGCCACAACATTTCTAGACTTCTTTGGGAATTTTCGGAATCCATAAGCGATTTTGCAACCCTGCCATGTGCTGTTGTATTGGACATACTCTGCTACTACTGCGGGGGGATATAGGTTCTCGATATCGCTCTCAGCACGTTTTAAGCACGTAAAAGTGGCAGAAATGGTGAATTGATTATTTACAATAGGAATAGGGGTATATTATAATGCACATTTTAGAGAATCAATATTAAAATTTGGGGATATAAGATTTAACATATTATTCTTTCAAGTTTTCTTCCGCTCTGCCAACATGTTTCATATGCTGTGATACGACCAATTTAGGTTTGAAGGCTTCCACGGTGGGAAAAAGTATTGAAACTTTAATTCTAGTTGTTAATATATCTCTTCAGCGGAGTTGGATCAATTACAATAGTATAATTCAATTACAATATTATAATTCTATTACAATTACGATTACAATTACTTCCTTGCATGTCTCAATTACATTACAATTACAATTACTCAATGCTAAAAGTATCAAATTACAATTACAATTACAATTACTGTTAAATATGTAATTAATTACAATTATAATTACAATTACAATTACTTTTAAACAGGTGATTGATTCAGTAAAGAGGTGTTCTTTGACAACCGTAGCGACGTAATTAGCAACAATCTCAAGCTATTCATGTTTCATTCCTGATATGTAGAATACCCTTCAATTAAAAAAACTCGAACGTATTCGAACTATTCCTAATCATGAGTACTGAAAACTACAAGCACAGAAAAATGTTTCAAGCGACTGTTAAGAACCAAAGGTTTGAGCGACTAACAGCGAATAGGCTACAGGACAGTCAATGAAATGTAATCAAACGCTTAGGCTACTCAGAGCTGAGTCAGGATAATGAAATGTAATTGGTAAGGCGTCAGCGATAAGGATGATACCGATAAGGTGCGTAAAATTAAAATAGATGCAAAAGGAGATAACCTCCTGATAACTAAGAATTACAATATTTTGGTTCGCATTTACATTTTCACTTGCTCGGAAACTGTTAGATTGCATTTGATGAACATTAGGGTGCGAAAAGTTTCTGGCCCCAGTAAATTTGGCCAAGATTGGGATAACATCTCTACAAATGCGTGATCAAGTTTGATGAAGCCTTGGTTGGAAATTTGAATGTTTTTTGCTATTGTTGCAACAAGCCTCGGTACTGGTTAGAGATTAAAAAACTTTGACCGTGGTATAGGAAATGGTTCAGCACAGGTTTCAGAAGAGTTTATTTGCTGTTCATCCATTTTTGAAATATTAAGATTTAGTTTAGCCCACTGGTTCTATATTTTTTTAGACACGCCCGCCTTTATGACAGGGAATATTTCGTGCCCCCCTATATCGTCATAGCACACTATGAAACCAGAAAGTTAGCAATCCTTACATATAGTTTGATGGTATGGAAGGTTATGACTGTTGTTGAGAGAATTCTCCAATACGAAATTCAGACTATACACCGAGCAATAACCATAAAACGGAGGTTAATCGGGCCAGCAAGCGCGGAAAAGATTTCAGTTCACTGAAGCATCGCGCCCCGTTCAGATGCTTTCAAGCCGCCCAAGGGGGCACGCCCCCAGTTTGAGAACCACTGGTTTAGCCTATATTGTAATTCACAAAGTTTTTTGTTGCTACTGAAGTATGGAAAACAGTTTAGAGTGACTGAATTATCTAGTTACAACGCAGCACGCATAGAACTAGAACACCGATGTAAATAGGCTAATTATTACATGTCGTGACTGTTTACTAAGGCCTTAAGTCCCCTCGTCGTAATCCTGGTTCGGACTGGATTTTCACTGGTGCGACGAATAAATGATTGATAAAATGATTATTTTATGTTGTGATTGGCAGGTTTCCATGAAAATGTAATTAAGATCGTAATTGAGCAAAATTTTAATCAAATTACAATTACACAAAATGGAAATGCTTCAATTACAATTACAATTACAATTACATTAAAAAATGTAATTATATACATTTAGCTCAATTACAAATTACAATTGATCCAACACTGCTCTTCAGTACTCGAAAATAATGCATCTCATCTCGATTCAGCTCTATTCGTAACCAATAGCACATTGAAAAAATCACCTGTATCAATCAACGTATAGCTTTCGCAATTGCGCGAATGTATTGCTGACACATATTCAGAGTATACCCGACATGTGCCCACAAGTTACACATCGATCAAATTTCCAAACCATATACCAGCTCTATAGATCCCTCACACAACGTTGCTATTTCGGCTACGCCCATGGACAAACGTTACCCTGAAAATGCACCTGCACTGCGTACACGGAGCATGCAGGTTGCAGCTGTGCACTTACCATTCACCGACAGCGAAATATTCTTGCTGCATAAGCATTCAACTAGAAAGTGCTGAGAATTAGGTGAGTTTTCACGCTCAAGAATACGCTACCGGCCCAGTGCCCATCCCACACCACACTGACAACCATTCGCATTTCTGAGGCATTTATCCTTTGGCACATTGTAATTGCTCTAACAATTATACTCACGATTCATAATCAACTGCAACATGCCAGTTAACGCTATAGTATGTGGCCGTAAAATTCTTAACCGCCGATGAGTCAGTCGCATTGTGCGTATATTCATGCCGATGCTGTTCAAGTTGGCGGATACTGATGGCGGAAGTCTTAAAATGCTAAAAACCTAGGTATATTTGTCGTCGTTGGAATTACATCCTTTCTGAGCATTATTTGACAATCCAACGTTTATAACGGAATTATGAATCTCAGAGTAGTTAGCCCTCAAGATTACCGGACCACGACCTAGCATATCGTTCTCACCTTCCGCCACATGCCACCGCATTTTGTCGCTTGCCTTCCATACTCTCTGCTTTACTTTTCATTCAGTATGCATGCCTCTTTTTTACATCGCCTAGGTCCAGGTGGGTGTCTGATTTCAAACACTACCGCCAAGTCGTTTCGACACCTTCCTATCTTTTCATTTTATCGCAGTTTTGGGGCGTTGTGAAATGATGAAAATAATAATAAAGTGATACTGATACTGAGTATGCCTGTGGAACATTTAAAAGTCAGTGATGAATAACTGCCTTGCCACAATACTGTCTCATGCAACGCGTCGGAATCGACCGCTAAGCTAACGGATAAGGCAAACTTAATTCGCATATCGCCGCTAGTAAATAATATGGAGGAGGTATGTATTAGAATTGGTATACAAACCACGCGCCACTGAATGAATATAAAGCTTAGCAGGATCCACTGTGCAGGAAGTGTTTAGTTGACTGGCACGAAACTGATGAGTCAGCTTGAATTTGAAACTCCTCTTGTTTCTGTACAATTGTGTTCCGACACTGTGACATGACTAACCTTGTATTGGCAGCGAGACAAAACAGCCTATACCCTCCACGATTCCATTCATACACTATAAGTATGGAATAACACCAACATAAAGTGTCAGGTACTTAAATATAAGCTTCTACATATTCCCGCTATGGGATACACAAGTCGTATAAATCATATCAAATAGAATGCAAAAATAGAATCGTAAAACACACAATCTAATATCATAGCGGTAGATTTCTCGGTATCCATCGAGCAACGCTTTCGCCTGTGACTTATCTTTTTCCGCTGTAAAATACGACTTACCCACCAGTCACCATGTATCGAATACGAACGGAAAAACCTTATTGCGATGACAAGACATTTGTGACTTGATTGAATCACAGAGTATTGCGACTTGGACCGGCCAACGGTTACCCTCGTAATACGTTGATCGCCAAACATACTCTTGCACAACCACATCTACCATCCCCGTTGTTATGAACTTTCATTTATTCCGTCGCAAAGCCGCAACCGAAAATTGTTTGACGCTTACATCCGTCACTGATATCACGTTCGTCAGTGGAGAAATTAAGCATATACTGTATAAAAGTCAACATAGATACGTTGAATTTGTCGCGATACTGGCAGGACACTTGTATATTTGGTATACTCTCACTGCTTTTGGGGCTCAATGTAATTGTAGGCACCTGTCCGATCTTCGAAATATTCCTGTCGTGGAAGGAAGATGCAGTAAGATCTTATCCAGGACGTGTGGAAAAGCTCTCTACCTTTAATGACTGGAATGTCGGCCTGTCCTCGGGCTCCTGTTCCCAGCACTGTCGCATTATGCGGTACATGTCTTCGTCACATTTGGGTGGTCTTGGCATTCTATAACCAGCGTTTAAGGCTGGCTCGACGTCCGGGTTCGTCATCCCTGTGCAGTGTGCATAGACGAATGCGGTAAGTTATTGTCGACAGAGGAGTTCAAACGAAACGGACATTCTTTTTTTTGCTGTACCCAAGTAGATTTCGTGTGCTGGTACTACTTACTCAATTGGCCTTCAACTTCAACTCCTAATTGGCGGTGTTTAGGCAAACCTACATACATTTTACGCGACCGATTTTGAAAAGCAGAAAATAGTTTTGGGTTGAGTCAGCATCCTATAAATGAGTTGAATTATTATAAAACCGAGTGAAATTAACCCCTGCATCACTATATCTGAACATATTGTCGAAGATTGCATACATGTAGTTTGATTAGTCATTTTACGACGATTCATCTTGCATTTTATGGGAAGCGAGTCGCGCAGTTGGTTACGCGCCAGCGTCACGACACCAATGGCAGTGGTTCGAATCTCTGTTCGGACTAACTACTATGTGTCGGAGATTCTATGGGCTCCTCATCGCCTCATGCTAAGCAGTGACTTAAAAAGCCCAACGACAGTGAGCCGAGCTATAATTCGGCAGCAACAGAACCGATGAACTGCTGAAGCGGGCCTAAGAGTGTTCAAGTAACAAAGTACATAGACCAGAAGAAATGAAATGCATTGAATCGTTGAATTATCATGTCGTGGAGCGTAAAGCCTTAATCAGGCTACAAGCACCACTGTTGTTGTTGTAATAATAATAATAATAACAAGCTTGCATTTTATAATCTAGCCAACTCCGATTAACTGAACAGATTATGCGATCCCGTAACCAAATCTACTTTTTTATATATACTTGATTAGTTTTCATGCCCTCATTTTATATGTACTTGAAGTAGTTATGACATGTCTTGAAAATCAGTACCTCTTCTTCCAAATGATTAGAAATTTTTGTCATTACTAATACTTCTACTTAGGTTGCAACGCTATCAAATTTGATGACATCTGGTTATCGGTTGTGAGCACCACTGTTGTTCATGCATTGTTTGTATACGCCACGATAAACGATTTTCGTAAATTAATCTGTCGTTAGCTGGCGCGCATGAATCTTTTTTTATGACAAAACCATATGCTACATCAGTGGTTCCCAACCTTTTTCGACCCATCGCCCCCTTTTCAAGCTCAACACCGATCATCGCCCCCCAAATTTTGTGTACCGAAAATTGAGCATACAAACTATAATCACCCACGTTGGTAACCACTGTGCTACATCATCATATCGTATCGTCATTTCAGCCCTGTATGAGGCCCACACCATAGTGCCGGTGCCGCTATCTAGTTTTATTTCGAAAGCCTACGTCATTTATTTCATATTGCAAGCTCGCATTTCCGGTAATGAGCAATCCCACTATATATTTCCCAGTAAGATGTCTGAAAAGGGGTCAATAAATCTAGGCACCAAAATACGCGTAGCCCGGATGAAAATTTGGAGGGTGTCCGTTTTTTTAACAATGTGACGTTGCAGGTTCATCGTGCCGCAATGTATCTAAATGACCGCACAATGTTGTGGTGTGGTGTACGCTAATTTTGTAGCGTCATTTGTAATTTACAGCTTATGCATTCTATAATTCAAGTATCGACATATATAGTTTCGAGTGCTTTTATTTATTAATTGAATAGTACTAAAGTCCCGATCGGTAATAAATCGGAAATAAAATTCATTCTCCCCAAGGTTGCAACATGCTTGCATCATAATAAGTTCGTGTTTTCGAATTAGGAAAGCTGAATGTATTTTTTCTATTCCAAAAAAAAGACCGATTTTGTCACTATATCAAGCTTCTGGATTCTGCTCCAAGAACCGCTTGATTTAACACCGCGTCCAGAACCGGTAAATTTAGGTTCTCGGACAATGCTTCCAGGACAATCAATTTTCTGAGAGACAATGGGCTTCACTGTTTTGTCAGATCTCATTAAAACTAAATAGCTGAATGTATTTCTAGATCAGTGGCTCCCAACCGGTGGGGAATTCCCCTCCAGTGGGGAATAGACCCATTTGTTAAACACCATATGCAGGACAGTCTACATATTTACAGATACACATGCGCAATTACCGTTGCCAGTTAACTGCTCTGGAATGTGTGTATCGAAACTTATATTGCGTGTTGTTCACAAAAATTCATTTTTAACTCCGGATAACCAATGATGGCGTCGCAAAGCATACAGCACGACCAGTATGGCGTGAATAAGGCTACCGCTAAATTTTAAGGGTTACCAGTATAGGTTAACAATACGTTTTAAGTTGCAGTTATAAGCGATTGTCTTGCGTACTGGTGTGGCTGTGTGACTTTATGTACTCAAAAAAGCAAATGGCTGCTCCGTTATGACAAAAGTTTTGGGTAGTGGGGAATGAAGGCTCGGAATAAATCTGAAGTGAGGAATGAAGCCAAAAAGGTTTGGAACCACTGTTCTAGATCGTGCAGGGCCACAGATTTAAACAATGTTGTAAAGTCCTTCAATTGCATGCAAACATTGAACGGAGTTGGTCCGGAATGACCAAATTAGCTAAATATGTCATTAAAACCCAAATCAAATATGTTATTGTGTTTGGCAGGCTATCAACAGAGAAATTGCCGATTTGTATGTCTACAACAAAGCCGCAACCTTTAACATACATTTACATTAATACAGACTCAAGTTTCTTGTTCCTTACCAGGGTACGGAATGCCACCTTTCGTCACGATTTCGGTGAGCAATATTCCGAAACTCCAGACGTCGGACTTGATAGAGAAGGACATATAGGTCAAGCCTTCCGGCGCGGTCCATTTCACCGGGAACTGAGAGTCCATCGCGGCGTTGTAGATGTCGTCTTCCAGAATCCGCGATAATCCAAAGTCCGATACCTTGTAGACGCAGTTTTCTCCCACTAGTACGTTGCAAGCTCTGATGTCACGGTGGATGTAATTGTTCTTTTCTATGTAGGCGAGGCCAGCAGCTATCTGTAAGATGAAGATGTATTACTTAAACATCGTCAAGCGTTCCAACGTACGATCGATCGTACGTGGCAGCCTCATGGATATCATCACTACAGGATTCGCTCGGGTATGATACCCAGGGAGTGCGAAAGGACAACCATATCCTAGGCATACTTAAGGTTTGAAATGGTATCGGCAAACCAGAGAGGGTAAATAACTCTCATTTGAGAAGCCCTCTGCTGGATCGACCCACTTCCTCTACTTCCTCATCTGGTTACATTTATTACGCTACTTCCACCTCTCTTTATATAGTTTTTGGACCCAAACTACGGACTGACTTTTTACATTGGATCTTCTGTTAAGTAGAAGATAGTAGAACGTAGTTCGTATCTCTTTCATGGGCAAAATGCCCATGATAATCTGGCGATGCAGACTCGGTATGACGGTAACATATTTTAAACTCGAAAACTCCACCCATACCTTTATCACCATTTGTCCTACCGTGTTAGTAGCTTAGTACCGAAGATGTATTCTGCAATTTTACAATCTGTTACTGGAGATTAGTCAGCATAAGCCTGCGACGACTCGACCTAATATAATCCATCTAACGACTTACTTAAGGCTTTTTACTTCTACTTGAAGTAGTTTAACTATGCCTTGAAAGTCTCGACTTCTATACTCGCAGTTTATTTATGTTGTGACTTCCACCTGGCAAGCTGACTATAGAGCGCGGTCTGTGCGGTGAATAACTATCGCTACGTTCCCAATATTAATCCTTAACCAGGGTATTGGGTACATCTTAAAGCTACGAAAATTTTGATAGCGTTTTCAACATGGTCATTGACTCGATAATATTCAAGCCACTGCACTATATTGCGTGGTGTTTTTACCTGAGCTGCCATGTCATAGTGGTCGGCCTGTGTGCTCTTTCTGCCTGCACCCTTTCTCAAATAATGGTGAAGATTTCCCAAACTCATGTATTCAGTCACTATCAATATAGGTTCTTCAGATACCTGGAAGTATACAAACATGGATAAATATTACTGTTAGTTCTGCAGTATGTATTTGTAACTAATTTTAGGTAGTTTTCGGTTTTGTTCTCGCTATTTGCTAAAAAGTTACTAAACCATCATGAAAAATGAATGTTGGGTATCCCACCTTCATATTTTTTATTTTGGACTTATATGATCATGAATTCGTAATTATTTACATTACACATTGAAGGCTTCTGAGTTTCCTTTGTCGGACCGAAGTTATGTTTAAGCATATTCTAATACAACTCTGATGTAGAGTGGATTACAATGGGTCATCTTATGCATGAAACATGAAACGTGCATAAATTTGAATGGTGCTCGCGAGAATGCACAGCTCATTGGAATTGCGGTGCATGGAGGAGATGATCAACATGTGATTTTTGGCCAAACGTAGAAAGTTGCAAAAGTGATGGAGTGATCTCATATGTAAAGTTATCATTTCGTTTTCCATAGACAGTTGGTCAGATCAGGAGATTTGGCAGTTGAAATATTTGTATTCGAATTTATCCCGTAAGTAGGCCTACTACAGTTACGTTAGGAGAAGCGTTCGTGCAATACTGTAGACAAGATTGGTCGTATAGTTAGATAGATAGTTGAAGTTATAGTTGGATTTTGAGTAGTTGCGTGATTTGTAACATTCTACTTACGACAGCTCGTAATTGTAGAAGGTTTTGATGTTTCAAGTGTCTCATGATGTTCGCCTCCTCGATGAACGCCAACGGTGCCATCTTGCCTGGGGTTAATTGCTTGATCGCGACGTCAATAGTGCGGTTCCATTTACCTGAAACACACAGATACTTGAAGGAAGGGACGAATGACCCCTATGGATAAGATGTGGCAGACCATCTAACCCAGTGGTTCCCAACCTTTTTCGGCTCATCGCCCCCTTTTGAAGCTCCACACCGATCATCGCCCCCCAAATATTGGGAAACTAAAAACAGCACTTCGTCAGCCCCAAAAACATTGGTCTTTGGCCCCATAAGTTGATAAACCAAACCGCAGACCCCCCTCAGCCAGTGGGCCTTTTGTCGCTACATATCAGCTATACCCGATTTCATGTACTGTTTGGTGAGTCACCGTATGTCGCCGAAACGCGCGAAGCGCGATAAATTTATACAGCTCCTGTTTGAATCGGTCAATATGGTCGGGAATTGCATATATATCGCTATCAATTTTTTATCCTCTTTCTGCTCGCGTAATCAGATTTACCGGTAGAGCTGAGTGTGGTGTATTGGAAAAAGTAGGACCTCTAAATAATAATTAAACATCTTCGGTCGGAATCGTTGTCATATTGACTTCGTTACATGATGCTATTTCGTGACCTCCTATATCTGCTATGTCAGAAGACATGGAAATCGTTAAAACGTACCATACTAAAAGACGCACATGATTTCAAATTGGTATTTCCGTACTGGCAAATAATTTTTTCCTTGCGGGATGGCATTTGTCCGGTAGGATTAAGGTCGCCAGGACAGGAACATTCGACGCCAGCCATTGAGGCGCCTATGGACAATTAAACATATATGTATATCGAAGTTTCCTGTCAGCACAAGGGCATTCCTTTTCGGCCAAGGCCTTCTCGCTGCTGATCGTTCTGGCACACTTCTCGGAGTCGCATGTTATATGGCCTCTAACTTCATATGTATTGGCACGTCGTGGCGCAGTAATGATCGACGCCGAAGTCTCCCATTTCCATAAATCATGCGTATTATTGTTGGGTGATGGGTACCCCAAAATCAAGATATATGATATTATTAAATCGCGCGCAGCGCGAAAAATTTCTGAAAAAGTTGCATGAATTTATAAAAGATTACTGTAGAATTATTGTTAATTCACGAAATAATTCTGGCCCCCCTCGAGTTCGGGCCCCCACCCCAAATTGAGGAGTTTGGAATGCGGTAGTTACGCTCCCGACTCCAATATAGCCGTTTTAACGCGCCATCGCCCCTATCGCCCCCTTCGTTGCTTTCGCCCCCTATCGCCCCCCTCGTCCGTTTTCGCCCCCCTATCGCCCCCTTCGTTATTTTCGCCCCCCTAGACTGCCAAATCTACCCCTGGGGGGCGATATCGCCCACGTTGGGAACCACTGATCTAACCAATGAGTAATTTTAGCCTCGCACACGTGTCCCACACACAGAGGTGGTTCGCAACGAATTACTTACACTTTTTCGCAGCTCTGAATTAGGCTTACTTACTCACTTATTCCCCTTTTACTTAGACCGTTTTAGGTAAAACTATGTACCTTTTACAATTTGGATTTTGAAAAGTAGAAAGTAGGTTGGGATAAGTTATATCGCTTCAATGAGAGAAATTGTCATAAGAGCCGCGTGAAATAGTCATTGTGAATATATGTTCCAAGACTAATCTTCCAACTTACAACGACCTATATATAATAGAATATATGGTCATCGAAACACACACATCATCATCATCACCTACATATAGTAATAAAAAGATAAACATGTAAAATATGAGGCATGTACACTTGCACACGGATTGAAAAATACAGGAAGAAAGCATAAATGGGACGAACAATGGCAATTAAAACGCGTGTATCGGCACAGGCCAAATCAATATGCCACAATATTGATCAGGTAATATCTACGCCAGGGCTAGTATTGCTAGTATTAATATTTCGGTATCCGTGACGTGTCAGAAATATCCGTGCTAAAAGGTAAACGTGAATGGAAATCTCCTTTCGTCGTCTCGCGTGAATAACGAAACCTGTTATCATTAGGAACACATTTTGGGAATGTATATTGTGTACACTGTAAACATGCAGAGTAAACTCTTGACAACGCCAAAATACGTACAAATCTTTGATTGTGTAAGTAATGTATATTACCATCGCAGTCGTTCGTTAGCAATCCCGCAAATATAAAGTAACCTATATGCCGTGGGCAAAGCTCGTGCAGAAGAGGTCGCATTAATTAGATTTTGTGGTTTTCAAATACCTAATTTATAATAATACCCACTACCCCGTCATGCTTATAGCCTACTTATGGCGGAAACTCACCGTAATTTAAAATGGCGACGAAACGGAAACACATATGTACTAATACACATATAATTTGCAATGTCCTAGTTTTTTAAATGCAACAGAATATTCTGTTTTTAAGTCCTAATGCTACAGTGTTCGGAATTGCAGCAATACCTCATCTCACAGTCAATGCGGGCTATCAATAACACTGGTCAACTCATATCTTTAGGCAGACAAAGTAAGAGTGGTTTTGGGGGTTCTGAAGGGCACTGATTCCGAATATGAACTTAGTTTTTTCGAATTGGCTCTTGTTGCGGAGATAACCCATGGGGCTATTTAGACCAAAATATCCCATTTTCGGGGTAATGACTAGATATAAAATTGGCTTAGTCGTACTATAAAGTTAAGAAATTCAATCTACTTTTTATTTTTACACACAGAAGACTATTTTATATCAAAATACAGCAACAGCACTGTATTTAGGGGTAATAGATTTATCATAGCTACAGACTTTCACGGATAACATGTACATAAATTTACTCCAGTCATGTACGTAAGTATTTGCCTATATACTCAAATAACGTGGCATTAATTCAATCAGTTTTATACCAACCACATATTGTAAATTTGAAATAATCAGTTGGAATACAATATTATTGATATATTTTAAATCGAAATTGATTTTGTACGATTTTCGCCTGTAAGCTATTTAGTGCAGGTTCTCTAAAGGTTCCGGCAATGGTCTAACATAATATGTTCAATGGTTCATCTCATCTGCCCTTGTATCTTTCTTTTGTTGTTCTGATGTCTTGCTAATCGACAAGATGATCAAGATATATATCAAGATGACTGAACAGGAAGTGAACTTTTATGCTCATGTTTGTTCCAAGTTTTCGATATGCAGATACGAATTTTCGGACCAACTGTTTGTAGTTGGGTGCTTTGTGATCAGCTAAAAAGTTTTATTTACTACATCTTAGGAGAAATTACATGCTATGAGCTAATCCTAATGTGAAATTGGAATCTTTCATCGGCCTTCGAATATACCAGATACCAGATTTAAGTTTCTCGTTTGATAGGGTTACTAGGTATACCCACTTTGTTGACTCAGTGGAAAATTATTCATTTACCAGTCAAAAGAAATGAGACACGTATGAGTATTGTATAGTTAAGCCTTTCAAGGACAAATTTTATAGTCTTATACTCCTCTTTAATATTGGTAGAATGACCAATTGATACAGGAAAATATGAATTTCCGTTGTACAGAAGTACAATTTTTAGGCTTGACAAACTGCTTTTTTGACAAACAAATATTGCGTATCATGCCATGTTGATATTGATAGAATGACTGAGAATGACATGAGGGTTCTTCATAGTCAATTAGCCATTTATGCGCAGTATAAAATTAGAAAAACTACAATTTTCTTCCTACCAAGTGAAATATTTAAGGGTAAATACAGTAATTTTGGGCTTTTTTAGGGGTATAAATATCTTCTGAGAGAGAGCCAATCCGACAAAACTAATGTGATATTCGTAATCAGCAACCTCAAAAACCCCTAAAACGGCTCTCAGATGTTCTGCCTAAAAATTTTTTTTTCATTTTGTTGACCAGTGTAATACGTGACTAACCCCACGGTAGCTTGTAGCTACCATTGTAGTTACCTTTCCATACTTCCCCGAAGGAACCTTTTCCGATTGGCTCTAAAAACGTTATGGATTCCCTGGAAACTTCGAATATATTCTTCGGTATTCTCGGCTTGGAAGGCTCTGGCGTGGTGGAACAGGGCTCCATCAACTGACAACAAATCCCATCTGGAGTTTCTGCGTCGACGGATATAGAATTAGTTGGCTGGGAATCCTAGATATAGTTTGGGGGCGCCTTTTAACCATCCATAGGTGTGTTACGCGGTTACTAATGTAACTGTTGACACCATATAGCCGCCTACTTTCAACTATAGTATGCTTTCGTTGCCGATTGTGAAAATATGAATTGTATACCATACACAGTGAATGCAATCGGTCAGGCGATACATAAAGTTAGGTAATATTATAAACCAATATCGGTATTGATATACGAACCAACATCGGTATCGACCATGATTTCAACATGAGATAGATGAATCATAATAACATCAATCTACCGTTAGTATTTTGCAACGTCTCTTTGAATACGGGCCACAGAGTTGGTCAAAGTACGCAGCATTAGCACTCAAATAGAAGTACAAGTAATGTCATATTTACTACTCCACACTATAGTAGAGTAGACGTAGCAACTTCCGATAGATGTCAAAACAAAGTCAAGTTGATTAGAAAATGAAGTGAAAACCACTAGGGATGGTGTGAACTAGGGACGGTGTGAACGTGAGGTTCACGTTCGCGTTCTGTGTGTGAGCCTCGGATATTTAGAGGTTCACGTTCACAAACGAACCTTGGTAGGTTCTGCACTGTGAACTTTTTTATATATTGCTATATTCACTTCAATTTAACATCTTTGATTGAAATTTATTGCATTTCAACTGCGAGCTACTCAATCAGACTTGTACAAACTAAACATTTAGTTGGTTGACGGTCAACTAACTAACAGTTTTTTGAGTAGTTCTAGTTCTAGTTGTAGTTGCGGATTTTGAAAATTGCGTAGTTCTAGTTCAGTGGTTCTTAACCTTGCCACCAGCGCCCCCCAGGGGGCGCTGGCGATCTTGAAGGGGGGCGGAAACGCTCAGGGGGCGATATGGGGGGCGTTGGGCTCAGGGGGGCGGTATGGGGGGCGCTGGAGAAAAATGGCTTCGCAGTAGATGATGTGGTGATAGGACATATCCTTAATGAGTATTCAGAGCAAATTAACACCGAAAACGTCGATACATATAGCCTTCAAAATACATATAGGTTTAATTGTCCATGGGCGCCTAAATGACTGACACCGAATGTTCCTGTCTTGGCAATCAGAACCCCAGAAGACGAATTCCATCTGGCAGGGAAAAATTATATGTCAGTAAAGAAATATCAACCTGAAATCGTGTGCGTCTTTTAGTTTAGTACGATTGGGCGACAGGGATATTCCTGCTGGGCGATATCCCCGTTGAGCGATTCTATATTTTTTGATATTGCAGACAGGGGGTCAGGAAATAACATTATGCAACGAAGTCATACCAACGGGTTCGCCCGCCCGAATATGTTTAATTATTAGTAACGGGCCCTACAGTTTCCAAGAAACCTCACAATGTTAGCTTTAAGTTTTGATTAGTCTGCGCACACTCAACGACTCACTGCGCTGACCCTTGGACAACAGTGCGTAACGACTTAAAAAAGGTAATAACTCCGGATTTGTTGTGCGCAACGTAGATTTTCTGTGTGCAGAGACCGTGTCAGTACTGCGCACGTGCGCAGCTTAGAGGGAACATTGCACCTCACTCAGCTCTACCGGTAAATGCGTTTACGTGAGCAGAGAGAGGATAAAAATTGATCTCAATTTACATGCAATTCCCGGTGATATTGACCAATTCAATCATTAATTAGTGAATTTTTTCGCACTTCGCGCGAATAGACGAGAATAGCTGCCTCAGTAAATGGACACCCAATGTAGATACCTAATAGGCTATCAGCAAATAGCGGACAGCCTAATGGGGGTCTGGGAGTGAAGTCCTCCGGAAGTTTGGTTTATCACCCGATGGGGCCCAAGACCAACGTTTTTAGTTTGGGGGGGGGCTGACGAAGTGCTGTTACGGCCCTGGTAACGAATAATTGTACTTTCGAGCACGCCCGAATATGTTTAATTAATAATTACGTGCCCTTTATTTTCCTATACAACAGCTCACTCAGTGCTACTGGTAAATCTGATTACGTGGGCTGAGAGGATAAAAAGTTTATATAGCGACTTATATATGTAATTACCACCTATTCATTCATGCATTATGGAAAATTTTGGTACTTAGGGCGACCAGGCCACACAAACTTTGCTGACCATCAAAATCACGATATGGGGTTCGTGGGGGCGAAGCCCTCAGAAGTTCGGTTTATCACGCTATGGGTGCGCAAGGCAATCGTTTTTAGGGGGGTTAACGAAGTGCTGGTACGGCCCTCCCTCTTACTCATTGTCTTTATTACATTCCTTACAATATGAAGTTGGGGGGGGGCGCTGGAGCACGATAATTTTTGAAAGGGGGCGCTGGAAGAAAAAAGGTTAAGAACCACTGTTCTAGTTCTAGTTCTAGTTGCGGATTTTGAAAATTCCGTAGTTCTAGTTCTAGTTGTAGTTGCAGATTTTGAAAATTCAGTAGTTCTAGTTCTAGTTTTAGTTGCGCATTTCAAAAAAATATTAGTTGCCGAACAACTAGAAAACACTCGTGTGTCCAGCGTGATGAGAACTCTCCTCGCGTGACAAGTGAGGTTACTTAGGGTTATACTGATGTGATCATGAAAAAGGATCAAATGCTCATTGTTGGATCATAGTTAATACATTGATTATGCCGAGTTCACTGATAACTTTATTAAATTTACAACAAACGACAGTGCGTAGCGACACGCGAGACGCAATCTCCCGCTGAGGTTGTTTACTAATTGGAATGTGAACTAGTGATCTCCTGTTGTGCGCTGGCGATTATTATCTCGGAACTAAGCTGTCGCGTCTGTTAAACTGACGAGATTTGATTCGTGATGATGATGCCGACCACGCCTGCCCAGTGCCCAGGCACATAGAGAAGACGATCTGGATTCGCCCAAGGTATCTTTACAAAGGAAATTGCAGAAATTGCCTGGGTCGTCTTCTCCTGGCTCTCCAACGCACAAGAAACCGAGACTCTCATTCTTCAACTTTCTACCTCCAAGTCAGTGTCGTCCGCTTGAAGTTAAATCCGGCCCGTCTGAGGTGAAAAAGTATGCCAGGGAAGAGCGACTACCCCTGGGTCAGAATGTGCAGAACTGTTGGCGGAATATGACCGACTTGCCAGAATTACGGAACTTGACGAAAGATTTCCTTGGGATGACTGCGACATCTGCGCCCAGTGAAAGTGCTTTCTCGCATGCTGGGATTTTGTATTCCCCAAAGAAGGCAAAACTCAACGAAAAAACATTTTCGCGACTCATGTTTATTCGCTGCAATCAGCAACAGCTGCAGAGAATGGTTTAGTTTATCCTGTACTGATTACAGAATGGTTCTGTCGGTCTGATTTTTCAGTAATTTCATTGTACCGACGTTCATGTGGAAGGCTGGAACGCCGAATTCGAATAAAATAAAAATGAATGAGTTGTTTGAGAATTAAATCTAGTTAGTTGTGTTTTAGTCGGTTAGTTGCCGATATTTAAATTTCGTTAGTTCTAGTTCTAGTTCTAGTTGCGAGTTTTGAAAATTGGGTAGTTCTAGTTCTAGTTCTAGTTGCGGAATTTGAAAATTGGGTAGTTCTAGTTATAGTTATAGTTGCGAGTCTTAAAAATTGAGTAGTTCTAGTTCTAGTTATAGTTGCGCTTTTTGAAAATTCAGTAGTTTGTACAAGTCTGTACTCAATACATGAAGCTGGCAGCGTACAAAAAGATGGTCGAGGTGTATGCTCGTTTATAGTGTTGATTTTTTTACGCGGCATGCATTGAGTGGCTCGCAGTTGCAATGCAATAAATTTCAACCCAAGATGTTAAATGGAAGTGAAAATAGGAATATAGGAAAAAGGTTCACAGTGCAGAACCTACCAAGGTTCGTTTGTGAAGGTGAACCTTCAAATATCCGAGGTTCACACACAGAACCCGAACGCGAACCCCACGTTCACACCATCGCTAAAAACATCCAAAAAGTAGATTTGTTCGAGGTGTCGAGATATCTACATACGTAATTGCAAGTAGACTTGGCAGTAGTCTCATTATAAAATTTCTTGAGCATGCAGTGCGAGTATAGGCAAAACTTGCTTGAGTACTCCGAATAAGTACTTGGTTACTGACCACTGACCAGCTCTAGCTACTTCATGCTATTTATATCAGAAGTCTCTATTTCTTGCGTATGTAGCTCTCTTACTTTCACCGAAACGGAAGTAGCACTGCAAGAAATCTGTATAATGCCCCTTTGTACATACTTGAATAATAATTTACGAGGTCCGTCAGAGTATGAAATTCTACTCCTTCGTAAATAAAATACATTCCTTCCGCCGGCGAGCGCCTTATCAAATACGCCTTCACCGTTCTGCCCTCATGCAAGTTATGGTCCAGCACGCAAAGAGTGAAATCACCTGAAACGCATACAATTCAATCGGCAGCAGTCTGAAGTCGCAAATGATACGGACTGTACTTCTCTAATGAGCCTAAAATCCTATTATTGCTTATTGGTGAATAGTGCAATGTGCATAACACGGTATTGACGGGAATAATCGATGATTTAAGGCGACTGTAGTGTTGTAAGACGTTATGGACCTTCATATGATGTCAGCACGTGATGCGTCGTCAACAAGTTCATTGATATTTTTATCGGTGACCAGCTTTTATGGATGCACTGTACCAGAGGTGTGCGACCCGTGCGGATCAGATACAGCCCGCAGAGAGAGAAAATTTCTGGTCGCTAAGTCGTGTCAATTATGAATGGATTTCTAGTATAGCATGTAGGACAATACGTTTAAGCTAAGCTCGGGTGGGCTAAAATAAGGGGTAAAACACCACAATCTGTGTATTATGACTTTATGAATGAATATTTTTGTAAACAATTGTTCAATGACCTGCTGGATTGTTTTCGCGCCTTATACTTCCATACATACATACTTACATACATTGACCATGGGCCTCAAAACTACTAGCGCTGCTAATGGCTTTACTGCGTTATTTAGCCTACATCTGACCCACTTATGACATTGGTTGCGCAATGCGCATCTGTGCACTACGCACTACATATTTTAGTTTAGAGATGAAGTTTATTATATTAGATCATTTCTTCCTCTAGTAACATGATATGGCGGGTTGGTGTAGGTTTCGGTTACATTCATTCAGGCCCGAATCGCACAGTAGTTCAATTCTTTCAGTAATCAAAGTATTCCATTTCGTGGTATCGATTTCATATTTTTTATTTTGTATGTGCAAATGTGCGCCGTGTTTATCAATTAATTCTCACTTAAATCGCAGACCACGCAATTCTAGTGTTTACAAAATATGGAATAATCTATTTCACGGTGATAGCATGCAATGTGTAACGTGTCGCGATTCTATGGAATATTAACTGCAATATATACTACTTGGTTGTTGTTATTTTAAGTTTCAAGGTCTTTTGACTTTGGTCATTTTACACCAGGCCGATACTCCATCTTATTCTACTGCCACCCAACTTCGCTCTATGTTTGTGTAAGACACACATAGGCGAATCTGATGGCAAAGAGGAGCCGAGATCAGCCTCCAGCACCAGGGTGAAAATTATCGTGTCGATCTTGGTCAGTTCCTAATTAGAACCCAACGTTGCACCTATGGAGCGTAACGCTACACGAGGTGGGGAAGCGAGTGGCACAGTTGGTTAAGCACCATCGTCTCGACACCAATGGCAGCGCATCCCGGATCGGACCAACTTCTATGTGTCGGAAGTTTATCTGGGCTCCTCATCGCTAACCTCGCTGCCATTGCAGTGCATGAAAAGTCCAGAATGACGGTGAGCCGAGCCAAAAATCGGAAGCAAAGAAACAAGATTCGGACGCAAAAAAAACCAAGAAAGACCGATGGTTGAAGAGCGCGTGAACGGAAGTCATTCGAAAATCTGACGCAAAGACTGCGAAGACCTAATGAAATTACTGGGCGGGCGCGAATGACCGAATGAGTTGATAAGCGCCCACGTTGTGAAATAAACAAACATACATGCTATATTCCCATTTATTCAGTAGACCCTATGATTGAGCTCGCACAGTACCCAGGTTTCGTAATCAGTAACATTAAAGCTCAATGATGACAAATAAATCTTGCTTATATTCAAATGGTAAAGACCTCGTTAACAGTGTAAGATTCGCATCAAGCACGTCAACCAAATGACATACACCGCTTCCTATCGATATAGCAATGTGCAAAAATGATAACTTTTACTTTGCCAATTACACTTTGATGACTCTGATGAGTCTATTATTATCAGGCCTACCATATATTTCGCACCCAAAAAAATAGAGACATTTTTTTTCGGCAAGTAGAACGAATGTAGATTTTACTTTGATGATATATTTTACATTTCCTTGGTCGTCATTTCGTATTTATGACGCAACATCACGACAGTGATAGGTTCTGTTTCGTTGGTTCATTACTTCAATCGTTTCTTAACTTTGTCGCTTAATCGTCACGATACTGAAACACCATACAGTAGAAATGTGTATAGATGACTCAATGTGGAGTATTATTCAAACTGAACCCTCAAACTACGCTCGCAATAAAGTGCATTGAAGTGACATCAAAATAGCCATGTACCGCACAGGGCACACTGCGCTAGGTAGTAACAAAACAATATAACACGCTGGTAGTAGATAAAAGGTGGTAAACATGCGCTGGTATGAGCTTGATGAACAAACAGTTGTATTTAGCAGCAACTACATGGGCAGGACAGTGATGAAGTGTTTGAGTAAAAGGCTGCGTTATATAGCTGTTGCAATATCCCCTACCTTTATTCTGTTGACTTTCGCGAATAAGAAACGTCCCCTTGTTATTTGTTGCACGCAAGAGACGACGATTCGCTTCGTAGCGTCCAACGCATCCCGCAAACCACCTGCAACACACATAACGTGATATCGCCATCACAATATTTGCCTGCGATTTTCCTCGTCTATTGATTTTAACTAGGAGAGGAAAATTGGTACATATCGTTCTCTAAATACACGCTGTGTAAAAGATGTTTTACAATCATTGCGTCTTCGGTTTGGACCATCGTCGACCTTTTCCATAATATGAGAAAATGCTAAAATATATGAGGGTGGACAAAAGTGTGGGGAGGAGTGAAATGTTTCAGCAATGTCTTGACGTCACAAATCCATTGTGAAGTATTGGGCGCAGATTTAGAGTTGGAAATTTGAAGGGGGGTCTTTCGTCTCCCTGGCTACGTCGCTGTATAGGCCTACGTCTCGTGTTTGATGCTTTGACACCAAGTGCGGAGATCATAAAGGTAGATTGACTTAAGAGTCGGTCATCGCGTTCATCAGAATTTAACAACCAAGTATTAAGAGAACCGGTTGAACACTACGCATTAAGGCTTAATGATCAAGCTGATCTAGTTACACTTGTAATCTCATGATTTAGCAATCCTCAAAATAGCTGTACATGTACACTGTATAAAATTCCTACTCAGAAATATATCCGATTGTCAGCAATCTGACAATCAACGAATTATGCACGCACCATTGCAGAGTGTGTAATACTGATTTCTCACGACTTTTATTTTGCGATGACCGGTTACAATCGCAGTAATTCTACGGGTTACAATCGCAGTAGCGCACTACAGTCTGTCGTTTCATTCAATAACCCGATGTAATATGCAACAGGTAAGATCGCACATACTACAACTCGGGAAACCTGGGGTAAGCATCGCGGGTAAACTCATCCGACTTTGCGCACTACTATTCACAATTTTAATCGGCCGATAAGCATTTCCCCGGATCAGCTAACGTTATGCCTAGCTTTTTAATCACGTGAATAAAATTGAGTCTCTCACACACACACACACGCATTCTCTCTTTCTCTGTCTTTCTCTCTCTTTCTCTCCCTCCCTCTCTCTCCCTCTCCCTCCCTCTCCCTCTCCCTCTCCCTCTCCCTCTCCCTCTCCCTCTCCCCCTCTCCCTCTTCCCCTCTCCCTCCCCCTCTCCCCCTCCCCCTCTCCCTCCCTCCCTCCCTCCCTCCCTCTCTCGCCCTCCCTCTCTCTCCCTCTCTCTCTCTCCCCTCTCTCTCTCTCTCTCTCTTTCTCTTTCTCTCTCTCTCTCTCTCTCTCTCTCTCCACGATGTGGATCAATCCCAATAAGCAAGAATTGAGCAGCCCACATGCGTGCAAATAATCAAGCTCGTTACGAAGGCAACAAAACTAACATTTAAAATAGTAGCCATACTAGTAGCATAACAAAGCATGCAAGAAAAAAGTCAAAATAATTGAACTTTTCCCTCGTGTACCAACCTTTCAGATTCGTGATTGTTTATTGGTGTGATATAATTGGTTGGGGCGAGTCCCGATTCTTTGGTGCGTGTACATTTCACTCTCATCCATTCGTTGCTAGAAACAAAACGTCAATACTGTTACAGATAGCGTTTCCTGGGGTGATCAGGGGTTAGCGGTAAATGTGGTTTTTATTCGTGCATCAGCATATGTCAGAGTAAAACAGAACTCATTATCTTCCAAGGAAATAAGCCGGTTCCATAGGTTGGAAATCACTAACAGTTTTCTTTTTCATTTCATCGGGATGCGAAATAAACCGATTTGTCGCAGACAATATACAAGTTAATCCAAGTTTCAACAGGGTCGAGCAATTGCAACAGTGCAATCGTGCCAGAAACCTTGCAGTGTGTTAAGCAACGAAGACACGCATCCACAGTACTATAGAAATTTATTTATGCAGCTGGCGCGAAACGGGGAAAGTTAGATTTATGTTTGAGCTTCAGTTCCATTACGACGGTGGCTTTCTGACGCGAGGGATGCGGCCAAAAATTGTTATCACGTCATATATCGAGCGTAGTGCCACTTTAAATACTCCCAGTAATTTCAAGATTGGTTTGAATGTGATATTTTGAGAAAATTTGAAGACTATCGTGCTCTTCTCAGGGCAACATTAACATACAAGGTTACCAACCACTATTATGCTGTCTACAATGAACTGTTCGACCCATGTATATGTTTGTATATTCATATTCATACCGAGGATTGTCCAGTGGCGAAGCGTCCTATACTCAATTCACACTCATCAAAGGTCCTTATCTCAAACATATGCTGCCGGCATGTAATAAAAGCGTTTCGAAAATAACTGAGAGTAGGACTGGGCACAATGATTCGAGTAGTCTGAATCGAGTATTAATATTAATGATTCGAGTCGAGTAGTAAAAGACGATTTCTATCGAGTACAGTAATTATACGCTCCTCGCAACTAAAAGTTAATTTACTAACGAGAATTATAATTTAGATGCTATTTTTCTCTAAGGAAGCCTTGATTGGCCGTGTCACAGCATACGAGACATAGTACAAATCTTCGAACGTTACTGGAAATAACACATTTCCGAAGTCATCATCATTTCACAATATTGTCAAGAAGTGCAATGAAATCGGTATGGTCGAAAACGTACCAAAGTATCTTTAATGTGACGAATAACAGGCATTATATTCTTTGTGGTCGCTTAAAAGGTACATATTTGAAATTTCGCACAGTATATTCTGTTGTGGCGTCATAATAAGTGATACTAGAGTACTCGACTCGAAGCGTAATGCGTAATTCAGAATCAAATCACTCAGGTACTCGATTTTACCCAGCCCTAACTGAGAGGCTTATGTTGAAGTGGGAGCATATTTAGTATATTTATACAGTTCGGAATTGTTCAGAAAGTTAGATCAACAAACCCACAGCGAGAGTTGTGAGATATGTTAATCGCAAATCGGTCTTGTGTGAATTCAGGCTCCGAAATACAATATCTTGAAAAGGGAATTCGCAAGAATATCCAGCGAACATCGATATTTACTAGTCTTTCGGTTTGGAAGTTTACGAGGCCTGCCGTTAATCCCATTATGTTTAATAGCACCACATCATACTGTAAGATTGGATGTGAATGTGCGCACTGCGCAATGCGCATGCTCGAACTGGATTATTCACAATATGTGAAACAATTTCAACGATGTACTTGGGGACTGAGCCAAAGTACTTTGCGAGAGATAATCGCACAATGCACAATTGCACATTGCACATTGCACATGCAGTATAGCGCCACCAGTCCGTTATTGGAAATACTATTCCGGTATGATTTTCGTATTGGTCATATATAGCAAACCGTTTCTACGATTGGAAGCGATATAGCAAGCCCGCCGCGGTGATGCTCTCTGTGGATCAACGAGTCAATACGGCTAATGTGCTCCACGCAATTTTAAAACCAGGGATTACCGAAACAGCTAAGTTTATATATATATAGTACTACAATTTTTGTATATTTATTTTATTATACCTGATCCAAAAAGAGATTACGAATTCAAATACAATATAGGAGCCTGAGAAGAACGAAAATATTGCGTTTTCTGGTTCTAAAACTATTTGTGGCCTAACAATCTATCGCTCATGCTAATTCTCACTGGAGTTTTCACGCGTCGGTCTGCCGTTCTGATTAATCGATCACAATCATTTACTTTCCTATCTAAATTGATTTTGACGCGTGTACGTACGATTTTTCGATTACGATGAAGGTGTCTCCGGCCCTGAATGTCACTTGATCGTCGTCCCTTGCCACGTAATCGTAGAGGCCACGATGGGTTGGGAATTCCACATGGATGGGACCTGGAAGCGGACAGAATGAACTAAATTATAAATAAAGCATACGAGGAAACAAATCAGCAGGGCATTTGCGATCAGCCTTGCCTCAATAACCAGAGTTCAACATGGGGCCGAATTTTTGGAGGTAGCTCGCAAGCAATTTTTTCTGAGGTCGTAAATGTAATGTGATGACTTTCAGCAGTATATTATTATCCCAGGTACATATCTTATACTTAGATAACTGGCAGGGCTACGCAAACTTTTCGTAAAGGTTCGGGCTCACACCATCCGTACAAGCACTCGCAAAATGCTTGGAAGGAAACGAGAAGGCATCTACTGTGGTGGTATTTGATTGGAATATGCTAACATGCATTCATATGAAATTGACTGCATCGATTGCAGTCATTTGGAGCCCATAGGACATTTGGATAAGCAACGCCATGGCATTCTTGACAATAATTGTCTTTGGCTCTACTGCAGAAGAGGAGCTGACCATAGCCACGATTCTCGTTTCTCCGTCTTTTTGAGGGCGTGATACGAAAGCTGCACCAGAGCAGGACCGTAACGGCCATACCCAAACCCCCAATCCCTCCCCCTCCCCCTCCCCCCTCAACCCCCAACCCCCAGTTGAAGAGGCCCCAAGCTTCGAAGGGAGCCCGTTATTACTTCACAAAAAATCATATATAGTATAGACGAATATGTTTGAGTGTATATATTACGGATATTATGAATATCCTGTGGTATTGGAGAAATGATTCGTATATAGGAGGCAGGGTGGTCTTGAGCAACAAAGGTCCCCAGGAATTTGGTTGAATACCCTATGGGAACCAAGGACCATTGCATTGAAGGGGGCCTGACAAAGTGCTGTTTCGGTCCTGCGTTAGAGTCACACATTAAAGAACTATACGTGGATCAGAACTCCAAAAGTATATAGTAACATCTTGATTCTCAAAATTCGCAACTTCGCTAGACGCTGGTATCTCGTCATTTACACAGAAATGGAGCCTGCAGCTTTAATAGGCTCAAAACAAATACGCTGTAGAAATCCACAGGTGCAGGCCTGATTTCTATTTACCTCTCAGCAGGCAACAGCCGGACAGTATGTTATTTCTCGAAATGCATTTTATTGTTGACTGGCGTTTTATGAATAAGGAACGAGTCCTAAATTTCCTTGTATTGTTATCCATATGTGTGAAATGAGCGGATCTCACTAGCAATAGTTCGATATATAATAGCCGGTATTATTGAAGAATATGAGGAACTGACTCGCAGCTATATACCGAACGAAAGTAAAGTATCACAATCAAACATAGTAATAGCTTCGTTTTCATGACATCTTATGCACTCGCTTAGTCATGGTCATGGTCATGGTAATGCAGCGGTCGTTGATACGCAACCTTCATGTAAATTTAACATTGGCCTAAACACAAACCATAAAAATGCAAGAAGGATCCGGCTATAACCGCTAAATTGTTAATAGCGCCACAGAATCTTATCATTATAGTCTGGTTACGTGTTGCTCCTCTAGTTTTATGTATGAATGTCACTAATAAATGGCACGAAACTCCGTCAAAACGCTATACCTTCCATATGAAAAAATCTGAAATATATCAAGAGGATACTTCGAGAAGTAGAAATCTATCTCGTTGCTGACCACCTCTGCAATAGAGTGTTTGGATTGCATGAATGAATCAACGTATCCTTTGGTATCAATGAGCCCCCCTACGGCCCACACAGCTCATTATCAGCCTCCGCTCCGATTACCACATCAGCAACTAATGCAGCCCGTCTCACATCAGTGGAAACCTGGGTATTGACGAATTCGTTCAGTCTGCGTCGTTTAATATATATTTTCGAACGCCATTCCTACAACAGACAAGTGTAGTGCCGTGACAATAGGGTCATTAAACATTTCTCCGTTCTTATTGACCACAATCGAGGATATGGCATCGACATTTATACAAGGCAATCTTGCGTGAGGCGGGCTAATTACTTACAACTTATCATTCACTTCCGCGTGAGGTTTTTCAAATATTACATACCAATACATATAGCCTAAGTGATTTCCTTGGTCATCTTTCGGTACAAAGGTTTGGTATTGCCTATGATTTCACACTATAAACATAATCATCGCATTTAATGCTTTTTGTAACCAATATACTTTGACCGAGAACGTGGTGAGGTATGCTTACTTGCAAATGGACTTGGTGGGCTGTGTTCGCAAGTTCAGAGTTTGAAAAATTAATTCCAGACATCGTCAAGCTATTCTTAAATCTCCTCTTTCCAATAATATGAAACTATCGTGCTTGAAGCGTTTATGTGTTGGACGGTTCTTGATTTTTGCTGTGTCATCAGAAATAATGCACGTTTCTATTGACGAAACCTTTCGATAACAGTCTTTGAATAAGAGAGGGAACTCCCAAAGGAGCTTGCAGCTATACAAACTGTACTTGCATAGTGCTTACACATGGCGATATAATGCGACACAAATTGAGCATACTTTGCAAACTCTCATACAGTAGGTATATATCGCAGCAAGCTAATGAGCCGATATTTGGAAAAGCCCGTATATATGACGCTCCGCAGCCTAAAACTATAATGTGGAATTGATGACTCGTCGCGTCTCTGTGGTCACTTGGTCACCCTAGCAGTCGGCCATCATTATAAAGTACGCGCGACATGGTTGAACTACATGTGAACTATCTATGTCTTATTCGAGGGTGAAGTTTCGAATTTGCATCGAAGAGCCTGGTGGAAACACGATTATGAATACAAAATTGAGCCAAACCAAACAAGTCTTCAGTCCTGACTTCTGACAGTACCCTATCGTCGATACTATATACAATATACAATCAGTGACGTGCGGTCAGGGGCGGAAAGTCAGGCAGTGACTCACCTCTCTTTAGGGTGAGTAAGAAAAATTGTGACGCCTTCAATGATCATAACACCAATAATTGTGTGTATTTTCCATCGATGCTCAATGCTCATGAATGACTAATTTTGAAACATTGTGACTTACAAAATCACGAAATTTATGTATTTATTGTTCAAAAATATAGCGCCTAACTAGAAGTGAGGCACAGGTGAGGCAGAAACTGGCCAAGTTCAACCTGTAATGGAGCAATTCATCATAAAGAGCTCAGAAATTGTAATAACTGGTATTAATCGAAAGCTATTGTCGCCCTGATTCTGAAAATCAAAATATTAATATCGTCTGATCACCAGAACCCCATTAAAATAGCAAAGGAATGGGAAATTCGGGTTGGTTACGTGACGACAATGACCAGGTGACGCACAGATAGTTTGCCTCATTTACTATCAGCTAACGATGCGACAATCGCAGTGCCGGGAAATATTGCGCTATCGACTTCGCAAACCAACGATGTAGTATGGATCGTGTTGTTGCGACGGCCAACGATAGCATGGGGTGCAGACCAAATACATACTCCCTTACTGATACATCTGTTATGTATTTCCCATCCATACTTAAACTTATACATTTAATTGAAGGTATGTATAGTACTTTCTTGCGTAACCAGTGTGTGAAGAATTCTAATCTGACAATGAACAAGTATCTAACTGAATCAGCGACCATTTTGGGCTTAGATTTGTAAATTCGACACCAAACAGTTAGTGTCTCGCCAACCATGAACCTCACCACACGCATAGATCAGTTGATCCCACATTATCTGACGAATAACTCGTTCGTGAACTGATGTGATACTCAAAATTGCACCAAGTTTAACGAGACTATTAGCTAAGATAAAGTTCATCACCATTATATTGAAAGAAATTCAATTAATATTCATCATGACTGCATTTTGCCGACCACAGAGGAAGTCATATTGCAATATACGAAAGTATCTCACCAGAATAAGGGTTCGGTTTGCCTTTTATTTTCTTTCGAGATATGTCCTTTTCTCCATCTTTTGGATTCTCACAGCTTGGTTTTCCACCCATGTCTCCGCGTTCCCTATAGGATGTCTCAACACTATACTACCGTATCAACATCCGTCGCTTTAGTAATGCACCATCAAAATATACGATGATTCAGTTAATATTTAACGTTGCTCAAAGTACTGATCAGATTGCGTGACACGAAACGTGTTCACTGATCAGAGCTATGAAGAATGACGATGCTTGTAATCTTCTGTCTGGTTGTACTGTATACGGTCGCGGGGTCGTAATTGTCGCATCCCAAACTCCTCGATTGGGGGCGAGCTCAAGGGGACAACATATTATTCCGTAAATAAACATAAATAAATTCCACTACATGTCTTGATTTTAATATGAATAAAAGAAAATCGATTCTAATTTAATTGATAGAAATAGAAATCGCCGTTTTGGGCTTGTCATTACCGCGCCACGGCACTACAAGACATACAAAGGGATATGGTACTCCGCAAAGTGTGCCAGTGAAAAATCGGCGACGAGAAATACTTGTTCGGAAATGACCGTCGCGTGTTGGTCGAGACTTTCATATATCTATAGATAAGTTAAAGTGTCAATTGTTCGTATAAGCGACCAATTTACAAGTGGCAAGTAATTCAATTGGCAGTTTTGCTGATCACCCTATCGGGGCCAACACCAACGTTTTGGCGGGGGCTGGATCCTGTACAGTCGCAATGAAGAAGTATAATCCATACATAAAAATGCATTCTTGTGGATTGATTGTATATTTTTGGTAGATTATCAATAAATTATTTCTGTAAGTATAAAGACAAACGTTGTATTGCATGATGACAGACAGACGATAAGTAAGCATTATAGACTATTAAAATTGTTTAGGCCTAAAATGCGTATTTTCTACGTTATTCGAAATCGCTATTTTTACTTCTACTCGAGCATTAACGATGACTACGTCGATCACCCCTACCTGAAATTTTACGGCAGGGGTGTCACACTCGAGGCCCGCGAGAGCATTAATTGTTTCAAAGTAAATAGATCAAGAACGTGATATGTAACCATTTAACACTTTTCACTTCACCCTTGAAATATCCCACTTCAAATTCGTAAATCCGCGCCTTGAGCAGGTAGATTAGGTATGGTGGAAAATTCCAGTTCACGTTCGCGGGCTCGGTATGCGAACCGTGTTCATTCAGAGGTAGATTCGACTCATGATAAAAAGTCATCCCATTTCAACTGAATAATGAAGACACTAAGAAAGGAAATTCAGAAGAAGATTTACTCGTGACGTCATAGATTATACGGATTTTTGGAAGATTAACTCGAGTGGCTATACGGCATGGGTGGGCAATTATTTCCGCGGGCCAAATCAGAAGAAGAAAATGCGTTGGCGGGTCAGGCGAATTTTTTTAGCTATATTATCCTGCGTATTTTCATTTTATTTCTAAATTACATTGTTAATAAATGCTGCTCAGTGAATGTGTTGATGTTAGGTAATGAGCAGGCCGTGTTATTTTTGGCATATGCCAAAACTGCGAAAAATAACTTATTTTTGGCATTTGTCGATTTTTATTTTTGGCAGTTTTGGCATCGTCCTCTAAATAGATAGTTTCAGCCTCGAATTAGTCACAAAAACGCTGTATTTGGGCTAGTTTGTCAAAAGACACCACAAAATGTGCAGCATCCACGTATAATCAGTGCCAACAAACAATAAGAAGAAGAAAAAACCTAACGATTTCATAGGTTAATAATATCAAACGAAACCACAAAATGTGCAGTATCCATCGGAATCGGTGCCAATTAGCAAAAAAAAAAGCCTAACAAACACGCTCAACAGCTGATGGTTACAGCTGTTGAATAGACTTAATCGTTTGCACTGGAACAGTGCTTCCAAACTCAGGTCAGGTCAGCTAAGTTTCTCCTAAATTCATTTCTCGCCCAGCGAATCTGGGAAATATCGGCTTAAACAGTAGCCCTTGAGGTAAAGAATGTTGCCAGTCATCTACAAAAGGTTTTCAGAGCTTCGAAATCTTTGGAGGACCGAGCCGGCTTCCATGCATCATGAAAAGAGATCGCTTCGCCAGTGCCATCGATCTCATCGCGGAAAGAATTTTCTTCCCGATCCTTTTCCGGGAGTTTCCTGTGTTGTCTTTCAACACATTCTATTTAGTAGCCCGACTATCATTTCTCCTACAGCAGGGGCGGGCAACTTCTCCAGTCGGCGGGCCGGATATAGGAAAATTAGGACCTTGGCGGGCCGGATTGCTGAATCGATACATTATTCGCCCATTTATCCACATATAAAAGAAATAAATCGTATTTAATGAATGACAGCAATCTAACTTCAAAGCCATTTCTCGCCAATAATGTCGAAGACAATGTGGATTTGAGAACAGCATTGTCATACATGCACGACTATATCTGCTTCTCTCTGATCAATCAACACACGGTGCAATTCTTAATTAAGATTTCAAGGCGTTCGATAAGCCTGATACCCCAAGTTTACCAAGATATCAAGTCCTTATATAGTCATTAGATAGCGTGGTTGTTCACTGTTCAGCTATGTGGCCTATTTTATCTCGATATTTAATTCAATTGCGGCCCGCGGCTTCCACGAAATTTAAAAGTGGCCCCCGACCCATTTTGAGTTGGCGACTCCTGGCATAAGCGGTGTCTTACAGAAGCCTAGAATTGTGCCGTGCTACAAGTCGACGGTTACGGAATACAAAATAAGAAATATCGGCCTCGTGTAAATGACCATTTTAGTCGACGAACACCATCATGATTACCACAAATGACATTAGGGCTGAGTACATCGTAAATGCTGATAATGCAACAAGTCTTCTCGCTTCGACGGATTTACGCTTAAGCTCCACCCTCGCTCGCCGCGCAAGTGCGCATACATGTGTATAATGACATACAGTCACTAACATTTGACGTATGTAAGCAAGTAGTGGGGAATCTTGGATGATGACTTGGACCGCGGGCCACACCATCATGTAAGACGGAAAACTGTCCGCGGGCCGGACAAAATCCCTTCGCGGGCCGGATCCGGCCCGCGGGCCGTATGTTGCCCACCCCTGTCCTACAGTCTACCGATATATTTTCGGAGGACTTTTGTCACTTCAGGTGGCTTTAATAATACCAACTCGCATGGAAGAGTCCTGGGAAGGTTAGCTTGTTTAAGAACTTTGACGCAACAAGACTGTCTGGCAAAATGAGACTATGCAGCTCAGAAATAACCAGACAGTTTGTTGCGTCACAATGTTCAACTCGATCACAATGCAAAAATCGTGGTTGATTTTGGGGGTTCCAGTTCCATGAGCAGAATATAGTTTATATTTTAATAATCAGTACTGCGGCAGCTTCTCATTGATACCCGTTTTATTAAATTTAGCGGTCGACAAGCCGGTCAAAAATTGTCGTAAAATTGCGTTTGGACAAATGGAAAGTATGACGTAAACCAAATGCAGTCAGCCGTTCAATCTCGCTGTGCCCACACTATTTAGAACACCATGCTTTCACTCCTAATGGGTGGGCTGGACCCAGATTACGAAGCCTGCCTTTCACAAACGCTCTTCTCGCTTGTAACGTGGTCCTGTTAACACAACACCATGAACGAAATACACTATTTGGCAGGCCGTGTTATTTTTGGCATATGCCAAAAATTGCTTATTTTTGGCATTTTCAAATTTTTATTTTTGGCAGTTTTGGCATCTGGCTTCTGAAATGCCAAAAATAACACGGCCTGGTAATGAGAGATGGGCAGTTGGTGGAAAAAAATCTTTTGACCATCATAATTTGGAACAATGTTAAACATGAAACATTTCTTCTATTAAGACACTAAAACAGTCATTTTGAAACTTTTTTAGGAATTGTCCCTTAAACTAGGATATCACAAAATGTTTTTAAAGAGATCTATAAGAATGATAGTAATCTCAATGGACAGTTTCATATCATGGAATCTTTATGACTGGTGCTTAGAGAATTCTCAAATATCAAAGTCGGACAATACACAGATCAATAACCACGACCTGGGGGTGAAGCACGCGAAGCGCAATTTTTTTTCTCGTATTTCACTGCTCTTCGCGCCCATTTCAGATGCTATCAAGCCCCCCGTGCCCACTTCAGATGCCGCATTAGGCCAGCGGGCTGCACTTTGCCCAGGACTGCTATACGGGATGATTAAATGTTATAACATCATGAAGACATTTTGTTAACGTCACATCGATGTGGGTGACATCTGTCGAATTCCACCAAGAGTATCCGTGAATATTGGATGTGGCGTCAGATAAGAAATACGAATCCAGGTTGCTGCATTGGATCTGGTGGTTATCACGATGTTGGTTTTTCGGTACACCAATCGGTACACCAACATGGCATCTAAACAGACTATCTCCGTCGTAGATAATATTTTTGAATAAAGGCTTTGCATAATAGGATTGACATCGTTACGTCACGTACTCACTGACGGTTGAATATCACTAAATAACGAACATGATATCCGGGCATTCCATCGACGAATTATACCTCCCCCTTGACTATTCAGCTATCACAAGCTTCGTCAATACGACGGTCTTAGAGAACCAAAATGCTACGGCACATCAGATTGCTACGAAGATCCGTAGAGAGAGTATGCAACGCTAATGTTAATCGTCTGCTAGGCAGCTTTATAACACAACTGTAATTTCGCCTATTAGTTAGCAAACTGGTAGATGTCCAAGTCATACACCCTTCGGTCTACAGAATATATTCATTACAAAAGCAACCAACAAGACTTCTGTTCATGATCATAACAGCATTGTGTATGTATATTTTAGAAATGATCAATTCACCACTTGTATGACTAAATGCTGAACGAGCCAACACCTCAATTGGTTCACCCATGCGTCATTGGTATTTGCTTTGCAGAACCGTCGTAGGGGGAAGTAAATCAATGAGAGGATTGAACATCTTCAACTAACGCACTATAACTGCGCAATGTACAAGCATTGTGTAATCACATCTTATCAAACGGTTATAAGATAGCGTGATCTGGACTCTGGAGCCCATGTTAAGAAAAATGGATATTGTCAACTTACTCGTCTTATATATATATTCGAAACGTTAAAGTTATACCAACAAACATGATACTGGAAATAACAGACTTTCTGAACGGAAACCCCGGTGACGCTCGAATAACACAGAACGGAATGGAAAAACCCCGGCGTGGGATGCGTAAAGTGACGTGTTGTAAAAGCTTTGGTTTTTCTGCGTCACTGCAATATCATCGCGCCGTTTAGCACTGTATGTTTGGCATTACCGCATTTTACTGCTCGTCACTTGCAACTGTGATGAATGATGAGCAAGTGCATCAAGTTTACCTTCACCACCCTCGCCATGCCAGGAGAAACATGGAAAGCGAAATTCGAGAAGTTGCAAGTGAGTCGAATTGTTGTTGTTTATCAAACAAAAAGATTTGACGCTTATCGCCTGGCGGCCTTTTGCGCCACGGTCAATAACAACGTACAGGAATAATGACGACATAGGAAATAAAGTGGAACACTCGGATCATAACAGGCGGTTTCACAAGAACACGATGGTGAGGCGGTTACCCAAAAACACAAATCATATATCAGAATAGTATGATAAACTCAAGTTACAAACTGCGGTCGCACGATAACACAAATTCAACGACATCAGGAATTATTTAAGAAGCAAGTAGTAAATCGGCAATACGAAAATTCACTTTCGAATGAGCACGTTTATCGATAAGAAATTTTCAATAAAAATCATATTTTGGACAACTGATTATAAAGTGGTCCACGATTCCAGGGTAGCGGCAATATCTAAAACAAGGAGATTCAACTTTTCCAATTATAAACGAATGGGCGCTTAATCGGCAACGTCTAGATTTCAAATTAAAAATGATACCATCTATGAGCCGGTTTTCACAAGTCGATCCGATTAAATACTGCCTTGCATTATTCAATAGAAGGCGGGAAATGTCATGCAATAGTCACTATGCGAACTGCGCAGAACAGTCTGCTGTGGAGGTGCACACTTCCTATAGTGATTTTTTCACATGGAAATATTAATTAGCTATAACTGTAAAGGCAATGGGTACCGATAGCAACTTCGAAGAATTATATTTAGTGCACTGCGGTGAGCCGAAATAGTGCGATTCCATATGTTCTTTTCGTCTGTAGGTGAACGAGGATAAAAAAAACACATAAAAATATGTTTACATAAGGCCTTGATTTAAAGATTTGCGCTTTTAAGACATCTGTGTTTTCATTTTAAACACAACCCTAGCCGCAACGGTAGATTTGTACCAACATCGTTTTGTATTGGGCGCAAATAAACTATCTCAAGTGAATTAATTCGTTTCGTTTTTTCACGTAGCCTCGGGTATTTTCAGTTCAAACGTTCTTACTTATGCTCAGTTACCGAGAAGGTACATGTCCGGTTCATTGGTATAGTTTCAAACCGACGTTTGCTGATATGTATCTGCTCTTATGTAACTGTCATAGGGAAAGTAAATAAGGGAAAGGATCGAACATCTTCAACTATCGCGACAGCTGTGTAATGTACAGTATAGCCTACATCAGTGGTTCCCGACCTTTTTCGGTGGCAGGGCCAAATTTATAATTTCAGAGTACGGTGGAGGCCGCACGAATACCAGGGCAATGAAAGGACCCAAAATAGTCACCAAAATATGAAAATTGGCATTGTTCCGATCATTCGCTTGACGCCATTGGCAATTGTGTTGCCGAGCTCCCGTTGTTCAGAACAATCAACCTTTGCTGGCTATTTCGGAGTAGTTTTATTGCTCTGGCGAGATTTCAATTCGTATTTTGGGAATCAGTGCGGCACTTGCTTTCGATAAACACCGATATATCAAATTATTCGGACGCCTGGGTCGCGAGCTATAGGACTACCAATTATGCTGCTTTTTGCCGGCTACGCAGTACGCATCTCGGCGTATTCAATCATGAGTCTCTTGTTGCACATCTATCCGTAAATTAGTTATCAATACCCAGGGCCGTAACATCACTTCGTCAGCCCCCCCCCCCCCCCAAAAAAAAAAAAACGTTGCTCTTGGGTCCCCATAGGGTAATAAACCCAACTTCGAAGCCCCCCCCCCAGACCCCCTCAGGCTAGATGGCTGTTTACCGCTATTTCTCATCTAAATCGGGTGTCCGTTTGAGGCAGCTTCTGTCGACTAATCGCGCGAAGCGCGAAAAATTTCTATAATTCATGATTGAATCGGTCAATATAATCGGGAATTGCATATATATTGGTATCAATTTTTATCCTCTCTCTGCTCACGTAATCAGATTGACCGAATGAGCCGAGTGAGTTGTGTCTGCAGGAACGAAACAGCACTTCGTCAGGCCCCCCAAAAGACTTAGGTCTTGAGCTCCCATCGGGTGATAAACCGACCCCCCCGTCTCGTTGTGCGCTTCTGCCACGAAATCAGGATCACCGTTTAGTGAGCCAGCGTGGAGCGCGAAAATTTCCGATAATTCAAAATAAAATAGCTCAATAAGATCGGGAATTGCATATGTATTGCTATCAATTACTTGTCCTCTCTGCTCATGTAATCAGATTTACCGGTAGAGCTGAGTGAGGTGTCTTGGAAACTGTAGGGCCCGTGAATAATAATTAAACATATTCGGACAGGCGGACCCGTTGGTACGACTTCGTTACATGATGTTATTTGATTATTTCGTGACCTCCAGTCTGCTATATCAAAAAATATAGAATCGCCCGAACGTACTAAACTAAAAGATGCTCACGATTTCGAATTGGTAGTTTCTCACTGGCATATAATTCTTCCCTGCGGGATGGTAGCCTATTTGTCTCGTGAGGTTCGGATTGCCAAGACAGGAACATTCGGCGCCAGTCATTTAGGCCTATGTATTTTTTATAAACATAACGAAGTTTTCGGTCAGCGTAAGGGCAGTTCATTTCGGTCTAGGTTTTCGATCGTTCTGGCACACTTCTTGGAGTCGCATGTTACATGGCCTAAAACTTTATATGTCTTCGTGCGTCGTGGCGCGGTAATGGCCAACGCCGATATGCCCACTTCTATAAATCTTGCGTATTTTATCTTGGTGGAAAAGTACCCAATAATCAAGGTACTTGGAAATTTGAAATCGCGCGCAGCGCGAAAGATTTTTGAATATTTTGCATAAAATTTCATAAAATACTCTATATAATTTATGCTAATTCACAAAATAATTTTGGGCCCCCATCGAGCTCGCTCCCCTCAATTTCCTGCAATCCTAATTGAAAACTCCAGATTTCAAGCCAAGCAAGAGTATTTTATAAATATATTTTTTTTTCATAAATCGATTTCTCAATATTTTTGTGGGGGCCGCAAGATGGCTAGCTGGGGGCCGCATGCGGCCCTCGGGGCCGCGGTTGGGAATAACTGGCCTACATGCATTGTGCCTCCACGTCATATCAAACGAAGGGGATGGGAAATCAGTCACAATTCAATATGCGGTACATATATAACGTACATATTTGAAATTCCAATTAATTCATACTCTTATGACGTCTTAGTGTGTGATACTCGAATACTCGAGTCCAATAACTCAGATACTCGATTTCGACCAGCCCTACTAACTAGCTCGGGTCGACAGAACCGGCGTCAATTGTCCGAATTGTCAGCGGCAAAACTAGATCTGAGCACCAACGGCGCCGAGGTACTGACGGGCCTGCTGCTTTCCGATTGTTTCAATATCCCCCGAAACTTCGTCTTGGCTTCATCGACTCAACCGGACTCGTGTGCGAGACTGATTTTGAGGCGTTTCAGGGGCCTGGGCTGAACATCTTCGTAATCAGTACAGTGGCAGCTTTCGATTGACACCCGTTTTGTCAAATTTAACGCTCGGCAAGCCGGTCAAAAATTGTCGTAAAATTTCCATTGGCAAAAATGGAAAGTATGACGTAATTTAAACGCAGTGAGCCGTTTGATATCGCTGTGTCCACACCAAAGATGGATTAGGATTAGGATTTGTGAAATCTGGATTTATGAAATTTTAACTGATTGGATTAGGACATAAAAATTTCAAATCCGCTCATCACTGCTCCATAGCAGAGATGAGCATGGATTAGGATTAGGATTTGGAAAAACCGGATTTGTGAAATTTCGACGGATTTGGATTGGATTAGGATTTGAGATTTTTTCTTCGATGAATTAGGATTAAAATTGGATTTACCGATTTTCGGGAAGATTGATATCCTGGGGCGAACGGTGACAAAGTTTCACGTCCTACCAAAGTTACTTCATGTACTTTGGCACTCATTTAGAGTTATATTATTTCTACTAAATTGTAGGCATAAAAGGTAGGCTTTTTATGTGGAATTCTAAGTTTATACAATTGAATAGCATATTCATATTAAAATGAACCCGAATATTTTGTTGATATTGATATTGATATTGTTGATATACGCTGTTCTTTCGAATTCTCTACTAGTTGCTGACGATTACCCCTGACGAGTGTCAGCCGAAAATATTCGGGTTCATTTTAATATGAATATGCTATTCAATTGTATATTGAAGTTCTGTACCTCAAAGAAGCTGTTCAAATTCCAAGTTTGAATCGGATTAGGATTAGGATTAGGATTGAAATACACAAAATGTCTGGATTAGGATTAGGATTTGAAGCTTTGGATTTGGATTGGATTAGGACATGGATATTTCAAATCCGCTCATCTCTGGTCCACACCATTGTAGAACACTATGAAGTAACCAATAATGGTCATTCTAGGCGTATCATAACAAATCATATATATGAGTTGAGTGTGTGTCTGGCCTCCAAGGAACCCTTGAGACTGACGCATGGAGCCACTAGTGCTGCATGGAACACATACGAGGAACCACTGGCGTTTGTGCTATGTAGGCTGTTGTCGTTTTTGGGCTTGGTAGGTCGTCTGACCAAGTGTAAACATTGTGTTGGTCGCTGTTCTGAGTTCTCTTACATTATGTTAATATATGTAAACGCATGGAATTGTTGCTCTTGGTAATCGCGAGGAACATAACGACGTTCCTGTTAGGTCTTAGTATGGCGTATCAGAGGCGCTACTTTTGGAAGAGATTACCATCATTCCGTTATTTTATACCTCGCATCTTGATACACTTTCCGGTGCGGAAATCGGAGACGAATGAATTATAGCCTACTCGCTGTAAAGCATAGGATTGCATCCCTGATGTGCATATGCACTGCTGTGCATTTGTACAATTCATATTGGCTCGTGATAGACCGCGCCAAACCTGGTAGGCCTATCATGCTATTTCAAAATTGAGACAATTTGCGTCATGGGCTGTTTTTGTAAGTTGCCGATATTGCTGCTAACAGGGCATTCTCAGAAGACCTACTATGTGGTAAGGGAGTATAACTCAGTGTAATCGACGTTAATTGACTGAAATGTCGAATGACGGCGAATGCTATAGGCTACATATAGCAGCGCCGACCTCCTCATATGTGTATGAAGGAGAAGATATGTCCGAACACATAGGAGAAATGTGTTGCACAATTTCGTCGAGATGTCCCGGTTATTGACCAGCTGTTCTTTTTTGTAAAGCAAAACTTTATGATTGAATGTTAATTATATATATAGCCTATTTGTGCGTTTGTGGTTGTACGCACCCTTGTCTGTGAAATCCACGAAGATATTCAGTGTTAGGGTTAGGCCTACCATATACGTTCTCTTTTTAAGAGGATTTGTCCTCTTTTTTGACCTTTTTTGAAAGTGTCTTCGGAGGACGCCCAAATGTCCCCTTTTTTGAGAATTTGTCCTCTTTTTCGAGAATTTCGGTTAAATATAGGGTAAAATTTGACTGAGATACAGTAATCAGCACTGAAGCACCACTCCGGCGGCTATTTCGGGAGCTGAGCCGGAAAATTTACCTTTTTTTAGTCAACCAACCACAAAGTAGGAGAAAATTTACCATTTTTTCCGGATTTTACTCCAGTATATTGTATTGAAAAATTTTTAAAAGTGTTCTCTTTTAAGATATCTAAATATGGTAACCCTATTCAGTGTTAATTCGAATTCACCGACTGACTTTCCAAGTATAGCGTACAGAGCGTACATGGATATTCCAATACATGGATATACATGGATATACATCACAAATACAAGCACCGGCATGCAGTTTTTATTTTGAGCACATCCACGACAGCTCACAAATAGCTGATAGAGAACCAACGAATTCACGTCTACATGTTATCTGATAAAAAAAAACAACGAATTCGCGTCAGAGCTAATAGAGAATCAACAAATGCACGTTTATGTCTGGAGAGGTATGTTCACCAGACCAGCATGCTGTAAAAGCGTGCATGCAGCTATGTGCACTGTGCAGCTATGTGCACTGTGCAGCGACAAAAGAACAGATACCTTTTGATATTACTAAAGGTTTTCCTAATTGCATTACAGACTACATCGCATTTACGGCATTAAAGAAATAATTGTACAACGGGGCTGTTCAAAATCATTTTTTCAAATTTTCCGAATACTCCTTTAAATTTTTAATTGTACATTGTAAAGTCATGCTCATGTCACATCGATACGATTATTTATCAGCCTAATGCCTGTGCGCAATGCATCACTGATCTATATAAACACCGCACACCTGCTGGCTTCCAACCGTTTATGGTCGCGACTCCATTTCCAATATGAAAATGTTCCGTGTCCAGCTCAAAATTTGATAGGCTGATTACTAATTAAAGGTCGGCACATTTGCCCAGACTTATCCACGGCATATTTGGAAACTGATTTGATTGCATTCAACATCTTCGTGAACCCTATAATAAAGGCAAACTACCCCCAGGTTTAGAACGTCCAGGTTTAGAACCTCTATCTTTGAATAAAGTACCGAAACGGCGTAAACCGACTCTACGAATATACCGTTATCTTGTAATTGTACTTGCGATTGCAATTAGACTTATTTCTGTAAATGAATGTTATTTTTATTTATCTTTGATCGCAGTTTTTGCGAGGGTGGTAGTCCGCTAGTCCCCATATTAAAGCCGACATATGTGATACTAAATCGCGCGTGTGATACTAAATTTCACGTAGCATAAATCTACCCAAATATAATATTGTTTATGTTGATATAGGAAAAAACTATGAGCTTACTTCAAAATTCCAGACATTTCGGCATATTTTCGAAATTCATCGGGGACGCAGTTCTAACAGTGACAATCCGGACATGTCCGGGAAATTCCAGACGTTTGACAACCCTACCTTAGAATAAACCCACCTCTACTGAATACACGTTCCACTGGTGCACTAGATGCAGGAATGGACAAGCATTTTTGACCCACACTGAAGAGCATTGGATACTCATTCTTTCTAGTCGCCGAAAAATGCAAAGAATCATCGCCTTCAAATCTACACAAGAGCTTATCAGTCTAGCTCAGTGGTTCTCAACCTGGGGGGCGCTCCCTCCTTGGGGGGGGCGTGATACATCTGATGGGGGGCGCGAAGAAGCGGTCAAATGAATTTTTTTCGCGCTCTGCGAAATTTACCTGTAATTCACGTGTGTTTCTTTGTATATAGACCGATTTTCATATTTTTTAATTCTCTCATCAGCAGTCATAACCTTCCATGACATCAAACAATATGTTGAGGTTGCTAGCATCCCGGTTGGATTTTGTGATATGACGATAAGGGAGCGCGAAATTTTTCACTATCATAATAGGGGGCGTGTCTAGAAAAAGGCTGAGAACCGCTGAGCTCTTCTAAGCACTTGACCATCTGAGCAATTGCATTGGCTCTAATTGAACTTTGCTTCGATTGTTTGCTTTTATAATTGAAAAGTCTGGTATAATTGAAAAGTCTTGAGTACTTTGATTGCGGAGGATCTATTACACCTTCATTACTGGATCATTTTGTGCAATGCATTGCTAATATGTACCATTGTCTGTTGTTTTTACGGCGGCATATCTGATATCAGACGAGTGCATCGGAAGCAGTGGTGACAAATAGCGATTTCGGCAGAATTCAACAGATGCGTTGATCTAGCCATTACGATTTGCAAATTTCTACATCTTCAAGTCATATAAAATAAGCCGAGTCAATGACTTGGGTCGAGTCATGCGCAATGACTCGAGTACAAGTCGAGTCAATCCAAATATTGACTCGAGTCGAGTCGAGTCATTTTGCCATTTCAAGAAAATGACTCGAGTCAAGTCGAGTCACAAAAAAATCGTGACTCGAGTCTGACTCGAGTCGAGTCATGACTCGAGTCATTACAACCCTGGAGTCATCCCAACTGCGAAACTACGTCGGCATCGGTTACTGTCGACGTCGACCTGGGTTTCAATATGAATTCTCGGAGAGTTGGAACGCATTGATACGATGCAATAACCTACACAATCCACCTAGACATCCACGTGATGCATTGGAAGTCTGCACTAATTGTTCTACAATTAATATAAATGTCTAAACCAGTGGTTCTCAACCTTTTTGAGCTCGCGAACCGGTAAAATTTCAAAAAATAGTCGGCGGACCGGTGGATCTTCAAAAATTGAATAAACCCGAATTGCAATTGCGATAATAGCATGCAACCATTTTTTGCAATGCTATACTATAGAGAGTGACATTTTGAGGGTTTAATTTGTGTTCATGACGGCATTCATGAAATTCTGTGGTAGTGTGTCGAAGGCGGAAGGCCTTGGATTAACCGACTACGCCAGGCGATCCCAACCCTTTTATGGTCGCAACCTCAAGACACCTAATACCGTTTTGAAAATGTCCCGCGACCTCACCTCTCAATTTGGCGTGCTGACTACAAAAAATGGTGACCACTCCCCCCGTCCAAACCTACTCCTATGGTTTATACGAAAAGCTGACGACCATGTGCGTATCAATCTCGTTCTCCGTCCCAGACTATATATACCAATACATTGTCGTTTTGGAACGATTTCTATCTATATCGAGTCAAAGAAGTCGAATACTGCTATACGTGAAATTCTGCGTCGCGCGAAATGCAGACAACAATTTATAAGTTGCTCGGCCGCGCTCAAGGTGTTTGTTTGTTCTGTTAACTCTGGTTCTCAAACTTGTACGAAAACTTCACGAAACGGTCGCTTCGCAATCTTTTGTATGACTCACGGCGCCTTACCAAATTAACGCAAACACCCATAAACGGTGGGTTTGGTCGTCAAAGGGCGATCAATTTAATTTCTTGGAAAGAATTCTTCAGACCCCTCTTATTGCATCCGGTAATTTCAACACTACCCTTTCGCGAAGTCTTTTAGGGAGTATACATTTTGTCAATATTACAGTAATTAATTTGTTGAAGCATGTTGTTATTTCGTAAACCCAGGTAATGATTGTGGCTAATCGAATAATATTGGAGTCGCTAACACGTAACAGACTGAAATAAAGAAAAAATCATTTTGCAATTCGCATTTTAACACTGGGAGGATTATTTTCCTCCGCGCGCGGCTTAGATTAGGACTATTCCGTGACGACTATTTCAGTGCCTGAACAGATCAATATCGACGGATCCGGCCAGCATGCCGCCAGTGATATTTTCCAGCGCACTTCTCGTGAAGTCGTTTGTTGGCAAAACCGGTCTATGTCGTAGTGTGTCGTGACGCGTAACGTTCAGCGCCGAAATGCCGATAATGCAGTCATTCTTCACGCGTTCCTAGATTGAAGTATTTCAACGGCCTTAAGCGATGCTCGCATCATTGCAAATGCAGGAAGATTCCTTAGATTTCAATTCTGTAAATCTATGCGTATTTTGTTCCTGGGTGGGAATACGCACAATAAAATTGAGAAATGCGTAGTGAAACTAAAGCGCGCAAGGCGAAACTCAAATTTAAAATTGAATAATTTAGCACTAAAATATTCTACTTTATCTTGATTATTGATATTATGTCGGCTACCATCGAGTTTGATTTAACAATAATTTGCCTGAATTTTTTTATATTCCAAAATTTAGTTTTTTTTCGGATGGTTTGAATTTTTCGGAACATTTCTCGCAGACCCCAAACGAACCTCGGGACCCAGTTTGAGAACCACTATGTTAACACATAGCACTATCGGTCACTTGTAGTTTTCCTGTAAGGAAAATTACCATCCCATTGATTTCTAGTCTCACGACATTTGAATTTTAATAGAGGTGACCAGATGCCAATCTTACGTTAGAGTGAGTGGCGTTTTAGTATGACCCTTCGACTGACCCGATACCTTGTTTGCCAAGTTCGCATTTTTCAGAGGTCGTTTTTTTTCTATGTTGCAAAATGAACTAGAATATTCAGAAATGAACTGCCGATAGCACCCGGTTTAATGGCATTCTTGCAATGGTCATTGGTATTCAATTTCTGTGCCCCGCGACTACGTAGAATAGGTAAACGGACCCGTTGGGGTCGGGACCCCTAGGTGGGGAGCCCCGGAAATACCCCAGCTTGAGTATTTTTCTTCGATTCGATAATGTCGAGAGAAGAAGCGTTTCGGAGTCGGGACAAACACCTTTGCTCATTTCCCACTACAACCAAACGTACTACGAAATGCGTAGTACGAATAAAGTGGGGATGTTTTTATTCAGTTTTAAATGTGATGTGCTGCTCATTTTATCCATTGATAAGCCTTCTACTTATTTCATTTTGCAATTAAGTATAAAATTACAAAATGTCTGGCGGACCGGCAGAATGGTCGTCGCGGACCGGCACCGGTCCGCGGACCGGCGGTTGAGAACCACTGGTCTAAACTGCTAGCAGTCGGATTTAAATCATACAGAAGGATCGTTTATGTGGTCATTGGGCACTCTATAAAACAGAAGTACACTGCTATATATATATATATATATATATATTACTACTAGTCTGCGACAGTAATCTCTATAATCACTTCGTTTGCGGTCAATTTATTTGTAGAATATCGTCTGAGAGAGAATATCGTCAGTAGAAGCGGAGTTATTGCCGTCAAAAAAAATCGATTTGAATAAAATAGTATTTGGACACAGACTCGATTCGCAGCCAGTTAGGCCGCCCTACACGCAAATTGGAATTTATTCCGTGTCAGCCCCAAAACAGCATGACATTACGAACGATAATCAACCTAAATGTAACAGTATTGGGGAAAGAGTAGGTAAAGCTACCGCTGCAGAAGCGGTAATTCTGATCAGCGATGATAGCAGGCGCACCAGCCTACTGCGTACCAGGCCTGCCCCACACCACACACAGTCAATAGTAGCAGATGGGCTGCAAGAGATGTCAGTAGCCTCAGATCGGATGCCGCTATACACAGTCTATTGTAGCTAAATTGCATCACTAATAACAAAATACTAAATTGCAAATGTATGGCGAAATATTGGACATAAAATCGGCATTTTAAAACAAGACGGTTTCGATTTCAACATGGAAGCTGTTTCGACCCTGGCTGGCTACGTCACTTCATTTATGTGCATTGCGGTATTTATTAACGTCGGGTAGGAAGTACCGATTCAAGAAGTCTAAGCTATCGCGGCGGCTTCCTCAAAAATCACTAAAAGACAAATGACTAGCTGAACACATGTTTGTTAACTGCATACTTTCCAACACCAAACGGAACCATTGGTCTATTGACGACGGCTAAATGAATAGGAGAAATATTTGCTTATGACATCACAATCAAGCGGTGTACAATATTACACTTGAGATAACATCATTAACCAAGGTGCGTTAACCTGTACTAACCCATAAACCTGTCTTTGTGATAGCTAGCCATCGGCGCATTGTAATTCGGGTCTGGTACACCCCTGTACAGTGTACACCCCATCCGAGTGGTACACCCTTTGGAAATTCTGGTACACCCTGGGGCCTAGGGTGTACGACAACCCCGGTTGAAGAGCACTGATTTACACCACGTCAATTTTCTTGAATTTTATTCCGTAGCTGCCGACTTGTAGCACAATCCACTTCTAGGCTTTTATAAGACGCCGCTTAGACGGATGATATGGTCTTATCAGCGTATCGAGATAATGTGCGATAATGATGACTTGAAATTGACTCGAAAATTTTGCTTTCGGGCACGATAGTCAATCCACAATTTTGAAACGGGCAATCAAGTAAAGTTGACTCGATTCGACCCAACACTGACTCGAGGGTGACTCTAAAGTGTGGCAGCAGTGGGTATTTACTGCACGTATCTAGAATACATTTTGTATATTGACGTGAAGGTTTTATAGCTGCTTGCGCGGTGAATCTTTCTGTTTCATCTGCGGCAGCAGTGTTGAGTTAGCGTGCGAGGCAGCGGACTTCGCATACAGTATTGGCGCCAACGCCGCAGCGTTATAAGCAGGGTGATTTATTTTTGTCAAAATTGTAGCGACAGGACATAAAATTGTCGAAATTGTTTACGAAGGCAATTTTTTTTGCAAACTGCATTTCGTTGGTGTCTTCGGCAGTTGCACTGTCGATGAAATTTTCATTTGACATTTTACATGCACTTTGTAGCCTACCTTACAGGCTTACTGTTGTAGATGGGCCATTGCGGTCTAAAGACGCCGATGTAGACAACATTGTCGGTATGAAGGAACAGGAATGTATACACCGAACTTCAATATTTACAGCAAACAGCTGCTTCTGCTGAACACTTTTCTTCATTCTCGTCAAGCTACGTCGTAAGGACATTCAGTTCCAACCAAAAATCTAGATAAGTACTACAGTTCCAACGTTATGCGCGGCAATGTCCAATTTTAATACTTGACTACAAAATTTTGTCAAAATTAAATTTTTTAGTGCAAAATCTTACGTTTTAGGTCAGAAAATAATCACTCTAGTCATAAGCCATTTATTACGGCAATGTTGTGGTGGAGGTGTAAAGTAGCAATGCTGTGTGGTATTTACACAAGTACTCACAGGCGTGTAGGTCATTACACTTAATAAATTTCGATCTTTTTCATAACCAAGTACCGCAATTTCCTCATGTAAAGCACTTTCGATTACGCAAGAACTTGCAATAGTGTCAGGACCAGATGCTATAATACGCTAATCTGACACGAAAACACGCCCAGAGTGCATGTCCCACCATCAGTGCGAATATTTCAGCAGCGCAGACATCCAATCCAGCGATATCATCGCGGAAATTCCAGGACATGATGTAAGTATTTGTCACATACTCGATCAAATACGCGTCACGACCACGACCGTGCCATAAGCTAACATCCTTACGCCGGTGCTCTAACTTCGTCAATATGTCACAGAAAATTTTTGATAAATCCAGCAGGGAAACAAGGTATATATAGGTATATTTGCACAAGTGCTGGAGTTACATATTGATTCAACGCCAATTGAGTAAAGAGTTAGTCATTCGATATCATTCACCGTATAGTTATGCGAAAATGTAATGCATACTCGGACGAGCAACGGGTCGTAAATACAGGAAAGGCACTTGAAAATAATACATATATACACAACACACGCGGCATCAACGTCAGACCGGTGAAAAGCTGTATGAAGTGTTACTAAACAAGCTGTGCCCAGAAGCACAAAACGACCGTTTCAACACACTGATATGAGTGGCAAATTTCCACGGGCAAACATGCAACTACGTCAAGACCGCAGTCACAGGAAACTATACAGACCATTTCACTGTGATCGTGTAGTACATAAGGAACTAATTTTTGCATATCTTGTCGAGAATTATGTTATTTTGATGCACCGCAGATGAATCAGATTTCATTTTGGAATTAAAACTATAATAGCAATAAATCTCTACAAATACATAAAAGGTTCTGGTCAGTATGACCTTTAACATTAGTTCACATTTCAACGAGAATGTCAATCAATATGTAATCCAAGGTTAATATTTATTTCGGGTATTTCTAACTTCAGAGGATACCAAGTAGCCATCAAGTGCCAACGGATCTGCGGGTTTGAGGATTAGCCGTTGCTCTTTTAAAATTGACTAAGTAAATGTATTCGGATTGAATAAAGTACTGTGTTGAAATATCACAAAGATAGAACACCTACAACCTAAAAAGCCATTGCGAAAGTACCGATTTGCACTTGCTGCTGCGTCGGCAATCGGAATAATACTAAGAAATAGTTTGAAACTATTATCATTTTTTAAAACGCAGAGCATTGCTAGGCAATACCTCTAGCGGATAACTAGTACACTCTCCACAGGAAAGAATATGTTTAATAGTGTTTTCGGAAAAGAGCATTTTCCAAGTATCATCCTACTTGAGAACCGACAAAATACCGTTTGGCGCGCCACAAATGAATTGACAGTTTAAACTTCACCCAATTCTTAGCGTGAATTCGTTAAGTACGGTGGTATTTCGCCGACCGCGAAACCGTGCAAGGGGAATCAAGTCCGTTTCCCTGGCGGCACAAACTTCATCATCACGATACGCCCGTTAAGCTCAAAGCATGAATCATCAAGGTGAAAGGCGGTCAACGTGAAAACGTGGGTATCTTAAGTGAATCCTTAGGGGTCACGCTCCTAAACGAAAGAAGACAAATCCCATGATTTCGCAACTCACGTGCGAAATACTAGTGTAATAGGCTTAAAGACAGACAGGTTGGGGAAATGAGGCGTGCTTCGTGTGACTAGAATCAGTCTGTAAGACCTAGCACTTGAATGAAGCAAAATTTGCTCGATATTACAAACGACAATATGGCAGGATCATTCAGAGACGAAACAAAACTATTGACGTGGTACCTCGGTTGTTATGAAACGATTAGCCGCTAAGTCATATGGCATATATTCGGGACTCGTTAGTAAAAATAACATGTCAACAATAGAACTTAAACGCAAGTGACGATACCTAACAGTCTCAAAATATACCAACAAATTATTTCAACACCAACAACATTGACCAATATGAAAATTGATCAAACCCCCTAAATGCGAATGAAAATGAGTGGTTGATTTGATGCGAAATTGCAGTGAGAAAATTTGTTTTGACATTTGCTAATCATCATATTGTCGATTACTCGCAACATTGACATTTTGAGACGATATTGCTTTGGGACCGACACACAGCATATCGATGTCGAGGCCGCGTGACTCGTTGATAGGATACGTTCAGGCTGTCCCGAATAATTATTTTATTCCGGATATGACCTATCGGGGATAACACAATTCTTTATATAAAATCTGCTAAGTATCAACAGACAGAGGCTCGGCATGAAATACATTGACGCTTGACATTGGCAGGTAAACTTATCAGACTTGACTAAAAAGAGTGAATTGAAATAGTGAAAGTCTACGGTGTTGAAACTTTTAATTCTTTAAATGCAGTGGTTTGAACTCCGATTGTCGGGAACGTGATTCATTATTCCCATACACTGATCACGCCGCACAATCTCTCTTAGTTTCGAGACGTTTCTTAGCAGCGCCCACAGCAAGGGCGAGAGAATGATAGATATGGTGTTCAGGGATCAGACTTTCGGCGCTGATAATTCCGTAACGCTCCAGCTTTCGATAGATCGCATCAGGCAAAGACGACAGATAAACCTCGACTCCAGCATTCGACAGGTCCTGAACGGCAGTTTTCAGAGTCGATAAACCAACCACATCGATTACATTCCATCGAGAACAATCGATAATCACAATATTAATCGGGGATTGATCGCACAATTCCATCAAATCGACAGCTGCCGCGTCTTTACCGTTACATTCCACTTTCGGGATGTTCAATCCCTCTTCGGTGCACTTAGAAGATGCTGATATTGCGTCTGGAGTGAGTTGCTGTAAAACTGACTTATTCGCGTACGTCGGGGACTTGTCGAATCTCACAATTTTGATTCCTGGTATCTCCGAAGCACCTCTGTAGAGATCGACATCGTCGAATTCGCCGGTTCCGGTCAGCTCGCCGATCGTAGCGAGCTTCGCGTTACTATTTCTCAAAACGCCGGATATCAGAGAAAATACGACGCCTACTCCAAGCCCCATATCAATACCGAGAATAATAACACTGCTGAAAGTGACGACCCAAACTGCAAAGTCGTACTTGTCGATTCTCCACAGACCCGGCAGCGTTTGGAACTGTATCAGATGACCATGTAAGTTGGCTAAAATGATGCAGGCCAAGCACGCTTTAGGCAAGTGTTCGAACAGCGGGCCGATCACCAGCAAAACCAATAATATAACACAGCATGATACCATGGCAGCGACTTGCGTATTGCCACCACTACTTTCTTGCACACTGCTTCTTGCTAGGGCCCCGCCTCCCGAGTGTCCGCGAAAAAAACCGCTCGTCACCTGACAAAAACCGAGCGCCAAAAGCTCTTGATTGGGGTCGATTGAGTAACCATGTTTTTTGGCGAATATCTTCCCCAAGGACACTGCGACCGCGAAGATGATGATGGCGATTGATATGGAGTCGGCGATAAGTTTCGGCCATAAGGTGACGTCAGGTACGATTGGTGCTGGCATGCCTTTCGGTACCATGCCCACGATTAAGAAATCGTTTTGCGCGCCGTAACCCACCGACCACGACACGACAGTGCCCGTGATCACCACTAAAAGTTCAACAGGTATCGGTATATTGCGCATTTTGGCTTTATAAGTGCGGTTGATATATTTCGCGGGTATGAGTACAGCTAAGCAAATACAGCTTACGATAATCGACGGCGAGTCTATTTCGTTTAAACGCGAAAACAGTTCAATCCACGTTTTAATCAGTCCCAACGTTCCCGTCTTTCCTTTCAGTTGGATACCTGTTACGTATTTCATCTGAGCGGTGACGACGTATATTGCAGCTGCTGTAGTAAAGCTCGATACAACAGGTTCAGACAAAAACATAGCAATTATTCCCAACCGAAATATGCCCAGCAATATCAAATTAACGCCAATAAGAACCGACAATGAACCTACCACTACAAGGTTTCGGGCATCTTGTTCAGATATCTCATTTGTGTTAGGCGATATAGACCCGTTTACTGATATTGATACATCCGTCTGGGCCTGATCAGCCAAGTCAGCATTGTTTTGTAACAACAATGTGACGTTGCTCGAACTCGACACGCTGATCGGCGACTGCGTAGCAGCCATAACAGCATATGGATATTCGGCGTTGAATTTATCTAATGCGGCACCGAGCATAAGGCTTACGATTGAAAATACGCCAACCGATATATGCCTTGAAGTTCCAAAGATAGTGTATACCAGTGGTGAGAAGAATCCGGTGTACAATCCATTGATCGGCAACAGGCCAGCCAGTAAGCCGTAAGCCAAACCTTGCGGTATTCTCACGATAGCTGTGGTTAAACCAGATATTACGTCTCCAACGAAATACTTTCGAAGCGGGTAACGCGGCAGCCATGATATGATTGGAAAAAACCTTTTGCAGGTTGACGACGTGCAGCTCACTTTATTTTTGGCTCGCTCTGTCCATGCCTTTGTCTCTTTCGGGACAAAATCGTACTTTTCACGCAGTTGTACATCGGTCAGTTCTGGCAGCGACATATCATGCCGACGTTGTATTCCAATACAGGGCTATATTGCTTCTAAACCAGCGAATACGATACCGCGGACGTCTACCTGCTAAATCATACTCGAAACACGACACTAGCAAAAATCATGCCGCCACCAACCTAGTATCAAGCAAAACAAACATTCTTGAAAACGAGAGATATTTGAGAAGAAGTTACTATGTGTCGCAACTCGACATGTCACAATGAGGCAGAAAAGCTGTTCGGGTTTACGTGAGAGAAGGCTGCTGCTCGTTACGCCTCATTGCTTGCTTATGTCACTGGCCTCATAAAATCCGTACGGAACCTTCAGTCATTTGTCGCCCATTGGGCTCGAAAGTCACGTGACTTTTCAGCATAGCAACCACCGTCTGGGGCCAAGCGCGTTTCTGGTATCATCTTCTCTGCGACAGTAATACATTTGTATGTCGCAATTTCTGCTACTGCGCTGGTCTTTGCTGTCACATTATGTGTTTGTGTTACAGGATTGATTTTTTTTCGTGCAGATAGATGACAATGTATAGTATTCAATTAACATGATGGAGTATAGAGCAGTTTAAGATAGCCTATGTCAAACAAGTAATTCCAAGGTTTAGTACCTCCATCTGGCCCTATTATTATGCTTCAAGTGTATACTTATCGACACGGAGACAGTGATCACTGATCAGTCAACATCGGAGATTAGTAATATTGCAACATTACCATACCGTGTTAAATTTGATTTCAGATGGATTTGGTTAAGCTACTTTCACGATTTGAGAGTTCTTCAAAAATAATCCGAATCTGGTCAGAAGAAGTCAAAATGATTTAGACAACGACCATCCAATATCAACAATGTATGGTGATGATGGCAGAGAATTGGGAAATATTCAGTTCAGCCATGAGTAGAATGAAAGTTTATGACGTAGAGGTTGGTAACTGCAAAATTACCTGAAAGATTGGGGAAGCGTTGGAATTGAGTTTGAATCCCACTTGACGCAAGTGGGTCGGAGGCTTATCTGGACTCCCCACTGCTTACCTAACTACATGAGCAGCGTCATGTAATCAAGCCCAGATGGCTAAGTAAAGCCGATGAGGCTCGAAAATCGGCACCACTGACGAGGACGTATGGAAGCAAGCAAGAGAAGAAAGATGGTGAACGAATGGGTGACAGGAACTCAGAAAAAGCTTATCGAAAAGCAAAGAGACCTTTGAACTTTAAAGCATTTATGTTGTGGTGTAAACAGACGATCATCATCATCATCATTGGTTTATTAGCGATTTTATCAGTTCAATACACCACAAAATGCGATACAATGAAAAGACAGGAACATGTCGAAGCGACTTGGAGTAGTCTATGGAATCAGACACCCATCTTGGCCTAGGCGATGTAAAGAGGAGGCATGCACACTGAATGAAAGTAAAGAAGATAGTATTTGCACCTTTTCAGAGTACTATGTAATATTGCCTACTTGCCTGAGTGTTATATTTTTGAAAGTAGTTTTAGGACATGTTTGCGGCACTTTTGTGATGTGTGTATTGATAGATATCAAGTGTCCCTATTCTACCAAATCAAGATCATTAGTAGACTTGAGCGTTTAGAAGAAAGTCTTCATTTTGAAATGAGTCGGTGATACTATAGTACTTGCCCAGCATCACAAGTACTTTGACAAGTGCAGGGCAGCTTGTGCATTGCATACTCAAAACTTATGCCATTTATTCGTTTTGGACCCGACGATACCCTAAGATTCTGAATAGAAGAACTACCTAATTCTGATATAATAATATTTCCACAACAATACTTTCTTAATCTTGCATACTCTCGCTTGATTTTACAAAATTCTAAGAGTGCTGACGAAATCAATAACTGGCCAATAAATTCGACAAATTCATAACTTGAGAATGTATTTCCTTTGTACCGAGAATGAAACAAATAGAATGTAGGTATTGGTCACAGATTAGGTATTCCTGATTAATGTTGCCAACTTGCCATAAACGGAGGCAGTTTTGACTTAAGCTATACACTGCTACTGTGGAGGTTGTCTTAAACTGACGACTCACTTAAACACAGAGTTGGCTTGAAAATGGGCAGGCATAAGCAATACAATTGAGAGGACTGTGTTGGTATATCAAAATTGACGTAAACGAGAATAACAGCAAGCAGTGTAACTGTAAGTACTCCATGGCAATCTATAGTTATTGCGTTGCTGCATCGCGTCGACGTCAGTATCTTCCATTGACAAGCCAAGATCCTGAACGGCGTCTGTGTAAATTTAGGGTGCTCTGGCACTGAGAACGATGGTAAGGGATACAAGTGTTGTTGGGTCCGTATGGTTACGAGGCTGGTCTCACACAAATGACCTACTGGTGGCATTGATGTACCGTATGTCGACAACAATGTCAGTTCCTTCCCAGCGTTTTGGGTGGATTTCTACCAAGTTCAGGAAGTATATGTGGTCCCGACTTTTAAGGCCGGTAGCGTCTTGAAGTGTTCGCTCCACCTCCCTACGGTGACGTCATTCCATAGACAGTTGAGCTGCATTTTCTCACAGTTCAAGGGGTAAATAGCGTGCGTGTGCTTCTCGTTCTTGCGATAAAGGAGATGGTGTCTTCTGGAGAGCAGTTTTTGGTAGAGATACCAATTGCATCATACAAGATGCCAGGATCAGAGATGCCCCGGATATGGTTTACGTATAGCGCACAGTGCAACTTCACTGGCACAGCAATCAGGTACAGATTAGTGAGGCTAGCATCAATGTTCGCATTGATTTGTTAAACATCTAAAAGTATGTATAAAGTATAAAGTATAAATAAAATGGTTATGAATTAGCCTACCCTCTGATTTTTGTTTAAGAAATTTGTGTAGATTTTGTATAGGGCAATGCAAAAGCTACTGAAGGTAGAAAATTTTAAATTTGGCTCAACTAGCTAAATTTGCTATACATTTTTTTGAAAACTCAACCATTTCATGGCATAGCCAGAAAAATTTTATAAAACTATTTTATTTTTTCAATAAATTAATTTTTTTTGTAAAATCTGATAGCTTCACTTCTGCATGTTGGAATTGAGCCAAATCTGGTGTGCAACCTTTTTTAAGCCAACCTAACAATTTTGTTCGTGAGACAGTGAAATTTGGAAAAAAGTTGATTTTGAACAACACTGATGTATAGAAACTTGACCAAAATTTAGAAAAAACATTGGCAACAGTGCCAGTACAAAATTATACGAAGTAGTGTCATGAGTAACAGCAAGACCTGGTCTTCCATTAAAAGAATATTTACATTCCAGTTAGAATGATACCAAATTGTAAATAGCTGCATCATCACAAAAACCAAGTCGAAAGTACGGTACTCTTGTCCTTGTCCGGCAATAGCAGTCTTCTCAGCACTATCCTTGAAACAATCAATAACTTCCTTCTGATTGGCATGATTAAACTTAAATTTGGCTGACCGAAATTCTTGATTATCTTTTTCGATAAATGGCACAGATATCTTAATAGGATAATAGCTAACCGATGCCTGCAGTTGATGCATCTATTCTTGGGCCAATTTCACTATATAAACACTTTATTAAAAATCTAATAATAGTGGGTTATCTTAAATCATTTGCTATTGAAGCTGACTCGATTACGCTGTCTTGGGGCACACAAAATACCGGTGTGACATTTGATACCACCAAACAAACAAGTCAACTTGGATCAAATGTTAATTGTATTTATCATTCCCACTAGCTTTATTAATTTCAGTCACTTTCCTGTCGTTTTCTGGCAATTCAGAAGTCGATGGAAAGACTACTCCGAATTGTTTTCTCATCCATTATAACAAATTGGCACGTTATACCCTGGCATTTTGCGCGGCTGCAAAACAACATAAACCTACCTAGTTAGTGTCTAAAAGTCATGAAACTAGCTAATAAGTCATAGAAGATAACATAAAACCCAGAACTGTACTTCAAACAACCTCACTGAGACAGAAAATACGATTTGAAAACAGACCAATATCGCAAATTAACACAGGGAGCGGCTATCTAAAATAGTTGTTTGGCCCCAGCGAGTAGTTATGTAGATCGGTCGTGACGGGCTATGGGCTCTTATGGGTGCGGCGGCGAGCGGCTGGAAAACTCGTGGTGGCGAGCGGCTCTTATTTCTTATGGGTGCGGCGGCGAGCGGCTATTGCGTCTTATGGGTGCGGCGGCAAGCGGCTCTTATTTCTTATGGGCGCGGCGGCGAGCGGCTGGAAAAACCGGGGGTGGCGAGCGGCTCTTATTTCTTATGGTGGGGTGGCGAGCGGCTATTGCGTCTTATGGCGGGGGTGGCAAGCGGCTCTTATTTCTTATGTCGGAGGTCGCAAGCGGCTGAGAAACCGGGGGTGGCAAGCGGCTTTTATGCCTTATGGTGGGGTGGCGAGCGGCTATTGTGTCTTGTGGTCGCACGGTAACCCTTTTCAGCATAGGGATAGCTCGCACGCGGCTTCGTTGTTGGCATGTCGTACTTCGTGTTGAATATGTATCAAGTAAATAGTCATGTGATTGGTCCTTAGGTAATGTGTATATTCCAAATTACGGCGAGTACGACAATGATATATCGTTATTCTTATGGACGCGGCGATGATTCGTACTTTCAGCCATCTCTCGCGCGGTGTTGAATATGTACGAGTCACCAACAATAACCGCACAAACGGAAACGTGGCTTGTTATGAGGATTAAGCAGTGCGTGCGACAGACGGCGATTCGAATATCAACAATAGTCGCGTTCGCAAACTAACACTTCAAAAAGATGTGAAATATTTGTAAAATCCTACGATCGCTCACAAGATACCACTTCCGGCATATCAATCTATCACTCAATACACAACCGAAGTTGAATTGTAATTGAATGCATAAATTTATCACCTCGACATCAAAATTCGAAAACAACAACTTGACGCTTTATGTTCTCACTCTAATTTCATGATAAGTGTAATAAGTGCCGAATAACAGATACACCACCGGCGAGACTTGAATACCAACAAATTGTCACTTATTTCTATTCTAGCCGTAATCCTTTGTGAAGTTAACGCTTATTCAAAAAGGTGTGAAATATTTGCAAAACCCCGCGATCACTGACAAGATAATGTCTCGGACATAACCATCTTTCACGACTTGGTGTCATAACCATACCGATCGCTCACGCGGTGAAATTTTAGTAATCAGTTTGTCACAGAACTTGATTTCGCTGGTAAGATTTAACAAGTAACGAATAACAGACCGCCAGTGTCGGTAACTGGAATAGCGACAAATTGTCACTTATTTCCGCTCTAACCCTAATCCTCTGTGAAGTGAACGCTTATTCAAAAGGGTGTGATATAATTTTAAAACCCGACGACCACTCACCGGATAATGCTTCAGACATAGCAATCCCTCATACCCGCTCACAAGGTAATATTTCGGTAATTAGTTTGTCCCAGAGCCGTCGCAGACGGTGATTCGAAAACCAACAATTTGTCACTTGCCCGCGATCGCTATATGTTTCACGCCTCTCGAATATTGGCTGACTTTAGTTGCGTGATAAGATCCATGAAAATATTCAATCGATGTGTTAGTTTGTCAACTTGAAATGTAACTCACTACACAAATCAAGTTGAATCGTATTTGAATGTATTGATTCGACCCAACTCAAATCCTATTAACGCGATCTGTTGAATCGAACGTAACCTGAATATTACTGACGCCAACATTCACCCTCATCGGATCATTCACACATTCCACGCCGCTGTTTTAACACTTATAGAATCAATACCAACTATCTCTGACCCGATAATATTCAATCATTTTGGTAATTTGCCAACTTTAAATCCATTCGCGGGATGTACTAAAGGTAAATCCAAATAATCCAGAATGAAATATTTGGACTTTGACATTGTGCGAATTGAAATAGGTTTGACAAACATGACTACCAACTTTCACCCAGTCACATTTCAAGATTATACTTTGAAACAATCCTTGAAACTGACAACTCTATTCACGACTGAGTTTTCCGAGCAACTCGGTAAGGTCATAGTTACTACCGCATTACCTAATTTACCCGACCAACTCGTCATGATCATTCCTGAAATCAACACAAACATGACTACTGACTTGAGTCAACCACAAAACAGCATCAAGTTTTAAATCCGCTTGTAGCTTACGGCTTATTTGAATGCGGGTTATGTTTTGTTGTAATTGAGTGTACGGAAATAGTATTACGTCTCGACATCTCACCATCTTACCATACTCAAAGAGTCAACCACGAAAACATTGTCAAGTAAATCCGTTACCCAACCAACTCAAACAGTATCAGTATGAAAAACAGCCAAACATACACGAATCCATACAATCACTAAAACCTAAAATCCATAACAAGCTTGGTTGTATTCATATCCCTACACATCTTTTTTTATTCAGCTTGAAAAGTCGTTACTATTCTGTAAGATTGAGGAATTACTACGTGGTATATTCTGCAAGACAAACTAATTACTACTCGGTATATTTTGTAAGACAAAAGTAATTACTTCTCAGTGTCGGCGACTTGAGATTAACATAATATGTTTGAGTATACGAGATTTGAAAGTCCGACCAACGTAGTTGAGAATTCATTTCTTACAATCGAACGATGGTGTTATATTCAAAGTTATCATGCTGTGAACATAAGGATTGACACATTGATTTGACATATGAGATTTGTAATAGTTGATCATTACTTTATTATTAAATTATTTGCGTTAATTAGACCCGGCGTTGTGGTAAATGTTATGACAGCAACAGACTTTTCAGTAACCAATGTTATTAACATATTAAGCTGTAAAACTATGTATGTCTGAAATGTTCTTGATAGGAAAATTACTCCACCTTGGTAAAAATCACTCGGCGTATCGCGGATATCAGAAAATATTTCCAGTAACCAAGACTAAAGATGAAACGACAATATCGGTATTATTACATTCAACAATCAGTACAATTATTAAAATCTATCGTTTGCGATAAACAGCACTAAAGATGTAATAATTCCAGTATTCATACATTGAACATCCGATACAAAATGCTTTATTATCCCGATTCCCAACGGGTAATTGAAACGACTAAGTGTAGAATCAGTATATCACAATATCGTTACTATTGAATCCAACGATTTATTGTCGGAATTTGTGACAGAGAATTGAAACATATGCACTTTACAGAGTATGAAAATATCACTTTGAGTATCGAGTACCGTTCGAAGCTAGCGATCAATTCTTAATCATTTCAGTAACTCCCCATTGTGCGTGCTAAATGTAAAATATCGCTAGGTTATACACTCTAAGACTTTGATTATTGTAAAAGTAAATTGTGATATGTTTGTTAGATGCATCCAATTCAACTAGAAGTGTCTAGTGCCCAACACTCGTAATATCAAAAAAGTACTTGCTACACTGTTATTTGCTAAACGTGTTTTGCATTGTTGTTCATTTTTAGTATTGATTGAAATCATTCTTGAACCCTCAAATAATAATTCCCGACATGAAACCAAGCCGCTGAAAGTCGTTACCATCACGAAGATACAATGTGTACGATGTTTGTCAAATGTGTCCTACCTGGCCAATAGAAAACAATTTTCACTAGCTTGGTAATGAAACCGAAGTCTCCATTCGATATTTTGTTTGTGTCAAATACTTTACAATGAACACATTTGCGTGGTTGAGCTTTACATCATCAGACTGCCATCTGTACATCAAGAATACATCCGACTTGTAACTGGGTCGTTTACCTAACCGAGTTGTATGCACAGTTTGATATTTTTGTCATTTAGTGATTGCTGAACATACCACTTCGAAATACCGCATTGATCTCAATTTCCATCATCGTGATAAGTGAAGTACATTTGTTTCGAATTCATAGCAATAGGCTTTTCTATGGTATGATAAATTATTGACAAGTTCTGCTTAGAAGATTGGTTGCATATCACGAAAATAATATACCACACATATTATTACTGTTACTCCATTCATCGGTATTTTTTCCGTTGTCGATTTTCAAACGAGTAAAATTTATTACTTGAGTTGGTCTGCTTACTATATTTAAATGTAAACTCACCCGTCTTTCAACAACAAACAATGTTAAAAAAGTATGCAATCAAACACAACAAGTTTTACGATACTAATTATTATCCCACATAACCCATTTCTTACCGAAGACATATGAAATATATTCATGTTACACGAAAATATTCGCTCATGCTACAAACCTGTACAATGATTGGTGGTGCTTTCAAACTGTTTCGATACCTCAAGAACTTTATTGTCTGAATGGTTGTTCATGTATCGTAATAATCAAGTAGTTCAACACAGAACTAGTATTAACAGAAACACCAGAGTTGTTTACACAAAAGTTTGTATGCGTACAGTATGCGAATACCATGTGTAAGTCGAGCGCAATTGCGGTATCCATCCAAGTTTAGTTAACACAAATTCATTACAACGGAGCCGCGTAAACCTTCGTGAAAGAAAAGCATACCCACTTCCCGAGGGTTCTGTCAATATCATAACAATAAACCAGATACTCCAACAACAGAGTACATATGTTTTCTAGTCACGATCCTTACATCTTTCACATAGATCAATCTACTTTGCTACCGAAAAGTGCTGAGTCATCATATGGTTGTCCTCACAACTAAAACATACTATCGTACAAAATGGTCGTTATAGTTTGCACACCAACGGTACATCGTACAAGTAACAAGGTTCGAGAATCCAGTTATTCAAAAAAAAACGTGAAAGTATTTCTACACCAAGTCGTTATGTTGACGAAAGCGTATATTGTAATATCATGATCGATTTGCATTCGTTGGCCACAAACTGTCACTACTCTAAATAATTCTTTTTCACTCAAACACAATCGCATATTTGTCACCATTCGTTTTCATCAAGCACGAGTTCAAGAAACTTACTTACTACGACATGAATTTTTATTTTTATGTTGTGTAAATAGGTAATAATTAAATCAAGTAACACTATATCAACATCATCGACTTGTGCTAATAGATTTACATGCGGTCTTGTGGTTTTCGTCGGGTCATACAGAACGAACTAACTGTAGACTCCTCTCTGTTGTACAACTACTCGGTAATCGAAATGCATTAACATGTAAACAACGATCTTGTTTCGTCTCACCAAAAATATGTTCACTGTCGCGATACTCCGCACAAGACGCGCATAGCCTTTTCACACTCGTAATAGTATACCAACGTCAAACGATAACGTTTAACAAGACCAACGACACTGAACCCACGACGTTCACCTATGTAAAATTACCACTTTCACTTGCCAGTCCATCGTTTACCTGACTAAACATATTATTTTCCTTTGGAGATCTGGCGTTTACCCAGAGTAAGAAACCATTTTCACTTGTAAATATATTTTTTCCTTGGCTAACAAACCTTTTTTCACTTGGAAATATATTTTTTCCTTGGCTAACAAACCTTTTTTCACTTGGAAATATATTTTGTCTCTGGTTAACAAACCTTTTTCACTTGGAAATATATTTTTCCCTGGGTAACAAACCTTTTTTCCCTGAGCAACAAACCATTCTCACTTGGTGGTCCGTCGTTTAGCCGAGTAAAAATATCATTTTCCTTTGGAGATCCGGCGTTTACCCAGTGTAACAATACATTTTCACTTGGAAAAATACTTTTACCTAGAGTAACTAATCATTTTCTCCTGGGTAACAATCGCTTTTCGTCTGGAAACTATCATTTAACTGAGTACCAATACCGTTTTCACTTGGAAATACATTTTTTCCCTGGGTAACAATACCATTTTCGTTTTGAAAACTGACAACCACACCGGTCAATTTGATATTTTTGTATATTGTTACAACAAACAGTGACGGAAATATACACAGACAACCGGTTTCAGAGTATACCCCATCGGTCGTATCACATCAATATCATCGGTTAACCACATACAATATGCTCTTGTACACTGAAATGCATGTTTTGGAAACTTGGACAATAGGCCTCGATAGTTCTGTGATGTCCGGGTTCGTGCTTTGGATTTTCCAGAGTCAAAATGTCTGAATAAAACACCTCCTCGACGACGGTTGGTATGTGGATAACGGTTGGATTTATGTCACCCATCGCGATAACAATTCCTGGTCGAGTTTTCCACCGGCATGTTTGCTATATTGTGTCTTTATTGGTCAATGTATGTCTCGACATTCAGTTTGAAATCGGAAATGATAAAGTATGTAACCGGATCCGGATATCAACTCTGAATCGATAAACCAATGAACAATATTCAAAGTAAACATGTCACACCCTGTGTTTCCACGAAAAAATACCATCCAGACATACGTCGCGCTTGTTTGCCCACACCAGTATACGCGCAAATGGAGGTGTGTGACATTGCATGCAATGTGTTGGTATACAAACATCGATCCACAGACATTATCATAGTCGGTAGTTTTGATGTAGATCGAATGTCACCCGATAACAATACCAATAAGCCACATTGCAATGACTCTGAGTCAATCTGAAGCATGACATACAGACACACAAACACGGAACCGTAACATGGGTTATTCGCACGGCGGTGAAAGTGAACTGTACAGTATATACCAATATTGTGATCACAGTCAAATATGCGAACCGTGTACAATCATATACCCAGGTTTTTGTTGGATATGTACAAATCCGATAAATCGATACATTTCTATTCCCTGGACATCAATAATACAATCGCCATTCAAATGCATCACTCGAATGTGAGGTTCGTCTGGTGTAAAATCCATATCAAATAACACCAAAGTGTGCCTTCCGTGTTTTATCATTTCCACCGACGCTTCTTGTCTGTGTCGTAACGCTATGGTGCTGGGACTTGAAAAACGACGGATTATGAAACGGGTTGACATGATCTTCGATATGACCAACAGAATCGACGTCAATAGCCTTGTGACGATGTCGTTTCAAAATGTTACCGATATGACGAGCGCAACCTCGATCTCTTGCGGCGATGACCGTTTCGAAATGTGGCTGGACGAATGGGACCCTCAAGGTGGCGTGTTTTATGATTGTGTGTGAAATCACGAGGTAGTGTTCTATTTGTGATGTACGATTGCAGTCTTCACAGAAACACACCTTATTGGATCACAGTATCAGTCCGAGATTTGCAGAATCACTGTTCGCGATATTTATCTGGAGTCGTTATGTGGGAGTAGCGACATCCATGCATCGTGATTTAGTGAAAGACTGATCGCAATCATTTCGAGCACCGTACTTCGATAGTTCACATTGGTCAAACGCTGCAGCAGAAAACTTCGGTGTCGACAACACGACGGATATTGACCGATGTATCCAATTGGTCTAGGTGGTCTGTCCGGAGATAGGGTCATGACTATCTTGTAATGTTACAACACGATAACACCATCGAATAAATCAGTGAACGGTGTCGAAATATCGATGTAATAGCGCAGACTCAGAGTCATTGCAATGTGGCTTATTGGTATTGTTATCGGGTGACATTCGATCTACATCAAAACTACCGACTATGATAATGTCTGTGGATCGATGTTTGTATACCAACACATTGCATGCAATGTCACACACCTCCATTTGCGCGTATACTGGTGTGGGCAAACAAGCGCGACGTATGTCTGGATGGTATTTTTTCGTGGAAACACAGGGTGTGACATGTTTACTTTGAATATTGTTCATTGGTTTATCGATTCAGAGTTGATATCCGGATCCGGTTACATACTTTATCATTTCCGATTTCAAACTGAATGTCGAGACATACATTGACCAATAAAGACACAATATAGCAAACATGCCGGTGGAAAACTCGACCAGGAATTGTTATCGCGATGGGTGACATAAATCCAACCGTTATCCACATACCAACCGTCGTCGAGGAGGTGTTTTATTCAGACATTTTGACTCTGGAAAATCCAAAGCACGAACCCGGACATCACAGAACTATCGAGGCCTATTGTCCAAGTTTCCAAAACATGCATTTCAGTGTACAAGAGCATATTGTATGTGGTTAACCGATGATATTGATGTGATACGACCGATGGGGTATACTCTGAAACCGGTTGTCTGTGTATATTTCCGTCACTGTTTGTTGTAACAATATACAAAAATATCAAATTGACCGGTGTTTGTTTTTGGGGTATTCATGGTGTTTGTCGACTACTATGGTCATTTACACCAGGCCGATATTCTTCTTATTTTCCGTAACTGCCGACTTATAGCACGGCCCACCTCTAGGCTTTTGTAAGACACCGCTGACGCGGATGAGGTGGCGAGGAGGAGCCTAGGTAAACCTCCAACACTTAGGTATCGGAATTCGGAAGTCGACCTCGGTCGGACTCGAACCCGCACCCATTGGTGTTGCAGCCGCGGATTATACCACTGCGCTATCTCGCCACAAATTGACCGGTGTGGTTGTCAGTTTTCAAAACGAAAATGGTATTGTTACCCAGGGAAAAAATGTATTTCCAAGTGAAAACGGTATTGGTACTCAGTTAAATGATAGTTTCCAGACGAAAAGCGATTGTTACCCAGGAGAAAATGATTAGTTACTCTAGGTAAAAGTATTTTTCCAAGTGAAAATGTATTGTTACACTGGGTAAACGCCGGATCTCCAAAGGAAAATGATATTTTTACTCGGCTAAACGACGGACCACCAAGTGAGAATGGTTTGTTGCTCAGGGAAAAAAGGTTTGTTACCCAGGGAAAAATATATTTCCAAGTGAAAAAGGTTTGTTAACCAGAGACAAAATATATTTCCAAGTGAAAAAAGGTTTGTTAGCCAAGGAAAAAATATATTTCCAAGTGAAAAAAGGTTTGTTAGCCAAGGAAAAAATATATTTACAAGTGAAAATGGTTTCTTACTCTGGGTAAACGCCAGATCTCCAAAGGAAAATAATATGTTTAGTCAGGTAAACGATGGACTGGCAAGTGAAAGTGGTAATTTTACATAGGTGAACGTCGTGGGTTCAGTGTCGTTGGTCTTGTTAAACGTTATCGTTTGACGTTGGTATACTATTACGAGTGTGAAAAGGCTATGCGCGTCTTGTGCGGAGTATCGCGACAGTGAACATATTTTTGGTGTGACGAAACAAGATCGTTGTTTACATGTTAATGCATTTCGATTACCGAGTAGTTGTACAACAGAGAGGAGTCTACAGTTAGTTCGTTCTGTATGACCCGACGAAAACCACAAGACCGCATGTAAATCTATTAGCACAAGTCGATGATGTTGATATAGTGTTACTTGAATTAATTATTACCTATTTACACAACATAAAAATAAAAATTCATGTCGTAGTAAGTAAGTTTCTTGAACTCGTGCTTGATGAAAACGAATGGTGACAAATATGCGATTGTGTTTGAGTGAAAAAGAATTATTTAGAGTAGTGACAGTTTGTGGCCAACGAATGCAAATCGATCATGATATTACAATATACGCTTTCGTCAACATAACGACTTGGTGTAGAAATACTTTCACGTTTTTTTTTGAATAACTGGATTCTCGAACCTTGTTACTTGTACGATGTACCGTTGGTGTGCAAACTATAACGACCATTTTGTACGATAGTATGTTTTAGTTGTGAGGACAACCATATGATGACTCAGCACTTTTCGGTAGCAAAGTAGATTGATCTATGTGAAAGATGTAAGGATCGTGACTAGAAAACATATGTACTCTGTTGTTGGAGTATCTGGTTTATTGTTATGATATTGACAGAACCCTCGGGAAGTGGGTATGCTTTTCTTTCACGAAGGTTTACGCGGCTCCGTTGTAATGAATTTGTGTTAACTAAACTTGGATGGATACCGCAATTGCGCTCGACTTACACATGGTATTCGCATACTGTACGCATACAAACTTTTGTGTAAACAACTCTGGTGTTTCTGTTAATACTAGTTCTGTGTTGAACTACTTGATTATTACGATACATGAACAACCATTCAGACAATAAAGTTCTTGAGGTATCGAAACAGTTTGAAAGCACCACCAATCATTGTACAGGTTTGTAGCATGAGCGAATATTTTCGTGTAACATGAATATATTTCATATGTCTTCGGTAAGAAATGGGTTATGTGGGATAATAATTAGTATCGTAAAACTTGTTGTGTTTGATTGCATACTTTTTTAACATTGTTTGTTGTTGAAAGACGGGTGAGTTTACATTTAAATATAGTAAGCAGACCAACTCAAGTAATAAATTTTACTCGTTTGAAAATCGACAACGGAAAAAATACCGATGAATGGAGTAACAGTAATAATATGTGTGGTATATTATTTTCGTGATATGCAACCAATCTTCTAAGCAGAACTTGTCAATAATTTATCATACCATAGAAAAGCCTATTGCTATGAATTCGAAACAAATGTACTTCACTTATCACGATGATGGAAATTGAGATCAATGCGGTATTTCGAAGTGGTATGTTCAGCAATCACTAAATGACAAAAATATCAAACTGTGCATACAACTCGGTTAGGTAAACGACCCAGTTACAAGTCGGATGTATTCTTGATGTACAGATGGCAGTCTGATGATGTAAAGCTCAACCACGCAAATGTGTTCATTGTAAAGTATTTGACACAAACAAAATATCGAATGGAGACTTCGGTTTCATTACCAAGCTAGTGAAAATTGTTTTCTGTTGGCCAGGTAGGACACATTTGACAAACATCGTACACATTGTATCTTCGTGATGGTAACGACTTTCAGCGGCTTGGTTTCATGTCGGGAATTATTATTTGAGGGTTCAAGAATGATTTCAATCAATACTAAAAATGAACAACAATGCAAAACACGTTTAGCAAATAACAGTGTAGCAAGTACTTTTTTGATATTACGAGTGTTGGGCACTAGACACTTCTAGTTGAATTGGATGCATCTAACAAACATATCACAATTTACTTTTACAATAATCAAAGTCTTAGAGTGTATAACCTAGCGATATTTTACATTTAGCACGCACAATGGGGAGTTACTGAAATGATTAAGAATTGATCGCTAGCTTCGAACGGTACTCGATACTCAAAGTGATATTTTCATACTCTGTAAAGTGCATATGTTTCAATTCTCTGTCACAAATTCCGACAATAAATCGTTGGATTCAATAGTAACGATATTGTGATATACTGATTCTACACTTAGTCGTTTCAATTACCCGTTGGGAATCGGGATAATAAAGCATTTTGTATCGGATGTTCAATGTATGAATACTGGAATTATTACATCTTTAGTGCTGTTTATCGCAAACGATAGATTTTAATAATTGTACTGATTGTTGAATGTAATAATACCGATATTGTCGTTTCATCTTTAGTCTTGGTTACTGGAAATATTTTCTGATATCCGCGATACGCCGAGTGATTTTTACCAAGGTGGAGTAATTTTCCTATCAAGAACATTTCAGACATACATAGTTTTACAGCTTACCATCAGTCCCACCAAGACGCAGCGAAGCTACGTTGTTTCGACTACGCACCGGTCACTGCGGACTCAATGCACATCTCCACCACATTGGCTGCTCGGAATCACCATTGTGCGAGCATTGCGGCGAATTAGAAACGGTCGAACACTATATTATGACCTGCTCACATCTGACTGAGATAAGAAGAAAGCTACAACATATCGCGCAGACAAAGAACGTACCTTTCCAGCTATATAACCTTTTAACGGACAGCAACATTATTGCCGATCTACTGGACTTCATACGAGAGTCAAAGCGTCGCATTTAGCTACGTACTCATCTTGTATTTTCGTGACATTTCATGCTATCATTTTGATCAAAATGTCTAAATCGCCGTGGTGCAAAAAGCCTTCGATGCGAAAAGCACCACTAAATGTTTTTATACATAATAATAATAATAACATTGGTTACTGAAAAGTCTGTTGCTGTCATAACATTTACCACAACGCCGGGTCTAATTAACGCAAATAATTTAATAATAAAGTAATGATCAACTATTACAAATCTCATATGTCAAATCAATGTGTCAATCCTTATGTTCACAGCATGATAACTTTGAATATAACACCATCGTTCGATTGTAAGAAATGAATTCTCAACTACGTTGGTCGGACTTTCAAATCTCGTATACTCAAACATATTATGTTAATCTCAAGTCGCCGACACTGAGAAGTAATTACTTTTGTCTTACAAAATATACCGAGTAGTAATTAGTTTGTCTTGCAGAATATACCACGTAGTAATTCCTCAATCTTACAGAATAGTAACGACTTTTCAAGCTGAATAAAAAAAGATGTGTAGGGATATGAATACAACCAAGCTTGTTATGGATTTTAGGTTTTAGTGATTGTATGGATTCGTGTATGTTTGGCTGTTTTTCATACTGATACTGTTTGAGTTGGTTGGGTAACGGATTTACTTGACAATGTTTTCGTGGTTGACTCTTTGAGTATGGTAAGATGGTGAGATGTCGAGACGTAATACTATTTCCGTACACTCAATTACAACAAAACATAACCCGCATTCAAATAAGCCGTAAGCTACAAGCGGATTTAAAACTTGATGCTGTTTTGTGGTTGACTCAAGTCAGTAGTCATGTTTGTGTTGATTTCAGGAATGATCATGACGAGTTGGTCGGGTAAATTAGGTAATGCGGTAGTAACTATGACCTTACCGAGTTGCTCGGAAAACTCAGTCGTGAATAGAGTTGTCAGTTTCAAGGATTGTTTCAAAGTATAATCTTGAAATGTGACTGGGCGAAAGTTGGTAGTCATGTTTGTCAAACCTATTTCAATTCGCACAATGTCAAAGTCCAAATATTTCATTCTGGATTATTTGGATTTACCTTTAGTACATCCCGCGAATGGATTTAAAGTTGGCAAATTACCAAAATGATTGAATATTATCGGGTCAGAGATAGTTGGTATTGATTCTATAAGTGTTAAAACAGCGGCGTGGAATGTGTGAATGATCCGATGAGGGTGAATGTTGGCGTCAGTAATATTCAGGTTACGTTCGATTCAACAGATCGCGTTAATAGGATTTGAGTTGGGTCGAATCAATACATTCAAATACGATTCAACTTGATTTGTGTAGTGAGTTACATTTCAAGTTGACAAACTAACACATCGATTGAATATTTTCATGGATCTTATCACGCAACTAAAGTCAGCCAATATTCGAGAGGCGTGAAACATATAGCGATCGCGGGCAAGTGACAAATTGTTGGTTTTCGAATCACCGTCTGCGACGGCTCTGGGACAAACTAATTACCGAAATATTACCTTGTGAGCGGGTATGAGGGATTGCTATGTCTGAAGCATTATCCGGTGAGTGGTCGTCGGGTTTTAAAATTATATCACACCCTTTTGAATAAGCGTTCACTTCACAGAGGATTAGGGTTAGAGCGGAAATAAGTGACAATTTGTCGCTATTCCAGTTACCGACACTGGCGGTCTGTTATTCGTTACTTGTTAAATCTTACCAGCGAAATCAAGTTCTGTGACAAACTGATTACTAAAATTTCACCGCGTGAGCGATCGGTATGGTTATGACACCAAGTCGTGAAAGATGGTTATGTCCGAGACATTATCTTGTCAGTGATCGCGGGGTTTTGCAAATATTTCACACCTTTTTGAATAAGCGTTAACTTCACAAAGGATTACGGCTAGAATAGAAATAAGTGACAATTTGTTGGTATTCAAGTCTCGCCGGTGGTGTATCTGTTATTCGGCACTTATTACACTTATCATGAAATTAGAGTGAGAACATAAAGCGTCAAGTTGTTGTTTTCGAATTTTGATGTCGAGGTGATAAATTTATGCATTCAATTACAATTCAACTTCGGTTGTGTATTGAGTGATAGATTGATATGCCGGAAGTGGTATCTTGTGAGCGATCGTAGGATTTTACAAATATTTCACATCTTTTTGAAGTGTTAGTTTGCGAACGCGACTATTGTTGATATTCGAATCGCCGTCTGTCGCACGCACTGCTTAATCCTCATAACAAGCCACGTTTCCGTTTGTGCGGTTATTGTTGGTGACTCGTACATATTCAACACCGCGCGAGAGATGGCTGAAAGTACGAATCATCGCCGCGTCCATAAGAATAACGATATATCATTGTCGTACTCGCCGTAATTTGGAATATACACATTACCTAAGGACCAATCACATGACTATTTACTTGATACATATTCAACACGAAGTACGACATGCCAACAACGAAGCCGCGTGCGAGCTATCCCTATGCTGAAAAGGGTTACCGTGCGACCACAAGACACAATAGCCGCTCGCCACCCCACCATAAGGCATAAAAGCCGCTTGCCACCCCCGGTTTCTCAGCCGCTTGCGACCTCCGACATAAGAAATAAGAGCCGCTTGCCACCCCCGCCATAAGACGCAATAGCCGCTCGCCACCCCACCATAAGAAATAAGAGCCGCTCGCCACCCCCGGTTTTTCCAGCCGCTCGCCGCCGCGCCCATAAGAAATAAGAGCCGCTTGCCGCCGCACCCATAAGACGCAATAGCCGCTCGCCGCCGCACCCATAAGAAATAAGAGCCGCTCGCCACCACGAGTTTTCCAGCCGCTCGCCGCCGCACCCATAAGAGCCCATAGCCCGTCACGACCGATCTACATAACTACTCCAGCGAACCAAAAGTCACGTGACTTTCGAGCCCAATCAATCTGCTCACGATGTGAACTGAAAGTTAAGGTTACGTAGGCTTACCATACGTCCTCTTTTAAGAGGATTTGTCCTCTTTTTTGACTTTTTTGAAAGTGTCCTCGGAGGACGCCCTTTTGTCCTCTTTTTTGAGATTTTGTCCTCTATTTAGAAAATTTAGGTCAGATTTAAAGCAAATTGCGAGTGATATGCCGAAAATTGGCACAGAAGTGACGGTCCGGCGGATCTTTCGGTGTGAAAAACGGTGAATTTAGCTCTGAGCGAAAAGCTGACTTTTTTTTTTTTTTTTTAGTCAAACGATCACAATGTGGGAAAAATTCACCGGTTTTTGAGAATTCTACTCCGGTTTTGCATCTTGCAAATTTCTGAAAAAGTGTCCTCTTTTTACATTTTCAAAATATGGTAAGCCTAAGGTTACGTAATTTTGAAAGTCCTAACCAGTTAAACGAAATGGTAGTCCAGTCCACGTACAATGTTCTCTTGTATATCCAACATTACTAACCAGGGTTGTACTGACTCGAGTCGCGATTTTGTGGTGAATCGACCTGACTTGAGTCATTTTTTCAGATTTTTGTATTGACTCGACTTGTGCTCGAGTCATTGTGCATGACTCGAACCAAGTCATATGACTCGAGACTCAAACTCATTTAAATTGCCAAGAGCTTCTTCGAGGTACAGGAACCTCGATATGCAATTAAATAGTAGGCCTATATTCATATTAAAATGAACCCGAATATTTTCGGCTGACACTCGTCAGAGGTAATCGCCAGCAACTAGTAGAGAATTAGAAAAAAATTGTGTATCAACAATCGTATCACGAAATATGACGTCACCAGCACGACATTTCAAATTATAGAGAATTCAATGTACCATTTCTAGATGGTACACGAACTTCTTTTGTTGTCCTTGGCTGGTGTAGTTTGATAAAAGTCGACTCCAAGGCACACAAATGAAAGTGTGAAGATGCCAAACAGCCAATAGCTGTTTAAGTGTTTATAGAGATGTTTTGTTCGGGTATTGGATAAACTTATTTGCAAAAATCCATTTTCTCCTGTAGTATAACCGCTATTCCAGAATAACTTCAAAATGAGTTGATAGATAGAAATAACTAGACTGAACGTTATATGCTCTTTAAAATATGTTTCTCAATCTTGGTGCCATATATGTTGCGATAATATCCAAAGCTGTCGTCGTAAGAGTTACGCGTTATTATTACAGTCGCCACCATTCTTTTGGAAATGGAGTTTTGTCACTTTTCCATATAAAATCGCAGTGCGGATTTTTAAAGCACGACTGGATGTTATTTTCCAGAAAAGTCATTATTTTGTTGCTGCTAAATCACTGGCCTACATAGCGTTGCATTTAAAACAAACGGTGTTTTAAAACACTTTGTTTAAATCATGTTTCGAAGAGTGTTTTAAAAAGAGGCCTTTTAAAAAAATGTGTTGTTTCAAGTTGTAAAATCATGCCATAATTGTGTAAATACTCTACAAAAATAACATATTGTATGAGCCTACGGACAATTACCACCCAATATAGCCGACATATATCAATATGGGATGGTTGCAAGTTGCAACCCTCAAAATAGTCGGTTCAACAACAAAAGTACATATATTTCGTCAAAGGAGCTATTTTTACCCTGTATTTTCAATGGTCAATTTCAATCTCATATGACGTCACAATTAAATATTCGTGACGTCATTACTTAAAAAAAAACATAAAAAAAAACAATAAAAAACATGTTTTAAATCAGGGCCTTTTTTTAAACATGTTTGTTTTAAATTGATTTTTGTTTTAAATGCAACCCTAGGCCTACAGTTAACATTTTGCACACGACAGATGACGGTTGCACGATAATTGAGCTAAATTTGAATCAAAACTTAGGGGTCCGCGGGGTTCTGTGACGGTCCAAAGAATCACTGAGGCTCGCTAAGTCCTCCACAGCCCAGGTATTCCTATTTGTAGCAAAACCTTCATCCCCGAAAGCCTCCTTCTAGTCATTTGCACGCAACAGCAAAATGTTTAATGGCAGCGAAAAGACATCACAATTCAGCGAGTGATAATCCGGCCGTCTGAGATGAAATATATCGCTGTGCATACTCATTTTGATTGCGAATAGCCTATACTTATACGAACATATTGCTGTTTAGATATGTTTTGTTGGGGTTTTGGAAAAATTGTTTGCAGAAATCAATTTTCTCCTTTGGTGTAGCCTATATGACCGCTATTCCAGAATGACTTCAAAATGATCTGATAGATAGAAATGACGTCATCTGCTCATTAAAATATGTTTCTCAATTTTGGTACCGTACATGTTGCGATCATATCCAAAGATGTCGTCGAAAGCGTTACGCGTTATTATTACAGTCGCTAGCACCTATCCCTGCGGAAATGGATTTTTGGCACTATTTCATATGAAATCGACGGCGTTGATTTTCAAGACACGACTGTGCATCTGAAAAAATCGCAGCTACAGAATTTGCTTTAAAATATTAAAAGTCTTACCAAGTTCCACATTAATAGCATGATGTTATTTTCCAGAAAGGTCATTTTGTTGCTGTTAATTACCAGCCTATACAGTTAGCGTTTGCGCGTTACAGATGACGGTTGCACGATAATTGAGCTAAATTTGACTGGAACTGGGGTCCGAGGGACAAAAATGCGGAGAAGCACTAGCCTATAAGCTACTTCAATACTGCTCCAATTACAATGAGGGATATATAACAATAATAGCGGAGTATATCAATCAATGACTGGATGTTCATAAAAATATTACCAAAATCAAACGAACGAATGAACGAATGAAAGAAAGAAATAACGAATGTAGCTTGGCTACTGGCCAGTTTGTTCACAGGCCAGCGCATCCCTCACCCTCTAGGTAGCCGGAATACTTTTCTGATATCCAAAGTGAACGACCTAATAATGCACACATCATTTCATAACAACATCCATTCAGGTATATATAGAATATAGAGAGTTCTATATATCCCTGCATCCATTGCAAGAATACATTTATTTTAACTTAAAAACATTGCGGCTGTCCCCTATAAAGAGTTCGACGCACTTAAGGGATTCAAAAAAATTCATATATGAAACCGGTGAGGCAAGGTATGATGTAGCAATCAGAATTAGGAACCATGAAACTTGTGTTGTAACGATGACAACAACAAATTTCGGGCAACTCCAAAGTCAGGGTTGCCATGCCGCGCTTATTTTACAGATGATCCTGATTTGCAAAAAACCGACAGGTGAATCATATCTTGTCCAAACTCTATATTTTGAATCTAGATGGAAAAGTAGCAGCAGTGATGAGAAGGCTCGATTATTGGTGACTCGATTCAATGATATATGTACATCTTATGCGTCATTGCTCGACTTGACTCGAGTCATTTTGTTAATCGTGGAAAATGACTCGACTGGACTTGATTCAGTTTGTGTATTGACTAATGACTAGACTTGGGCTATACTCGAGTCATTGCCAGAGGTGGTCAAAATAGCCAAGTCAGCTACTCAAGTAGAAATATATGTAGCGATGCAAATATCTACTCAAGTACGAGTGGAAGCAGTGCTTTTAATAGAAGCCTAAACTACCCTAAGTATATAGACGTAGAATTGGCTAACTTTAAATCTACTCAAGTAAGTAAGTAAGTAGTTGTGAAAAGCAGTAAGAAATACGTTATCATGGACTGTCAAAAGCTGTAAACTGATCTGTGTGGAAGTATCAGAGATCTTTATTGATGTTGGTATATACCTGGATGCATTAATATTAAACAGCATCATAAGATGCAAATCATAGTTTTCCTATGGAACAACGGTTCTTAACTTTTGGTTTCCCTGGCGTACCATCTAAAGAATGTGATAGAATGACGTACTCCCCTGTATTATAAGGGCGGTATAGTTCACACGGAGAGCGATACGGAGAAGTTCCATCGGATACTCAAACTTTGCGCGATTAGTACGTTAAAGAGCTTCTTGGAGGTACAGAACTTCAATATACGATTGAATAGTATATTCATATTGAAAAGAACCCGAATATTTTCGGCTGACACTCGTCAGGGGTAATCGTCAGCAACTAGTAGAGAATTGAAAAGAACATATACAACATATACAATGTTCTTTCCAATTCTCTACTAGTTGCTGACGATTAGGCCTACCTCTGATGAGTGTCAGCCGAAAATATTCGGGTTCATTTCAATATGAATATACTATTCAATTAGTACGTTAACTAAACACATGGCAGATCATAACATATATAACGCAATCTACACTGTAAATCCGCAAGGTCGTATTGAACACTTCATAACACTTTTTTCTGCGTACAGACACACTTTTCGGGCATATAAACGCATTGGGCCATTATCGTCGCAACGCTTCTGCGTATTTCTCCGTTTACATGTAACACTTCGCCAGTGCGGCTTATTTTCAAGAAAATCTATACCTGGTTATTTATCATCAATTTTGCATTCATAAACCATCGCTACGTTTGGAGATCACATTAAATCACGGTATATGTAAAATAATATTACTCACTTGACCCAACACTAAGTTTAAGGGTAATATTTCAATGAAATATACATATTTCCCTGTGACGCGGAGGGGTCACAACCTTCGTTACGGTAGAGCGCGCTCGATTTCAGTTTGGATTTGAATTGGTGGTTCGTCAGGCTTCAGGCAGAGAGTAGGGTACACGAAAAAACTTGGCGAAATGGATATATTGAAGCAGTTTCTGCTACCTGATGGCGTAAAGGATCATAACATCCATGTACTGTAAGGTATGGAAATGCGGTAAATGTTATTGAATGTATGTAATGTGAGAATAGTCATAAAATTAACTCGTTTTGACATTGCAGTAACGTCGTTTGTTTTAGATGTTTTAGCAGGCTACTGATATCCCTTATTCATATAAATGTTCTTTAGATGTTTTGCAGTATAGGATTCGTCTGATATTATTGCTGGATGATCGAGCTTCGAATCTGATAATATACCAGGCTGCGACCAGGTCCAGTACTACGGTACTGATGGGAAGCTGCTATAAAAGTAACTTTTTTGCCACATGGATAAAGGGATGTTCTCTCTATCCACACTGAAATATCACTATGTAGGCGATATTGTGGTCCATTGTGGACATGTAGCCTACTGCAATGTCAGCAATTGAATGCCGGTATGACAGTCATGCAACGGTTTTGATTGTTTTTCAACTGCAAGACATTTTACACTGTAGGCCTACTGTTTATTCCAAGTGGTAAGGTGTCAACTAAAGCGATTTTTTTTTGAAATGTCAAAATAGGTCAGAATTTTGTCAAAATTGTACCGTCAGGTCAAAAATTGCCAAAATTCTTTACAAAATCAAAATTTTGTTGGCAACTTGCATTTCGTTTGTATCATAGATGATTGCACTGTCGGTGAACTTATCATTTTACAATTTACATCTTGTAGCCTACTTTATAGTCCTACCGTTGTAGACGGACCATCGTCTGCTCATTGTGAATCATAAACTGTCAAATGAAACAAATACTCAACGTAGCCTATTGCACTATCCTAACTGAAGCAAGACTGCGTGGGCATTGGTTCTTCTATTAGAAACCGTATGATGAATAATTGCGATGTAGACAACTTTGTCATAATGAGAGAGAGAGAGTGCAGTGTACGCACAACTTCAGTGTTGCCGGCCAACAACTGCAGCTGGTGAACGTTCTTTCTTCATTCTTGCCAAGCTACTTAGTTAGGACAGACACTTTCTACCCGAAAATGTCGGAAAGTATCTTTCGTTGTACTACAACAAATTTTTAATTATTTCTACCATAATACGAGATGTAACTAATACTAGAATTATTCATGGGTCCAGATTTCGATAAAATAAGTTCTTTTTCATGTAAAAATTTGTCAATTTTCATGCTAAAAGATTTTTTCAGGTCAAATTACTTCAGAAGAACAGACAGCTCCAGCCAGAAATAAAAATAAGTTCCGGTAATACAATTCTAACACTATGTGAGAAACACCTAATTTAAGTACATGGGGTCAAAATTAGGTTTTTCATCATCAAAATATGTGTGAATTTGAATTTTTTAGTCAAAATCTTACCTTTTTAGGTCCAAAAAATCGCCCCAATAATAGTGCAGCCAAACAAACAATCTTTTCAACAAACCATGGATCACAAGGGGTAGTATTTGTTTTGCCCAATCCCCGAATTTGACTTTTCTGAGTTTATTGTGATACGGTAACTGAACTAAACTCTATTTTGCAGGTAGTATGTATTGAACTTGGCACCTTTTTGAAATGCATTTGCTGTATGGAATACTGGTAAGCATCACGGTGTTTTGTAAGTGAACTGGTATATCCTTAGAGAATGAATTTGATTCTGTTGCAATCGGTTATCTTTGTGATAAAGATTTTTATGAATGTTTGCTGGTAAAATTTCACAAAAATTGTTAACGATCCAGGAAGTATACTAACTGTGCCAGAGTAAAATTGGTGGTAACGTCATGTGCAACTTTCCATTCCATTACTCAATTATTCTATGAAATACACCCTTCTGTCACGCACAACTTATTGCAGAAAAAAAACTGTATCCAGTATGATATCTGCGTGATTACTGAGCAGTTCATTTGTATTGCGAATTTTGGCAACAAATATTTCTTTTCAATAGTCTTGGATTGCTCCTCAAATTCGTTCAACTGATGTCCACTCTTTAAAAAGAGCCCCCTGGGTCTACCGTGCCTGCGCTATCAGACAATGTTGACAGTGACGTGAGGAGTCGTTCGTAACGGGTTTTGTGCCGGCACAGTCATCTTATGTGATACAGACCTTTGTCTCAAGAGCCCATGGATACATGTGATTATGTAAGCCTATTTTTTCATTTTATATATCACCATTGATTATGAAATTTGCTGGTTTTTGCAGTCCTACTTTTCTCACGAACTATCTCGCAGAGTAGCTTACGGGCTATTCGATATGAGCTGAAAAAGGCTTCATCTGTGTACACTGTACCGTACAGTGTACCCTGAACTGTGTACAGTGTACACTGCACACTGAACAGAGATTTAGTTGAACGTAATGAGCTCGTGTAACTTGTACTTTAACTATTGCTTACTGAACTATAATGGGCTAAGTCAGTGGTTCTCAACCTGGGGGGCAGAGCACCTCTCCTGCGCTTCTGTAACCTATCTGTGTGAAATATTTATATTTACTTCTGCATCAAATCTACAATTTTCCTTTGTAATGTTTCGTATTTTCTAGGAGCAGCATTTGGATTAGACCAGTAAAAAAAAGATCCGCCATGGCACGCCACGAATCAGGGACTCATCAAGCCTGGGTTGCGGCTGATGGAAAGAATATGAAAAATGCCCTAATGTGCAGGTAGTAGGCTATGTATTGCAATTGGCAACTTCTTGAAATGCATTTGTTGTTTAAAATACTGGTAAGCATCGCGGTATTTCGTAAGTAAACTGGCATATCCTTAGATAATGAATTTGATTCTGCTGCATTTGGTTATTTTTATGAATGTTTGCTGGTAAAATTCCACTAAAATGATTAACAATCCAGGAAAGTATGCTACTCGTGCTGTAGTAAAATTGGTGCACATGCAACTTTCCATTACAATAATTATTTGTTCTATGAAAGACACCCTTTTGTCACATACAAATGTATCCAGTGTGATATCTGCGTAATACTGAATGCCGGTGACGTCATATTTTGTGAAACGATTTTTGATGTACTACGTTCTTTCGAGTTCTCTACTAGTTGCTGACGATTACCCTTGACGAGTCTCAGCCGAAAATATTCGGGCTCATTTCAATATGCATATACTATTTAATTTGATATTGAAGTTTTGCACCTCGAAGAAGCTGTTCGAATATTGAATAGTTCCCTTGTATTGCAAATTTTTGAAACAAGTATTTTCTTTTCAACAGTCTTGGATTGATCTTCAAATTCATCCAACTGGTGTCGACTCTTCGAAGAGACCCCCTGGTTCTACCGTGCCTGTGCTAACAGACAATGTTGATAGTGACGTGAGGAGTCATCTGAACGGATTTTGTGCCGGTGCAGTCATCTTTTGCGATAATACTTTTGCCTCAAGAACCCATGGAAACATGTGATTATGTAAGTCTATTTATTCATTTCATATATCACAATTGATCATGTAATGTGCTGGTTTTTGCAGTCCTAATTTTCTTGATAACTATCTATATATGCGATATGAGCTTAAGAGAGGCTTGATCTGTGTACATTGAACAGAGGTGTTCTTGAATGTAAAGAGCTGGGGTAACTTGTATTTAAACTACTGCTTACTGAACTATACTTGGAACATCAAATTGAGATCATTTCCCATGTCGTGCTAATTCCAAATAATTTCGCTAATTAAATTTCATCAGGAGGGAAGTATTTTGAAAGATTGAGAACAATTACAATTACTGCAATGAAGGAAAAGTATTCAACACCTTCGATAAGATGTCACAAAGTTTTTTGTACTAAAGACAATCAATGTGTCCTTTGTCTGGTCAATTATTGTAATGGCAATCCAAACCCATAGGAATACCGATTCTACTATATTTATTTTCGGATCTTGTTTGCAATCAATTACATTTTCAGCAAAACGAGGTTGATGAAGTCAACTGTCTTCTTCTCCAAGCCAAATTGAGAGACAAGCTAATACAATCCAAGACCCAAGCGCATGTCTTATTGAAACAGGTATCGTAATCTTTCTGTTTTGTGGACCATACAAATTTACATGGACCGTTCGTAGACGTACATAGACGTTCTGCTGTAAATTTCATTCTGAGTTAAAGTTCTGCATTCTCACTGTGGCCTGTGCGTCTGAATGTCAATGTAAATGTCAAAATGACCGAATTGAAAAAAGCGCAGACCTATTTCAAGATATTTTTATTAGTCGTTATGCCAATTTTAGTTCTTCTCAGTGATAGGATTTCACATGTACCCGAGCGCCTTTCCTGCGCTTGTGTAACCTGCATGTGTGAAATATTTATAGTTATTTCTGCATAAAATTTAGAATTTTCATTGACATATTCAAAACTTTGGAATTTAATCACATTTTCAAGGAGCACAACTTGGAGTCGACCAGTAGAAAAGAAGCAAACACCATGGCACGCCACGAATCAGAGATTGACCGATCCTGGATTGCAGCTGATGCCAAGAATATAAAACTGCTTCAGTGAAAATGAAGTATTCAGAAACATTGTTGACGTTTTGAGCTACTATGCATTGGATTGTCATACCCTGAAGGAGTGGTTCTCAAACAGGAGAAAGCATTTGAAGGGGCGTGAACCCGCTGTCAACTAAAATCTTTTTCGCACATGGCAGCTTCTACTTATTTCTCTGTGTATGGTCAGAATTTAATATTTGAATATTCTCTCATCAACAACTATTACCGTCACTGCCATCCAACTATCAGTTGGGATTTCTAGCGTTCTGGTTGCTTTTTTTAATTTCATGATACGACGATAAGGGGTGTGTGAAATTTTTTTGCTATCATACGGGGCGTGTCCAAATATGTTCAAGAATCATTGCCCTAATGACTTCCAGATTTCATATTTTGCAGCAGACTGGCAAATAACAACAAAATCTTTTCTGTAAATCTGCAAAATTTGTATGGACTCAAAGAAACGATTTCTTTGTTATTTAAACAAAAGTGATTGGCATTAACCTGATATAAATCCTTGTAATGCAAGCCCAAGAATATTATTGATGCCTGGTTAGCACTTAGCAGGCCCAATTTCATTAAGAGTAAAAAATACTTCATTACTTGTTTATCGTGGTAGTGGTAGTGAAACTGATATATTCATTGTTTGTTTTTTTTACAATAAAATTAGAAATTTACAAGCCATAATTTGATCAATTATAAATATGTTTTACTGATTTGTGTTGATCATGTTTTCCGTTAACGGACGTAACCAATGAATTTAATTCCATGCCATTGTCACGAAAGTTAAAGATACTAAATGATATTTTGTTATCACTATCCCTAATTCGCTATGATTCATTTTCATGATTGAACGAGTTGCATGATATTTGTAGTGAGTTTGCTCTTGATCATTTTTGATGTTCGTGATTTCATGGACTATTCCGGAATAGGTTTCAACTGCTGATCTGAATTTATGAAACCCTGTCACAGCAGCTATTGGAAATTTCAATGTTTGCACGTATTTAATCACCCAGGTTGGGTATTATAAGCGTCATCTATTCAGGAATCAATAAAATCTGATTTTATTTTGAGCCCTGCGTTCCGGTGACTAGTCAACCAGCCACTTTGAGGCTGAACACTTTTTAGGTAAACACTTTTAATTTAAACACTTCGCAACACTTCTATGCGTTCAATTTTTGGATCACGTTTCGTGTTCAATTTTCCGGGTTGAGCAACACTTCAGAATTTACAGTGTACATTTAATTTTGCCTGCGGAAAATAGAGGGACTACTTCACAACACACATGTGTTTATTCTCTTCTTCTCTCGACCAAGTTACATTACTCGAGATTAGGACGGACCAGAGAGGCATTTCATTGTAACTTCAAAAGACTAATATCACAGTCTTAATTGCTATTGCGTCAATCAGTACTGGTACTTGTAAAATAGGGTCAGAAACGGATAGGAATGAGGAAAATTAGAATATTATGAATGTCACCATATCACAAAGAATAGTTGTAAATGAGTGGGTTGAGCATGACTTGATTAAACAGTGAACACAATGACTTGGAATCCGACTCGAGTCTCAACACTTGACTCGGACTCGATCCTCTGCACCCCGACTTGGGCTAGGACTTGACCCGGTGATCAATGACTTGACTTGAATTAAGTCAAAACAACATAAGTAAAATTGACTCGTGACTAGGAAGCCAAATTATTGAAATGATCTAGAGGAGTACGGTTAGTACAGACTGTCAATGAATTCCGCTAGATGTCGGTAAAAGATCGGTGCCCACCGCCCAATGATTGTAATGAGAACGCAGTGGATTTCAATCAGAAGAGTACTCAAGTAAGGGAGATCTCATGATTTGTAAAGCGAACAGAACTTCAAGATTTCGTAGCTCTTCAAGGGACGAATGTATTAGGTACATCTGGATTCACAAATTCTTTCCATTTTACGGCAGGACTAGCAGTTCTCTACGTACACCAGCATTTTTGTGCGGTAGCAAACGAAAACATACCCAACTCAATCTCTGAAACATATCTCCATAAGAATCGCTATATTCGACCCGTTTTCATCCATTGCGACGGGGATGGAAGAAAGATTTTTCACCACAGACGGCCTTTTGAAGAGCTTCTTGGAGGTACAGAACTTCAATATACAACTGACTTTCACTGTATCAGACGGCCTTTTACCTAATTTGCACCCTACACCACGGCGGAAATAGTCGAAATTCACGATCAACGCAAACAGTGGGAAAGCCAATGTTCTCGAGTGACGAAATTATAGGCTCCTTATTATCTTATGAACGAACTTGCGATTGAGAGACCTTCTTTTCATCGAGGGACGAGTCTTGAAATCTCGACATGGGGTAGAATATTAACCAATTATTGCAGCTGAAGACTGCCCACGTTTTTGGCAAGGATATTTCTGTACAACAGTGATCAACCTGCAGTATTGCAACAAATCGCAATGACATAGCTGCAAGCTGCTAAACAAGCTGTTTATGAATGTACGCGAGCGCACATGACCACAGTCGGATGTTTCCGCGAGTGTCGAAAAGAGGATCTATAATTCCAATGAGCGGCATCAACCAGAGTTGGTCAATTAAAATATATTAATTCAATTACAATTACAATTACAATTACTTCCTTGCATGTTTCAATTACATTGCAATTACAACACTCAATGCTAAAAATATTTAATTACAATTACAATTACAATTACTGTTAAACATGTAATAATTACAATTATAATTACAATTACAATTACTTTTAAACAGGTGATTGATTCAGTAAAGAGGTGTTCTTTGACAACCGTAGCGACGTAATTAGCAACAGTCTCATGCTATTCATGTTTCATTCATGATATGTAGAATACCCTTTAATTAAAAAAAAACTCGAACGTCGTCGAACTATACCTAATCATGAGTACTGAAAACTACAAGCACAGAAAAATGTTCCAAACGACTGTTAAGAACCAAAGGTTTGAGCGACTAACAGCGATTAGGCTACAGGACAGTCATGAAATGTAATCAAACGATTAGGCTACTCAGAGCGCAGTGAGGATAATGAAATGTAATTGGTATGGCGTCAGCGATAAGGATGATACTGATAAGGTATGTAAAATTAAAATAAATGCAAAGGAAAGAACCTCCTGATAAGTAAGAATTACAATATTTTTGTTCGCATTTACATTTTCATTTGCTCGGAAACTGTTAGATTGCATTTGATGAACATTGGGGTGCGAAAAGTTTCTGGCCCCAGTAAATTTGGCCAAGATTGGAGGTAAGATTGGGATAACATCTCTACAAATGCGTGATCAAGTTTGATGAAGCCTTGGTTGTAAACTTGAATTTTTTTGCTATTGTTGCAACAAGCCTCGGTACTGGTCAGAGATTAAAAAAACCTTTGACCGTGGTGTAGGAAATGGTTCAGCACAGGTTTCAGAAGAGTTTATTTGCTGTTCATACATTTTTGAAGTATTAAGATTTAGTTTAGCCCACTGGTTCTCTAACTTTTTTAGACACGCCCCCGTTTATGACAGTGAGTATTTCGTGCCCCCCTTATCGTCATAGCACACAATGAAAGCAGAAAGTTAGCAATCCTTACATATAGTTTGATGGTATGGAAGGTTATATGACTGTTGATGAGAGAATTCTCCAATAGGAAATTCAGACTATACACCGAGCAATAACCATAAAACGGAGGTGAATCGGGCCAAGCGCGGAAAAGATTTCAGCTCACTGGAGCGTCGTGCCCCGTTCAGATGCTTTCACGCTGCCCAAGGGGACACGCCCCCAGATTGAGAACCACTGGTTTAGCCTATATTGTAATTCACAAAGTTTTCTGTTGCTACTGAAGTATGAGAAACAGTTTAGCGTGACTGAATTATCTAGTTATAACGCAGCACGCATAGAACACCGATGTAAATAGGCTAATTATTACTTGTGATAACTGTTTACTAAGGCCTTAAGACCCCTCGTCGTCATGCTGGTTCTTACCGGATTTTCACTGATGCGACGAATAAATGATTGATTGATTAGATGAATATTTTATGTTGTGGTTGCAAGGTTTCCATGAAAATGTTATTGAGATTGTAATTGAGCAAAATTTTGATCAAATTACAATTACAATTACACAAAATAGAAATGCTTCAATTACAATTACAATTACAATTACAGGAAAAAATGTAATTTATTACATTCAGCTCAATTACAAATCACAATTGATCCAACTCTGGCATCAACTGTCGGTCTCGATTGCGCATCTAAGAACCTATATATTTATATTTAGTATTTTCGGGATTTACGCTATACGACATGTAGAACTGCACGCATGTCACCCAGTGATTTGATGTAACGCCCGCGACCAGCATGTCCTCATCTTTACGCATTTGCTCTCGCACTCACAATCACGACCCATTCTTATTTGTCGATGTTCTCTTTATTCTGCGAAAACAGATATATCTCATGCTATGAAATTTCAGTAGTACCACATTTTCCCAACAATGAAGAGTTCTCAGTCAAATCAAAGGAGACTATACATAATAGGTTCAAAATAATATGCATGCATTGTTACATTAGATATTGTCGATTGCAATTTTTATTTCAAATCAGGCACCAATCTATGCCATGGCAAACGCAGAGTGATAATTCATTTGAATGAGAAATGAAAAGAGATGCCATAGGCGAAGCACGCATACAGCGAAAGAGAAAGGGAGAAAGCGCCGAGAACAAAGCAGACAATATGCAAGAGGGTTATCAATTATTATAATTTTTATTACTTTCATTTAATCAAAATAATCGGTAATGGGAATTTGGAGAGGAGCCTGCTATATGCTTTATTTAAAATGATATATATCTGTTAGATGTGATTTCTAGTGAGTATATGCTGTTATTGTTTGGGCGTTAGTAGTGTATGCCAGTGCTTTTCAACCTGAGGGATGGTACGCACTTGAGCGGACGAAGGAATTTGCAGTGCGGATATAAATAGTGCATATCTGTAACTTTTTCTGACGTGGAATAATTCAAGTAACCTTGATGGGTCAATTAAGTGAGCCTCTAACTTTTGCCGGTGCGACGCAATTGTAAGAACTTGTCTGACTTACAACCCACCACTAATCACAGCTTTTACAATGGAAAATAATGCACCCGAATTTTTTTGTTCATTACATGGGATTTGTGTATTGAGCGGATGAAAGAAATAACCCCTATTGTATTGGATTACTATAAATCAACTTTGTTCATCCCGTTCCCAACTTGAAACCCCGAGCCCCCCTAATACCGCGGACAACATACAGATAAAGAAGGTATTCATTTGTAATGTTTACTGATTTCTCACGACTGTCCAGTTCGGAATTTTCTCTACTTTGCATGTGATCATTAAAATATGGCATCGACGCCATAATTAAGCTACTAAGAGTGTTGATGAGAACGAAAATTTACTTGTGGGGATTTGGTGCCAGCGCCATCTAAGTTATGCATCTCAAACGGCCAGTGCTTGTGCTAGTCTAAAAGTCTAACATGTGGTATTTCGTTATTTCCAGTTTTCGTATTAGTTCCACTATTTAGGCAAAATTTCTCCGATTGACGTCACAATGTCTGTAAAGTTTTGGGGTCTCATTAAAATTTCTCCAGAATGGATTCTATATTACGATGATGAAAAGTTTTTTTCTCAGTCGATCCGACATCGTAATAATCAAGGGTGAATAAATGAGGAAACCTGCATCCGCAATATAGTGTTACCTCGGTTTCGTGCATAACTTTTATTTATCGGACTAATGCATAAAATGATTCGCTTAGGCAAAAGGAAGGTATACCTTCCACCGACGCCCGTCATCACGTCAATTATTACGGGAGCTTCATATTTCGAAATTTCACATGGTGCAGTCTGCATTGGTTTTCGACTTTAATTACTCCAAGTCATTTAACGACTTTGTACATTCCTTGGCAGGCATTTACTTATTATATGGCACCAATGAGTTCAGACCCAATTCGACTGTCGCAGTATGACTACCGCGAGGCCACCGGTATCTACCATTCTTCTTCAAATTCTCGAAGTGCAATTTGCGGTAGCAGATCGAAATATTTTACCGAAAATCCAGTTATGCCGTACACCCATCGAGCTATGATCATGACCCCCGTCCTCTTCGTAACACGATTCTGCAATAGTTATAAAAACCTACTTGCGCCACCTGTTATTATGAAGATATTTTCATTTGCAATTTAACAAGGTAAATCGTGAATAAAACACACATGCAGACATTGAATTTTCCCTGGTAACGATGTTGGACACGGAATCATTCGCAATCTCCATACGACGTATTGACATATTGAGCCATGGCTTATAGTAAGAACAGGACATATGGAACAAAAATTTCGAGGATAACATTTTCCGATCGGTAATCGAAAACGTTGGAGTTCGAGATCTGCTGTTTCCCAGCTATATCGTATTGTTCTGGGGCAGGGCTCTTCAACCGGGGTATCGTAACCCCCAGGCTGTACCATGATTTTTAAAGGGTATACCACTCGGATCGGGCGTACTGGGCCGCATTACAATGGCCTCATGACTATCTATCACAATAGAACAGAACAGGTTGACTGGATGTGCAATATCTTTCAATTTTCATGTCGACTGTGTGCTGCTCGTAAATTACATTGCTTTTTGATATCATAAGCAAATGTTTCTCCCTAACATTTAACCATTGGTACTGGACTTATTGGTTCCTTTTGAAGCCGAACAGGATGGAGTTAACATGTGTTCCGCAGCTTGCGATATTTGCCTATCATGATTCCCGAAAAAACCTCCGCGACAGCCCAGACATTTTGAGCTCGTACTTTCTGCGACAAGCTCATAAATAGCGCAGTTTACACAATTGCAGGGACCTAGCTAGGGGGTGTCGGGGGTTGATTTGAGAACCACCGTGTATAAGATGGTGGTCCGGTAACCGCGATTCCAGGTTGGTATTTAACATTTCCCATAGGTTGCAGCCATGCTGGTTCTAATTTCGCTTAGGCCAGAAGTGACCAACCTGCGGTGGTACAGCCGCATGCACCTGTAAACCGTAATTTGTGTGCCATCTACACATAATTTGATTAGAGTGTGTTAGCCGCCTTCAATATACAATTGGAATCTACGATTTGCTTCCCAAATCTTTGAGAGTTTTTAATTCAACCTAAACATTTTCTTCACGCGTGCCGCGATTCAGGGGGACTTGGATTTTTCATTTTTAATATCACAGTGTCCTTGCAATCATAGCCCCCCCTCCGTATAAATGCGAACCACAGAGGAAAATGATGCGCGCGATGAATGAATACCAAGTTGGAATCGTGTGCATCTCATGAATGAAGGTTGTGCTGGTATGGTTGGGCGATTCCAATATACTTTGACTATACCGATAATTCCGGTGGGAGGTCAAGAAATAACAAAATACAAGAAAGTGATTAATAAAGACCGGAAGATGAATCATCAATAATTGTGTGCCAAATTTTTTGAAGACACCTCCTCCATCAGCTCTATACCTATTAATTCAATGACCTACTGACAATAATAATAAAGAGTGATATGTGAATCTACCAACATTATCGAAGAAATTCATTCAAGAGGTTGAAAAAAATTAACGCGCCCGGCGCGACTAGAAACAGAATCTCAACAGCATTTCCTAACATTTAAACTCGAGGTTTTGGTGCATATATGGTCCGCCTGCGGGGATGTTCTGCATCTACAATTAGAAACTTTTACACGCAATACGAAATCTGTGAAGGTACAGAACAACAAAAGGACTCTTCGCGATGCCAAACTCCCAGTAGCCTATTTCTGTTGCGTATATTTGTCGTCCAGAAGGTCATAAAAACTTTCCTCTGGAATGCGGCCATATTATATATATGTTATCGTAATGCGGCTCACTACGTAATCGGTGTATATAGGATCAAGGGTGTACGAGTTTTGAGTAAACCTGAAAAGGGTGTACCACGACGAAAAAGGTTGAAGAGCACTGTTCTAGGGAGACTGTGGGTATCTAAAAGATTAGCTAAACTGCATGTAGAGATATCGCGTTTTCATGCATGGTCCACTTTGATATATTAGTTCCGGGGTTCTCAACCTATTTTTTGGCCGCGGCCCATTTTCTGGCTTGATAAACCTAGACCTGGGCTTCTCAAACTGTGGGTCATGGCCCTCTGGTGGGTCGCAGGAGTATTTTGAGGTGCGCCACAGTGCTATTTGGAAAATTATAGATTTAGTGAAAGTTTAGTTATATTTGTTATGTTATTCGCACAAAACATATATTTATATTATCGAATTTTAGGTAGGCTACATCAAGCTTTTCGGACGACTCTGATGAGACGTAGTGACACGTAGGCGTATGAAATCACAATGTACAAGTCAAGAATGGGAAGGAGAAACGGTGTCTTTTGTCAACCTCCAGCTCACAGCAACGATAATAATATCGATTGACATATGACCCTGCTGGAATACTTGGTTACTTCAGCATATGCTTCCAGTTATTACATAATAATGCGTGGTAATCGCCGGTGCTAATATGCCTATTTCTCTAAAATATGCGCATTGTTATTACCGTTCATATTGAAATGTTGAAGACATAAAATCGCGCGAAGCGTGAAGAAAATTTTCAAGTTCAACAATTTTAATTCTCCTCCAACAACGACTAATGAAGTAATTAGGGGCCCCTTAGAGCTCCTCCCACTCTTGTGTACATTATGACCGTCCGCGGTTCCACGCAAGTCGTGAAACAGAATGATATAGCCCCGCATCCGCGAACTCTGTTCGCGTGATTGGGTTTTTTGTTCCACTGTGGTGGGAAATATATATAACGATTCTGGGTCAGCTTCAAGCAATTCTCAATGTGATTTCGGTGAATGGGATACTATACAGTGAGGTGACGGAATAATTTATATTATGCAAGCTGCGCGTATGTCTTGCGCGTACTGAAGTTTCAATGTCAGAAAATTCAATCAAATGATATACAATCAACTCATGCAACTCTTACATTATGTCCAGCGATTTCATGGCTGGACAGTGGACACTTTAGATTTAGACCTACTCCAAAGATTAATGAGCTGCGCTAGATCGTCGATCCATTACGATTCGTTGCGGTGGTGCCCTATACTCCACAGGAAATTGCTAAATGATAATAAATTGCAATTGCGGCTATTTTAAAGTTAGAATAATGCAACCTTCCAAAGTTCCGTAAATCGACATTATACACATCATTCCGAGTTTAACGCAAACCTTTATGAACGCAATACGAGGTATGAACCTGCCGCAATACTTGGTTCCAGAGATGAATGGATTTGAAATTTCCATGTCCTAATCAATCCAATCCAAGTCCGAAGCGTCAAATCCTAATCCTTTTCCAGACATTTGTATGTTCCAATGCGAATCCGAATCCGAATCCGAATCAAACTTGGAATTCTACTTCGAAATGCTACATCTTATGCCTGCATATAATTCTGTAAATAGAAATAAAACGCAAAATGAGTGCTACTTTTGTGTACATGAAGTAACTTTGGTAAAACGAAAAACTTTGTTGCCATTCCACTGAAGAAAAATCTCAAATCCTAATTCCGCTAAATTTCACAACTCCTGTTTTCTCAAATCTTAATCCTAAACCATGCTCATCTCTCGGCGTTAACTTCCAGTTATTATATACTCGAAATTATTTTCGTTACTGTAAAGCCATAGGTTGTCAACATAGGCGTAGCCGGGGCAAATTAAGACTCCGCTTCCCCTCCCATTTTCGACTTGTACATTGTTATTCCATACGTGTTACTGCGTGATATCAGAGTCGAATGAAAAGCTTCATGAAGCCTATACGTATAATTCGATAATATCCATATATGTTTTTGGGAAATAACATAACAAATATGACTAAACTTTCACTAAATCTACAATTTCCCAAATAGCTCTGTGGCCCACCTCAAAATTATTCCATGGCCCTGGAGAAGCCCGGTATTAGTTTTCCCATGTCGGCAACACAGTAGGCTATATAATGGTTGTACTGACCATGCGAGCGAAGCCGCGAAGGCATTCACATCCTCTTCATAATACAACTGGTCTCGCCCGGAGAAATAATTCAATTCATTATCGCGTAGCCGTATAATGATGGTAGGAATTGTTGACGACTGAAAGTAACAATGCTGTACAAGTGCACCTGTACTGTACCACTTCACACTGGCCATAATCTCAGTGTAATTCGTAAAACTCAAGGGAAAAGCCTACAGGGTTATATTTTGGGAGTGTGAGAAGAGGACATTCTTCCAAAAATTTTCAACTTACAATTCTGGAGTGAAATCCGAAAAAATCCTAAATTCTTCTCGACTTTGTGGTTGGTGAACTAAAAAAAGCCTAACTCCAGAAATACAGATTTTCTGTCACACTTTACGTTGGTTGACTAGAAAAAAAGTCAACTTTCCGGCTCAGCTCCCGAAATAGTCGCCGGAGCCTATATTTAAACAAGACTCTTGAAAAAGAGGACAAAATCCCAAAAAGAGGACATTTGGGCGTCCTCCTAAGACACTTTCAAAAAAGTAAAAAAGAGGACAAATTTCCTATATAAGCCGGTATCCGGCGGCTCCAGCGCCGCATGCTGGTCTTTCATGCATCTGTTGCGGCTTTTCGTAGCATTAAAAGTGTATAAGCTATTGCAGTTGATATTTCTCTTGCGAGATTTTTCTTAAAGCTTACTTCATTTCGTGTTGAAGGACAGACTAACTAGCATATTATTTTTGTAGAAAAGAGCTGTATCCGTGAATTCTGAAAACGCTGTGATGGCAGCCGGGAGTCGATTTCTCCTTATATTTAAATCTCACGATGATGTTGCTTCATCACCGATACCACGCAGATGCGGGGTTAAGGCTTTTTGGTGGATATGTTTTGCTGCTCGCGAGTAATTGTGCTATTCCTGGTGAGATGTTGCCCTAGAATAAGGCAGCTCATTATTCAAAGGCAGCTATATATCCACAACTTGAAGACGCTCATAGAGTCATACCATGAACACAAGACGCGATTTAATTTCTCGAAATTGAGGTAAATTTATCAGATTTGATAAAGAGTAGTAAACAAATTGTATTAGTAAAAGTCCAGCGGTCGTTTATACTGTTACTAGCGTGCAGTGTTGGGCTCAAGTCATTTATACCATCGAGACACGAGTGATCTCGAGTCATTGCACATTTTGACTCGAGTCAAGTCAAGTTGATCGATTTTCGAAGGTCAAGTCAAGTCACGAGTCAAGTCACAAATCAATTCAAATTGAAGTATCAAAGTCATTACATTTGCTAGATGTGTGAGAGACAGGTCAATTGGTCGTTTATCTTGAATCAATTAGTAGTATAAAGTTTATTATGCATGTAAAATGGCAGTTGTATTGCTCATGCACACGTATAGAGATGCTAATAAAATACGTGAGTCAAAATAGAGGATCGAATACGAGACATCGAGAAGTTGAAACAAATTGAAATGGTATAATACACGACCCATCTACACATCCGTGAGAATATAGTACAATACAGTATATATTCGTTCGATTCAAACCATACAAGAGGGTTGGTTAAGGTGGGCACTGCGCAAAGTTTGCACCGAGCCCTGGACAGTCTAAGAAACAGTGATACGTTGTTATTAGATTATTCTACTGCTACTACTTTAAACGTAAGCTGGGATCTTTTCGTTGTCGGTCAATTTATTTGTGATGTAACAATGGAAGATCAGTGGAAGTTACAATCAGTGAATGGCTGGTTGCTCTCACAAGTCACATATCACACCGGCGCATCGCGAACAATCCGAACGTACACAAAATACAGAGATTTAATCGACACAGTTAACTTGATGACTTGAAATCGGCTAGTAAATTCTGCTCCGAGTCACGAGTCAATCCACATTTCTGAAGCGCCGTATCAAGTCAGGTGAAGTCATTTTTTGCAAAGTGACTCGAGTCAAGTCAAGTCATATGAAAAATTTGACTCGAGTCATCCCAACACTGGTAGCGTGTCGAAAGAACCGTCACACTGCAGAGACTCTCTCGGCTTCAATAACTGCAGAGACTCTCTCAGCTTCAATAACTTTCTTCGACGCCCGGATGGCAAGTGCAAGCGAATGATACAAGCGACTTTCCGGTATTAGATTTTCAGCGCCAATAATGCCATATCGTTGCAGTTTTCCATGGATTGCGTCAGGTAATGACGACAGATACACCTCGATTCTAGCATTCGACAAGTCCTGAATAGCTGCTTTGAGAGTCGACAGACCAACCACATCGATTACATTCCACCGGGAGCAATCCATAATCAAGATACGTTTTTCGTTGTCGTTGTGTTCAGAAGGCGATGATACCGCGTCCGGAGTGAGTTTCTGTAGGGTAGACTTATTAGCGTAGGTCGGTGACTTGTCAAACCTCACAATCTTTATCCCTGGTAATTCGGCAGCACCTTTGTACAGGTCGACATCGCCGTATTCCTCTGATCCGACTAGTTCTCCAATTGTAGCAAGCTTCGCGCTATTGGTCCTCAAAACGCCGCATATAAGAGAAAACACAACCCCAACTCCAAGGCCTGTATCGATACCGAGAATAATGACACTGCTGAAAGTGAAGACCCAAACTGCAAAGTCGTACTTGTCGATTCTCCATAGACCGGGCAGCGTTTGGAACTGCATCAAAAGACCGTGTAAGTTGGCTAAAATGATGCAGGCCAAGCACGCTTTAGGCAAGTGTTCAAACAGCGGGCCGATCACCAGCAAAACCATTAATATAACACAGCATGATACCATAGAAGCGACTTGCGTATTGCCACCACTACTTTCTTGCACACTGCTTCTTGCGAGGGCCCCGCCTCCCGAGTGACCTCGGAAAAAACCACTCGTCACCTGACAAAATCCAAGCGCCAACAGCTCTTGATTGGGGTCGATTGAGTAACCATGTTTTTTGGCGAATATCTTGCCCATCGAAACGGCGACCGCGAAAATAATTATGGCGATCGATATAGATTCGGAGATAAGCTTCGGCCATAGGGAAACGTCGGGTACGATTGGTGTTGGCATGCCTCTCGGCACCACGCCCACGATTAAGAAATCGTTTTGTGAGCCGTAACTTAACGACCACGACACGATAGTGCCCATGATTACTATAAAAAGTTCCACGGGTATCGGTATATTGCGCAGTTTGGCCTTGAAAGTGCGGTTGATATATTTCGTGGGTATGAGGACCACTAAGCAAACACAGCTTACGATGATTGACGGCCAGTATATGTCATTCAGACGCGAAAACAGTTCAACCCATGTTTTTATCAATCCCAAGATTCCTGTCTGCCCTTTAAGTTGGATTCCTGTTACGTATTTCATCTGTGCAGTGACGACGTATATTGCAGCTGCCGTAGTGAAGCCGGATACGACAGGTTCAGACAAAAACATAGCAACTATTCCCAGACGAAATATTCCCAACAAGATTAAATTAACCCCAATAAGAACCGACAATGAACCTATCACTATAAGGTTTCGGGCATTTTGTTCAGATACGTCATTTGTGTTTGGCGTTACAGACCCGTTGACTAATATTGATACATCCGTCTGGGTCTGATAAGCCAAGTCAGCATTGTCTTGTAATAACAACGAGACGTTGCTCGAACTCGACACTCTTATCGGCGACTGCGTAGCTGCCATAACAGTATATGGATATTCGGCGTTGAATCTATCTAATGCAGCACCGAGCATAAGGCTTACGATTGAAAATACCCCAACCGATATATGCCTTGAAGTTCCAAAGATAGTGTATACCAGTGGTGAGAAGAATCCGGTGTATAATCCATTGATAGGCAGCAGGCCAGCCAAAAGGCCGTATGCCAAGCCCTGCGGTATTCTCACAATGGCCGTAGTGAGACCAGATATTACGTCCCCGACGATAAACTTTCGAAACGGGTAACGCGGTAGCCATGATATGATTGGGAAAAGCCTCTTGTGTGTAGACGACGAGCATCTCACTTTATCCTTGACTCGCTCAGCCCATGCCTTTGTCTCCTCTTGTACATATTCGTACTTCTCACGAAGCTGTATTTCATTCGGCTCGAGCAGCGACATCTCATGCCGACAGCGTATTTCAATACAGTGCTATCTTGCTTCTATTCCAGCTAATAAATATGTCACAGATTTCTTCCTGCCTATATATATATCATGCAAAACGAGACTATCAAAAATCATGCTGCTACTCACGATGACGTTTCAAGCAAAACATAATTACTTACAAACGAGATATATTTAAGAAAGAAGCGACGGTTTGTCACAGTGAAACTGCTTTTCTGGTTCGCGCGAGAGATTGGAGTCGGAGTGAAAGCTGGAGATTGTTGTGGGTCACAAATCATAAATATCATATTTTGTCGACTTTCCCTTTCATGCTGATTTAGCATTTGGCATTATTTGACAATTGCCGGTTTCATTTTGACAATAAAGTCCGAGAACACAGATTTCAAGACTACATTGATTGTGATGTTTTTGCCAACGGCAGCGGACGCTCCTGCCGGCGCATGTAAGGGTGGCTGCAACACCGGGGCTTCCAATACCAAATGTGCAACGTCCACCACTCACATTCAAGTTCTGCCGGCAACGAGACGGGCAATAAACCAATAATAATTGGCAATGCTTATGACATACCTCTGAGAAAACCGCAAAGTGAAGTTTATTTAGGCTATATTGGAAGATTCGCGTGAAGTGTTATCGCGGGGTCTGAAAACGAACTATTTCTTGCGTATGAAAGTATCGGATAGCACTATCAATTCGGACGACTAAGGACCTTCGCTAAATGTCTGTATAAGAACGGCGACGCTAACAAAACGCAATGTAATGCTTAGACTTGCAAACGATTGCCTAGCGCCCTAGGGCCTAATTTTATTGCATCATACACGTTTAATTTATCCGGAACATGACGTGGACGTAGAAAACTGGAACTATGTGTTAATGCGCCCTTATATCCGATATATACAAGGATGATTATTCTTGGCATTTCGGAACAGATTCTCAAACTGCCAAAAATAAATTTTTGAATATGCCAAAAATTAGTTTTTTTTGGATAATATAGATTTTATGAACTGTTTTGATAAAAATGTCAACAAGAATTGAACGGAGTTTGTATGAAGCGAACAAACAAGTGCTGTGTAAAGCAAAATTAATAATTTGCGGTCAGTGAGCCCTTCGGGGGTTCAGGGACTACCATCCAAGGGGTCAATGAAAGGCGAATAAAAATCTTAGGGTTGATAAAGTTAAGAAATTAAATCTGGATTTTCTTCCAATCTATATGGATTGATCAATCCAGTGACTAGACTAGGTGGTAGATGACATCCAGCGATTAAAGGTCAACTATATCGACCAAAACAACTTTGGCTCATTCTGTAGAGTTTTACATGCTGATTATAAAAATATACCTCATATCTTCTAAAATTAAGTATTTTCTGAGATATCGAGCAGCAAAAGTCGCAAAACACCACCACAGACCAAAACGGTAGTAAAATCAATGAACCATGTCGATGACGTACTACCAGGAGGTATTTCTGATGCTGCGGCCGTGGTGTATGTATTGAAATGGGATAATGTCAACCTCTGCAGAAGCTGTGGATTCAAATGATAGCGACACGGTGTCTAGTAAATCTTATTCTGACACTACTGAGGAATTCCCGTATAAAGGTAAGCCATTGAATGGTATATACGATTACTTGGGCATTCCTGGACGACGAAAGTACCGTACCGTTTTGCCAAATGATTGGTATTGCACGTCTAAAACAATTAGTGTACTGTATGCATGTACGGTTGTGCGGTATGCTGAGGATCTAAGCTTGAGGACCGATGCATATAACTAGTACATATCGACTTTTCAGAGACGCTTGACCCGACTAGATTCACTCAGACAGGAATTCAACTCCGCCGCATGCACTGGATTTGAAGTATCTCGACACCGCTGATCAGTTCTCACACAGTCTGCTACTTTCACTTCATCTTTGTATGTAATAAAATGACTTTACTCGAAAGCATTTACTCGATTCTAATACATATGGAACAGTCAGAACCTTTTATTAGGTTGTAATACATACAGAATCGCAGGAATTATAACGTCATAGAAGGAAATCATTTCAATAAATCTGTGTGAATAAGTCTTGCTATTTCCAGGATTCTTCAGCGATTTTTCTTTTTTTGATGTTATGCTTCAGCATGATGCCCTCAGCCAGGATTGTCAACGTCGCTGAAATAATCATTTACAGCAGAAATTCAATCATATACACTCACTAACACTCGATTTACTCTTTTATTGTAACACCGGTTCCATATCCAAGTGAAAGCCAGCTGCGAGAAAGAGGGTTTTTATGTAAGCCTATAACAGGGGTGGTTGTTTGAAGTTACAAAACTCTGAAGTTGTTAGGGAAAGTGAGGTTGAAATAATAATTACCTTCCGTGATACGACGTCATCATGATGTGTTGAACCAAGTTCTCTGCTATCTGATGGCTTGATCTCGTTACCATCGTGCGCGTGCAGCAGCAGGGGAGGGGGTTCTGGTCACACTTCGTGGTCAACGATTCAATGACAGATGTGACTTCAGAAATCGTTCTTTTCCTTGGTACAGTGTCATTTGTTGTGGAGGAAGTAATCAATGACTATAGCAGCTTACTGAATAATACTGTACATCGGTGAGCGCTTTTATTAACGAGACAGCCTTCCTTAAATTTTACATATTTTACTGCAAAAAACGTCTTTCCGGGCTTGATTTTCTTCTGATCTCTGCATCTGTTTTCATTGAAGTGCAGGCAGCTAGCTGCCCTCATCCCAAAGAGGTGGCGTTTCCATGGAATCAATACATGAGATGTAAACAGAACTGGATTCTTGCCTTGCACGTTCGCTTCTGTACTCCCTGTACACTAGGCATCGCGAATGATATGAACCTAAAGTACCATAAAATGAAGACGGAATAGTCCAGTCGGGCACGACGGATCAAAACAACGCAGCATCAGGCGGTTTAGGCGAAGACAACAACCTACGATCGAATTAGACATCCCATTCAGTTTTCCATGTATCGGCAAAACATCCTAGTAGTACGTCATCGACACGGTTGCTGATTTTACAGCCGTTTCTCAGAAGTCGGCAGTTTGCACTCCGATATCTCAAGAAATACCTAATTTTAAAAGGTAAGATGTATATTATTGGAATCAGTATAACAAACTCTACAAAATGAGCCAAAGTCGTTTTGGTCGATATAGTTGACCTTTAAGAAGTACCATCGAATTTAGTTAGGAATCGACCAGTTTTGGAATCCATGTGCAATGACTGATTGGCTGTGTCACGTTGGACAATAGGCATGGTTGTAACCAAGTCGCAAGGTTCCGAGTCACAAGTAAATCTCACTTTTATAGTTATGAATTGAATCAAGTAGAGTTATTTTGAATTCACCACCGAGTCAAGTCCGAGTCCAAGTCAGTGATTAGAGGGTCGAGTTCGAGTCACGGTGTTATGACTCAAGTCCAAGTCCAAGTCATTGGGTTCACTGTTCAGTTTTGAGTTCAATCCGGTCCAACCCACTTTTCAACTCTGCTCGAGTGTCATAGAATGGATAGCATTCATAATATCGTGATTTTCCTCGGTCCCAACAGTTTTTGGCCCTACTTTTCAAGTACCACTAGACGAAATACCAATAATGTGGTCACTTTTATATTCTTCGAAGTTACAATGAAATGTCTGTCTTGGCCGTCCTAGTCTCGAGTCATATGACTTGGTTCGAGTCATGTACAATTACCTCAGTACAATTCGAGTCAATACACAAATTAAAAAAATGACTCGAGTCAAGTCGAGTCTTGAATCGAGTCGGACTTTAGTCGAGTCATGACTTGATTAATTACAACCCTGACGATAGGGGCATGGTTTTATCAGTTTCATCAATGAAAATACGCCGTGCAAAAGGCCTCGGACGCCAACAAGCAATCTCCATCTGCATGCACACCATACATACACAGTAAACACACATTCAGTCCTTTCCTCGATTATTCTTTGTTGGGTGATACTTTTCCTGTTATATTGAATATTAAAGCCACACATTATTTTTAACCATTGATCAAGTTGGGAAGACTATGATCCAAACGTCTCAGCAACCTTTCATTATCATATGTGGTATTGTGATAAGTGCTAATACCTGTAATTTTGCACGCATAGTGAATCGACCATTGAGATTTCATTTTGTCGAAGCAGTAGGTTTTGTATTAGTGGAATTCGCTCTCCGACGTCATTGTTAATTCGGTTTTTAATTTTGCTGTTTGATGGCGCGGAGTGGATACTGCCAGTTTTGCGGCTTCTGTATGATGAGAAACGCCACACCGAATCGTTTTATATGGTCAATTCGAGTCTATAGTTATGTATTCATGGTGATGCCAAAACTGCCAAAAACGAAATCGGAAATAACCCAAACAAAAGCTAGTTTTGGCATCCGCCAAAAATAATCATGCCTTGATGTGTACCAATATCTCCAATCCATGCTATTCGCTACAAGTTTAACACAGACCCGGTGAGCATAAATAACATGCCTAATTTATACACATTGATCAAATTTGTTAAATCACATTCTCTCCATTTAAATGATATTTCCATGTACAATGAGGAGTGCGAAAATTGCGGCAACAGATGTTTTTGCATTTTTGGGAGAAATATAAATACGCGGTATTATCGTCAAGATCTCGAAACTTTCGTCTTATAGGGGCATGTTCAAATAACCGGCTTAATCGCCAGGATGGGAATTTGAAAGCATCGAAAACTGCAACAATTCACGATTTCATCTATATACAGATGATGCTAATGTTGCATAGCTAATACGGCATACAGAGACCTAACAGCAACTTTGTTATATTTTTGGGTTCAAGATCGAGTCATTACAACTTTATGTAATCCGCACTCCCCAGGCATACCACATGCAACATCAATTTTAAATGGAATTACCGAACATTATACAACAGGGCCGGGCAACTTCCCCAGTCGGCGGGCCGGATATAGGAAAATTAAGTACTTGGCGGGCCGGATTGCTGAGGCGATACATTATTCGCCTATTTATCCACAAGTACAATAAAGGAATAAATCGTATTTAATGAATTATTTTAACGACAGCAATGTACCTTCAAAGCCATTTCTTGCCAATAATGACGAAGACAATGTGGATTTGAGAACAGCATTGTCATACAGGCACCACCGTGTCTGCTTCTCTCTGATAAATCAACACACGGTGCAATCCTTAATTAAGATTTCAAGGCGTTCTACAAGCCCGGTACCCCAAATTTACCAAGATCAATCAATCAATCAGGTTTATTAATATTTTCATCGTTTCAAAACATCACAAGACTGCGATACAATGAAAAGATAGGAAGGTGTCGAAACAACTTGGAGTAACCTTACCGTAGCCTAGGCCAGTGGTTCTCAACGTGGGGCGTGCGGGAGGCTCTCAGGGGGGCGCGAGAAATTGACAAAGTCTGTATGAATTCTGACTAAACATGTGTTTCACAACCATTCTGAGAAGACGATTGTTCACGATGAAACATATTTCGTATTCAAGAAAGCTCGCCAAATTCAAACTCCAGCAGTCGCGCTCAATGGAGGATAGCCTGATTTCAACTTCATTTGAGCAAATTTTTGATATTCTTTGAAGATTTAGAGCAATTCCCATGTGTAAGTCATCCATTAATTCATATCTTTGGCAGTAGCCTAAAGCTGACGAAATGCACTGCCTAAGACAGACTTAGATGCAATAGGTTGCCCGGTTTCGCCCTCAATTAGGCTACCCCAAATCAACACAATTTATTTCAATCCCAAAACTGATCAAATTTTGCATGACAGTAAAGAACGACGCCGTGCTCTATGTAGTCGCTACCAGCATTAGGATTAGTCTCAGTGCAACCTAACTCGAAATAAATTGATGCTCTGTTCAATGTTTTTGCTATTTTCGAACCAGTTTGGGGAAATTTGTCAGAAATGTTAAAGTATAGATAACGAACCTACGGATAGATACGCAACACCCGTCGTCACGCTTGTTTGCCCGGAGGAAATTACTGCTCAGCAATCAGAACGCAACATAATTGCTAACTCCATAGCTGACGACCCGCGTGCTTAAATTCAATATGGTTGATCTCATTCGAAAGCTACTGCCGCACTGATTCCGAAAATATACATTAAAATCCAATCAGAGCAATGGAACTCTCTTTAAATACACCCCAAACTCTGAAAATCGGCATTGTTTCAAACAATCGCAGCGACGCAGCACAATGGCCATAACAATGGTGGCGATTGTTCAGAATAATGCCGAAATCAGTGCGACAGTGGCTTTCAAATAAGATCAACTTTATTGAATTTAAGCACGCGGGTCGTCAGCTATGGGATTATAAATTATGTTGCGTTCAGATTGCTGAGCAGTAATTTCCTCCGGGCAAACAAGCGTAACGACGGGTGTTGCGTATCTATCCGCAGGTTAGTTATCTATAGTTAAAGACTCAACAACTGGAATGCGGATTTAAAATTGGCATGCCACATGTATACTATTAGAACAAGGGATGGGCAACCCGCGGCCGTAGAAGTGAATTTGTGCGGCCGTCGACATGCAAATGGAAATTACGAATTCACTCCCAAATTTTTAAGAGATTTTGATTAATCTTGAAATTTTCTTCGCGCTCCGCGCAATTCAACATAACTTCATTTTTCGATCTTAATATAGTAGCACCCCTCTCCAGGGGCGTAGCCAGCCGAGATAAAAAGGGGGTAGAACTGAATAAAGGGGGAAGAATGAGCCTCTATGCGTCATACCTTTAGCGACAGCGACTTCTGTATTACGTACCGCACGCTTTTGAAAGCGTAACTGATTGGCGGATCTAATTACTGAAAGCGAGTTAGCAATCAACAGCTTGCTCGGGGATCGTGTTAGCAATCAACAACTTGCACGGGGATCATGTTACGATGCGCACGCGCTCATCCCGTGACAGTGCAGGAGATCTTATTTGTATTCAAATAAGTAATCGACCTTGAAAGAATACCAGAACAACATTTCACGACGAACAATCTATACAGCGCAGAATCTGTTATATCTTCATGAATTTTGATATGATTCAATTCGCGTGTAAGAGTAACGTCTTCTCGGCGTTTTAATTCCATTCATTTCGAACATGGCGCATGTACTAATTGTACCGGCGTGTGAATAATGACTTATCCGCAAAGCGAGGGAATCTCAAACAAGTTTCGGCGCGGCTATTGAAGGCTGAATGCGTCCCGGTGGGATACCGATCACGAAAGGCATAATCTAGTATGACTTATAGATGGTCATTGAGGTCAAGACAATGCACAACAATGGCGTCAAAAATAAAATGTGAATCGAATGTATTGTGTCTTCACGCTGTTTTGGGGAACAGGCTTGAGTTCGGCAAAGCACGAATCAGATGCGATTGCTTTAAAACATGATTTCATTCAGTTATAAGTTGTTATTTTCATGTTATTAATGTTCCTTATCGTTTACAATAACTGTTGATGAGAAAACAACGCGTGAACGACGCGATAAATGTTATTATTGCTTGACGACTGCATTCAGAATAAAGGGATTAGGCTGATCGCTAACCCTCGCCAAGAGAAAAATGTAACAATGCCCCTTTCACGCTTGCATAGACGCGCTTCCATAGACGAGAGATCGACGAGAAAAGGCATGTAATCAGCGTCGGTGATCGGCGTCGCGCGCAGCAAATTGAAATTAGGCGATAACGTGAAGAAATGTTGTTATAGCAGTAGCGTTGACTTGGGATTTCCGGGATAGAATCGAGCCTGGAAGGGGGTAGAACGTTCTTCCATTCTACCCCCCTGTCTACGCCCCTGCCCCTCTCAATCTGAGCCGGAATCGGAATCGTGTGCTCCTCGCGAAAGAAATTGGTTGATGGTACATTTGGGTGATTTCAATATATTTCCACTATTTCCACTACCGATACAATCGACAATCCTGATGGGGGTCAAGAAATAACAGCATGCAACAAAGTGACTAATAACAATTGGCCCACCCGAAGATGCATTATCATTTATAACTTGCCCTAAATTTTCGAAAGCACTCCCTCCATGAACCCTACCGGTGAATCTGATCACAAGGGCGGGGAAAGGATAAATATTTGGTAGTAATATCTGATACTGCTACTATTAATTACGGAATTCATTCGTGAATCTGAAAAGTTTTCGCGCCTCGCGCGACAATATGCATTCTCAGCAACTATTCATATTGCCGCTCGCGATTTCGGTGCATACAATAGGCCGTTGTGAAAAGTAGAATAGTCCGGAGTTCACCGGGAATGGATATGGACCGACCGAGATAGCGTGGTTGTTCAACTGCGTGGCCTATTTTATCTCGATATTGAATTCATGTGACCCGCGGCTTCTACGAAATTTGAAAGTGGCCCACGACCCGTTTTGAGTTGGCGACCCCTGGCATAAGTGGTGTCTTACAAAGCCAAGATGTGTGCCATGCTACAAGTCGACGGTTACAGAATAAAAAATAAAAAATATCGGCCTAGTGTAAATGACCATTGTAGTCGACAAACACCATGATTAAAATGACATTAGGGTTGAGTACATCGTAAATGCCGATAATGCAAGTCTTCTCGCTTCGACGAACTTACGCGTAAGCTCCACCCTCGCTCGCTGCGCATTAGGGCTGTTCAAAAATAACCTTTTTTCTTGAATCTTGCTGGTTACTTGATTAAATCGTTAGGTTGCCTTAAAAAACGACGCACACCAAATTTGAATTCATTCCAACCAATATTCGCGGATTTCGTAGAGTTTGAAAATTTTGAATTTGCCTAGAAATGCAAAAAAAAAATTTTTTCAAATTTTTCTGCCAACCCCATGAAATTGTTGCGCTGTCTTCAAAAACGATGCAAAACAAATTTGACTCAATTCGAAGCCGTAGAAGTGGAGTTATTTCAGTTTTTCTTTGATAATTCTGGGATTATCCTTGATTGGTGGATCATCCCAGAATTATCATCAAAAAACTTGAATAACTCCGCTTCTGCAGCTTGGAATTGAGTCAAATTTGTTTTCCATCGTTTTTGAAGACAGAGCAACAATTTCATAAGGTTGGAAGAAAAATTTGAAAAACAAAATTTTTGGCATTTTTAGGCAAATTCAAAATTTTCAAACTTTACGAAATCCGCGAATATTGGTTGGAATGAATTCAAATTTGGTGAGCGTCGTTTTTTAGGGCAACCTAACGATTTAATCAAGTAACCAGCAAGATTCAAGAAAAAAGGTTATTTTTGAACAGCCCTACTGCGCATACACGTGTATATTAGCATAGAGTCACTAAAATTTGACTTATGTAAACAGGTGGTGGGGAATCTCGGAAGACTGGGGCCACGGGCCGCATTATCATGCAAGACGGAAAGCTGTCCGCGGACCGTATGTTGCCCGCCCCTGTTCTAGAAGGTCAATAACACAACTATATGATTACCAGGGCGTAAGAAGGGATTATATTGATGCAGATATAGGGCATAATATTGCAGCGTCACTGTAGCGTGTTATTGACTCAACAAGAACGTCGATGGTATATTTTCGCACCAAATGGTATACGATTTTTATGAGGTCGCAGAGATACTAGGGCTCCTGGTTCGAGTACATCCCAGGCCATTGTCTCTGAACATCCCGAATTCCCGGAAAATTGCATTTGATTGCGCACATTCCAAGATTCACAGACGCGCGAGTTTTTGGTTATTCGACGCATGTGACACATCACTGTTTAGAGCGTATCAAGACGCTTCACGCTGTATGATTTTGGAATCATTTAGAAAAGTAGATGTGCCGCTGTGTTGATATGTTCTGTAGGTGGAATTGCGGTGAGTGAATATTCTCCGGATAAGTTGCGGTAAGTACGTACTTTTGGCTAATTTATTTGTATGGTTATAGATTAAATCTATTGAAATAAAATGTTTGGTACTGCTTGTAATCATGTAAATGTATTGGAAAAAATAACGGCAGATGTCAATCGAGTCTCATTCGTTTTGTACCTGAGAAGTAACATACGCGCAGGAAACGCGCTGGAGTGCATCAGGGAAAGTGTGTAATGTGTATTTTCATTTAGATTTTGTTTAGAATACCAATGTTATAGCAGGAAAGCATGGTCTAGCTAGGGTACTTTCTTAACCACAAGAACATGAATATCATCAAACATCAAGCAGGGTTCTCCAGCCCCTGAATATAATCTAGCTTTTAGCAACTAGATAGGTAATCTGACTATTAGTATCTAGATGAGGTATGTCCTATAATTTTGATACCAGTCAAATTGTGATGAATTATCCAGAGTATATAGGCAATGGTACTCATAATGATGTATATTTTCAAGCATGGTGAAGCCAATAAAAAGAGAACGAAAAAAAGAAGACCCTCTGCATCTGTGACATTGATGGCAAATATTACGAATTGACAACAAGATTCAGAAGCCGCCCGATCAAGAGAAATATGCTCCTTCACGTAACTGTTTAGTACGCTCTCTGTGGTAACAGACATGGCAGGTGCTGTCTTTTGGTACCTGCTGGAGGTGGCTGTGCAATATGCTTGGCTCTCAACCTGACCATGATGTATCCGTATCGGCTAACAGATTCCAAATACAAAATATAGGCATTAGTGGTTGCTAGACAGAAGAAGTGAAAGAAAGTTTCCTCCACCATTTTTACAGCGACGCTCAAAGTTGTAGTGAGGCATTGTTTTTATCTGTGCGATAAACTCCTTTCATTCCCTGATTATAATCGTCAACGCACTTGCTATGTTTTGTTGTTATGTTTGTTTTTCGCATAAACATTCATTTGTTCGCACACATGTCTGGTGAATTCTTCCGGCAGCAGTTCACTTCGGACTTTTGGAGGTTGTAGTTAGTGGTTTTGTTTGGCTTGGTTGTGGGCAAGATCATCAGGACCATTCACTTGAATATAACGGGAGCTCATAGCTTGCTGGTGCTCAAGAAAAACGGTATTCTGTAGCACAAGGGGACACAACAGGGTCGGCAGACCGTTAGCTAGAATGTTGCCTGAAGCTCCTATCTTGCCGGTACTCACACACAGCGATACGGTATTCTTTAGTACGAGATTACGCAATGCGACCATACTACATTGTTTGTTCATCAATGAAATCTGACTATTGATTATGAGCTCACAATTATATGATATTTCAGCTTGATTGACAACTATTATCGGCGACCTTGCTATGTTGCATTCATTTAATATGCCCCGTGACAGTTATATTATCGAAAGTTACGATAACATTATTACAAGAAAATCTTAAAGGATCATTTGCACCTTAAGCCGAAATCGACGGCCGTCCGAATCGTGAACTTCATGTCGCCCCCTCTATTGAGTGGGCGCGGGCATTACCGGAAGACAATCACCCACTCTATAGAGGGGGCTGGGCCTGAAAGAGTTAAATCCGAATTAAATGTATTAATTGGATGGATTGTAGACCGGTATATGCGATACTATTTTTCAGTGGCGGCTCGTCCTATAGGGCAACTGGGGCATTGCCCCACCTAGAATTCTGTTCAATAACAATTCTTTACCATTTATAGACGCACAACAATCTATATATACCGAAATCACAGCGAAAATCGTATTCTTCTTGTTCTTACGCTTGTAAATGCCCATATATAGCGAAGTCTCTGCGAAAATCGAATTCTCTTCTGTGTTTTCGCTTTGCGAATGCCTAGCCGGGGCATGCCCCGGTAGCGCTCATAACAAGCTTTCACTGTCTATTCTCTCAAAGCCGCGCACAATAAAGAAACGGTGATTTACTCTCTCCTATTCATAAAATTACCGAGCAACCGGGGCACAATAGGTCTGTGCCCCTAAGGTGTGATGTAACAATCGTATCTATATCTGAACTCGGTTACCGTCATATGCGTTTAGTCGACCTTTGCTGGTATAAGTCGATTTTGATGGTGTTTCACACCATGAAAACTCTTGAAACTTGGTATGTCATGTCGTGATGGTGGTATTTAACATCGCCTCAAGTTTCAGGGTTAGGGTAGTAATTCCGTTTCCGAAGTTGAGTGTGTGCTGATTCGTCATGTATCGCAAACAAATTTTACTCAAAAGCAGGTATTGGTATCCATTGATTTTGACGATGTTCAATACTGAGATCGGTTATGACATTTGGCACGGTAAGTCTTAATGATAGTATCGAACGCTGTACCAAGTTTTAAGTTTGTCACTGAACTATGTTAGTGGTAATTTCGTTTCCTAAGTCGAGTGAGAGCTGACTCGTCATTTATCGCTGACAGATTTTACGCAAAGCCTGTATTGGTCTCTATTGATTTTAACGATGCTCCTTACCTAGATCTGTCATGAGCTTTTGCACGGTGTGTTTTGATTTTAGTATCGAACGCTGTGCCAAGTCTCAAGGTTGACACTCAATGATTAGGGCAGTAATTTCGTTATCAAGGTCGAGTATGGTAGACATGTGCTCTGATCTGACACTTTAGCCTACAACGCATTGCGGATTTCACGCAAAAGCCGGTGTATCTGTGGTAACGTTAACTGTGTTCTATACTGAGATAGGTGACGAGATGATGATATCAATCTCAGTTGCATTCAAATATTTAATATCAACTATTATATTCTCCAATGTCAATTTCACCGTAAAATTGTGGCCTTCAAGCCATTTGCTTACAACCCCCTGTCAAGCGCGATAGCTATTTCGTTTTCGATGGCTGCTAACAGCTGATCACTTGATCAGCCTATTCCTCAGTAAATTTTACGCAAACTTCGGTCTGTTCGCATTAATTTTGACAGAGTACCATACCGAAAAGGGCCATGAGGCTACTTCTCGATGATATCATGTAACAGTGTACTAAGTTTACGGCTTTCATCCACGAATATATTCGGTAATATATTTTCCAAATGCGATTTCGCAGCAGACCTATAGACAGTACTAAAGCCATATGTGTCGTGTTACATTCTCCAGTTTCAAGGCCAAAATCTCCTATGCTGTACCGAGACCGAATTTTCCGAGGCTGCTATTCTTAGTTCTTCAGAATGATGTTTTGGATTCAATATGACAGCCCCATTGTATGAGATAACAATTTCGTATGTGTCCGAACTCGTTGACCTTTCCAATTAGGCTTACGCAATCTCTCGAGTTATAGTAATTTCCATTTCTGCATTTCTGCAGGTCTAGTGTGAACATGAACCATGTTGAATCTTTGTTCCGTACGTCGTTTACGCAGCTACCACACTTCAAGTCACAGCTCACCGGCAGACTTCTCGTGGCACATAAGTTAAAATCACTGTTGTCGGGAAATTCATGTTACCGTACCCAGCACCGTAACTGCCGCACCCCAAACCCCCCAATTGGGGGGGGCGAGCTCGAAGGGGGCCCAAAATTATTTCGTGAATTAGCATAAATCATAGAGTATTTTTATAAGTTTATGCAATTGTTTAAAAATTTTTTCGCGCTTCGCGCGAATTCAAGATGCCATTTATCTTTATTATTGGGTATTGGGCCATTACAGCGCCACGACCCACCAAGACATATACAATCAAGTTTTAAGCCATATAACATGAGACTCCAAGAAGTGTGCCAGAACGATCGGCGGCGAGAAAACCTTTGCCTAAAAGGACTATGTCGTTATGCTGACTGAAGACTTCGTTATATATACAAAATACATATAGGTTTTATTGTCCATAGGCGCCTAAATGACTGGCGCCGAATGTTCCCGTCTTGGCAATCTGAACCTCACAAGACAAATACCATCCCGCAGGGAAAAATTTTACGCCAGTGAAGAAATACCAATTTGAAATCGTGTGCGTCTTTCAGTTTAGTACGTTCATGCGATTCTATATTTTTTGATTTAGCAGACTGGAAGTCACGAAATAACATCATGTAACGAAGTCATATCAACGGGTCCGCCCGCCCGAAGATGTTTAATTATTAGTTACGGTCCCTCCCGTCTTCAAGACACTTCACTCAACTCTACCAGTAAATCTAATTACGTGAGTAGAGAGGACAATAAAGTGATAGCAATATATATGCAATTGCCGATCTGATTGACCGATTTTATCATAAATTACCGAAAATGTTCGCGCTTCGCGCTGGCTCGCTATACAGTACAGCTCATTGCGTGACAAACGCGAACAACGTGATTGGGGGGGGGTCGTTTGATCATCCTATGGGAGCCCAAGACCCAAGTTTTTGGGTTCCCTGACGAGGTGCTGTTTCGTTCCTTCGGGTATACGCCCGAAGATTTTTAATTATTATTGAGTGGTCCTACCTTTTCGAACACACGTCACTCAGCTCTACCGGCAAATCTGATTACGTGAGCAGAGAGAAGATAAAAATTGATAACAATATATATGCAATTTCCGATCATACTGACCGATTCAATCATGAATTCCAGAAAATTTTCGCGCTTCGCGCGCTTAGGCGACAAAAGCTGACCCACTAAAGACCCCCCAATGTAGATGATAGGTAGCCATAAACGTAGGGATGGTGTGAACCTCTGAAAGGTTCAGGTTCGTGTGAACGCGAACCTTTTTGAAAGGTTCTGTGTGAACGCGAACGTGAACCTCATGACGTCACGTGACGTCATATTGATAATTTCAACCCTATATTTCGATGAAGTGACAGCCTATATTAATGTACTTGTACACAATACCTAGCGACGAATCGGGTCACATCAATTCCACCATGCTGAACTACATATTGACGTTTTAAACGTCGCTAAATGTATCAACTGAGACAATCAAGTGATCCCATAAAATCAATATCTTCCGTCGTTTTGCCTACAATTTCGACGAGGACTTGCCAGGGAACATAAGCTTACGCCTTAACTGTCTAGTCCAGACCGAACAGTGTATTCGGCGTCTGGGTATTGAGCAGAGTGCAAAACGGGTTACTAAACTTGCTACCGATATTACCCCATTAGCAAGTTATACAGGTGTAGCCAACACCGCAATCGCACAGATTTGGCTTTTATGACAAGTAAACATATGATGTCATCGCCTGCTAGATTTTTACATCAGAAAACGATATCAATCTCATTGATTGGTTGAATAAGCATCATTCGCTGACTACATGTGGTGTAGTTCGCTCTTCGTGTTGTGTGATTGTGGGTCAAGCTCACAGCAGAGAGTCACTAATAGATATTCACGGAAAGCTGGATATTTCGAGCAAACTTTTGAGATTGTCAAGGTGCATGCTCGTTTAGTGTTGATTGTTTATGCTGCCAGCACCATGCATATAAAGTGCCCCGCAGTTGAAATGCAATAAATTTGAACCAAAGATGGTATAATGACGTGAAAATTGTAATATATGAAAAAGGTTCACAGTGCAGAACCTATCAAGGTTCTGTTGTGAACGCGAACCTCAAAATTTCAGAGGTTCACACACAGAACGCGAACGTGAACCTCACGTTCACACCATCCCTAAAAACAGGGTAAAGCCTGAGGGGGGTCTGGGGTTAGGTTTATCACCCTATGGGGGGCCCAAGACCAACGTTTTGGGGGGGGGGCCTGACGAAGTGCTGTTACGGCCCCGACCGTACCATCAAGTTACTTGTTTACGTTGGAAAACGCCATTGTGACGTCATCTTGATAAAAAGTCGCTTGCAGCCCTTGCCCCACCACCCGATATTGTCACGAGCCACCACTGCTATTTTTTCTAAAATGTATTACTGAAAAATATTAAATTATCCGTTATCGAATCTCTTATTCCACACATCAATGCCGCCTAAATTGCATACTAACGAAAATACGAAGGGCGCAATAGAAGCGGACACGTTAGAACATCCAGTCAATTAAATTAAATAATATTAAATAGTCAAATTGAATAATACGTCCTCTTTCAAGAGGATTTGTCCTCTTTTTTACTTTTTTGAAGGGTGTCCTCGGAGGACGCCCAAATGTCCCCTTTTTTTTAGAATTTCAGTTAAATATAGGGCAAAATTCGACTGAGATACAGTAAATCAGCAATGAAGTAACACTCCGGCGGCTATTTCGGGAGCTGAGCCGGAACTTTGACCTTTTTTCTCTACTCAACCAAATGATAATTGTATTTTGGGAGCTGAGCCAGAAAGTCGACCTTATTTTAGTCAACCTACCACGAACTGCAAAATATTGACCATTTTTTCAGGATTTTCTTCCGGTATTGCGAGTCTGAAAATTTTCAAAAAGTGTCCTCTTTCCAGATTTCCAAAATACGGTAATCGTAATTTAAATACCTACTGGTTTCTTGCCAAGCTTCATAGATAATCTCTGGATGCTGACAAGCCGTTCAACGCTTGACTTGTCCCATCCCACAATTGGTGGAGAAGCAAATCTGGGAAATCCCCTTTGTATCAGTGTTTCTCAGATTATGCGTCGTGGCCATCATATGGGCTGGGGGAAATGATTTGAGTAATAATTCTATACTTTCGAGTTTACTACTGAAGTGAAAGATGATTTGTTTCGACTGGAATTATGCGTTCCTTGCCGCTAAGAATAATTGATCGACGAATATTATAGTTCGATAGTATTTTTAACTGTGGGGGCATTCAAACCTCGATTGGTCGCATGGCCACATGGATTACAAAGCTACGCAACAGTGGAAATGGCAAACTTGTGAACTATCAAGTCGTGATAAACCCAAAGTATTGCCACAAAGTGCAATGAACTGAGCAATATGAGCAATTGAGCATGGTCGAAAACACACCAAATTTTCTTTTTTTCATGTAGGACTGACGTCATACTGACTCGGACAGTCAACGCTAAATATCCAGGTACAGGTACTCGACTTACCTCGCCCCACTCGTTGCATGCGTGGGCAATTATTTTTCCCAGCGGGCCAAGAAACATAAAATACATTGGCAAGCCTGAACTATATTGGCGAGATAGCGTAGTGGTATAAATTATGGAGTATTTTTTTGAAAATTTATGTAACTTTTTCGCGACTTAATGTTGCCAATTTCTTGATTGTGAAGTACCCTTCCCCGGACAAAAACGCATGATTTATTGAAATGGGCATTTCGGCGTCGGTCATTACCGCGCCACGACGCATCAAGACATATGAGGTTTTAGGCCACGTAACATGTAAATCCGACAAATGTGCCAACGGCAGCGAGAAAACCTTGGCCGAAAAGGACTGCCCGTATGCTGACCGGAAACTTCGATATATAATGCCTAATTGTTCATAGGCGCTAAATGAATGACGCCGAATGTTCCTGTCCAAGCAATCAGAACACCACAAGACAAATGCCATCCCGCAGAGAACAATTGTTTGCCAGTTGCTTTCGACATAGCAGACAGGAAGAGTTGGGTTAAATTATTTCCCCCATAATGCGTAATGTAGCTACTGGAATTCTTCATAGGGTCAGATTTCGTTAAAAAAGACTTTTCAGGCCAAACTACTTCGGAAGGACAGACAGTTCAAACTAGACATGAAGATAAGTAGTATAATTCTAACATTATGTGAAAAAAAACACCTAATTTGTATACGTTAGATCAAATTTGGTCAAAATTAAGATTTTAAAGGTCATAAAATGTCAAAATTTTGATTTTTTTAGGTCAACATCTTTCGTTTTTTATTTAAAAAAAATCGCCCTAGTCATGAGACAATGTGGTGAGTGCCTAACCCGACTACTTGTCGCAATAGAGAAAAACGGAAGTCATTTTTTAATTCAGCGCCCAAAAGTTAGTCGAAATCAATTGTCTGATCAAAGTCAACAAAAATTGTGTTGACCAGTGTTATTAATTTGTTATATTGGCTATATTTTCAATCAGGATTACGCATACGACATACGTACGTGACGCATACGCAGTACATAAATACACAAGCTTCATAGTAAACGGGTTTTCGGTTCAGTTTATACGGCCTGTGGTTTCGGTTTACGCATTAACATTCAAAAGTAGATCTTACACTTTTTGCGGTCCGTACGCAATCGGGTCTCAGGTCTGTGGAAGTAATGTTTGCCAAATTTCTTGCAATTCTTCCAAATTCTTCGTGTTTCACGCGATTCTCTTTCGCTATTGACACGCGTAGTGACACGCTCAGAAAATTTGTTACGACAATATCGATTGATCAAAAAAGTGCCCACTCCAAAGTATTACTCAAGTTGGTGTGATGTCACAGTTAAATTTGTCTTGACATGTGTGTTCTCTGGAAAGGTACAAATGGCGCGGGTAATAGGCAGACAGAGTAACAGGAAGGAGAGAGAATTGGTGCTTGACATGCTGAAGTTAAACCACCGTTATCACGGTAATGTACTCCAACTAGCTGGTCATCAGTTACTGCGGTACTGCGTAGCGGGCAAAAGTTGTTCACACAACAAAAACTTTTTGAAGCGCTGTTAGCATTCCGATTGCGTGCTGCGTGATTCAGAGCTCCGTGAACTTGAATATTTCCTGCGGAGAAATCGTGTAGTCGAAGTACACTCCAAACTATTTTCTTACTGTCGTTCAATAACCAGCGTACCAGCGCAAGAGCGCAGTATACAGCTGAAACCTGTACCGCGTTCGGTTCATCTTAACGTCGACGACATTGGCATTAAAACGAAAGTCACGTAACGTTCAAGTAATGATTGCTACTGATGAATTTCCCTGTCGGTACTTTGTGAATAGCATTACTGCGACAAATCTGCAAAGAGTCGAACCTTGTTTCTTGTTTCCTGAATTTTACAGATGGCGGCAACATACGGGGAGAATTCCATTCGGAATCGCGTTCAACTGCTCAGCGTGTCGTGTGACGACCGTCATGTTTTTTGACGTCATCGCGTACCTAGAGAGTAAAGTACATCGCATATTTGCTTCAAACTTATATCAGAATCCTCCCCTATGCACAAGACTTTGCGCAACAGAATTCATAAGAAAGAAATTATCTTGATCGAAGCACGCCGGAGAAACACTTCCAATTCAAACGCTCCCTATAGCGCCATTATACCAGTAAGTTTGCGAGTCTAGAACGAGTGCACACTGCACTGCACACTGCACAGCTGGACTAAACGCAGCAACCGATTTATAATGAGAATTCAAGATTAGAATATAAACCTGGTTAGCAATAAACGTCTTTCGTATCCACGAATATCCTATATATACATTTCATCTGTAATACGTAAGATTCACATATACAAAGAGGAAATCGGGAGATGACGAATTATCTCTGTAATCACTACGGTACACAGACTGTAGTTCATCAGAATAATCCTGTGTGCTCAGCTATATCTGCTTTGATGTGGACTCGGCAAACGTTGCGTAGCGTAACGTTCTCCTGTTCAACTTAACACTACCAAGCAATACAAATTGAACAAGAACGTAGAAGGCTCTTCTTGTTGGTAGATATACTAAGGTGCGTAAGCGACTATCGCTATAGCAATTGCTCGTCCAATGCTCGAAGAATGGAGAATGAAACAACGGGGGAAATATGTAGACAAGCGAAGAGATAATTTAACAGTAATCAAACAATCAAATCGACTAAAAACGAATAATTAAAATGTTTCGAAAAACTAAATACAGATAAAGGACAGTAGAATTGCGAACTGATTCATGAAAAATAAGAGTGGTCACAAAATCAAATATCATCATTGGCATATTAGCAATTTTTATCAGTTCAATATACCACAAAATGCGATACAATGAAAATATAGGAAGGTGTCGAAGCGACTTGGAGTAGTCTACGAAACCAGCCATCCACCTTGGCCTAGGCGATGTAAAGAGGAGGCAAGCACACTGAATAAAAAGTAAAGAAGTAGTTTGGAAAAGGAATGCGACAATAAATGTCAGTCAGTAGTGGTCCGGTAATCTTGAGGATGGATAAAGGATAACAAATAACATGTGCAATCGCAAATAGCAGACAAGCGATCACCAAACGGGCATTGCATTAAAAAAAAATACTTGTAGCACGGTGTGATTGTGCCGATAGTTCAGCGATTAAGATCGATCATTGCCATCCGAAGTTGCACCAAACCAGATAATACATGTGCCAAGCGTTCTCATACTCGTCGTTTTATTGGTATTCCTTATTTTTCGAGGAACTTGTCATACAGTATATACCGAAAATGTTCGCCTACTTAATAACTCCCACTCTCACCCAAAAGGTACATGGTGGATGTGGATTTGGGAGCATTCGCTTAATTCGGTTTTAAGTTATGTGTCATCCCACTAATGCTTTTGAGATATTTAGCCATGAATGGAATCCGCCGCTAAGTGCGGGATGCATACGTGGTATATAGCTATGCTGTGAAATAGGTTGAGTATTACCTATATTATTGGTCTCGACTTGACTACAAGATTTGGAAAGTTGAGAAAATGTAGCCATCAAAGAACTCATTGCTGTAGTGAAATCAGGGTGTAGCTATGATGGCATGCTACTTTTCCCATTCTGATCGAAGATAGAGTCAGTGCAATAAAAACTATAGAGTCGATTGTCAAAGTGACTTTACTTTCAGGATTACCAATTTAGCATATGGTATCACAGGAGGTGAAACACGTAATGTCATGACTGGCAGGTGTTTACCAAATTATGATGATGACACTAGAATCGCAAGATATTGCAGCAATTTCCGCATATGATACGACTTCTGCATATACTTTGACCTATGTTCAAATTTGTACAATCAACATGTTGATCTTATGATCTACTGAAATTTTACCTTTGCGATCCCCGCAAATTTCGATGACTTGGGAATGCCCTAGCTTTCATCATGGCGGGTATATATTGAGTTGATTTGCGCCAATTCAATCATTCGTCTCAAGAGAGAAGCACGGAAAGAGATTTGTGAGCTATTGCTACATTGTATATCGAGAAGCCAACATGAGTGAGCGACAAAGAGAGCCACTGAGTCCGGATTCGGGCAAAGAAAAGGAACAGTCAAAACCAAAACCCGATTCTGATCAGAAAAAAGACTACAAAAAGCCGGATCCATACAAACCTGGATACGGACCAGAGCCCGGCTACGGACCCAAACCTGGTTATGAACCCGAGCCTGGTTATGGACCGGAACCTGGTTATGGCCCGCCAAAGCCTTACGAACCCGAAGTGCCGATAGAACCTGGATATAAACCCGAACCGCCAAAGCCAGGTTACGAACCCGACGTCCCCATAGAACCTGGATACACACCCGAACCGCCAAAGCCATGTTACGAGCCCGAAGTGCCCATAGAGCCCGGGTACAAACCCGAACCACCAAAGCCCTGCTACACCCCAGAAGTCCCGATCGAGCCCGGGTACAAACCCGAACCGCCAAAGCCATGTTACGAACCCGAAGTGCCCATAGAGCCCGGGTACAAACCCGAACCGCCAAAGCCATGTTACGAACCTGAAGTGCCCATAGAGCCCGGGTACAAACCCGAACCACCAAAGCCCTGCTACACCCCGGAAGTGCCGATAGAGCCCGGGTACAAACCCGAGCCACCAAAGCCCTGCTACACCCCAGAAGTGCCGATAGAGCCCGGGTACAAACCCGAGCCACCAAAGCCATGCTACGAACCCGAAGTGCCGATAGAGCCCAGTTACAAGCCCGAACCACCGAAACCCTGCTGCACGCCGCAGGTGCCCATAGAACCAGGGTATAAACCCGAGCCTGAACCTTGCTGCGAGCCCTCAGTGCCGATAGAGCCTGGATGCAAACCCAAGCCCGAACCATGTTGCACCCCGGAAGTGCCCATAGAACCGCCGTGTAAACCTGATCCGTGCTGCGATAAACCGTGCGGCGGTTATAAGCCTAAACCGCCCAAAGATTGCTGCGGTTACGAAGAAGAGTCACCCGAGTATTACGAACAGTATTTCGGTTATGGTTGTAAACCAACAGTTTTCAAATGCAAAGGATTCTGTTCGGTAACTGATGCTGAGAAATTGCGGGAAGCGATGAGAGGAATTGGTATGTATATACCTGAGTAGTGAGTACTGATATATTGCGTTATCACCAATATATCTTCATCATATTCAACAGGAACGAACGATCAAGTAATCATCGATATCGTGACGCGTAGAACGATAAAAGAGCGTGAGCAAATTGAACACAGCTACAAACAGAAGTATGGACGGGTGAGTGACAGGCAACTTTAAAGTTAGGGTAAGAGTGGTCCGAACAAAACGTCATTTTTCACAGGATCTCGTCGCGGATCTCAAAAAAGAATTGGGTGGACACTTCGAAGACGTTGTGCTGCCCTTGTTCTACCCGCGGTACGAAAGAGATGCGCGATTCCTGCATCACGCCATAAAAGGACTCGGTACGGATGAACAGGTAAGCCTAATTTTAAATAATATGCGAAATTCAGCTTTTGATGTACAACCGCTATACCTGTTTCTACATACCGCAGTGCCTAATTGAAATCCTGACAACACGCACCAATTACGAAATCGGACGAATCAGGGAGGTTTACAAGCAACGGTACGGCAAAGACCTCGAAAAAGCTATCAAAGACGACACCAGCAGACATTTCAGAGATTTCCTCGTAATTCTCGTCCAGGTACGATAAGAGATTAAATTCGCCCCGTAAAGTGGCCGAAAAGATTCATTCTTCAGGGTTGTCGCGAAAGATCGACTTGCGTCGATAAATGCCTCGCCAAAGCGGATGCAAAAGCTCTTTACGAAGCAGGAGAAAAGTTCTGGGCCACTGACGAAGAGAAATTCAACGAAATCTTTGCCAATCGAAGCTTCCCGCAACTCCGAGCAACCTTCGACGCGTATAAACAGGTACGGTAGGACTACCTCGCGTCGCTATGTCGTCGCTATGTCGATACCGCATTAATAATATAATTTCATGCGTCAGTAAGTTCATCTACCGCTGTTATATCTAGTTGTGCGGAAGAAGCATCAAAACAGCCATCGACAAAGAGTTTTCGGGAGATCTCGAAGACGGACTGCGGGCGATAGTGGACATCGCTTACTACCTTCCTCAGTTCTTTGCCAGAAGACTAAGAAGTGCGCTGGACCGACCGGGCACCGATGATGAAACTTTGATTCGCATCGTGGTAACCAGGGCTGAGGTAACTAGCAAGGTTTACGCATTTTGTTACAACACGTTGACGTCACAGACGTTCAATCCTTATCAATAAATCCGTGACGTTACGGGACTGTTAAAAATGTAGCCCATACCGAATTTTCATCCAGGCTGTATATAGTGTATACTCTTTGCTTAGTTCGGCACGGTATAAAATGGTCGTGTCATGGGCCGAAAACTCGATCGAAGTGTCTTGTAGAAGAATGGTCGTAATATGTCTAAGAGCAATATAAGATATGTATTCATTCGGAATTTGGTCAAGTCGTCGCATATCATAGCGTATCACTAGCGTATGAGTTGTGTTTATTCACCGTGTGTCCGTGCCCATTTTTCGTAAAAGTATAAAACCGCATCTACTGAACATTCCTTACTCGAATAAATTGTACAAGCGTTATAGAATCTCATAATTAGGCTGCAAATGATCAAGTGCTTTCGGTGTGAAACGGAGATGTAGCATATTACGTTGAATCAAATTCATTTCTTCGGCGCGGTTTATACAACCCGCTGAATATCATCGATCAAGTCATATTTAGCTAAGATAACCTCGGTAGCCGAATATGCCAAGTACGCTATGTAACGTAACGTTTTCGTTTTCGTCCGAGACATATAGGGAGAATGTAAATATATCTTGGGGATTTTATGACGCCCTGCCATTAGACCGCGACAAGTGATCTCGGTTAACCTACATGTACATTGCATGCTGCAGTTAAGGTACGATACGATATTAAATGTACGAACGACCATACATATCTTATTGTACCGTACCGTAACCCCTCGTTTTCGAATGCAACTGCCCACACTAGTTTGTTTGGTGCTCGGAGCTTTTGACTAAGATTTGCATTACGTTCCACTTCCTCTTATCATGAACTTTGACCGCTCTTTGTTGTGCTACTCCAGTAAATAGGAAATGAAGGAATTTCGCGTGAAATTCGCCAATACATGCAGTCATAAATTAGATACCTCCTGCTCATGATTTGAGCGAAGGGATTTTCGTTGTGTCAGTGTGCGGAAAATTTAAACACGAAGGATCCAACTCCAATCTTCACTATCGCCTCAGTCCGATTTTAGGTCCGATTATTCGGCTTTGGAAGTATATGCTCTGCATTTCTGCACGGTGTATTTAGACTAGAATCACTCTAATAAAGTAATTTTTAAAAATGTCGATACTCCTATTGCAGCTGGACATGACCCTGATAAAGCAAGAATACAAGATGCTCACAGGCAGAACCCTCTACAAGAGCATCAGGGAAGACACGAAAGGCGATTATAGAAAAATGCTGCTGCGTTTAATTGGGGAGTAACGCCACAGGACAGATCCTTTTGCGACAACGCGACACCGCACCCATTCCTGAAATATGCCGGTTCATAATAACATATGCTACGCTTAACGCCAACCCACGTACAAACGCCTTCGATCCAGTGTTGGATCGAATGAATTTTGCATTTAAGGCCACCATAATGTGATGTTTTGTACAGTATTATTAGCAATTTAGTTCATAAAATACAATACAGTATGTTCCGAAAATTATGTGATCGTAGGCTTCTATGCACACAGTACATTGAACAAAAATTTGCATCAAGTCAAATCAAGTTCGTAACGTAACATAGGGTACTTGAAAGTACGGAAGTCACTTATTTGCTCTCAGGAATGCCGTATCCAATATGAATTATATCTGTGGTCTGTAGGGAGATATTCGTTTCAGGGCCGCTGAATCGGAGGGCGAATCCTTGGGTCAGGTCAGATCCCCGGGCATGGACAGGTTATTACAGGTGGTGTTAGACATCAAATGAAAGGAAGAAATATTCATTATAACTACTATTCGTAAGAAGTAACATAGCTGGAGTCGAAAGTATATGCGTAATGCGAACTGGGAATATCCGGAATGGTTACACCGCTTACAACTTCTATACATAAAGGTCACGGAAGCTAGTATGCGATATATGTGTTTTATATATATATATATGTTTTTTTTTTCTGAACTGGAGAAGTCCGGAGTCCTCATATGAATATGAATATGAGTCCTCAAAGTGCAGTCATGACTCATGTTCATTTTTGATTGCATACAACTGTTGACATTGGTTGTTCTTCTGGAGGGTGTTTTATTCGACACGGTGTCGACAATAACCGGTTGGTATTATACGTTTTAGCAGCTTAATAGCTAATACACATGGATGGTGCCCTGGTTGATAGGGATGTTTGAGATCATTAGTTGTCTGAATTTATGCATCGGCTGAGTTTACGCGAATTCTGTAACCTGCCATCAACAGCAGAGTCATCAATGAATTGAATCCACATGATAAATAAACCATAGTGCGTTCACTTATCTCATACCCATTGCTTGTGCATTTATTGAGCCTGAATTCAAATCCGAAACTTAGGGTTTTCGCACAATCAGTCAAGTCGCGTGGAACCAAAATAATATGATCAGTATCATGATTAGACTGTAAGGTTGAGACCTATAGCTCTAGCATATTATAACGTCATGAAGTTCCGCAAAGGTATTCATTTACTACAAATTTGCCGACTTGACGAATATACGGTTCAGACATCAAGAACGAAAGTCCAGCAAGGACCATAAATATTCAATGTATTTCGCTGCAGAAGGTGATGAAGTAATACGTCATCACAGGTTATGGCATTTCTGCATCGTAGGCTATTCTTAAAGCTCGTGGGAGCATGGAATCCTCTTCCTCGGCTTACCCTATTGTCTATTGCCAATATTGCCAATACATCACGTGTTTCCATAGTATGTTCCATATGTTAATTATAATTGATCAGTCTCGAGAACCTTAGTGTAGAATATAGTTAATCACATCATGTATGGCATACTTATATTGGTGAAGACCGAATTATACGTTCCAAAAAGCACCGATGAATTGATTTGCACCACGGTGGAAATCTTAAAATTGCACCATTTCATCCACTTCTCTTGTAGCGCATACAACAAATCTGCACAATGATGTAACGTTGTACTTGTAGCCTACTATTTTGGCTACGCCACTGAGATAATAGAACAATGGTTGCCGTGATATCAGCATGCGACACACGACAAACGACAGGTCAGCATGTGACACTTTGGCATGTGGTTTCAAAACCCAATCCTCAATCTAAGCCAGCAGGGGTGGACAACTCAAAACGGGTCACGGGTAGGCTTACCATACGTCCTCTTTTAAGAGGATTTGTCCTCTTTTTTGACTTTTTTGAAAGTGTCCTCGGAGGACGCCCTTTTGTCCTCTTTTTTGAGATTTTGTCCTCTTTTTTGAAAATTTAGGTCAGATTTAGAGCAAATTGCGAGTGATATGCCGCAAAATAGCACAGAAGTGACGCTCCGGCGGGTATTTCGGAGCGAAAACGGTGATTTTAGTTCTGAGCGAAAAGATGACCTTTTTTTTTTTTTAGAGGCCGCTGGGCCGCAAGAATGCAATATCGAGACAAAAGGCCACACAGTTGAGCAACCACGTTTTAAAAGCTTTTCAGCACTATGCTCTCTAACCTGAGCGATGGGCATAGCTACCGCAAAAGTAACATTTCATTAAAGAAGTACAAATGGAACAAGAAATATCATGATTATCTAATTCATTTTATTTTGAACTATATGAGTTGCGCACGATACCTGACAACGCTTTTCGGCGACTAAAGAATCGATATTTGGGCTACAGCGATACACGTTACTAGCTGAAAGATTGTCTACTACCGAAAGCTTGATCTTGTGGGGAAGCACCAAGCCGTTTTCTAAGCGTCTCGGTATTGGCAGTGTCTGGTCAATTGCACGTCGAGGCAATGTATCTATCAGAGATGAGCGGATTTGGAATTTCTGTGTCCAAATCCAATCCAAATCCGAATTTTCAAATCCTAATCCAAATCCTAATCCATAACTTTTTCATATTCAAGTCCATGTCCAATCCTAATCCGATTCTAACTGGAAATTCAGAAAAAATGCTAATTTATGCAAGAGAGGAATTGGAAAATTTTCTTTCACAACCAACGATTCCCTTGATTCAAGATAACTTAGTAGCCATAAGTACATTAATAACTGATCTGAATAAAGTTTGTCGCCATTCGCCACACGACATATCGATCCCCCAGAAAATAGGTAAATCCAATCCAAATCCTAATCCATTCAAAAAAAAATCTCTCATCCTAATTCAATCCAAATCCGACAAAATTTCACACATCCTGTTTTTTCAAATCCTAATCCTAATCCATGCTCATCTCTGGTATCTATTCATTTAAGATGATTCTCCCTCGATCGAATCATGTTGCCAACACCGAAGCCCATTCAGCTATAGTGGGGAATAATGATGTTGGGCGCAAGCGAATAGCTGATTTTGAAACAGCAACAATATTTTGAAACTGAAATCAATTTCAGCAATTCAAAATGCTCTGCTTAGCCTTCTTCCGAAATCTCATATGAGTTCGCGAGCCGCAAAATATGACCTGGTGTTGATGACCCCTGCTCTAAACCATACCCGGCCTTAACCATACATGTTCAAGTGCGGGTCGCATGCTGAAGTGTCGCATGTTATTGTGTCGCATGGTCATGTGTCCATGGACCTAAAACAATGTAAATCGGGCTTTCGAATCATGTAAAACCACTCTCGTCAGAGAGCTGTTGGTGATGATGATCGCCTATGATCTAACGCGCACAACACAGGCTTAATACGATTAGGGATAGTTTATCAATTCTTATAGCTGTAATTTCCATAAATTGCAGCTTCCAATCGCCATTACATTTTCCCATATCGATACATTTAATTCGGATTATGAACGTTACAACGCTTGCTGCACTGCACTGATTAAATTAGACGAATTGGAGAGAAATTTAATCGGACTAATGTGCTAAATCACCCCTGTATTTACGATTGCGGAAAATACGAGTAGGTTTGGCTCTCGGGAAACATGTGGATGACATATGGTAATGTCAGTGATTATATTTTAATTAAGGACCACATCAAAATGCGATCGATCCATAGCCTTGCTGCCAAGTTGTACTCATCTCAACCAATTTTTCAATCACTGTGTAGTTGTTATTTGGAGAGCGCTCGAGAATATTTGATTTATTTCAATTAGTAAAATGCCGTAAAGGACTAGTATTTGACGACAAAATACGTTCCGATTATTCAGGAAAGTCAGAAAATCAGTACATCGCATTCTGTGCGATGCAAGCGTTCTATGCCAAAGAGTACATTTGCACTTGACAGTTAATAGATTATCCAAATTAGAGCCGGAGTTTTCAAAATACGGTGGGATAATAGCGCTACCAGGGGCGTGCCTGCCGCAGTACTGATATGCAATTTTATAAGTATCACTTTCGCACGGTGAATAATGTATAAAAAAGTTTGTATATATGAAAAGAACATACCCGATTCTAAGTCTCAAGAAATGCGAGCAGGCAGCAGTGGATTCAGAACAATGACAACTCTATAGCAGAGTTGTCCAGAGGAATTTCAACAGGTTATTAGAAGCCCGCGAATAGCCGAAAATATATTTAAACGTGACGAAAAACATGTCGAGATGAGAGGAATATAGTCTATACTGTTTACATCTATGATATAGGCCCACTTCGCGGTTCAAAGGTACCACCACGTCAGAGATGTCGTGTTGATTGGATCGCAAATTTTTGAGAAATTTTCTTCGCCCGATTCAGAGTGACTTTGTTTTTCGTTTTTAATGTAGTAGTATCCTTCCAATCTGAGCCACACAGTACAAATGCGAAATGCAGAGAAAAATGATGCGCCCAATGAAGAAATAACAATTTGTAATCGTGTCATCTCACGAATGAATGTTTTTCTGGTGCATTCGGGCGATTTCAATATATATTTTGACGATACCGACAATTCTGATGAAAGGTCAAGAAATAACCACATGCAATAAAGTGATGATTAACATTTTGAAGATGCGTCATCACTATTTTTGAGCCCAAAATTTTCAAACATCTGCTCTACCGATAAATCTGATCATGTGGGCCGAGAAAGGATAAATATTTGATACTAACAAGCCTATATGCAACTGCCAGTGTTATTGAGAAAACTCAGTAATGAAGTTTAAAGTTGATATTCATGACCTTATTACTCGTGATTTCGGTGCATATAAGCAAGCCTGCGTGGGGGAGTTCTGCTTCTGTAATTGGTAACTGTTACGCGCAAGGTATTTCACAAGACACAGTGATGGCACAAAACATCACAAGGCCTGTTCGGGGTCGGCGGTGCGGTGCTCAATTTAGCATGAATATTTGGCGTTCAGGTGGCCCATTACGACTGTCGTCTGGAAGGTGGTTGTACGCTTCCAAATCCGGCCGTGAATAGCAAACAGTTTGGACACCTGGTATAGGTGAATCTTTTGCTCTTAGAAGTCCACGATCGCAGGAGAGCCTTGCTAGGCTCATTATATAAATTGTGCATTTTAGTAGAAACCCGTAAAACCAACTTTCATAAATATTTTAGGCTGCTATATCTTGTTGCATTCGTGTTCTCATGATGTTATTTCGGCAGCATGTAAAACCCGCTACCAGACTGCGGCGTAGCCGAATTCGGCCCTCCTAATTTTCTACTTCGCCCAGTGACATGCCATGAGATTTGTTCTAAGAATACGTCACAAAATTTATCCGCAGCGGATAGGAAACTACCATGAGTCCCGTCTCGTAGTTTTTGCACGGTGCCGAAACAGAAGTATAAGTCTGTGTTAATTTTTGAACAAGCAAATATCAACATTAACTAGAATAAAAATTCAAGTGTCATAGTAATAGAACAAATAAATAGTGGGTCCCTCAGTGACTGCTTATGCTACTACAAACTACAAAATAACAGCCAATAAGTGCCTTCACACTACACAACACCAGGCTAGTTGATGCTATATAACTTTGTTTCACGTGAAAAGCCGCGTACAAAACGTCCCCGTGACCTGCCATAACTACGGAAAAGTAATAAATTAACCGAATGAAGATAACAATTGATCATATGGAATTCCTGATATTAGTGACTCCATCTGAACGTCAGAATTCATGCTATATTTTAGATATTGTCTGCATTGTCTGCAAGTCTTGATGCTGTACCGTTCGGGTTTATAGGTTACATTAAAAATTAGCAATGTGTCGTCAAATGACGTCACAGATTCGTGCCATTCTTCGTTTGTTTTAAATTTTCAGTGGTGTGCATCAGCCCAGTGACTTATAGTATGCATATTGCCTATCTCTATTCTGTTATAGCAGCTTCCGATAGTGCGCGAAGGCTGTTGCCACAATCGATGTCAAATAAATAAACAATAAAAGCTATACGTATACGTAGGGTTGTGTTTAAAACAAAAATCAAAATCGTCGGCGGTCATCATCATCAGAACATTCATTTCGTGCCAGTGCTCGATATCTACGTACTAGAGCTGTTGAACCGACTTATTTCGAGGGTTCCAACCATCCCATATCGTATACGTCGGCTATATCGGGTGGTAATCGTCGTCCGTAGGCTCATGCAACATGTTTTTGGAAAGTATTTACACAATTATGGCATAATTATATAACTTCAAAAAAAAACTTATTTTAAAGGTCTTTATTTAAAACACTGTTTCAAACAACCATTTGTTTTAAATGCAACCCTACGTCTACCTTACGGGGAGTGGAATAATATGTTTATCATGTGCATTGGATCATTTAACAGACTATAGGCTAGCGGGACATTGAAGACTTCGCAACAGCTGACATATAGGTTTTTGTGATTGCTGACATGAATAAACTTTCGTTTGCGGATGAGGGACAAGAATGGATGACGGAAGACCGCAACAATGACCATGACCGGTCACATATCCCTGAATATCCCCACGTGTCGAAAGCGCAACTCAGCGCATTTTGGAGGCCAATGACAACACACGAAAACAATGAGGAGAGCTCGTCGCATTCCGTGGCTCACCTCATCGCGGACGAAGACACCCCAATTGATTTGACATCAAACAAACGAGAAGCTCGCCCAAGTCATCATCACAACGAATCCAACCGATCGACCGCAGGTTCGCTTCAAAACAATGCCGCAGACTTTCAATGCAGCACGCAACAAACGCATCCGCACGACACCGAAGTTGGGCGCATCGAAAGTTCGCATGCGACTCACTACATGGCGAATCCTCATGAGTCTGTCCGATTATATGCGAATCATGCGTCGGAATTTCCTAGTATCTCTGGCAGTATTCCAGTTTCCCCATTGATGAACATGTTTATGGAGTACACAAGCAAATTGCATAGAATGTACAACATTCCACATAGTTCCTACGACTTTATGAATAGGTGAGTGGTATAGGGCGTGGGTTTTATGGAATTTATGCATAGCTACTTTCTGGCGAACTGCCACGTTGTACACTTTCATCTATGGTTCCGAGATAATCTATGTGCAGTAGGCCTACATGTCCTGTAATATGAGTTATAGGAAAGATTTGCATTTAATGTCAAGATCCAAGCACACGTATATTTCATTACATGTTATTATATAATAAAATTCTATTGTTTGAGCTCCAATGGCAAGTCCATATCTAATATCGTGACTTATAATGATGAACAATTCAGAATGTGTCTTGTCTGTTCTCAATACATAAGGCCATTTGAAATTGGATGTACAAATCGCAATCGTAAAGGGTACTCGTCATCAAATCCGCATCCGATCCAAATCTTAAACCTGATATCGCAAGTGTACAAAACCGAAAAGCAGCTCAGTATTGCAATACACAGTGTGTGAAATTTCCTAATACATAGTATATCAGAGACAACATTAAGCTTATCTTTCCGTTAATAGGAATTTTCGGAGAGGCACCGGGACAGCAGCTTTTTGGAACGCGGGACGCCAGATCACTGATTTTAAATCAAAAGAACCCGCTCAAGTGTGCGGACCTCAACCTTCGCAAGTGCCAACATCACCTACACAATGTGGAAGATCATCGCCGAAATGCGACAAGTCTTCGTCCGTACCATACACATGTAAGACAATATAATACGGGGCATTATAGACTCCATTGGTTTTATTGTATTGAACATCGAAATTACTAGAGCATATCTCAAAGCCCATCAAAGAGTTTTTCATCCCCAACATGTCAACACACCGTATGTGAAAATAAGACATATATATATTGGATATGGCATCCGGGAAAATAGCGATTATCATAACAGCGAGTTGAAAATAGAGAGGCACTCGAAATAGCAAGTGTCCAAACAGCGATGCAGTCTCATTTTTATGACACCCACATCTGTTTTGAATGCCTTGCTCTTTGGACACTCGTTATTCTAAACGCGAGCCATCGCATATATTATATATATTTATTCGTATGCGTCTAGTCAGTAAGTTATCTACTACTATCTCTACTCACGATTTATTACTAATACCACAACAATAGTGAAGATTTAGCCTGTGCAGAAGTTTATCAGTATATATTATTCTCAAAGAGACTCGATGTTCCTCATCGTTATAGCTGGAAATACATCCGAAAGGAAACCCAGACGAAACCGCACCACATTCACAACGTATCAACTTCATAGACTAGAGAAGACATTTGAGGAAACGCATTACCCGGACATATTCGCGCGGGAAAAACTATCTAAAGAAGTGGACCTCCCAGAACCACGCATTCAGGTAATACACGCTCTGCGCGCTCGGCCAATTTATTCAGTCGTACCAGTGGCTTCTGTACAATCTAATTAAATCTCTGCTGATCGTTATGAAACAAACATTTCGATTATATTTGGAAAAAATGTTTCCACAGTGCTGACGGACGCCGTGATAGTGATTCCCTCACCATGTATACCAGGGCTCATAAAATATGCCTATGTGTCGCGACCAAAACATGGGTTGCGGAGGCTAAAATTTCGGGTCGCGGCGGCACCGGGGCATCTCTCAATATTTTACAATATTGTATATCATACCAAGCTAGCAAAAGTGGCTATCAGATATGTTCCTAATACACGGAACTGTATTCACAGGTATGGTTTCAAAATCGAAGGGCCAAGTTTCGACGTATCGAGAAAGACACAAATGAACACTCGTCTCAATATACGTCAATGAAGCGAGATGATCACCGATGACAAAGGGGGCCGCATCACAACTACATAAACACATGATTTTGCTTTTCCGAACACGTTAACACTCATAGAATATACGCTAGTGTGCGAAGATAGCGTTATGCATATTGATCACAAAGTGAACGGTATAAAACTCTAATGATAATATAATAATAATTTGATTATTGCTCGCTGTGCTGCAGCTCAGTGGTTTCAGTATTCTCACGGCTCGTTCAGTTTTCGTGCAAGGTTCTGATTGAATAATGATATTAAGCCAGGGTGTGCGTTGCGCAACCTTTAGTACAAGTGGGCTAGGTATTAATAACTTAACTGAATAACTTGGCCACACGGTCATTTAACATACGTACGCTGCATACCATAGGTCAGGGCTCTCAAACTCAAATCTGCTCGCAGGCCAATTTCCTGACGCAGCATCAATAAGAATAGGGGTATTCAATGTCTTTCCAAGTAGGCAAGTAGGCCTTTATTTGTCGAGATCTTGCAGAATGACATTCCACACTCACCGTGAAAATGCAGAGGGGGTCAGTAACGAAGTACTTCTAGTATTTGAATTACTCAAGTAGTTTTCCTCTACTTCTAGTAATTACTTAAGTTGAAATCATTTTTCGCTACTTCTACTTCATAATATTTTGTGATTTACTTACTCTGTTTTCCCTATTTACAGTTTGTGAATTAGAAGTATTATATTCTACCAATATAGAGAGAGAGTGAAACGGAGAAATTTAGGGACTTTTTTCGCGGAGTACCAACAAAAATTTCACCAACGCAAAAGTTATGGAAATTTCAGAATTATCGTCGTGCTTCGCGCGGAATAGATATGAGTGACAAGTATGTTTTCACGAAAGTGCTGGTCAGTATCATGTAGGTATAGCGGGTTCGTTTCATACCGTATTGTCGCCCATATGACATGTTTCATTTTCATCACAGTCAATATGGCTCGAAAAATATATTTCGAACTATCTAATCGTAAGCTAGCATTCTAGCCGCAAAGCGTGTGTTCAAATGGGGAAAACGTGGTACTGGACTTTTTAGCGTTAGACCGTTGAACGTCAACCACCGTTGAAACTGTATGGACAAAATACATGAAATATATTCCTCCTTTTAAAAAATTTTAGTTGTATTTCTCTTTATGCACGGTATCGTTACAGAGTGGTCTTCTAATTATTCTCTGTTTTTTTTTGTTGTTGTTCGGAGCACATGCACGTAGAAGTTTAAAATTACGAAGTAAAATTAAAGTTAAATGGCATTTTACGAGCTACCATATTGTTGTTCCACGTCACAACCATCGTGCAAATCGGTACTGCGGTTTCTGATACAACTCCGTATTGCTTTTCGCCTCAACTACTGCCTTATAATACGGCCGAGGGCACGGGCACTATTCCATGACATTTTTTGAAATGGAGATCTGGGGTAAACAAAAACCGCTTCTCCATAGCAAAACTATCATTTGCACCCCACGATGCGGTCAAACTCTTATGTGTGGGAGCTTTGTACTGAGCAGCACGAATTTACCTGTCATTACCGTCTAAAGGGCTCAGTTTCGGTCCTTAGACAGGCAATCAGAGCGTATTTACGACGGCTTCTCCCAACTATTTACTTACTTGCTATCTTGAGTAGATTTTAGCGTCGCTACTTTCATTTCTACTTGAAGTAGTTTTAGGGTGCTTTCAAAAGGACTACTTCTACTCATAATTGAGTAGATTTTAGCTCAGCTACTTCCACTTCTACTTGAGTAGGTTTCTTGACTACTTTGACCACCTCCGTGAAAATGTGATTTACTATGTAGCAATTCACGACTGGCACGAAAAATATTCACATTTTAAAGTATTTGAATGAAATAGCTTTACTTGCTTTCGACGCGGACCGCACAAAATGTTATCACTGCCCTGTCATGGGTAGGGTATACAATCACTTCTGCGTCAGTAGGCTTAATAAATGTAAGCCAAGAGGTTTGATAAAAGTAGTCGATCACTTTAGTAGGCTATAAGCAAGCTATATGCATGAGCGATACAGCTAGGAAATATCGGGATAAATGTGGTAATTGATAGGGATGGCATGAACCCATGAAAGGTTCTATGACATATGAACGAGAACGTGAACACGAACCTATGACGTCACATTGCTAATTCTAACCCAGGGTTACCATATTTGGGATTTGGGAAAGGTGAACTTGAACAGTTGATGAAATCACAAAATTTAGTTTACCGAAATTGAAAAGAGCTGATTCTTTATATTTACTGGAAATCTTGTGTTGACTAAAAAAGGACGTTTTTCAGATTTGACCCCCATAACCCTCGTTTGTCTTTTATGACATTTGGGAGAAGGGAGGACGTAGGACGTATGACTGGTAACCCTCTCATAATCCCACATTTTCGTTAAGTAACACGACACGTAGCGACGACTTACGCCACATTATACAACAACGCAGCAGTAAAAGCTGACTTTTTAAGCATCATCAATTGTATCAATCAAATGCTATATGATCAATTCATGAAATCAATATTTTCCGTCGCTTTGCCAAAAATTTCAACGAAGACTTGCAAGGCAATGTATGCTTACGCCTTCAACGGCCTATGCTAGACCGTCAGTCAGTCAGTATGCTTTTATTCATCTCACCAACAAACACATGTAAATTGGTATAGATTGGGAGACGACGGGGGACCGGTAGGTCTTAGATTCAGTCGCCACCCAGCGGAGTTATAAATGAGTAAATATGGCAAGATCAATACTAACGATTATGACAGTTAACCAATGGACATAAAAATAAACAAAAGATAAAAGTCATGGAAAATCAGCAGTAAGCATCCAAGCACAGTACTGGTACACAATGCACAGTGTGCACAGCAAAAATATGCAGCAAAGCAAGAACAATGAAGACTAACCAAGTGGAACCGTATTACATCACAGTCAATGCAAATCATGGACCATGACAGTATTTTTCAACAACAACAATAACGACAACAGACCGGATAATGTGTTTTGAGGCGTCAGACTATCAGAGTCTCAATATCTCAATAGCCTGACATTGAATCAGCGCACATGTCGCCCCTCAGCTAAGAGTGCGAACTCAACATGACCAGGAACACCTATCTATGCGGTAGGCTATCCCGACCTGGATGTACTGTACAACCGAGTTACCATTGTCGTTCTTTTCCCGCCATCTTTCAACATGCCCAGGCGAGTTTAAACAGCAGACTGTATGGTGCCAAAAACGTCGCCATTCAGCGAGTGATAATCTGGTACCGTCATTCCGCAATTCGTTACTGACCGACTTTCTATACAACCCACCGCCCACCGCTCAACACCAGAAGACTTTCGAAAGACTCATTTAATCAATGAAAATGTCCCACCACCTAAAACGAACTATCACTATAACCCAGTGGCTCTCAACCCAGCGTCCGCGAAGCATTGCCGGACTCACAAAAGAATGGCCAACGGCCGTCTGACATGAAATATTCCACCGTACAAACCAATTTCAATTGCCAATAGCCTACTAATACTAAGATAATGCTGTTTAGCGATGTTTTGGAAAAATTGTTTGCAAATATCCATTCTCTCCTTTGATATTGGCCGCTAATCCAGAATAACTTCAAAGATAAACTTCTTGACGGAAATGACCAGCCTGGGCGTTATATCGGTCCACGTATGTCGTAATCATAGCCAAAGGTGTCGTCGGAACCGTTACGAGTTATTATTACATTCGCCGCCACCTATACTTGTGGAAATGAATTTTCGGCAATCGTTCTTATCAACTCGACTGCGAGCATTTTCAAGACACGGTCCTGTATTTCAATTAATGAAGCTACAGAATTCGCTTTGAAAAAATCAAGTCTTCATAATATTTTACATGAACAGTATATTATTTTCATGAAAGGTCATTATTCTTTTCATCAGTAGCCTACAGCTGATATTTGCACACAAGACATTTTGGCGGTTGCATGATAGGGGTAAATTGAACTAAGACCTGGGGTCCGAGAAGACGAAAACGTTGAGATCCACTGCTATAACCCATTCAACACTCGCCTACAAACGGACACAACGCTCAAGTATCAACTGTAACGATTCCAGAAAATGTTTCGAGCACTAAAATTAAAAAGCGACTAGCATATATGGCAATATTTCGTTGCGAGCAATGTTCCCTCTAAGCTGCGCACGTGCGCACTGCTGACACGGTCCCTGCTCACAGAAAATCCGAAGTGATGACATTTTTTTAGTCGTCACGCACTGTTGTCTAGGGGTCCGCGCAGTAAGCTGGTGAGTGCGCAGAATCGTCAAAAATTAGAAGGAACATTGGTTGCGAGGTGGCACAAGTTACGTATTCCCACTTCACAAGTCATCCATACTGTTGCAACGTCATGAGCTGCAGTCGTATTGTACACCGCTTCGACAGCCCCAGCCCACACACCAGTAACAATCCAAAACTCGTGCATGGGAACAAAACCAGTTTCCATTGATCAGCAGTGCAAGAAAACAAGCAGAAACAACAACCACAAGCAAACCCGGCTTACTCCACAAAACGTACCACACAAATCGCGGCTCTCTGTCGCCATAATAATAGCCAGCTAGAAAAACGAACTGTAAACGAAGGCACACCATAATCAATCAACGGCAACCGCCAGAAAGCTACAAGAAATAGAGTTTGTCGGCCAGTCCAGGCGCGGGCGGTCTGTGGATGCTCTGTCCGACGAGGAAAGCCAGCTTGTGCGCGTAAAGGCAAGGCGCCGGCACTCGGACAGTTCCCTAAACAGGAAAGCGAAGTATGTCGAGTGAAAAATCTCTCGATGCCTACGTATGATCTTACCGGCCAGTTGTAATAGGAGTGGCACAACTTGTACACAAGACGCTGCATGTGGTTTGGCTGCAGTCCAGACTGGTCGTAGATCACGTTGTAGTGCGTGGGAGATACGGTGCCCTCACGCACGCTCTGGCTCACGACAAAGAAGTCATACCTGCCGAGGAAAAAAAAATCAGGCAAATGCTAATAGCAGAAAATACAAGGAGTCTGGCCAATGCGGTAATTGCCTATAGTGGTAGTCATATAGAGGGACTGTTCACGAGGGTATACACTCTACAGTGACAATTTTGTTGGTTGTGACTCGATAACAAAAGCTTTCTTGGGTGCAATGCTTGCCGCAAAATATTCAAGTAATTGAAAATGGGCCTACCAGGCTAAATTTTCACCAAATTGAAATTTTTCTAGGACATTCTGTTTTCGATCAATTTGTTGTAAATTTGGAACAAATTTCAGCCAAGACGTGATTTGGGCCTTGGATACGACTCTGAAATCTAACAGAATTCTAATTTTCAAACAGTAAAACCGCTTTTTAGCAGATGCAGAGAAAATTATCAAGAGAAAGTTGGTCACGCATAGCACCAGATCTTACAGTGGTGGTAACTCTTTCTATACACAGAACGAGGGCCAGATATCCAATATATCCCCAGGCCGCGCCAGATGTTGTCCTGTTTGGTACGAATTGAAGGCGAACTGACATATACGTTCCAGTTTTTGTTCACTCCAAAATCAACCGCATACATCCGCGGAACGACGTTACAAGCCGATAAGATTGCGGAGCACGGGCCAAGGAACAGCACACAGTTGTGAAACTACAAGTCGACAGTTTAACCCTTTCAAGACTATGCGCAGTCAGCGCCCGCCATTGCCGTAGTGCAGAGATGGTGCGCTTGACGTCCAACACAAGCTACAACAAATTGCACTACCGCACGAGCGACAGATCAGACTCATCCTAGATCTCCCCAAGCACTAACGCCCAAACACTTACGACTCTGGTCGGGTGACGACGTCGTCCACGATGGTGCCCGGCGGCGGGTTTGACAGTTGCCGGCCCCCCGACCGGAACAGCCTCGTGTTGATGCGCTTCTTCACCACTATGTAGGAGAGCGAAGGCCTGGTATAGAGAAAAATATCAGATGAACTCGACCACGACTATCACTAGTAACGAAGAGTAATAGGCCGACTGAGATACACTAGACAAATTTACACTACTTCTCATATTATGATAATAGCAAATGCTTCAGTGTCAAGTAGGCAAAACCTACTGAGTATTTCTAAAAGCAAAAGTACTTCGTTACCAATCATCTCTGCTAATTTATAACATATATATATAACAAAATAAACTTGCCGTATTCATACACATTAGCCGAAACGAATCATTGCGGACAAGTACTATTGAGTCGACCATTCGACGAGACCCAGAGTTTCTCCAACAAAACCAATCTCACTTGTATTCCGGATTGCCTGGCATCTCGAAACACTGCATGATCTGCGGAAGCTCGTGCTCGCGCACCATGGCGAGTTGGCCGTCTCCAACGCCGTCGCGGAACACAAATATCTTCTTGGGTAGTTCCCCGTTCTCTTGGTGATATTTTTTCAGCGCTCCTGAATTGAAAGCGGCACCGTTCAAAACTGTACCGAGCCAGTCACTTGGTCACAAGACGCCATGGGGAAATTTTCAAACAGGTGACTATTCCTATCCGACTATAGTTTGTAGGAAAGCAAGACCTGCAAGTGACATGTACTAAAATGGTTACCTGATATCCGAAACGAAACAACACTCTATAATCCCCAACTACCGTAAATCCCAATCCTAATCCTGGCCCAAGCCCACATTTGCCCAGGTGCCGCATGCTCACATGTTCATGAACCGTCCAAAACAGCGTTTCTCAACCTATTCATGCTCCCAGACAGGTGAACTTTAAAAAATCAAAATTAATCTCAATGCGATTACGAAAAAGGTATGCAACTCAAAAGCAAATACTGGAAACCTTCAATTTAATGACAAATTTGCTACTGCCTTCATGATATTACCAGTGTTATAAGTGGTTCTATTCTAAAGTGCAATTAGAAAGCATCAACTTCATTTCAATTTAGTTATTTTTCAGAACTGCTACTTTGCTTTTTGAGGACCTCTAATGTGCTACCAAATTCCGCTAAATTGTACCGTCAAAATTCAACTAAATTTGTTCAGAGTCTCCTTAGCGTTCAACATATAACAAAGTAGTTGTACGCTACTTTGAAGAGTTTCGTGCTACACTTTCAACATACGCTATGTCCATTGTCCAAAGTAGACTATAAACTTTATACCAGACACCAGGCAGTGAAATGATTTCAAATTTTCAAATAATTTAAAATTGATGTTTCGTTTCTCTAATTTATGGTCATGTACTTTGAAATTGAGATATATAAGAATAATGTGTCTACAGGACCGACAGGAAACTTGACACTACAACACATTGCAAAAATACTCGTACCAGACATGCAGCGCTTCAGGCCATCGATGAGTTCCGTGCCAGTCTGCTGGAAAGTAGTGCTCGAATACCATCTAGAACAGATGTGTTTTAGAATATTTAAAAAGGGGCAGTGCTAAAAAAACAGTGTGCGACAAGCGCCATAATTTGACCAGAACGCTGACCTGGTGAAGCCTTTGTTGAAGCTAGCGATAAATCCTCCAACGCTCTGTCCTTTCTGCGCGGAATCGTGGTACGTGTCGATTCCGATGATCATCGTGTTTTTGAGCTGAGACAGAAGAGTCATTCATGACAGACGTAATGAAATCTCACAAAAATCAAATTCCTCTCACAGGGATGTGAACAGCCCACGCTTCACCGCCAAGCTTGCAGTTGATCTGAATAGCAATTTTTGTGGCGACGCTCATAACACGTTGCGGCTTTGAAAGCGTTTTAGCCAAGACGACCTGCAAAATATTTTCCAATCATATAGATTCGTCACCAGGTTGTGGTTTCTGCCAAGCTACACAGTTTTGTATAGCGTTTCGATTTGCCGAATGTTATTAGATGCAGCACGCCTACCGCAGGGGTGAGCAACTCACAAAAAGTTGCGCTCCACGCAGCATGGTGTAAATTTTTAAGACTGTACTCATCTTATAGATCTTATACGTCTGAGTTAAGCTCAACCGAGCTAAGTGAAGAAACAAAAACTCTTAAATCTAAAACATAGGCTACATCCATTCGCATACAAGCTCAAACAGGGAGCCTAGGGGTGGGGAAGTCGCAGCTGCAAGTTTTAAGATAACACATTTTGATCTGATACTAAAAATTAGAACCTTTACTGATATAGCCCAGATATATTCAGCCGTTGTGGCGCACTGTCAAAACGTCAGATCATTTCATTCAACAGCTCTCCAGCCATTGCCATGTATGTACATGAAATTAACAATAAAAGCTGCATTAGACACCTGTAGGTTATGGACATGGCTGTCACAATTTACAGGCAAAATTCGTCAATGACTCCCGATCAACGCGAGAACCAATCGGTATCTCACCTGTGTCGGAATCGGCAACTCCACGCAGCAAAGCTTTTTGATGCCGTCGTAACGATCCTTGCGGTTGCTAGGCAGCAGGCACATGATCTTAAGGAAAAAAACGGCGATCAGGATCGAAATGTCCGCAGCATTACCTTTGATGCCTCACCAGTTGGCAATTAGGCGACTTCTTGGCGATTTCCTGGATGGCCCTGCGGAACTCGTCAAAACGGTCGTTGCGCAGGCTGATGAGCTGCGGCCTGCTTACGTTGAACGCCAGACTTCGCGACACCTTGCGCAAGAAAACACAACGTTCAACATCAACGAGACGCCATAAACAGGACTTTGACAACTGGACAATCCTAGTTGTCTACTTATATTGAAATACCGGCAATCCAATTTGAATCTAATTTCTGAATTTCCTGAGAATGCTATAGGGCAGTGGTTCCCTTCCCAACGTGGGAGATATCGCCCCCCCAGGGGGCAATTTGGCGGTTCAGGGGGGCAAAAATGACGAAGGGGGCGACAATGGACAAAGGGGGCGACGACGCGTCAAAACGGCTGACCTTTTTTTTAGTCAACCCACCGAAATTTAGTGACAAAAGTGCGTCAAATTAGACATCGAGCCGAAAATGTGACCTTTTTTTTTCAGTCAACCCGCCGGTGATTACAGTTTGTATGCCCAATTTTCGGCACACAAAATTTGGGGGCGATGACCGGTGTTGACCTTGAAAAGGGGGCGATGGTTCGAAAAAGGTCGGGAACCACTGCTATAGGGGAAACTGTACAGTGCGGATCGGTGTAAAAACATTTGTCATTTTCAAGCATATCGAAATCACCCGGATTTCAATTCAATTTCCGGCATTGCAAAATGGGTAATTCTAATTTTAACATAATCGGAGAAGTACTGTGTCTCTAGTCGTAAACGCTCACCTGGCACATCTTCTGAATGAGCATGTTGGCGGTGCCCTCGTCCTTCTCGTGACAGATCAGGTGCCAGGACCGCAGCTCGATGCATCGCAGCAGCTTGCAGTTGCGCAGCTCGTTGTCCCAGGACGCAAACTGTCCGGCGCTCACTTTTCTTTGCTGGGACATCGAAGAGAAGTTGAAAATGGCGGGCCGATTTGATCTCGAGATCGAAAAGGAACCGGTGACGTCCTTTTCGCTCTCTTATCGCGCTCAAACGATCATTTCACCGGATGTCTCGTTCAGAAAATTTGGCTAACCTCCAGACGAGTTAAATACCCAATCAGGTCGAAGAACAAATACAAGATCAAAATCGGGCACTGTTATGTCGAGCTGTTAGTAAAACCAGTAGGCCGAGTGGCGGGTTATACCGACAGACCATCTGGGTCGTTTTTCACATCCCACTATCTTTTCATTACATCATCACTGTCAAATGAACAGAGTAGGTTATCCTATTTTTTACATTTCAAGAAAATCAAATTTTTGTTAAATTATCATTTTCTTTCGACCAGTGATGAAGTACTGCTACTTTTCAAAACACTCAAGTAGGTCTCAGAGTACTTGTATCACATGCCACAGTGGATATGACTTTAGACTACTTCCACTTCTCAACAGTATTCATTTCTCTCTCAAGGCAAAAGTAGGCCCAGGATCCTTAATTTTTCATCACTTGGTAATTGCTACTTTTACTCGTACTCGAGTACGAGTATAAACTTACATTACTCACACTTCTACTCGAGTACCAACAATAGCTACTTTCAGCACCTCTGGCAATGTGCCTCGGATTGTACATCGTGCATGTATTGAGCGAAGTATCCACCCAAACTACAGCTTACCTCGCCAAACAAGATCTGTTCCGGCGGCAGAGCGCGGCCCTCCAGAGAAATCAACTCCTTGTCGAATCGCAAACCCCACTGGCTCATCAGCTCCACGGCTTCCTTGTTGCTGAGCAGTGGAAAAGAAACATCAGCTCGCCACCCTACTACTCACTCGGACAGAAATTGACCGACCTGCAAATGCGTCGCATGAAGTTGGTCAGCGCCTGCACCCGTTTCTCTGGACCCTGCTTCGTGTGCTCCGCCAGAGCTTTCATAGTGTGAAAGTCAGAGCGTTGCTGAAAATTTCAACATGTCATTAAGAAGATCACGTACCCAAGCGCTACATGTCTGAAACGCCTTACAAAAGCAGAAGAGGATTGACTAGAGAGCCATGGAGATAGATTCTCAATAGAGCATGTCATTGAACTTGTGAGTGTCTATACCAGCGGTTCTCAACAAGGTTTGCCATGTAACAAAATTTAACATCAGAATCCTGATCAACACAAAGTTGCGATATAATGAAAAGACTTGCTACAGCCTACAAAAACAGCAACAAAAGAACATACAAGGCACGGACCCACACTGTAAAACGCAACTCACATCATCAGACAGGCCAGTGACAGTGCACAGCTCCGGCACGAGATGAATCACCTCCAGCCCGCCCTGTCTAATGTCCTTCTTTTTCGGCCGCGACATCAACAAGGGCTGGTTCGGGTCCCGGATTGCGACATTGTATTGCTGAACAGAACGGACCAAGGAATAGGTTGACCCAACCAACAAACAAAAAACGGGCAAGATCCATTACCGTCTTGTAGTACTCAGCGTATGAAATCTCAGTGTCGCCCTTCTTAAATTTCATGGACACGTTCATATCCCACTCAATTCCATCCACACGGTACGTCTTGTTATTGTACCTGAAACGAGCAGAGAATCAAACCCACCTCTCCACGATCACTCGTCACAAACACTACTGACCACTGTGACCACAGTAACAACATATAAACTCAGTGTCGTGCTCAGGATTAAAACTAGGGAAAAAAATCCTAAAGCGCATGATCGCCAATCAGATAATCCTCATTTCATCAGGATTAATGGGTGGCCAGCAATAATCCCCGGCACTAATGCTTAATCCCCTGGAAACAAGTTATCGACAGAGCGTCATGTCAGGGATTAATATTTTAGTCTTTATCCCTAATGCTCCTATCCGCAATTGGAGGGAAACAGACTAAGCATAAGGACACGCCACGTCAAGCCCGATATCGCGAAAGGATCAATAACAACGACAGCCTTCCAGAGCCTACCTCGTGAGCACAATTTGCCCGAGCAGAAACTTTTCGCATTTGCTGTGAAAGGAGTCGCCGCCGCCTCCTCTGTCCCTCAGCAGCTTCTGCATCAACGACAGTACGTTCTCTTCTCTCATGAGCTGTCGAGCAAGACATGAAATTAAGACTCTACACTGGACGAGCGTGCTCACAATTATTGCTAACCCCAAAATTACACTAGTCTAGTTTAATGCTTAGAAATCTGCAAAGTAGTAAGTAGCAAACAGATTCTTGTCACTTTGACAGGGTCATGTTGGCGATATCTAGTCGAGGACTCTCCACACTTTTTGTTTCTACTTGGAAGTAGTTTTGGCATGCCTCGAAAAATCGATAGCATTGCTTGCTTCCATATCGAGTATTAACAGTGACAAATCCGACATTTGAACACACGACACTTCATAGGAGGTGACTTATAACCAGAGGTGGTCAGTAACAAAGCGCTTCTACTTTTTGGAAGTACTCAAGTAGTTTTCCTCTACTTCTGTTACTTAAATAGATCTGATTTTCCCTACTTATACTTCGTAATATTCTGTGATCTAATTACTTACTTTCTGACATTTTCAGTTTGTCAAGTAGAAGTAGTTTAGTCGCCCAACATGAAAGATAGCATGAAGAATTTCAGCGCGGTTTTCACAGAGTACCAACATTTAATGTTCATAAAAGTTGAGTAAGAGCCCAGAAATTTTGTTGCGCTTTGCGCACAGTAGTTATGGAGTGACAAACATGGTTTCACGAAAGTATCAGTGAATATAATTTATAATTTCAAATATTTCATCACAGTAAATATGTCCCACCATAACGTTTGAAACTACCGTTTCGCAATCTAGCAATATTCGGGTTCATTTTAATATGAATATCCTATTCAATTGTATATTGAAGTTCTGTACCTCAAAGAAGCTGTTCAATCTAGCAATTACATATCATATCGTAATTAAGCAGCCCATGACCCGTCTTGCTAATCCGGAAAATCCGGGTTCTTTTGACGTTACACCTGTTTTAGCAGATCACCCTTGAAGTTTTGTGGACAAACGACATGAAATATATTGTCTGCTTTTTAGAAGTGGTATTTGTATTTCACTTTCAATTCCGAGTATCATACTTTGAGTTCTGATAATTTTGAGTTTTTGTCTGTAGAACATACATGTTGAGACATGAAAGAAAGTGTAATAATACCTCCATTCTTCGAAAATAGAGCTACATCAAATATAAATTTTACGATCCACAGTATTTGTGATTAACGTATACTAATCGCTCAAAGTGTTGAAACCGCATCTGATACAGCTTCTCCGTAATGCTTTTCGCCTGAACATGGGGCCTTATAATATGGGGTAGGGCGCCATGCCATGATAGTCTCTAAAACGGGGTCTTCTAGCGAACAAAGCGTTAGTATCGCATTTTCGTATCAATACTATAATTTGCATCCCATGATGCGAAAGAATGGGATGCGAAAATTGATACCTTCCGGGATGCATCAATACGAATCAAGCTCTCTGTACTATCCGTTTTCAAAACTACTTACTTACTATACGATCGTTTTCACAAAGTCAGTCAATTCTACTTCTACTTCAAGTAGCTTCAAGTTGCTTATGAAAGAAGTACTTCTACTCGTACTTGAGATTTTTGAATCAATACTTCTACTTCTACTCAAGTAGCTTTCTTGGCTACTTTGACCACCTCTGCTTATAACCAGAGGTGGTCAGTAACAAAGTACTTCTACCTTCCAAATACTTCAAGTAGATTTTGCCTGCTCGCAATACTTCTTATGTCGTTGATTTCAGATTTCTACTTTTACTTTACTTCTACAGTTTCCGGTTCAAGGCCAAAATGGCCCTAGAATACTCACTTTTCTACTTACTTGCAAATCACTACTTCTACAGCATTACTTCTATTCCTACTTGAGTACCGACGGTGACTACTGTACTTTGACCACCTCTGCTTATACCTAACCCTAACCCTGAAAATAACGTGTATACACATCCGAGCCAAACCCTAACCATAAACTTACTGAACTTACTCCAGTGTCACAACCATAATTGTTGCATGCTCTTGTGTCCACGGCGTTAATTACAATAACGAGTGGTCGGTGAAACCGACAGCACCACCGACCTTACCTTGTGAGAGACTTCGGCGCACATCATCACGTTGTTTTCGTACCGCAAAATGCTAGTCATGAATCCGGGCCACAACTCAAACTTTGCGTCTCTGCAAGCCACCGTAAACTTGGCCGCGCTATCGTAGTGGTGACGTCCAACCTGCACCATGCCCAGCTTCTTCATGACACTGAAAATGTACACAGCATAACAATCAAGATGAACGAAGCTATTTTCAATGCAACAAAGGCGGGAACTATCAATCCCAAATCCCATGTTCATGGACAACATGGGAAACCAGTGAAGTACTTGCACTAGCCTCAAGCGAGGTAAGCAGATTCAGCTCACTACCAGTTATACGTATAACCAGCAGGGATTTGGAAAATAATATTCGACAAGTCATGCCGGAATAGGGTCGGATTGGGACTCGTGACCCTTTCAAAACTGGATTTCAACTCTTGGAAAGAAATTCTTAATTATTATCAAATCTAGCAAGATATTTCAAATTCTAGTAGTTGCAGAAATCTGAATCGAATTTCATTTTGAATACATTTGAAATTTTTGAATTGGCTTGAATCCCTTCATAAACAGGTCGCAGAACAGCAAATAGAATCAACTGCACAATGCATGTGACAAAATTAAATGTCTACCAGTGTGTCCTTAAAACAGTAAGATACACTCGAATCAATCATGCAAATCAGCAGCATACATCACAAAGGTAAAGACGTCGTGAGCTTGCTGCCACACATCCATTTGGGCATCATTTGGTCGCGATAAACAACAAAAACAGAGATGGACAAGCAAAGCACCAACGTTTTTGCGATTTAGAATTAACACAGAAATTTTCACGGTCCTAGATCTCCAGTGCTCACCTCCTGAATATAATGTTGTACAGCTGAATGCACAACGGCGAGTTTGGCGGCAGCTCGCTGGTTTGCGCGATAGTAAGTTGGATCGTTGCCTTGTCCGACAATCGCTGCGAGTGAACCACGTTAACCTGGAGAGAGACGAGGTTTGCATAAGAGACACGAAAAATTCCGACAGCGTATAAAACACAAGCACCTCTTTCGGCAGCTTCTTCAGCGTGTACAGCGTTGAACCGTCAAACATGTAGGTCTTGCCTATAATGTCGATGTGGTCCCTGAGCATGCCCCTGCGAGCTCCCCTATGGTCCACCTCAGGCTCATAATCAACCCTGAAATAACATCATTTTAGCGGGACATGAGCAATGAGCATGTGATTCTTCAGGATGTGGTTCAAAGCTAGGGTTAGATTGGAGAAAAGCTTTGGTTAATTTCGACGTCAGGGTTGAAGTTATGTTAGCAAAGTCGCAAGCTCAAGTGTCGCATGGTCAACTGTCGTTTTTTGTTGTGTGACATGGTCAAATGCAAACCAACCCAATTAGCTATCAACACCCGATCATCCGTTGTGCTCCCGAAGCATATCTTACAAATGAAAATCTCAAGAAACCCAGTCGACAATGCCAGACATCAGAATCTACCGGTTCATTGATCAAAATCAGACTAGCTTAATGAAGAGGTTGCCATGTTTTAAAATAACCGGGCGAGCCCTGTGACTAGCCAGGCCAGTCAGTCATTCACTTATTCATAGTCTTATCTATTCAAACACACAAGATTGTGATATAATGAAGATTGGAGGGTGTCGTCAGTCTTTTAACCAGATGCCTATTTGGACTCGAACATGTAAATGAGACGAATGCACACTGAATAAAATAGGGTGACTCAGGGCCTGCAACAAGCAACAAAACAGCTGCATTAGGTGCAAAGAAACACCGTTTCTATGAAAAACACTTTCAATGTCCGATCATTATGTGAAACCCTGAATCCCAGCCTAATCACCTGTATTGATAGAGTCTCCAAGACTGGGGTGCACCCAGTTTGAAGTAATTGGTCAGGATACCAATTTTGTTCCCTTCGTATCCTTTCTTATCTTTTATGTGCTCAGGGCGGGTATGAGGGTCGAAAATCGAGGGGTCCATGTTCCTCCTCGAGCCCAGCATCATCACTTGTGACCTCGCGCTCACCGTCATGCGTCCTATGCCTCGCGCGACTTCAGACGCCGCATCGCCTCTCGGTCCTGAAAATTATGCGATTTTACGTTTCTCAAGACAGGGCATCGACACCGCTGTTCCTCAGATCAACTGTGTAGTTGTGGCGAGGGTCACATACTTCTACCAGTTAATCGGAGGTGGCTTTACTTTCAAAATTGAGAGAGGTAGCTCCGCAAATAACAAAACAATGCCCGACATCGGTTTACTGATCAAAAACATATTATAGAACTTAATTCTTCTGATCATTTCCCATGAACAGTGCTTCGAACTCATCCTTAAACTAACTTCTACTTTTCAAAATTGAAATTGTAAAAGCAAGTAGCGTTACTAAAAATCGTTCAAGTTGAAGTGGGATTAGTCTGAAATGATGACCCGTCAAGCAGTGGAAGTAGGTGAAAGACACCAGAGTACTGCAAGGGTAGTAATTCATCACTGCCCAGCTATAAAAGTAAAACCACAAATGTCATGCAACACTGTAGCCTGTGCCAAATGGTCCACCAGCACTCACCGGGATTAGAATGAAGCGAGCCTCTTTGCAGTCCCCTGCCCGATCCAACCATAGCGCCCGGTTCCGGTTCTCTCCTGCCCGCTGCCACTGGATTTTGCGCTGCTATTTTCATTTAACATATAGGAATATCGATCACGGATCTTGCTAACCAGAACTCACTCACCCATGCCTTCAGGCATCAGAGGTTGACCCCGTCCGCGGGATCGCCCGCGAGCTCTTCCCTTGTCAGCCATCTCACCCTCCCTCTCGGCTTCAAGCAATTATCCTACAATTCTATCACTATCTCTGTAAAGGCATTAGCGATCAACGTAATTGGCTTGGAATGAAATCATGATTTAGAAATAATTAAAAACGTCAAATATCACCAACTAGTAACGTTGACAGCATTACCACGATACGGCAAATGGGATGAAATTAAAACGACTATAGACACAGGACTTTTCTTCGTAAGCAGGTAGCAATGATGACCTGTTGAAATTGTGGCATGTTCATTAATCAAGTACAGAAATAACCAGAGAAAGCACAGAACTGATACAGTAACACAGCCAATTACGTTTTCAAGATTACAAGCCAATTACGTTTTCAAGATTACAAGTCAATTAAAAGATTGGGTTCAACTCTGAAAGACATTTTATTTACGATATTATTATCTGTTCAATGTCTCTCCAGCTCTTCAACACCACCGAAATGGCCGACTTCGTACTATATAAAAGAAACGAATCCTGCACTAGAATGTTGTTCCACTGGAGATTCAATGGAAGCAACCAGTTCCAACTGGGTTGTAGCGAATTGTGCTGAGCAGGCTATAGCAATATGCTGTCTTGCAGCGCTGGGAGGCCTGCATCTTCCGAAAGGACTGTGATCTGATGGATTACCAACAAATTAGGATTTCGGTACAAGCCAACTTCCGCTTGATCAGAATGTTTAGGAGATGATTAGATGAGGAAGTTGAAGGATATCAGGTGGGCACAGTGATTTTGATTCTCCATTCTCCTTGAGTGGCGAGCACCTTGTCAAGGTGTACTCCAGTTTCACGAACATGACTTTGGTCTGACCTGTACAAGGCTCGACCCATGACCAACAAATTACAAAGTTGGACACTTGACCAGTGCGCTGCTGCAACATGCAGTTTCATTCAAGCCAACAATTTCGAAGTGATGAAAGAGTATTACAGAAATGTTGCTCTAACAATGATGTCACTTGCAGGCCAGATCGGAATCCCAGTATGTCAAGGGCAATACATCAGTGTGCCCAAGACTTGCCCAGTGTCACATCTGTGTGTAGTGAGCAAAATATTTTGTGTCCACGAGACCAATTCCACACTCATTTGTAAGAAGTTGTAAACTTGGCAGTTACAGGAATTCGTCATATCTCAAACTTGCCAGTTGGCGCCCGATCCTGTGCTAAGCGACTGAAAAGTACAGATATTTGAAGTGAACTAAAACATTTCTACAAACCTGAGTGAATTAATTTCTTTCCAATCATGGATGCAAGTCAGAGCAAGAATCTACAGCTCCATGTGTCCGATGTACAAAACAATAAGACTCGGTTAGGCAAATTTCAGGTATCAAGTCGAGATCACATACTAAATGAAACAAAGGTCGATAGTCAACTATATGAATGTGTGACTAGCACCCTAGCTTTGTATTTCATGTGCACTGCAGTAGAATAAGTTTGTTCCAGTGTATCGTACGCCCACACAATAGCCTAAGTGTAGGGCTCAAAATGCTTTTCGAGCTTAATGTGTGTTGAGTAATTTTCGGTTAAGATCATAATCTTGAAAGGTAGAGGGTCATCTTCGCCTGCAGTCGAGGTGCTTTGGCAGCGGAGATTTGAAGAGACATCGGTGCACATGGAGTCAGCATCACCAACATGAATTTGACAGAGTCTGGGTTTTAGGCAGCTGGCAGGTTCCAAGAACCCAGCAAACGATTCATTACTGCTCACTTTGCATATTTCCAAACCAAATAACACAATTCATACCGTATCCAATATCAATTAGATACACTGATTTTAGATGCGTTCAGTATATTTCGACTTCTTTCGCATTGTACCGGCTGTTTCACTTCAATGTTGAATCAGACGTTTCACAGGGTCACAGTCGGAAGGTAAATAAAACATAACTTATGTATTGAATGATATGGAATGTGCCACAACAGGCTGTTCGTATATCCTTGAAACAAGTGGAAAGTGCAGCAGCCCGGCGCCCACCGACAGAGCAGTCCATTGCAGCATTGGTGACTTTCTATTCAATTACTCAGTTGATAGGTCAGAGTTCTAGTAATAGTTAGTGCAATAGCATTCCTAAGGGTCGCGTTTTGGCAGCTTAGTATCGGAGATTCTTTGTAACATACCGGTACGTGGTAGATACGGTACTCAATTTCAATGTTAAATACGGCTACACTGGTAATCATCAGAGAACCCAGGGTATGAATTCTGCACCTTAGACCAATCCGGCATGAAAGGCCATAGAAATTGCGGAATCAATTTGAAGTCTTATTCACTTTTCTTTCTTTGGACTGAGAACATGCACATACGAGAGGTTATGAGACGCGCACCACGTGTGAGACCAATATGGAATCCGTCGCTGAATAACCACCAACAGCAGTTCCGCGAAACGCATTCATTATGCGTGTTAACATTTTTCATGGCCTAAAACTATAGCCATGCCAAATACAAGAAAATTCGATGCGAAACACCTACCTCAACAACAGGAAATTTCACGAAACAGTCCGCGACACGACGATAAACAAACGTCACGGAAAAGAAAACCCACGTGCAGATTGCTACCTCTGACCCCACCTGGCATAATTAGAAAAAAGGCTGGATCATGTTCTTATTTCTTATGTAATTTGACACGTTTTATATTTGGATTAATGATATGCCAGAAGTGCACTGATTAAATAAATATTTAAATATGATATGTCGATCCAATGGCATAGATCTAGTGCCTCGCAACTATTTATTGATATGGCTCACAGATATTCAGTTATCATCGTCCTGAACGTTGATCTCACACCATGCTAAGTCTACATCAGAAACTGTGCCAATATGATTTTCAGAAGTAAGAAGACCGTTAGTTATTTGTTAACGTACAAGAAATTACTGCTGTTCGGTTTTGCGACGATTTAAAATTATGCGTCATCAGTCAGTGATAGTTTTCGTTTATGACGTCATAATCCACTGAATTTTATTTTCGGTGTATTTTTGAAATATATACAGTAGAGGCCGATTTGCTAATAGACTACCTGTATTCATATCTACGTTGACGAAAATTCATTAAATCCCCCCCAAAATGGCCATACAATGCTTTTTCACGAGAGCAATTCAATCCAGAACTTTCGGTAGTTTTCGGTCGTCACGTGATGTCATCTCGGCATAGGCTCGTAGCATGATAGATTTGTGGTTTTACTTCGGTTCATTTATTGAGGTGTCGTATATATTACCTTTCTAATAAACTATAAATGTTTAATAATAATATCTGAGATACTCGATAATTTTGTTTGCGACTTTACTTCTTGATGAATAATGATTGAGCACTAAGGTAGCAACATTACATTACATAGAGTTATCATATCTTGGAATCGGGAAAGGAGGACGCTTTTTCAAAATTTTCAGACTTAGAGTTGTGGAGTAAAATTAAGGAAAAATTTTACGTCGTAGTTGGTCGACTAAAAACAAGGTAAACTTTCCGGTTCAACTCCGGAAATACAGTTTTTCACGTCATCCGTTGGTTGCCTGAGAAAAAAAAAGGTCTTAACTTAGGTTCGGGTTCTAACCAGTGTTGGGATGACTCGAGTCATGACTTGACTCGAGTCAGACTCGAGTCACCTTTTTCGTATGACTTGACTTGACTCGAGTCACTTTGCTAAAATGACTTGACTTGACTTGACTCGGCGTATCAGAAATGTGGATTGACTCGTGACTCGGAGCAAAATTCATGAGTCAATTTCAAGTCATCAAGTCATCGGTGTTGATAAAAATCGCTGCATCTTGCATATCATCGGATTGTTCGCAAAACGCTGGTGTAACCCGTGAGAGCGACCAATCCTTCAATGATCGTGAGTTTTACTGAGCCTCCGTTGTTCTCTCGCAAATAAATTGACCGCAAACGAAGTGAACGAAGCTTACAGCCTACGTTGTCGTAAACGAGTACAGTAAAGTAATTTAATAGCAAAATGTCTATTTCTGTTGTCTTACCTCAACCAAACCTCTTGTTTTATTGAAATTGAATTCGAATACAGTTTATATAGTCCTCAGCCATTGGCGCCGGCTCGAATTGTATCATATCAATTTGTAAATGGGTGATGTATAGCATCTTATCAATTCCTTTCTCTATTCTCTATTTCTGCTGGTAACTGTAAACGGGGCTATGCAATTAGCAGTTTTACGTATATGTGAGCAATACAATGCCTTCTTGCGTGCATATTTAACTCTACATTCGTTCATCTGTTCAAAATCAATGACCATGCAATCCGTATTTCAGACAGCTCGCAAAATGTAATGACGTAATCATGCCTCATACTTCGAAAAGGCAACTTGACTTGAATTGTGACTTGACTCGTGACTTGACTTGACTTGACTCGACTTGACTCGAGTCACCTCCAAAAATCGAGTGACTTGACTTGACTCGAGTCACCTTCGAAAATCGATTGACTTGACTTGACTCGAGTCAAAATGTGCAATGACTCGAAATGACTCGTGACTCGAAGGTAGTGACTTGATCCCAACACTGGTTCTAACCATGAATTCGCGTCGTACGGTAACCCTACATTACGTGCAAACTGTTTAAAAAACACCACAAGGTGAGTAAACACAGTCTTTCGTGACATCCGCACTGAAACTGCCCTGTCGTTTTGCCGAAGAGACGGGTAATCGTTTGGCTTTTGGATCTGCTAGTCAAGTGCTTTTTTTCAACCTTTGCGAGCATCATCCATATATTTATTTCAAATAAAATTCATCCGCACAAACCAACCGAAAATACAAAAAAAAAAAGTTACGTAACAATATTTTGTTCAGATAAGCCTACGCAACAAGTATGCTACTGGTTTACGCCAAAAAGTAGGCTACGTGTCTCATTAAAAAGACAACTATATTTCCCTCGTTTTGATTTCAACTATAGCGCTATAAAACCCTCTTCGGCCAATAAGTTGTCCGGGTGTGTATAATACGTCTATATAATGCTTGGATGGCCCGGTCTTTATAAAAAGAAAAATCCAGCACTTCTATTTAAAATATAGCGTAATCTCCGCGATTGAAAAATGCTTACTGGCAGAAATCGTTTTAAGAGCATCACATAAAGGCCGCGAAGGCTCCATTCAGTTCGCCGAAGGGGTGGAAAACCCGGATGTTTGTTTTGATGCTTCTGCCTGATGACTAGGAAAATAAGTTTCTAACTAAACTATCAAGGTGAGTGACTGAACTTGAACATATTAGAGCTCGATCTCTACCTCATGATGTATAACGTAGCCTATTTTGTCTTTCTTTTTTCAATTTCCCATATTCAGTCACGCGAGTAAATGAGAACAATAGTAAAGAAAGTCATGATAACGCGTCTTCGGCTCTTTAGCCCAATCCAACTTGGAAGTTCATTACAGTTCAATAACCTTAAAGCAGGTTCTTAACTATTTAGACCAGGACCCAAATCTGTGTTTTAGCGGCATCTCGCGACCCAAGTCTCACACATCAAAAACAATGCATTATTATATTAGTATGCTACGGGCATATAGAGAACATGCACCAAACAATTCCACGCAACACAGTTCTATGAAACATGTCTGACGCACGCAATTTCTGAAGTGGGGTGAATTACATCCCTCTGCGTGTCGTATTTGTACGAGGCCTAGCCTACTGCAGTACTGAATGTCTATACTCAGATCGCATGGATGTGGTATTCGGAGCGCGCAGACTGCCTACCATTTCGACGGCGGTGCATATCGATATCGAAAGTATTAACCAACCAACGACGGCCATTTTGGCCAAAGTTCTTTTTGGCATCGCACCTTCCCGGCGGCATGTTAGCCAAACTTCACGTCTTCATGTGTCCAGACGCAGAAGGGGTTGGACTCGAAATGGATGCGTCTCATGCAACGCACTCCCATACCCTAAAGCTGGGGTGGACATACTGGACAACCTTTTTACCATACCAAATACCCATGTTAAAGTGTCCAGCATGTACATTATCAGTGAACTCTGGACTAATTTGTTTAATGATATAAGCTATTAAGCACAGAATTCGCAAGTGGTCACTGGTTTTATTACGGGAATGCTCATGCTCGCGCGAAGGGCAAATTCATTTTCAGATTTCAGTAGTTTTACCTATTATTTCTCATCCCATGTGATCTGATTCACCGGTATGGTTGATGGAGGGTGTGTTTTCCAAAATTTAGGGCAAGTCATAAATGATGATGCGGCTTCGGTTGAAAAGTACTGCGTAAGCTAGTCTATACCCTAAGAAACCATAGGCCTCGGGGGTTAGACTAGAACAGTGTCACGAGACGTCATAGGTTCACGTTCGCGTTCACACAGAACCTTTCAAAAATGTTCGCGTCCACACAAACCTGAACCTTTCAGGGGTTAACACCATTCCTAATGTTTAGAGATGTTTTGTAGGGGTTTCGGATTAAATTATCTTGCAAAAAAAAAATTATTTTCTCCTAATGTGAGACATATAACCACTATTCCAGAGTAACTTCAATATGAGCTGCTACATAGAAATGACTGCGACGTTATTGTAGTCATGTAGGCTATGTTTCGATTAGGCCCAGAAGAGTCGTCGGAAACGTTACGCGTTAATATTACATGCGCCACCACCTATCTTTGTGCAAGTCAATGAATTTACGGCACTCGTTCGATCATAGTGTCCTATATGGTGTCGACACAAGCAAATCGCACGGTTCAATGAAATTGTATCACGTCACAGTTTCCATTTGGCTACAGGCAATTTGACGGTGATTTTTGACCGACTTGCCGAGCATCAAATTTGATAAAACGGGTATCAATCGAAAGCCGCCGCCGTACTGATTACGAAAATATAAATTTTATTCCGCTCGCGGCCCTGGAACCCCCACAATCAGCCTCTAATTTTTCATTGTTATGGAGATTGGCATTGGGACGCAACAATGCTGTCTAGCGAAACGAGACAGGTGCTCGAGAAAAAGGGAGCCAGACAGTATTGTTGCGTCTGTCGTTTCGCCAGACAGCATTGTTGCGTCCCAATGCCAATCTCCATAACAATGAAAAATTAGAGGCTGATTGTGGGGGTTCCAGGGCCGCGAGCGGAATAAAATGGAAACTGTGACGTGATACAATTTCATTGAACCGTGCGATTTGCTTATGTCGACACCATATAGGACACTATGGTTCGATCATGTCAAATCGACGGCACGGATTTTCGATGCACGGCAGTTTATTTCAAGAAATGCAGCCACAGAATTCGCTTTGAAATAATAACGTCTTCCAATTTCTACATAACTATAATATATAATGTTAATTTCAAGGAAGGTAATTTTAATTATATTTATCACTAGGCTACAGTTAGTATTTGGATAGGACAGATTACGGTTGCGCGATAATAGAGCTAAATTTGAACTACAACTTGAGGATACGCGGAGCTCTGTGAAGGTCGAATAGGGGTGCCACGCAGCCAAAAAGGTTGAAAACCACCGGACTAGAATCTTTGAAAATTAACACAACAACATTCGTCCAAATCGTGCCAAATGCTTTGGTTTGCTCTTCGGATCTCACACGTATTTATAACTGAAACGGATGATGGAACCAAAATTGATAAACAGATTTTCGAATGTACGTCCGCGTCGTCCAGCATATGTCCATTTCTATTTGGCAGTTCATCTCCATCTAGCGACTGCTCACTAGTTTTCGCTGAGACTGACAACTTGTCCATTTTTTCACGAACCCCAACAAAACATCTTCAATGAGCAGTATATGCTTGTATCAGTAGGACGCTGTCAATTTATCAATTATGATGAGTTTGCACAATAGGATATTCCATCCCAGACTGCCAATTTTGTAGTGAGTAGTAAAGTTTTGCCAGTTATGAAGCGAATCTGTCTTGCGATTTACCTAATTGAAAATACAAATTTGGCCATCAATCATTTTGCAAATTTGGACTTTGAAGGTCTCTTGGACACTCCGAAAATGCTTGGCGGACCTTCTGTTGAGAACCACTGATGTAGGCTAGACCGCTAGAGTGCACTATTTAGAAACGTCAGGCAAGATGTCGGCTACCTATGGAAGAAGTCTGAGGTATCGCGTGGACAGAAATCCCAAGCTAAGCTCATGTTCCACTACTGCAAAAGGCACCTTTTTCAAACGGTCTCAATAAAGAAATTTGATAGTGACCGCGAATATAATATCTCACAAATTACAATAGCTACGCGGCACCATATATTGCACATCCTGGTCTGGAACATAAACCTGCATATTTATTGTGATAGAAATTCATTGCGGTCTTTTGTAATGCGGCATCTGGTACATCCTTTCCACCCCATCAAAGTGGTACACCAAGTTGAAGCACGTCACATTGTGATATCCGTAGAAAGTAACGACTTTAGCAAGAAAAAATGTGTTATCATGGTGATACTGCTATCGTCTCAAATTTCTGGTGCCGGTAGGTAAAAAATATATAGCTCAGTGATTTATCATTTGCCGGATGTTATGATATGGGTGGTGGTGTCGACACAAGCAAATCTCACGGCTCAGTGAAATTGCATCACGTCACAATTTCCATTTGGCTACAGGCAATTTGACGGTAATTTTTGACCGGCTTGCCGAGCATTAAATTTGGTAAAACGGGTATCAATCGAAAGCTGACTCAATGCACTGATGACGAAAATATAAATTTTATTCCGCTTGCGGCCCTGGAACCCCCACAATCAGCCTCGAATTTTTCATTGTTATGGAGGTTGGCATTGGGACGCAACAATGCTTTTTGAACCTTTTTCTCTTGAGCTACACTCTCGTTTCGCCAGACAGCATTGTTGCGTCATGAGCTTCTCTCTCGTTTCGCCAGACAGCATTGTTGCGTCCCAATGCCAATCTCCATAACAATGAAAGATTCGCGGCTGATTGTGGGAGTTCCAGGGCCACGAGCGGAATAAAATTTATATTTTCGTAATCAGTGCAGAATCAGCTTTCGATTGATACCCGTTTTACCAAATTTAATGCTCGGCAAGCCGGTCAAACATGACCGTCAAATAGGCCTTTTGCAGGACTTCGATCACGTGACTAGGTCGCATAGCAACCACAAATTGGTTAGCAAGCTACTTTCTCGCGCACCTGCTTCAGTGCTAAATATCGCATATTGTACTGTTGATTTCTGGTTGTAAACGTTTCGGAAATTTGTTGTAGAAGTCATCAGAGATTCACCTATGCTAGATGCCAATCCTGTACAAAGCATATAGAATGATATCGTCAGAATTACGCAGAAATCCGTCGTTAACGTAGCTGTATTCCGGATACAGTATATTATCGTTTTCGGGCTGTAAACGTTTTATATAAAACGCAATTGTCATGGAAATGCGCAAGGATTCAAATATGTCTGATGTCTTCGATTCATGAACTATGTAAACTCCTTGCGTCAAAATGATCGACATTGTAGCCGTTATTTGGTAGTCAACTATGATTTTATGACACAAAATTCGACATTGCAGGACATGACTGCGTGATATTTATTGCAGCATTAAGTTAGGTGTGGATGGTAAGTATACTATACTATAGTTGTATTGTAGTGGTAGTTGGTAATCATTGCAGCATTTTGATGATTGATATCGATTGCAATTTATATAGGATACTGCTATTTTTAAGCCTAGAGACAATGACTGCCAGTGCCAGTACGTTGATGTGTCAGGAATTCATGCCATGTGCAACATACTATATATATATTAACCCTCCTCCCGCGGTCGGCCTCAGGACCGAATTTTAATGCATTTAGAAAAAGATTCATAAAATCCGAACCACGGGACTTGATTCGACGCCTAATATATCGCTGTAATCAGGAAACAGGCGCCTAACCAACTGAGCTACTCTGAAAGCGAGAGAGTAACAGGTGATGCCCCTGTACCGGGAAGTGTTCTCAACTTTTTGAAAATAAAAGAGAATTCGACTTTTGAATTTGCTGCTACGTCATACACGGAGCTGCTCGGGATAGAGTCATCGCCTGACTGATTTCACAGCAATATCAGGATTCCAAAACGACCTGAGTGAAGTTCTTACGATAATACAGTCGATTGTAACGAGTGCTGATGTACCGATGGCTACAGCTGGCTACTGTGTGTTCGACGCCAGGCGTCTCGCATTCAGCGCACATACACGCGTCGCGTGTTATTGTTCGAAAATGACGTAGTATCGCGGACGTTGAAATTATTCATTTCACAACGCCGTTATATGGTAATCGCTTATCAATTCTTTGTACGAGATAGTGTTATGTGTTGAAACGAATTTGCCGTTGTAAAACAACTATAACTGAATTGGTTGAATTGACAGGTAGTCATACCTGCAATATGAATACACATTCTTACTGATATTTTAGTTGGCATTTCAAATCAGTTTATCAAATATTATGCAAGCCATCGACGGTGGTGGTGTAGACAAACGCTTTGAGACAAGGCCTATCTATTGAACAGATAATAGGCATCCACAACCACCTCAGCTATCGCAGAAGAATAGTGGTTTCTGTACCACACGCGCATCGCAGCAATCAGTTTGCTTCGAAGTGCAGCCATATTTTGGTAAAAGAATATAGTATATTGCATGATACAACATATGAAATAATGCATCACGCGTGGAATACAACCGCAAATTGAAATGGTGACAAACCAAATCTAGCACCAACAAATGGAAAACCATGTCATGGGTACAATGATGGCTTCGTATGAAACAATGTAGATGACGTAGTGGCCTATATAGCATTGGCGACTCAACTTATTATAAAGATATACCTTGTTATGCGTAATCTGCAACATGAAATCTGCGCCAAGCACAACAGCAAATAAATTGCGGCGTGTTATTGTTTTGGTAATAACATAGGATCCCTGACGTTGAAATGATTCATTTCACAATGTCGGTATATGCACTCGCTTGTGTCCATTCTTTGTACGAGATAGTGTTATGTGTTGAAACGAACTTTGCCGTTGTAAAACAACTAGGACTGAATTGGTTGAATTGACAGAGTCATACCTGCAATGTGAATACAGTGCTTCACTGATATTTTATGGGCGTTTCAAATCAGTTTATCACATATTATCGAGCGGTGCGTTTCGTGCGCTACCACGGGAAAGATGCGCAACATTTTCACCAGAAATGTCGTAAATTTGCTGTCATATCAAGAGCGGAGATCATGTAACTCACTGAAGATGGTAGTGTTGATGTATTGGTATGAAAAGTACGAATAATCCATATGCGTAATCTGCAACAGCAAGTCCGCGCTAATCACAACATGGAATATATTGCTAAAACCCACGCATGTTATTTCGTAAAATATGTTTACTTCCAATTCGAATAATCTGTCCTGCGACCAATGTTAGATATAAGCATTACAATAGATGGGCGATGACATAGTCAACAGCTGTTTGGAGAAAAGAGCTGCATATGAATATGACGTCTGTAACGGAGATGCGCTGGTCACGGGCGCTGGTTTATCTCGCGCGCGCACATGCACTCGAGCGCCGCCGCAAGTTGTATTTTGCGCAAAACGTTTTTGTGTATTCAATCGGTATTTTGATGAGGTTATTTCAAAGTCTAATAGGTTATTTATGGCTCGACGTATGCGTATTGATACTAGCTATCCATCTGAAATAGATGTAACTTTCTGCGACCAGTATAACGCAAGATATTCGGGATTAAGTGAAGCGTGTTCGTGAAAATACAATCCGGGCTCATGCATGAGCCAACCGCGTAGCGAGGGTTAAACATCCTATGCTATTGTATAGCTTCTCAGTTAAACAATTCAAAATATTTAGACCTCTACACCTATATTACAAGTTATTGATCATTCTGTCATGCTGCCGAGTGCCACTATACCCGAAGAAAAATGATCATCAGCTCCAATTGAGGGTGCAACAAACTGTGCCGAGGCCTGGATTACTTGATTGATTGCCTGGATTGGATTACTTCACTATTTGGCACAGTGCAAATATCTTGAGTTTCAAGACATGGCTATACCACATGTATACGAATTAATGATCTGATGGATTATCCCAAGAGAGCCGAACATAGGCAACTAAGAAATTGATGATGCCCGCGTCAAGAATTCAGCCTGGAGCCAATTATTATCACCACATAAAATTCGGTCATGCAGTAGAAGGCAGCGTGGTTTCATGCCAACAGAAAATGTCAGCAGATGATCTGGCCACTGCCTAACTGTCGTGAACTTCTTTCCCGATGTTGATGTCTGCTTCGAAAATGATATTTCATTTGTGTACAGCAAGACAAGCGCTCTTCCGTAGATGCTATGAATCTGTCTAGACAAGTGGCTATGGAGGTAGATGAAAATACATAGGCATAAGAGTCTCGGCAGTTATTGAACTTGATAAGGTTAACATGCATTTTTCTTCAACTATTTCTTATGCTCTGGGTATCGAATGCACAAAAATTAATAAATTGCACTTCTTTGCAAGTTTATTTGAAAATTCAATGAATCAAAGAATATCATAAGTTCAGAATAGCACGGAGTCAATGCAAAAGAAACAATGTTCGTCGTCTTTAGAGGATGTTTCTGAGTTGGTTGAACCAATACACAGAGGGGGTCAGCAACGAAGTACTATTTTACCTGAGTACTAGCGTCATTATGAGTTTAATTATGAGTTTAGGCTACTTCCACTTCTACTTGACACTTTTAGGTAGTATTTTTTTGTCAGGTTGGGGATTTTGTCAACTAGAAAGTAGCTTTGGCGCATGATTGCATCCCCTTCAAGCGTGAGGTTGTCATAACAACTGGGCAAAATAGCCCCAGTACCACGGTAACTAAATTAATTTTTGAAAATTGCACATATTTGTGGTGTCATCACCCTTTTGCGTTGATCAAGAAGATGCAACATGAAATGTTTACAGTTGTCACGTGGCATTAATTTCTAAAACTAAGGGACCCTCAACCAAATCTACTTCATGTAACGAATTTCTTGACTACTTTTCAGAAATTCATTTCTACTTCCACTTGAAGTACTTTGGACATGTCCTGGAAGTAATTAGTGCTACTTGTACTGGAGTATAAATTGAGGCATTACTTGTACTCGGTTCCCAAAAATGACCACGTTGACCACCTCTGGGTATAGGATGACCGATCTTGTCACTGCGTTTGAGCTGCTCTAAGAGTTATTTGATAGTTACTTCCCTTAGTTCGCTAAATAGCGCACATATGTGACATCAACTATTTATCAAAATCGCGTGTGATTTGCCAAATCCACTTCAATCGCAGTTGTGAAGTAGTGCTAATAAGATCGGCATTGTATAAGGCAACAATAAAGTGCACTGCTTTGCTTAGTCTTGATGGCAGGTACTCCCAAAAGATACTTCCGATGTGTTCAGCGGTTTTATAGCAGCACGCCAGCACCCAAACCAGCAGACACCAGACAGTATATCCTGATCCTTGCGGGTCCCGGCTGCTTCAGTCATATCTTCCATCCAAAATCAGGCTCCACAACAGACAAATAGTTCTGCTTGAACTAACAAATACTCTTACCAGAATATAAACCAATCGCTTTACTTCAAATGCATAAATTTAAGTACATATGATCAGAGTTGAGTACCGTAATACGACAACGTTACCGATGGATTTCTGCGTAATTCTGACGATATCATTCTATATGCTTTGTACATGATTGACATCCAGCATAGGTGAATCTCTGATGACTTCTACAACAAATTTCCGAAACGTTTACAACCAGAAATCAACAGTACAATATGCGATATTTAACACTGAAGCAGGTGCGCGAGAAAGTAGCTTGCTAACCAATTTGTGGTTGCTATGCGACCTAGTCACGTGATCGAAGTCCTGCAAAAGGCCTATTGCCTGTAGCCAAATGGAAATTGTGACGTGATACAATTTCACTGAGCCGTGAGATTTGCTTGTGTCGACACCATATAGGACACTATGGTCTCACATGGTCTCACATAATATTTGCTTTGAGTCACATACATTTGTCATGATTAAATTTTGGGTTAATTTTGACTTTTGAAGGCATTTGTTTTGAAGTTTTACAGGTACGCAAGGTCGAAAAGGCTAAGAACCACTGAATTGCAGTATTTAAAAATATCGCATTGCGCAGCATGATCAATCACTGATCATGGTGATCTGTGGCACAAGCCGCATCGACTTAAAATTGACCGGTTTTATATCTTAACCGGTTTCGGTTTTACGGAAATACTTTTGAGCGCCGAGCTTTCATCTTTGCTTCGCAGCGGCTTTCTCGCACTGAGTTCTATAAACTTTCTCGTTTCGAAGAGAATGTATCGACGGGATCTCAAGTCTTGCACTGTTTTGGTACGCTTTGAATAAACGGCTTGAGCTCGCTATAGTGGATCTTGGCAATGGCGCCATCATATATGAGCCAGAGTGAGCTCGAGAGAAGAAATTGGCCTTGCAAATTGGAATATCATATATCGTTATTCAGCCAAGCTTTGGGTTTATGCAGTTTCTGGAGATTCCCTTATCTGGCGTTGGAAAATAATGGTGGTGAGTATTATACTTACGTTATTTTACTGTTCTGTAAGAATCGTGTACATCACAGTATAGTACCAAAACAACCATGCATCAAATGATGTAATTTTCCTAATTATATTTGGTGATACCTGATACGATTACAATGTTCATTATCTTTCCCATTCTCTACTAGTTGCTGACGATTACCCCTGGCGAGTGCCAGCCGAAAATATTCGGTTCATTTCTATAGGAATATTCTATTCAATCGTATATTGAAGTTCTGTACCAGGTACCTTAACCCCTGGCCCTATGGAATCTCGGTTCATTTTTGAAATTAATTCTGCGTGATGAGAGCTTTCCTGCATAGAATAATTAAGTAATTGAACAGAAAGTTCTGCGTGACGTTGCCACCAATTCCACTCTGGTACCTTAGTACAGTGTTGGGATGACTCGAGTCACCTTTTTCGAATGACTTGACTTGACTTGAGTCACTTTGCTGAAATAACTTGACTTGACTTGACTCGACGTATCAGAAATATGGATTGACTCGTGACTCGGGGCAAAATTCACGAGTCAATTTCAAGTCATCAAGTAATCACTTAATCTTGCATTATGTTCTGATAGTTCCGAAACGCTGGTGTAACCGTGAAAGCGACTAATCATTTAATGACCGTGCGTTTTACTGAGTCTCCATTGTTCCCTCACAAATAAATTGACCGCAAATGAAGTGATCGAAGCTTACAGCTTACGTTGTCGTAAATTAGTATAGTAAAGTAATTAATTTCTGTTTTTACCTTAACCAAACCTCTTGTTTTATTGAAATTGAATTCGAATTTAGTTTATACAGTCCTCAACCATTGGCACAGGCTCGAATTGTATCATATCGATTTGTAAATCGGTAATGTGAAGTGCATCCTATCAATTCGTATCTATTCTCTATTTTGGCTGGTAACATATAAACTGTGGTTTAGCAGTTGTACGTATAGGTGTATGTGAGCGATACAGCTTCTTCTTGCGTGTATATTTAACTCTGTATTCGTTCATCATTTCATAATGAATGACCACTCAATCTGTATTTCAGACAGCTATAGCAAGATGCAATGACGTTATCATGCCCCATACTTCGAAAAGGCAACTTGACTTGAATTGTGACTTTGACTCGTGACTTGACTTGACTTGACTCGTCTTGACTCGAGTCACCTCCAAAAATCGAGTGACTTGACTTGACTCGAGTCACCTTTGAAAATCAATTGACTTGACTTGACTCGAGTCAAAATATGCAATGACTCGAAAGGACTCGTGACTCGAAGGCAGTGACTTGATCCCAACACTGCCTTAGTACCTCCAACCCAAGATTGAAGAAGCTCTATAATTCGTCCACCAGTCCCATTATATGAAAAGAATAATATAATATCCCACTTAATTTCTGATTAGTAGACATAAATGAATTGGTTAATCATGGCATTGACTGTTTCCATTTCGGCTACGGTATGTTTCAATCAACTGATGTTGGTCGTATATTTTTTTTAATGAAGTTTTCTACATTGTTGTCTGTACAAGTGATTCCTTAATGTAGGCTAATTTACAATTAGATCAGCCGGTCACTCCTGACTCCAGATTTTCGGGATATGTCGCAGTATTTCATTGTTGATTTGACGGCCTGTTTATATCTTGAGACAGCCTATCATACTGACCAATCCTCTCCCTAATTGATTTCAAAGCATCACCTTCAAGACGTATGTATTTTGAACACTCTAAGTTGGCATTTTTGGAAATCGTTCATATCTGAAAGAGTCGCTATAGAATACAGCCGTTTGTTATTTTCATTATTGTACGTTTACAGATAGATTGGAATGTAGCGATATTCCCATGACGCTTCTAATCAGTATTTTGGTATTGCAGCTCCGTTCATGTACGCATTTTTGTTGCTATATTGCTTAGTCGGGATCCCAGTGGTATTCATCGAGATGGCTTGGGGACAATATAGCAATTTGGCTCCGCCGCAAGGATTCAGCACTATTCCGATCATGCAAGGTATTAAAACACTTAATAATTAACCATAAAAATGACATGATCGAAACAAGATCACTCATTTGAATAGTACAGATAAATTGCTTTTGATGATGCGAATCATGCCATCTATGCTATAAATTTCACCATTGGATGCTATGTTGGATCCTAATTTTGAAATTATGAAACTCACGAGTAATCCATGTATAGCAGATTTACTGATTGACGATGATAAATGACTCTAGACAATCAGAAGCTAGGTTTATTTATAGAAGTGCAATTCGTATGTGTACCAAGTGCAATTTTCTTGAATTATTTCCCATTCCGCTTTATACAGGTGTCGGATGGTCAATGCTGCTTGTAGCACTAATGGTTGTGTTTTACCACGGAGCCGCTGCCTACTACTTATTACTTTATACTGTTTCATCAATGTCCAATCCATTGCCATTTGCCTCATGTAATAACACATGGAATTCAGAGTTATGTCAATACCAACCAGGTGGGAGTTTGTTATTGTTTGCATTTGAACTACATCGATTTTATAGATGATCTGATCCAAATGGTAGTTGTTTTCTGTATCCATTATCATAGAGACATTGCCGACTACTATTTTGTGACCCATAACTTTAAAAATATTGATAATCGACTGTGTATTTTTTTATTATGGCAATATAGCATATAAGATTTGTATTGTCTGTAGCTGCACATTGCAGTAAATCAGTACAACTGCTGTCTTCGTAGTTGTTGGTACTAAGTGCTATTGCAAAATTTCGTATTCATAATAGACCCTTGAGGGAGATGAATCTATTGTCAGATTTTCTGTATTTATGATCATAATGGCACTATGTTGGTTGTAAGGTAAATATCATTGGCTGTGTCGGAGGATTAAAGGCTGGTGTTACTTATGTATTTTCGACTTGGAAGATATGATCATTGGTTTAATGTTGCTAAAAGACTTCTGCTTTGATGCTAATATTAAATTACTTTACACTGAATGCACCCACATAATCAGAGATTTATGGAATATAGGCCTGAACACCTAAGTGTGCATATTTTTCATGTGTGTTATCAAAAGAAGTCATATCGGAATCACAATATTACCTGCCAGTTATCCAAAACAATTTTCTGTGTATTATCTAATTCCTCTACTGCACGCTGTGTCCTATGGAAATTGTTAATAGTTCACGCAAGTACTTATTAGCCACTAATAATAGTTTCATAACAAGTCTTGAAAGGGAATGATGATTGATGAATACTTCAACATAAACCCCAATCATTTTAGCATTATGATGTGGACTGCTAACTCTTGATGTCAGCAGAACCAGGAAAATCCCCACATGCTTAACATTTTATGACATGTCTTCCATCATGATCATTGTACCATAGCAGGATCTTGTTTCAATGCGTAAAAACTTATAATGGCCTTGGCATATATTTACAAAACTCGTGGTGGCTATGAAGTGCACTCGTGCTGAAAAATAACCATAAAGATGGCATGTAGGTGTTGAACTAGGCTTATTGGTTGTATATGTTTGAAATCCGTAGGCATTGATATATAGCGATAGCAATTTAAGCATGGTTATTTAATAATTTCCACGTCCGACTGATTAGCATTGGTAGACCCTAAAAAGGTAGGATCTTTCTCTTAGTCGATACTTATGAATCTTTTGAACACACAGAACGTTCAATGTATATGTTTCTTACGTTTCTGCTACAGTGCTTTTATACTCTGTAGTCAATATGATACAATACAATCCAAATGATTTTGTTTTGATTTTTGATGACTGCACTGTTTTACCTGGATAAATAACAAATAGTGCTTCTTAATATATACGAGTTTTGATCTAAGAGTTGGGTATGAATAAATTTGAAAGGGGAATGTATGAGATTAGAGGCTGGTGATTTCATCATTGCTTTTTCACCTCTGTGGTATGGCTTTTATATCAATGATACAGTATTAATAATGTTATTTGCGTTGTCTTATCATTGGCCACCACTGACCCAAATCAGATAGTATTGTTAATTTTTAACACAGGGCAATACTGGTAGTATGAAGTGGGCTTATTGGCATGCTTGCTGAATTTATTTTGTTGAGCCGTGTTGCTTACATAAACTGTCTTTGGTAATAAACAGCAAACGTTTATGGCAATTAGCTCTCAACTTGAGCTTAACTATTTTTGATCAACTCCACTGTTTTGTAGCTTTAGTTCTACACGTACTGTAGTCATGAATGTTGTGTGTACACACCACAGTTTTAATCTCTATATTTGTTCATCTTTTTCACTAATCCGTTGCTACTTGCTGGCACAATCATATGGTTAATTCTGGTTGCTATTCCAGATCCGGACTGCATATCTTCGGCTGTAGAAGGCTTCACCCGCAAGAATGATGCATACGGCATTGAAACTGCTGATGGCTTCATACCCAAGAGATTTTGCGATTACACATATAATGGTTCACATCCGACCCCTTCTATTGAATTTTGGACGTAAGAGTGGCTTTACTTCAGTTGCAATAGGCTGCCATTACAACCTCTCATAAACCACTAGAATAATAATGAAACGAAAAAACGATTGCACAAGTGAAATACGTGTTTTGACGTACGCAACATCGCTAAAGGTGTTCACTTTCGGAATAAACTAGTAACCTGACCACCTGTATTGATGACGTTGATAACCAGCCATCCATATCTGGCCATCAGATTTCCTCATTTTTATGGCAAGTTCAATTAATTACTGGTTACAAGCAGAGGTGTTTATTTTGCTCATCAATTTTCCATCCCAATATTCAAAGTCTGGTTATTAAGCAGCTTATAAGCAATAAGAGAACTGTATCCACGATAATTTCCCTAATTACGCCATAAGATATTAAAGTTTGCTGCTAAATGTTACGGGAAGTTGTAATTGATTGTAGGACCATGATGAGCTCAAGTTTATTCAAAACCTATAAAGTAGATGTGATTCGTTAATTTGTGATCCAGGCTCATTTCCTGTACATTGCCTAGCCAGGCTTAGGTGGGTGTCTGATTTCAAAATCTATGACGCATCCAAGGTGCTAGCTAGTACGCCTGCTTTCTAAATTGCCTCGGATTGTGAAGATAAGCCTATACCATCGGCTTTGATTGTCATTAGGCCTATTTACTTAGACAAATTGCCGAGGCGTATTGTGTTTTCTGCACGATCCCTCGAACTGCGAGAGTGAGACCAATGACATCAATGTTAAACACCTGTTGATGTTGATTCTCTCAATCTCGTGCAGGAGAAACTTGGCAGAGAACGGGGACATTTGTCGTAACATTCAGAACGTGCCGGCGATATTGATGGGCGCCTCGTCGCCGTTTCTGATGCCGGCGATTGCGATCGGCGTTTTCCTTTTCGTCAGGCTGTTGGTGTCGTTCTTTTCGTTGCTGCAGGAGGTTCGATTTACGGGGAAGGCAAGTGGATTTTTCGATTAATACTCGTGTTGGCCTGCTTCGAAATTTCAGATTTTCTAGCACACATGTGACAATATTTGAGTGCCACATAACTTCTTTACGATTTGAAAAGTTAATATTCCCTTTAATTTGATCGAAAAGACCTGCAACTACTCACTGAACATCACTTACGGCTACTCTCTATCGAGTACAACAGCAATTTTATTCAAGTATTTATAAACGTGATTTTTTCTGTTCCCGGCCTGAATTGCTGCAATAGTAAATAAGATTTTCACGATGTTTGTGGTCAATTGGACAGCTTCAACCCGTCAAATAAGGCCCACTTGGTAACACATTGACTACCGGTACCCGTATTGATGCTGCGGCCTGCGGGGTCATCAAAAACTGGGAAATTGGCCCACTAGCACATTTGAGTTTGAGACTCCCGGTCGAAGCAGTCAGCGACTGTACTTGAGTAGAAGTCAAACTAAAGTTGTAAATATTTATACGATGAGAAGTAGTGGAAGTAGAAAACTAAGGTCTGAAAACTACGTAAGTACGGTAGTCTATTAGTCAAGGTTAGTACTCAAGTAGCAAGAATAATGCAGTAAATATCAACGTAATTACAAATAAAAGTGGCAATTTGGAAAGTACTTGAATTATGTAAGCAGCTACAACGAGTAGATTTTTGGTTGATGGTTTGCGTGCTTTTAGCAGTATAGTGGATACTTTCGGTTTTGCTGGACGAATCTATGAGACTAGCGCAAACTGACTAGTGGAACTGCAAATCGATGCACCGTAATTCTCGAAAATATATTCAGTTACGATGATACAGAGGCTATTTCGCCTAGTGACAATTTCACTTGTGCGCATTATGTAACGATATATGAAATGTATGTAAATAATTTTGCCTAAAAACTGTAGTGGTAGTAGGCTGAAACGTAATGACTCTCAAAAGTGAGTCGTGCTGTATAGGCAAAATCTGCTTGAGTACCGTACTCCTAGAAGTACCTCGTTAGTGATCATGACCACCTCTGTCTGCCGGTTATGATATTTTTTGTTGTATTCCTATTCCTATCAGTGATAGATTTGGAAAACATTACGAATCATTGCAGTTTTGTGTCTCTGGGTAATATTGACATTGAGGCGAGGGTTTTGCCTGCCAGCGGCTGGGTTCTTATGGGACAGCCGGCGGGAATATTGAACCCAAGGTCTCTGATTTTGCTTACGAGCGATGCGACTGGGTTTAGGCCACGTTCGTTATTTTTGAAATTATTGACTGCTAGTGATCAAGAAAATGCTCTGCTATCATTATTCTGTCTTCTCCAGATCGCTTATGGACTGTGTACCATTCCGTTTGCCGTGTTGGTTATGGTGCTGGTGCGATGTCTCACTTTAACAAACGCTATGGAGGGTGTGAAATACCTTTTCATCACTCAAGATCTGACCAGCTTTCAGTCTCCCAAGGTTTGTCTGATTTTATTCTGTGCTAAACGGATCTCTATGCTACCGATTCAGTTGAGGATATCATAGATCCATTGTTGGTTTGCGACAGGCTGGTAGTCTGCTTTAATTTTGTTGTATATGCGAACGTCTTCGAAATGGCGATGTCTCTCGATTCGTGAAAATGTAATGTGCATGTGCAATAGCAATCTGAGGACATAATTTTGCTGTCACCAGATGCATATGTGCATTGATGCATTTTTCACCTTGGTATTTTTGGATATCTCAACCTCTTTTGTCAACTGGTAGACATTGGCTTATGTATTCCACTTCTAGAGACTCAGCCAATCGATGCAACTGTTGATAATTACTTAAATGCCAATCTTTGTACTCGAGGCCATAAACCTGTTAATATAAGGTATCTCTACTCGCTACGGTCCGGGCCTAGGGACGCTATTGATATACCCATGTGTATGAAAATAATTATGATATGCATCTGTAGCCTATTGTTCCTCTGGTGCATGATGCTTTCTCAATGTTGCGTGATGTCATTTAGTCATTACGTATTCCAATTCCTGACCGCGAACGCATACTGACATTGGTTCGATAGGATACACGTTGTTTGATGGTCAACACTAATGGTTTCTTCATCAATAATGCACATGCGACGGTTTGTTTTAGGCTAATTGGGATAAGCATAGGCCTAAAATTGATATGAGTTTAGTCGGTCACCGTTAATTCACAATGACATGCTGAATGCTGATACCTAATGCCTGAAAATACAGTAGGGAACCTGGATTATACGAATTTATTGATGCCACTCGCTGACCGTTTCATTTAAGGACATGATTACGTGATCTCGTACCTACTGCAACCTTTCGACTTTGTTTCCATTTCACACTGTGAAGCAGATTGAAGTGCTCTACTTATCAAGCGGTGTTAGTCATAAAAAGTATACCAGAACGAACCATAATTATGATTTTGCAACCGCAAGTTTTTTAGTGCAGTGACATAATTCTCCTTTCGAACGCATTTTATAATTGTAGCGTTTAAATCGAATTTGTTTGATGTGAAACCAGTCTAGTGAAACCACCATTACAAATAGTATTCTTGAGCTATCCCAGAAATGCAGCGATTACAAGTGTAGTGACGAGGCTGCCTATTCTTTTATTAATCTGCATCCAGAGTGTCACATTTCCATTTCATGTGACACACTGTGTGACCTAATGACCTAGAGTAATACAGTCTTCACGCCACTGCATGACTTCGGAACATAAAATTCCACATCTGCAGAACTGCTAGCGCTCATAAGCTTTTACTGTCTTCCTGGTGTCAGTAATAACACGTCTCCCAGCAGGACATAGCTCATCCAAATGTAAAAGCCTGCTACCAACCCCTTTGAACGTGCCTATGCACGATTCAGTGGTTAATTTTTTTGGATTTAGAATCTTGATTTTTTACGATTGGATTGTTACATTGCTGCCCTGTCGAAAAGGCTGATATTGGCTGAATGAGGCGTGTTTACAATGTGTTATTGTTGCTACAATAGACAAGGCACATACCTTCGCAGTGTTATCAAAGTACCTTATGTCCATTTTACGAATTTTGAGAAAATTAACTTTTTCATGTTTTTCAGCCATATATTGGCCCCGATTCCATTTGGTACAGTGAGACAGACATAACCATGGCCAAGATATGACCGAAAAATATTCAAAAATTTTCGGAAAATTGATTTTTTTCAAGTTTTAGAAATTGAGCTTCAAAATTTGAAAACTGGACATCAGCTACTTTGATACTGCGACGATATATTGATATACAATGTTCTCTACTGCTGGTAGCTACTGACACTTACCCCTGATAATTGTCAGCCAAAGCTATTTGGGTTCATTTCAATATGAATATATTATTCAGTTGTATATTGGAGTTCTGTACCTCTTAACAAGCTCTTCAGATATATGAATATTGCCATTGTTTTTTAGCTGTGGAAGGACGCAATGAGCCAGGTTTTCTTATCACTGATGGTGACATGGGGCGGACTCTACACGTGGGCGTCTTACAACCGCTTTTATAACAAGTAACGTGATGCTAGTATTAACGATCGTTTTGTGTGTTATCCTGCTGTAACGTTTTAGGTATGAAGTCGACGCTTCAATGCTACTGGTAACGGTACCGCTCCTCTCTTGCCTGCCTACTATCTCGGTTTTCGGCGTGCAAGGCTATTTATCATACGCGACAAACGTTAGCATTTCGAGCGCCCTCGACAGCGTTACCGGTCCCATGGCGCCGTTTGTGGCATACTCGGAAGCCGTGTCTCAGATGTGGGGTGACCCGGTGCCGTGGAGTATCATCGTTTTCGCCACGTTCTTCCTGCTGTCGACCAGCGCCATTGTAAGTTTTTGAAATGTGATCCAATGTTGTGGTTTGTAGTTTCGTGATAAGCAGGATGGGTCTTCTTTCTTGATCCATAAGTCCTTAATTTTATAAGGAATAGTTGTGTGTTTTAAAAGATATTGACATATGGTGTGTTTAGTGTTTATACATCTGCGGTTTGCATTATCACAAAATAATATATGCCTGTTAACATTAAAAGCATATTGATTTATGATTGGCCACTGCAAAATGATTCACGAGTGCTTTGGACGACCTTTAAATTGGCATTGATGTGACGATTATTATTTGAAAAAGCATTAGCTTGACATATACGAAGATATCTCAGGACTATGAGTTTGGATGGGATGGTTTTAGGTTACTGTTATGTGTGACTCCCCCCCACCCCCCCAGTCATGCTTTCATATCTACGCTATGTTCGGGGTCTGTTAAAAAGTTGTGTTTTATGAGTCGTTCCTTCATTCACTGGACTCCTATATTCTGTTAATTTTATGGTTCCCTCTTATCCTTCTTGGAGTTTATATTTTATGGCACTGCTCTGGATTTATCTCGATCATTTATGTCAAAAGAGTCACCGTTGATTGACACCCTAGTACAAGTAGCGATTTCCGAATTCCGATACATAGCAAAACTACTTCCTTCAATTTGAATCAGCAAATGGAAGGTATGGAAGGTCGCATACTTATTTAATCAGTTGACCAGAGGCAGCTACTTTCAAAATCAGAAGATGATATTTCCTTGCGACCAATGCAAAATGAGTAATGCCTCCACTCACAGATAGGTACAATCTTCGAGAATATGTTGGGTGAACATGACAGGAGGTGCTATTTCATGCGGTTAATATCACAATTTCTCGAATAAGAGAGCGTTCAATGTACAATTTTATTCTTACTTGAAATTCTATGCTGGTGACGTTGTATTTCGTGATACGACTGTTGATATACAATATTCTTTCCAATTCTATACTATTTGCTGACGATTACCCCTGACGAGTGTCAACCGAAAATATTCGGGTTCATTTCAATATGAATACACCATTCAGGTTCTGTACCTCCAAGAATCTTTTCAAAATCCAAAGTATAAAAAAGTAGTTTTCAAGTATAAGTAGGAGTGCAAAACAGTAGAAGTACTTCATTCTTTGTTACTGATCACCTCTCTGTGAGACTTGTGATCTCGTGATGACCGGATCGCAATCGATTTGCAGTTTCATTCAGGAGTTGGAATGTATCGCCAGCTCTTATCTTGTACTACTACTCCTACAGCTGCCCGCTATCGAATGTATGCTGTCGTCAGTTTCCGATTCGTTGAGCTCCTGTCGTGCTACAGGGCTGCGTGTGGTGTCGTCTCTGCTTGTTTTGCTCTTCACGCTGACGGTATACATGGGAGTTCCGTGTATCGTGCAGGTAATGCATCTTTTAATAAGTACTATCTCCAATTATTCAGGTCCCTTAGCTTTCTCTTGCATCGCGTCAAAGCGGTTTCAACATACCATAAAAATAGACGTAGGTCCCGGGAGAGTGGGATCATCGCGATGCAGCATTGATTGCGGGCTGAGCTTATTTCATATTCTGACTTATTTATACATTTCATTGCGCTTAATTAGCCTAGTGCGGTTGTTATATTGTCATGTCAGTACATCCTTCTGAATGATGACTACAAACAACAGTACTGACGTATCAAAAATCAATGAAACGCTGCTCGGAATTAGATCTGTGATGTATACTCATTCTCACTGGAAATGTAGAATGATTGTGACTGTCATAATTTACCGCATTATGGATAATTGACAATGTCAGAAATGATCTCCATTACAAATACTGGAAAGTTCTGTAATTATCAAGTTACAAATATTTTTGTGTTCGATTATTGCTCCATATGCTGTCATAAAAACTTTCTGTCGTGGCCTGATTTTTCCTACGATTTTTTGCCAATGCAGGGAGGCCGCTTTGTTGGGTAGCGCTGTAATAGCTCAATCGGACTAAATTGTATGATCCGGTATATAGCAATTTGTGTTTTTTGTCAATTTGCTATTTGGTGTTTGTTGTGAAGATATATCTTCAGGTTTATGGGGGAAAAACAGTGGATCATCTGCTAGCTCTTGTGTAACGGTTGGTCTTTTTGTAGGAAGGAGCTCTGCAGTATTTCACGTTCTTCGACACGATTACGTTTCCAGTTTGCTGCATGCTGATTGCCGTTCCAGAATTGCTGATGATAACGTATGCCTTCGGTAAGTCGCAGGCGTTTTGTCTTGTCTTTGCCGCGGTTCGCAGTGTCTTTGTCTCTTCTTAAGGAATTACGCTGTTGCGGACGAACATCAAAGCCATGACGAACAACTCATGTCTCAAGAGAATGATTTGGCCCGTCTTCTGGGGTGGCATCACGCCGTCGATTATAATGGTACGGTGAACCGCTTGATTGTCTGTTGCTGTAGTATAGTTACACGACTCACACATTGCACGCTGGATTCTAAATGTTTTGGTACTGCCGAAATATCCTGTTTAGCAGAGGCGGTCATTAACGGAGCACTTCATTTTTGGAGTACTCTAGTAAGGTTTGCGTACTTGCATCAATCATTGAAGTGGTTATGTTTGTTTTCAGACCATTTCCACTCCTAGTTTTTACAATTTAGATTTTGAAAAGTAGATAAATTTTTATGACTGTAAAACCATGTGAAATACACCCATATATTATGATACCTAGTATATTTTTTTATGATGGCATTAATTTGTAGTGTACTAGTGTCATTCGTTGTTGTTGTTTGCCACCTCTTGAGCAAATCTACTTTTTGTAGTTACTCACTTGAGTAGGCCTACTATTCCGGCCTTTCATTTTCTGTTTCCACGTGAAGCCGTTTTGACGGGTGGTGTGAATGGCTACTTTTGATTGAAATTGAGTAGACATTTACAACGTTACTCCTACCTCTACTTGAGTGGCTGACTACTTTCACCATCTCTTCGGAATGCGGCAGTGCTTGAACTGCCAAGTCTACCTCGTCGTGATCGAACGAATCGTGTAGTTTGAAGACCCATTCGTTTTTAAACAGTCGTACTTTGTTTGACATGCCAGGTCGAAGTTAGACTCCCGGTGGCGCTTGTATATCATCTCGTCACCATTACAGGCACACGGTGAAGGAGTGTTTACTCGGGAGTGTGTTCCGAAATTCCACCTAGCCAGAGGTGGTGAATAGTCACCACTGCTACTCAATCAGAAGTAACGAAAATTTCTGTTCGATTTCAAATTGAAGCAGAAACGGAAAGGTCTTGAAAGTACTCTAGTGCAAGATTCGTATACTTTGCGCAGTTGACTAATGCAAATAACTAATGGCGCTACAAACATGTACGCTCTCCGATAATATGTTCAGCAGTTACTGTGACCTTACTACCATCAATGACTTTTTGTAGCGGAACTATAAGTATTGTTATATGGGCCGTTGTTTAACGACGCTCTTGACAACAGGCTTGTCTCTGCTACACCTTGTACGCTGTCGGCAAAGACGGGCTGCAATCTCTAACGATAAAATCCGAAAGCGACGTGTCTCCCGACGAAATTCTCTCCGACTGGACGTCAATTGCGTCGTTCGCAGTTATCGGCGTCGTGTTTCTCTCCATCATGGTGACGATGATATGGAAAGTGGCCAGGGCCAGCGGATCTTGTGCGGAGGTGAGTCGCGTGCAGTAGGATTTAGTTGTGGGCAAAAATTGGGTTACGACTGACTGGATTACGAGTCAGGATTTGGGTCTTGTATTGTAACAGCTCTCATTACGGTGTCATGGGAAGTGAAAAAAAATTGTATCTTTTGTACGGGCGCGAAGAGATTAGTCCAGTGCTCGTTTTTCCTACTACGACACGACGATTCGTGACAATACTGCGGTTCTAGCGGTGGGCTACCAGGCTGCGGTCAATCTCAGTTTCAATGCTCCCGTGGAACAAAGAACAGAAACGATGCAAAACAAATTTTATGCAATTCACACTCGTAGACGCGAAGTTATTGGAGTTTTTCGTTCATGATTTTGGGATTTTCCACCGTCTATGCTATTTTTGCAAATCCAAAACTTTGTGATGCAATAACTGCGCTTGTACGGGTTGGAATTGCGTCGTTTTGGTAGACAGCTCGGCAATTTCATGGTGTTGACGGTAACATTTGAATTTTTTTTTTCATTTTTCATAGTAAATTCGATAATTTATATTGGGTCTGCATCGGCGTATGCTGGTTGGAATTGAGCCAAATTTGGTGTGCAGTATTTTAGGCAACCTAACAATTTAATGAGTGAATCCCGGGATCCGGAAAAAATGTTATTTTTGAACAACCCTATGTACGTATGTTCTGGCTGTTGAGATACCATCAACCGAAGTTTCAAGGGAATTAAGGTGTCAAAACTATAAATCTCTATGGCAAAATAATTCTCTGTTGCATAATTTTGCTACCTGATAAACTCGACTCTGACTATTCTACTCGAAGAGTTATAAATATATATTCGGGTCCCAGGCCAATTGTCATTAGTAGAGCTGGGCAAAATCGAGTACCTGAGTGATTCGATTCTGAATCACGTAATATGCTTAGAGTCGAGTAATCGAGTATCAGTCATTGTGACGTCATAACAGAATGTAATATGTCAAAGTTCAAATATGTACCTTTTATGCTACCACAAAGAATATAATGCCTGTTATCCATCACATTAAACATAGTTTGGTATTTTTTCGACCATACCGATTTCATAGGACTTGGTGACAATGCCGTGGGATGATCATGACTTCGGAAATGTGCTATTTACAGTAATGTTCCTAGCTTTGGGCTATATATTTCGTATGCTACAATATGAAAAATCAGGTTTCAAGGCTTCAGCAGGGAAAGTCAGTATCGAAACTATAATTCTCGTTGATAAATTAACTGTAAGTGGCGAGGAGCGTATAATTTGAGTGGACGGGCCAGAACAACCTTTGCATAAACGCCTCGAAATCGCAATTGCCGACAGTAAATTCAAAAAATAACCTAACCGTTAATATCGCTGGTCAGCCCGTTTCCAACACAGATAATGCCAAATATCTCGGGGTTTTACTGGACTCTAACATGTCCTGGAAGAGTCATATTCAGTCCCTAGAAACTAAATTATCACCGAAGTGCGACCTGTTCTACAGCCTTAGGCGCTTCATGCCAGCATGGGTTCTTCTGATACTCTTTAAATCCTTAATCCAATCGAAATTACATTATGGCATCCTCTGTTGGGGGGTTGCCAGTAAAACTGCACTCAAGCCACTGCAGAAACTACAACATAAAGTACTCCGAATCATAGCTAGGTCCCCAAAGGGGCCTGGCTGCCCATCCAACAAGTCGCTGCTGAAGAGATTCGGCGTCCTAAACATAGAAGATATGCGGAAACTAGAAATCGCCAAGTTTATGTATCAGTTCCACTGCGGTCGTTGCCCCGAATATTTCAATGACTTCTTTACCTCAAAATCAAAAGCGCACAAGTAGCCTACAACACACGCGCGTCCACGTCGTCCAAATATCATATGATCGACCGAAAAGATCATCGCTCTATCAAATATGCCGGACCTGATGTGTGGAACATTATCCCGCCGGCCATCCGACAGTCGACGAGCATGTCCACATTCAAGTCGAAATACAAGCAATTACTACTAAATAAATACAGTCCATCCTCAAGATTACCGGACCACGACTGACCTATCGATCTCGTTTCCCATGACATGCCGCCCTATTTCTTGTCGCTTCCTTTTTCTATACTATCTTCTTTACTTTCATTCAGTGTGCATGTGCATGCCTCCTCTTTACATCGCCTAGGCCAAGGCGGGTGTCAGATTCCACAGACTACTCCTTGTCGCTTCGACATCTTCCTGTCTTTTCATTGTATCGCATTTTTTGTGGTGTATTGAACTGATAAAATTGCTAATAAACCAATGATGATGATGATGATTTCAATACTTGAAAAATTCGTCTCTTACTACTCGACTCGAATCATTAAAAATAATACACGATTCAGATTCGAGTACTCGAATCATTGTGCCCAGCCCTAGTCATTAGTCACTTTGTTGCATGCTGTTGTTTCGTGACCTCACATCAGGATTGTCGGCATAGTGGTAAGATTTCTCGGAGCACACGATTCCAAGTTATTATTTCTACATGGAGTGGATCATCTTCCTCCGCTGATCGCTTCTGTAATCTGGGTCTCCGATTGGAAAGGGCGCTACTATATTAAAATTTAAAAATGAAGTTGCATTGAATCGCGCCTAACGCGAGGAAAATTCGATATCAATTGAATCTCTCAAAGATTGATTAATTCCTCAAAAATTTAGGGGTAAATTTGTCAATTCAATTTTCATGTCGGCGGCCGCCGACACATACTCATTGAATTACGTGTCCACGGCCGGACAATTTTCCTTCCACTGCTGCAGGCTGCCTACCCCTGGACTAGACCATCGCTCGACACCAATTTTTTTTTGTCTCTTGCAGAGACTAGGAGACGCATCTGCTCCGATAGCACTTGGACGGTCGAGCGTACACACTAACGGAAGCGGACACGGAGGACGGTCCAACGGAGATTTATACATGGCAGACTACGTAGGCCACCGAGACGCCAACGAAATACTGGTCGAAGATGACATCGTCACTACAGTGTAGACGCGTCTCTACACACAATGGCGACAGCCATGCGATCGCACTACGGATAATAATAATATACGCCGACGCGTTTGAATTTATTGACACCTCAAGCGTGGTACGCGACTCTGAATACATGCTTATACGCTTACTATTCAGCGTAAGTGCGCGGTTGATTGCGGTGAAGCATGTATTCATCGCTATGTGTATCGCATGCTGATTCTTGAAGACAGTCACGTGATGTTACTTTTGGCGGGAATTCGGCGTGTCGCTCTCCGCGCTTTGTTATAGGCTGACCTCGTGGATTCCCGGCGTACGTTGCCTGTTTTTACGCGTGCCTGGTAGGTTTGTGATGTAGAATCTGTGAGTGTGCGTTCTCCGGTAACCTGTATTTTATTATTTCGAAGTACCGAATCTTTATTTGCAGTAGTCGATCATGTTTTTTACGTTTCTTATTGTACGCTTTCGTGATTTTTTTCGAGGAAAGGGGGGAATACGTTACCTATCGCGTGCTTGGTACCTTTTACCGACTTTGTAGTTACACCTATTTTAGAGTGCGGTGAATGTTGGGGTACGTTGTATCCGGTACGTTTTATCTTACGAATCATATAATTTTAAAGCTGTTGCTGGTTAGATCCGTGTAAGCTCGATCACTTTTACTGTTGCCACTGCCTCGCCACGCACTCTGTATCACACATCGTCTGGGTCTTGAGAGGCCTCATACTGTAAACGCGTTTCATATATTGAATCAACGCCGTTGGGCGCGATTCGGTTTCAACCTGCGTAGCGTGCTCATGATCAATCATTGTCTACCTAGTTGGTTGCTGTGTTTTTTTCGTTGGTGACGTAACAGTGTGCTTAGTGATTCTCCCGGTGATTGGGGTTTGGTTTTTATTTGGTACGAAAATTAACTGTTTTATCGCTAGTCATGCCGCCATTTTGCTTGTCATATTGTCGCTTGACTTTCATGAAAGGTGCGAAAATGCTTGTAACATCATTGGCAGCTTAACATCTAACCAGGTGCCAAAATACTTTTTTTTGCTTGCATATTATTTCATGTACGGTACTGGCCGTCTTACAGCAAATAGTATACTTACATTCATCGAATTTCATTTACACAATTATCCATTAACGCTTTGCGTTCCTATAAATATTCTTCTGATAATGCCTTAATGTTAGTCACTATGAGACGTGGCTAGGAATCATCATTCAATATCCTTGGAAATATGGTAGGTTCATTTTGTATATGCTGTACTTTAGTGTTCCCTCTGTGAACACGTAACTTCGGTACTGTTTCATTGATACGTTGGAAAAACTTTCATGAACAAAATCTCCACACTTTTCTAGTTGTATCGCGCACTAATCCAGTTACTGCTCTAAATCCATACCTATATTGTGTCGTGTTGTATCTGTTGGGTACTGCTATTTATTGCTATGAATTGATATTCAGATTTTTGTGGCACAAAACATGTGCTCTATATTGAACACTTATCTGGCTAATGGAGGCCTTCCAGCTGTCTAATCTCTAATGTAAGTGGTACACTTGTCAATCTCGCTATATATTATTCTTGCCATGACCCAATCCCCGCGGATCGTGGATATATAAAATGTCAGTTGCCATCACACAATGGACTGAATGTAGAATAGAGTTACCTGTGATATGTACCCGGAGTTGTTTAGTCATGATCTTGAAGGAATTAAAAGATCGTGCTTCTATACCGTTTTAAAGCTTTTGGTATGCTTATATGCTATGAATTCCACCATTGACCGTGCATTGTTGTATATTGCTGCACGTGCCGTGTATTAACCTTGTTAACGCTATCTCCTAAGACGGTTCATTATTGTGGCGGATTGTTTATGATCGCCATTCATATTATACTGATTTCATCTTGCCGGTAACGCTTGTTTGAAGATGAGTATGGGTCGTAGCGTGATAGTTCCTCAGCAGCCAGGTATAATGTCGAGCCAATTGTCGGATTATGGTGTTAGATTAGTTATTTAGTTCAACCAGGACCCGATACTACGCCCATTGTCGATTGCGTATATTGACAACATGCAAAAACAGTGGACAGCACAAAGATGTATCCGCGTGAACTCGAAGGATGATTGCAGCCGGATTTTGAGCCCGAAGACTATTAGTACAAATTTTGATTGGTAGAGTGGTCATTCGGCGCGATGTTACGAGAACAAGTCAAAAAAGCAACACAGGTACACTGTAAATCCATGGTTGGGGAAATGGTGTAGTTATCAGATTCTCATCATGACATAGGGTGTAAATCGGGTGAATGGCGATTTAAAGTACCAAATTGTGCGTGCATTCACACCCATTCGAACAGCTGTAATATGAATGCCAAAATAACAACAAAATTTCGAGTACCGCTTTTCACTCGGATGATTTATTCATTGTTGAATCATCGCTCGCACCAAGAACTTCCCCAACAATAGAATCTCCACAGATTTGGCTATATTATGTTACATAAAACCTACCACGGGTTTCACCATAGATGCTTGCACAATTTATACTCCAGCGGTAGGGTTCTGGTTTAAATCAGTGCGACTTATTTCAGGTTATTACCCTTGGTTTTTTAGTTTAATTTTTTTTCGGATGTTTTATTTTCTGGAGAGATACGTGAATGTTGTTCATTATAGAACATCTATGTGCATTGTACATAAACCGGACATAGTTTTTCGCATCCTGAGACCACCCCAGATATCATCAATGATACTCGTGATACATTTGCTAGTGTTAAGGATTCTAGTATTCCAGTATCACACATTATTTAAATAACAGCTGTATAAATGGCATGGGAAATTCAAATTTGTAGCCTGCGTACACTTTATGCGAACACAAAAATATTTCGCCAGTTCTACACCCTGACTTGGAATAGGACTTGACTCTGTGGTGACTTGAAAATGACTCTTGAGTCAAAACCATGAACGTGGGATTGTCTTTGTGACTCGGAACATTGTGACCTGGTTAAAACCCTGCCCCAGCCCTATTCAACAAGTCTCGGAACAGGTTGTTGGTGATTCTAGCGACCCATTATTGCCAGTGAGGTTGAACTTCTTCAACTATACTATGGGGCGGTGATTCCGGGCCTCGCATTATTGGGTTGATGTGATATGCTACATTTCCTTGTTTGACATGGTCGTCATTCATCTCATGTTCTTTTATGGTTTTATTATCAGTAAAAACCATAAAAATATCAAAAAATCGTGATTTGAATTATTGCTTCGATTAAATTCGCTTTTAATCAGAGGCTATATGATTTTTACCAGAACCCTATCTAGCGGGCGACACGGATATTCACTGCATCGACTTATTTATTCGCAATTGCGAAAGAGCAGAATGTTATTGCTAGTATCGCTTAACGCCGCCGGGAACCGCTGGGCTGCTTTAATCTAAGGGCGTGCGAATGTATTTCGAGGCCACCCTTTCCGCCCGCGACGGGACACATGATACATAAAGTTTTGGCCTACATGCGGCTGCGCCAAAATGCGGTGCTAAAACGCAGGATAAATGGGATAACCCCTTGGCCCAAAATGACCGAATTGAAATCGTGCGTCACTCGCAGAGGTGGTCAAAGTAGTCAATAAAGCTACTCAAGTAGAAGTAAAAGTAGCGACGAAAAAAATCTACTTAAGTACGGGTAGAAGTAATTCTTTCATAAGCAACCTAAAACTACTTGAAGTAGAAGTAAAATTGACTGACTTTATATCTACTCAAGTAAGTGAGTAGTTGCGACAACGATCGTAATTCGTTCACGTGATTGATTGTCAAAAGGTGCAAATTGAGCTATGCGAAAGGTGCCGAGCTTGATTCATATTGATGCATACCAGTAGGTATTCGTCCGCATCATGGGATGAAAATGATAGTATTGATATGGAAATGCGATACTAATCCTCTGTTTACTCGAACAGCACGTTTTAGAAAATATCATGGTACGGCGAACTCCCCCGTATTACAAGGCCTGTTGTTTAGTCAAAGAGCAATACGTAGAAGTTGTATTGGATACGGTGTAAACATTTTGTGCGATTAGTAAACGTTAATAAAAAATATGGTGGACCGTAAAAATGCTTTATTGTGTAGCTTTATTTCCGGGAATTACACTTGCTTTTATACTTCAACATGTATGTTATCCAGACAAAAGAACTGATATTAATTAGAACTCAAAGTATTTTATGATACTGGGAATTGAAAGTGAAATATAAATAGGCCTACTACTTCTAAAGCGGAACATGAATTTCATGTCTTTACTTCAGAAAGTTTCGAAGGTTGGTATGCTAAAACAACTTAAAAAAATGAAAAAAAGTCAGAGTCTACTTTTCCAGATTAGGACACGCCATGGACTGCTAGATTACGATATGATAAGTAAATGCTAGATTGCGAAACATCAGTTTAAAACGTTATGACGAGCCATACATACTTTGATGAAATATTTGATATGGCGAGGGCGACAATGCGGTGTGAACGGAACCACGTCAACCCGCTATTACCTAAATTATATTTACCGATACTTTCGTGAAATCATACATGGTTACCCCGTATCCACTGCGCGCTAAGCGCGACAAAAATTCTGTGCTTTACTCAACTTTTATGAAAATTAAATGGTGATACTCCGTGAAAACAGCCCTGAAATTCCTCAGGCTATCTTCCTGATTGGCGGATTAAGCTACTTCTACTTGAGTAACTGAAAATAGCGAAAAGTAAGTAAGTAGATCACAAAATACTACGAAGTAGAAGTCGAAGTAGCGAAAATCAGATCTACTTGAATAAGTACCAGAAGTGGACGAAAACTACTTGAGTACTTCGAAAAAGTAGAAGTACTTCGTTACTGGCCACCTCTGGTCACTCGTACTTCATGGAACTGCATTGCGTACAACTGGTTGCATGCGCCTTCTCTACTTCATACATGTCAGTAAATATGTAGCATACTGACATTAAAAATGCATTCATGTCGATGCGTGAGGCTTGGGTCGCGGGATGAAATGTAACTCAGATTTGGCTCGCGGTCTAAAAAGTTTAAGAACCCCTGTCCCACAGTCAAGTAGGCTACTGGCCTGTATTAACGTTAAGGTATCTCGTGTATATATAAAAAGATTTAGCATTTATAACTATTACCGAAGAACTAACTGGAATATCAACCTCGAAAAAGCGACGCACTTGTCTTCCCAGCAATCCATCATAACTCGCTTTCGATTTCAAATATATTAGAGTTACCATACGTCCTCCTTTCGGAAGATTTGTCCTCCTTTTTCAGGTTTTTGAAAATGTCCTCCGAGGACGCCTGAATGTCCTCATTTTTGGCAACCCGTCCTTCTGTACAGTTTTTGCAGCTAAGATATGGACAGTTTCGACTGAAAATCGGCATAAATGACGGTAAATAACCAATACGGACGTTCGAGCGGGTCATTCGGGAGTCGATTGAAAGTCACGACCTTATTTTAATCAACATGACTAAATTTAAGCATAAAGTGGGTAAATCGGGAGTTGAACGAGAGCGATGACCTTTTTTTTGTACATGGTTTGATGGTCCATCTCGTATGTATCAATGCAGAAGTAGCTAAAATTTCGTTTCATTCCGCCACCAAGGTTTTACAGACCACAGGCATACGCGGTCGAAACCGTCCTTGCCGCTGTTCCTATATTGTGTCTTACTACAACTGTCGTTCAATTACCCTGTGATCGCTTTCTCATTAAGGTATCTAGGTCAGGTCATCGGCAATTACATGGCTCAATTATGAAAATTCGATGTTGCAGTCGTCAGAGAACATACTCAGGCTGTATTGCGCCCATTGTCGATTGTGTATATCAGTGGTTCGCAATGAGGGCGCCAGCGACCCCCCGGGGGCGCTCGCGAGCGCGAAGGGGGCGCCGACCATGAAATGGGCGATTGGGGGCGCTGACCTTAAAATTGGGCGGTAAGGGGGTGCTGATAGCAAATGGGGGTGGTGTAAGTTTAGTAGGCAACTATTGTATTGAAACTATTGGTGAACAAAAGCAATGCAATGCAAAATCGATTGAGTTAGGGCAATTTAGGGTCGTCCGTCTATTTAATCAGCTGTACCTTAAAAGTCCATTGTTATTGGATGCTGCCCATCAATGGACTAATGTAACAGTCGGCAGTATCCCCGGAAAGCGGGGTTCATTGTGCGCTGTGAGGACTACGAAGTATTTGATCAGTTCTGGCTCACTGCAAGGTGTGACAGCATTTTAAGATAAACTGTCTCGCGTGATTTTCGTGGATTTTCCACAGTGCTGCGACCGTGGCCTTCGACACGGCGTCCAGGTTGCGATAAACGATATCGTTTCTACTTTTACTATTCTCCAAAATTTGAGAGTAAAATATAGCTGTTCTTAGTAATGATGAAACGTGATCAAGGTGATAGTGGCACTATCCGGATTCAGTGATAAGCCCTTGATATATAATTGAAATTTTGCGACGTGTGAACTGTCTCAATTCTCATCTCGGCTGAGCTAGCGGTCCTGCTCGCAAAACCGATTTTGATGAAGAAGCATAAATCCCGGAAAACTGCACCAGGATATGGTGATGGGATTCCTGGATATATTCCAATCATAAGTTCCTTACCGGATAATCAATCCATTCTGTAAAGTTCCGAACATGAAATTATTGAGTAGCTGATTACATCGTAGAACAATTTTAAGTTCAAACCAAAGTCCAATATCTACAATCAATCGTTCTGGATACACAATTAAATCAAATAGAATTACTCTCGCCGGAGACCGGTTGACGTTCCGTCGTTGCCCTTCCCCGCTCATATTTGATAGAACGTGTTTCCAGTGCTGTGACAGTAGGGTTACCATATTTTTGAATCGGGAAAGGAGAACACTTTTTTACCGGAGTAAAATCAAGAACAATGGTAAATTTTTACCACTTCGTGGTTGATTGATTAAAAAAAGGTCAACTTTTCGGCTCAACTCCAGAAATACAATTTTTCTTTCACACTCTGCTTTGGTTGACTAAAAAAAAGGTCGTCACTTTCGTTCGAGCCACGGATTTCCTATTTATAGGCTTACCATACGTCCTCTTTTAAGAGGATTTGTCCTCTTTTTTGACTTTTTTGAAAGTGTCCTCGGAGGACGCCTTTTTGTCCTCTTTTTTGAGATTTTGTCCTCTTTTTTGAAAATTTAGGTCAGATTTAGAGGAAGTTGCGAGAGATATGCCGCAAATTTGCGCAGAAGTGAAGCTCCGGCGGGTATTTCGGAGGGAAAAGCGGTGATTCTAGCTCTGAGCGAAAAGAAGACTTTTTTTTTTTTTTTTTTTTTAGTCATCAACCTGGCAAAGTGGGGAGAAAAACGTTATTTTGAGCTCTGAGCGGAAGTGATGACCTTTTCTTTTTTTTTTTAGTCAACCGATCACGAAGTGGGAAAAATTTACCGGTTTTTTACATTTCCAAAATATGGTAAGCCTACCTATTTAGCGTCCTTTATGCCCATTTTCACTCGAATCTACCCACTGTCTTAGCTCTAAAAGCTGTAAAGGAGGACGAATTGCCAAAAAGGAGGACATTTTCAAAAACCTCAAAACGGAGGACAAATCCTTCTAAAGGAGGACGTATGGTAACCCTATGTGGCAGCAGAAACCGACTTGACAGTATACAGGACGTGGAGACTGGAGACTTTAGAATGAGATTGTTCTTATCTCAACCCAATATGACGAGGATGATTGTGATAATTAGGGCCATTTAAAGTCATTAAAGTCATATTTTTTTCTATGCATCAGTAAGTCGTGAAATCAATTTTAACGCAAAAACCGCATCCATATGGGGTATATTAAGATAGTTATAAAGTCATATAAAGTCATATTTTCCAGGTTAGGTCATGTTTGAGTTATAAAGTCATATTGTTGTATACTTTAAATAAAAAGTGCAAATTGAAGCAATTAAAGCAAGGCAATTTCTGATTGAACGAAGGCAAACTGTAAGGTTAGCCTACATAACATTACAGTCGCAGACCTACGAGGTCACACATTGCATTATGAGGTCACACATTGCATTGTGTTGCTACACACTCTGTTTTACTTCTGTGCACTGAAGTGGGACGTCATTTGAAGTTCAGAGACTTCCACAAGTGAAAGAAATAGTCAACGCTTGGGAAGCTGAATGAGTTATTGTAAAGAGCGTCAAAGATTCAGTGAACGATCCAAAGTAGTCGAGTCAGTTAACAGAAATATGCCTCCACTACTACAATATTTCAAACTTGATACTGAAAATGGAAAGTTGTACGTACACTATCAAAGAGGCTCATGCTGATCTAAATGCCCTCGATTTCGGAAAAGATCCGCTTGAGCTCAAAATTACTCTAAGAACCGATTGGACAAAAACGATGTGAAACAAATTATGGAGCTACAAAGACAAGACATTTCACCAGCGCTGTATGCAAAACTGCAGAAGTGTCAACCAACATCAGCGTCTGTGGAGCGCTCATTTTCCTTACTAAAGTCACTTTTACGTCCAAATCGTAACTTTGAAGGCTCCAACATTCCACACTACACGAAACTGTACTACAAAACTGGTTAAACTAAAAATAGATGTGTATTACTGTTATGTTGTTCATGTTTTACTCGACAGTTCCATGAGTGACGTTGGTTACATGAGAAAATACACGAGTTTCGCATAAAGTCATATAAAGTCATATTTTCCCAAAAATAAAGTCATATAATTGATTTTTTAAGGTCATATAGAAATGGCCCTAGTGATAATACATCAGCATCGTCCGCCTCAATATTAGCTGTAATAAATACGGAACAACTTTACGTTCATCATTTAGGCGTGGTGAGGGGGTGTCGGGGGGCGCTAGCAAATTATTTGTTGTCCAGAGGGGCGGTAGCTCAAAAAAGTTTGGGAAACACTGGATAGGCAACATTCAAAAACAGTGACTGATTTCATCGCGAAGATAAATGCACAAGTACACCGCGAGACGTACAATATATAGCCACTTTGTATTTTTGTCAATAAAACATTCAGCGTAAACAAAATAGGAATATATCCAATCCATGTACAATTGTACGTTGTACTGTAGAGTCAAGCCAAGAGGTTGCGTACTCAATATTTTTTCATCGTATGAGCACTGAGCACTGTGAGCAGTGATACCGCTGTTGTCGTTAGTCCGTTTTACCCACCCATGCGTAATCAAAAATCTTTTATACTGCTCGTAACTGACGAACATTACCAAGCTCCAGAACCCAATACGGATGTACGAAGGCAGGAATCTGTCGGAGCAACAAAATCGTATGTTAAACGATACGGAAATACAAATATACTCCGACGCTTACCCTTTGTTGCCATGCCCTCGTTTTTGACCAGCTGTGCCGCGCATTGAATGGGGTTCTTGTACGTTCCCGTCTCCGAGCTCATGTACCGTGTTTGATTACGTCTACCGCGGGTTCGCAACCACAGTCGTTACCAAACCTGTGAGGTAAAATGTATCAGAACAGTCAAATGCCGTTGTAGATGTAGTCTGTGTAGTAACGCGTATAATGTAGCACACTTTGGCCCTAAGAAATCCACGTCTATACAGTCCATCCTCAAGATTACCGGACCGCGACTGACCTATCGATCTCGTTTCCCCTGACATGCCGCCCTATTTCTTGTCGCTTCCTTTTCTATACTATCTTCTTTACTTTCATTCAGTGTGCATGCCTCCTCTTTACATCGCCTAGGCCAAGGTGGGTGTCCGATTCCATAGACAACTCCTAGTCGCTTCGACATCTTCCTTTCTTTTCATTGTATCGCATTTTTTGTGGTGTATTGAACTGATAAAATTGCTAATAAACCAATGATGATGATGATGTCTAACGTCCACTCTAGAGATATCGAGTCGTTGCGGATTATTTAGCAATTCAAAACAAAATTTAGGGATTAGAAGTCGTCGGGGTGTAGCCTACATTCCGCTTGACAGCTAACTGCAAACCAGCTGAATCACATCAACGCTTGCTCAAGGGCAACCCACGTAGACGTTACTTCAAATCCTACATTCGGGGCCTACGATACGTATGGAATTAGCCACGACGTAAATGTTTTTAACTAACCCGCAAACAAGGCGCTGACGCAATGACACGGAAATCTGTCCTCCATCAATTTCCGATTAATTATCGACTCCTTAGCGATGTCGTACGTTACTAATTCGCATGTATTCACGATTGCCAATCTCGCGCAATTTGCATTGATGCCTTTGAATAGCTCTCTCACGCCACCGATCTTGTATATCGATCTGAAATTTCCCCGGTTCGTAAACGGAAAGAATGTTTCACGTTAATTAGCTTTAGGCATCTTTGTCATACCTTTACTCGTCATGATGGTGGCGGACATCAAACATAGGAACTGTAGTATTTTAGAAATAATGCAAGTACCTGTACGCGTGAATTTGACCTCTGTAACGTTGAAAGTCTTTCGACATTCTGATCATGACGACGTCTCTCGGTTGAAATATGATGATCGTCAGACACCCAGATGTATGGCGCTTGACAGGATTCTTTGAACTATACTTTGCGGAGTGTCTACAACGAAAAAATTAACGGACGATTTTCTTCTCAACTCAAATTAACAGATATCAACAGCATTCCATTCTATTGATATTCTTTTTGGCGTATCTCCACAGTTCTAATATAGTCTATCCTGTATTGACTCGACTTGTACTAGAGTCATTGCGCTTGACTCGAGACTGGGACAGCCAAGACATACATGTCATTGTAACTTCCTAGAATAGTAAAGTTACCACATTACTGGTATTTCGTCTATCAGTCCCGATACTTCAAAATCATGCCAGAAACTGTTAGGACTGAGGCAAATCACGATAATATGAATGCGAGCCATTTTAGATCACTCGACCAGAATTGAAAAAGTGGATTGAACCGGATTGAAATCAAAATTGAACAATGAACACAATGACTTGGACTCAAATACGAGTCACAAGACTATGACTCGGACTCGACCCTCTATACTCGCTGACTTGGACTCGGACTTGACTCGGTGGTGAATTGAAAATGACTCGACTTGTCTCGAGTCAAAACTATAAACCATGTGGAATTCCTGCCCAGTGCTCTGAATGCCTAAGTGAAGAAATCCAACCTCGGATGGATACACGACGGGAGTAACCGGTAGCCTTTCGCATTAATCAGTACCCAGGAAGTAGTTCTTGGTGTGAAAAAGGTTGGTATGGCCACAGGTATATGAGGTTTAAACTAGTCCACTGGAAATCTGTTATTCCCAAGTGCCCGTAAACACCTACTTCATAAGTTATCTTTCGAACAGCAGGTACTAGATGACGACAAAATATCGCCTAATGGAAACGGGAGAGCATACGGTTAGTTTGACTATGGTGGTTTACCTGGCAGAATTCTAATGTATAAGAAGTTTTTGATATGATCGTATGATCCTATTCTCACGCCGCAAAAGAGCATTTGCCTCCGCAATCCAGCACTTAGTCCCCGTAAAGGGATTTAAATTCCTTCAGTCTGACGTTCATCACTATTCTATGAATGGCACTGTCCGTGGCGGCGTGCGAATTTTTGAGCGCTTTGATAGTTTCAGTTCTGACAGCCACATTTCGATGTGACGTGATATGTCCATCTGTCCCCCGCGTGTTCGCGACCACGCTCGGAGTTATATTTCTCATGGCGTGTCTCTTATTGTGGAAAATCTCCGAAACGGCTATGTTGTGACTCGCTGGATATCGAAACGTCTGAGCCTCGGCCAGGATAGGTCTTCCTTGAATGAAACCCCGCTGCTTCCCGGGCGTTCATTGTAATTGTGATAGGGTGCGTTAAGGGCATGCTTGACTTAGCACCGGTGAGAAAAGGCTTGCCGACTTGGCATCGCTTTAGCAGGGCTGTACTTTCTCCTCGTACCTTCGTATGCATAAAATGAATGCTGTCAAAGCTTGCGCTTGCATTGTCCGCAAACTTGTGATGAATTGTAACGAGAGGGTGTAAAAGTAGTCAGCGCTGCTGCTCAAGTATCAGTAGGGGTGACGCCATAAATTTCTACTCAATTACAAGTTAAAGTAGCGATTCACGAGACAAGCCCTAACTACTGCGAGTGGAAGTAGAAAATGAAAGGCCCAAAGAGTAGTCAAGTATAATTTCAGAAAGTCGATTTGGTCGGGGATCGCTTACTTTCGAAATTTCAGGATGGATCTTCGCGACCAATGCAAAATGAATAATGTCATTACAAAATAGGCGTAATCTTCGAACATATGTTCAGTTACCGTGATATAGAGACTCTCTCACGTAGATCCTTGATACTGTCAGAGATGAGCGGGGTGCAAACTTATGCATTACTACCCGATACTTTATCATATCCAAAGTTTAAAAAGTATGTAGTTTCGCCTATAGCACAGTGAAGTGTAGGTAGTCTAAAAACATAACCACTTCAATATATAATGAAAGTAGGCTGAACGTACTTGAGCATTCTGAAAAATAAGAAGTACTTCGTTACTGAACCCCTCTGATTGTATTATCCTGTATTGAAGCCGACAATTCTCAACTGTTAATGGTTAGGTTGAAACGTCTTCACATTAAAGTCTGTGGATTACGGCGGACCAAACGGATACCAAACGATGTTCAATCTATATATTGAATTTAGGAGTAATAGAATGCAAACATATCATGAGTCTTCTGCTTAGCAATCCGCCTAGCTGGATTGGCGTTCGTTATCGGATTGATCGCAAAGAAATTCCTAATTGGGTCAAGGTTCTCAAAATTCCATGTTTTTTGCGAGGGCTGGATTCTGATTGATTACCATTCGAATCTATACTCGACGGATGGGTTACTGCAGAATTGCCGTTCTGGGACACTGTCGTAGCGTTCTATTTTGACATTGATTTTGATTTTGCGATCAATCACCAGTACTCTTTTATAATATGCTAGGCATATTCTAAATATCATAAAATTGCGCAAAGGTCATTCAATATACGTGATAAGCAGTATAGTCTACTAATATAACCCTTCCAATCACTTTTATAATAGTAAGTCTGACCTGGAACTTGACCTAATACAAAGTAGACAGGCGATTTCCCCCGACAAAATAAATTATTTGATGCCGCGGTGCGGAGTTTGTGCAATATAAATATACCTACTCTTATTCTCATTTGGTTCTATAAATAAATACAATTAGAACGATTCCTATACCCCTCCCCCGCCAGAATCTATGCGAATACTTTGAGTATGACCAATTGTACATATAACAATACCTGTCGAGAAATCATCCTCGTGTTATACTCGCACTTCAAATCTCGACAATGAATAAGCAACGAGATTTCGTTAAGGGAAGTATAGAGCAGGTGGCTCTCGTTCGGATCCCATGCAACTTTTGAAGTCGGTCACAATTCGACATCTGGATAATATATTCATATTGAAATAACTTCGACTAATTTCGGCTGACACTCGTCAGGGGCAACCGTCTGCAATTAGTAGATACTTGAAAAGAACTTCGTATATCACCAATCGTATCACCAAATATGACAGAAAACAGCATGTTACTGAATTTATTAGAACACGCGCATTATGCTCGATGAAAAGATCGCCTTGACTCATCGTCTCAAACTTGAATCAGAACCGGCAAATGACATGAAGTCTTCCATCGGGAAACATTTGTTGGATAATTCAGTTCGTACGAAAAATTATCGAGACGACAGATTTTGCGTCGTAAAGAGAGGCCGTTCACACATCATTTGTCAGTATTGGAGTCGACTTTTATTAAAACACGCCAACACGAGTTCGTGTATCCTCTGATAATAGTACTTCAGTTCAACTTGAGCCTAAAGCGACCTCTTCGTTTGTTTGTTTCTTTGTTTATTGACATTCGTAATTGGCGCTTGCAACAACTTGGTCATGTGCGCCCGCACAGTAATTTTCATACACATACACATATTTCAGTACACTTGTCTTGAGTCATTTGCTGCCATCTTTCAAGAGCTCGGGTTCTTCCTCTGAGCTTTTTAATGCGCTGTATTTACAGCGGGTTCGGCGATGAGGAGCCCAGATAAGCCCCCGACACATGGAAACAATGCAGAGCCGAGACTCGAACCACCAACCGAATTGTTTAACCAACTGCGCCACTCGCTTCCTAAGCGACCTTTTCGACTCGATTTAGAAATTTCACGCCACTGTCGTCATCTTTGGTCATACGATTGTTGATATACGATGTTATTTCCAATTTTCGGCTAGTTGCTGACGATGACCGCCGACGAGTGTCAGCCGAAAATAGTCGGGTTCATTTCAATATGGTAATATATTATTCAATTGTATATTAAAGTTCGTTACCTCCAACAAACAGTCTCTTCAAATTCGACAACAGTATATTGGCACCTTTCGACATTAACGAAACATGACATGACATCAACTTCGTCTACCGTCACTTGCCATTCCATGCCCATCGCTTGTCTCTTTTATATTACCTATTGTTACTTTTCATTCCGTGTGAGCTGATGAATTAGAGCCAGGTTGAATGATACAAATGAAAAATGTTTCAGTTTGCTTTTTATAATAATTATAATTTGATATGGAGTGTAATGGCCTCAAGTTCTCTCCACCATAGTCCGGCTTTCGCCAATGCGATCTTGCAAATAACAGTTATCGAAATGTAAAATGACGAAACACCATGAATACCAAAATAACCAGCAACAACGACGTGATTTCTGTTCCGCTTTTCATTCTGATATTTTATTCATTGTTAGGCCATCGCTCGCACCTAGAACTTCCCCAACTGAATTTAAGTTCGACGCACAATAGAACGTCCCCAGCTGCGGCACTTATGTCAATCCTATGTGATCTATTTGTTCAATATATGACAATCTTGTGCTGTTTTTATTCGGATTCATTTCAATATCAATATACTATTCAATGGTATATTGAAGTTCTGTACCTCCAAGAAGCTCGTATTGATTATGCAGCGTAAAACCTATCAGTGGGTTCATCATAGAAGCCTGTTGGACATTTGTGCTCTAGCGGTGACACAGAAATAGAAACGCCTAATGCAGTAATTCCCAAACTGAGTGTGTCGCTGAACATTAGTGTGCCGCCACAGATTCTCAGGTCTGCCGCGAATATTTTTCTAATTTTGGAAATGAACTGGATAAATAGCTCATCTAACTACTTCATAGCTGAAAAATAAATACATGTGAGTGATATGTGACCATTACAATGGAACCAATTAGTTCATACGGAAGCAATGAATCAAGGAATGTTTCCACAGAAGGGCAGCTCATTGATATACGAGACGTCCCGATTTTTAAAACACTGCTTCCACAAAAACGGATGAGTATGACTCTCATTTCTAATCCTACATCATGTTAGGTACTAGAATTTAAGACGAATGCGGGTATGGTATATGCTGTCAGTAATGCAATTTAACCTCGTTTCAGTCGTATATATGTTCGTACAAGTAAGTATAGCCATCGCATTACCGCACTCATTTATATTTTTGAAAAAGCAACTTATTTGCAAAGTGTGCCGCGAGCGTTTTATAGTTTTTCTAGTGTGCCACAACCCGAAAACGGTTGGGAACCACTGGTCTAATATGTCCTGTTGGCCCAGTCCGAGAAGTGAATCCACCACTGATAAGTTGTGAGGTGTTATGGACTTCGTAAAATTAACCATCACGACAGCGGGTACGCGACTATATGCGATGCAGTGATGCTGTTCAGCCTGAAACAATTCTTCGAATCTGGGTTGGGTAATGATAGAGGCGCGGCTCATCATGTCACTCGCTGCTGACGGCTCTTTCGAGACTTCGTCTTTTATAACCACGTGACGTGCATTGTCCAAACCGTGCTTGCCGCTGTTTCTATTGTGTGTTTTTGCTATTGTCGTCCAATTCCGCTACGATCGCTTTCTCATTTAGGTATCTATGGTCCAGTTCTTCGACAACGACAACTACAACGACATGGCTCAATTATGAAATACCGAGGTTGCAGTAGGCAGAGAACTTCTCCCGGATGTATTGCGTCCATTGTCGATTGTGTATACTGTATATAGACAACATTAAAAAACAGTGACCGATTTCATCGCGAAGATGAATGCACAAATACACCGCGAGACGTACAAGGTGTAGCGCCACATGGTATTTTCGACAACGAAGCATTCAACGTAAACAAAATAGGAAAATATCTATATACAATTGTACATTGTACTGTAGAGCCAAGCCAATAAGTTGGCTCTTTTATTCAAATATTTTTCCATCGTATGAGCACTGAGCAGTGTTAGCGCTGTCGTCGTTAGTCCGTTTTTCCCGCCCATGCGTGATTAAAAAACTTTTTATACTGCTCGTAACTGACGAACATTACCAAGTTCCAGAACCCAATACGGACGTACGAAGGCAAGAATCTGTCGGAGCAAGAAAATCGTTTATTCAATGTTACGGGTTGACGAATATGCTGCGACGCTTACCCTTTATAGAATGCTGACATGCCTTCGTTTTTGACCAGCTGTGCTGCGCATTGAATGGGGTTCTTGTACGTTCCCTTTTCCGAGTTCATGTACCGTGTTTTGATCACGTCCACTGGGTTCGCAACCACGGTCGTCACCAGCCCTGTGAGTAAAATTGCGTTAGAACGGTCCCATAGCGTTGCAAATGTAGTGAGGGTTTAAATACGTTGGTCGAAGACCGATAAAGGTAATCGTAGAATGAAGTTGGAAGAAAGTATGATCAGTAAAACTTCATATCGTAGAGATACTGTGGATCACAAGAAATTAAAATCCGTATTTGGAGATTCGAACTCCAAACTAGCTGAATCGCGCGAAAGCTTGCATAAGGGTAATCCGTGGAGTTACATGAAACCTACATTTTATCGTTGATAAATCATTGGGGACCTTCTTTTTTTTCTCATTGTTCGACATGCCATGGGGTAACACGGATAGATCGACGGGGGATTAAATTCACAATGCTGTGGAGTATAGGCTACTGCTTCGGTGGTGGAGTCTCTGCTATGGGAAAATTTGTGAGGTTTTAACTAACCCGCGAACAAGGCGCTGACGAAATGACACGGAAATCCGTCCTCCATCAATTTCCGTTTTATTATCGACTCCTTGGCGATGTCGTACGTTACTAATTCGCAAGCGTTCACGATCGCTAATCTCGCACAGTTTGCATCGACGCCTTTCCATAGCTCTCGCAAGCCACCAATCTTGTATATCGATCTGAAAAATGCACGGTTCGCTTACACCCATTGCAGGAAGAAAATGTGCGTTAGCTTTTGGTATCTTTGCCTTGCTTTTATTCATCATAATGTTAGCGAAAATTGAGTAGGACCTATAGGAACTGCGGTATTCCAAAAATAATGCAGATACCTGTACGCGTGTATTGAGCTTCTGTAACGCGTACGGTCTGCTTGCATTCGGATCTTGACGACATCTGTCGGTTGAAACATGACGACCGCCAGACATCCAGATGTAAGGCTTGCAAGAATTCTTTGAGCAATGCTTTGCGGAGTGTCTATATACAGAATATGTTCTTTTCAACTCAAATCAAGATATCAACAGCATTACATTATATTGAAAATTCTATTGGAGTACCTGTCCCCTCGCAATATAACCTACATTATGATGTCATGCTAGTTACTTTAGCATAGGGTTACCATATTTTTGTGGGTCAAACTCCGGACGCTTTTTACTACGGTTTTACTACGAGGTATGAACACATTGTCAGCTTATATGACGTCACACTAGCAAAGGTTCGCCTATCAACTGTATACAGGAGTGAAGTGGAGTATAGGTTCTGAATTGGGCCATCTTTATTGTGAGCTCCGGTGATTGCTTATGTCTGCAACAGATTTCTTAATGGACCGGATGAAATCGTCTGGTGGACCATATCCGGTCCGCCACCGGTTGTGTGTTTGACAGCCCCGCTATACTGTTAGGTCGATGCGGTCATCTAGTTGTGCGTTATAATCAGGCCCAAAACAATATTTTCTCAGCCCTCTTCCGCCCCAAAAAAGCGCTGATCTTGAGTCCACCGTAGCGTGGACTATGGGGCCTTACTTGTTCAAGATCGTCTACTGGTGCTTGGATGACCAGGTATTTATTAGAACCATGCAGCACTACTATCCAAAAACAGCGTATCTTCACCGAGTGAACAATGCTTGCTGGCAGAAATCGTTTTTAAGAGATGATACGAAGGTTTCTGAGGCTCCCGTTCGTCGACAGGGTGAAAATCCAAAAATTTGTATTGAGGTTTCGGCCTGATGGCTTGGAAAATAAGCTCCAAAACCATCAAGGAGAGTAGACACATTAAATCTCGCTACCTTAAGATACGTTGCTCTTGCTACAACTTGTGTTCTTTTTAAGATTTTCCCAGTTGCAGTGTCGCGAGTAAATGATAAGAGCAAAGAAAGTTGCGGTACCTTGTGTTCGACTCGTTAGCTCAATCTAATTTGACATTGAACAGTTTATTATCCTTCAAGCAGCTTATCAGACCACGACAAAAATCTGAGTTTTAGTGGCATCTCGCGACCCGAGCCAAACACATAAAAAAGAATGCATTGTTAATATTACCGTAAGTATGCTACGAATTTACAGACATATATGACATACAGAACGCGCACCCCACAAATGTACCCAACACAGCTCTACGAAACTTGTCGGACGCTCGCGATTTCAAATTGAGGTGATTCAAATTCCTCCGCGCGTCGCATTTGTACTATGCCAGGGGTGTCAAACATACATTATAACCAACCACCCGACTACGGCGTTGTGGTTTCACTCCCTCTAATTCGAGAAGACAAAAAGTGCACACTGAATTCAGAGTTTTATTGAAAAATGAATCAAGAAGTAGTCATTCACAGAAGCGAAAACGCCAATATATAATTCAAATATCTATGATCGCACGACTGTGTGACTTCCCACCAGATAGGTCCCCGTACTTAAGAGAAACCCGATTAGAGATTTAATAATAATAATCAAAATTACAACGTCCGCGTTTACTGTTGAATATCTTGTATTCCTCGCCGCGCATATACGCTGGACTAACGCCAGATTACGACTACAGCAAAGTGAGCATATAGATATATGCCAACTTTTGAAACTTATATCGTCGTTAGCGCAACTGTTTGGTCGGTTCTTAACTGTATTCCACCGGATTATCGTCATATTTTTGCCAATTCCAATGTTCGCGGATAAAGATGTTGCGATATGTTAGAATAAAACCCCTATGAGCCGTATGTATTATCGATATATGCTTGATAACAAAGTATTCACGTGAAAAGCAAAGGCATGAGGTAACATTTTGAAATCAGCTGACTGGTCCGGCCCGCGAGTGACTTGAAGTCTTGAATCCGGCCGCGACGCAATTTGAGTTTGACACCCATTTTCTATATTGTCTACTCATATTGCAGGAACGGGACTATTCAGTGCCGCCTACCGACCATCTCGACAGCAGAGCATATCCATATCGAAAGTTTTGGCCAAACAGCGACGGTCATTTTTGGCCAAGGTTTTGTCGCCGCTGATATTTTTGGCACCGCATTTTATCAGCGGTATGTTGGCCACAACTTTACGTCTTCACGTGCCCGACGCAATAGGGATTGGCCTCAAAATGAATGTGTCTCATAGGCTCGAACTAACTCGTTGCACACTCCTACACTATAGTTCATCCCAACGATCTCCGACGATGTCGGGCAAATCTTACCATGAATTCAAAACAATTTGTGTAATACAAAGGTCGGCACATTCTCATGATCAAGCCATATTTTCTGCGCGACTCGCTTATTTGCAATAGTAGGCTACCAGTGACATTGGATACGTCAAAACTATCAACAGAATTTTATTTTTCGCAATAAATTCAAAAATGTTACACATATATTAACAGATCGCTGTGGTCCCGCGGCGACCGAAAATTATACCCTTTGCGACCCATACTTTAATAACCCTTAAAGAGGCCAAAATTCGCGATACAGTGACTTGCAAATTTTAGTCAGTAATGATGGCATTTACTACTACCCTCGCGCATCGCGCTAATCGAACTGCTATTACGAAAATATGATGATTGTTCAGCGAAAGAAAACAGATACTCGAATTGACGTATTTTTCCAGCGTGTCGCAGGCCCAGACGTGCTGATACAATGTATGCTTGCAACTACACCCGCTTTCGAACCAGACTTTTGATTACGTAATAATTACAGTACGGTAATGCTAATTGACTTCGGCTGTCGCGAGACAAGGTTATTGTCAAAGCTACGATTGTAGTGGTGCGTCATAGGTCAAATGAGTTTTTACAATTTCGTCGTAACTACAAAAGTTAAGAGGCCACTGCACTTGGAATTTTTATTAGGTTTATTTGAATTATTCCACGTCAGAAAAACTAACAATTATATACGATTTTCATTTGCACTCATCCGCACCATGTTCGTCATCAGCACTGCAATGTTTTTCATTCACACAGGTGCGTACCATCATACAAGTTTAAAAGCACTGAATTAAGAGGTAGCCAATCGGGGATTAAGCGAGTTCACTGGAAATTTGTTGTATCCATGACTATAGGATAGAATTTGGAACAAAAATCAATTACAACAAACATGTTTAAAACTATGCCCTTGTTTAAAACATGTCTTTTTATCGATTATTTTGAGGGTTCCAACCATCCCATATCGATATACGTCGGATATATCGGGTGGTAATTGTCAGTAGGCTCATACAACTTGTTTTGGGGAAAGTATTTTGGCATAATTTTATAACAAAAAAACACATTTTTTTTAAAACGGCCTTTGTTTAAAACACTGTTTAAAACATGTTTTAAATCAAGTGTTTAAAAACTCCGTTTGTTTTAAATGCAACCCTATGACACTCACTAGATAAATGCTCATTGGAAAAGTCAGCCCGTATATATAACAGCAGAACATACGGTTAGTAAGACGCGGATGACGCCTCGAATAATCTAGCTATTACAAACGTTAGTACTTCGTATATGAGACTGATGGTATATAGCCTACCTGGTAGATTTCTAATGTAGAAGTTCTTGATATGATCGTAAAATCCTATTCTCACGCCGCAAAAGAGCACCTGCCTCTGCAGTCCAGCGCTCAGTCCGCCGTAAAGGGAACTATATCCGTTCTGCCTGACGTTCGTCATTATTTTATGTATGGCACCGTGCGATGAGAAAGGCATGCTTGGTTTGGCGCCAGCGAGAGAAGGCATGCCACCTGGAATGGGCTTTGGCTGGGCTGAACTTTCTCCTCGTACCTTCGCATGCATAAAATGAATGCAGTCAAATCTGGCGCTTGCATTGTGATGAATTGTAACCAGGCGTGCTAATCAAGCATAAGTAGAGTCGACGCCGAAAATTTCTACACAATTAAAAGTTAAATTAGTGATTCACAAGACACGCCCAAAGTACTCCAAGTGAAAATTTGCAATGAAACGTTTAAAAAGTAGTCAAGTAAGTAATTCCAGAAAGTAGACTTGTTCGAGGGGTCTCATACTTTTAGCGGCTAATCGTAGGTGCCTACTTGAAATTTTTCAGGATGAATTTTCGCGACCAATGCAAAATGACTAATGGCACTATACAAATAGGTGCAATCTTGGGAAATATATTCAGTTGCTGTGATATATAGGTACCATTTCATGCGGATCTTTCGACAAAGTCTGTGATAAAGCGATGCAAACTTATCCCAAATACTTTACACTTCAAGGTTTACAAACTAAGTAGTTTTGTTTACAAAACTGTGAGGTCGAAGTGGAAGTAGCATAAAAACCCATCCTCTTTAGTAAGTAGTGCATACCCCTTTAGTCCGAACGTACTTGAGCACTTCGTAAAAGTTAAAGTACTTTGTTACTGACCAGTGACCACTCCTGATTATTATATCCTGTCTGGAAGCCAACTGCTGGCAATGATTACGTTGAAACGTATCCTCATATTACTGTCAGTGGTTTACGGCGGACCGTGCACGATAGCCTTAGAATGAACAGTGCGACTATAGTACATACCATGAGCCAAACTTTGATGGTGTCGAATGGAAATGTCACCAGGTCCGCCGTACATCCAGCGAGACCGGCGGATGCGATCTTCAGGGATAGCGGTAACTTGACTTCGTCGTCTGTCTTCATTGTCGCTTCGACCACTTGATTATGGACACTAAACGATGTTCGATTCTTTTATTCAATTTATGAGTAATAGAATATACACATATTAAGAGTCTTCTGGTTAGTTTTTGAGTCGCAATCCGTTTCGCTGGATTGAAGATCGTTATCAGATTGATCGCGGGAAGAATTCTTAATCGGGTCGAAGGTTTTCACCAAGGTTCTCAAAGTTCCAAGTCTTTTTGCGAGGGTTGGATTCTGATTAATTAATATTCGATTCTATACTCGATGGGTGGGTAACTGCAGAATTACCGCTCTGCGACACGGCCATATAGCGGTATATTTTGACATTGGTTTGCAACATCACTGGTAATCTTTTATAATATGCTACGGATGGTGTGAACGTGAGGTTCACGTTCGCACTCTGTGTGTGAACCTCACAAATTTAGAGTTTCACGGTCGCAAACGAACCTCGGTACTCGTAGGGATGGTGCGAACCCCTGAAAGGATTTCGTTTTTATGATACAATAAACATATTAAATCAAGATGGAGTGCCTGCTAGATGTTTTACATTCGACAACGACGTATTCTTGACATCAATTTCATTGATTGGTTGAATAAGCATCATTCACTGGCTACCTACATGTAGCGTATTTCGCTCTTGATGTTGTGTGAATGCGGGTAAAGCTCACAACAGAGATTCACTAACTATTCAGAAACAGAATGTTGGACATTTTGAGCAAACTTTTATTGTAACAAAGCAAGTAAAATTTTTGATATTGACAAGGCGCATATACTCGTTTAGTGTTGATTTTTTATACTTCCAGCGCCATGCATAGAGTGGCCCGCCACTGAAATGCAAATACTTTCAACCAAAGATGCTATAATGAAGTGAAAAATTGTAATAGATCAAAATGGTTCACAGCGCAGATCCTACCGAGGTTCGTTTGTGAACGTGAACCTCTAAATTTCTGAGGTTCACACACAGAACGCCAACGTGAACCTCACGTTGACACCATCCCTCCTGTGAACCTTTTCCATATATTGCATGTCATTATAAAACCTCGGAAATTTAGAGGTTCACGTTCACAAACGAAGCTTGGTAGGTTCTGCACTGTGAACCTTTTAATCTATTAAAATTTTTCACATCGTTATATCATCTTTGGTTGAAATTCTTTTCATTTCACCATTGGACCAGAATCTGTATATGGCGCTGGCATCATAAAGGATCAACACTAGACGATCACGCACTTTGCCGATACCAAAAACTTGACTTGCTTTGTTACAAAAGTTTACTTGAAATAATCAGCTTCCTGTTTTTGAATATTTAGTGACTATCTACTGTGAGCTTGACCCGCAATCACACAACACCAAGAACGACATGCAGTACATGTAGATATAGTCAGCGATTGATGCTTATAACACCAATCAATGAAATTGATATTAGGAATACATCGGTGATGTGTAATGTAAAAAAATCTAGCAGGCTTACGGGATCCATCTTGATTTGATATGTTTATTGTATCATAAAAACCGAATCCGTGCGATTGGGGTATTAGCTAGTGTATAACTTGTTTATGGGGTGAAATCGGTAGCAAGTATAGAAACCAGTTTTACACTCTCCTCAATATCAATGTAACAATAGTCAGAGGCTGAATACATTGTCCGGTCTGATCTAGATGCAGCTACTATTTCCTTGGAAGTCCTCGTCGAAATTATTTGCAAAGTCACGGATTATTATAGAATTCAATTACTCCAGTTGATACATTTGGTGACGTTTAAAAAATCAGCATGTATTTCAGCTTTGTGGCATAATGTGGCTTAAGTCGTCGCTTGGATGTCACTTCTCTGAAATGTAAGGTTGGAACTAGCAATATGATGTCAAATGACGTCATAGGTTCACGTTCGCGTTCACACGAACCTTTCAGGGGTTCGCACCATCCCTACCGGGCATATAGTAAAAATCATAACATTGAGCAAAAGGCCATTCAATGTACATGATATTCAGTACATGCAGTTTTCTGTTACAACCCTTCTAGTCACTTTTATAATAGTAATTCTTACCTGCAACTTGGCCTAACACAAAGTAGACAGGTGAATTCCTCCGACTAAATATATTATGTGATGCCGTGGCGCTGCGGCATGGCGATATATAGCTACTCTATTTCTCATTTGGTTCTGTAAATAGAGACAATTAGAACGATTCCTATACCTCCCCCACCCCCACCCCCCGTCAGAATCTATCCGATAACTCTGAGTAAGACCAATTGTACAGATAACAATACATGTTGCGAAATCATCCTCGTGTTATACTAGCTATTCAAATTTCGACAATGAATAAACTACGAGATTTCGATAGGGGAAGTATAAAGCAGGTGGCTCTCGACTCCCATGCAACTTTTGAAGTCGCTCACAATTCGGCAATTAAATAATATCTTTATATTGAAATAAATCCGAATATTTTCGGCTGACGCTCATCAGGTGTAACCGTCGGCAACAATTGAAAAGAACATCGTATATAAACAATGGTATCACCAAATATGACAGAAAACAGCATGTCCCTGAATTTATTAGAACACGCGCATTACGCCCTATGAAAAGGTCGCCTTTGATTCATAGTATCAAGCCTGAATCGGAACAGGCAAATGACATGAATTCTGCCATGGAAAAACATTTGTTGGATATTTCAGTTTGTGCGAAAAATTATCGAGACGACAGATTTCGAGTAATCGAGAGAGGCCTTTCACACTTTCATTTGTGTGCCTTAAAGTCGACTTTTATGAAAATATGCCAATAGGAGTTCGTGTACCCTCTAAAAATAGTACTTCAGTTCCGCTTAATTTCTTCGATTCGATTTCGAAATTTCACGCCGGTGACGTCATATTTTGTGATACGGTGGTTTAATGTTTATATACAATGTTCTTCTCAATTCTCGACTATATACTAGTTGCTGACGATTACCCCCGACGAGTGTCAACCGAAAATATTCGGGTTCATTTCAATATTAATATACTATAGTCAATTGTATATCGAGGCTCTGTGCATCCAACATTATCTTCAAATTCGACAACTGTATAAGTGTTCATTGACAGCTTCCGACATTAACGGACCATGATATGACATCAACTTCGCCAACCGTCCCATGCTATTTCATTTTAATCGCTTGTCCCTTTATATTACCTATTATTACTTTTCATTCAGTGTGAAATGATACTAGAACCAGGTTGAATGATACAAATGGTAAATGCTTCAGTTTGCTTCTTATAATAATCATAATTTGATATGAAGTATATAATGACCTCAGGATCCCTCCACCTTTGTCCCGCTCTCACCAATGTGATCTTGCAAACCGTTACCGAAATGTTTAATGACTGCTGTAGTCGAAACACCATGAATACCAAAATAACAAACAACAACGACGTGATTTCATGTTCCGCTTTTCATCCTGATATTTTAGTCATTGTTAAGTCATCGCTCGCACCTAGAACTTCCCTAACTGAATTTAAGTTCGACGCACAATAGAATTTCCCCAGCTCCAGCCCTTATGTCAAGCCTATAATGTGTTTTATTTGCTCATTATATCACAATCTTGCGGTGTTTTAATTCGATGTAAATTTCACTAAAATGATTAATTTACTGATTTCGCATTTGAATCGTATATTCATATTGAAATGGAACCCGAATATTTTCGGCTGACACTCGTTTGGGGTAATCGTCAGAAACTATAGTAGAGAATTGGAAAGAACATTGTAAATCAACAGCCGAAAATATTCGGGGTCCTTTCAATATTAATAAACTTTCAATTGTATATCGAAGTTCTGTACCTCCAAAAAGCACTTATTGTTATTGATTATGCAACGTAAAACTTACCGTCGGGTTCATCATAGAAGTCTGTTGGACATTTTGTGCTCCAACGGTGACACAGAAATAGAAACGCCTAATATGTCCTGTTGGCCCAGTTCGAGCAGTGAACCCACCACTAATGAGTTGTGCGGTGTTGTTAGAATTGATCATCATGACAGCGGGTACACGACTATATGCGGTGCTGTGTGCTGTTCATACTGAAACAATTCTTCAAATCTTAATTGGGTATAGTGGTGCAGACACAGCGTATCATGTCCCTGACTGCTGACGGCGGTTTCGAGACTTCGTCCTTTATAACTGTGTGGACATTATATCATTGGCAAGGTATAGCCTATGATTGCAATCGACATCAACGACTTCACAGTCGGTCAGTCGCTGCTGCAGTTCCCTTCAACAACTCACTCTAACGAGCACTAGAGCAAACTATGTTGATGCGTGTTAAATTTGTTTGGGCATATGTCGTCGACCCGCATCCCGATGAGCCCGTTTTCACAATTTGGCATGGTCGATAGACCTACAGTAAGTCACCCAGCTAAACGACCAGCGACATCCTATCCCAGCTGAAACGTTTACAAATTTGTCACCTGACATACATCGTTCTAGTTCCAATGCCAGGTCTTCCACAGGTGATTATGGTAGCGGCGATCTCGCATTATGAATCGAAAATGAAGCAGACATTACTAAACAAGTAGGCCTACCTGCTCTGTATTGACGTTAATGGATGTCGTGGATATAACAAATTGGCATTTGTAACACTTACTGAACAACCAACTGCGTGGAATATCAACCTCGAAATCCCGATGCTCGTGTTTTCCCAGCAATCCATCAGAACTCACTTTTAATTAAAAATATATTGTACATGGTTTGGTGTTGCTCATCGTAAGTGTCAATACAGAAGTAGCTAAAATTTCGTTTCGCTCCGCCACCCGGGTTTTAAAACCCACGGGCTTACATGGTCGGAACCGTGCTTGTCGCTGTTTCTAGTGTGTCTCACTACAATTGCAGTTCAATTAACCTGTGGTCGCTATCTCATTTATCTAGGTCAGGTCATCGACAACTACATGGCTCAATTATGAAATAACGAGGTTGCAGTCGTCAGAGAACTTATCCAGGATGTATTGCGCCCATTGTCGATTGTGTATATAGACAGCATTCAAAAACAGTGACTGATTTCATCGCGGAGATAAATGCACAAACACACCGCGAGACGTACAACGTGTAGCCGCTTGGTATTTTCGACAACGAAACATTCAGCGTAGACAAAATAGGAATATATATATGTACAAATGCACGTTGTACTGAAGAGCCAAGCCAATAGGTTGGCTCCTTTATTTAAATATTTGTCCGTCGTATGGGCACTGAGCGGTGATAACGCTGTCGTCGTTAGTCCGTTTTTCCCGCCCATGCGTGATTAAAAAACTTTTTATACTGCTCGTAACTGACGAACATTACCAAGTTCCAGAACCCAATACGGACGTACGAAGGAAAGAATCTGTGTGAGCAAGAAATCGTTTATTAAATGATACGGGTTAGTGAATATTCTGCGACGCTTACCCTTTATAAAATGCTGACATGCCTTCGTTTTTGACCAACTGCGCTGCGCATTGAATGGGGTTCTTGTACGTTCCCTTTTCCGAGTTCATGTACCGCGTTTTGATTACGTCTACAGGGTTCGCAACTACGGTCGTCACCAATCCTGTGAGGAAAAATGCGTTAGAACGGTCCAATGGCGTCGCAAATGTAGTGAGTGTTAAGAATGCGTTGATCGAAGACCGTTGAAGGTAATCGTAGAATGAAGTTCGAAGAAAGTACGACCAGTAGAGATTCAAGCTACTACCGTATGTTGATCACAAGAAATTCAAATCTGTATTTGGTATTAAGAAATTTTATCTGTATTCGAACTCCAAACTCCAAACCAGTTGAATCGAGCGAAGGCTTGCATAAGGGTAATCCGTTGACGTTACACGAAACCTACATTTCATTGTTAAAAGATCATTGGGGACCCTCGTTTCTCTCATTGTTCGACATGCCATGGGGTAACACGGATAGAACGACATCGAAATAAATTCGCACGGATTCGTGGCTACGGTGTAGTCAGAGGTGTAGTCTCTGTCAGATGAGAAATTTAGTGAAGTTTTAACTAACCTGCGAACAAGGCGCTGACGAAATGACACGGAAATCCGTCCTCCATCAATTTTCGTTTGATTATCGATTCCTTGGCGATGTCGTACGTTACTAATTCGCACGCATTCACGATTGCCAATCTCGCACAGTTTGCATCGACGCCTTTCCACAGCTCTCCCAAGCCACCAATCTTGTATATCGATCTGAAAAATGCCCGATTCGTTGACAGGAAAACTGGTTTGCGTTGATTCACTTCCGGCATTTTGGCCGTACCTTTATTCATCATAATGGTGGCGGAAATTGAGTATAGGAACTGCGGTATTTCAGAAATAATGCATATACCTGTACGCGTGTATTGAGCTTCTGTAACGAGTAAGGTCTGCCTGCATTCGGATCTTGACGACTTCTGTCGGTTGAAACATGATGACCGCCAGACATCCAGATGTAGCGCTTGCCAGGATTCTTTGAACTATACTTTGCGGCGTGTCTATAAGGAAAAATTACAAAATATTTTCTTCTCAACTCAAATCAACAGATATCAGCCGCAATGCATTATATTGATATTCTTATTGGTTTATACCGACAGTGATATTCTACTCTATTGGCGGAGTAGCTGCACGACTGTCCCTGATCCATGACTTTACAGAGGTGGTCAAAGTAGTCACCGTCGCTACTCAAGTAGAAGTAGAAGTAACTCCGGAATTTCTACTCAAGTAGAAGTAGGAGTAGTGGTTCACAAGTAAGTGAGTAAGTAGGTATTCTAAGCTTATTTTTGCCTACAAAACTGAAAACTGTCAAGTAGAAGTAGGAGTAGTCTAAAATGATATCTACTTAAAAAGTAGTGTGAGTAGGAAAATTCTACTTCAAGTACTTCAAAAAGTAGAAGTACTTCGTTACATGACCACCTCTGAGTATATGACTTGGAGTACCTGCCCCTCATAGCATATAGCCTACATTATAATGTTATGCTAGTTACTTTACCATGACCGGTGTAACGAGATATCAATTAAAAGATAACCAATCAAGGATTAAACGAGTCCACTGAAAATGCGTTGTATCCACGACAGTCGACACTTATTAGATAAGTGACCATAGGACCATAGTACTAGATGTCAATGAAATATCGCCCGGGGATAACAGGAGAACATGCTGTTAGTAAGACACGGACGAATCCTCGAATAATCTAGCGGCTAGAGCTGTTAGTACTTGGCAGTTGTGACTGATGGTTTACCCGGTAAATTCCTCATGTAGAAGTTCTTGATATGATCATAAAATCCTATCCTCACGCCGCAAAAGAGCATCTGCCTCTGCAGTCCAGCGCCCAGTCCGCCGTAAAGGGATTTAAATCCCTTTACTCTGACGTTCGTCACTATTTTATGTATGGCACTGTCCGTGGTAGCGTGCGAATTTTTGTGCGCTTTGATGGTTTCAGTTCTGACCGCCACATTTCGATCTGTCGTGATATGTCCGTCTGCTCCACGCATGTCCGTGACCACGGTCGGAGTTATATTTCTCATGGCGTGTCTCTTTTTGTTGAAAATCTCCGAAATGGCCATTTCGTGACTCCCGGGATAGCGAAACGTCAGCGCCTCGGCCGGGATAGGTCTTCCTTGATGAAAGCCAGCTGCTCCCGGGGCGTTCATTTTACTTGTGATAGGGTGCGCTGAGAAGGGCATGCTTGGTTTGGCGCTGGCGAGCGAACGCATGCCGGCTGTGCTGGGCTTTGACTGAGATGAACTTTCTCCTCGTACCTTCGTATGCATAAAATGAAGGCTGTTAAATCTGAAGATTACATTGTCGTAAGATTGTGAGGTGGTCGAAGTAACCAGCGCTGCTACGCAATTACAACTAGACATTGCGATTACCAAGACATGTCAAAACTACCACAAGCGGAAGTAAACTTGATCGAGGGTCGCATATTTTTAGCGGTTAATCGAAGGTGTCAAGATGGATCTTCTCGAGTCTCGACCACTGTAGAATTCCTAATGCCACTATAAATAGGTGCAATCTTTGAAAATATATTCAGTTATCGTGATACATGCGCTATAATACGCAGATCTTATGACGACACCACTGATGGAAGTGATGCAAACTTATCCTAAATAAATTTATACTTTATAGAATCCGAAATGTATGTAGTTTTGTATTTAGGTAAGTAGATGTGAACCACTCTATATAACCACTTTAGTAAGTAGTCCAAGTACGCAGATACTGCTTGAGTACCCCAAAAAGTAGAAGTACTATACGTTGCTGACATCTGATTGTAATATGCTGCATTGAAGCCCACAATATTCAACGATTATTGATTAAGTTGAAAGGTATTCCTACATTACAGTCATTACAGGTTATGGCGGACCGTTTACGATAGTGTTAGAATGAACATTGTAACTATAGTACCCACCATGAGCCAAACTTTGATGGTATCGAACGGAAATGTCACCAGATCCGCCGTACATCCGGCGAGACCAGCGGACGCGATCTTCAAGGATAGCGGTAACTTGACTTCGTCGTTTGTCTTCATTGTCGCTCGATTATGGATACTAAACGATGTTCGATTCTTGTATTCAATTTAAGAGTAATAGAATGCCCACATATCAAGAGTCTTCTGGTTAGTTTTTGAGTCGCAATCCGTCGCGCTGGATTGGCGATCGTTATCGGATTGATCGCGGGGAGAATTCTTATTTGGGTCGAAGGTTTTCATCAAGGTTCTCAAGATTCCAAGTTTTTTGTGAGGGCTGGATTCTGATTGATTAACATTCGATTCTATACGCGACGGGTGGGTAACTGCAGAATTAGCGTTCTGCGACACGGTCGTAGCGTTATCTTTTGACATTGTTTGTTCGACAGAGTGAATCCATCAATAATACTCTATGATAATATGCTGGGCCTATCACATCTACTATAATACAAAAAACATTGAGCAAAATGTCAGTCAATTTACGTGATAAGCAGGATAGCCTACTGACAAAGGGTTTTAGTTATATTTGCCATAGTAATTCTGACCTGCAACTTGGCTTTCTACAAGGTAGATAGGCGATCTTCTTCGGTAAAATATATTATTTGACGCCGTAGCACTTGGGTCGAACGAGATACAACTAATCGCGTTGCCATTTGGTAGTATAAATAGTGAATTAGACAATAAGAACGATTCCAAATTCCCTTCGTTAAAATTTACCCGGATATTCTTAAAGGGACCGACTGTTCACTTCACATAACAATACCTGTTGCGAAATGGCTCTTGTATTATACTCGGTATTCAAATTTCGACACTGATGAATAAGCTACGGGATTTAGATAAGGGAAGTAGGTAGTAGATTTCAACCAACTTCGGAGACGCCAATCCGTTCACAATTCAAATATTTTATATTGAGCGATTCAAATGTTATAACTTTTCTAAAACAGACTTTTCATTCAACGTGAGCACAGTTTCACTCTCATCTAATACCTTGAACCCAATATGAATTGTATAAGTAGTTACTATCTTCATGTCGCTGCAAATTCCCTATCAACGCTAACCTGGGGGCAAATTAGGTATGAAATATCTCAAGTTCTGCTTTTTCAATTATACTGCTATTGTTAGATCATAATACATTGTTGATTGTTATCGAATGTGAACCGACCAAGGTGCAAAAAGCTCCATAGGCTGTCGCGAGTTGCGAAAACTGACAAGTTCGTGATCTTTTATCGTCTCGATACTTCCAGTAATCGTGTTGCGTAATCTGATCGGGTGTGGCACGTTAGAGTCTCGCCTACTTAAATCGTCCAATCAGGAGCGGCCGATTGACTTCACCCCACATAACCGGTTGCTATAACTAGCATAGGCCTTCCTCCTCCAAGTACTAATTTCTGAGCTATCTTCATTCCCGCTACGCTGACACAACAAGTGAAATCACAACACTTCAATGCCACTAGCACAGCCGCGCATTTACGCGTGAAACTATTATCTGCATTTTATGTTTATTAGATGTCTTATCATCACCAAACGGTCTCGATTTTACAACCTGCATTGAATGCATCCCAACATGATCTCAACAATTTGCGCATACCTAATAGATATCTGAGGCGGTTGCGCAACAAAGACTTGCTAGGTAAGCTAAACCTACCTAGAATCAGCTGATTCCATGACGCTGATAGGCGTGAACTGTCGAAAAGCCCACCGATTGGCTGTAAACCGGTGGTAACAACAGACGTAAATCGAAGCAATAGATTCTCGTGACGCAAAATTCTGGTACGTATATAATTTATCTGATTCTATGAAAGGTCATGTAAAATTTTGGCGATACAGCTTATATGTCCTGTCTTTTTTCTGAATCTTCGACCTGATTTACCACCACTGAGCATAGGAATGTGTGCTTTATATTGTCACACCCTGCTTGCCCTTAAAACTTGGCAAACACTGTTGTGAGGATATGTGTGAAAGGCCGGTTATTAACGATAGCTGCACGGTCGATAATTTTAAATCCCGGGCGCAATATCTTGACTCAGCAAGGTTCATCGACCGAATTTCGCAATCAAATGTACACATGACGAACTCGTTTCGCATTGAATTCCCGGTATCATGAATTGTTTATGAAAATATACTTTTCCTCTGTTGGTTTCAGATGCTTTGGTAAATGAGAATTGAGTAAAGCATGCAGTGTACATTGTACAATGTATATGCCATACTGCAGTTTCATTTACGCTTAGAATTCGTGAATTTGATCACAAGCTTCTTACTTGCAAATCTAACAGTGATCACAAGTTCGTAATAAAAGCCGCCAAAGTTTTATCAACATATTAACGGATATTATTCTCGGCGAGGTAAGCTCTTACAGCCACACTTAAAACGGGTTGCTTCCGCCAATTTCGTAGGCTGCGACGGCCACTTTAATATTATCTCTATTATATATAACCCATATGGAAAGTAAAGTTACATCGGTAACCTCCTATAAAACTGACGCATATCAACCAGCAAGCTTTGCCTTTTAACTGTCACGCTAATGGTGCGATGCAAGTCGATAAAATGGTGAGCAGCAATGTTTATAATTACTTCCTCGTAGTTAAATTGAGCACTGCTCGCGATGACATCAAACTACATGCGGACGACCTTTACTTCTACAGACATTGGTGGTTAACAAATCATACATCGAAATAAGAAGCGTAGAGGTCGGGATGACAAGTTTTATAAGTCATCGCTGTACGAAGTCATTAGTAATCCGCCAATTTAAACGTCCAGGTGGTGATCAGACCAGATTTGTTGTTTGGTATATTCATGGTGTTTTGCTACTGCAATGGTCATTTACACCAGGCCGATATTCTTTATTATTATTCTATAATTACCAACTTGTAGCATGGCCTACTTCTAGACTTTTGTAAGACATCAGAGCCGTTAAATGACATGAAAACGTGACTACTATAAACTCTACACGTCATTTACCAACCCAAATCCATTTTGTCTACGATTTACATTAGTTCAAATGCCGCATGCTGTATCAAGATCACCTTAATTCCATGTGCTGTGCAGTGTGCAAACAAAAATCCCAACCGCAAATAAGGGTTCAAAATCCGGTAAGAATCGATGAGTCCAGATTCTTCCAGTTCGCATTCGTAGCCGTCTGTAGGGAAATGGAAGGTATATTGCCATTAATATAGCGGTTTTAAGCAATATACATAGATATATCGTGACATTATCTCATAATATCGACTACCATGACAATTCACCATGGCATGTTTTGAAATTAATTTACCAAGAAGCAAAGATCAACGTAAATGTGGCTGGGGTCAATCCGCCAAACAATGTTGTTGTTTCTTCCTTAATATACATCGCATATGATGTCACTTTAATGAACTACTTGCTGTCCGACGCGCAGATGTTTCCGCACATTGGGGAATTCGTCCTCACGACGAAACATATTGGAGTTTACAGAATTTTCATGCTGGCCCCTCACACACACACACATACACTTATAAATGTATATGTTTGTTTATTTGTTTTGTGGTGTTCATGGTGTTTGTCGACTCTATGGTCATTTACACCATGCCGATATTCTTCATCATTTTCCGTAACTGCATGGCGACTTATAGCACGGCCCACCTCTAGGCTTTTTGTAAGACACCGCTTACGCGGATGAGGTGGGAAGTAGGAGCCTAGGTAAACCTCCAACACTTAGGTATCGGAATTCCGAAGTCGACCTCGGTCGGACTCGAACCCGCAACCCATTGGTGTTGCAGCCGCGGTTTATACCACTGCGCTATCCCGCCACACAAATGTATATGTCATGGATGCAAATATAGAATAATTGGATATGGCGAAGAAAACCATTTGTATTGTTATCGTCCAACCAGCATAACCAACATTAACAATATTTCGCGAAATAACTACAGTGGCGGCAGGTTCCCTTCACCCGTGCCATTCATATCCTCATTTTCTCAAACCCCAGTGCGATGTTTAAAACAGAGTGTTTGAAAGCGGAAGTGGCCTTATTACGCAAGTGTAGGAGGGGATTCAAGTCGTCTATCATTTTGTTTATGTTTTAGTCAGATTTCCCTGGGTAACTGTTTCGAAGTAATTTCACATACGGTCGTGTAGTAAGCTATTCTTCTGATCTGTAATCATTGTGAACGCTTCATTCGTACCAAGAATTTCCCCGTTTGAATTTAAATTCGACACACAATAAAGAATCTCTCCAGCTGTGACCATATGATATACCGCGGAGATGAGTTCACATATGTATTTGTTGTACATTTTCTGTTCTAACTGACCGGGGCAAGAACGGTTTACGCAATGTTCAATGTGCCTGGATAGGGTATAAAACTGGCCTCGCGATATGAGGACTATGACTCCTAATAAGCATCCCACAACACAGTGTGTGCAAATATATGTTCATTGTTCACCGTTCAGTTTAATATCAGTGCCGGAGTACCAGAACTGTTTCTATATTCTTGAGTTATACTAATCCATTGGTATTTTACAGTAATTATACCATGTTCAACTAATTGACTAATTGACCTCCCCCCACCGGTAATTTTCGGCTGACGAGGAAATACGGAAAAACTCTTAGAATATACTCATCATACTGTAAACGTGAAAAAAGTACAAACTTCTTGATGTGTTTGAACATCTAATGCGTCATACGTACGTCATAGCAAAGGCGGAATCAGACCGTGTATTCGACCCGACAGTCTTGAGTTAAAAGCGGCGTGTTTATATTTTGGTCTGATTCGAGTCCGACTTGATCCCAAAAGATCGTACAAAATTTATAGCATTAAGTATTCAAGAATTCATTTTTCCCAATTTAGTCAAAGAATAATTTCCCAATTCGATCCCGGAAATTCCGACCCGACTTCCACCTCCGCTCCGCAGGTGCTTTCAATTTTCATAGCTGCAAATTTCGTTCGCACTAACCGACTCAGTGCAGCAAAACTTATATGTTGCGTTGCCTCACCAAATGGTTTGTAGCATGTTACATGGTTTCAGTTTGATTGACCTCAATTAGAAAAAATCCCTAAATTCTCACGGCAACGTCATGCCATTGTAATGTGTCATATAGCTTCAATAGCTTCATAATTAGGGCAATTTTTTTTTGACATGTCAAAAAAAGTCCAAATTAGATCAAAATTGTAGCGTTAGGTCAAAATTTGTCAAAATTGTTTACAAAGTCAAACATTTTTTGACCTCTGCATTTCGTTTGTATCGTAGATTTTGCGCTGTCGGTGAACTTATCATTTGATATTTTACAGCAGGGGTGGCCAACCTTTTCAGCCAAAGGGCCACATTTGATTGACGACCTATTGCGCGGGCCACTAGCCGCGCGAAGCGCGAAAATTTTACGAAGTTCATAGGTCAATAATATTGTCCCTTGACTATATTACGGGCCTGCTGTATATCGCTCGACTCAGTTTGCTAGAAATGGACTATTCGGTGCCTGGACATATCGATATCGAAAGCTTCGACCAACATTCGTCAATCATTGTGTGCCTAGGTTTCATAGTCGACGGTCTTTCTGCGAGCGCAAACGCAAGGTCGCATATGTTAACGACACTTCGTGTCGTAATCGCGAATATAGTTAGACTCAATCTCGTACATTAGGCGTTCTTTCGTTTTCACAATGGGGTGACAATATGAAAAGCAAGAAATCGAGTGACAACATGTTGCGCGAAGCATGTAGAAAATTTGTACTTCTGATAAATCTAGCGCAAATCTTTCTGCTTTATTGTAGTGTACGAAGATCTACAAAATGTGACTGGCTCATGGATCTGCCAATACGTCGGAACTGATATTTTAGTCATCACATCTCAAGTGTTGCGGCCAGACTAATCACATTTTTGGTTGACCTTGCAAGTTCACAATCTGTGCAGTACATTTTTGATTGTATTACTAATTTCGGAAATTACCTCGCGGGCCACTCAAAACCTTCTCGCGGGCCACGGGTTGGCCGGCCCTGTTTTACAGCTTGTAGCCTACTTTATAGGCCTACCGTTGTAAACGGACCATCGTCTGCTCATTGTGAATCATAAATGGTCAAATGAAACAAATATTGACATGGACTTATGGTCAACGTACCGCAATATCCTAGCTGAAGCAAGACTGCTTGGACATTGCATGGTTCTTATATCAAGAAGCGCAAGCTGAAAAATTGTGATATAGACAACATTGTCAGAATGAAGCAACACGGTTTGTCACCAGCAGTGTGCATACAACTTGAGTGTTGTCAGCCAATAAATGCTGCTGTTGAACGTTCTTTCTCCGTTTTTGGCAAGCTACGTAGTAAGGACTAGAGCCCGACCGATATTGGATTTTTGGGCCGATACCGATAAAACCGATATCTAACACTTTCACCGATAACACTGATATATTAGCCGATATTCAAATAAGGTGGAATCTACCTCAAAAGGCGCATTTTAAAAGTTTCAGAGCATTTATTTCAACAGCTTTATAGCCATTGTCATACTCGAACACGAAATAAAATAAAAAGAATGCATTGGACACTTTGAAAGTGTAAGCCATATGAAATACAGCAATATTCCCAGTCTAGCGGTCAAGCATTACAGTTTTCTGAATTCCTACCCCATGTTGTGACGTCACGATTATTACCGATATTTTTTCACGTCCAATGGCCGATACCGATAATTCTTTCAAAGTGTGATATCGACTCGATATTATCGGCGAACCGATAATCGGTCGGGCTCTAGTAAGGACAGACACTTTCTACCCGAGAATGTAGGAAAGGATCTTTCGTTGTACTACAACAAATATTAATTATTTCCACCAGAATACTTAATGTAACTACTGGAATTCTTCATAGGGCCAGATTTCGTTAAAATACTAGTTTTTCATGTAAAAATCTGTCAGTTTTTGAGCCAAAAACGTTTTTTCAGACCAATCTACTTTGTAAGGACAGACAGTTCCAACCAAAAATGAAGATAAGTAGTGCAATTTTAACATTAAATGCGAAAACACCTAATTTGCATACGTGAGGTCAAAATTTGGTCAAATTTCAGTTTTTTTAGGTCAAAAAAGGTCAAAATTTAGATTTTTTAGGTCAAAATCTTCCGTTTTTTAGGTAAAAAAAAATTGCCCTATTCATAATATACGAAAACGCGAATAATCGCAATTATTCTGATTATTTCACCAGAGACTGTGTGAAGTCATTTTTCGATCAAAATGAAGAGACCTGTCATCTGATTTTCCCAAGTCAATCTGGCCAGAGCCTACATAGGTTGTTTCGCTTAGCATGTAACGCGATCTGGTTCTGCTACAAATGTTTGTTTTGTCTTGTCACGGAGACTACTCACAAGAGATTAATGAATGAAATCATTGTGACTGATCGGGCAACCAATAACGCATTGTCATCGAGGAATGACGTCAATCGGCTTTATTTAGTTTGGCGTCCGTGTCTTCGATTCATAGATCAATGATGAATATTCGGCAAGGAGTCCTATCTCCTGGTATGGTTGATATATAGATAACTAACCTGTAGACACATGCAAAATACGTGACTGTACGGCTGGGCAACCAGATACGGTAAGCAATTGCTGGCATATAGCTTCACGTACAGATGCGTAGGAGCACACTTTTCATTGAGCTGACGGCAGCCACAGAGAGTTCGTTTGATCCAACTTTACGTACGGCAGCAAAAAAGCGAAGAAATCGACCGTACGATAGCCACAGCGACGGCTGCTACGCACGAATCGTGCATGTGTGAACATTTCCCCGGCAAACCAACCTTTCAACCGTACGATGGAAAACCAGAGATGCCACTGGTATATTTCGGAAAAACCCAAATGTGGACGCTAAATAAACCCAGAAAAACCCAGATCCTATATTTCACTGAAATTGCTATGCGGAAACGGAGAAAATGGAAACTGACTGTCATTTATTACAGTCATATTGACATAGAACCAAGTTTTAGCTCTTGATATTGAAACTATAACAGTTCCTACTATACATTTTGCTCGGTTACCAATGCAAATATTTTAAAAAAATATGTTGTTTTACTTTTTTTGCCGCATCAGTTATGAAAATAGTTAGTGCGCGTTGTTCCAAAAGCTCGTGTGATAAATAAAATTATTAGTTTGCAAGTGGATGTTAAATAAGCTGTGTCTTATTTTATTTATTGATACTAGCAGTAAGAAGTCTTGAATCGACATAAATTGTACGAAAACGGTTCCGAATTCCAATGAGTTGCCCTATGAACATGACTTTCTGCGAACTGGAAGTTGGTATACAATAAAGCATCACCTCACGGCCTTTCATTTTAGTAGTGAAGCCGTTTTTCAAGACTCTGCCGGTGCAATATAACAAAATTCCTCGCAAATGCATCAATCTAGCAGTCAATCGACAACTGAAGCTTGTGCATTTTTCGACATTATGATCTAACTAATCTAATATATTGATTTTCGATCATAAAATTGACCCGGCGAACATGATGTTGAAAAAAACCCAGATTTCAAGGACAAAAACCCAAAAACCCAGGTGATGCTCGAAAAAACCAGATTTCAAGGACAAAAACCCAGGTGATGCTCGAAAAACCCAGATCTCGGTGGAAAAAAACCAGGAGTGGCTTGTCTGTGGAAAACCGCCAGGCAAAAATCGTCACCGGGAACCGTGCACGTTTGAGTGTGAACGGGCCTTTAGTGTTATACCTTGGGACTCGAAGGAAAAATTTATTAAAAGTGGTCTTGCACGAAAGCTGCTGTCGCACTGAATCCGAAAATATCAATTATGATCTGGCCAAGGCATGTCAACTACCCCAACATCATCCTTCAAAGTCGAAAATTGGTACTGTATCGAACAATTGGAGCGCCGCAATACAATAACCATAACAATGATATATTGCGGAGATGGGATTGTTCGCTGCAATGAGAATTTGTGACGCAATCTGATTGCCCAACCGTACTATCACGTGTTGCGCAATTATATATCCGTAGGTTAGTTATCTTAGGGTTACCATACGTCCTCCTTTTTCTGGTTTTTGAAAATGTCCTCCGGGGACGCCTAAATGTCCTCCTTTTTGAGATTTTGTCCTCTATTTTGAGAATTTTGGTTATGCATAGGACAAAATTCGACTGAGATACAGTAAACCAGCAATGAAGTAACGCTCCGGCGGCTATTTCGGGAGCTGAGCCGGAAAATTGACCCTTTATTTTAGTCAACTGACCTCGAAGTGGGAAAAATTACCAATTTTTTAAGGATTTCCCTCCATTATTCTAAGTTTGAAAATTTTGAAAAAGTGTCCTCCTTTTTCGATTTCAAAATATTATGGTAACCCTTAGTTATCTATATTTGCTGTCTGTCTGCGATCAGCGCAGTTAGGGTCATTCGCGGACTTATATAGTTTGCAGCTGCAATCTACCATCAACCAACCATAAACGTTAATAACTTGCATAAATTTACCCAGCTTTCGAATCGATGCTATGTGCATAAAAGGACACATATCATGCCAAGCTCGGATGCGGAAATGCATGTAGCCTAGGGTTACCATATTTTTGTGAAGCAAATTCCGGACACTCTTTAGCGCCCACTAGCGGATTTAAAAACGCGGTAAAAGACATTGTCTGTCAATATGACGTCATAATAGGAAAGCATTGCCAATCGACTGTATACAATAGCCTATACACTATACAGGAATGGAGTCGAACATAGGTCATGAATTGGGTCATCTGTAATGTGAGCTTTTGTGATTGCTACTTGCTAGGGTACCTGCAATAGATTTCTCCACGGGTCAGATGAAATCGTCTGGCGGGCCGTGTCTGGCCTGTCGGGATTGTGTTCGACAGCCCTGTTATACTGTTAGGTTGGTTCGGCTATCTGATTGTGTTTTTTTTAGGTCCGAAACAATGTTCCCTCTAATTTTTGACGAGTCTGCGCACACTCACCAACTCACTGCGCAGACCCTTGGAAAACAGAGCGTAACGTCTAAAAAAATATCATCATTTCGGATTTTTTGTGCACAACTTAGATTTTCTGTGCACAGAGACAGTGTCAGCACTGCGCATTTGCGCACGTGCGCAGCTTAGAGGGAAGATTGGTCCGAAACAACATTTTTTCTGCCCCCTTCTGCCCGACCATAAGGTAATGGGCCCTTACTATATGCATTTGGCTGTTAAATTTTATGAATGCATTCTGTCAATAATATTGATTATTCTTTATATTAGGCTACTATAAAATGCACCAGCAGGTTGCACATCCGATGATTTCCAACCTGTTATGGTCGCGACCTCATTTCCAACTTGAAAATGTTCCGTGGCCCAGCTCAAAACTTGAATATGCTGATTACTAAAAAAATTCAGCTTGCTCAAACTTACTCACGTTCTAGGAAGCTGATTACGTCCAACACCGTCGCGATCCCCAGATAAAGGCAAACGACCCCAAGATTTGGAACCACTGTCTGTGACTGAAGCATCCAGTCGGCCTTAACCAACTGTAGGAATATACCGTCAGCTGATAATTTCGATTACAATTGGACTTATTTCAGTAAATGTTAGCTATATATATTTATTTTTTATTGCATTTTTGGCGAGGGTGGTGCCTGGTGCCCATACTAATGCCAATATACGTTGCATTAGGTCGCGCGCAGCGCGAAGAAGAATTTCGAATAGCATAAATCTGCTTTAAAATACTATTGTTTCTGCTGATTTACAAAAAAAATTTGAGCCTACTTCAAGCCTTCAAAATTCCGGACATTTAGGCATATTTTAGAAATTCCTCCCGGACGCAAATTTTTCACTGAAATTCCGGACGTATGGCAACCCTAATGTAGCCTACCTAGAACAGCAGAGAGAGAGAGAGTCTTTATTTTCATCCAACCAAAATACATAACAAACGGCAGTGATGGTGGTACAGAAAATATGCATGCACAGTATTCGGTATTGGATATGAATGACCGATAAGACCGTGAAGGTCATCTAGTCAGATCACACCAGCATCAAACAGGTACACTTGACTCTGAACAGTCTGGCTGTAAAAAATGTTTAGGTAAAAAAGGAAAATAGAAAGAAAAAAAAAAACGATGGTAGCAATTTTATCTTCTTTCTTTCAGTTCAATGAAAGTGGAGTCAACGTGCCATTCCTCTGCATTCCTAGTCATGTGGGCAAAATCGGCAATGTACGAGTCGACAGATTGATACCACTACTCTGCCGATGCCAAATTGCCCGAACTTGCCCGCGCTCTTTATGAAAAAGAAACCAGACATAAAATACGTCGTTAGTAGCCTACATGGAATTTTGGGAGGAAGATGGTCATCGACACGCTTTAAATTCCTTCAGTTCTTGATTCACTCCCGCATATGGGATTTTGGTTAAATGACAGTGTTACATTTCGTTTGCAATCTAGCCGCTGATGCTACAAATCAGGGATGGCCAACCGGCGGACGCAGAAGGAAATTTGTGCAGCCGTCGACACGTAATTCCATTAGTATGTGTTGGCGGTCGTCGACATGGAAATTTTATTAACGAATTGACTACCGAATTTTTTAGAGATCATAATTAATCTTGAAATTTTTTTCGCGCTATGCGCGATTCAATGCGACTTTATTTTTAATATTTGCCCTTTGCAATCTAAGCCCAACAATACAGATGCGAACAGCAGAGAGAAATGACGCGCCACGTATAAATACCAACTGGGAATCGTGTGCTCCGCACGAATGAAATTTGTTTCGGGTACGTTTGGGCGATTCCAACATATTTCCACTATACCGACAATCTTGATGGGAGATCAATAAATAACAGCATGCAACTAATGACATAAATAAGAACAACTGGCCCACCCGAAGATGCATCATCATTTATAACTTGCCCTAAATTTTAGAAAACACTCGCTCCATCAACTCTACCGGTGAATCTGGTCACATGAGATGAGAAAGGATAAGTATTTGATAGTGATATATGAAACTGCTAATATTATTGACGAAATTCATTCGTGAATCTGGAATTCTTAAGCGTTTGGCGTGATCATAACGTTTTCCAGTAGCTATTCATAACATGACCACTCGCGATTTCGGTGCGTGTAGTAAGCCTATATGAAAAAGCAGATTACTCCTGAGTTCACCGGAAATGCAACGACTAGGATGGACATACAACGTCCATCCTAGTCGTTTCTATCAAGCAGCTCATCTTTATAAGTTATTCCAGAATATTGGTTATGTATATCACAGGAGAAAATGGGTTTTGCAAACATTTCGAAGTCACCCTGATTGACCTGCACGACTGCGACTTTTATATTTTACCACAAACAAGTAGTTGATTACTTTGATTACTCGATGCTTATTGGAGGTGGGGTTGCAAGAATATTTAGGAAGATTGCAGGCCGAAATTGTACCTATCAGGAAACAATTTTGTTTATACAGTATATATATCTCCTGAGTAATCGAGCAAGCATATCGGGAACGTGTAGTCATCCAACAAAATATAATGTACTCAACATCTGCGTTAGAGATCGAGTCAAAACTGCATAGGAACAAAGCCTATATTTTAAGTCCTTTTCCATTTTACGCTGTAGACTGTATTGGCCTGGCCGCATCGGGAATTTATTCTGCAGACATGTGTTTTGCATCGTTGCAAACAATTTATGCAGTACACCAGCAGGTTGGCCCCGTTGTAAGTTTCATGCGTTCAGTTAAATACTGTAGTCAGCTAATAGGGAATCTCATGTAAATAAAACGGTCTTATTGCGTATAATTTAGGGTTGTCAACTTGTCATATGTCCGGATTTTCCCGGACATGTCCGGATTTTTAGTGTTTAAACTGCGTCCGGGAGGAAATGCTGAAATATGCTAAAATGTCTGAAATGTAACATACTGATATTGGAAATGCATACTTTTTGATGTGTGCGGCTTGGGTCGCAAGGTGACGCTAGAAGTCAATTTGGGTCGCGGTCTAAAATATTCAAGAACCACTGGTCAAATAGGGCTGTTCAAAAAATAACTTTTTTTTCCGGATTCCAGCCATTCACTGATTAAATTGTCAGGTTACCCTAAAAAAAACGCTGCACACCATATTCTAACAAGTATAACACTCTGCAGGTCCAATTAAAAATTTTAATTTATTATGAAAAATTAAAAAAAAAATTTAAATTTTTTTGTCAATCCCACGAAATTGTTGAACTGTCTTCAAAGACGATGCAAAACAAATTTGAGTCAATTCCAACTAGTAGAAGCAGAGTTATTTGAGTTTTTCGAGTTTGTCGTTGATAATTCTCGGATTATCCTTGGTCAGTGGTCAAGCCCTGGTCGTAGTATATCGTCGTTGTTCTCGTTTCGGTAGATCATCGGCAACACGCATGCCAATATGCATCGGCGAGTGTACGGGGCGTAAATCCAGTGCCCAAATTTACCTGACGTCTGCCATGGAAGATAAGAGCATGAGGACGTACGTGAGCTCTCCATCCTCAAGCTGTTCCAGTCACGCAACAATTCACATGGCATGAGCACCGGAAGATTACGAACGAAACGAATGCTGCAGAGCTGTCAGATTTGGTACTTTACCTTCTCACGGACGGCCTGGCGAGTGGCGATACCGCCAAAAATAACATTTTTCCAGTAGGCCTACGCAGCAAGAAAATAACGCAATGCGGCAATAATTTTCCGCAAAAGCCAATCAGAAAAGCGAAAACCCATAAAACAAGGCAAATACCACACCACAAACCCCCTGACTCTGCAAACTTGACACAAGACATTGACAACTTTAGCAAAATCAATAACCTGAAAAGTTGACCCAGTGATAACGTATTTTTCGGTGGTCTTGCCCTGGGCGTCCGTCAAATGGAGGAGGGCCCCAAATTCAAACGTCAGTGAATCAGTCAAGTTACGAGCCATTTACACATAGTTCAGAGGCACTGTCGTTCGTGGCTGTGGTTGTTGAACTTGCAGCTAATCAATCAGCTCTTTGTTAAGCAAATCAAAGAGAGAACCATACTAGAAATCGTTTTATAGCATGCTTTTCAAATCACTCCTTTGCATTTTGCGCAATCCTTATAAAAGTTGCAGCAAAAAGTAGCATGAAAAAATAGAAAAAGTTGAAAAAAGTTGCAATATAGAATTCCTTCAAACAGCCTAAAACATCATTCTACATAATTTCTGAGTATTTAGGAAGCTCCCGGAAGCTGTAAAAAATGTTGCAAAACTTGCAAAAACTTGGCCTACTAATAACAAATGCTATCCAAGTCCAAATGCTATCGCAATGTTCTATGCTAGTCACATTGAATCTTCAAATTCATGCATGCACTGCCAATTCTTGAAACTAGATAATTCCACGCTTATTCACAGGCGACCTTTTCAGAGGGATCGAGAGCTCAAGTGTAACGAGTTTACTTCTCTGTTTTAACCCTATTTGATCCCGCCAAGATTTCATTACATGAGTCATGTCGGTATTCCATAGGTATCCTTAAGATGTGCGTTGTGCATGGCTTTGCGTTGAATCTACTTCGTTACCCGGCCTTGCGGCTTTTGCATGATGCTCAACGAAGAGATGATTGGAATTGATATGTTAAGTGAGCGATATTTGATCACGTTGTTGTTAATATTATTATTATAGTGAAACAATGGATAGCTTATCTCCAGAAACGTCAGGTGCGTCACGAACTTGAAAATGCGCACATAATACGAAATTACGGGCAATCAATTTTATGAAATATTCCCAAGCATTGACCAGTCGGAAGAACACAATCTATTGAGGCATATGTGAACTAGTATAGATTTTGTGATCTTTTTATTCGCGATACTGTGTCAATGAAGGCCAGGGGATATGCGTTAGGCAGATGTTATTCAAACAAACTCCACGCGATAGAAAGGTGTAGCATGCTATTGAAGGTTACAGCAAGGGGTATACTATTCATAGGTGAGTGTTGCTTCAGACCGTCATCCATGCTCCAAACACGCTACCCCTGCATTTAGTCTATTTCCGACCGCTATTTCGTTGAACCCTTGATATCAAGTTCCATACAGAACAAGTAGTTTATTATTCTCGTTAAGATCGAAGCGTTATCCAAACACGTTATCCAAGCACGCAAGTGTGAATTATATCATTCATATAGGAACACGTTTGCTGTCGCCTACGTCACCCATTGTGTTCACTCCCGCTGTTAACATTCCAAATTCGCGACATGGCCTGGCCATGTAAATAATGCCACTTGCGCAGTACCCACGCGCCGATATCATGACAGAATGCTTCACTGTACGTGCGTTGGCCTTTATAAGTTTTAAGCCATTGGTTCTTAATCGATCAAGGTTCCATCGAACCCCAGGGCTCGCTGAGCCAGTCTCAGGGGTTCGATGGAGGTCGAGACACACATCAAACACAAACAGCAGAAGTCACACTGATTCACAGTAGATTTGAGTCATAATCTTTGTATTGTCTTGTGTGAAAATCAGGTTTTCATGGTTTTGTACTTTCAACACTGCTGTTGATGCACGCACAGTTCATTTTGTACACCTGTAGGCCCTATTACATAGTAATGTATTGGATGTCCAATGCGACAAATTATTGTTTTTGTAACTCTGCGAAAATTACTGGCTCATGTACGGGTTGCAGATTAGCGTCATGGTTCGGAGGGTTAGTAAAGGTTTAAAGACACTGGTTTTCGAATCGCGACTGTATGCGTTGCTGCACGCTTTGCCTAACCATTAGGCATTACGCCAGGGCCGGCAACCTTTTGTATGCAGCGTGCCAAAATGTCAAAAACTGTGAAATTATTACCAACTGGCGTGCCAAACATTCATAATTTTGTCATATTTAGTGTTTCAAGCAAGGAATCCCACCGACCGGTTATCTGCTGCTGGAAACGGCTTCGGTTACGACAGTGATTCTTAAATTATAGGTCGCTACCGCATTAAATAGGTCGCTGTACGTGATGTTTGCAACATTTATTTTTAGTCGCGCAATGATCGATCTTTTTTGGTTGCTGTGGTTGTTTCCAAGTCAACTGTGTTCGCTACCATATCCAATCAGTGACAGGTCGGTCAATGTTGTAACGAGGATATGTCCTGATGATGAAAAATGTGACCGCCCTTATGTATCAGTGTATCATACAAGTCGGTTTGATATCACATTAATGTTGGTCTGTGCTAAAACATGGTTATAATATGTCAAATCATTTGGCGTGCCATGAAAAATCATCTCGCGTGCCACAAATGGCACGCGTGCCAGGGTTTGCTGACCCCTGCATTACGCATTGGGTCTTACGCATTGGGTCTTACGCATTAGGCCTTAATGAATGCGTTCTACAGACTACGCTAGAGGTCGGCATGCAGGTTCCGGCCCGCGCAGCAAATTTTGTTCAGCTTGTAGGCTACTTACAATGTACATGAGTTCCGCTGCAGCTAATAACATAAATGATAACATTTCATTTTATGAAATAATGACGCATCATTGGTGCTTACCCAATGGAAATGGAGTCTCTGCCGCCAATAGAGGTGACGAGGCCCTATCGGTATATGTGCCTGCTGCGCAATGACAACGAATTTATAGAAAACCAGTGTACTAAAAAAGCAACAACAATAACAGCTTGGCAAAGAATAAATTTCGAACTCGATCAACTATAATCCACATCTGGCTGACATTTGTAGATATTTCCTACCGAAGACCGTAATAGCCGTTCCCCGGGCAAGCTCGGAGGCGTCTAAATATTTTTCCTGAATCAACATTTCCTAAGTCGAATATTTTTGGGCACATTTGAAAGATTTTCTTTGCGCTTTGCGCTGTTTAGTGTCACTGCATTTATCGATTGTGATGTGGGCACCCTCCCCCAAAAAAATTAAATTGATAAAAAAAACACATAATTTACCGAAATGAGTCTAACTGTATTCGCAATTACGAGGGAACGGTATATTACTAATAGAGCATGGGGCCGTATGAGAGGGTTGTGCACCTACTGGTGCGGGACTACAAGGCACCATCATTGTACATTGCAATTTCGTAACCTAAATTTTTACGACATCACCTCCACCAGATGTACCGATGAATCTCGTCGCATGGGCTGTGAAAGCATAAAAATTAATAGTAATTTGCAAGCACCAATATCATTGAGAAAATTCATTCATTACCTTTGGAAAATGGCACTATAGGCAATGTTCCCGCTAAGCTGCGCGCGCGTGAACTGCTGACAAAGTCTGCGCGCACAGAAAATGTGTGGCGCGCACAAAATGTCGACAAAGTGTTGTTTCGGTCCTGCTCCTACCAACTTTAAACGTACGAAAGAATCCCAAGCTACATCAACCATCCCATTGAATCCACCCATCTGTATATCCGAAATTTGTGACGCAAAAACAAACGGTCACTGAAGCATGAAAAGCACGACTCGTGAGCAATTATAGCCTGTTTCGAAAATATCAATCTGACGGACAACGCATGAAGTAACGTCAATGTGTCGTAGCCTACATGTAACATGCGGGGCTGACTAACTTCGCCATGAAGATATGAGTTTATAATACTTTACCGTCCTGTTGTAGCCTACCTATATATTGGTGATGGGCGAGTTATTAGGATGGTGCGAACCCCTGAAAGGTTCTTGTTCTTGTGAACGGAAACCTTTAGGAAGGTTCTGTGTGAACGCGAACGTAAACCTATGACGTCACGTGACATCATATTGCTAATTACAACCCTACATTTCCGTAAAGTAATATATTGATGCACATGCACATTATAACTAGCGACGACTCGGGTCATATTATGTCACGATGCTGAATTACATGCTAACTTTTTAAACGTCACCTATAATGTATCAACCGGAACAATCAAATGCTATAATAATTCCACATCATCAACATGTTTCCTCGCTCTACCAGTAATTGCGACGAGAACTCGGCTATAGACAGGGCAGATGTATACTTGCGCCAGATAAGATCACAAAACCAAGTTATCCAACCAACACCCCAACCGGACGGACTTTGTGTTTATGATACAATAAGGATGTCAAATCAAGATAGATCCCGCGTACACCTGAGAGATTTTTACATTACACATCGATGCATTCTTTATGTCAATTTCGTTGATGTAAATAATTGATTGATTGACTAAGCACAATTCGCTGACTACCTACGTGTAGTGTGTGTTCGTTCTTTCTATTGTTTGTCATTGCAAGGTGCATGCTCGTTTAGTGCTGAATTCCTTAGCATGCTGCCAGTGCCATGCGGAGAGTCGTCCAAAGTTGAAATGCAAAGAATTATTTCAACCAAAGAAGGTAAAATGACGCGAAAAATCGTAATACATGAAAAAGGTTCACAGTGCAGACCCTATACCAAGGTTCGTTTGTGAACGCGAACCTCGAAATTTCGGAGGTCCACACACAGAACGCGAACGTGAACCTCACGTTCACACTATCGCTACACAATATTCAATCGAATTGACGCAATTTTCGGAAGCTATTAATACAAGATAAACAATTCAGACGTTACGACTGTTGATAATTGCCTACCCATTCCACAACTTTCCGAGTTGGCCATTATGTGACGCCATTGTCGACAGATGATGTTGAAAATCGTCACCTCATTACCGACGGTGGATCGGAAATGTCATGACTCATGATTAGGAATCATGTCTGAAAATACAAGTCCGGCAATTGCCCGAGAATTCTCTAAGTCATCGTTAATCTATGCGTCCTTGCCAAATTTTTAACAGCAAAGTATTTCATGCTACCATGTTCCCGAAGAGAACAGGTTCAATTCAAATGACAAAATATTTGATAGTCATCTTGCGGCTTGCGTATTTTTGAAGTTACGGTTTCAAATATCGATAACACGGCCGCAGAGTTCAGGAACACTGTATATAGATAGATAGATGATAGGTCGACATAGTTTTGATCACTGGGTATCGTAAATGTCAATGATCGTCAATCATCTCATACACAACCCGTCTAAATCAACAGCATCGAAACGCAATTCTCTGCGACGGCGAAAGAGTGCAAACACGAAATAATACTGCCACTAAAATGCGTTTAGAATCGGCTATTTGATTTGGACTTGGATACCGCTTTTTGTTGTAGAACTGTCCTGCAAATATTTGTCACATTCCAGAACGCCAATTTTACTACGACTTTATGAGTGGATTGTCTATTGAGGATAATCGCTGAAAATTCATTGTTTTGCATCAATTGGATATGCACGCACACGTCACACATGGTCACTGGCCAGGCCGCAAAAGAACTAGTGATTTAGTCGTTTCACAGTTAGTCGCAGATAAATGATTTGCTATTTTGAAATATTGCCTATTGCAGTTTCTTAGTCTCTACACGTTGTTGGGTAGGCCTACTCGTCACAACGGTCGCTCTACGTTGGAAATGTGGATAAAGTTGATATCGATATCATCCTGATTATATTCTATATGGTCGAGGATTTTTCTCGATTTCCTCAACCTTATAGGCTACCTATATAACCGTACTGGAATGCGGATTTATCAATTTGCATACCATCTATCTGTGCTAGAGAGCCGGAGCCGGAGCCGGAGCCGGAGCCGGACTGAATATCCGTTCACATTTTGTTCATTTTTGACCGGAGCTGGATTCATTTTTTTCGGTTACGGCCGGAGTCGGATCGGAGCCGGATTCGTACTTTTGTTGATACGGTCAGAATCGCTATTGAGGCTATTGATGAGCATGGCTGATGTAACCACCAACCACGCGTCATTGGCCGCCAATGTAAACCTGTGAGTTTTTACTGTCATGTTTCTTTTGTTGCAATATTCAATATGTAATCCGAATCCGTACCGTATGATTTACAGTTTTTATAGTTTTCTACAAATAGCTCCTCGCGTAGATTATTATCGGAGTTTGTCTAATCAGATCTCGGCCATTTCAATAACCCGACCAAGGAGTCGGATCGGAGTCGGACCAGAGAATTTGTCGATCCGCCCCACAGTAATCTGTACTCTACTGACAGATTCCAAAAAAAATTTATTAGTATATTTTACAAGCATTCGTTAGAGTATTAATATTACTTTGCGACTATATATTAGGTTTCGTCAAAGTCGACTATGTCTGTTCTGTTCTGTTATGTTTTCTATTGTATCTAAGCGGATAAGTTTGGGATGATATCTAACGGAATATGGAGAGAACGCGTGTGTCCAAGGGAGAGAAATATCACTGTAAAGTAGAAAAATTGCACCTTGTAGTTGACAACTCGAACGCACATGCGAGTTCGTGCGCGCATGCTAATAAACAGATTTAGAATTTCCAATACTCCGTACTCTGTAAATGATCTCGCAATATTTACATTGCTTATCTATTGGTATTTGTCCACGTATTACCAATACGAGTTTGCCCGCGTGCTCTACATGCAACTGTAAGTTGTATGTTACTGGAGAAGTGCGCATACTGCACTCTGAATCCAGCTTGTTTTTATTTGAGAAGTGTCAGATAATTTATCAACTTGTGTCAACGTAATGCTCGGGTATTTATTGTACACCTAAAATGGATTCGATATCACCAGCGTTTCACATCGTAACGTACCGCGCTATAGATCAGGGGCGGGCAACTTCTCCAGTCGGCGGGCCGGATGTAGAAAAATGAACTACTTGCCGGATTCCTAAATCGAGACAGTAATCGTGTATTTATCCGCCTATACGAGGAATAAATCGTATATAATGTGAATTTCAAGTTGAAATCATAGAGGGAAAAACAGTATTTAATGAATCTAACAACGTAGGCTAATATAAGCCTACTTCAATAGCTATTGAAGTCAATGAGATCTGTGGTCGACCAAAGTTGTCAACAACATCTTTGAGCTCTGGACGTAGAAACCCTTGGTAAAGACTGTACGCGAGCATCAGTTAGATTGGAACGCAACTTTGTCTGTGCATTCTCATGGTCGAAAATGGTTGCTCGTAAATGTATGTAGACCCGAACAGAACAAGTAGTTTCGTGGTCACCTTTCTCCGGCCGCGGGCCAATTTATCATGCAAGACCGGAAACTCTCTGCGGGCCGCTTAAAATCTCTTCGCGGGCCGTTTGTTGCCCGCCCCTGCTATAGATGATGCGCGGTTCGTATCGTAGTGGCCTAATTGACGAAGCAGACTGAACAGAATTTTCTGGGCGATGGCTGCCACTAGAGAAAGCGCGATGTAGCATATGTACGTTGATTTGGGTGATTTAGATCTGGAATTGCGATTGACCCATGCAGGTCCAGTGTCATCCACATTTAAGTCAGTGCTTCGAGGCTTCCACATTTGTAGATAGCGTATACCGGAGTTATACTGTGAGCGCGTATAAACATTGAGATATCGACGTCAATCGTCAATGCTGCAAAGAGCCATCTGCACTCTGCGGTTTAGGTATAAATAGCTATAGTGGGTCGGTAACGAAGTACTTCTTCTTTTCAGCACTACTTAATCTGGTGGATATTCTTTCACATTCCTCCCCTTCTGCTTTTTAAAGCGACACCATACTTACCTTTTACACTTTGAATTTTGTCAAGTAGAAAGTGGTTTTGGGAACGTTTGCATTACTTTTGCTAGCGAAAGTATCATGCTATCATCATAGCCCTTGTATCATGGTAAATGAATGTTTTATGCACCGGGGCCAACTGGTCATTTTCCATTGCTTTTGATGATATTTACTTTCGCAGTTGTAGAAGTCATGTCATCGTTGCCACCTGGAAGCCTGCTATGTATAGTTTGACAGAACTAGAACTAAGGCGGCAGTTCAGGAACCATAAAATCAGAATATCGGCTTATGGTGTGAACTAACCATTGATATCAATGCACCACCAATACAAGAAATGACAGTGTCGGAATTTTTTGTACTACAAGAAACGGCAGCGTAGCGATCCTCGTGATTATAACACTAGACATAAGACCGCATTTAAAAACGCATTTCGCACTGTTTTGACTCCAGGTGTAAGTAAGTACCGATCAGATCGTCGACTCGCCAGCTTGCTAAGATGGGCGACGTTACGAAGTCAGACCGGGATAAAGACAGCCTGTCGGATGGTGATAGCCTTTCGGAAATCAGAGGTAATTGCTTAGAGAATCAGCAATTCTAATTGCCTCAGTCTTCATCTGCGTGCCGATATATACTCGCGGCTACGATACCTACGTAGCTAGATGGTGAAATACATTATGGCATCTGTCCTATTCTGCATAGCATCAACACTTTACAATCGGTCATGCTCATCTTGAATAACAAGAAATATCACTTGGTCACGACTCACGAGCATCCCCAGCATAGAAGTGCCGATGGTTGAATCCGAATCTCCTCCAACCCGAAAGTTGCTGAGGCGATACGGGGTTTTGTGGGGCCTATAGAGTCATAAGTAACTGGAGTGTAAAAAGTTACCTATAAGTAGTAAACATTATGGTATATTAAAAACACTTTACGATAGGTCGTGGGTCAGACCTAAGACCTGATTAGTAACGCTGGTATCCATGGCTCTCAGCATTACCGGGATAGCATGGAGGGATGGTGCAAGACTTACAAAGTCTGCACCTTCCTAGTCCAGCGGCATATGTACATCATGCACTCACGGTATGCATATGTACAATTGTACAAATGTACATATATCATGAGTAGGTGTATGTATGCCGCGAAAACATCAAGGACAAAAATATACCACCTTCTTTTCCTATTCATTTGGTGAGAAATGGCTCTCGCCCAGCCTGGGTAATGTCTGCGGTCGGTTATCACATTCACCAGTGTCCCCGCTACCAAAATGTTTAGTGTTAGACCTGACCATGCTAGAGTGACGTGCGGCTATAACGTGGCTTCGCTATACATATAGTTTTGAGTCCATAAAAACCCGGTTGTGATCTAGACCAATTAAATTTTGTGCACAGAGAAGGGTGTCGTGGAAACAATAGAAGATGAAGAGGATATGTCGTGTTCGGTGAGTTGAGCTGAATCCACAAACTACGGCATGTGTCGTAAATAAATAATTATTGCAGGACCAATGGCGATACTACCCCAAGCACGTCTTGTTTATTGTCGGAATGGAATTTTGCGAAAGGTTCTCATACTACGGAATGAGATGTGAATACATTACCGTGTACATCTTTACTATATGATGCAATAATTTGATACTCATGCACAGCTGTGCTTCTGCTGTATCTGCGCAATTACCTGGGGTTTGACGACGACTTGGCAACTGCGGTATACCATGCTTTTACCGTGTTGGCATATTTCACACCGGTGATCGGAGCTATCATTGCAGATTCCTATTGGGGAAAGTTTAAGGTCAGTCCTGGCGATTAGTTCGCCAACATGGAGTCGTGAATTTACAGCGATCGCAATGTGATTTGTCCAAACCACGCGAACGGGACATGGTTCATCCCCGCAGAGTGTCAAAGTCCACCGACTGTTCACAAAATCATGCTGAACGATAGACATACGCATATTGATTCGTGCCCAATGATTAATGATGAGTTTTGTAATTTCTGTGTGTATCCATATTCAAGCAATGTTCTCATAAAATACGATATATCGATGACCATCACTTCAACACCGTAGTCACTGTGTATAGTCTGGTTGTATTATGATTTAGCATTCGGGCACACTACTGATCCCAGTCACCTGTATACAGCTATTGGTTATGACTCATTCCGCTATCTGCTATGTATTTATAAAAAAAAACTATCACCAATGAAATACTCAAACCATTTTCTTAAGTTACATTTTGTACTGAAATTTATGACTACAAGCGTATACCTAGAACTAATGTGCTCCCAGATCAATTTGGAAACTATATGTCTAGTGCAGGGATGTCAAACTCAACTCGGGTCGCGGAATGCAAGAGATTGTTAAACCGGACATTATTATTTTTTTATAACCAACTCACCATTCGAGCTCCTCTGGATGGGGGGCTGGGGCGTTTTGCGCCAGAGTAAGGTAAACAGCAATGCGACCAAAGATATTTGAATTATATTCTTTCGGTAGCTATTATATTATCCATGTATTTTACGATTATGATTTCGATCATGACTATTAAGTTATGTTAGAAATATGCTGGACAATACCATACTTTTTCAATATACTCAGAATGGCCTCGCGGGTCGGATGAAATAGTATGTCGGGCCGGATGCTGCCCGCGGGCCGTATTTTCGACACCCCTGGTGACCTAGACCCTTGACCAGGGATTACCAAACTGTGTGCCGCTACGAATTCTCGCGTGTGCCACGAATCTTTTTGTAAATTTTTCCATAACTTTTTAAAATGAGACATGTGGGCTATCATGTGCGACTTGAACGTGCTCAAATTCCTCCATAGTTGATAAATAACCACACGTGGCCCTTACAACGTAACCAAAAATATCACGGCATTGCCGATAAGTTGGGTAATTGACACATCATATAAGCGGGAAAGCTATGTGTCGAAAAATGTCTTTGTTTGTTTCACGCTCCTAATTAATCACTCATAAACAAAAATTCAATCCGCAAAACGTGAGCACACTGCCTGGACTTCATCGCGCACTGCACTATTATTTCTCAAGATATGTTGTTCACTTTACGTCAAGGGTAGATAGTTTATTTGGAAACAACGTATATCCAGCAATTTTTCTGTAGAAGAACCAGTGGTCGATTTACGAAACTCCCCACTTATTAAAACGCCGTTTTCACAAAAATGGATATGTTTTGGCTCTCTCCTTTCAAATCCTATGCCACGATAGGTACAAAATCAATCAAGATGGATCTTCATTACGATGTTAAAATCGCTTTATTGTTTTAATTGAAATTATAAACTGTGGGCTACACGAGAGAGACTGCTTGGTATTGACTACAAATTGCAGGTATATTTGTAAACAATGCAACCTCCTTTCACCGTATAATCCTCGTTTTCTTTGAATAAATAAGCATAGCCATCGCATCACCAAGTAAATTATTTTGTGGATGCAACTTTCTTGTAAGTGTGCCGCGAGTGCGTTATCATTTTTCTAGTGAGCCACAACCCCCCAAAAAGTTTGGGAACCACTGGTCTAGACAAAGGTCAAGTCAGCTACGTCTCATACCATTTATTTATGTGAAATGCAACAGTACGACAGCTTTGTTGATGCTTGAATTTCAGACGATCTGGCTGGTGTCTTTGATATATATTGCTGGACATATCGTCAAAACGATAGGCTCGATTCCTCTGATACCGTCGGCAACAGTACACGTGTGAGTCCAGTGACTGAATTTTAGTAAACACATAGTAGCCTGCTTTCCTTAGTCCATATTGATAATCTGTTAGCACATTAGTATAGGCTACATTAGTTTTATATATTTAGTATATTACTTTAGTGCATTCTGTATTGCAAAGTTATAATGAACATCGATGGCAGTTTGTAAACAATAGGCCTTTTTGTGTTTATCGATAGAAAACGAGCAGCTTTTCTGTTTGAGCCGCAACATATAGTTAGCAGAGATGGGAACATTTTTTAATCTAAATATTTCTCAGGCCTTGAGTTTTAGTTTAACACTCGTATCAAACAGAGTAATTTTTACGAGTTACATGAACAGGGGATTATACAATTCGATCGGTTCATCACGACTGAAACTTGTCAGCCGACATGCCGTGTTCCAAACTATTCGCTAGAATAGACGCCCGTCATTCGGTCGTTTTCTAACAAATTTCGATAATGTATAATAGTATTCCATGTACCGACCAACCAACCAACCTATTTGACAGGGTGCTTTCGATGATAGGACTAGTGATGATAGCGTGTGGGACTGGAGGAATAAAGCCGTGCGTGTCATCATTCGGAGGAGATCAATTCAGTCCAGAGCAGGTCTGACCTTTCATATTGGATTGCAATGATAGACTTTGTGCCGCGACACAAAGTCGAGACCAGGGCAAATCGATTTCATTACACTCAAAACCAATAAGCATATAAAGTGGGTTGTCGCAATAAACGCTGCTAAGCTGAAGCAATAATCTCAAGTAGACTATTGAAAGGCATCTGAAAATCGAACACATTGCGAGAGAACATTGTCAATCAACTCGTATTTCCCAGAAGCGGCCTGTTGGTTTTGACTGTTTGACTTCGCTATTACGTCATTGGGTCTATCCTTGTCAGGTATAATGCGCTGCAGTTCCAATAAACTGGCGACTTCAAACCGAGATACACGACAACCCTATTTGCGCTTGATTGGAAGATTTCGCGATCAGTTTGAAATCTCGGAAATTGAAATTGAAATTGTCCGTGCAACGAATTTTTCTGCCGTCGGAATAGGGGTTCAATATGACGCGGCGTTAGTAATATTTGCAATGTCAATTTGATTGGACTACTGCCCACTGTTCCCTCTAAGGCCGCGCACAGAAAAACGTGTGCCGCGCACAAGAAAGCCGAAGCGATGACCTTTTTTTTCTAGTCGTTGCGCACTGTTGTCCAAGGGACCGCGCAGTGAGTTGGTGAGTGCGCGCAGACTCGTGAAAAATTAGAGGGAACATTGCTTCTGTCTCCATGAGAACTATATGTATGCGTTTGGTCAAGTACAAACACGCCGCGACAGAGTGTAGATGACTCAAAAATGTTTTCTATACAATTTAATAGTATATTGAAGTTCTGTACCTCTGAGAAGATCTTCAAATGTGTTTTACGACAAGAAATCGTTTTATGCTGTTTGAATTAAGTCGTTTTTCATGAATCATTCATTTATTATTACTAGGGATGGTGTGAGCGTGACGTTCACGTTCGCGTTTTGTGGGTGAACTGCTGGAATTTGGAGGTTCGCGTTCACAAACGAACCGTGTTAGGTTCTGCCCTGTGAACCTAATCCGAGTCGCAAGTCAATTTCACTGTTATAGTTTTGACTCGACTCAAGTTGAGTCATTTCCAATTCACCACCGAGTTAAGTCCGAGTCCAAGTCATCTGGTAGAGGGTCGAACGGAAAATTTCGACACGAGCCATTACAACCCTGTTGTCTTCGTTGTGAGGCCACCAAGTAAACATCTAATGACTTGGCGTTAAAATTACCACCTTCTGTCACTGATAAATCTTGCAAAAATGACCTTGGATAGAACGTCACTCATTTTGGAGGTGACTCCAGTCAAGTCAAGCCACGAGTCAAGTCACAATTCAAGCCAAATTGAATTTTCGAAGTATCAGTAATGATTCAAAGTCATTACTAGGGTAAGTTTTTGCAACTTTTTTTACAGCTTCTGGCAGCTTCCTAGACACTCCGAATATATGTACTATGATGTTTTAAGCTGTTTGGAGGGATTTTTTAGTGCAACTTTTTGCCACTTTTCTCTATTTTTCATGGCAATTTTTACAGCAACTTTTATCAAATATTTCATAAAAATGTAAAGGAGCGATTTAAAAAACGTGCTATAAACTATTTTCTATAGTTTAGTTCTATTCTCTTTAATTGGCATAACAAAGAGCTATGTGATGGGTTAGCTGCATCTCATTGTTATCTGTGACACTATGGCTTGCAAGCAAGAAGTCCAACTACCCCTGCCAAGCACGACCGTGATCAAATGTAAATATATCGCTTTATTAATTCTGTGGTATAAAATTGAGATAGTTTCCCATTTTATAAACGCTCAGGCGAGTCCGCCGAAAATTACATTTTCACTGGTCACCTTTTTCTGGCTATAGATTTTGTTAACGTCGCCAAGAGTGAGTTTTTCTATGCAATGCCTTCGGTCAAGTTTGCAGACCTAGGAGGTTTGGGGTGTTGCATTTGACTTGTTTTAGGGGTAGTGGAGGGGTGGATTATCGCTATTCTATTTGGCTTTTTGAGAGAAAATTATTGCCACATTGTGTCATCTTCTTGCTGTGTACCGGGAACAATGTAATTACTGGTGATTGCGCCAGAACGTCCGTGAAATGGGAAAGTAACAAATTTGACAGCTCTGCAGGAACTAGGTCATAGCATTTCTAGTATCTCATATACCCTCATAATTTAACAAAAATTATAAATGCAACTTTTTACTGCAATTTTTGTTAAAATTAAGTTCAACTTTCTCGCGATTTTAGAGCAACAAAAACTTGCCCTAGTCATTACATTTTGCTAGCTGTGTGAAAGACAGATTAATTGGCCGTTTATCTTGAATCCAATAACGAATATAAAGTTAATTATACCTGCAAAAAGGCGTGGTATCGCTCACGCACACGTAGAACTGCTAATAAAATACGTGAGTGACTGTATAGCTATAAGCTATATGCTACAGTCTGTTATTATCAGCCAAGAGAATCGACTACGAAGCCTTCAGAAGTTGAAACAAATTGATACGGTCCAATAAACTACCCATCCGCACATCCGTGAGAATATAAACGCATAAACTATATTCGTTCGATTTATATCATACAAGAGGGTTGGTAAAGGTGATAACTGCGCAATGTAGGCATTGAGCCGTCCAAGAAACAGAGGTATTGCTATTATATTATTCTACTACTAGAACGACAACGTAAGTTGTGATCATTTCGTTTGCGGTCAATTTATCTGTGATGTAACAGTGGAGAATCAGTGAAAAGTATAATCAGTGAATGAGTGGTTGTTCTCACAAGTGACACCGGCGTATCTCGAACAATCCGAACATACACAAGATAGGGGAATTAAATCGACACCGTTTACTTGATGACTTGAAATTGACACGTAAATTTTGCTCCGAGTGACGAGTCAATCCACATTTCCAAAGCGCCAAGTCAAGTCATGTCAAATCATTTTTGCAAAGTGACTCGAGTCAGGTCAAGTCATACGAAAAAGTTCACTCGAGTCATCCCAACACTGGTAAATGACCATTGACTAATGAGCAATCGGCCATAGATGTCGAACATTACGAAGCCAAAACGACTACAAACTCTAATCAAATAGCTGATTCGCTCGTTAAATTTAGACCGTATCTCGTAAGCAATTCTTCTCTCTGTTCTACCTCGCAATCAACGCCGGCAGCCTCATCTCGACTTTCGTCACGCCCATTCTGCGAGCGGATGTGAACTGCTATCCAAACCAAGAGGGACCTGAATTCGATGAATGCTACGCCCTGGCTTTCGGTGTACCCGCGGCGCTGATGGTCGTTGCACTGAGTGAGAGCCTTAAAAGCAATTGACCGTCGCACGGGCTATCCTAACATAGAACTCTTTCCATTTTTACAGTATTGTTCTTAGCTGGTAGCAGGTGGTACATAAAATTCCCGCCGCAGGGAAGTGTTTTCTGGAGATTTTGTCAGTGTATCGGGTCGGGAATCAAGCACTGGTGGAAGACGCCACGCAAAGAGAGAACTAAGGAACATTGGTTGGATAATGCTAAAGCTGATGTGAGTATAGACCGGTATCTATCACGACAGCTCGATAAAGATCATTGATTCAGTGCTGGATGCTTTCTGAAGCGGTATTTATTGACAATATATATTGTGTATGGTATCCATGTGATACACTAACTATAGACGACAACGATTCGACAGGGTGTTCAGTAGGGCTCTTCAAAAATGACTTTTTTCTCAAATCGTACTGGCTACTTGATAAAATTGTTAGGTTACCCAATTTAAGCCTACACACAAAATTTGGTTCAATTCCAACCAGTAGCCGCATTGCTACAGGAGAAGAAAGTTTCTATTTATTATATAAGAATAAATAACAAAAAATTTGAAAATTTTCTGTTCACCCCATGAAAGTGTTAAGTTGTCTATAGAAACGATGTTCACCAAATTTGGTTCAATTCCAAACAGTGGAAGCGGAGTTATTGCCGTCGAAAAACCTGAATTGGAATAAAATAGTATATTTACGGTGAGCACCACTATAATAAATAATTGAAGAATTGGTCACCGTAAATACTATTTTATTCATAATCCAAATTTTCGACGGCAATAACTCCGCTGCTACTGGTTGGAATTGAACCAAATTTGGTGTGTAGGCTTAAATTGGGTAACCTAACAATTTTATCAAATAGCCAGTACGATTTGAGAAAAAAAAGTCATTTTTAAAGAGCCCTAGTGTTCAATTTCTAGTTGCGATGAAGGCATTTAATATGGCAGTGGGCATTTAAGGCGCGACCCAAAATCGTGTCCGGCGATACAGTTGCGACATCATGATGATCGGCAAAATTCGAAGCCTAATTATCACCATGATGGTTTCCCTCGTAGCGGTAAACAATACAGATTTCATAACTAAAATCATGCAAGAACCGAATAGTATCCATTTCTCTATAAATGCTAGTGTCATTTTATTGTGAGTCACAATGTGATTTCCAACACCGGTATATTGCCTTCTACTGCATTTCGGCGGGGACTTCTGATGAATTTTGCGTGAACGGAATTAGCAAAGTCAATGTCCGGACAGAATAATAGCGTAATTATGTTAACATTCTCCTCTCACAACTGCAAACGCTCTAGCATTTTTTCGACCGGTTCCTGTCGGTGTGAGGATTTGACCTGTGGGTACAGCACCAATGAAGGCATGCCGGTAAGCGACAAGCATTGATTGCACCCCACGCTGAGTTACTGCGTTCATTACAGTGTTCGCATTGCTGCCATCGGATCAACAGAAGACGTAGTGCATTGCCCATGATTACAGGGAAGCACCAGTGGTTGTTGTTGTAATCATGGAGTGTCGATACTTACGATCATTTTCCACCAAGCCAATTTCCTTTACACGACGACTATATAGTAGCATGGCCCACTATCGTTCTAGACACTGTTTACGGGGATACGAAGTACGAACCAACTACCCGTAGTGTTGCTGCTACCTTGACAAATCAGTATTCACAATCCATGGGTTGAAAGCTAGCCAATCAGCATATTTGAACTGATACAAGTCACATGCCACGACACGGAAATGGCTTGTGATATACCGCGTGACATGCTTGACAATACAATATCCGTCCACACTTGTTTCCCAGCCCAAGATGATCAGAGACACGAAATACGTTCTCCGCGTTCTCGTGCTGTTCATCCCGCTGCCATTCTTTTGGGCGCTTTTTGATCAGCAAGGTTCAAGGTGGACATTGCAAGCCATCGAACTTGACGGGCATCTGGTGAGAATCGATATGAAATAGTTTAATAATATTGACCGATTGTTGTCTGTATCATCTCAGGATGGTTTACCGTATACAGAGGTGGTCAGTAACTATGTACTTTTACTTTTTTAGAGTTGGTTACTGAAGTAGATTTTGCCTACTCGTGGTTACGGTTTTAGGCGATCTCTACTTCTACTTCGCAGTTTTCCGGTTTTCAAACAAAGCTAATTATTTGATAATCGATACTGATATTTGTGTTGATAAGAAATTTACAGCGTTACTTCTGCTTTTACTTGAATACAAACCAGGGGTCGGCAACCTTTTGCTAGTCGCGGGCCAAATTTCGGGTGTACAACCTTTCGGCGGGCCGGATTTTTTCTTAGTACTATATTTTACGCTCACTTCGGTATATTATCCTACATTGCTGCAATCTCAATCACACCAATCCTAAGACACATGTATTTACACTTCAACGACACAGAATAATTGTGACAATTGACGCAGCTTGCTTTATGTAAGGTTTTCAACTTCTGGTAACAAGTCAGATGAAACAAGAATCAGACCCTATTCAAAATGGACGTCCGAAATACGTGATCTTAGCTTGCTCTTCGTGAATTTCATTGTTCAAAACTATTGTTGACCTGCGTACGTGCTTTCAAAAATCGATGCAATTTTTTGCATTGCTGGTCAAGCTGGGATAAAGACCAATTTCAAGAACGTACTCTTTGTCAAAGTCATGCAGCGATATGCTCTTTGTATGAAATTTGTCATTCAATTCAACTGCATCGCATTTCAGAAAGGCCAATTTGAAATTTGCAGGCAATGGTATTGGCGTCCATATTAAACACAGTACTGAATAGTCAGAATTCATTTTGTAAACAAGAAATGTCGGAAAAGCGGGTGAATATTCAGTAGTTAAATTTCGTATCACAGTTACAAATGTAGTGTTGGTACTAGGTTTTCTCTCCTCCAGTATAGGAAAGTGAGCATAATTTTCGTTGTACTGTTGACATTTCCAGAGTCACAGATTTGTTTTGAAGGCGCCTCAACATCTCATGTATGTAGTTGTTTACCCCCTGAAGTTGCAAGTTCAATTTGTTCAGATGTGACGTTAAATGTACCAGGAAAGCAAGATGAGATACCCATTTTCGATTACAAGATTATGAGTCGGTGATATTTGTATTATTGACGAAAGTTGCTATTTCATTTCGCAGATCATACACTCGTGTAAGCATAGCTGCTCGACTCAATGAGCGAACATGACAGATATAGGCCTACATGACATCGCCATATTGATTCTCAGCATCTAGTAATATCTGGCGTAACTGATACAGTTGATGAGACAAAAATCATATTAACAGTTTTCACCATTGTGGCCAAAACACTATTCAGGTTTTTTGTCTTGGCACACAATATGCCTTCTGGAAAATCAAACTATAGACAGGCTAACTAACATACGGAGGCTAGTTATCTATAATTGAATAATTTGAGATTCCGTCATTGCGTCTGAGATGCTCCAAGCGCTTTTGAAGCTAAGGAAGAACACCTTTATTGTCACACCCCGTTAGAGTGATCAGCCCTTTAAATAGGATGGAACACCTTCGGTTGCGAGATATACCCGATTGATAAGCACTGATCCAGTCTATTCTATCTCCATCTCCTACTTCAACCACCTTCGCTTTATGGCGTAACAATAGACTAATACGATGTAGGCTACTATTATCGTAGCAATGCCGCATTTTTTCATGCAGCGCTGCACTGCAGATTGAAACTCATTATGAAGCGGCGGGCCGTATTCTTGTGATAACTAATTATCATGTCGCGGGCCGGACGATTTCGCTTGGCGGGCCGGATCCGGCCCGCGGGCCGTAGGTTGCCGACCCTTGATACAAACGATGGCTACCTTGGCTACCTGTGCGTGTCTATTCTCAACCACTGGTAAATATAAAATCCTAGGTATGATCAGACCCTTTGACCCCATCTGGATTCATATCGATCATAGCCTATCCTATCCCGTTAAGATCATCTAGTTTTTGCCGTATGTTAATAGTAGTTTCATCCGGCTGGTTGAAGGAATAATCTCCTTATCAAGAAAGACACCTGTGTAATGTATCATGGCCTACTAGTAGGCCATGAATGTATATACGGAACAGCACTATACATACACCGCAGGTATAGAAGTGAATGTCAATTGTACTACGTGTAATCAATCATCAATTCATGACTTTCCTGTCATAATGACAGTCGCAGCCAGTTGGTGAAATGGGGATATATTGAAAGAATGACTGTTATGTATGGGGTTAGTTTGGCGCTTAGTATCTAGAAGAGACAAGTGAGGAAGAAAAAGCAAGAGTGAATATTGAACATTAATCTACTTTGATTGATTATGGTGCCCAACAACGCGTTCTATCATAGAAACTCCGGATGTCGGGAAATCCCGCATTAAGGGTCAGTCGCATCGTCATTGCTACCATATGCTTATCCACAGTTGTAAAGTATAGGCATTAGGGCAGTTCAAAAATAACTTTTTTTCCTGGATTCCAGCCATTCAGTGATTAAATTGTCAGGTTACCCTAAAAAACGCTGCACACCAAATTTGGTTCAATTCTAACAAGTATAGGGCTCCGCGGATCCAATTAAAAATTTTAATTTATACAGGAAAATTTTAAAAAAAATCAAATTTTTCTGTCAACCTCATGAAATTGTTGAGCTGTCTTCAGAGACGATGCAAAACACATTTGACTCAATTCCAACTAGTAGAAGTGGAGTTATTCGAGTTTTTCGTTGATAATTTTTGGATTATCCTTGATTAGTGGATAATCCGAGGATTATCAACGAAAAACTCCAATAACTCCGCTTCTACTATAGTTGGAATTGAATCACAACGCTTTTCGTCGCGCTCGGCGCGAAATATACACCAACAATGTTTCCATGAATGCAGTCGTTTATTTTAATTCATGTAAAATGAATTGAGCTGACCTTTTGGATTGCTAATTCCTCGTTAAAACACCCCCGTCGCGTTAGCTCGGGCTATTTTCCACAAAATGTTTCGAACTAGGTAATGTATCCTGCAGCGCACAGCGTGTCGAAATCGAACAGGCGCTGTACCACTTTTGAGATTATAATGCCCTTTGTAGCTTTTTTGCTTTTCAGCTTTTCAGCTTTTTGGCCGAACTGATTAATTAATTAAATATACTTTTATTGGAGAGCTACAAAATTAAATCGTCAGAATATTTCTCCATCGTATCATAGGATGACACTGCTTAGTGTTGTGACCCATAGGCTATTTGTGTTAAAGTTAAGAGCTTGATGCAGTACTAAATTTATTGTGAGCAAAGATCTTTACCACATTCTCAGTTGATTTAGTAGTCACACAAAGCAAGAAAACAAAACCCAATACAATTAACTTCCCCGTTTTCCCAATCGCACAGGTGAATTCGGGATGTGTACGTACATCGAGCTCGAACCAAATGGTATGAGCCTTCGACCACTTACCATTGTTTTTACTACAGTCATTAAAATAGAAGGGCTCCAGACCCAGGCAATTTTTGAAAGGGGGCGATGGATGGAAAAAGGTTAAGAACCACTGATTTAGATGGAGATATAAGAGTGATCCTCAGTACAATAAAACAAGCTGACTCACTACCTATCGCAGTCTGTTTGCATATTCTACAATGAGAACAAGTATACGACTTCCCCACAAAAACATCGAGTCAATGATTTAGACTACGATCAACTTTTTAGCATTTACTGCCGTTTTCATTGCCAATATTGATTCAACGGAAAATATGTCGCATAAACACTTGCAGTTCGTGTCGGTCAATATTATGTAACGGAAGCTGTAAAGGCATGATTCATTCTAATCCGTATCGCTGAAGTGGTCAAATTAGCCATTAAGCCCATTTACATGGCCGTTTGGGTCAGCTTATTCGAAGCTGACTCGTCAATCCGACTCTCTCGTTTTTGAAAAAGAGAAAAAGGCAGACGGCTTCAATCCGTCTTGAGCTCAATCCGTTCCGCAGAGTCGCTTGGAGACGACTTGAGCAGTACCGGTACTTGAAATCGAATCCAGACTACTGCTACTCGAGTACAAGCGGAAGTAATGCATAAATTCATATTCAATCACAACTAATACTAGTGATTTAGAAATCATATCTAAGCTACTTCAAGTATGGAAGTAGAAAACGAAGGTATGAAAATAACTCAAGAAAGAAGTTTAAAGAAGTGTATTTGATCGAGTCATTGCAGACTTTTGTTTGTCAATGGGCTAGAATCCAAAATTGTAAGATGCAAGATGATTTAGCGACCAACGCGAAAATGCGAATGGGGATGAAATAGGGGCATCTGTACTATTCGAAATTTTTACCATCAGACAGGGTCCACATGTCCTAATTACCATGACAATTTTACTCATGGCAGTGATGCGAATCTATCCATATAAGAATTTGTACTTGACGATATCTAAAAAACAAAACAAAAAATGAGTAGTTCTATTTCAAGAACTGCTAATATTGAAGTATAGTCTGAAAACGTGGCCTTTTGATCAAGAAATTGAACCAGACAAAGGCTACTTGAGAACTTTGAAAAACTAGATGTAGTTCGTTACTGACCACCTCTTCCCATATCACTCAGAATAATCAAATCTAGGTAGTCCTGAGCAATATTACTTACCAATTGCACTCTCTATTTCGACACAGAACAACATTCATCTGTTACCGGATCAGATTGAGACCTTGAATCCCATTTTCATCGTGACTCTGATTCCGCTGTTTGAGGTCACTTTGTATCCGTGCCTGAGACATTTCAAAATTGGGTTCACGCCACTTCGGCGGATGGGACTGGGACTTTTTCTTGCAGGTCTATCCTTCGTCGTCGCCGGTATTCTGCAAATACAAATCGAGGTAACAAAGTCTCCTCCTCCTATTGCGTATAATAGGGATGGTGTGAACCCCTGAAAGGTTCTGGCTGGTGTGAACACAAACTTATGATTTCGAGTGACGTCATAATGTTAATTCCAAGCAAATCTGACGTTTCCGTCTCATCAAACACAACTAACTCTTCCGGTGCACAGGAATATATAGGCCTAGAAAGAAAGTTGCCATACCGTCCTTTTTTCTAAGATTCGTCTTTATTATGAAGGGCGAAAACTACATTGTCCTTATTTATAAGATTCAACCTGGGCTGTAATCAAGTCTGAAGGTTCCGAGTCACAAGTCAATCACAATTTTATAGTTTTGGATCAAGTCAATTTGAGTCACGTCCAATTCACCACCGAGTCAAGACCGAGTGGGGGAGTAGAGGGTCGAGTTCAAGTCATTGTGTTCACCGCTCAGTTTCGAGTTCAAGTCATGTTCAACCCTATTTTTGTTACCAGTCTGATATGTGATATCGAATGCTTCGCATTGACAATATACCAATTTTCCTCACTATTAACAGTTTCCGGCCCATTTTTCAAGTACCAGTGCTGTCTTACGAAATACCAATAATGTGTAACTTTACTGTTTTTCGAAGTCACAATGAAATGCCTGTCCTAGTCTCGAGTCATATGACTTGGCCGAGTCGTGCGCAATGAGTCGATTACAGGTCGAGTTAATACACAAATTGACTCGAGTCATTACAACCAAAGATTTATCCTTATTTTTGACTTGTGTCCTTAATTATATTGTTTTCGGCAAAAAGGTCGTGATTAGTACTGGGGGAAAATGATTCATTTTTTAAAATTTTTAGCCACCAGTTTATAAATTTTCGCGGTTAGGTGACTCAGAGTCTTTGGCTGTCCTAGTTTTTGACCCATGTCGATGGCATCAGTGACGGAAGCGAGTCATTTTATTAGTAACAAATAAAATACCGTGATATGTCAAACGACATCCTTAAAACTCAGTGTAATTTCGTACGGTACAAGTCCCCTTTCGTTTTGCGCTGACTTTCCGTTGCTGTCATCTTGGCAGTGTTGGGATGACTCGAGTCATGACTTGACTCGAGTCAGACTCGGGTCACCTTTCTCGTATGACTTGACTTGACTCGAGTCACTTTGCTAAAATGACTTGACTTGACTCGTCGTGTCAGAAATGTGGATTGACTCGTGACTCGGAGCAAAATTCACGAGTCAATTTCAAGTCATCAAGTAATCGGTGTCGATAAAAATCACTGTATCTTCCATATGTTCGGATTGTTCGCGAAACGATGTTGTAACCCGTGAGAGCGACCAATCAGTCAATGATCGTGTGTTTTACTGAGCCTCCATTGTTTTTTCACGAATAAATTGACCACAAACGAAGTGATCGAAGCTCACAGCTTACGTTGTCGTAAACTAATAGTAAAGTAATTTAATAGCAAAATATCCATTTCTGTTCTCTGTTCTTACCTTAGCCAAACATCTTGTTTTATTGAAATTGAATTCCAATGTAGTTTATATACTCCTCAACCATTGGCGCAGGCTTGAATTGTATCATATCAATATGTAAATTGATAGTGTATTGCATCTTATCAATTGGTTTCTCTATTTGGCTGGTAACTATAAACTGAGGCTATGCAATTACTTACGTAGTTTAACAGTTCTACGTATATGTGAGAGATACAGCGCCTTCTTGCGTGTATATTTAACTCTATATTCGTACATCGGTTCAGAATCAATGACCACTCAATCTGTATTTCAGACAGCTAGCAAAATGCAACGACGTATTCATGCCTCATACTTCGAAAAGGCAAATTGACTTGAATTTGACTTGACTCGTGACTTTACTTTACTTGACTCGACTTGACTCGAGTCACCTCCAAAAATCGAGTGACTTGACTTGACTCGAGTCACCTTCAAAAGTCAATTGACTTGACTTGACTCGAGTCAAAATGTGCAATGACTCGAAATGACTCGTGACTCGAAGGTAGTGACTTGATCCCAACACTGCATCTTGGTACTGTTGAAATCCAAGGAATTTCGATCATTGGTGTTGAGGTACTGGAAAATCGTGTTATTATACAAAATCTGTTAACATGGCGGTCAAAGTTTGTTTGCGAACGAATGATCAAGGTTTTCAAACCGTATCCGAATGTAAAACGTATGTTCGAACCATCCCTACTCGGCCTGTTGTTCATTCGAATGGTGTATTTTTATCTGAATATTCCATAACTGAATTTGTATATAGGATGGACAAACACCGTTACCCGGAAGAGATCAATTTGGAGTAAGAATCTATAATGACGCAGGTTGTGAGATAAACGTCTTATCGGCAACCGACGGGGTCGAATTTGATGTGATTGTACCGCCGAAAAACGTAAGTCACATTACATAAGGAAAGTTACGCTCAATCCCTTATTCCCGACTGTGTAAGCATGAAATGCACGAACTAGAAACTACCTCATTATATTCCCTCGCGGTTGTGCGCCACATTTCCATGTTTCTAGAAATGTTTCGAATCCGCGGCTTTTCTATTGATAAAAATACTTTCATGCATCTTCTCACTTGCACAAAGCGTGACTAATATGCTTGCAGGCGTGAGTTATGCAGCGGGACATGATCGTATCTATGCGGCTAATACTAATATTTATACAACCGTATGCCCAATTGAGAGTGAGATATGCGCCTTAAAAATATTTCTCGCACTTTCACCAACGAATCGAGTGTGGACATCTCTTTCGCCATACTAATATTTTTCAAGGCAATGGCAGCAGATATTCGAATTATCGAGATATGTTGTATCAAGATTGTACCTGATATATATTTTCACTCTTGATATACTTGTCCCGCGAAATTCACATTTAATGTGAGCGGAACTCAATATAACGGTTGGGCTCATTTATAGTGCGATATATCGAGGGCGCCTGTCTATAATAGAGCACATGCATCATTTCCATGACAGCTTTTCGATTCATATAATCGTACTTCACTTATTCTCATTGAACATTAATTATGTTGCCACTTCCCATCCAGACGAACAACTTCACAGAAGATTTCCTGAGTTGGCGCGAAGATTTCACGTTGACATATGTCGACTGCAATGGAGACGATAGGACTGCTACGATGAGCCCGATAGCAGAAACCGTTCAAGAGCTCATAATCCGCGATGAAGATGGCAGCCTGCCGTCTGTCGTTAGTATATTTAATCGAGACTTTTCTATATTGCATGCCATGCAAAGAAGAGCCTACAATGCACATACGCTGTAAACATGGTAAGGATGGTGGTCTCATTAAAAGAGAGGAGACAAGAGACAGCCTGCAATTGTGATAACCGTCTGTAAATTACTGTGTCTTTGTAAACACGGCCACGGACCCACGGTACATTGTTTCTTGTCCAAAAGCATCATGTAATCAAGACACCGTTTTTCGCTGTAGCCGTGTCGCTGTTAAGGTGCTATTGATATCTGATTGATTCGATCCACTGTGGAAGACACCAAGTCTTACTTATCTATAGCTCGTATGAAGTGTCGTTGCCAATTGTACCAAGATCCCATTAAATACCATCCACTATCTACCCCGATCTTCATCGAATCTTGGCTGTATACCGTAACGATATTATCATGGAAAAGCACTTTCCCGAGCACTTTTCGTTTTGTATCTAATGCACTACATTGCTCAAAAGCTTCGGGTTCCAACGACAAATGCTTTATTTCAGGGTATGATGCCTACGAAAAAGTCGGAGGACGGCGGCGGAAAGATCTCATTCATAAATACAGGCAGCGGTAACATTTCGATCATAATTAATACAGAAAGTGGCACTGTTGAGATTGAAGACTTAGAGCCTGGGAAGCGATCTGACGACGTTCCTGTTGAAATAGAAACGTAAGCGTCGGAATTTCGTAAAAGCTGCGCAGTCCGTCTGCAATTGTATAATGTTTCCATACAATCCACAATTTCTAAACCACCAATCGAATTATTATTCCTGGAAGAGGAATTAAATTAAAATAGAGGCATGGGTTGTCATATTATTCCTCACTGTAGGTAGAACTCGTGGTAAATGCAGAGGCGGCTATTACTTTTCGTGAGTACTCCAGTACGTTTTGTTCACTTTCAATACTGATTCAAGCGGTAATGGTTTTGGACAACTTCCAATTCTACGGAACAGTTTTTGACACAAAACTAGACCTGTTACACTTTGCCTTTTGTGAAGTAGGAAGTACTTTCAGCATTGGTTTGCATCACCCTTGTGAGTGGTGGAGCATTTACTGCTTCGAGCGGTACCACATGCCCATTGATATTATAGCGCTACTCGGCAACCCCACACCATTTTACCAGCCATTGATTTATGTGTTCCCAACCGAGAGGCAAGTTTAATCTAGTTTTTCAATCTAGAGCAGTGGTTCCCAACCTTTTTCGACCCATCGCACCCTTTTCAAGGTCAACACCGATCATCGCCCCCCAAATTTTGTGTACCGAAAATTGGGTATACAAATTGCCATCACCGGCGGGTTGACTAAAAAAAAAAAAATTTCGGCTCGATGTCTGATTTGACACATTTTTGCAACTAAATTTCCGTGGGTTGACTAAAAAAAAAAAAAAAAAAAGGTCAGCCGTTTTGACGCGTCATCGCCCCCCTATCTCCCCCTTCGCTATTTTCGCCCCCCGTCGCCCCCTTTGTCCATTTTCGCCCCCTGTCGCCCCCTTCGTCATTTTCGCCCCCCTAGACCGCCAAATCGCCCACGTTGGGAACCACTGATCTAGAGCATAGACCAGGGGTGACCAGCCTTTTAGCTATTCACGGTCGCATTGCGATTACTTATGTAGCTTACGGCCGCGTTCTCGGTTGCAATGAACTAACTGGACACCAAATACCCATCATGTTTAACTGTCCATGACCATTTCCGGTGAATTCCGGACTAAGGTACTTTTTCATATCGTCTTACTATACGCATCGAAATCGCTAGTGGTCATGTAATGAATAGTTACTAGGAGTGGTCATGGTAGTTGGCCGTAGTTGGAAATTTTTTTCAGATTCACGAATAAATTTCGTCATTAATATTAGTAGTTTCACATATTACTATCAAATTTTCATCCTTTTCTCAGCCCATGTGATCAGATTCACCGATATAGTTGACGGGGGGAGTGCTTTCGAAAATTTAGCCAAGTTATAAATGATTATGCATATTAGGGGTCTTCAAAAATGACTTGTTTTCTCAAATCGTACTGGCTACTTGATAAAATTGTTAGGTACCGGTACCTAATTTAAGCCTAAGTCCCTTCCGATTTACTACTATAAGGTTGCGACACTTCGACCAAATCTACTTTGAAGACGACTTACTTGAGTTTTAAGACTGTTCATTTGTACTTCTACTTGAATTGAATTATATATTCATATTGAAATTCCATGTGGTTGCCAGCAACGTTTGATAAAAATTGTATCTATTTTTATTTAATAAATCCAAAACTTTTTCCTCTTGTAGCAATGCTTCTATAGGTTGGAATTGAGCTAAAATTGGTGTGAAGCGTTTTTTAGGAACCCTAACAATTTACAATTGAATAGTATATTCATATTAAAATGAACCTGAATATTTCATTTCATGCTGGTGACTTCATATTTCGAGATACGATTGTTGATATACAATGTTCTTTCCAATTCTCTACTAGTTGCTGACGATTACCCCTGACGAGTGCTAGCCGATAATATTCGGGTTCATTTCAATATGAATACACTATTCAATTGTGTATTGAAGTTCTGTACCTCCAAGAAGCTCCCTAACAATTTAATCAAGTAACCAGTAAAATTTGAAAAAAAGTGATTTTTGAACAGTCTTACTGTTCATACGCCGATAGTCTGGCTATACTTCCGAATAGATGATAGCGATTGAAAGTAATTAATCAATCAATGTGATTCATCTATAGTTTTATAATCATCCTCTCAGGAATTTGTACTACATTGATGACGGTTCCATGGAGTACAACGGATCGATCTTCGTTGAAGTCGGAGCAATGTACACTATCATTATCGACGACGACTCGACATGGAATGTGAGAGTGCATCTTTTCTACTTGTTCTCTCGAATTTTACCACACTGCTTGTCAAAAACATCGGGGCGGAAGTGGTAAAAGTTGTCAGTGCTGATACCTAAGAAGTGGAAGTAGTCCTACAAATATCTACTCGATTGCAAGTATAAATAAACTGCTTCAAGTAAAAGTAGAAACGCGATGTCTGGGAAGTACCCAAGTAAGTAGTTATGAGAAGTAGAATGGGTCGATGGGGCGTACCAGGGTTGTAACCGAGTCACAAAGCTCCGAGTCACAAGTCAATCTCACTTTTATAGTTTTGACTCGAGCCAAGTCGAGTCATTTTCAATTCACCACCGAGTCAAGTCCGAGTCCAAGTCATCGACCAGAGGTTCGAGTCCGAGTCCTCGTATTTCGACTCGAGTCCGAATCCAAGTCATTGTGTTGACTGATCAGTTTCCAGTTAAAGTCTTGTTAAACCCACTTTTATAACTCCGTTTGGTGATATCGAATGGTTCGCATTTATAATATACTAATTTTCTTCACTTTTAACCTTTTTGGGTCGCATTTTCAAGTACCAGTACCAATAGACGAAATCCCAATAGGGTGGTTGCTTTACTGTTCTTCGAAATTACAATGAAATGTCTGAGTCTCGAGTCATATGACTTGGTTCGAGTCATGCGCAATGACTCGAGTCCAAGTCGAGTCAATACATAAATTGACTCGAGTCCAGTCGAGTCATTTACGTATTTTGAGAAAATGACTCGAGTCAAGTCGAATCATCAGAAAATCGTGTCATGACTCGAGTCATTACAACCCTGGGGCGTACTCCGAAAAGTTATAACCAGTTTTTTGCTGACCACCTCTTCACCGGGCGATACATCACAGTCCAATTGTGGTCGCATATATCTCGCTAGTGACAGAATGCCATAATGAATGACAGTCGTTGCATGAAAGGTGTATGGTAGTGGATCTCAACCGGGGATCCGCGAAGCATTTTCGGGGGGTCCGCGAAACCTCCGAATTTGCAAAATGGTTGACAATCTAATTTGTAAATTTTTTAGTTAGAGAAATCACGAGGCAGTTTCGATGCATAAATGTTCAAACTTCAGGACTCACATGAACAGAATGACCGTCTGAGATGAAATATTCTGCAGAGCAAACTCATTCTAATAGCCAATAGCCTACTGATAAAAAGATGTTGCTGTTTGAGGATGTTTTGTTGGGGTTTTCAAAACAATTTGTTTGCAAAAATCCATTTTCCCCTGTGATGTAAATAACTTTAAATAACTCGCTACAGAAAGTCTTCCCATTTTCTACATCAATAGTATTATGTCATTTTCAAGAAAAGTCGTTTTTCTGATTTTTATCACTAGCCTACAGTTAATATTTACACAAGGCAGGTGACGGTTGCACGATATTTGAGGCAAATTTGAACTAAAAATTTGGGGGCGGGGGTCCGTGACGGTCCAAAGGAGGTCCGTGAAGACAAAAAGGTTGACAGCCAGTGGTTTATACCACTCACCCGGTGTATTGTTCACAGACCAGAGACATCAATCCGAACACCATCAGCGTTGCGTGGATCTTCCCGCAATTCTTTATCATAACACTTGGAGAAGTCTTTCTATCTGTGACTGGTCTGGAGTTTTCCTACTCACAGGTAAATGTTTTACCTCTTTAATTATAACTTTCGCTTGTTACATATGTTTCGAAGCTTCGAACCCACGGGTCAAGGTTCACGTTTGGGCTTCCCATTCGTGTGGGGTGTTAGAATCATGCTTAAATGTTACAATAATCTATGGCGTAATAATCAAGCCTATGTGTTGTCTGGACCCTGTTGTCGAGGATGGTATCTAGAATTGACAAGGTAGTCGTACCGGAACCAGAAGTCATAGTTGCGGCTTCGAGTTACACTCAGGGCCGTAACAGGACATCGTCAGCCCCCCCAAAAAAAAATTGGTCTTGGGCCCCCCATATGATGATACACCGAACTTCTGGGAGGCTTCGCCCCCCAGACCCCCCTGGGGCTAGACGCTGTTTCATGCTACTTATCATAGTCATTGGAGGCGTTTACTGAGTCGGCTTTTATCGACTAATCGCGCGAAGCGCGAAAAAATTCTGTAATTCATGTTTGAATCGGCCAATATGATCGGGAATTGCATATATATTGCTATCAATTTATATCCTCTCTCTGCTCACTTAATCAGATTTACAGGTAGAGCTGAGTGAGGTGTGTTTGAAAAGATAGGACCCCTCAATAATAATCAAACATCTTCGGGCGTATACCCATTGGCAGGAACGAAACAGCACTTCGTCAGCCCCCACACCCCCACCAAAAAAATGAGTCTTGGGCTCCCATAGGGTGATAAACCTACCTCCAATCACGTTGTTTGCTTTGCCACGAAATTAGTCGTAGGCTACTGTTTAGTGAGCCAGCCCCAAGCGCGAAAATTTTCGATAATTCATGATAAAATCGGTCAATAAGATCGGGAATTGCATATATATTTCTATCAATTTATTGTCCTCTCTGCTCACGTAATCACATTTACCGGTGAAGCTGAGTGTGGTGTCTTGGAAATTGTAGGGCCCGTTGGTATGACTCCGTAACATGAGGTTATTTTGTCATCTCCTGTCAGCTATATCTAAAAATATAGAATCGCCCAAACGTAGGCTACTAAACTAAAGGACGCACACGATTTCAAATTGGTATTTCTTCACTTGCTTATAATTTTCCCTGCGGGATGGTATTTGTCTTGTAAGGTTCAGATTGCCAAGACAGGAACATTCGGTGCCGGTCATGTAGGCACCTATGGACAATTAAACCTATATGTATTTTGTATATATAACGAAGTTTTCGGTCAGCATAAGCGCAGTCCTTTTCGGCCAAGGTTTTCTCGCCGCCGATCGTTTTGGCACACTTCTTGGAGTCTAATGTTACATGGCCCAAAACTTTATATGTCTTGGTGCATCGTGGCGCGGTTATGGTCAACGCCGATATGCCCATTTCTATAAACCTTGCGAGGGGCGTACGATATTCACGATGAATATCGTAGGCCCCGCCTTGCGTATTTTTTCTTGGGTGAAGAGTACCCCAAAATCAAGATATTTGGCAACTTGAAATCGCGCGAAGCGCTAAAACATTTTGAAAAAGTTGCATAAATTTTCAAAAAATACTCTACAGTTACGGTCCTGGTTACACTATGTGCATTGTGCAGTGCAGCCGTTACTGCGTCTCTATCATTGTTTTTGCATTTGACAATAAAATCTGATAGAATATAATAAACTACCACCAAGCTTGGTGATAGAAAATACAGTAATACACAAACGTGTGCGAGATATTCGCAACAAAGGACATGTCTTAGGTTCAAAATACTTTGCGCTACCCAACTGCAATGCTAAGCACCGTTAATGACTGTCATATCCATCATTCCTTGTATTTTGAGGTTGGTAATATACCTTTACATCAGGGGTGGCCAACCTTTTTGCTATTTACTTATGTAGCCTACGGCCGCATTCCAGGATATAGTCGCAATGAACTAACTGGACACGAAATACCCATGTTAAACTGTTTATGTCCATTTCCGGTGAACTCCGGACTAATCAACTTTTTCATATCGTCTTACTATACGCATAGAAATCGCTAGTTACTGGGAGGGGTTATGGTCGCGGCTAGCGCGAAAACTTTTTCAGATTCACGAATGAATTTCGTTATTAATGTTAGTAGTTTCACATATTACATTCAAATATTTATCATTTCTCAGGCCATGTGATCAGATTCACCGGTAGAGTGAATGGGGGGAGTGTTTTCGAATTTTTAGGCCAAGTTATAAATGATGATGCATATTCGGGTGGGCCAATTGTTATTAGTCTCTTTGCTGCATGCTGTTATTTTTTGACCTCCCATAGCAAGATATTGGAATCTCCCAGAGACAGTGGCGTAGCAGCATATGCTGCCGACCCTGGCTTTCGTTTAAAATGCCGCCCTTAGTGGGAGTGTTGGGACCAAGTCACTACCTTCGAGTTGCGAGTCATCTCGAGTCATTGCACATTTTGACTCGAGTCAAGTCAAGTCAATCGATTTTCGAAGGTGACTCGAGTCAAGTCAAGCCACACGTTTTTGGTGGTGATTCGAGTCAAGTCAAATCAAGTCACGAGTCAATTCACAATTCAAGTCAAATTGAATTCTCGAAGTATGAGTGATGATTCAAAGTCATTAGATTTTGCTTGCTGTGTGAAAGACAGATTATTGGCCATTTATCTTGAATCAAATAACGAATATAAAGGTAAATATACATGCAAAAAGGCAAGGCATCGCTCACGCACACGTAGAACTGCTAATAAAATAGGCGAGGAACTGCATATAGCTCCATGCTACAGTATGCTTTTATCAGCCAAAACAGAGGATCGAATACGAAGCCTCGAGAACTTGAAACAAATTGATATGGTACAATACACTACCCATTTACACATCCGTGAGAATATAAACGCATAAACTCTATTCGTTCAATTGAAATCATACAAGAGGGTTGGTAAATGTGAGCACTGCGCAATGTAAACACTTAGCCGTATAAGAAACAGAGATAGATACGTTGCTGTTAAATTAATCTACTACTATTGCGACAACGTAAGCTGTGATCATTTGGTTTGCGGTCAATTCATTTGTGATGCAACAATGAAAGGTCAGTGAAACGTACAATCAGTGAATGACTGGTTGCTCTCACATGTGACACCGGCGTATATCGCGAACAATCCGAACATACACTGATACACAAGATACAGTGATTTGATCGACACCGTTTAATTGACTACTTGAAATTGACTCGTAGATTTTGATTCGAGTCACGAGTCAATCCACATTTCTAAAGCGCCGAGTCAAGTCCAATCAAGTCATTTTTGCAAAGAGACTCTAGTCAGGTCAAGTCTTACGAAAAAGTTGACTCGAGTCATCCCAACACTGTTTAGTAGACCGCAGCAAATTTTGCAACAGTTTCATATTCAAGCAATCTTTTCAATAAAAATGATTACAAATAATGTGTTGAGTCTCAGGAGTTTTGTATTGCTTGAGAAACAATCCTCACTGTCTCTGCGTTAAGGCCAAAAAAAAAGACAATATGGAGAACAAATGTATTGGGCAAATTAAAGATCAATGGACGCCTCAAAATTGAACTTTTCGAGCTTTCACCGAGGCAAAATCAGCGATAATATCTTCAAAATCAAGTTTTTGAACGTAGCATCTTGGTATCGAAAGAGTCGATAGGGCTGATAGCCTATCATCAATAGTTGAGTTGAGTTGAGGAATTACTGATTAGATGCGCGCGTTCTCGTTTGCTATCATCTGTATTGGGCTACTAATGCTTGTCTGCTTTATAAACTCGTATTCCGTCGGTGTCACTTGTCAGTGTTTGATTTGTTATTATTACTGCGCATGGTGCAGTGCACGGCGTTGAATTACGTCGTCAAATATTGATGCAACACGAGACTCTCGTTGGCGCAAATTCTGAATTTATTCGATTAGTTTGAACAGCAACCTTCTATGTTCCAATAAACTTCATTGCTGGACGGACTCTATCTTGCGCAACCATATCGCGGATCGAATTTCAAACCCTTGGGATATGTTTTTCTATTGATAAGGTTTCGGCATGCGCCCATATTGCTCTTGCTGCAATAACACGTGGATAATTAAAATCGCACCATTTAACGATCAAATTCGACTGGCTGATCGGGGCATACGTAGACCGTAGGCCCCGGGCTGATATTAACCAGCGCGTTGTCGGCATTAAAACCCCAGGTGCGTAGCCAGGGAGTTTCTCATTTATAACTAGAAATCCCGTCCTTTTGAAATGCCAATTCACTAATTCGTATTATCGATGCTGCGTACTGCAAATTAGCGAGAATCATTTGTATGCGAAATGGGTCATCGATATGCCATGTGCACTATCGTCGGTGGTTGGATTTAGCGAGTCCGCATGCAGGCCTGCTACCGTCCGCAGAAACACTTTCGCCAAACAGTAACAATCTCTGAGTGTAATATTGTTTGTGTTTATGTATCTATTTGATTAAAACTTATGCCCGCGTCAGAACAAATTGTGCTCGTTGCCATTGCCGAATCTGGGTATTTAGGTATGACTATAGCGCACCCTGTAATTGTAATTATTGCAGGTTTGCGGCATGTCTGCAATTTCGTCATCACCGCAACCTTGCCGGCCGATTGTACAGTCCGATAAATTGATTACTACTATGTATTTCGCACAGCGTACTGATGATGATTTCAGCAAACGAACGATCCTTATTAGTTGTAGTACATATACAAATTCGACCTCGTAGTTGGAAACGTAGATTTCATCGAGCGCTCTGAGAAATTCCATTTTCTATCGCGATTTGACGACCAAATATACGTCCACCTTCTACAAATTAAAGTGCATTATTTGCATCGATGAGGGCCGCAAGCCGCGTTTAAAATTTTTTGTGATAAATATTCTCGGAGCGCAAAGTTGAACAGTGTTTTATTGTGAGTTCCTGCTAGTTGGAATTTATTCCAGTGCCCATGATATTAATCCAATTATGCTTTGCGAACGTAAATCGGGAAATGCAGCAATGCAGTCAAAATCGATGTTTTAATCAGCAAAAAATTGTCGCGATGCGAGCTACTCAATACGAAGTAAAAACCCATTGTGTTAGAGGTAAGGGATAAGTACTGATTGGCCGCGCGCGTTTGTAATCGTAATTCTTGTCTGTCTTTCGTGTTCCAGAATTGTCGCGCTGTATTACTGCTCAGTCCAGCGACGAATGCCGAGCGCGCGGCAACCAATAACGTAATTTCGCAATCATCTCAGCGGGAGATCGCGTCACGTTACATTGCGCGATATGCGTGCACGGACGAAACTCGCTTATTAATCGCGGCCCCCGCGTAACACTGATAATACGACTTGTTGAATTTCAACTGAATATTAGCGTCAGAATCGTCATTCCAGACTATAGTGACACTACTATAATCTCCGGGTGCTCTTTCTTAAGATAATATCATCCAAAGAATAATGCAAAATCATCACAAAACTTCTTTATACCTTTACAAATTCAGAGTGAAAGAAGTTAATACTTGAAAAGCAATTCAAGAAGTAATGGAAGTAGCCTAAAAACATAACCACTTGAGTATGTAGCGCAAGTACGCAAACCTACTTGAATAACTGGAAAAAGTATAACTATTTCGTTGCTGGCCACCACCGCATAGCAAATATTCAATTATCCAACAAAATGTATTGTACACACAGAGTACAAAGTAGGCTATATACCATAAGTAGGGCGATTTTTTGATCTCAAATATCACAATTTTAACTTGTTTTGACATTAAAAAACTTTATTTTGACCAAATTTTGACCTCACGTATGTAAATTAGGTGTTTTCCCACAAAATCTTAGAATTGTGGTACTTATCTTCATTTCTGGTCGGAACTGTCTGTCATTACGAAGTAGTTAGGCCTGAGCTAACTTTTTTTACGTAAAAACTGACAAATTTTTACATGTAAAAACTTTATTTAAACTAAATCTGAACCTATGAAGAATTCCAGTAGTTACATCACGCATTATGGGAGAACTAATTAAAATTTATTGTAGTACAACGAAAGATACTTTCCTATATTCTCGGGTAGAAACTGTATGTCCTTACTAAGTAGCAGAGATGAGCGGATTTGAAATTTCTATGTCTTAATCCAATCCAAATCCAAATCTGCAAATCCTAATCATATTCCAGAAATTTTGTATATTCCAATTCTAATCCTAATCCGATTCAAACTTAGAATTCCACTTAGAAAGCCTACATCTTATGCATATGATTCTGTAAAAACACATAAAACGCTAATGAGTGCCAAAAGACATGAAGTAACTTTGATAGGACGAAAAACTTTGTCGCCATTCGCCACAGGACATCAATCTTTGTCGCTTGCTTTTTCTATACTATCTTCTATTACTTGTCATTCAGTGTGCATGTCCCCTCTTTGCATCGCCGAGGCCAAAGAGGGTGTATGATTCCAAAGACTACTCCAAGTCGTTTCGATACCTTCCTATCTTTTCATTGTATCCAGCACCGTAACTGCCGCACCCCAAACCCCCCAATTGGGGGGGGGCCGAGCTCGATGGGGGGCCCAAAATTATTTCGTGAATTAGCATAAATCATAGAGTATTTTTTGAAAATTTATGCAATTTTTCAAAATTTTTTCGCGCTGGGCGCGAATTCACGTAGCCATTTATCTTTCTTATTGGGTATTGGGCCATTACCGCGCCACGACCCACCAAGACATACAATCAAGTTTTAGGCCATATAACATGCGACTCCAAGAAGTGTGCCAGAACGATTGGCAGCGAGAAAAGCTTGGCCGAAAAGGTCTATGCCCTTATGCAGATCAAAGACTTCGCTATATATACAAAATACATATAGGTTTAATTGTCCATAGGCGCCTAAATGACTGGCGCCGAATGTTCATGTCTTTGCAATCTGAACCTCACAAGACAAATGCCATCCCGCTGGGAAAAATTTTATGCCAGTGAAGAAATACCAATTTGAAATCGTGTGGTTCTCTTAGTTTAGAAGCCTACGTTTGGGCGGTTCTATATTTTCTGATATAGCAGACTGGAAGTCACGAAATAACATCATGTAACGAAGTCATATCAACGGTTCCGCCCGCCCGAAGATGTTTAATCATTATTTACGGGCCCTCCCGTTTTCAAGACACTTCACTCAGCTCTACCGGTAAATCTAATTACGTGAGTAGAGAAGACAATAAATTGATAGCATATTATATATGCAGTCGCCGATCTGATTTACCGATTTTATCATAAATTATCGAAAATTTTCGCGCTTGGCGCTGGCTCTCAATACAGTACGGGTAATTTCGTGACAAACGTGAACAACGTGATAGGGGGTCGTTTTATCACCCTATGGGAGCCCAAGACCCACGTTCTTGGGGGCCTGACGAGGTGCTGTTTCGTTCCTGCGAACGGGTATACGCCCGAAGATGTTTAATTATTATTGAGTGGTCCTACCATTTCAAACACACCTCACTCAGCTCTACCGGCAAATCTGATTACGTGAGTAGAGAGGACAATATATTGATAGCATATTATATATGCAATCGCCGATCTGATTGACCGATTTTATCATAAATTATCGAAAATTTTCGCGCTTCGCGCTGGCTCACAATACAGTACGGGTAATTTCGTGACAAACGCGAACAACGTGATGGGGGGGGGGGGGCGTTTTATCACCCTATGGGAGCCCAAGACCCACGTTTTGGGGGCCTGACGAGGTGCTGTTTTGTTCCTGCCAACGGGTATACGCCCGAAGATGTTTAATTATTATTGAGTGGTCCTACCTTTTCAAACACACCTCACTCAGCTCTACCGGCAAATCTGATTACGTGAGCAGAGAGAAGATAAAAATTGATAACAATGTATGCAATTCCCGATCATACTGACCGATGAAATCATGAATACTAGAAATTTTGCGCGCTTCGCGCGCTTAGGCGACTAAAGCTGATTCACTAAAGAAACACCCAATGAAAATGATGAATAGTGGTAAACAGTGTATCGCCGGAGGGGAGTCTGGGGGGCTTCGCCCCCCAGACGTTCGGTCTATAACACTATGGGGGGCCCAAGACCAAATTTTTTGGGGGGGGGCTGACGAAGTGCTGTTACGGCCCTGATTGTATCGCAATTTTTTTGGTGTATTGAACTGATACAAATTGCTAATAAACCGTACTGAACTCTTCCGAAAATCGGTAAATCCAATCCTAATCCATTATTTAAAAAATCTCAAATCCTAATCCAATCCTAGTCCGCTAAACTTTCCCAAATCCGGTTTTCCCAAATCCTAATCCATGCTCATCGCTGCTAAGATGCTTGCCAAGAATGGAGAAAGAACGTTCAACAGTAGCAGTTGTTGGCTGGCAACACTGAAGTTGTGTGTACAGTACACGGCTGGTGAAACTCCGTGTTGCTTCATTCTGACAGTTTTGTCTACATCACAATTTTTCATCATGCCCTTGTTGATATAAAAACCAATGCCCATTCCCCACGCAGACTTGCTTCAGTTAGGATATTGTGGTACGTTGAGCATAACACCATGCTAACCTATTTGTTTCATTTGGCCGTTTATGATTCACAATGAGCGGACAATGGGCCGTCTACAACGGTAGGCCGATAAATTGTGCTACAAGGTGTAAAATATCAATAATAAGTTCACCCACAGTGCAAACATCTACGATACAAACAATATGCAGGTTGCAAAAACATTTTGACTTTGTGAACAATTTTGACATTTTTTGACCTAACGCTACAATTTTGACAAAATTTTGACTTTTTTGACACGCCCTAACCATAAGCCATCGCGGTTCTTTGCGACTATCATATCGTGAATTTGCAGGCCCCGCCAAGCATGAAGTCAGTGGTGACCAGCTTTTGGTTGTTGACCGTATCATTCGGGAATATCATCGTTTTGATCATCACCGGAGCGCAAACCATCGAGTCTCAAGTTGCGGAATTCTTTTTGTTCGCCGGATTGATATTCCTGGCAGGATTGATCTTCATTGTTCTCGCATACTTGTAAGTTTTATCGCGGTATGTTTATTGCAAACATTAAATTATATATAAGCTGGACTATAATCCCGGGTGTGCCGAAGGAATAGGAATATGACGTTGTATATTTTTGCGCTTGATGTTTTTACGGCATATTTACCGACTGATGATATACAAACAACATACGAACTGTACATGCATGCCATGAGTGCATGATGTGCATATACCGCTGGACATTCGACAAGGCAGGTGCAGATATAGCCTTGCAAGCCTTTCTAAGTCTTGCACCACCCTTTCAAGCTATCACGGTAATGCTGCGAGCGCCAATAGGGGAATCCATGGATACCAATGTTATACTAGTCAGAGGTCTGGCACGGCCAAAGGTGATCAGTAACGTAGTATTTCTACTTTTTCGAATTACTTAAGTAGTTTTACGCGACTTGTGGTACTTATTCAAGTAAATCAAATTTCCTGCTACTTCTACTTCGTAATATTTTGTGATCTACTTACTTACTTTTCGCTATTTTCAGTTTGTCAAGTAGAAGTTTAATCCTCTAATCAGAAATAGAGCCTGACGAATTTCGGGGCTGTTTTAAAAGAGAACCAACATTTAATTTTCACAAAGTTAAGTTAAGCCCAGAATTTTCGTTTCGATTCGCGCACAGCTGATATGGAGTGACAAATATGTTTTCACGAGAGTTTCGGTGAATATAAAGGCAGCGAGTTGAGTGGTCCCGTTCACACCGCATTGTCGCCCATATAAAATATTTCATCACAGTAAATATGGCCCATCATACCGTTTGAAACTACCGTTTCGCAATCTCGCAATTACCTATCATACCGTAATCTACTTTCATCACTACTACTTTGACTACTTTGATCACTTCTGGACGCGGCCGAGGATTGAACCCACGACCTACCGATCGAGAAGCGGACGCTCCACCATTACGTTCTCTTGTAGGCAACGTGTTCATGCTTTTCGTCATGCTGCCGTTAATTTTAACAGCTACATCCCGGTCGATGAACATGAATTTGATGAAGAAATTCGATTGGAGTCCGACAGGAATAAAGAGTTACACAAGCAAGTAAAAGGCAAGGCCGTATCTGTCCACCCGTATGAAAATGAAGCCTTTGCCGAAGATGAGCACGTCACCGCTTTGTAGAACCGTACTCTTCACGTGTGGTCTGGCGTGCAATACTTATATCTTTTTAATTCTACAGCAAATTTGTCAAAGCCTGATTCGTTCCTGTTTTCTGTATTGTGTTGATATTGCTCCAAATTGACGCCCTTCTCGAGTAGAAGTGCTGGCCAAGGCAGAGAGACGATGCCATCCAAAATTGAATTCGATATACATTAACGGAGATTCATGTCGTGAAAGAAATTAAGACAGACCGGTATAAATCAGTGTACATATTTCGTTTTGATAGGTAGTATTCGTTATTGGATATGAAGTGTCACTTTTCGAGTATGTCGGATATAACTGCAAATATATATTCAATGTGTATACCTGATGATTTTGCTACATGTTAATTTTTGATAGGCGCAGCATCGTTTATGAAATACCAAGAAAGTATAGCGAGAGTGTAATTTATCCGGAGCTATAAACACTGAGACTACTGAAGCATATACGTTTTTTGTCATCGGAAGAAGCAAGAGGTTCGTTTCGCCAATATCAGTCCCGGCTCACGCGGCGAGTTAGCCCGTATATTTAGTGCTGGGAACATTGATTCTAGTACTCGACCATTTTTGAGCGGTGCTGAATTTTCCTGGAAGCTCGTTCTGGCGGTGGCTATTTAAAATATCGTGAACGAAGCAGTTACGTTGCACTATACGGAATTTACGAATTGGTGAAATGAAAGAAATTGTATGAAATTTCAGCATTTTTTTTGACAATGCTCATTGCACAACCACTCGGATATATTATAATATACTTCGAGGGAAACAGTCTCTCCAATTGTCGAGATTTCTCACCTGAAGCTGTACGGATTTCGTTAACTCAGATCTAATATACATATTATCAAAATTTCCCAGTTTGAACTGATCGTATAAATTCCTATATAGCAAAGCATTCAGCAATCATATCTCTACCGCAATCAAAAACTCACGCTTCAAGGTATACGAGTGCCAGAAGTCCCGGCTATTGTTGTCGCGACACGTGACAGGCGGCCTTGTGTAGCGCACATGATCATTTGCAAATAGTGATTTGAAAATAAAATCGATGCCCCACGAAGTATATAATGATATGCAGTTTTGAAATTCAATCACAATATCACGGTCGCTGGGAGAAGGTTGCACACAGCGCTTTTTGCTTGAGCTCGTATTTGAAAACTCATTAGGGAAACAAAGGGATTAGGGTTACTCCTATAAACACGAATTTGGAAATATGTGCTGAAGTACACAGTATATAACTTGTAGAGCTTAGGAGTTGAAGCAAGAGTCGCACTTTTTAATTTGAGCGAATTGGGAGTCGCAATTCCGTTCGCGTGAGAGTCAAGAGTATTGGATCCAGAATCACTACTTCAAAACTAACGGAGTGGTGAGACAGAGTCGCAGTCGCGATTATTCATCAATCTTGCCGGAATAGAAATAGAAATCTGTGCGACTCCACAGTCCAGAGTAAACACACGACACCAAAAACATGTGTGACTTCAAAATTAGCAAGGCGTACGTTGAAGATGCCATGATGGGACGCTACTATCAATCAGGCCTCGCCAGCAATTTATTGCCAGATCGAATGTTGCATCTGCGGTACGTAAGTCACCAGCAACAACGGAAACTTACGTTTCAAAACAATAATTCGTATATAGCAGGGATGAGCATGGATTAGGATTTCAAAAAACCGGATTTGTGAAATTTTGTCGGATTTGGATTGGATTAGGATTAGAAATTTTTTTATGGAACAGATTAGGATTTGGATTGGATTTACCGATTATCTAGATTCTAGGAGATTGATATGTCGTGTGACGAATGGCGACAAACTTTATTCAAAGCAGTTATTAATGTACTTATGGTACACCACACTACGGTACAATCGGTGCCAATGAACATGCCAAGTTATCTTAAATAAAGATATTTGTTGGTTGTGAAGGAAAAATTTCAAATTCCTGCCTTGCATCCATCAAATATGCCGGACCTGATGTGTGGAACAGTATCCCGCCGGCCATCCGACAGTCGACGAGCATGTCCACATTCAAGTCGAAATACAAGCAATTACTACTAAATAAATACAGTCCATCCTCAAGATTACCGGACCACGACTGACCTATCGATCTCGCTTCCCATGACATGCCGCCCTATTTCTTGTCGCATTCTTCTTCTATACTATCTTCTTTACTTTCATTCAGTGTGCATGCCTCCTCTTTACATCGCCTAGGCCAAGGTGGGTGTCAGATTCCATAGACTACTCCTTGTCGCTTCGACATCTTCCTGTCTTTTCATTGTATCGCATTTTTGTGGTGTATTGAACTGATAAAATTGCTAATAAACCAATGATGATGATGATGCATATAAATGAGCATTTTTTCTGAATTTCAAGTTGGAATCGGATTAGGATTGGACACGGATTTGAATATACAAAAGTTCTGGATTAGGGTTTGGATTAGGATTTGAAGCTTCGGATTTGGATTGGATTAGGACATAGAAATTCCAAATCTGATCATCTCTGGTATATAGGTAGGGTTGTATTCAAAACAAACGGTGTTAAACAAATTCCTTTTTGAATTTTTTTTTCAAACGTTGTCTAATTATGCTATAATTGTGTAAATACTTTCGAAAAAACATGTAGTAGGAGCTTGCGGACGATTGCACCCAATATAGTCGACGACTACGAAGGGGGTGGTTAGAACCCTCGAAATCGTCGTCGGTTCTACAGTTATAGCATGTAGATTGTAGATACAGAGCATTGGTACGGAATGGGCGTTCTGATGATGAAGACCGCCAACCGTAAAAACGCTGCATACGGGTTGCATTTAAAACAAAAATCAATTGAAAACATATTTAAAACAAGGCTCTTATTGTTTAAAACATGTTTTTTATTGTTTTTTTTTAAGCCTTGACGTCACAAATATTCAATTGTGATGACATAGTGGATGGCCATTGACAATTGAAAATATAGGGTGAATATAGCTCCTCTGTTGAAATATCTGTACTATAGCTGTTGAACCGACCATTTTGAGGGTTCCAACCATCCCATATCGATATACGTCGGCTATATCGGGTGATAATTGTCCGTAGTCTCATACAACATGTATTTTGGAAAGTATATACACAATTATGGCATAATAAACAAGGGTCATGTTTTAAACGTGTTTGCTTTAAATTGAATTTTGTTTTAAATGCAACCCTATATGTAGGACACAGGTTGTATCAAGTATTCTTTTCAGATTCTTCAAATTCCACACGCATCCGGGATTTGATATCTTCCTGATACTCACAATGTGTTATCACTGCGGTCTTGCATTCGCAGAGCCCGTGCAGGTGCAGGTCTTTGATGCTATCTAAATATTAAACCGCACAGTGCATTGCAGAAATGGAGTGTGTATTAATTGTTTTACAGTTGATATCATCATCTTCAAAACCCATTCCTATGTGGATTTTGTCGAGTGGCATATTATGTTTGATGGTTTACGTCACTGACGTCGTTCTGGAATTTGTACACACATCGGGACGAGATGCAACACATCCCATGCATTACAAATTGTAAGTTTATGTTGGAAGGTATCCATTTATAGTTTCGATTGCAGTCCATGCACTTTGCGATTGAAGTTTCATATGAGTTAAAGTAGACTATATACCGGTAACGATATTTTACTTATTCTCCACAGATACATGGCTCTCATTGTCATTATCGCGTCTGACTATATCATTTATGCGTGCAGCGGTAGAATGATTTTTCGGTTACTCAGAGCCGGCCTGTTGGTTGTGAGGGTAAAACCACTACGAGGGTAAGTATATACATTACAAACACATCCACTCATACAGTTTACGATCTAGCTAAAGCAGGGGTGTCAAACTCAACTGACGTCGCGGGCCGGATTCAAGACTTTATATCGCTCACGGGCCGCACCAGTCCAATGATTCCAAAATATTACCTCAAATTCATGTCCTTGTTTTTCATTTTGAACACTTTATTATCAAGACTATAAACACTGCATTATATTTCATTATATTACGGGAAATAGCGGTTCTATTCTAGCTTCAAATTTATTCTCAAACAATGGAATTGGTAATAATACGATTGGGCGGCAGAACACTGTTATAAACCGAAAAAACATAGGCTCTAACGATGATATAGGTTGGCAGGTTTCTATTCTTCCTTTGTTTTAGTCGCATACTGGAGTCAACCCTGCGTATGCGTTGTGAAAAATATAAAAGATTTAACTGTAAACACGGTCATTGGAATCTACTTCATATTATTATATTGCGATTCGGGTTTTTCTCGAGGTCGGAGACCTTTAGAGTAGGGTTGCCATACGTCCGGAATTTCCCGGACATGTCCGGAATTTCACGGAAAAATCTGCGTCCGGGAGGAATTTCTAAAATATGCCTAAATGTCCGGAATTTTGAAGGCTCGGAGCAGGCTCAAAAGTTTTTCGTAAATACGCATAAACAATATTACTTTCAAGCAGATGTATGCTATTCAAAATTGTTCTTCGCGCCTCGCGCGAGTTAATGCAACGTATAATGATATTAGTATGAGGGCCAGGCACCAGCCTCGCCAAAAAATACAATCAAAATAAATATAAATACCCATCATTTACTGAAATAAGTTTGATCGTAATCGCAATTATAAGCTAACGGTATATTCCTAGAGTTAGGCAAGTCTGATTGGATGCTTCAATCACAGACAGTGGTTCCAAATCTTGGGATCGTCCGCCTTTATTTGGAGATCACGATGATGTTTGACGTAATCAGCTTTCTAGGCCGTGAGTAAGTTGGGGCAAGCTGAAATTTTTTAGTAATCAGCTTATCAAGTTTTGAACTTTGCCACGGAACATTTTCAAGTGGGAAATGAGGTCGCGAGCATAAAAGGTTGGAAATCACCGGATGTGCAACCTGCTGGTGCATTTTATAGTAGCCTAATATATCGAAGAATCAATATTATTGAAAGAATTCATGCATAAAATTTAACAACCAATTGGAGATAGTAAGTGCCCAACAAGTTACATCGACTACCCTATGGTGGGCGCAAGATCATTGCTTTTTGGGCGGAAGGGGGGGAGAAAAAAATGTTGTTTCGGACCTGAATAAAACACATGAAGAGATAGCCGCACCGACCTAACTGTATAGCAGGGCTGTCAAACACAATCCTGACAGGCCAGACATGGCCCGCAAACGATTTCATCCGGCCCGTGCAGGAATCTATTGCAAACCCTAGCAAGTAGTAATTACCAGAGCTCACATTACAGATGGCCCAATTCATGACCTATGTTCCATTTCATTCCTGTATAGCGTATATAGTCGATGGGAAATGCTTTGCTAGTGTGACGTCATATTGACGGTCAATGCGTTACACCTCATTTTAAAATCCGCTAGTGGGCGCTACAGAGTGTCCGGAATTTGCTTCACAAAAATATGGCAACCCTACTTTAGAGTCAGAAGTGATGTAGAAGTACAACCACATATATTTGAAACATATTTCTGTATTTATCCATGTGAACTGCATGTCTCATTTTTCAACAGAACTCTCAGCTCATTATGCACTTTTTTGCCTTCTCGGAACTGGGTGTAATTGCCAGCCACTTCCTCCGAATGGTGACTAGAGAGAGAGAGATGATATTCTTTTTCGCCTGCACCATGGAGATGCTTTGACGTCGGAGTTGCGATACGACCGTGAGGTCATCTAGTCTGCGCCCCCGATTTTTTTTTCTCCTCCACGCTATTCGTGATTGCTGAGCGCCTAGCAGGAGAGCTGCGGATACCAATTTACGAGTCTTTGGTACAACCCGGCCGGGGATCGAACCCACGACCTACCGATCGAGAAACCGGACGCATAACCATTACACTATCTCGCTCGGGTAGTTATAATGTGGCCTTCTAACACGCTCGACATTCGCTATGTTGAGGGGTTATTTAATGGACATATTTCTTACTGAAAATCTCAAGATTTGTTAGAAATGTGCTGGATAATAATCTCACTTTTCAATCTATTCAGAATTGCTTCGCGAGCCGTATGTTTGACACCCCTGAGCTAGAGATTTCAAATAAATTGGAGGCTATGTAATAATATATATATATATCATTGCCATGTCGTGTACCGATTACTTATCAGCTTATCACCCCACATCCTATAAGTGGATAGTGCCACTGACATTTTAGAAATACAGATAGATAACATCATCATAATTTGCTAATTATATTTTCGCAGAACTGTTCTGGTGATGCTTTGGGTGATGCCAAAATTTCTGAAATTTCTACTCATAATGACGCTGTGTATGGGGCTATTTGCGATGATCGGTGTTCATTTATTCAGAGAATTTTACGAAGGTATTGGAAATTATAGGCTAATGAATGGATAATCTTTGTGAATCCTATACGAATATAGCCTGCATGATGAGCACTCTACAGTAATATATCCTTTTATGACTATACTATAATAAATTAGATAGACATTGGCGTGGTGGATGTATCGGTAATATCACTAACAATCAGGCCATTCGTTGCTATACAAGTTTTCGTGTCGATCCTTGGCCTTTTTCTGCCGGTATTGCGCTCAGGAAAATCAGTGTTATATTTTCTGGCCTATAATTCTTAACATTTTACTACAAGGATCAGTTTAGCTGTAAAGTGCTATTTGCGACGTAGAGAAATATTAATAAGTGTTTTCATACATTCATACAGGAGGGGACTCGTACAACAATTATTCGGCTATCAACCCATTCGCAGACATAGGAAGTGCCACATTGGAAATATTCGTTGCTATGACAGGTGAGATCGATATTGGAAATATTCAAATACCATATACGACTCCCTTACCGTTTTTGAGACGAATCTTATACCACTACATTTTGTGTTAGGGGGAAACTACCCGTACATCATGATTCCTGTGTACGATGGATTGAAGCCATTGGCGTTAGTTTATTTCGTCACTATCATTATGATAGGGCAGGTGAGTTTTGAATTTTAAGTTAGACCATAATTGAATATTTCTGCAGTGGAAATGAAGAATCTTTGATGCGGGATGCACACTGTCGTTCCGAAAGTACAGTATAGTCTGTTGTATTATTGTGTTGTGACAATACCATAAATGGAGATGATCCTGACGTCAAAGCCGACTATGTTTATCCCTAGTAATAATAATTTTATAGTAGGCCTAACTGATATATTTGAGCCTGATAGCCTTCATTATAATATAATGAAAATTATGATTTATTAATACCAGACATGAGCGTATTTAGTATTTTCAAATCCAAATTTAGCCTATATCACTGAATTTCTGAAATCCATGGGCCTTCGCATTTAAACATGTCAAGTCATAGCGGGTACACCTATGGTGATATTCCATGCCATTAGTTTTTTCCTTATTGTTGTAGCTACGCTGACTGCAGTAAAAATAAATTACCATTTTCAGCTTGTATTGTACGGAATTTTGGTTGCGTTAATTTTTGATTTCTACGTGGAAGCCAACAAAAAATTCGTAAAAAGAGAGAGATTTCGTGAACGACAGTGCCTGATAAAAGCATTTGAAACGCTAGATAAGGATAAAACTGGATACTTGGATTACGCGCAATGCTCGGGGTAAGCAATGTACCTGTTTGTCTACAGATTCCATTTCTGCTGTATAAAAAGTTAGTATTTGAAGAATATTCGAAAGCATTCTGGTCAAGACTTCTTGTCGCGTTTCATCTAATTATTTTCGGTACTTGTTTGATACCCATACCACAAGAAAATGTCTCGTATATTCGCTAGGCCTTTGCTTTACATAATTACACCAGTCTATGACAATACTATGAGGAGCTTTTCTATTTCAGGCTGTTTTATCACCTTAAGCCTGATGCCACCACTTCCGAAGTCTCCAAGAGATTTTCAAAATTGAAGGAGATCTCAAAACATTCCATTTCATCTAATAACCAGCAATGTCGCCCAACGCAAATTTCTTTGCTAGAATTTTTCCATCTTCTTGAAGTCCTTCAGGTATGTAGGCCATAATACGGTGTGGATGTTCATGGTGATTGAGGTCATCAGTGAACTAAATGTAGCCCCGTCATGAAAAATGAAAGTTGAAGTCAATATAGCGGTTGCCTTTATCACGTGGAACATATCACGTCGCTTTTTTTTTAATTTAGTTTGCGACTGAATCGACGGGAAGCAATAACGAGGCTTCTATGAGAGTTCGGAGAATCAAGTCCAACATAATTACGAATGTTAGTATATTTTGATCAATTGTTATTATTTTCCAAGGTTATAACATCGGAAGGTTTCAGGCGATTTTCAAGTTCGCAACTATTTGGAACGAAAGCGAAATATGTTTCTACTTATCTGCGTTTCTCAACGTTCTATATCTATTGCCATTTGCTTTGGTATGGTGGGACATGACACCGGAGGTTGCGAGGGCGCTCTTTATGACCGAATTCGCTACTTTGTGTATGATTTTTCTGGATGTGCTATTGCGGGTAACGTTTAATTGCATCTGAGACTGTATGCCCGAGACATTGTCACTTTGTTAAGAACGCGCGATTTTTGAAAGGTTATTGTAGTCGGGTGGACAAAGGAAATGATTTTCCATGCCACAATGGCCCTGGTGGCTTGTGGGTGCATTGTTTATATCATGCTGGCTGGAAAGGCAAGTGTGGCACCGAAGGGTTGGGCAGCACTGGTGGCTCATTGTGCCGCAATTCTTCGCCTTACACATTTTACAAGGTTTGTGTTGTTCTTCATTTACAGTTAAATTTTGACGTGTGTAAATTCTCTATTCTGTCCGTATTGAGCGATGAGCGTGATCGCATGTCAAGTATTTCTAATCTAAACGCTGTTCCGAATTCAAACTTCAAATCGAACGTTATCTAGGATTTATATTCGTGATACCTATTCACGTGTAATTCTTTATCCAGCAGTATCAACTTGAGACCATTGCCATAAGAAACAGATGCTGTCGAAGTAGTCAGCCCTGCTACTCAAGTAGAAGTAGGAGTGACGACCTAAATTTACACTCAATTACAAGTACAAGGGGCGATTTCCAAGTCACGTCAAAACTACTTCAAGTGGAAGTACAAATAAAGGTTTGAAAAGTAATCAAGTAAACAGTTTTATTGAGGAGTCACATATATAGCAGTTAATCGGAGGTGACTAACTTACCTTATGAAATGCAAGATGAATCTTCCTGACGAAGACAAACTTACTACATTTTCGCTGCAAATAGTTACAGACTACACAATCTTGGAATATATATTCAGTTACCGTCATACGCGGGCTATTTCACGCAGTTCTTATGACATTTCCACTCATAAAAGTGACGCAAACTGATCTTAAAACTACTTTCTACTTTTCAAAATTCAAATGAAAAAAAGGAAGTACTCTTGCCTAAAAGACTGTTCAAGTAGAAGTGGAATTACTCTAGTAATATAACCACTTGAGTAAATAGTGCACGTTTGCAAGACCACTTATGTTCTTCCAAAAAGTAGAATTACCTCCTTACTGAAAATCCCTGATTACAAACCACTGTTCCCTAATGCTATAGGTTTGGTTTCATGTAATGATTGATGCATGGACGTTAAATATACTTCTCTGACCTATTTCCGCATGCTTTGTAGGGGTGCGGGTTCCATTACGCACTGGGTACGCAGAATGGCTCCGCCTATGTGCACACTTCTCTGTTTGATAGCGGTGACCTTTCATTCGTATGGAATATTCGGGATGGAATGCTTTGGATGTTGGTTAATCCGTATACAGCCTCATCCCCGATTACATTTTTAAAATGTGTTTAAAAATGATTACAATGCAGACCTTGCAGAAGATCCCGATTCCGCGATGCTTCCGGGTACTTTGTCGCTTTGTCAATACGGCTTCGAAACTCTTGGCTGTTCCTTGCTCACACTTTTCCAAATTAGCCTCGGATCAAGCTGGCATAGGGTATGATTGAAGTGTATAACTACATTTTTGTTCTGGTGGACGTGAGCGACACCGAGCATTGCATTTAAAGTATAATAATGTTATTGTTATTATTATCGAGGTTATGAACTACATAATGGAAGAGATAAATCCATGGGCATCGCTATACTTCGTGCTATTCTACGCAATCATGCAAATGATTGTGCTGAACGTAATTTCGGCGGTAATGGTCGAGGTATCAAACGCGATTTCGAATGACGAAGCCGCGGCTGGGGAAATGCTTGCAACAGAAAAGGTATCAATTAGAACGTGCGATCACTTGCACACTGCACAATGCACATTGTGCACGGGCATAAGTTTTACTTTCGTTGTATAGAATCAAAGAAAACTGTCACAAACATTTCACAAGGAGATGAAACATGGAGAGAAAACATCGGGTAAGTTAAATCATTCCGAGTTCACACAATTTTATATATATGTATGCAATAGTTCCCATGTTGATTCCTGGATGCATGAAAATGTTTTACATTCGTGTGAGGACTTGAGCGTCCAGGAGCTTCGTGAAACTAACTAAACGTTTCGATTTGGCTTGTCCGAATTGTTGTACCCAACCCTCCATATTCATTGTTTCTGTTCCACGCGATTCTAACTTTACGGAATAAAAATTAAATCCTCTCTGAACTTTGTTGCGACGGAGATCGGAGGACAAGCTGACAAAATTCGAAACATTTTGAGACTGTGAGGCCTAGGGTTGCATTTAAAACAAATGGTGTTTTAGTACATTTGGTTAAACATGTTTTAAACATTGTTTAAAAGAATGCCATTAAAAGTGCCATCATGGTGTATCACTTTCGAAAAAAAGATGTAGTGTGAGCCTATTACAGACGATTTACATCGGATGTAGTCGACGTATGCGATATGGAATGTTCGGAACCCTCGAAATCGTCGTCGGTTCAACAGTTATAGCACGTATAGATATAGGTCATAGGCAAGGAATGGATGTTCTGATGATAATGACCACCGACCGTAAAAATGCTACATAGCGATATAGCAGTGCTTTTCAACAATTTTCGCCGTGTTACACCCTTTTAATGTTTACTCGAAACACTAGTACACCCCTGACCCCAAAACACACTGATTCCGTACAGTAAGCCTACTCCAGGGGTGTTCAACGCTTTTTATGTATACGGCCGACGGCCGTACATCGGCTCCATATATAGCATACGGTCGCATTCCGGCGGAGAGTATTAGTCAAGGCCCATCTGCACGTCATATACACATGTTAAATTGACTACTGGCAACTTCGCACCGCGGTGAGCCTGTGTTGTGTTCTGTACCAACCGTGACGTCATGGGTACAAAATAACAATGAAAAACAAGTTTTAAACGAGGGCCAAGTTTAAATCAGGTTTGTTGTAAATTGATTTTTGTTTCAAATGCAACCCCTAGTGGCACCCATATTTACGTATAGGCCTACTGCGATATATGCTTGGATGAGGTTATGCTGCAATTTTGCAATTTGCAGGTGGCATACTCATTCCCAAAATGGTTGACGACAGCACCTTCGCATTTTCCACAAATCACGCCAGGAAGTCGTTGGCGGAAAGTATAGAGGCTTTGAAGCTTGAACTAGAAGGTTCGTCAAGCCGGTAACAAATTTTCACTCGCTAATGTGCTATGCGTTTAGTAATTGACTTTACAGATATCACGGAAGATCCATTTGACTCGACAGATCAGAATTCAAACGAAATCAGTAAGTCTGTACCAAACGAGAAATGTAACTAGGCAGAGGTCTGGAAAAGAGGGCGGTTGAGTCACGTCTGTAGTCCACTGCGATTCGTGAAGCCGAGTAATTTTCACTTCATTCGAGAAATTCAGCTGGTTTGAATAGCATCTGCACTATATTAATGTATCGCTGTGCATGATCTAATACAGAGGTCTCAAACACGCGGCCCGCGGGCCGCATGCGGCCCTCGAGAACATTTTGTGCGGCCCGCGAAGGCATTTTTCAATTTCAAGAATTCGACAATATATTCTAGTCTCATATATCTTTTTTAGATTTACGAACTTATAGTTCACTCTAAAACTACTACAAAAACCTGAAATCTAAACAAACTTCACTATCACATCACTTCCTAAAATCTACCATGCAGTGGAAGATCGCTATTACGTCACATTTCAGGTTCATGATGACAAAACATGACCCGTTGATGATTCGTGACTGAAAATTGTGATTTTGTTTGGTGCGACCGTTCGTCAAATTACTCGACTTTGGATTGACTGGGTGATAAACTAAAAATGACTCGAGTTGAGTAGGGTCGAACGTTAAAATCAGAGAATAACTTGCCTCTCGGAATAGTGACTTGGCAATCCTACGGACGCAAAAATCTATGAAACTGTCGTGGGGAATAGTAATATATCAAAAGTCCGTAGCTTGCGTTGCGTAGGGTATATAGAATATAGAAATGTAATCAGGTATGTATGGAAACCATTGGCATTCTGTGGCCCCCGTGACGTAGATTTGGTTACATCCTGGATGTTGTTTGTTCTCTCTGTCCATGTTGTTATCGGTGGCGAGAAAGGTAGTGGTACGCTCCACAGCTGTAACACCAATGGATTCTTCGGCGATTATAGTCATTTCTATTCCAGGGGTTCTTAACCAGGGGTCCGTATCCCCTTCGTGGTACAAAGCACCACATCAGGGGGTACCAGCTGCATTGTGGAAATTGGCCTATATGCTGTGGAATCTTTTCTGGGCGAATTTATTCAACTGGAAAATATTCTTCGCGCTACGCGCGATTTTATGTGAATGGAATTTTTGATTTTTATATAGGTCCCATCAGAAATTGTGTTGAAAATCGACAGGGGTGACTGGAAATCTAATTGAAGGTACAAGGGGTACGATCGCTAAAACGGTTAAGAAACAATGCTATTACTATTGAACAATAATGAATATATTTAAGTTGTTATTGATCTGTTCCAATATTAATCGACGAAAACCTAACGCTGGTTTAATTTGACTTTGGCTATGACAGTAACAATAGCCTATACTTGTCACGAGTATATCAGAAACCCCGATTAGGCTACACCGTTCACATGCTCTGATATCAGATCAATATTTAGTGAATTCTAAAATATTCTTCATAAAATCGTGGCATTTCAAAGGTCCAATAGCTGCAATATCACAGCCCGACAGGTTTAACGATATCATCATGCGTCCTCGCGCATGATGTCTAAACTCATTTTCTAACAAATTATGCCCGGCACAAAAACTATTTTATTCAAATATTTGAAAATGTAATTTTTTCGTGCCAAGCGTGAATAGTATAATAGTGAATTAAATTTTCTTGGTGGTTGTGAAATGCCTGTCTGCAAGGTGCCGTTAAATAAAGCCTAGTTGGATATTATAGATTGAATACCACTATTTATTGATGCTGAGGCCCGCGGGTCATCACAAATTAGGAAATTGGCCCGCGAGCACATTTGAGTTTGAGACTTCTGATCTGATAATATTTAGATTTAGCCATATAGCCTATATGAATATTTTTCGTATGGTTGGTTATGCAGAATATTGCCACCAGATCGGCCTATAAATGGATTATCACTGTTCTAAAGGATATAGTCTATATTGGCCTATCCATACCACAGTCCGAATATAAGAATATATAGCCTACACTATGAACTCAGGAAATTGTATGTAACGAGGTTGGTTAGTTCAACTTGATGTTTTGCTGCACGAATGCCAGTTCTATAGATATAGCCATAACCTGAACCAATGCTTATTAATTAAAAATGTTCGAGTGCAGTGTGAATTTCTATCTACAATTTTATGATACAGAAGATAGTTCATTGATAACAAACTATTCGAGTCAGACCTCGTAAAGATCATTAGACGAGTTTCTGCTATCCAGGTGTGAGACTCTCAGGGCGGAAAGTCATTGGAAACTGGACACGAGACATCGCTCCAGACATCACGTTCCTGAATAAAGACGAGATGAAGCGTTTTCAGATGGAAATGGGAATTCAGTCCAGTACCTTCGGTAATAATAATCAGGTATAATAATCCAGTAGGTCAGTTGTACCATATAAATACCCAAGAATGTTATATTGTTGCGGTTTTTGTAGATTTCAAAGCACCGAAGACCTGCAAAAGCGGCTTGGAAAGGGTAGCAAAAAGCATATTGCTACGAAATGCATGTGACGACGATGCGACAACAATAGATCGACATACGATGATTATGATAATATGTAGAATAAGCAGACTGTTCATTGTAGTAACGTGACTGACGGTCTGTCTAATATACGAGACGTGTAGTTTTCAAGCAACCATGTATTCAGTGACGAGCTGACGACCAAGCACCGAAGCACCTGCGATGTTGTCACACCCTAGTGGCGCCATAGAGCTACTACTACATTCACGTTTACGTATTCAATTTTTACGACAATAAATATTCTTGTTCAATTTTCATCCTTACCCGTGGATCTATCTGATATGTGGCGTCAGTGTGTCTATTTTGAGTATGAGATTGAGAAGTATTTTCATTAAAGGAATCAGCTGATGGGTATTTTATAGCAATGCATTCAGTTAATGTTACTTTTCCACACAATTTCCGCACTATTGGGAATTAATAAATGCTGTAGTTGCATTTTGCGCGTTGATAATTTTGTAATTCAGACTTTAGAGCACTTTTGATTCCGACAGAGCAATTGAAGTGAAATCACATGTCATGAAATGCATGAAATTCGGTGTCAGATTGCTACAAGATCCAGTACTCCGTTATATAGCCGTTTCCTAATTTTCGATTATTTAAGCCTATAAGGACGAAATGCTAGAATTAGAAATCTCATAACCTACCAACGCAGTACAAACGAACATTCGTACATTACTTTTCAGTGTGCGTGACAGATTTTATCGCAATAGGCCGTTACGGTGGTGGCCTGGACGAGTCAGTGGTTTGACGCCTTATCGAAACGAATGGACAGAAAAAGAAAGGGCGTCTAAAGAACCACTGAATAGAAGATTAACATCGACAAACGGTGACTTTGGGCGCATAGGCCGAGGCCAGATTAGGATACCGATCGTTTAGGCATCCTCCTATCTGTTCATTACGTCGCATTGTTCCTTGTGTATCGCATTATACATTGTGTGTGTCTTGATCGTATAAAATATATAAGCTAACGATCATTATTAATGTTTTCCAGAATGGATAGCGGGTAAGGCTATAAATCCTTGCCCTCTGGTCTATAGTTTTATGAGTAGGGCGAATTTTTTGACATGTCAAAATATCTCAAAATTTTGTCAAAATTCTAGCGTTAGGTCAAAAAATTGCCAAAATTGTTTACAAGTCATCAGAATTTTTTTCCAACCTGCATTTCGTTTGTATCGTAGATGCTTGCACTGTCGGTGAACTTAACATTTGACATTTTACAGCTTGTAGCCTACTTTATAGGCCTACCGTTGTAGAGGGCATTGGTTCTTATATTAAGAAGCGCATGATGAAAAATTGTGATATCGACAACATTGTCAGAATGAAGCAACACGGTGTGTTACCAGTAGTGTACGCACAACTTCAGTGTTGCCAGCCAACAACTGCTGCTGTTGAACGTTCTTTCTCCATTCTTGGCAAGCTACTTAGTAAGGACAGACACTTTCTACCGGAGAATGTAGGAAAGTATCTTTCGTTGTAGTACTACAAAAACAAATTTTAATTATTTCTACCATAATGCATGATGTAACTACTGAAATTCATCATAGGTTCAGATGTCGTTAAAATAAAGTTTTTTTATGTAAAAATTTGTCAGTTTTCAAGCCAAAAGAGTTTTTTCATGCCAAACTACTTCGTAAGGACAGACAGTTCCAACCAGAAATGAAGATAAGTATTACAATTCTAACATTATGTGGTAAACAAACACCCAATTTACATACATGAGGTCAAAATTGAGTTCTTGAAGGTCAAAATCTTCCGTTTTTTTGATAAAAAATCGCCCGAATTATGAGATTTATCTATAACTAGGTTCTTTACCGTCACCCAGTATGCGCATACAATGACGTTCATCTCGAGATGTGACACTGCGATTGAAGAATCGCAAAAATGAATGTATCAAACTTAATTCAATTGTCCAATAAAAGGAAGTAAATGTCAACGGTTTTAACTGCAGAATGTGCACAGTCCTCAAGAATTCTTATAAACGATCCCCCGGGAGGCAGACCTTCCGCACATTTGAATCGGAGTATCACGAATTTCAGGTAGCACGGGTTAATCGACGCGGGCATCACCTCCTTCCCTGTAAACCCGGCAGATTGTAGTGTCGCCAAGGTTTACATACTACCTATAACGCTTTCTATTACACCAAACTCCACAGAAACGTATCAGGCAAGGTTTTGCAGATTGATAAAGTGATCTGTTATAAAATATCACAATAAAGGTATCTGATGGTAAAACATGCTATTATAGTACGATTAGTACCGACAAAAGCTTCACAGTTACACGTATCAGAAACGAATTCGAGCATCAGAGACGGTGGTTCGGCTCTGATCCAACCAGTAGCGATGCTTCAATGAAATTTCTTTCAAGCGACATTTCGCGTGATTTCAAACGTCTTCCAAATTTAGCTCTTCGCCGGTGTGATGCTTTGAGCCGGAATGGGAGTCGTCGTGAGCTGACAACATAAATGGGACACTTAACACTGTATTCTGATTCCACCACGTTTTCCCAAAGAAGGTAGCGTATCATAATCCTACTTCGGGTAATGTCTCTCTACACTGGCGTTTATCGGCTAAAATTGCCGAATCCAACAATGATATCCTACTTCAGGCTGCCTATTTCATTGTTCTGATTCTAGTGATGACATCCAAGTTATAACCTCCCACCTAAATTCAGTGGGGTCCAAAGTGGTCAGCGTTGCTTGCTACTCAAGTAGTAGTAGAAGCAATGCTGTCAATTTCTATTCAATTATAAGCAAAAGCAGCCATTTCTAAGACGTGTCCAAACTATTTTAAGTGAAAGTAGGAGTTCTGGAAAGTCTTCTCTAGTAGAAGTGAAAGCAGTCTACATCATAATCACTTGAGCGAGAAGTGCAAGTAGGTAGCCAAATCTATTTGAGTACTTCGAAAAAGTAGAAGTACTTCATTACTGAACGCCTCTGCCCAAATTACACCACTTCATTCATCGCACATTCTAAACCATTCCAGAGTACGGAGGCGAAGCAATCATTCTATTCATGCAGACAGGTAACAAACCTGCAAGTTCGACACGCTGAAAGACTGGTAATTGGCACGATTCAGCTTCGTCATCAGTGCTAGTATTGAGCGTATCAGACGCCGGGAGTCCAAGGCTCGCTCTTGCCTTGAAACAACAAACAGCATGTAAGACCCAACTGCGGCATTGCTTCGCAGGTTCAAGTGTTATAATTTCAGAAAAAATTGATATAAACCAGGGTTGTAACCAAGTCACAAGGTCGCGAGTCACAAGTCAATTCTACTTTTATGATTTTGTCTCGGGTAAAGTCGAGTCATTTTCAATTCACCACCGAGTCAAGTCCCATTCCAAGTCAGGGTTCAAAGGTTCGAGTCCAGGTCCAAGTCCTTATGTTCACTGTTCCTTTTCAACGTCAATTCGGTTGAACTCACTTTTTACAACTCTGTTTGGGTGGTCTGGAATGCCTAGCATTCATAATACAGCTGTTTTCCTCACTTTACACAGTTTCTGGCCATATTTTACAAACATTAGTACTGATAGACGAAATAACAATAATGTAGTAGGCTAGTAGCTCACTACTCTTCGAAGTTACAACGAAATGCCTGTCCTGGCCGTCCGAGTCTCGACTCATATGAGTTGGTCGGGTCGCGCGAAATGACTCGAGGACAAGTCGAGTCAATACACAAACTGCCTCAATTCGAGTCGAGTCATCTTCCATATTTTGCAAAATGACTCGAGTCAAGTCGAGTCAACAAAAAATCGCGGCTCAAGTCATTACCACACTGATATAAACTTATGGCAAAACTACTCTCTACTTTTCATACCACAATATGTAACAAGTAGTTTTGCCTACAAAACTGATTAATTAGAGGAGTAAGTTGTCCAAAAACATAGCACTTAAGCAAGTAGACCAGTAGGCAAAACCTACTTATGTACTCAGACAAAGCAAAAGAACTTCGTTACTGTCCGCCTGTGGTCGTAAGTGACAATTTATGCTGGACTACAATCGATCCAGGTAACAAGAAATCAAGCATCTGGTACGGACATCGCAAAAAATAACCACAATAAACGTTGGAAATCTCTCTTCAAACAAAGGCGACAAATACCTGATTCAACAACAGATCCAGCGTCTCGGAAGGCAGCTTTTCAGCAATCGACAAGTTTAGTTCGTGTTCGCTGTCGGCATCGTATCCTTGTCGCTCGGAGTGAACCTCGTATTGGCTGCTCGTTATTGTTGATTGCGAAGACGGACGGTAGTCGTCAAAAGACGTCTGAGGTGGTCAAAGGTCAGAGGTGATCAAAGTGGTCGGCTTTGCTACTCAAGTAGAAAGTCAAAAATTTGCAGAAAATTTCTACTCAATTACATGTAGAAGTAGCTTTTTCAGGACAATGAAACGATTGAAAGTACCCAAGTAGGCAGTTTCAAATAGTAGACTCAGCTAAGGAGCGCAAACTATTTGCGGTTAATAGTAGGTGACTACATTCAGAAGATCGTTGACACCAAAAATTTGACAATTCTTCGAAAATTAATTCAATTACTGTGATACAGGGGCTATTTCACATGGTTCTTATGACAATTTCCTTTCTGAAAGTGATACAAACATATTCCCAAACTGATTTTCAAGGTGTAAAACGTAATTTTTGCAAAGAAACTATAAAGCAGAAGTGGCAGTAGTCCAAAAGTATAGAGTAAGTACCGTAATTTTCCATGTTTGGTACGCACCCTAAAATGGCACGTCAAAACTGGGAAAAAGCCTGTACCCATGTATAATACGCACCCCCTGTATGAGCAGGTGATCAAGCTGCTCTATTGCCTGATTTTTCTGCCGCTTCAATGACTTTCTTTTGAAACACCATAGTATAACTTGCTCTGATAATGCTAATCAAACAGTGATCGGAAACTACCGGTAATACCACGCGCGTCTGATCCGAAATCCAGCCGGCGTGTTTGAGTATCTAGCGACATGTAGATGACAAAGTGTGTTGGGCACGATGGCTGGATATGACGCGCGATTGACAACAAACAAGAAGAAAAGTGTCATTGCAAGTTTTATTTCGAGATAATTTTTTCACTCATTTCATAATACGCACCCGTGATTTTAGGACAAAAAAAATTGATGAAAATGTGCGTATTATACATGAAAAATTAAGGCAGTGCAAGCAAGCTAAACCTACTTCTTGAGTACACCGAAGAAAGTCAAAATACTTCGTTACTGATAGATTACTTACACGTGATTCTGTCAAAGTTCTCAAAGACAATGACGAATTAACGGAGGAACGCGGACCGGAGCATTCGTCGAGAAGTCTCTGCAGCTGTTCATCGCTGAGTCTCGGCGTGGTGCCCTCAAACTGAATACAAGAATTATATTGAATAAATTTGAATCTGAAGTGGTCTCTGGTCAGTAACTAAGTACTCAGGGTTTTGTCTACTGGCAGGACTGATACTTAATTGGTTATATTTTTGGATTATTTCCACTAAAACTTGGGCAAATCTACTTACTTTCACATTTTGGGACTTTGTAAGGTAGAAAATAGTTTCGGAAAAGGATTGCCTCACACTTACGAGTGCAATTGTCATAACAACTGGGCGAGAGAGCTCCTGCATCACCGTAACTGAATATATTTTCGAAAATTGCGACTATTTGTAGTGTCATTGGTTATTTTGCGTTAATCGCAAAGTGCACACTGCACGATACAATTTGAAAAGTAGCGGCCACCGATTCACTGCTAGAAGTATGTAGGGTTACCATATTTTGGAAATCTGGAAAGAGGACGCTTTTTCAATACCGGAGGAAAATGCTGAAAAACTGGTAAATTTTTTGCACTTCGTGGTCGGTTGACTAAAAAAAATGTCAAGTTACTTCAGTGCAGATTTACTGTATCTCAGTCGAATTTTGCCCTATATGTAACCAAAATTCTCAAAAAAGAGGACAAAATCTCAAAAAAGAGGACATTTGGGCTTCCTCCGAGGACCCTTTCTAAAAAGTCAAAAAAGAGGACAAATCCTCTTAAAGGAAGACGATAGGTAACCCTAGAAGTATGCGATCCCTCCACCAAATCTACTTTTGAAACTATTTACTTGATTACTTTTCATACCGTCATTTTATGTTTCCACTTGAAGTTGTTTTGACATATCTTACAAATCTCTATTTCTACTGGTGATCGAGTAGAAATTTACATCGCTACCTCCCAATTATGAGTGCTTCGACGGTATTGGACCAAGAAGAAAACTGAACCCGGCACAATTCTAATGGCAGTTAAAGATTTACCGTCTTCCGCCATTCGCCGTCGAGGTCTTCCAATCTTTTCTGCACCTCCTCTATCGTGACGCCGGCATTCGTTATCGCCGGCTTGAATTCAGGTTTCTTGAAATACTCACCAAAGTCCTGAGATGAAAAGCAAGGCATTAAAAAATATTGCACAGCGGCGTTTCGCACTGAACCAGTTCCCGCTGCGCTTTGACGGATGGCGATTATCTATTCATCACTTATACATAATTTGAAGCAATAAAAACCGAAAGGTTGAATGGTGATGGGAAAAGTGAAGCTATTTAGCATCACTTGAAAAATCAAACAGAACTAGCAGTAGCATACGATTGAATTACTGTTGAACAAGCATAGTAATCCGTCATTGTATCTTGATATACTATTATACGTCAATTCTAAAAAATTATTGCGGACTAACAATCACATTTATAGTCCTTTGATTAGAAAAGGAATTTTAGTTGCTAGTATTTTTGATATCAAATTCTGACTAACACTCTCCTCCCTTTTTTGGTAGTTGGTTATCGCATTGTTGTTAATAAACACGGAATTCACATTTATCACATTCCAACCCATGGCTGTGATGAAGGCTGCATTGGTTTATCAAGTTATTTTTCAAGGTAATTCATTCCTGATCTCAATAATCCGTTTACAGTAAAATGTTTTCACATCTTTCAAACTGCATTACTAGTTACATCACTATTCCAAAGGTATGCGGTAACTTGGAATGTGCAAGAGTATTTTGTTTTTCATTATCTGACGTACACAGTGCAAGATCAATGACCACACCAAGTGCAACCGCAAAGGTTAAGCATACATGCTGGTCCTTTTGTATAATCTTCTTCTACTCTTCATTCAGTGTGCATGCCTTCTCGTTACATCGCCTAGTCCCAGTTGGGTGACTGGTTTTAAAGACTACTCCAGGTCGCTTCGACACCTTCCTATCTGTTCATTGTATCGCAGTCTTGTGGTGTTTCGAAATGATGAAATTCTTAATAAACTGATACATATCGTTTTGTCATTGTGACAGTGTTGGGATCAAGTCACAGCCTTCGAGTCACGAGTCATTGCACATTTTGACTCGAGTCAAGTCAAGTCAATCGATTTTAAAAGGTGACTCGAGTCAAGTCAAGTCACTCGTTTTTTGGAGGTGACTCGAGTCAAGTCGAGTCAAGTCAAGTCACGAGTCAAGTCACGATTCAAGTCGGAGTTGAATTCTTGAAGTATGAGTTATGATGCAAAGTCATTACATTTTTCTAACTGGGTGACAGACAGATTAATTGGCCATTTATCTTGAATCAAATAACGAATATAAAACTCAATATATATTTAAAAAGGTGTTGTATCGCTCACGCACACGTAGAACTGCTAATAAATTAATACATGAGTAACTGTATAGCTACAGTCTGTTATTATTAGCTAATATAAAGGATCGAATACGAAGCCTCGAGAAGTTGAACAAATTGATGTGGTGCAATATACTACCGATCTACACATCCCTGAGAATATAAACGCATAAACAATATTCGTTCGTTTCATATCATACTAGTACGACCACATAAGCTGTGATCGTTTCGTTTGCGGTCAATTTATTTGTGATGTAATAATCGAAGATCAATGAAACTTACAATCAGTGAATGACTGGTTGCTCTCACAAGTGACACGCGTATTGCGAACAACCCGAACACACATAATATAGGTTGATTTAATCGACACCGTTTACTTAGTGACTTGAAATTGACTCGTAAATTTTGCTCCGAGTCACGAGTCAATCCACATTTCTGAAGCGCCGAGTCAAGTCAAGTCAAGTCATTTTTGCAAAGCGACTCGAGTCAAGTCAAGTCATGCGAAAAAGTTGACTCGAGTTTGACTCGAGTCAAGTCATGACTCGAGTCATCCCAACACTGCATTGTGAGTCTGCGAATACCAGCCAGGTTTCCTTTGATCATACAAAATACTAAAAAAATTGCTCAAAAATGAGTCGTGTATTGTTGAATTTGGGATATTTTACCTTATCCTTATCCTGACCCCTGGCGGATAGATGCGGCGTACCGCATATCATAAGAAACTCGCTTTCGGGTACAAGGCTCTGGATTTTTTCATCGATTTCTGCTAATCGTTGCCTGTCTTCTTCGTCCGGAGTATATCCTTGTCCGACCAAAGATAGTTGTCCGAATGCTTCTTTCTGTAAAAGGTAGCAGGTCATTGATAGACTCTTGGAAACACAGACCTTCAATATACAATTGAATAATATATTCATATTGAAATAAACTTGATTTCGGCTGACACTCGTCACTCGTATATGGATAGTTGAATACATTGTTCAAGACCATTGATACCGTAATAATGCATAAAACATTGCAATCAATAGTGTCTAAAATATATTTTCTCTGGGGAAGTTTCAGTGGTGTGAAAAAGGACTGTCTCATAAAAAAAGCTTCCTATCTATGATATGATATGCATTGTATTTTGTGACTTGATCGTCCATTATATTCGGAAGTTTTCATTTGGCTATTTACTGCAATGGTAACATAATTTTTGGTCTATAATAGAGATCAATATTATTTCCTGTGTGATTTGGTGCCCAATCGTCCCGTATTGTATAAACGCATGATTGTAGAAGGTAAAATACACCGATTCATGATAAAAAATTCAGAAAACTACGATACACATACAGATAACACGTACTATATTCATAGATTCCGTATCCGTGATCTCGTCCAAATCGGAGAGCAATTCGTTCAATCTCACTTTTTCTTCATCGGTCATATAATTTCCAGCGTCTTTTGCAAGCTATAAATGTCAAGATTGGTTTGGAAAAGTACTAGGACCAGGAAAATAATTAAATAAACGGCTGACTTAAGTATTCAAGTTACTTAAACCTGTAAATATATTAACAACACAGCAACAACAACAAAAACGCACCAGCAATTTCAATAAAACAACAGACCTAAATTCCTGCGTCCAGAACCAAGCGTGAAATTGATATCTAACCTCAATATTCCTTCTGATGAAATCAATTTTCTTTTTGACACCAGATTTAAGAAAATCAGATTCAGTCTTTTTCGATTTCTCTGACGAGTCGTCTTCCGACTTACGACTAGCTCCGAGATCATCTGTACTTGAGTCCTCGAATAAAAATATACATAAGTCTACAGACGAGACTCAAGACAGCACATAGCGCAAAATTAAGTATGCTGTACTGATACAAAAGAGAGGAACATTCTAACTTACTTCCGGTATTGTTTCCGTTTGAAATATGTTTGTCTGTTCTTCCCTTTGTAATTCAACCAACATATCTGCAACATGCGATGGAAGGTGATATGATTAGCAACCCCGACAGAACAAGAGTTTGTCAGTTATCAGCATGAAAAGTTTTACATGACGATATACATCTGATATTCATGGAACTATATAATTAGGCCTACCTACCAGGTTTGGTATCTGACAGAAAAATGTTACAAGTGTAATAATATTTACCACAGGAATATACTTTGGTATGACTTATCTTATTTGGCTTATTTACATCATATCATGTTTTATCTGGATCCTTTTGAAAGTCAGTCATGTGAAACGTGAAATGTGGGGAGGGGGTGGCCTACGAATGAATGTCAGTTTAAATAACATGAGTTACAAAGGTATGGCTGTATTGGGCATGAGTCTCTTGACATTCATCTGTTTTTGATAGACTTGGCCAGATATAAGTCACACGTTATCAGGAAAATGGGCAGATAAGGCAGGAAAGTGTTTTGGATGGAGGGATGCGCGGCTTGAAACTCCAGGCTCTGCAATAACACCAGAGGGTTAAGTTACCTTGAAGTCTTTCTGGAGGCGGCATCAGGGCAAGAAATTTATTTTCATTCGTCGCCAATTTATCTTCGCTTTTATCGCTTTTATTTAACTCGTCAAGCATTTGCTTCTGAAATAACAGCCTCTGAAGTTTTACCTGCAAGGAGGATGTGAGTCAACAGTTACAAAATTTTTGTGTATCTACCTGAAAACAGACATTTGCGCAATTAGTTAAGAGTAAGTAGGCGGGAGTGGCCCTGTATAAAGCGTACTTTATAGTATAGCTACCAACCTGCAGTTATGCTACCTATAAATTAGACTTTACTGTTAGTTATGTAATTATGTGATGTTATTATTTATGTCATAAAGCCAAGGCAAAGAGAATGGTAAAGCAATTAAAGCATAGCAGACCATGAGATAAAGACATAGTCAGTAGTAGTATGGCAATATAGCATTGAGAAAAAAAATCAATGAAATGATAGCATGATTCAACATTTTAGTAAGCCTACTAATGTAAAATCTTTTGGTTGATTTGCAAAATTTCCAAAACATATTTTAGTCCTGTACTTTGCTGTGATTCATAATAACAGTCTACTATTGGACCAATATATTATCGAAAACAATTTCTCTATATTATATCGCGGAATACCTCTTTTTCCTTCTTTGCCGACTCCTGCAAAAGCCTGTCGTATTTCTTCATTTTTTTTATCAACCTTTCCAGTTCGGGATCATCCTCAAATATTGTTGGATACGGGGAAGACACCGTTGTTGACCTTGAGCTAGATTTTGAACGTCTTCCTGGGGATATGTGTACGTTCTCACTGACTTTATCTGATTCCTCTTCATCCGATAGCTCTTCGTTCATGAAGAGTCGACTATCACCCTGCACAGATGTGAGAGCTATGTGTGAAGACTAGTTTTATTAACTGTACCAGTGACTGATACGGCACAGATGATGTGTCAATATCAGCCCTGTGGTTTAAAAGGTTCACCTCCTCGGGCGGCAAAATTTCCAGTGATCCACTCGTATCCGATCTCAATGATGATCTGGTATCTGATCGTCTGGTTCTTGTTGCATGCGTGCGAAAGCTTTCAAACTCGCCAGGAGTAATTTCCATACTGGTAATATCTTAAGTATACCGAACACGGAAATGCGTGTTATGGTGACAAATGATAGAGACTGTACAATGTACATTGTACAAATATGAGGCCATGAATTATTTGAACACACAACCTTTTGTTATATTGACATTATGACTAGCTTGTACGAAACGCAATATAAATAATATTTATTCAACAATTAACTTCATCCAGACCAAAGCAACTTTCCAGTTTGCGTTGCGGTAAGTCCTTGGCCCAGCGCTTGAGCCGCGTCCATGTTGTCCAGCAACAACAAATACAGACCTTCCCGCTACAGCGATTTGTAACTACAGTACATTTCAAGTGCGCATCCAAGCGGAAATAATTATTGGATAAGAGGATTCGATTAAAGCTGTGAACTTGCATAATTGAAATACGCTGTAAATTGCTATGCTTGCGCAATGCACAATGATGTAATATTATTATCATGTTGTGATGCCCGAACATCACTAATTTGATGACATATTCTGTGTTTTGTAATCGGCAAATAAATAAATAATGATGTAAGTTAGGTTTACCCTATTTTGGAATCGGGGAAGGATGACACTTTTATCAAATCATCAGGGTCGGTGAGAAGCTCACCCCTAACTCATCCGCTTAAGCTTGATGCTGACAGATCAGAGGCCATTTATTCTGCCATCGGCAAATATCTACTAGATAATCCGATTTGTGCGAATAATTATCGAGACGACAGATTTCGCGTCCACACGCTTCCATTTGTGTGCCTTGGAGTCGACTTTTATCAAAACACACCAACCCAAACTCTGTCAACAAATAGAGTTCGTGTACCACCTGAAAATAGTACATTGAACGGTCTCTCGTTTGAAATTTCATGCTGGTGTCGTCATATTTCGTGATACGATTGTTGATATACAATGTTCTTTCCAATTCTCCACTAGTTGCTGACGATTAGACTACCCCTGACGAGTGTCAGCCGAAAATATTTGGGTTTATTTCAATATGAATATACTATTCAATTTTATCAAATCATAAAAGTTAGTTTACCTAAGTTGAAAACGGCTGATTTTGAAATATTTACTTGAAATCTTGTTGTCTTGACGAAAAATAAATATAAAAAGGGTCATCACTTTTGACTCGACTCCCGATTTACCCACTTTTTAACGCTACGAATGTGCTGTTCACTAAAAAAAGTCATTTTTCAGATTTGACTCCCGCGTAACCCTTCGTCTATCCTCTAGGCCAAATTCAATGTGTTTCGTGGCCTTCTTGGGCATTTTAGGCTAAAAAGAAGGGCCAATTGTCGAAAAGGAGGACATTTGGGCGAAGGGAGGACATTTCTTCAAAGTGGGCGACAAATCCTAGAAAGTCTAGAACCAACCTTTTTGGATGTCGGAGCCCCATTTCAAACTTCCCGGTACGTATGAAGACGCATGAAAACACTCGAGTAGGCTACTAACAATGAAAATTTATAGTCATGGTACACTACCTCTGGATCTCACCATCCAGCTAATTCAAAAGCATGCACAATGTGCACAGACTGCACGCACACTGCACATCAGTTCAGTTCGGTTTATTAGCAATTTTTAGCAGTTCAATACACCACAAAAACGCGATACAATGAAATGTCGACACTACTAGGAGTAATCTTTGGAATCAGCAGACACCCACCGCGGTTGGGAATCACTGGTCTTGAATCTAGATATCCCTGGATATGTTAAACACATAATCACAAATCTTGATATATTTGCTTTTTATAGGTACAGGTAGGAAGTTACTGGCGTATAGGTTACTACTGGCCTACAGGCTACTAGGCCTACTCAAGAGAATCTGGTGTATTACATGTGGTAGCTGATAACCACAGTGAACCGTGCACTGCTTTAAGGCTGTGGCCAACAAGCGAAGCCATAAAGTGAGATGCCAAAATGACCATTGGAACAAAAACAAGAATAACGTTTAGATTTCAAAATGGTAGCCAACATGACCTGGATTGCTCAATGCTCAGCCATGGCTATATAGATACAAACCATTAAATGGAAAACACGATGACAGCACCCAAACATAATGGGTCCGTGCCGGTTTTGAATAACGAATTTTTATAAAAGAAAACGTGGGCCCACTCGTGAACCACAACTATAAAACCCAAATGCCATCTATGATATCATGGTAACGTTATAGTTGCAAATGACGTAACTAGTCGTATGATTTTCCCACGTCAAGAGAAGAAAATACAATATTTGTATCGAAAGCGGGTTCACGTGAATGAAAAGAACTTCACGCCATTCAGGAAGTAGTAACCGTCAGCTATACGTAGAAATCACTTTCATTAGCTATAGCTTGCCGAAGTTCCAGTTTGGTTCGCCGTAACTCTACGAGTCTAATATAAATATGTTAAAATCTATAGGAAAATGGCTGATAGTTATTTCCCTGCATTATCTCCAAGATTCTGGTAAGATTTGAGTTTCATTTATTCGAATTCAGGCCTAAATCCGATGAATTGTCAAGCATGAACTGATTGCATGCTTTCAAATACAAATGACGGCAGCAGACGAACCATTTCTCTATAAAACCAAGCGCCATCTGCATGTGTGTGAGACGGAGACAGGGAGTCCTTATTTTCATCCAATTGAATATATAACAAACAGACAGCAATAATGGTGCTACAGAAAATACGCATGCCCATGCACATTGCACACTACACAGTATTTGGTATCAGATAGGAATGATGGATACAACCTTGGAGGTCAACTATAGTCTGATCACACCCGCGTCAAACACGTACACTTTTCTGACTGTAACAAATGTTAGTGAAAAAAAAACGAAATAAAAAAAGAAAAAGATGGTAGCAAATCAATGAAACGATGTCTGGGCGAGGTAGGGCAACAGTGTTAGTATGACGACAAGTGGTAATTCTTGAACCTGCGATTAGCAAGATGATATAAATACAGTTTCTGTGCCGTATTATAGTGATGATATTGATCGTGTAGGCTAATATTTTGTTCATATTGATGCTGTCAGTCAAATGTTATTGCAATATCAGAGGTTATTAACTTATAAATAGGGTGTTTTTTTTACCAAAAAACGGAAGATTTTGACCTAAAAATCAAATTTTATTACGTAAATAACTTGGTTTTGACTAAATTTTGACGTCACGTATGCAAAAGGTGCTTTCGCATATAATGTTAAAATTGTACTACTTATCTTCCTTTCCGGTTCGAGCCGTCTGTCCTTACGAAGTAGTTTGGCCTGAAAAAAACGTTTCGGACTGTAAAACTGACAAATTTTTACGTGAAAAAACAAGTATTTTAACGAAATCTGGACCTATGAAGAATTTCAGTACATACATCTCGTATTATGGTAGAAATAATTAAAATTTCTTTTAGTACAACGAAAGATACTTTCCTACATTCTCGGTACAAAGTATCTGCCCTTACTAAGTAGCTTGCCAAGAATGCAGAAAGAACGTTCTTGATATAAGAACCAAGCAATGCCCAAGCTGTCTTGCTTTAGTTAGGATATTGCGGTACGTTGACCATAACACGAAGCCAACCTATTTGTTTCCTTTGACCGTTTATGATTCACAATGGGCAGACAATAGGACGTCTACAACGGTAAGCCTATAGAGTAGGCTATACTAGTTGTAAATATCAAATGATTAGCTCACCGACAGTGCAAAATCTACGATACAAATGATATGCATTGGTCAAAAAAATTTGACGTAGTAAACAATTTTGATAAAATTTTGACTTATTCTGATATGTCAAAGAAATCCCCCTACTTATAAGGCTGTCCTGGTGATATTATGTACATTTTTGTCGCTACTTCATAGCTACTTCATAAAGATGGTGATTGAACAAGTAGGCTATTTATAATTTTGATACTGGAGTAAAAACATACATTCGAAGACTTGTATAGCCGGATTAAGATCTAATATTTGGGTGTTTCATGAACAGCATGTACGATTGGGATTTAGATTTGAATACCAGATCCGGAAGAGTGGTAGACTTTGATGATATTTCATCACCTCATCTCATTCTCTCTCTCTATCTCGTGACTTTTTCAGTGGCGACATTGCATTGTTTTTCCTGCGAGAATCAGAAGGACAATTGGAAGTGCAATGAGGAAGAGCCAGTGTTATGTCGTGAAAGTGAAGTGAGTCTGGATAATCGGTTTCGGGATGAAAACTGATCATCTAGTTTATCGTCAAATTGTGTCATTGATCGATCACATTAACGCGTTGAATAGCACACATTTCGCAGCCTTTCAATCTTCTGATCGAATGATCGAATTTTGCAATCTATTTTATTTACAGTCTTGTGCGGTTAAAGGGGATAACACACTGTGGAAGGGTTGTGGAAATGAATGCAAGAATGAGCCTTCGAGAGGAGACAGCCCAAGTGTTGACTGCGCGCAGTGTGGAACGGATTTGTGTAATTCTGGAAGATCGTCTACAGAATCCCGACGTAAGCAAACAAATGATCGTATAAATATATCTCTTTATTATGTTGTGATACAGCTTCAGGGGACGATGTTTTGACACACGAAGCCTCCACGGCAGATGGTTCTAAATACATTTTATACGCGGAAACATTAACATTTTGGGAAGCTCGCAGGAAATGTGCGAAGAGAAAGGGTGTGCTTGCCAATATCCATAATAAGGAGACGGAAGAGTTTTTTATCAAGTCTTTTATTAACGATCCTCATGCGGAGGGGATCATGGAAGTAGAACCGAACACCGACAAAGGTAAGCGTCAATCGATCTTTTTAAAGTTTCCCTAATATAACTTGAATACCCGTTCGCGTTCGTGAACGAACTTTGGTAGGTTCTACTCTGTGAATGTTTTTTTTATATTTATTACAATTATTTACGTCATTATACCATCTTAAATTGAAATTATTTCCATTGCAACTTCAGACCATTCTCCGCATGGCGGTGGCAGCATGAAAAGAAACTTAGTCCTAGAACTAATCGAGCATCCACCCGCCAACTTCAAAAAATTTGTTTGCTTTGTTAGAAAAGTTTGCTCGAAATATTTAGCTTTCGTTTCTGAATATTTTGTGACTCTCTGCTGTGAGCTAGGCAGGAATCACCACACAACTTTAAAAACGAAATACACAACATGTACCAGTGTTGGGATCAAGTCACTACCTTCTAGTTACGAGTCATCTCGAATCTTTGCACATTTTGACTCGAGTCAAATCGAGTCAATCGATTTTCGAAGGTGACTCGAGTCAAGTCAAGTCAAGTCACGAGTTAAGTCAGAATTCAAGTCAAATTGGATTTGTGGGGTATGAGTGATCATTCAGAGTCATTACAGTTTGCTAGCTGTGTTAAAGACAGAATAATTGGCCATTTATCTTGAACCAAATAACGAATATAAAGTTAAATATGCATGCAAAAATGCGTTGTATCGCTCACGGACACATAGAACTAATAACATACGTCAGTAATTGTATAGCTACATCAGGGGTGTCAAATATATGGCAACCCAAGCAATTCTGAGTATAGATTGAAAAATGCGGGTATTTTATACAGGACATTTCTCAAATTTGTGGTAAAAAATACTTCTAGTGAATATTCCCACAAGATAGCAAATGGTGATTTGTTCATATAGGCCACATTATAACCACCGGAGAACGGATAGTCATCGTCAGGAGCAAGTCGATGACATTGATACTCAATTCCGAGAAGGCGAAAGAGTGCATATATTGCGTTAAGAGTTGGGAAAAATTAACCAAAAACTATAGTTATTCACAGAAGCGGAAACGCCAATGCTAAATCCTTATAATTTATATGCATGTTACATGGAGTATATAATAGTTACGCTGGGTCGCATTGCTGCATAAGTTCTGCCTCAAAAAGTCGAGAGAAACCCGAATCACTATATAATAATGAACCAAATTCCAAAGCCCCCGTTACCTGGTAAATCTTTGTATACCCCACAACGCATATGGTTGACGCCAGTATACAACGTAAATACAGGGAGCATATAAAGATTCCAATTTATGGAATCTATGGATTTTGAGGTAATATTTTGGAATCATTTGGCTGGTGAGGACCGCTAGCCGCTGAAGCCAGCCCGTGACGTCAGTTGAGTTTAACAACTCTGAGATATTGTACAATACACTAACCATCTACACATCCGTGAGAATATAAACGCATAAACTATATTCGTTCGATTTAAATCATACAAAAGGGTTGGTAAATATGAGCGCTGTGCAATGTAAGCGCAGAGCCGTCTAATAAACAGAAAAACGTTAACATTATTTGATTTATCTACTTCTACTGCCCCATACGACAACGTAAGCTGTGTTCATTTCATTTGCGGTCAGTTTATTAGTAATTTAACGATGGAGGATCAGTGAAATGTACAATCTGTTAATGACTGGTTGCTCTCACAAGTCACACCGGCGCATCGTTAACAATACGAACATGCATAAAACAGTGAGTTAGTCGTCACCGTTTACTTGATGAGTTGAAATTGACTCGTAAATTTTGCTGAGACACAAGTCAATTCACATTTTAAGCGCCGAGTCAATTCAAGTCAAGTCATTTTTGCAAAGTGACTCGAGTCAAGTCAAGTCATACGAAAAAGTTGACTCGAGTCTGACTCGAGCCCAACACTGGCATGTATAGCTAGTCATCGGACTGGCTAGAAAAATTCTGCTTACCAATTCTGCCTAGATGTCGTCTTTGCATTTTAATACTTTCTCCGAAAAAAAGAAGACAAATTTCCCAAAAGGAGGATATTTTGGCGTCCTGTCATCCGAGGACACTTTCAATTTTGTGAAAAAAGAGGACAAATCCTCTTAAAAGAGGACGTATGGTAACCCTACATCAACGATCAATATATCTTGACCTATTATGAGTCCATATCATAAAAAACCAAATCCGCCCAATTTGGGTGTTGTGTTGGTTATTGTATAACTTGTTTGTTAGTTAATATCTGTAGCAAATAGATCTGATTAATATCAATGTAGAAATATAGTCAGACGCCTTAAGAAGACATTGTACGGTCTAACTTATAGGCCGTTAAGGCGTAAGCTTATGTACCCGTGCAAGTCCTCGTCGAAATTGTTGCCAAAGCGACAGGATATACTGATTTCGAGGAATTGTAATAGCATTTTATTGTTCTGGTTGATACATCTGGTGATGCTTAAAATCCAGAGAAAACTCACATGAAAAGTCCCGAAAAACTCAAGTAGGCCTACTTCGTCGCTTATCTTGGCATGTGAATGCACAAAAGTTTTGATATCTATCTGAGATGCAATGATGTATTCTTTTAGGTAGAACTGCGGACGGGGCGTGGATCGGTCTCCACAGAAGTCGAATCACGAAAGCAGGAAACTACTCATGGACATGGATCGACGATGGTTCTGTCATATCCCACCGAGCAAATGCGTGCGGCGCCAAACAACAATCGTATGAAGTACGGAGTAGGCTACTTCCATCTAACATATAAACTAAATGCGGAAAACCAGCTTTGACTTCTCAGAATTGGGACAATCAAGCAAATGATGGCACTGCGTTATGTGGGTATGTCACAAGACGAGGAAAGTGGGTGCCATACAGTTGCGGTAAACACGTATCCTGGTATTTATGTGAATACCCGCGTGAGTGAGAATTTCGCTGATGCGTTTATAGAGTGTATTTGTCACTGAGTTTGTTTCGTCACAGCCAAAATTGGCAGCCAGTCTGCCACAGTGAACGATAGCATTTTCACGTACAAATTTAGTCGAATTCCCGGAGAAAATGTAGGATCGGAATGCGAGGGAAATATGACTGAAGTCCAGCCGACTGAATATTTATTAAATAAATTTAGCTATATACATGACGCCGTGATAAATTGTGGGTGAGTACTGAGTATACACATTAAGAGCCATCTCTTACGGTGATATCTTGATGGACTCCCTATGTCGTGAATCTGTTCAGGAACGAGTGGTGTAACGAAAGCGGCGTGGTAAAAAAAGAAAGAGTGCCCGATCGAAGCTACATGCGCCAATATATGTTTTGCCAAAAATCGCTACCCCATGGTAAGTTCAATGCGCTGTGTTATTTCTTATCAACGCTTTATGCTTATTACTTTATGTTAAATGCTCTGCCCTTACTATAGTGGTGGTGGTGGTCCATGGTCATGTGTGAATAATATTAGTTCTACAATTCTACAACACGGACATTGATCGCTCGAACGTCTCATCGCATAAGGCCACAGAATAGAAACAAAAGCTTATTATCGGCTTGAGTGCATATTAAAATGCTGTATAGTTTTCGTATGAGAATGTTGTCGTGCTTCATATCAGGGTTGCATAAACAAATGGTTGTTTAAAACATTTTGTTTAAAACGTTATTTTAAACTAAAGCAATTTAAAAAAAATAAGTTGCATAATTATGTCATAATTGTGCAACTACTTCCAAAAAAAACATGTAGTATGAGCCTACGGACAATTTACACCCGATATAGCCGACGTATACGATGTGAAATGGTTGGAACCCTCGAAATAGTCGGCTCAACATCTATAGTACGTTTATATAGAATTATAGATCATTTGTACTGAATGAAATGATCTGATGATGGTGACCAGACATGGGGTAATCGCGATTAGTAATCGTAATCGATTACGACGATTACAGCATTTTCAAGTAATCGTAATCGCAATCGATTACATTCGAAAAAAATCCAAAGTAATCGTAATCGTAATCGACTACTTCACATATCTAATCGATTTCTTTGTGAAAGTATGATTACTTTTTATTCGTACAATGAATATGACATAACCGAACATTCCTGAACAAGGAAGAGATATTATACCAGGTTATTGATAGCGCTAGCGGTTGATTTTCAAACGCCACTGCTCATTATTACGTCAGAAGTATTAGCTTTGCTCGTCCTTGCGTTATCCACACGTAGTAAATATATATTCGATGTACATTGTTGCGTGATTGTTAGAAATGTGTAAGCCATCCTGCATATCAGGTTATCAATACACTCCAGACGCCACTACCTCGCAGCAAGATAATAATCACCACTCTGCCTAGTTTCAAATAGTAGGCTAACTTATGTATTCATGTTTGGTTATGCTTATAGTTAAACGCAGTTTGACCGATGCTGCTTGGCGAGCAGTAGGCCTATCTATGTAGTATACGTATGTATTGTACGTACACTGGACAAAGATTTGAAGTTTTGTACTCGTCAAATAAAACATTACGATGGTTTAAATCAACAGCTGCGTTAATATATCATAACCGAGCCGTTCTTTGCCGTTTCTCGTAACGGCATAACGGCAGCTTGCAGTATCAGTATTAAGTGGAAGGTTGAATTTTAAGTTCACTTTATCTTATTCTCATATGACTACTTGAAACGGGCGCCAATCGTAATTTCACAATTCTTCACTCGACATTTATACCTGTCGTCATAGTCATCCGCTTATACACCATGTTAGCGTGGGTTGTAGGTACAATCAGGACCAAAACAGCAATTCGTCCCCCACTCCAAATGTTGGTATTTGTAAGGTTGTAACCAAGTTACAATGTTCCGAGTCACAAGTCAATCTCACTTTTATAGTTTTGACTCGAATCAAGTCGATTCATTTTCAATTCATCCCCGAGTCTAGTCCGAGTCCAAGTCAGCTAGTATAGGGTCCGAGTCATATTTTGTGACTCGAGTACGAGTCCAAAAGTCGTTATGTTCACAGATCAGTTTTCTGATCCATCCGGTTCAACCCACTTTTTTCATCTCTGCTCGAGTGACATAGACTGACTCGTATTCATAATATAGTAATTTTCATCAGTTTTCACAGTTTACGGCCCAATTTCCAAGTATCAGAACTGATATACGAATTACAAATTATGTGGTAACTTTACTATTCTTCGAAGTTACATGGAACGTCAGTCTTGGCCGTTCTAGTCTCGAGTCATATGACTTGGTTCCAGTCATGCAAAAATGAATCGAGTACAATTCGAGTCAATACAAAAAATGACTCAAGTCAAGTCTAGTCACCAAAAAATCGCGACTCGAGTCATTACAACCCTGGGTATTGGGGCCCCATAGGGTGGTCAGTTTTCAAGTTGATGACTGAATTTCGTCAATAATATTGGTAATTGCATTATCTTGCTATTCATTCAGATTTACCGGTAGAGCTGGGGGCAAGTAATTCATAATTATAGCATCTGGTATCTTGTTATAATTTCATTATTGTATGTTGCTAATTTGTGACCTCCCGCCTTTTATATAATCAAAAGATACTGTAGTCGCCCTGACGTAGCAGACTAAAAGAAAAACTTTCGTGAGACGCACACACAAATTGCCATGTCTTCATTCCTCTGTGAGTGCTGCGGCTGGCATTTGCATTGTTGGGGCGCAGATTGGAAGGACCGGACTATTCGTCACGCCCACAGAGCGCGGGTACTGACAATGGACACGTACCCGACGTTTTGGCCAAGGACATTCTTTGGTAGCACAGTTTGTGGAATTGCATGTTGGCCGAAATTGCATACGTCTTTTTGTGTGTCGTGACGGGGTAATGACCGCCACCGACATGCCTATGCCTGTAAATTATGCATGCTTTTTTTTCTTGAGTGGGAGAGGTATGCATTTCAAAATCAAGCTACTTAAAGACATTAAATCCCGAAGCTCGAAGAAAATTTTCAAGTTAATTAACTCTCTAGAAAATATGTTGATTTACGCAATACTTTTGAGTCCCCTTAGAGCTCGCTCCCGGTCCTATTGGGGAGTTTGGGGTGTGGCAGTTACGGACCTGGCAAGAATGCAAATCGTTGGGTGTGACGAATAGTCCTGCATAGAGGTGGGCAATGGGTGCATTATGAAGTAACAAGCAAATGAAGTAAGATTTATAAAGAAAGTTGTTATCTCATTAGACCTTTTCATCGCAAGCCTTATTTATATTGTCTTCCAATATCTCTTCTGAAATTAATTCTAAGAAGCAAAACAAATGTAATCGTGAGTAATCGTGATTACTTTTGAAAAGTAATCGTAATCGTAATCGACTACTTCCTGATTTGGCTGTAATCGTAATCGTAATCGTACTCGCGGGATTCACAAGTAATCGTAATCGCAATCGATTACATTCGAAAAGTAATCACCCCATGTCTGATGGTGACCGCCGACCGAAAAAATGCTTTATGACAATGTAGTCCTGGTTACAAATATTTTTTGTCCGCATATGACACGAGTTAGAAACCTATTTCGTCAAAGGAGGTATATTAAACCTGTATTTTCAATTGTCAATGTAGATCGACTATGACGTCACAATTAAATATTCGTGACGCCATGGTTTGACACAAAAATACAAAACATGTTTTAAACAAGGGCCTTGTTTTGATCATATTTGTTTCAAATGCATTTTTGTTTTGAACAGCTTCTTTGAGGTACAGAACTTCAATATACAATTGAATAGCATATTCATATTGAAATGAACCCGAATATTTTCGGCTGACACCCGTCAGGGGTAATCGTCAGCAACTAGTAGAGAATTCGAAAAAACAGCGTATATCAACAATCGTAACCGTAATCGTAATGGTTACGACACAGTGAAGACCAACGTGATTTTCACGACAACGCAACTGCTCCCTGCAACACGTAAAGACGTGCTACCCGCACTTCAGCAAAGCAATGTAGTTTACGAATTTATAAGTGTGACTGTGATTGTGGCTACGTGGGAAGAACGTCAAAGCGCTTGCAGGAACGCATAAATCAGCATGTCCCTAGATTCATTAGAACACGCTCGGTGAAAAGCTCACCCTTAACTCACCCGCTCAAGATTGATGCGGACCAATCAAAGGCCATAAATTCTGCAATTGGCAAACACTTGTTGGATAATCCCGCCTGTGCGAAAAATTATCGAGACGACAGATTTCGCATACTCGGAAAGGGTCGCTCACACTTTCATTTGTGTGCCTTGGAGTCGACTTTTCTCAAAATACACCAGCCAAAGGCTGTGTCAACAAAAAGAGTTCGTGTATCATCTAAAAATAGTACATTGAACGCTCTCGTATTCGACATTTCGTGCTGGTGACGTCATATTTTGTGTTACGATTGTTGATATACGCTGTTCTTTCGAATTCTCTACTAGTTGCTGACTAGTTGCCAAAAAAGCGTACTTCCAAACAAGATTCGAAGAGTGCTCCAAAGATCCCAAGAACACATGGAAAACCATTGGAGAAATTATCAACCTAACTAAAGGTAATGCTCCCAAGAGTACTGATGACATCCAGCTACTCGAGAATGGCAGCATCATCAAAGACCAGCTTGCAGTAGCAGAAAAGTTCAATCAGTATTTTTGCAACATTGGTCCGGATCTTGCAGCTTCAATACCAAACTCCTCCGATGACTTTCTCTCGTACTTGAGTCCTGGCCCTCAGAAATCCATTTTTCTTGAGCCGACAAGTCAAGGAGAAGTTGCGATCGTATTATCTGAAATGAAAAGTAACAAAGCAGTAGGACCCGATCTCATCCCAACTCACTTTCTGAAGCTAGTCTTTAATATTATTGGTGATGTTATATGCATTTTCTTTAATGAGTCGATACGTCTAGGCATTTTCCCAGATGCACTGAAAACTGCCAGAGTAATGCCAGTGTTTAAGAAAGGCTGTAAAAAGCTAATTTCGAACTACCGACCAATATCTGTTTTGCCAAATCTTGCCACGGTTTTTGAGAAACTGATTGACTGCCGACTTAAGAACTTTTTTGAATTGAATGCAGTACTGTCTCCGACTCAGCATGGATTCAGATCCAACCACAACACCAACCATGCAATACTATCAATTGTAACAGACTATTACAAAACCATCAAGCAAAAAGAAAGTGGCTGCAGCATCTTTATCGATCTCCGCAAAGCTTTCGACACAGTTAACCACAGAATCTTAAGATACAAGCTACAACACTATGGAATCAGGGGTATTGCAGCAACTCTACTTGAAAGCTACCTGGCAAACCGCAAACAATTTGTTAAACTGGGGACATCAAGAACGACTACCAGAGAGTGCCACAAGGAGTGGAGTGCCACAAGGCTCAGTCCTTGGACCGACTTTTTTCCTCATTTATATTAACGACACTGTTAATGCATCTTTATTCCGCACAACGCTATTTGCTGATGATACTCACCTCTTCATAACCTCCAACACTGTCGATGATTTGCATGCATCTGTGAATAGGGAACTCCCAAAAGTGTCGAGATGGCTGCAAGCAAACAAACTAAGTTTGAATGCAGATAAGACCGAGATGCTCGTTTTAAATAATGCCAGTCATAATTTCACTGTGAACATCAATCATAAACAAATCTCAATATGTGACTCAGCAAAATATCTCGGCGTCACCATTGATTCCAAATTGTCTTGGAAGCAGCATATTGAATGCACAATATCAAAACTAGCTCGGTGTGTGGGAATAATGACCCGTCTCCAATCTTTGGTTTCCAGATCAGTACTACGAACCATCTACTTCTCTCTTTTCCACTCGCATCTGCAGTATGGAATCGTAGTATAGGGGAATGCATGTACAACATTTTTGTGCAAAATTCGAACCCTGCAAAACCGTGCGATACGGCTGATCTCATCTGTACCTTTACGTACCAATTTATCGCCTTACTACCGTAAGCATCGAATTTTGCGAGTTGATGAACTGTATCGCTTCGAAGTATCAAAAGTTGTTCACAAATATTTTTCCAATAGTCTGCCTCCTGTGTTTGATGACTTTTTCATACCTGCTAAACATGTCCATTCCCATTACACGAGATCTTCGTCTAAAGGAAACGTCTACTTACCCCAACCCAATAGCAACCTAACTAAGAGATCTATCGACTACTCGGGACCTATCATCTGGAATGCATTACCATCACATATCCGTGAATTGCCTTATAATAGATTCAAAAAAGCCCTACTTGATCACCTCTTGTCGTTACACTAACACTGTTGCCCTACCTCGCCCAGACATTGCTTCATTGATCATTTGCTACCATTGTTTAATTTTTTTTCTATTTTCCTTTTCTAACTAAACATTTTTTACAGCCAGACTGTTCTGAGTCAAGTGTACCTGTTTGATGCTGGTGTGATCAGACTAGATGACCTTCATGGTCTTATCGATCATTCCTATCTAATACCGAATACTGTGCACGCATATTTTCTGTACCACCATCACTGCCGTTTGTTATGTATTTTGGTTCGATGAAAATAAAGACTCTCTCTCTCTCTTTGCTGACGATTACCCCTGACGAGTGTCAGCCGAAAATATTCGGGTCCATTTCAATATGAATATACTATTCAATCATTTTTGTTTTATGCAACCCTACATGGATAAAAAATGTTTCTGTTAGTTTAGAAAATACGTTTTGCCTCTGTCGCTTCTTATTCCTGTACATCAGTGGTTCCCAAACGGTGGGGAATTCCCCACTGGTGGGGAATCTCGGGGTTTCTGGTGGGGAATAGACTCACTTTTGAAAAAATCTTTACGGTAATAATCTCCTTTATTAAATGTCGTGCTGAAATGCCGACCCAATATTTCATCGCTCATTTGCAATTACGCGATTCATATTATCAGTGCCTCCAATTAGCTGGAATCGCTTGGATAACAACACGCGATCTCCAGAAATGTTTTTATTCATTTGTAGGCCTACACCATCATCGGTCACGAAACGTAGTGATAGAAAAATTATGAGTCGTTGTAATAGGAGCTCATATTGCTGAACATGTATTCAAGAGAGATCGTGGACTCGCTAATTGATTGCACATCCGGACTCGTTACAAATGAAATTACATATTTATGTATTTTCAAGTTCTCTCAGTACTGTGCGAAAGGGTAGTTTACGGCGGCTTATATATAAATCGCACGCATGAGTTCGTCAGCATCAGGAAGTTTATTCGGCATTTACGTATGTAAATTGACGCTATTCCGCAACATTTGGAAAATTTTCAAACCCCTCCTATTTTTCTGTTGGCTGCGCGCCGGGGTAGATACATAGATTTACGGAGGTGCGTTGACGGTTACCAGTTCACTGCTGCGTTAATTTTATTGTGTGCTGATCATTTCCGGAGATCTTAACAATCCCCAATAGCACGTACTATTTACTAAGCAAAGTCTTGCATAATTTTATTGGAGGTAGCACTATAAAGCAGGGGTTCTCAACTTCCCTTGTGCAACGGGCCGCATTTTAACACCAAAAGACGCTGCGGGCCGCAGAATATTATTACCATGTATTTGCGGGCTACTATTACATTTACGCTACTGTAGCCTATTTACCGGGCATTTAGTACATTTTATGCACTCCAAAGCATTAATGGACAACGTTCGTAAGTTTACAGTGGCTGTTTTTTTTTTGTGAGAATATATATCTCCCAGTGGCGCAAGTAAATCCCTTCATGGAGCCTGCATTACATTCGTTGCCAAGTAGATATATGCACCACAAACCCTTACACCATAGAACCGAACTCTCTGTTTCAATGCGTGAGCGAGTAAGTTTGAAATTACGGTCACTCTTTCGTTACAAAGGCCATTATTACGTTGAGCTCTCAGTGATATGAGAAGAAGTCTGGTGTTCGGGGTATTTTCTGAGCATTGAGCAAACCAATCAAACCTTCTCAACTTTCCTTCCATGGCTGATGGAGCCCTGCACTGATAGTTAAATTTGCTATGCAATGAATGCGGAGTCTGTGGATTCGTCCAATGCTAGGCTAAAGTAGTCTACGCGGCAACGTGTTTCAGAACATGCGATTAAAGATCGACTGGCATTGCTGTTACTCTTCTGTTCACGGTTGAATCAGACAACTGCAACTTCGAAATTTGTGAGGTCATGTTGTCTTTGCTGCTATGTTTCGGAAACAGCGAATATTTGCACAGTCTGTCAAGGTTTTATTGAAATCACACCTTCTATAGCAGATTTATTGGAATTAGCGATATTCTAAGCAATTTTGAACGTCTGTAACGTCGCCGCCAATTTTAACATTGCCCAAAATATAGATTGCTGGGCTTGCCACCTAGGTAGCAACGTTTTTCTAAGATCAGGCGATATATGAAACTGTTGAAGAAACATTCGTGGTATCATTTTAAGCTCCGACGCTTCTGTTCATCGACAAATATGACACATCGGTTTTCCATTTATATCTGAGAAAGCAAATTCATTGCCCACTCAGAGTTACAAACCCAGCTTACGCCGTTTAATTTTTCGTTCCAATTGTTCCTGTTTCTGTTCAAACCATTCACGGTGTGTGAAACCCTCTTTAATGGTGTACTACGCAGCGGGATTTTCTTGAACTAGAGTCCAGCCGAATACCGATTCAAAACAATAACAATCTGAACTATATCAAGAAACCAGAACACATCAAAGAATGAGTAATGAAACGAACAGAGACGGTTCGATGAGAGAGCTAATTAACTAAATTGATTTGTAACAATACTGTGCAAGTAGTAATTTCGTTCATAATGAAAGATGTCGCGGGTTGAGAACCCCTGCTATAAAGGGTGGATATGGATTTGGATATAGAGAATTTAGGTGGGGAATGAAGGCTCGGAATAAATCGGAAGTGGGGAATTAGGATGAAAAGGTTGGGAACCACTGCTGTACATGATATAGCTACTTGAGTGAAACATAAATCAACGAATATTATCTTCATGCATTATAGTTTGTATTTTCATTTTCGAAGCGCAGCGTGCTGAATTATGTTAGCCCTTTTTCGAGATGCATGCATTTTCAGAATATTCCGTGCCAATCCAACAGGAGTTATGCGTCATCGTGTCGTTTTTCGCACATTTGAGAGATTAACGTGTAGGCTAATTTGTCCCGCAACATTGGCCGAGAAATATCAGCACATAGATTATGGATTATACTGTCAGCAGGCACGAAACGATTCAGTTCATGACTAACTTACTGAACCATATTTCAAGAATGTCCATTCTTTGCGAATGGCTTGGGGCAGCAAACCACGCCATCGTACAGCCAAGACACTACGGACGCGTTTGAAGTATGCGCAGAATTTGTATATCCTGTGAGAAACGACTCTTTCACGTTCGGTTCTGTACGAACATCGAGCTACGCCATGTCGAAAGAAACTTGTCCAAATGGTAAGATATGACTAAAATGTAAACTGATTTCTGTAATAATAGAGCAGTTTTCTACACTCAACTGATGGAGCGTGGTTCTTTAATTAGGGCCGCAACAGTTTAGCAATGGCTTTGTTTTCAGTTGGTGTCGAAAAAGTCAGTATATGGTAGCCGTGATCGCTAAAACAGAATAATACGATAGCCTACGGAAATTGTTTACCGAAAAGACGATACACTGCTACCGGTACGGCAAGGTATTCAGCATCGTGAAAATGAAATGATGACTATTATATAATACGTATACACATTCCACATACCGTAAGCGCCATGAACGAAATAGGAAAGCATGAAAAATATTGAATGTTCATTTTCAGTTTTCTCCCCAGAGCAGACCCACCGAGCTCACCATCTGTGCCGAATTTTCGCAATGTCGAATAGTATGTCATGCTGGTAGCGATGTCAAACCATACACGAGTTTTATCAACGCCCTGTAGGCTCCCAGACTAGAAGATAGATTTTAAGGTCATCGACTATCGATATGAATACTATTAGCAATGTTGCAGGTCGTCCAAGAGCATTACTTTGGTGTACACGCAACCGCAGCTATATCGACTTTACACAATTTCCCTGCGAAAAAGATTTGATCGGAACCTTGTCTGAGGTGAGTTGACTTGAGGATATCGTAGCAACGACCCATGTCGGCTTATTCAATGTGCATTGCCCAGGGATCGTAACCACATGCGTTCAGATTTCAGATGAATCTAATTATAACCCAACGAAGTCTTTGGACGAGATACGCAAGCTCAATCTGATATCACTGCAGCAAGACGATGTCCTTTCACCGACATATCTCGCTACTTTGGAAAAAGCTATTAGAAGCGCACTCAACGAAACGAAAGTTGGCGATGTAGGCCTCTTATGAAAGAACAGTCTCTTATAAAATGACGTGTACACTGTACATTATGTAGGCATGGATATGAAAAGATGGTTTTCGAATCGCAATTATAGTTAAATAATTAGGTGTCAACAAACTCACCATGTAAAAAGAAGTCCACAAAGTCGAACATACAGAAATGCTAAAGGAATAGCTACCGATGCATTATGTCGTCAAAGAAGAGGGTCAATTCATTCATTCTTTCTTCCCCGAATTCCCCAATCGTCTGTATTGTATAGAGTTACCATACGTCCTCTTTTGAGAGGATTTTGAGGACTTCAAAAAAGTAAAATAAAAGAGTCCTCTTTTTTTGAGATTCTGTCCTCTTTTTTGAGATTTTGTCCTCTTTTTTTGGAATTTCGTTTCAAAATAGGCTAAAATAGGAGCGAGATGCAGTAAATCAGCACTGAAGTAACGCTCCGGCGACTATTTCGGTAGTTGAGCCAAAAAGTTGACTTTTTTTAATCAACCGACCACAAAGTGGGAAAAATTTACCATTTTTTCAGGGTTTTCCTCCGGTATTGCAAGTCTGAAATTTTTTTAAAGAGTGTCCTCTTTTCACATTTCCTAAATGTGGTAACCCTATTATAGGGTTTCTATACATTCGGAATTTCCCGGACATGTCCGGAATTTCACTGTCCAAACTTGCGTCCGGGAGGTATTTTTAAAATATGCCTAAATGGAATTTTGAAGGCTTGACGTAGGCTCATAATTTTTTCGTAAATCAACATAATAACATTCTTTTTGGGTATATATGGTACACGATAGGTTTCTTCACGCTGCGCGCGATTTACGATCTCATTTATTGATTTTAATATGGGGACTACCCCCTCACAAAAACTGCAATAAATAATCTTCGTTTACTCAAATAAGCCTAATTGTAATCGCAATTATAGGAGAACGGTATATTCCCAAAGATGGTAAAGGTCGTTTACATGCTTTATTCAAAGCTAGTGGTTCCGAAAGTGGGGGTCGTTTGCCTTTATTCTGGGGTCTGCGAAGATGTTTAACGTCATCAGCTTCCAAAACAGCACGCGACTAAGTCTGGGCAAATGTGCTGACTTCTTTTGGTAATCAGCTCGTAAAATGTTGCACCGGGCCACGGAACATTTTCAAATTGGAAACGACTGGATGTGAGGTGTTTATAAATCTCCGCGGTGCTCACCGGCATAAGGCTGATGAACAATCTTCTAAGTTTGACATGAGCATGACTTAACGATGTACAATTACGCTCCCTGTATTTTAGAAGTCATTATCCCTCCACCAGCTCAACCGCCAACTATGAGCATGTGGCGGCGATAGGATCACCCTATATAGCAATATGGAAAAACCAATATTATTGACAAAAGTCATTCAAAAATTTAACGACTAGATACATAGAGAAACCAGATGCATATAGCAAGCCTCCCAGAAGTCGCATCGTTTACCCTATTGTGGGCCCAAAATCATTGTTTATTTGGGGGCGGAGTGGCTGAAAAAATGTGATTTCGGTCCCGGTTACACGACACACAGTCACATACTGCTGAACTTGGTTCGTGACCATGTCTGGTCTATAAGCAAAGCTTTGCTAGTGTTACGTCATAGTGACGGACAATGTGCTCATAACTCATTTTGAAATCCACTAGTGGACGCTAAAGAGCGTACGGAATCTCGGTCACAGAAATACGGAAATTAACCCTTCCCTAGTGTTGTACAATGTACATTCATAATTATCAGGAAGCAGTGCGAACTTGACGAATGAAATTAAATAAAACTTTATTTGGACTAACATAGAAAAAATTCTACTGTTGCGTTTTGGATATTCACGTCTTATATCAATAATTGTCTGTCTCGTCTCCGCGACTGAACAGTGACGAGATTGCAATGCCGAAATATTTTCCAGTGCACTTTCTGGTCATGTAATTTAGATGTCAGGAGAAGCTGTTACGCCCCTTCTTGATATAATCAGCGACTTGCAAGAAGCAATCCATGGATTATCCGATGCAAGAAGAAAAGGCGTCCTATCGGAATTGTCTTCAGACGCGAAAAAATATTTGGTGATCGCGTTGGAAGACACTGCCGCTGTCGCACGCATCAACGAGACGAGAAAAGAATTTTCCGCTGAAGGAGTAACTGTTGAAGTAATATAAGAGAGTGCTGAATTTTAGGCTAACTGTGCCAGGTGGAGTTTTGCTATCGTTGTCATCCCAAATCGAAATATCGAGACCAGGCCTATTCACATCGCTTTCACGACACCAACATTTTGTCTTTATGTCATACAGGTGGTGACGATAAGCGGAGCGTCACCTGTGGAATCAGTAACTCACGATAGCAGTGATAGCTCCCCCACAATACGTGTATATCCGGATTCATCGATACTCCACACGAAGTCACCGGGCGGAATGCGAGTGATATTTACAGTCTACCAAAATGATGGTTTGTTTCCTCATGACGAAGAATTTCAAATTGATTCGGTAAATGAATTGGCATTTTGCATGCGCGATAGACAACAGGCGTGATAACATGACCCAAGCCGTCTCTATATTGAGTATGGATTATTATCTGACTGGAATCCAGTGGTGGTCAGTAGGGAAGTACTTCTACTTTTCGGAGTGCTGAAGTAAAATTGCCTGCTACTTACTCAAATGAATACTCGTTAAGACTTATACTTTCGTACACTGTGGATTTTGTAAACAACGACCCACATATCGATCTCACCTTCCGTCACTTGCCACCTGACTTTATCGCTTGTTATTTTATATTATTATCTTCTTTTACTTTCATTCAATTTGCATGTCGCCTCTTTACATCGCCTAGGCCCATGTGGGTGTCTGATCCCAAAGACTACTCCTAGTCGTTTCGGGATTTTCCTATCATTCATTGTATTGCAGTCCTGTGATGTTTTGAAGTGATGAAATTGTAGGAGCAAACTTGAACTTGAACAAAGTAGTTTTTGGATAGATTTTTTATTACGTTTACGAGTGACATTGTCGTGACAACCGATCGAAATAGCTCAAACTGAATATATTTTGAAGCCTGCACCCATTTGCACTGTCATTAGTCATTTTGCGTTAGCTACGATGGCCATCTTCTATACTAAAAGTATGTGATTCCTCGACCACAAATCTACTTTTGGAAATCTACCTAGTTGAGTACTTTGAAGACCTCTATCACTTTATACTTCTACTTGAAATATTGTGTGGGTTATTTTGGAAATCCCTACGACTTGTAATTGAATATAAATTTACGGTATTACTTATACTTATACAGTTATACTTGAGTAGCCACGGTGACTAACCATCTCTAATGGAATCTCAGTATTTCTTATCCAACTTCCGCGAATTACTATAGTGTAGTCACAAAAATCATTTGGAAGCGTGTATAATATATTCAACAATAGTGTGCGTTTGTTCACTCCCCCATTGATATGATATGAAGAAGTAACAGTCATGCCTACCATCATACACCACAGGTAATATCGGCTACAGTAACGGACGGCATACAAACGTATAGCGTGCCAGTGGAGTTTTCCTTTCAAACGACAGACAACGTATCGCAAGGGATAGTAAGCTAACACGAACCTCGCTACAGCCCAAATATGCCAACACGCGTTTCACATCGCAGTGCCATCGCCGGGAGTGCCGTTATTACGATCCAACTGCCGAGAAATGGAAAAGAGACGGGTGTCGGAAGACATTAGAAACCAATGATGGATATGGACTACATACGGTTACGTGTACATGTGATCACACAACAAGTTTTGCTGTAGTAGTGGTACGTGGGCTGTGCAAGGAGTATCGCGCCATACCGGCGACTCTTTACTTGAACTTCGGCATGTCTGGTTATGTTATGCATACTAAACCTGTCTCTATGTCTCCCATAACTTCATCAATTTCCATTATTCTGCACAGAGCCAACAAGCGCAACGAAACCACGCTCTTGACATTGTCAGCACTTTAGGCTTAATTGCCTGCGTTGTATGTCTTACCTTGACCATCATATTGTTTCTAAAGGCGCCGTAAGTTCACAATTTCTTTTACCGAAGGCGCAGTCTGTACACTCAGGTGTAATTACAAATCTATGACAGTGACCTCAAGCGAATTCGATGCGGCTTTATCCACATAAACCTTTGCGTCTGCCTCGACCTGTCGTATCTGGTGTTCCTCATCGGGATTGAGCGGACGAGCAACAGATACGCGTGCCTGCTGACTGCCGCTATCATCCACTTTCTATTGGTATCGTCTTGGGGATGGATGGGGGTCGAAAGTCTCACTATGTACCGGTACAACGTCCTACTTTTAATATGTTCTATAAATTTGGAATGAATTCAATAATAAGATGCTATAAATGAAGACCCGAGACGAGTAGATACGATTTTTAAATAATGCGTCTGTTCCAGATAGGAACTCCAAGACCAAATCCAGATCCTGAATTTAAGTCGATATGCGGCACGTTGAACGTCTAAGCTAAATCGTTAAAAATTGTATGAAAATGCAAGATTATTCGAACTTATCGTATTACTTTATGTCGAAATTGACATCGTTTTGAATATGACGTGATATTGAAATCACGAATTAGATGGTGAGAATATTTCCCTCGCACTTCTTTGTGACATCGAAGACATAGAAAATGCTATAACTAGACTAGGACAAAGTAGTCATCGTTGCTATTCAAGCAGGAGTAATAACGTCGCAACTACATGCACAATTTTAAGTCGGAGTAACAATTTTCAAGTCATTTCAAGATAAGAAGATAAGAAGATAAGAAGATAAGAAGTCCTCAATATCTGGTCGAGACGTAGTATACTGCTGGTGATACACTCGAAAAGAGTGCGCATTCACACTGAAAAGGCGGTTATAATGCGGTTATAAAATCTCCCTGCCTTCGTGCTTAACTTTTTACGTCCCTGCGTGAAATCATCATTTGGATTGAAACGTAGTTTGTGATTTATACCGTGGTGTAGGTCGATCCGAGGCAGGTTCTGGCTTCGTGTACCACGGATACATATTCACACCTGCCTATCAACGATGTTACACGGGTGTGAACTGTGAATACACCCTTTGTCGGCCTAGCGGCTATTTCACTTTGTCGGTATGACCATTTCATTCGTAAACGCGATGGAAACACATCCCAAATTACTGACCACCTTACAAAATCGAGAGTCAAAAAGTGAATAGCTTTCGCGAAAAAATGTTAAGTTTAGATGGAAGCCGTCTAAAAACATACCCAGCATGCATGCAGTTGGGTGAGTAAAAATCATCGGGATGGTGTGAGCCTCTGAAAGATTCTGGCTCGTGTGAACGCGAACCTTTTTGAAAGGTTCTGTGTGAACGCGAACGCGAACCTCATGACGTCACGTGGCGTCATATTGCTAATTCAAACCCTACATTTCAGTGAAGTGATAGCCTAATGTGCACGAAACCTATAGCGGCGACTCGGGCCCCATAATGTCACACTGCCGAAGTAGGCTACATACTGCTGTTTTAAAAGTCGCCAAATGTATCAACTGGGGCAATCAAATGATGTAATCGTCCCATAGAATCAATATCTTCCGTCGCTTTGTCAACAATTTCGACTAGGACTTCGAAGGGAATATAAGCTTAGGCCTTAAAACGGTCTAGGCCAGACTGGTCAATGTATTCGACGTCTGAGTAATGGTACGTTGATAGTGAGCAGAGTGTAAAACGGGTTTCTACTTGCTACCGATATTACCCAATTAACAAGTTATATACAGCAGTAGCCAACACCCCAATTGTATGGAATTGGTTTTTATGATACAATAAACATATGAAATCCCGTACATCAGACAACGATTTCAATTTCATCGATTGGTTGAATACGCATCATTCGCTGTACCTATACGTACTGTATTTCGCCCTTGATTTTGTGTGATTGCGGGTCAATCTAACAGCAGAGAGTCAATAAATATTCACAAACGGAAAGCTGGATAATTCGAGCTAACTTTCGTTAACAAAGCAAGAAAATTTTTTGAGATTGTCACGGGGCACGGTGTTTATTTTGTTTATGCTGCCAGTGCCATGCATAGAGTGCCCGAAGTTAAAATGCAATTAATTTCAACCGAAGATGCTATATGAAGGGGGAATTGTATTATATGAAAAAGGTTAACAGAATGAGAACTTTGAAATTCCACAGAATGTTTGTGCGTCCGCTATCACGTAAGTCAGTTGCCGAATCTCCAAAGGTTGCTTTCGCCGTCTACATGATATCGGCGGCTATCGTGCTCGTGACGTTAAGCTTTTCCGTGCTGGCACAATACGGCGGGTGGGGAGATAGCAAAGGTGAAAAATAGCACACGGCTCTCGATTTCACGCAAATGCAAGTCAATCTGTTTTCGAAGGTTGTTCAGACGATTTCTGGTCGTCTTATATCGCCGACGGATATTGCTGGCTACAAGGAAGATCTTTATACTTCGGGTTTCTGTCAATCGCGTTTCTAACTCTGGTTATGAACTCCGTTTCGGCTGCTTTGATTATTAAGGCTATTACGTGGCGGAAAGCCCATGTCTGTAGTATGAATTGTCTGCGTGAATGGATGAGCCAGTGCGACCTCCCGTTCTTTTATACGCAGGTGCCGAACAGGTCTGATGAAACGCCTCAAATACACATGATGCGAGCTTTCTTAATAGCTATGTTGTTAGGCCTCGCCTGGATATTTGCTATACCGCTTGTTGTGTCCGATAACGCTCTTGTGCAGGAACTGTTCGGGTGGCTTTTCGCGCTTACAACAGCTTTTCAGGTGAGTAGCCTACTCATATCCATTGGGGGTCAAAGTAGTCAAGAAAGCTACTCAAGTAGAAGTAGAAGTAGCGAAATAAAGAGCTACTCAAGTACAAATAGAAGTAGTAATTTTAAAAGCAACCTCAAACTACTTCAAGTAGAAGTAGAATTGACTGACTTTGAACATCAAGTAAGTAAGTAATTTTGAAAACGGTCGCAATTCGTTCGCATGGACTGCCAAAAGCTGCAAATTGAGCTTTGCGGAAGGTTCAGAGGGCTCGATTCGTATTGATGCATCCCGGGAGGGAATCGATTTTAGACAGAACAAGCATGCGTCCGCATCATGGGATGCAAATTATAGTATTGATATGAAAATGTGATACTATCCTTTTGTTTACTCGAACACCCCGTTCCAGAAAATATCATGACATGGCGCCCTACCCCATATTATAAGGCTCGTGGTTTGGGCGAAGAGCAATACGGAGAAGTTGTATCGGATGCGGTTTCAACAGTTTTGGCGATTAGTATAGGTATACGTTAATAAAAAATATGATGGATCGTAGAATTGCCATATAGTGTAGCTTTATTTTCAGAAAATAGAGGCATTACTACACTTGCTTTTATATTTTAACATGTAAGTTCTGCAGACAAAAGAACTGAAAGTCATTAAAACTCAAAATATGATTCTCGGAATTGAAAGAGAAATACAACTACCCCTTTTAAAAAGCGGAAAATATATTTCATGTCTTTTGTCCAGAAAGCTTCAAAGGTGGTCTGCTAAAACAGGTGTAACGCTGAAAAAAAACCGGAGTCCACTTTTCCAGATTAGGACATGTCATGGGCTGCTAGATTACATTATGATAGGTAATTGCCTGATTGCGAAACGGTAGCTTCAAGCGCTGTGGTGGGCTATATTTACTGTGATGAAATATTTGATATGGGCGACAATGTGGTGTGAGCGGAACCACGCAAACCGGTACCTAAATGATACTTACCGATACTTTCGCGGAAACATATTTTTTTCACTCCATAACGAGTGTGCGCGAAGCGCAACGAAAGTTCTGGCTTTTAATAGACTTTTATGAAATTTGCTGGTACTCCGTGAAAACAGCCCCGAAATTCCTCAGGCTATCTTTCTTAGAGAATTAAACTACTTCTACTTGACAAACTGAAAATAGCGAAAAGTAAGTGGTTAGATCACAAAATATTACGAAGTAGAAGTAGCGAAAATCAGATCTACTTGAGTAAGTACCAGAAGTAGATGGAAACTACTTGAGTACTTTGAAAGAGTAGAAGTACTTCGTTACTGACCACCTCTGCCCACAGGTGAACTCGTAATTAGGACTTCGCATAGTGGGAACAGCGATTCGAGTATAGCCATAGGGTCAGAGAGAAGATTAGGCAATAACCGTAGGACTACCTTGACGGTAAAGACCGCTTCACTCGGGTTTACACTAAATATATTTCAAGATGCGAAAAAGAGGCCATTTTTTGGAGTTACAATAGGAGAAATAATTATGGGCAATTTATACAGACAATGCTGATCGTCCGGTAGGTTGACTGAAAAGAAAAGGTAAACTTTCCGCTTCGGTAACTCTAATCCGGGTTTCCACAGACAGTCCCATTTGTTTGACCTTTCGTTTAGTCAACATCCGCGGCAGTCCCAGGAAAAACTTCATTTCCATGTGCACTTTGTGGTGAATGGACCTGTTTCAGTATTTTCTGTACATCGTCGCCTAACACTCAAAACAGAAAGAGACGGATTGCGAAAAAAAGAGCACAAATCCTCTCAAAATGGGACATATGCCATATGCATTCCTGTTAAGCGAATCGATTTTTTGAGTACCGAGATTAGTTGAACCTACAATCTACATAGGTCATAAACATCATTTTATTGTTTCTACATTTCCCTCGATCCCAGCACGGAATCTTTTAAAAGTGTCGCACAATCAAATATAAAATATCGTTGGGTTATACTTTTTATCTGAGCAATTCACACACACTGTACAATGCGATAAGACACAGTGCGATGTCATGAGCAGATAGAAGGATGTCGAACGACACGCATCAGTAGCGATCCTTTACTCTAACATCCACCTCGGCCTAGAGTGCCCGATGTCACAGTTCTTTTCGGTGTTGATCTTTTTGAAGCCACGGCCCTTTATACTAGTTTTTTCCATTGCTTGTGAGTGCCTTCTTCCGTCGGGTCTTTTTCTGGGCTTTTTTGTCGCCGTAAGAACGGCAACGGCGGGGGAAGAGGAGCCCAGATAAACCTCCGATGGGAATCGAACCGGATCCGTCAGATTGGGGGGCGCATTTCTGAAAATTAACCGGGTCGCATCACTGCATCGCGGTTAGCGTTATGAACACGAAATCAAGTTTGATGAGAAGGAGCTGGAATTATTTTCTTTTTCGGTCCAACCAAAGTTTCATATTTCGTTGGTCCACATAAAGATGGGCTACTGTTTAACCATGTGACCTCATAAAGATGGTTACTCGAATGCTCGTTAACTTGGAGTCGAAATAGTCACATATTCGATTTTGCCCAGCCCAGTCCTAGTCGGGAATGATGTTGAATTCAGTAAATGGTCATTGGTCATCAACACCTAGAATTTTAGACTAGATCATTTCCGCTAGATGCATAGGCTACTTTGATTCATAAGGCGAATTTACGGAACTGCAATTCTATTTGAGTCAGTGATGAGCATCGGACGGACTCGGATAGTATTCGGACCGGATTTCGGACGATTTTGAAATAGTCGGATCGGATTAGGATTCTATTGAAGATTTTGTTTCGGATATTATCGGATAGTTGTAGGGGTAGGCTACCTTCTGCTTCGGATAGTTCTGACCAGACGTGACTTGAAATCTAAAGAAAAAATCGTCGGCTGGACAACCAAACACGGACAGTAAACACATTCTGATATGACTACACTCTAAAGTTGCTTAGTCAAAGTTCCAAGCAAATGTGGATTACAGCTAAGTGAGCTAACCCTAACCTGAACCTCAGCCTTTGTATAAACTACTCCCAGCTCAGCAGCACAAGTAGGATTCTTCGGAAGAGTTATTCAAATCGATTTTTTTTGGACGGCATTATTTGGATTCACATGGATTTTTGGTTGAGATTGTTCGGATTCTGACGGACGGATTCTCAGAAACCACTGATTTGAGTAGGGCTACCACTTACGTTCGCCTTTCCGGATTCCAAAGTATGGTATCACTAATTTTAGCAAACCAAGCTATGGTGACCTCGACTACATTTAAGCAATGTGTAATATGCACTTGAGTCTACAACCCTAGACTTGCGATTGATTGGTAATATGGTAATATTTATATGCTGTATTTCAATGCTATTGACAGGGCATCTTTATATTTTACTTCTTCTGCGTTCGTCGTAAGGATGTGAGGAATGCATGGATGGCTTGTCTTCGTCAGATGTTCAAGACCAACAAAAGACGGGATAGCGGTGGGAGCTCATATTCACCAATTCTTACTATGCAAGGAGAATTTTACCCGCCACTTTTATAGGTCGCGACAATAGCAACGGTCTGCGAGGAGCGCGCACTGAAAGTTTTCTTTATTTGCCTAACATGAGTGCAAACGACCGCACACCGTCAGAGGAGACTCAGAGGACCACGACTTAGGAAACCGACTGAACCGAAAGCAATATTATTAAATCCTAACAACTGTGGATATCGCAGCAGATTACTGATGAATGAACGACTGAACATACTATTAACTTGACTACAAACTAAAATTTTGAGAAGAAAAATAATTTCAAATGTAGTCATGCATCAAAGCTTTGAATATTCATGTTAATATATACTCTATGCGATTTTAGTGTTAATTTGAGTGTAGTGAAATGGCGATCATGGGAAAACTCGGAGCCGCACAATCAGCATAATAGTTTATTTTCATGAATGATCCAAATTAATAAGCATATAAAATAACACCAAACTATAAGACTAAATATTTATATCAAACAATATACACAGACATGCATAAAAGCATAAAATTGACAAGCTAACTCAACTACTCGCTTTACGTAAATATTCAACCGCGTCTGAATAATAACCTTTTGACAAATAGTAGCTTCTTTGAATGTCTCCGCCTTCCATTCTGAAAGATATGAGCATTGTCAAGGGAAATATTAGCAGGCCAATACATGAAGCAAAAAATTACTTGGACATCATAATACAACTGCAGCCAATTTGTAATTACGAGCTAAGGTATATCATCAACACTGTTGTGGTTTTCGACGAATTGAACATGGCAAATGGGATTGTTTCTACAGATTTGAAACATAGCTTATATACTTGAATGTTTGAAGGAACGACTTGACAGCTTACCCACGTCCCTTACGCGACACAATTATCTTCTATCAGCAGACATGACATAATGTTATACACCGAATTTCACTGTATCCAAGATTCTTCGGCGTTGTTAATCACTTGATAGCATAACTTACTGAGTCCCGTCGTAAAACTCTATATCAATACTGTCTTCATGGACTTCAAGAACTTTTCCAGGCAAGTAGATCATTTCCGTGATATCACGTAGAGAAAGAACATAGTCTCCTGTGGAAAAATCAATTGCATTGAATATCATCCGCTGTTGGCCAGTTACACCACGGAATATTTTCAACTTGGAATTGACACAGAATATGAATATCAGTCCATAGCTTCAGTAAGCTTTACGTACCTTTACTCAAGTCTCGCTTTCGACTCCAGCCTCCAAACATGTGATTGAGATATTGTTTCCCCACGTCACCATCAGTCCATTGCAAGGTATAGCGCCTTGACTTCTGAATTCTCCTTTTGCAAACGGCTGATAAGAGAAAAAACATGATCTATTAGCCACAGTAGCATGATCATGTATAACGGAGTAGAGCCAGCCTGATTTTTTTTACATATAGGTCCTGAAGTCGTACCCTGCATACCTTCAAAATTCTATAGTGACATTATGATGACAAATAATGAAACAATGTCCGAAATTTGAGTGGAAGAGTGTAGTTTATGTTATCGTAATCATCCTCACATATACCTACATCCAAAGCCATTCCTAGAGAATCGCAAATCGTTGAAATTCCAAACTGATAAATTAATATATAGTGATATTGGAATCAATCAAAATCAACATTTTGACCCAGGCCTGTTTTTCAGGGTTTACTGGTATTTACAGAGTTTCCTGGCATGTGAACATACTATCATTTGTTTTTTCTTGATGCTGATGTCGACATCAAATTTTCGTGTTTCTGAGTAGTGAATCAGCGCGTGTTATTACGTTAACGGAATTGAACTAATATTGTGATTATTTATCACTGAAATCAGAATCAGAATCGCCAATGACAAAAATATTTATAACAAGGTCACAATGATGCTGCGTGGTTACATTCTCCAAGAAAATGCCAGCTGCAGCACATACTTACACCGTGAAAGCAATAAACAATGAATACAATATATATGTGATTTACGATCGTGTAACGAAAAAATTCATACCTAGATAGTATCTTCCGTCCAAGTCATATCTGGCAATCACGATTTCACCTTCCCATTTTTTCTCGCAACGTTCAATTTGCATCACGTCACCTTCATACTTTGCATCCGTGATATAGAAAATCTATCACAAAAATAGGATTCGATACACAATTCGGATGTACAATATATGCTGATTATTAGGCGCCAGATAAAGTATGAAAAACAATAAGACACAGTATACTAGATTCGGTAGAGAGTCATTTACTCAATACTAAATTTACTAACCTCCTGTCTTGGAAGAGTTGCTTTATCCCCATCATAGAATACGATAACAAATTGATCTTTATGGACGGATTCAACGATGGCTGGTGCATAGCTATTTTGATACAATGGATGACGCCCGATTACTCTATGATGAGCCTAAAATGAAGTAGTGAATTTGTAAATAACTGTCTGATACTACAGAGACTGTTCCGGTATAAACGGAATTTTCAAAACGTCATTCCCTAAACTAAAAAATGGATGCTGTGGCTACACTTCCTGTAGACTTTTCTCAAACAAATTCACACTATATTACCATTCAATTAATACTTACCGTGATGGTGTATTTTGCATTTTCTTCAGCCACCAACACATCAGATCTGGCAACAATGGTCGTTGTGCCGTCTGTGTGGCGAATTCTACAGGTCCCATCTTTATTCGTCTTCTCAAGTAGTCCTCTATTGTAACACAAAAACAATATGACAATTTGTTCAAAACATAACACGGCATGTTTCTTACTGATAGTACCACCCATCATCAGACATCTTGGACAATACTTTCCTCTTGAGTAGATCTGAATGTAAGGTTAATATGGAGATGTTAACAAGATTTTCTCCAAGTACAGTGTGTATGAACTCTAGATAGTCAGTGTAATTGTCCAGAGTTACCAGACCATCAAAAAGCAACTCATTCTAAAGATGTAGAATGGTTTGGTCAGTTCATCACAAGTTACTCATCATCTTGAACTAACAGGACATATTTATTTATTGGTTACATCCTCCAAATACCTGATAAATTTATAAAAAAACACGCTCTATTACTACTAAAATTTGGTATAAGGAATTTACACTGATTAATTAGTTCCAATACCTATAGTGTGAGCATGAGCAGGCTTTAGTGATTAACCTACATTGCTCATCTTCAACATTATAAAGCATGCAAAATATATTTTAGACTGGTTGCATCACACTCGATCACAAAAAAGCAAAAAGTGACTAAATATAAAACGATGTGCAGTCTGTAAGTTGAAAATTACAATTTTGTGTCTCAAACATAATTATCATGTGTATCAGGAAAAGTTTAGCGAACAATAAATATCATGGATCAAGCCATAACCAATTGTAAGTAAGTCGATTCATTTCAAGCGAATGGATCCTGCCAATGCAAAGTAAAGAATGGTAACAGCTGTGTGTTTACCTTAGACAGAATCTGAAGAAATTCCATTAAAAAATATGATAGATAGATAGTTTTATATCAGTCATCAGAATATTGCATTGGTCCACAAATTAGAAAAACGTGTTCTGCTTTTCAAAATGTGAATTGTAAATAGTAAGTAGTACGACCTAAACACAGTTCTAGTAGAAATGGAAGCAACCCAAAAACATATTCAATTTAACAAGTAATGAATGTAGGCATAACCTACTGTGATACTTTTAAAAGGTAGAAGTACTTCATTATTGACCTCCTGGATATCGTGCACTACTGTGCGAATTTATGTCTGTCGTGTGTGCATTGTATATGTGCGCATGTGTATTGTGCAATGTGCATGATGCCGAATACAGCTCATTTTGAAGGGAAAATTTTAACAGGCGGAAAGTAGCTATTGCTTCAATATGCCGATAAGAACCTAGGTTAAGGAGGTTTGAAGATACCGTATGCACAACTGTTACGTATCATAAAAGACAAATCACAAGACACACACTAATCTATTAATCATTTTTAAGGAATCTATGAACCCGTCGTAAAACTCCAAAGTTGGAAAGAGAAAAGAGAGTTGAGAGTCGTAAGCAATTTGATATTAGAAAAATCGAGATAATCATTTGGTACACTGCGAATTCCTGATTAAAAGAAATAGTGGAGCACAAGTGAGGAATAGAAGATTTACTACAGTGTTAAATTAGAGGCTCTAAAAATGCAGTGCATGCCAAATCTCGCAATACTTACCAGATGTTTGCGTTCTGTATGGAAGTAATTGGACATTGAAAATCTGTCTCTTTTGAATTCATGACGTTGAAAAATAGGCATCAGCGCTCATTGATTATAGAATTTATTTACCAAGCAAAACCAGAACTGTATTTTATGGCAAGAAGAAACAAGGGGTGTATAATAATCAGTTTAATCACCAAGTCCAGTTCCATTAATTTAGATTCAACAATACCATCAAATTATATATCGTACAAACTCAACGTTACAGATTCCACACTGGATTTCATGACACATCAGCTTACAGCTACAAGAACTACTTATCAAACGGTAGCAACTCCAACAATGAGGCAGTTAGATATCACTTTTATTCTCTCTTCTTGATAGTCATTTTCTATGATAGGGAGTAGAGGTCGACCGATTATCGGCGCCGATATTTGGAACTTTCTCGAATATCGGTATCGGCCAATCTAGGCCGATATCGCGACCGATATTTTATATCTAACTACAATCTACCTTTTCTGAACTGATCTGCAATTCTGTATCATGTTTTGATTTTCGGGTTATCCCAAATTTCAACGAATGTTCACAATTAAGCAATAAGTCTTTTCGATTTCAGTTTTCTCGTTTGTTGTTCACCTTTCTGTGGCATGAACAAGTGCCACCTTGCCTAATATATAATATTTTTGGCGAAATAGTTCTCTGCTCCTTCCATATTAATATCGGCCTATGATATCGGTTATCGGCCTTGTGAGCGTCGAAATATCGGTATCGGTATCGGCCTGTAAAAATCAATATCGGTCGACCTCTAATAGGGAGTCATGAAAAAAGCCAATGAAGTTTGTGCGGACTGTAAGTTTCAATAGATCCTATGGGTAGGGGTAACGAATGCTGATTTCTGAATTGTATTCCCATCACAAACCAATTTAAAGTATGTGTCCATGCATGTCACACGGCATTAAAGTTAGGGTACAAGAGAACAAACTTTCAGAAACTCACTCTTTGACCTCTGATACCGGTCCAGGCATCGGTGATGTTCCGTTAGTAACTGTTTTCACCGGTTTCTAAATCGAAGAGCGATTGCCAGTAATCCAGAAAGGACGCGCATTTTATTTGATTTCAACATTGTAACCATCCTGTGCAACATAGTTCCAAACCCGTTTAACGATATGATATAGAATACAGTGGGGAATCTGTATCTGCAATACAGCTATAGGATATCCAATGTGCCTGGACTATAGCAGTTGGTATAAAATCAGCATTGGTGGCCAAAATATTCAGTTTCCTGCTGAAGTAGAAATGTAAGAAACTCTACTTAGTTATAAGTAGGGTGTTTTTTTTGTCAAAATAAGTCAAAAATTTGTCAAAATTGTAGCCACTTTCTACACGAGAATGTAGGAAAGTATCTTTTGTTGTTGTACAACAACAGATTTTAATTATTTCTACCATATTGCGTGATGTAACTACTGGAACTCTTCCTAGGTCCATATCTCGTTATCATAAAGTTTTTTCATGAAAAAAGTTGTCAGTTTTAAAGTCAAAAAAGTTTTTTCAGGCCAAAATACTTTGTAACGACAGACAGTTCCAACCATAAATTATAATGATAAGGAGTACAACAACATTATGTGGAAAAACACCTAATTTACATACATGAGGTCAAAATTTGATCAAGATTTATTTATTTAAGGTCAAAAAATGTCAAAATTTTAATTTTTAGGTCAAAATCTTCCCATTTTAGGTAAAAAAAATTGCCCTAGTTATAAGTAAAAGTAGCGATTTCCAAGAATGTAACAACTACTTCAAGTGGATGTAGAAAATTCAGATCTCAAAAGTACCCAAGTTGGCAGATTCAAAAATTTAACTGATGACACTGCAAAGAGTGCAAACCGATGAAATTTTCAAACATGTTTTCAGTTACCTTGATGCAAACATATCTCAAACCTATTCTCTACATTACATTCTCTTAAATTGTAAAAGAAATAAGTAGTTATAATCAAAAACTGTTATGTAGAAGTAAGTAGAGTGGTAAATTGAAATAAATGTACCATTTCCATGTAAAACAACTGTAGCAGTCTGCCGGCTGATTCAAACGCAGAAAAAAAACAAAGATCAAAGTGAAAAAGTATGTTGGAAAACATTAATACTGAATTGGAAGGAATCAAGCAATAGTTAACACTAGAAAAGGAAAATACCACAATTGCGATCGAAGCTATTTGAGATTATCTCAATGTGTGTTGGAAATATGAAAATCAGTTGTACGACAAGGTGTTCACTCAACATATAGAAGCAATAACAGTTAACTTACCGCACTGCACAGCTCTATTAGCTTGTCCAGTTTTGGATCCAAAATCTGCTGCAAAGGATCAATAACTTTTTTTGGATCCAACTCCACTTCGATTATTGTAGCAGAAGGAGTTTCAGGAGAAACAGGATGAGGAGGCAACGATGAGTGTGTGGAGCTACTATCGACACCAAAGCTGTTGAATTAGCAATTGAGATATTGAATACAGGCATCCGGGCAAAATGGCGACTGTCACAACAGTGAGTGTCATATTACAGATACATTTAATATAGCTAGCAATTCAATATAGCAAGCCATTCGAAATAGCGAATGTCTAAACACGGAGTGTCATTGTAGAGAAATACTCTACTGATAGATGTGAAACAAGTGACTGCACGGTTGAACAACAAGATATAGCTAGCAATTTCTGGTAGCTTCGTAAACAGATACGGTAATGTTATAGCTTGCAAACTGAGCGCTAAATTTATTAAAAGTGATCTTGAACGAATGCTATATAGTGGCACTGAGCTTGAAAATACAAAATAAATCTTGTCAGGTTACTGCAACTGCCCCAAAACTGTAATCCCATTATTGGTACCAAACTACTAAATCCAATGTAATCAATCCAAGTGAATGCTGCAATAACACGTACTTGCTATCCAAAAGATGAGCATTCAGGTCAGGCTTGTAACCAAGTCACTTGATTCCGAGTCGCATGTCAATTTGAGAATGCGCACTGACCCGAGTACAAGCCGAGTCAATACACAAATTTACTCGAGTCGAGTCCAGTCATTACAACCCTGGTTCAGGTGCAGAGCTATTTCAGTCATATTTCGAGTCCTATTCAAGACCTGGGTAGACACGTTATATGCGCAATAGCACCAAGCAATGAACTAAGCGGAGGGATCGATATAACTTGAACGAACCGGGTATTATCTAATTGTGACTGCCATCGAAAATGGTCACAACGATACATGATGTTATTCTCACGATCTAACATTTTGGCGCCTTACTTTAACGTGTCAATACACCTTTCAGAGCAGACTAGAGTGTTTGATCAAAATTGGCAAACATGTCACATTTGTCCACTTTTACTTGGTATTATAAAGTAGTGTTTATCAACCTTTTTCGGGAATGGTACACACTTTCAACGTTTACTCAAAACTTATACACCTTAGTTCACGCAATACACTGAATCGTTAATAATCCTAATTGGAATTCATCTGACCGGTTTAATGTAATAACTTGAAATCTTACTCTGCCCTCCTCGATAAAATGAAATCTCGTGTGACTTTATAACGATCTTTTTCGATCTTGAAAAGAATAGGACGCAACGCTCTCTTCTCCTTTCCGTTGTACAGCTTGATTATGAAATGATTTGGAAATTTCTGAAATGATGAATTCGCAACGTTGCTCGCATACGGAATGAACGATAAATGCGGTATGGTATATTACGCTTCGTCTATCGGGCTCCTCTATAACCCGCGCTGGGATGAAGTGCACCGGTTCTTTGGAGGTTGTTCGCGTTTTCGCCAATACGTAATCTCCCAACTGAAAATAGCCACGGTTCACAGTATATGTATGCGCCATTATCAGAGGTGGTATGTTAGTAATTAGCGTTGCTACTCAACGCTGCAAATTTCTGCTGAAGTAAAAGCAGAAGGAGCAATTATCCAGACATATCAAAAGTAGGGCTGGGCAAAATCGAGTACCTGAGTGATTCGATTCTGAATCACGTAATATGCTTCGAGTCGAGTCGAGTAATCGAGTATCACGCATTATGACGTCACAACACAATGTAATATGTCAAAGTTCAAATATGTACCTTTTATGCGACCACAAAGAATATAATTCCTGATATCCATCACATTAAAGTTACTTTGGCATATTTTCGACCATACCGATTTCATTGCACTTGGTGACAATGTTGCGGGATGATCATGACTTCGGAAATATGCTATTTCCAGTAACGTTCGTAGCTTTGTACTATATGTTTCGTATGCTACAATACGGCCAATCAAGGTTTCAAGGCTTCAGCAGTGAAAATTAGTATCGAAACTATAATTATCGTTGATAAATTAACTTTCAGTGGCGAGGAGCGTATAATTTCAGTACTCGAAAAAAAATTATTACTCGATTCAGATTCGAGTACTCGAATCATTGTGCCCAGCCCTAGTCAAGACTACTTCAAGTAGGAGTAGAAAAGTAGTATGAAAAGTTCTCGAGTAAGTTGTTTCCATAAGTATATATGGCTTATGGTTCGTACACTTTTGCCAGTTAATTAGTGGTGGCTACTATTGGAATTGCAAGATGAATCTTGGCGACCAATGCAACAAGACTAATGGCGATCCAAGTATGTACAATTTTCAAAATATATTCAGAAGTTACTGTGATAGCCCTGTCACGAGTTTTTTATGACTAGGGCGATTATTCTCTGACTTTATGTACAATAGTACATAATTTAACTACATGAGTTTTCCATACGTTAAAAAAACAAAAAAATTCCATTTTGGGTCAAACTTTTTCGTTTTTTAGGTCAAAAAATAACTGACATACTTATGACGATTTTCTACTTTACAAAATTCAATGTTTGAAGGTAAGTATTTTTGCCTAAAAAACTGCTCAAGTAGAGATGCAAAAACTCTAACAACATAACATACCCACTTGAATAAGTAGTGCAGGTAATAAAATACTAGGTTAAAGTGCTTCGTTACTGACCACCTCTGGCCTCTGGTCATGGTCAATAATATCACAACCAACCCGTAATGAAGGTAGCGAATTTCTGGAGCAGGGTAAAATATACTGATTCGCCGTCACTTGCTGTTCCCCATGATTGAATCGAACGTGAGAATAATGTCGGTCGATGCAGTTGACCAATATGGCGTCGTAGTAACAACCATCGAATTCGGACCTGTCGACGATGATATTCATGGGAAATTCTTCCGGGATACTTAAACAGTGCACGCACCTGGCTAGTACTGGTTTACCGGCGAGGTAATCTAACATACGCTGCACGTCATAACGATTCGGTAGTGGTGAAGGTGGTGTTATTGGTCTTGGTATTGGCCTTGGTCTAGGCTTGTCATCTTGTTTATTAATAGTAGCAGCGGCGGCACGTAGATCGATTGACAGTCTCAGATACTTCTCACCTGAACGTGAATTGAACTTGAGAAAAAGTTATTGAATCCATTCTTTTTCTCTATGAGCACCGGCACTGGGTATGCACAAACCACGGTTGTAACCAAGTCACAAGGTTCCGAGTCACAAGTCAATCTCCCTTTTACAGTTTTGACTCGAGTCAAGTCGAGTCATTTTCAATTCACCACCGAATCAAGTCCGAGTCCGAGTCATTGTTTTCACTGTTCAGTTTTGAGTTCAATCCGGTTCAACCAACTTTTTTCAACTCATCTCGAATGTTATAGAATGGATTGTAATTATAATATTTAAAAAGCTTCTTGGAGGTACAGAACTTCAATATACAATTGAATAGTATAGTCATATTGATATGAACCCGAATATTTTCGGCTGACAGCAACTAGTAAATTAACGAAGAAATTTGGGTTCATTTCAATATGAATATACTATTCAATTATAATATTGTAATTTTCCTCAGTCCTAACAGTTCCTGACCCTATTTCTCAAGGATCAGTACTGATAGACGAAATACCAATAATGAGGTGACTTAACTATACTTTGAAGTTACAATGAAATGCACGTCTTGGCCGTCCTAGTCTCAAATCATATGACTTGGTTAGAGTCATGAGCAATGACTTGAATACACGTCGAGTCAATACACAAATTGTATTGAGTCAAGCCGTTTTACACATTCGAAAATTTGACTCGAGTCAAATGGAGTCACCAAAAAATAGTGACTCGAGTCCGACTGTAAGCGGACCGCTGCCCAAATTATATGAATAGCAAATAAATGCAGCTAAAAGATCAAGGAATTCAAATTTTGGCAAAGATATAAGCATAGCTGCAGCTTCATTGATTCAACTTATTCCGTAATTATTAAATTTGTTTTCCTCATGGTTGATTACGATCATGCAGTAAACGTAGTGTGTGCTGTTGCAATAACTTACAGTTTATTGAAAGAGCAAGATCCAAAATCAATCTTGATCATGGGAGAGTAAATATATTTAGACCAGACTATTATCTACAAAAACCACCGTGGCACATACTGGACTAAAACTGTCACCCACCCAATGCTATCTCATCCAATAAGAGTTTGATTTCATGTTTAGCAAGCGGCCATCCATTTTCCTCCAATATTGCATCAATCTCTTTCATATTATCTTGATTGCCGTATTCCGGGCTTCTCACATAGAAGAAAGCGTCTCTGTCCGTATGGTATCTGAGAAGAAGAAAAATAATCTCGCCAATACATCAGATTTTGCCATATTATTCATCATCGACCCATATCATCGGCCTGATTTAATCGACTTATATTAGCCTTTCAATCAGAAACCTATCTTGGCCTTGAACATGGGAATAAGAGGCAGGCACATTGCAAAGAGACCAAACGTTACATAAGATATCATAAAAAGGCAGGCAATGAAAATCAAGTGGCATGTGATGGTAGATGAGTTCGATATGGCAGATGGTGGTCATGTGATATCGCGAACTGGCTATCATTGGCCATATAATCATGCATATTCCTTCACATAGGACATGTGTGTAGAATTCACTTTACCTAATATGCCTAACCATGCAGTATGAATTAGTGAAGGAATTTTAATATTCCACTTGATTCATGTTTACCTCAGCTCTATTGTGTAACATATGAAGATGGCTTACTTCTCCCGTTCTTTCTCCGGCAAATGGTCCCACACCTGTTTGTTCAGTCGGTCTCTGTATTTTTCCAAAAGAATTTTGAGTTCCTTCTCGTATCTTTCCAGATGAGCCGCGTTGGGATTGATGAGGCGAATCTCCTTCTTATTTTTGTCCGAAACGTGAGCGATCGGCAAAATCTACAAAAATTCCAAAAACAATTGTACCGATGCTGTGTACTGAAGTCGGAGTGAGTAGTCAATTCAATTCAATTCAATTTATTGCTCAGAATTTCATCATTTCAATACACCACAAGACTGCGATACAACGAAAAGATAGGAAGATGTCGAAACGGCTTGGAGTAGTCTTTGAAATCAGACACCCACCTCGGCCTAGGCGATGCAATGAGGCATGCACATTGCACACTGAATGAAAAGTAAATGAAAATAATATAAAAGGACATGCGGCAAAAAGAGGTGGCATGTGTCGGAAGGCGAGATCGATATGTCAGGTCGTGGTGCGGTAAACTTGAAGGCTGACTATTATTGATTTAGTAGAAATTGTTTGTATTAACTTGAACGTGGACTTTTTCGTAACTGAGTAGAAATATTCAACGTTACTTCTACTTCTACATGAGTAGCAACTGTCGTGTAGTCCCTACTATTGAAAAGATATATATATAATAAACTGTGTTAAGATGGATCACTTACATCCTCGAAGACTCTGGATAGGACATGCTTATTGATGATAGCGATGTACTTTGTTTTCTGGCGCACAACTGTGTCTCCTAGCGCGTCCATCAGAGTCATTTTCTTCGCTACCAGTCCGTTCAGTTTCAGCCATTCCTTGTTCGATCCCTTTTTAGGCCTGGGACTAGAAATTGAAACGTTGTGAGAGTCGTTGACTGTATCTGCTTAAGACACACAATGTACAATGTGACACAGAACACACAATACGATGAAATGAACAGATAGGAGATGTCTATACGACAAAATACGGTCTTTTAATGTAGCATCCACCTCGGCCTAATGTAACAGTGTTCGATGCTATCTTTCGTCTGTCTTTCTTTTATCAAACACTTTTATTTGCCTATTTATTTGCTCTTCATTTATCCTTCACTGGGTATTTCTGCGAGCTTTTTTGCAAAGTCGCCGTAAGAATAGCAGCATGACACTCTAGGCATTGGCTAAATACATTAGAGATGGCTGTAAGGAGTTATAATGAGGGTGTATCCAGTCACATTTTCGTACTAAAGATCTTATTTATCCACCCGTACGGTTTGTCTAATTTGCAGGCCAATACTTAATAAGATACATCATAACTTAATAAGATACAACTCTGATTGCTGTTCCAATATCTACAAGATCTACAAAACAAGAGCTAACTGAGTTTCCAAACTCAAACCGAAACAGGGCTGCTTGGACTTATGCTGCTTCAAGTTTACAGCAATTGATATAAAGTTAAATTACGGCAAATAATCACCTTTTCGTTTTTCCAGTTTTTCTATCCTTTTTCAGGGATGGAGATCGAGGGCTGCTCTGTCGAGAAATCGATCTGTAACCTGATAATTGTATTCACAAAAATTGAATTCAGAACTAGTTCAAACAAAACTATGAAGCGACATACTTCCCATGCCATCCATAATCTCCAAATCATTCCTGCCATGTTTGCCTCGGTGATCATTATGGAGTTCCGTAAGAAGGAATTGTGTCTGCATTCCCAATCCCGTGCTTGGTGAATCGGGTATGCATGCGTCTGAACTGAAATGACGCAGATCAGTAGCGAAAAAAAAAAGACATTCGGATTTTACTTGAGCCTGTGAGCAGAGTTCCTGATAACATTACTACCAGACTAGGAATTGAACATGTTTTATAAATTTAAACGGGAAAACTTCACTGCACAATTCCCAGTGCCATGATTATGAAATTTCTACCTACATGACTCGATACTAGGTTTATTGGGCAGCGTATGGTGACTTAAAGACACAGAACAACGATCTGCACAGAAAATTTAAGAAAAATGGGAGAAAGGTCAAATTGGACAGAAGTTTTGGTTAACACGCAACGCGAATTACAAAATCAAATACATCCACAATTTCCCCCCTCCAGCCGGAAGATCTAATTTTGAGAAATCAGCTCACTTGTTATATTCAATAGCCAGTGTATCTTCCCGTGGTGTCTTTTTGCCACCTTTATTCTGCAAGACAATGCAAGAAAATTTAGTGATTCGAGGTTCTACCGGTCAAAGATCCAACCACATCTAGGGCTTTGGAGCCGGAGCAAGGAGCCGGAGCCCCGAAGCCATGCATTTTCAGAGGAGTCGGAGTGGAGCCGGAGCTCTAACTCAAATTCAAGTGGAGCCAGAGCTGGAGCTGGTAGTTTGAACGGTAGCCCCGGCTCAGATGTATTTCATAAGATGCTTCTGCTTTTACTAATGGTTGAATTCACATAATTTTACGATAACCGTTCACAAGATCAAGAATTGTGGCCTCGTTGGCACCACATTTTCTAACTAACCAGTAACCATGTTCATACATAGGCACCAAACCTGGGTAGGCTGGATTTGCCGCGTTTACTATATCCGTAATTACTTAATTATGGGTATACCCGCAATTTCGTTTTCAGCACAACAACGATGGCCAATTCTATTGTTCGAAAAAAATAAAAACCATGCATGTCACGAAACAGGATTGATGCTTATGTGAGCGGAATAATTTAGCTAATTGGTAATGAGACGAAAATATAAGCGACGCCAGAGAATAAAAACGTGACCTTGCTGCACATTTGGCGGTGCGCAATGCGCATCCCGCACGCTAAGAAACATCGTCTCCATTCTGAATTGGATGATCAAATGCACGACCTTGGTTGATAGGTTTTTAATCGTAGCGCCAAATTGGACAATGTGTTATCGTTTATGCCTGCGAATTGCAATTCATTTCAGCGCATGATCGTCTACTCCAGTAACGATTTGAGTACGTAAATAGGGAAATGCGCCGAAGCAGCCCATATCGCCATTACAGTACGCATACAATGGTCGCGATGCGAGCTAGTTAATGCGATGTCCGAACCCTGCCCTGGTGTTGAATATAAGAGGGCAATTAGTGATTGGATGCGCGCTTTCCAATTTGTAAATATCAATTTCGTGTATTCATTCTTGTCGGCTTGATAGACTCGTATTCTTAAATTGTTGCGCAATATCATTTGCGAGCTTGTATATTAATTGGTTACTGACTTGTACAGTGTACATCGTTGCATCAAGTTGTCGAATATTGTTGGAACACCTTATTCTCAGTGTAACTAATTTTGAGTTTATTCGATTCGTTTGAATGGGAACCTATATTCCACTAAACTTGATCGACGACGGACAGACTGGTAACGAGTGCACCAATATCGAATTTCAAACCATTGGGTATATTTGGTAAAAAGTGGATTTCTGCAGATAAGGTCGCGACGTGCGCTCATTTCAGCAGGTATATTAAAACAAATCGCACCATTTCAAGATTAAATTTCAAGATTAAATTGGACTGTATGACTTGATATTAACGAGCGCAGTACCGGTATTAAAACGTCAAGTCACTGTTTTAACGCTGTACGTGTACAACTGCACAGTGTGCATGCAATGGCATGGAGTAAAGTGCGTTCTTGTGCGAATATGACGTCATCGACAGACGAAACGAAGTAATTATCACGTTACAGGACTTTGCATACCCCGAAAAAATGATGTTTTCTAGCAACGGCTACAACTGAACCATGTAGTTGCCGGAGCAGTGCTTATCAATGAGCTCCGAAGCTGGAGCCGGAGTGAATTTATGATAAAAGAGAGCTCCGGAGTTGGAGCAGGAGCAGTTTAAAATTTAAGACTGCTCCAAAGCCCTGACCACAACGCAAGCCTTGATTTCGTTGGCAATTTTACCTTAATACTAAAACTACATAGTTTATTCTGAGCAATGTTCCCTCTAAGCTGCGCACGTACGCAATTGCGCGGTGCTGATACGGTCTCTGCGCACAAAAAATCCGAAGTGAAGACCTTATTTTTATCGTTAGGCACTCTTGTCCAAGGGACCGTGCAGTGAGTTGGTGAGTGCGCACAGAATCGTGAAAAATTAGAGGGGACATTGATTGTGAGGACTGTAGTTACGCAAAGTACCATCTTACCTTTGACTGTTTATTATACTGCCAATCGAGTTTGACACACTGAGTTCGAAGATCGGACATCCGCTTCAAAAAATCTTTTCCTCGCTTCAATTCTTCTTTTAATATCAGTACATCTTCACTCTAATCAAAACAATTCAAGTCATAACCTTCAGTAGCAGGAAATCACATTGGACCATACCTCATATGGCAGAGGACCCATCCCAACTCCGCCGTGTGTTGTGTAACAATGGTACCTTCCTCCGCTGTCCAACGCTAATTTTTGCAGGAATTCATTGGCTTCAATGTCGTTACAGTTAAAGGCGATGGTGTGAATCGGAACCGGTTTTCGAAGCTTGATTTGACTCAAAACACAGTGCGGTGGCTGCGAAAGAGATGTAGTTAACCACCGAGTGCGTTCAGCCCCACTGAATGATAGACATCTTTAAATATTATGAAATTGGATGAACTAAATCGCTATTCTAGTGATGAAATGCCGATATTTATTTATCAAAATCTTACTCATGCCACTTTACTCGATGACATTTGCAGAGAAGAGTCACTTCATTTTTATCACTTGTCCTTTTAAATATCCTGTTACTTTTCATTCAGTGCACAATTGTACTGTACAGTGTACATGCATCTTATTTACGTATTCTCGGCCAATGTGGGTGTCTGATTGAAATGCTACTCCAAGACGTTTCCATACCTTCCTATCTTTTCATTTTATGGCGATCTTGTGGTGCTTTGAATTGAGAAGTGATATAAAAAATGGTTGAATGAATGAATGAATGAATGATTTGGATTTCAAAAAGGATTTGGAGACTTCACTGGATTTCGGTCAAATATCGATGGATAATTTACAATTTTCATGCGATCTCTGAATACTGGAAATCAAATTGAATTCGGGCATGGATTTGGATCTCACGTCCGAATCGGGATTTGAAAATATTAAATGTGCTCATCTCTTATCTTTTGATCTAATGGTATTACTTCTGATAAAATTTTGACGGATGGAGCACTATTGTCTGAAACTCAGAGGAGGAAACTAAACCGAGCTCAGCATCACTTCTGTTTCATATCTGAAATTTTGGCTCCCTTGGGGTAAATGACATTACTAGGAACAGTTGGTTATTACCTAAACCCTGCGATTTGCTTTCAATATTCAATGTTCAATCCATCACTTACATTTACATTACAGATAAAATAGCTTGGATTTTTGTGTGCTAAAATGAAAATGTTACCTGGTCTGGTCTGCCGTCTGTTAAAAGGTATATTCCTTCGGTGTTTGGGTCAGAGAGAGCAATTTGCAATGCTCCAAGAGTATTTGTACTTCCTTCCGCTTCTAAACCTAAACAGGAAATTATGCCATGTGATGATCGATTGAAGAAGGGTTCAAATCATAATAGAAGGTAGGAATAAGATATGCATTCCTGAAGACATATCTGATTACGCGCAATAATGAATGAGGATTCCATGATAGTAGGTCGCATCTTTAATTTACTAATAAAAGTTTACAAAATAGGTATATTCCTACCTCCGCTTGGAGTTGTTTTACAAATCCTGGCACGGCATTCTACTTGAGGATAAAATTTTAAAGTGTTGCATCTACTTTTACTTTGCTGCATCATTTTACTTCCCTCAAACTCAGGCAGCAAACTGGGCAGGCGGATCTCATAATCCTGACAAGTAGCAAAAGAACGTGACAACATACTTTGCACCCAGTTCCACGCTTTCTTCAATGTTTCCTCGTCCACATTTTCCAGCCTCGGGTTGAACGAAGTTGCTTTTGTGTCGAACTTGACCAAATTGAATTGGGACTTGTGGCGAATTTGTTCCTGTAATCATGAAAGCATGGGAGCGTAAACTTAATAACAAAACATATATCCGGGTATTTGCGCATTGTGAAAAGCAATCAGAAGAAATAAATAAAATTCAAATTAAACATCATAATACAACCTTAAATATGAAAGTAGAGGGTGATTCCTCAGGTTTTCACTAAAATTTCGACGAGTTATCATATGGTTTCAGCCTTTTGATGCCTGATTTAGATTTAGATTTTTTTCATGCTTACCTGAAACATTTGCAGCAATTTTTCTTTCACAGTGTTAAGATTTCGAGCCATGGACGAAGACGTATCGATTAGAAAGTAAACTCGGTCTTCCAGTATCGTGCCAAATACTTCCCTGCTACCTTGCTGCAGCCAATCGATCCTAGGGTGCGATGGAATTTCTATGAATATATCTTCACAAACAGGCAATTTTGAATGCACCTTTGCTGGATTTTTCCCAAAACGTTTTTCATTTTCCTCTCGTAATTTCGGTATAGTTCCGCCGACACGTAAACGTGGACCACTTGGTTATCTTTCCACATAATGTGCGGGAAATTCTTGCAATATTGCGCTTCGATGAGTTTCAAGGCTTGTTGCTAGGAATAATACTCAATCTTACTTTGCAGTCGAAATAAGGAACGGATAGGCCTAACACTGTAATATTTTTCAATTAAAGCACTACTATAAGCTACTGTACATAATTAAAGTCAATATGGCAGTAATCACTTGCATATCAATGGAAACGGATACGGACATGGACAATGGACATACAGCATACTTCATTACATAGGATGCACATTGCACATGCACAGTTGCACACATTACACACAGTGTAATATGTCCAACATAGCAACTATTGCAGAAAAATTGGTTAAGTGGGACAAAAATTATCAACTCGATTAAAATATATTCACTAGTGATAAACCATGCAGAAAAGAAAACACTATAACTACATATGCTTTATAAAAGGCAATTTACTGAATGACTGTTCAGGGTATTCATGTAAAGGGATGACTTGCTGAGACCAACCCTCAAAAGATTTTGATTGGAACGGAAGTGGACACAGATGATATAGTGGCAAATAATGTGTGTAGGATTTATAGTAGGTGATAGTAATTTACAGTGAGGTGTGTATATTGCAACAACACAAAGAGCCTGTCCCTTCGTAAAATTCGAGTCTTTCATAATCATTTATCATCTTTATCTCAGCAAACAAACTACAATGAACGACGGACGTCTTCCCAAAAAAGGCAATAAATCAAACCTAATCCTAACGCTAACACTGTCTGCGCATTACACTAAAGTAATAAAATACCTATGCAAACACTATTTGGTCAAATCCCATGTCACAAGTTACTTGATGGGAATATAACATGTCAAATTATTTTTTATGAGTGGGATAGCCTACTTAGCAATTCAGAAATGTCTCATGGACACACCTGCAAAGATGCGTCTGTATACAATTATTTCAAGGAGTGTAAAGCAAAGAAGCATGCACATATTAACACATCTCAACTTTAAAATACAATATTTCAGTCATGTGGGTCATATGCTGTATTAATGCTCCAATCAGAGGCTCATTTCAAGACCAAATTCACCAAATGAAGGCATTATCACTTACAGAATCGCCGTAAGTCAGGTCCCTGGGACTCCTTTGCAATTCGATGACGTCGTCAATGTGCCGGAAAGCAAAACCCGACAGAGCTTGATAAATAGTAAGCCTTTTTGCATTGAGTCCGTTCGTACGGAGCCAATCTTTCGAAGAAAAATTTTCTTCACCTCTCCCCGATGGGATATCCATATTTGATTCTGACGTTACTGAAGAAAATGCAAGTGCAATGTTGAAATCACGATATATAGACTTTGATTAGATATTCCTTGCAATAGAAGAGATAGTTAGAAAACGGCTGGGTAGTGAAGATAGCACCATGCAAGGTACAGAGTCACCCTTCAAGTAACATTATTAAGGTCTGTGAGAAATCCATAGTCATATTGCTAGAAAAATGCTCATGACATTCTTTAAAGTTATATTGATTCTATCAGCACGAAATACATATTGAGATGACAATGCATTGTATATATCTAAAATCCAAATCCTTCTACCAACAGTTCATTGCTTATATTATAATATAGTATTTTTACTGGTAGTCTTGACAAAAATGAGTTATCCAAAATACTTATTCTTTAGAGAATAACAAAAAGAATGATTTTATTTGCAGTACAATGTGTGCTTTCCAGTTTCTATGAATGCATTGTACTTATAGAAAACAACAAAGACCTGCTCTCAAGATAAAAATTACAATTATTAATCAACTGTGAAACAACTATGCTCTGATCATCTTGCATTCAATCTGCAACGGATCACCATGAACCAAACTTCCTCACTTTCAGTTCAATTTGGTATATTGAAAAAATATCACCATCCTCAACTATAAAAAGTATCAATACAGAATACAGAAGCTAGCAAAATGAAGTATTAATGTCCTGGTTTTATAATAGAATAACTATAGCCTGTTAAAAAAACTAGCTAAACTCCTAAATAATCATATTGCAGATGCGACCTCTCTGAAGTTGACAGCAATACTGTAGCTCATTTCCACTGCGAGATTCCAGTATGGCTACATTCTCTATGACATATATGCTTGCAATGGCAGGCAGCAAAAATGTACCAGTGATAGATAAATATTTGAATATAAAAAGTATATGGATCATCCAATAAAATACAACATTGCACAAGTTTAACCTCGATAAATCAGGAATGCGATAGGTCATGAATCTCGGGCGGATCATTGTGGGATATCTACATTTCCATACAACCTTATATTTACTGAATCACTCATTCAGAAAGGTCCTATTACTGATTGACCAAGCCTTAATTTGACTTCTTTTGTTAACAGGAACACAGAAAGAAAATATAACTGAGGAAACCATGTCAATATTCATAGCTCACCTTCAAAGGTGGATGCTTCCTCAATATTTGCAATAAGACTCTGAAGATCAGTGAGAATGTTTCGAGCCTTTTCCATTTCATTCCAAACTAGAAACACATCCTCCCGAACTCCGGCACCATGCGGTAGGCCGCCCCTAGTCTTTTGCGACAGCAACTTGTTCGGTATAGCGCTCGACGATGATTTACCCAAATGAAAATTCGATCTGTTCATGACATCGTCCTCATCTTCATAAGCGCTTTTCACGACGAAAGCATGGAATCTGAACACGGTATCAGTTATCACATAGAAAAGCTTCTCTGCTTACTTTACGGGAGATTCAGCAATCTCATTTTCATCACAGGCTGCATCAGCGTAATACTTGGCTCGAGTTGGCAACACATATCCTCAGATAGTGGATAATGGGCATTGAGTCCACGGCAAAAATAGGCTGCAGTGACACTGACATTATATTTCCACACATGGTTACATGGAATGATATCAAAGGTCACGTTTGGCTCACGGGAAAATAATTTAATACATTCAGATCTCTAGGTATGTGTACGATGACAGAAAAGCCTTGCGTATATAATCATAATGCAAGAAATCAACCTATAAATGAAGTCACAAAACACTTCTGTGTTACTATCGCTAGGATATAAGCCATATCTTTAACAAAGCTCAGATAAGTATTTTACACTACCAAACAGATGAATCATGACTGCAATGGAAAATATGACAAAACCTTTTTGCCAAAGTAAAGGGTAGGTACAAAAATATTTTTTCCGAGACAAATCATCAATGGCAAGAATATCATATACTTGAAAAAGGACAGGTTGATATGAACTTCTCAGACAGTTGATTGTGATCATTTATGGTGCTCCCTGCTAGGCAAAATAGTCCTGTGTGCCCGATGTATTAAGTTGTTTAGTATTACTAAATCGATCGTGTGTGCAAAGCTAAAAATAAATTACCTTCCACCAGTTTCCGAAGTCATGTCTTTTAAAAAGTTGACTGTATTCGGTTTAGATGCGTTGAAAGATATCGCGTGCAAAGGCAATGGACATTCTCTCAATTTTTGGCGCAAAAGTTCTTTGGAAGATTCGTTCACGTCTCCCTCGCTGAAGAGGTAAATTGCTTCGATCTGAAAGGAAGAGTTGTCGCTTTGCGTCAAGTAAGCTAGTGAATTCTCTCTTTCGGTGACAATTTGGTGACATGCGGAAGGTGAAGGCAAGGTTCAGTTCAGTTTCAGTATATTAGTTTAAAAATGATTCTTGTGTTACATAGGGTTTTTATAAGCAAACTGTTGGACTCGGAAGTGCTGAAGTGTTCAGATTTCAACAACTGCAATATAACACGAAGAATTACAAGGATTCAAACGATAGTTACTTCATTGCAGTGCTAAGCAGTCTGATTGTAACCATGTCACAAGGTTCCGAGTCACAAGTCAATCTCAATTTTATAGTTTTAAACATAAGACCTTGGTAGCTTTCACACTCTATTTAACGTCCACTTGCGAATGAATATAACTTTATTAGTTACATGAGCTCCTTCGCTTTAAAACTTGATTAAGAAGCGGCGCTCCGAAAGCTTGTGTAACTAATAAAGTTACATTCATTCGCAGGTGGATGTTAAATAGAGTGTTAAAGCTACCAAGGTCTTACGTTTATATATAGGCCTATCGTCCGCTATCAGCACAACAAAGCATTTTTATAGTTTTGACTCTGGTCAAGTCGAGTCATTTTCCATTCATCACGAAGTCAAGTCCGAGTCAATGTCATTGAGTAAGAGGGTCGAGTCCAAGTCATTGTGTTCACTATTCAGTTTTGAGTTCAATCCAGTTCAACCCACTTTTTCAACTCTGCTCGAGCGACATAGAATCACTCGCATTCATAATATCATAATTTCCCTCAGTCCTAACAGTTTCTGGCCCCCAAGTTTCCGAGCATCAGGACTGATAGACGAAATATCAATAATTTGGTGACTTTACTATTCTTCTAAGTTACAATGAAATGTCTGTCTTGGCCGTCCTAGTCTCGAGTCCTGCGCAATGACTCGAGTACAAGTCGAGTCAAAACGCAAATAGACTCAAGTCGAGTCATTTTACACATTTGAAAAATTGACTTGAGTCAAGTCGAGTCACCGAAAAATCGAGTCATTACAACCCTGGTGCACAGGGTTAATATCTGAGCTCCTTTACCTCTACTGATATGTTGTGTGTAAGTTTAATATGTACAATTGGAAAATTCATCATTGTGAAGTGGATATATTTGTTGCTTTTCACCACTAAGTTAGCATACTCCAAGTGTTGAAGATCATATGTAACCCTGTAATCAATTGTGGTCCAGAATGACTAAAAACACTAACTTACCGTATCATCTTCCAAAGCTCGAACGACTGCTTCAGTACAGCATGTGTTTGATATTTCTACCATTCGGTCGAGTTGCCTCACCCATTTTTTGGCATCATCGAGAGTTACATCACTCACTGGAGTGGCACGCTCCTTCCATTCGACCATATCATTTTGAGCCCTGCGTGGTACGATGAAAAATTGTATACGAGCCACAAGTAGAGTGTTCGAAAATACATCGTTCATTTACCGAATTAAATTTATTTTGGCAAGTTGCGTGCCTTGGTCTTCCAGCATTTCGCAAACTGCCTCGATGTACATTTCGAATTGTGATTGCACCATTGTCGAGACGTCAAGAACTATGCAAACGCAACGCTCCTACAAATTTGAACCGAGATGTTAACAGTCTCCGTATTCGATACCACAGCTACACAAATTTACAAGGAAGCCTGTCATCATTTGAAATTACCATCTACACCTTCTACAATCGAGCTAATGAAATATTTTTTAAATTTAAGACTACCAGTAATCATAGCATACTGGTCCACACGATGGGCCTAGATTAATAAGGAATTGAGCATGCAGCAGCACAGTTCGGAGATGTTGCTCAAACGCGATTTGTAGCAGCGCCGATAAATTCGGTTTAACAGAGCAGTTCTGCTCGTAGCAGAATTTCCTCTAGCCAAACGACATATGACAGCTTTTAATATAAGAATACAATATCAAGGCTCAATGGAAACCCATAATTGCTCCTTTCGTGAACAATATTTGGCCAGTTTTGTGCCACTATCGAATGTGACTATGGAACGGAAACTCCCGTTTCCCATTGTTAAGTCACGCTCGACTGAATCTAGCGACTTTGGTCAATCGCAGCGCAACGATCGAACAATTTGCCTTAAGTTAAATGACATATCACACTTATAGATACTCGACTTTGATAACGAAATTACTAGACTAATCAGTCAGTGGTAATCTTGAAACTTGCTACAGTGTTAGATGACATCATCAACATATACAATTTTGAAGCTAGTCGCTCATCTGGGTATGCAACGCAATCAAAATCCACATGACCGATAGCGGCTTTTGCGAAAAATCCGTTACGCGCTAGGCTGTGCGCACCTATATACTCGACTTCGATAACGAAATTATCACCCTACTAATCAGTTTGTGGTAGTCTTGAAATTTGCTACAGTGTTAGATGACATCATCAAGATATACAATTCGAAAGCACAGCAGCACAATTAAAATCCACATAGACCGATACCGGCTTTTGCGAAAAATACTTTACGCGCTAGGCTGCGCGGTGCGCGCACCTATGTCCTATTTACTCGCGTAAAATCTATTATGCGATAGCGATAGCGCACTTTGCGCGAACCTACAAATACACGCAGCTTCAAATGGGCATTTCGGCGTCGGCCTGTATTTATCACCATATGGGGGCCCAAGACCAACGTTTTGGGGGGCTTGACGAAGTGCTGTTACGGTCCTGCATCCATAGGCTGCGGAACAGATCTTACGCAAAAACCTGTGTTGCTCTATAGATTTTGAAGGTGTTTCCATAGCGGGAGAGATGACGATATTTCGTATCTATTTTTCGGATTATGCGTTATAACTCAGGGATTTCTAAAACTAAAACTAAAAAAAGTTTTAGAAATCCCTGGTTATAACTCTGTGCGAAATTTGAAGGCTCTTCCTACACAGTTGGATTAGTAATTTCGTTACCGAAGTCGAGTATGTATTGTATTAGGTGCGCAGTGCGCACAGTCTAGCCAATAACGGATTTTTCGCAAAAGCCGGTTTCGGACTATGTTGAATTGTTGATTTTGATTGTGTTGAATACCGAGATAAGCGACTAGCTTTCGAAGTGTATATCTTGATGATGCCGTCTAACACTGCAGCAAGTTTCACGATTGCCACTAACTGATTAGGGTGGTAATTTAGTCATAGAAGTCGAGTGTATAGATGCGCGCAGCCTAGCCAACATCGGATTTTTCGCAAAAGCCGCTATCGGCCTATGTTGATTTTGATTGTGTTGCATACCCAGATGAGCGACTACCTTCCTAATTCTATATGTTGATGATGTCATCTAACACTGTAGCAAGTTTCAAGATTACCACTAACTGATTAGTCTAGTAATTTCGTTATCAAAGTTGAGTATCTATAAGTGTGATATGCCATTTAAACTAAGGCAAATTGTTCGATTGTTGCACTGCGATTGACCAAAGTCGCTAGATTCAGTCAAGCGTGACCTAACAATGGGAAAACGGGAGTTTCCGTTCCATAGTCACATTCGATAGTGCCACTAATATAGTTTTGGAATTCTACAAACGAATTTGAAGAATTTGTGCGCTAAAGAAAACCTATCAGTTGCTCGAAAAGACATAAATATCTGGACACAAAACTCACAGCTACAAGCGAACAAAAATTCCGAAAGAAGCATAATTCTGAGCAAGTACAAATATATTCAATAAGTATATTTTACAATAATTAATAATTAAATTTTCATCCTACCATGCAATTTTAAATTATGCCCAAAATACAGCTAGATTGAGCCCCACAATTTATTGCATTGCAAAATATCAAACCTGAATCACTCCGAAGATTTTCCGACTTCCGCTAGTAAGCCATTCCTGCCTCCTCCTCATCAAATGCAAGCATTCTTTCAAATGTTTTTCGATGTCTTTCAAAGTCTCTTTAGAGGCAGTTATCTGTATGTCAAAAAGCGACGATTGACTAAATAAATCAGATTGTTGACTCGAGGATGGGGGTTATTATCAGACAGGGATTAACCTTGCACATTGAAACTTGATATGTCGCATAATTAGTGCCAGTTGGTGGTTTTGGTGTCTACTTTTCATATCCTATTCAAGTACTAAATATATGATATAGTATAGCAGCGGGCTAATTTAGTCTGGTGGCAAGTACTTTGTCCACTTTATAAATGACTGAATGTATACGAAAGGTTATTTACTAACATTATATGAGTTTCCTGTACTTCCTTTCATGCGATGGAACAGTCCTTCTCCATAATATGAGCCCACCGGCTTATTAAGTGGTTTCACATAATCTGCAAAAAAGAAATGAAGTGTGATAACTTCAACACAAAAGTATATCTAACCGCAACCGGTGAATAACTTGATATTATCCTTTTTCCTATGGCTACAAATACATAGCAAGATTTTTCTTTAAAACTAGATTGTGTACAGTTACAAACAGGGGGAGGGATTTTTACCAATACCTTATCATCGAATATCAATCGTCCTTTCACAAAATGAAAGACTTGAAATCAAACAACAATTGCATTGTTCCTCCATAATACTACAGTTATGTGTTGTTTGTAAGCCCTGTGGCTGCACAAGTGGCCACGGATGAATAGGCCTAAACGTTTCCAATGAGAACAAACTACAATCTGATTGAGAGAAAATGACATTGAATCATGAGGACTTACTTTCAGAGTGCTTAAAGCCAATCCTGGCTAATATCTGCTGCAATTGTAACTGGTTTCGTTTCAAGCCGTGAAGTTTCAGCCATCTTTTCGAACTGATAAGGCCTCTTACATCTAGTTCCCATTTTGTTGGCGGCTTTGCGGGTTCAGCCGGCTCTCTGGCGTCATCGGCCCATGAAAATAGGTTTTCTTCTTCTTTTTGATCTTTGTGACTTAAGTTGAAGGACGGAGAAGCGACTGGAACAAGATTACATTAGAATTGGTTACAATATTATTAGTATTATTATCTGTCTCTGTCTATTATTTTCATCAGCATAACCACACAACGTATAATCCCATGCACAATACGTAGCAATGCACTGATATGAGGGTGCCAAAACCAACATGAGTGGTGAATTAATTCAACACCTTATGGCAATGATTCCCAAACTGTGAGTCGCCACAGACTCTGAAGTGTGCCTAGATTTTTTTTGGAATTTTGAAAAAATCTGTATAAATATTTCAAACAAGGCATGTAGACAAGCATATGTGATTTAAAAGCTCTCTAGCTGCTTCACTAGCTGACAAATAACCCATGTGACGAAAAAACAGCTATGGAACTGCATCATAGCATTGAATTTGCTGTCAACAACTTTAGACAGGTAATTAATCTATTTTGACATGATGAATCATGCAGTATGTCTACAGAAGAAACCAGCTCAATGATTTACGAAACGACCCGTTTTCAAAACACTATATCTAAGACTCAATTAACTTTATTTTTGTGACATTATCGTAGAGTAATGGCATAACATGAAATGATGCCATCTGGCACTGCCACAGCAATTGATTGCATATCATATATCATTATATATATTTCTTTCATGCACGACGCTTGGATTGGATTGCACTTAATTACAGAAATAGCATTCCCATTATTCTCCACAAGACCTTACTAAACATTTCAAAGGGAATTCGCTCAACAAATAGTGAACAGTTTTATGTGATATGTGGAAATGAGCTTGGTATTTACAGAACAAAGCATAGGTTGGCCAAGGAGGATATGCGTTACCTTCTGTCATTGTAAATATTGGATCTTGATTCCAGTGAACTCTCTCTTCAATGTGATATACACCCTCTGCTACGATGTAGTATCATCTCCTAAAATCAGGATTATTTCTTATCCACTGTAATATAACAAATTATACCATTGAAAATTAACCAAGCTATGTTAAATGTGCGGATGCATCACAAAACTCCTTGCGAAAATGGCACACCTTATATCTGTTTTGCAATTGAGCAAATTAATTCATTTTTAATCTCGCTATCTGCTCTACTAAAAATTTTCAAACTGTAAACGTTTTGCATGTAGATTTATAATACATAAATTCTCTGAGATATCCACCCAAATATGTGACTAATGAATACTAGCACCGTCTTGAACAGTAAATGTGTCAAATGTCAATATCGGTAAAAGAAATATGATTCTGCATTATCTTACACTGTGATTTTCGTGCAACTTTATATTGTCATCTCTAGATGCACCTATGTCCTACCATGAGATAAGTGTACAAGAATACTTTATTTTATGATACGTCACTATAAGATCAACTGTCTAATTATTTTTAGTGTAGTCACTAGAGACATTTTGCAGTTATTGAAACAAGCATCCTTAGAGAAAGCAAATCAGTTGACATAAAATTGATGCGTTCATATGTTTAAGCACTAATGTGATCCTTATTTAAAATATTGTTCTATAGCTACGGATAAAAATCTTTTCACAGCTCATCTTCTAAACAGTGGATTTTGCGGTTTACACAAAATTAGGTCATTCCCAGATTCACCATTGTACCGGTATGTGCTCACGTAAAATTCAGTAAAATTATTCGATTGCGATATATGCTGTGAGGAGTTTTCTCCCGATGGAATATTGCCAGATTAACCATTTGCATCATATAGTTTCAAAGAATCAAATTCTCCGAATCTTATGTTGACATCAAAGTAACTTCTCTTTTTCTCTCCCGAACATAAAAGATTTCCTTCTTTTTTATCCATTCATACATTCATTCATTCATTCATTCTCATCTCTTAAAAACCGATTCCCTTGCCACTTAATACGTGACTGTATTTATCATTCACTTTGACCACCGTACCTCATTTCGTGCGTTCAGCGCAATATTATTAGCTACGGTATCATTTGCAAGACAGGTGGCTGTTACAGTTTCATGGTACCATTACAGTATACGTATCGACCCGTTCTTGAACTTGCCATCAAAACAAACTAAAGCAAACCGTGTAACAATAACATATTATGCCGCAATACAAATTAGGGACAATCCAAAACTCACACGCACTGTTACCAAGCGTACTATGTGCCCATAGAAACTGAGCCTACTGACCGTGTCGTCTATCAGCTGTGATTATTGCAATCGCTGATCCATGACGAAAAACATCACACGATCGAAAAATTGCAAAATCGGCAAAATTTGATCTTAATTTGTCAAACATTTTTACATAATAAATGTCATGAAAAGCTAATCTGGTCAATCACTCCCTGATTGTTTAGAAATAGTTGATGATCACCTGACGGTACGTACTGCAAAATCCGCTCGATTTTCATCAAGCCGTTTCACTCAGTGCACACCCAAATATTTACGGCCGTATATTGATAAAAAATCTGTTATCGCATTTATGTATGGATGTATTGTATGTAGATATGCATGGCATTGGTTCGCCACGGTCTCATTTTCAGTGTCATCAGTGGGGTCGTTCCTGTCGGTTGCATAAGCCCCGCAGATACTTCAGATACACTGGTTGGGTGCTCCCGCTGCTCTATGTAAACATGATTTGTAATGTAACTGCCTCTGAAAACAGGAATGAATTTCATTTTTTGCGGTTGACCAGTAAATCTTTAAAAGTATAGTTTGAGATGAAGTGATTGGTGATGTGTTGCTTCATAACTCAGCAGTCACCTATGATAATTCGCAACAGAATGTGGTATGGTTTGATTATTCTTTTCGGTAATTTTCCGTGCTATACATATTATTGCATCTGATACTGACGAGATAGCGAAAGGGTGTTGCGTCCAGCTTCTTGATCAGATCAATAGGTCATGGGTTCAATCTCTGGCCGAGTCAGACCAAAGACTTGCTCGTAAAACCGATAGGGTTGGTGTCATTTACCATATTGTTCTGTTATTTGATTGACGGTAGATGAATAAACACTTCCACTCAACAATATTTTTGCCTGTCCTTGGAACTTTGTAGAGGTCAGCGTTGTAATTAGAAGTATGGCAACTCTCACGAACTCGGAGGAGCTCTAATTTTATGCCAGAGTGGAATTGGTGGCAAATGTCACGCGCAACTTTCCATTTAATTCCTTAATTATTCTATGGAAGAAACCCTTCTGTCACGTGCGACTTATTGCCGAAAACAACCAGTGATTCCAGTCTGGATTTTATGCAGATAAATTATATCATGTTGGCTTTCTAGTTCATTCCTAGTAGGCCTACTTTCTATGTTTTCCTCATCTTGATGAATCCATCCAGAATGCAGGTTTTAAAGAAATAATACTTTAAAAAACAAATGTATTATTAATTTAGTGCTGTAACTAAAATAAACTTTTGAATTTCACTTGTTGCTTTATTTTTTCCAAGAACATATCAACAGATACCAGACCAGACTTCTATATCAATGCTCTAAAAACATGGCAAACACAATTAAAGCATTCAACCTGCAACTCCTTGTTGGAAGAGAAAATATAATGGGAAATAAACACAAGGTTTCTATCGAATCCATCGACGCCAAAGATAAAAATCTTTATATCGGAGCAAGCGACGGTACCATATACCACTTTTTACTCCTTGAGGATGCGCTCCAAGGATCTGGGACTTCCGAGCCTAAAGTAAGTTCGTTCCTTCAAGCACAAACCAGAATCACTTCAAAGAAAGCAATTGTTCAAATCAAAGCATGTGCAGCTTTGAAGTGTTTGCTGGTTAACGCAGACGGATTAATTCAAGGATATAGCATGCTGGATTTATCCCCGTCCTTCGCAATGCTGAGCCGATTGAAGAATGTCAACAGATTTTACGTCAACGAGCATCCTATGGATTCCGACCCATTTTCAGTCGAAATGTATGTTACTTTCGTGAAGAAGAAAAATATTCAATTATACCAGGTGCAGGAAGACAACGTTACACCTTTGAGGGATCTCTCTTTTAATGAAACCCCGACATCTCTAGCCGTCGACGGTAACTTTTTATGCATCGGTGGGTCGTCTAATTATTTTTTGTATGACTTGAATTCGAACAAGCGGCAAGACCTTGTCCCAGTCGAAAATGGAAAAGCATTTGTACACAGAGTTGGAACCGGAGAATTTCTTCTGGCCGCTCCCAACTCACTTGGATTCTTTGTGACATCGGCAGGTATATCGCAGCGTGCACCAATTCCGTGGGCCGACGATGTATCAAAAGCAAGCTTCGTACATCCGTATGTGATTGCTTTGGACAGTCATCGTGTCACAGTGCACAGCGTACTTGACCAAGAAGTAAAACAATCGTGGCCTTTCCAAGGAGGTGTGTATCTTGTCAAAGATGAAATTGGCGTTCTTCTGTGTACCAGTAAAGACGTATTCATTTTATCACTCATACCTTTCTCGCACCAAATCTCCAAATTGATTCGACAAGGTTGCGTCGACGAAGCGTTGGAACTGGCTAAGGAATGCGCAAAAATTATGCGCCGGGAGCCGTTACGTGAATTGCTCACAATGACATATCGCAAAGCCGGATTTCAGTATATGCGACAGTTTGAATTCACAAAATCACAAGAGATGTTCACGAAAGGTGACATTGATGTGAGAGAAATAATATCGGTTTTCCCTAACATATTACCTGCCAACACTGCATTTGTTCCTCACTCTCCATCGTATCATGAAATGAAGTTAATTTCTGATTTCTGTGCCAACTCGTCTGAAAATATTAGGAGATGTTACGCCTTTTTGTCAGAATACTTGCTAACTAATATTTTGCCGGCCATGGTACAACCAAACTTATCACAACAATTAGAAGGAAACAAAGATCTTGAAAGGAACCGTGATGTCCTGCTCTCGAGTGCCGCTGTTTTCGCAAATCTGCACGAGACAAGCAATCTGCTTTACATATTTTGCGGCAGGGTCACCGGTGGCATTATTAAACAGGGTGTCGCAGCCCCCCTTTTCAATGTATTCGTCGACAATTCCGAAAATTTATCAAACTTACTCCAAATCAATCAATGCTACCACGTGTCTGCGATATTCAACATTCTTATCGGTAATATTGATGAAGCTATGTTCGAATGGAAAGATTTGGTCATGGGGGCAAAGGCCGATTGCGATTTTCCAGGATTGCAATTTGTCGCTGATATGCTAGGCGTGCGTTACCAGAAGATTGATATTCTGTGGAAACACACCGAATGGATTCTTCGTCATGACGAAAGTGTCGGCATTACTATATTCACAAACCATGCGTACAACGAGCATGAGAGTACTTCTGATGATTCCGTATTCCCTAAAGAAGATGAAATCATTGATTTCCTTCACCCTTTTAAAGACTCGGTGCTGTTATACTTGGAGCATTTAGTGTTTGTGCGTCGTGTTCAAAAGGAAAAATATCACACTCACCTGGCTGTTTTGTACCTTGAAAACGTGCTGGAGATTAAGTCTGCGGGTGGCGACCAAAAAAAGTATGCCGCTCTCAGAGTCAAGCTGCAGAAATTATTGAAGGAATCTAGCTTGTACCGGATATCTCTCATTCAGGGCAAAGTTCAAGACTCCGACCTATTTCAGGAGCACGTGATTCTTTGCGGTAAGCAAGGTGAACATCAGAAAGCTCTGGAGATTTTGGTCAATCGCGTCAAAGACCAAGCGGCCGCAGAATCTTATTGTATGGACCAGAGTGACGATTTTAGTGCTAGGAAAGAACTGTTTAAATCGCTGTTGAAGATTTACCTAAATAAAATAACTGCAACGACAGCAGCGAGCTCGAAGTATGTGGTGGGGGTTGCGGACTTGTTGAATCGACGGTCGGAATTTTACAATCCGTTGGATGTCATGCACTTGCTGTCGAATGAATGGTCGATGCAACTGTTGCATCAATTTCTCACAGGTACGATGCAGGCAAACATTCACGCCAAATGGACAAGTCGAATCGAAAAGACTCTCGCGTCTGGTAGATTACGAACGGCCAGCAAAGATTTGGTGTCGGCTGTAGGTAAAAGTGTGGTTCTAACGGAAGACAGTATTTGCCGGGCGTGCAACGCCACCATGCAAGATCCAGACTGTGTGATTTACCCGAATCTTGTGGCAGTTCATCCCCGTTGTGGTAGAGATAGACACGTCTGTCCTGTGACGGGTCAGTTGTTCAAAGTTGAAAAAAAAGTTAATAGTCGCAGTTCTTCCAAACAATCACAGTAATTCCTGACCTCTTTCCTTAATGAAGTGTTCTCTTTTTGATCGCTGCTTACCACACATTCATCATGATCTTGTGCAATAGTCAATTGATAAGCGGGCAATTTCTATTTTGTGACGCTATGTATGTGAAAGCGTTTCGTGTCCATTTCAAGTTGAGTTGATAAATAGAAAATACCGCACCTCAAATTGAAATTAGTAGCATAGGGTTAGAAGGGGTATGGATTTTGGTGTGCGGCTATCGCTTGCAGTGCTTAGGAAAAGCTATTGTGTACGAGTCTCGGCTGTAGCATAATTTGGGACTTCGGAAGTATATCTCCAGCTTGTGCTGTTCTTATGGCGGCATTATAATAAAAGGCCCAGGGAAGATAATGAAATGGGTCGAGCTAGCGTCAAAAGAAAGACAGCGAACACTGGTGGATGTTAGATAGGTCGATTCTATACCCTCCTATATATGCACAATGCACATCACATTGTATCTTGTGCATCGCATTCAGAAGTGGTCAGTAACGAGGTACCGGTGCGATTTTTTAGGAGTAGGCTACTCCTGTAGATTTTTCTAGCTGTACTAGTTACTCAAGTAGTTATGATTTTAAACTTCTGCTCGACAGTTTTCATTTTTCATGCAAAACAAAGCCTATCATACGTCTTTTTTTACCTGGAAATCTCTGCTTGTACTTGAGTACCATGATTATGAATCCCTGTTGAGTACCAACGATGGCTACCTTGATCACCTCTGATCGCATTGTGCATTGTGTCCTGAGCGGATCAGAACAGTAGAACCGGTGATTGTGATCACGTCAAGGGAATGATAAGATTAAATCAATGAGGTAAATTAGAATAATAGCAAGTTACCGGGGTGCAATGGTACGAGCTGCGGTGAATGTCAGTGTCGAAATCAGGAAATAGACGTTGGACATAGAGTCTCGTACTTTTACATAACTGCTTGTGTTCTGTTCATTCGTGAACCGAAAAATTACCGAATCGACTTGGGCCAAGTAGAACACTATTACATCAACATTGCCGCGGCATTAATGTAACTTGTCACGGTCAATTGCGTTTTTGCTTGCTTGCAGGCGAACGATATCAGCTGTTTGTCGAGCAATCGCTTGACAATGCAAAAATCTTGCTGTTGTTTGAGTGGTAAACTGTACGCTCGTTGAGAAGCGTAACTGGTAACTCAGCGTTTCCATTGATGAACCATTGAGCATAGCTTTTTAGTGAAGCAGTAATAGCTACCGCCGCACCATGTCACGACGCGTGGGTATACTCGAACGCCTTGCCCAGGGTCCAGTAATTGGAGATGGTAGCATGGCACTGACTCTGGAAAAGAGAGGGTATTGCAAAGCTGGACCATGGACACCGGAGGCAGTTGTGGAATATCCCGAAGGTGTGCTGCAGCTTCACAGAGAGTTTGCTAGAGCGGGCGCAGATGTAATTCAGACATGCTCTTTCTATAGCAGCGATGACAAATTGGCGTATGGTAGGACGGATAAAAGTCAAATAGTGCATACGGTGAGCAAACATTGTCAACATATCGTTATTCAAGTCATTTGACATGACCTGGAAAATAGCAGGAATCTACTCGGCTGTTGAGATTATCGCGGTCGGGATTGGTCGAAATCTGTCATTTTATTTGTTTCCTATATTGTTTATTCGCTGTTGTATCCCTAGGCTATATTTCTCCGTCAGCGTTGACGATAAGATATCTGTATAGCCACTGGTATTTCAAATCATGGATTGATGACTAAATATGACTACATGATTCCTCGTGAGGAAGTAAATGAACCATATGTATGAGGAGTGCCATTATATAATTATAGGAGCAGATTGTTTGCTTATTCAGCCATACCGTGCGATGTTCGGATTAAGTATAGCTACCTCCTACTCGCAAGTCACATGGAGTCAAAGCAAATTTTGAATAGAATCAAGTCAATTCATTTCTGTCTTTTTAAAGTCAAGACAAATGTTCAAAACTCGGGTCAAGTCAAGTCATCTCAAATTCTCCGATTTTGGATCAATTGCAAGACGCAAAATATTTGCGGATAAGTCGTTTGAGTTAATGCGCGGTTGCATATGCGTATAAGCACTAGACCGCGTCAAACATGGAGCCATGTGATTTCTAGATTACTAAGATGATATGAGTCAGTTGCTGAGAATGCTGCTCAGAGGATATCTCCGATCTGACTCGATTCACCCCAACACTGCCTAGCCGTGTAGCATGAAGTTATATTCAATAATACATACATTCGTTTTGCTAGAATGCGGTATTGAGGATGAACAATTACCGTTAAAAAATCTCATTATTTTTCTTTAGTCAAAAGAACTGAATGATGCGGCTTGTAAACTTGCTCGGATCGCCGCCGACGAAGCAGGCTGTTTAGTTGCTGCTGGCCTGTCCCCTGTGCCTTCTTTCGGCAAAGGCATGAGTGAAAATCTTGTTCGCGCGGAATTCGCAAAACAAGTCGAAGTGTTTTCGAAACACGACATTGACTTCGTGCTTGCCGAGGTGAGAATCCGTTGGCTGCGATCGGCAAGGCATAGTGACGCGAAATGGATTTTTGGCGTGGGTTGACCTCTGACGATTATTATGACAGCCTTCGAGGTCGCTGTAGAATATGGATCTTCTACCATGACATAGCCAATTAGCTAAGGCGATTTCGCTCATAAAATCAGTCAATGTAAATTCGGGAGCACAATTCCTGAATGAATAATTTCGTATACCCGTCAACTTGAACGCGCTTAGTGCGAAGACTGCGAACCGATAATTTTTCTGCAGCTCTAGCAGTATACACTGTCCGTTGCTATGCTTTGTTCTGGAGAATGGATACAACATGTTTCAGTTTTTCATCGACGTAAGGGAAATCGAAATGTGCGCCAGCGAAATGAAGAAACTGAACAAGCCCATGGCGCTCAGCATGAGAATTGGAGTCAGCGGCGACCTGAAAGGAGTCTCGCCCGGTGAATGCGCAGTTCGGATGGCGAAAACTGGGGCGCAGATTATAGGTATATGTCGGAACATTGTCTGTCCCATTTTACACAATCATGGGGTAAATATAGAACTCTATCCATGATCATTGATCACATTATATCCAATGAATTCCTATCGTTTCATTCTATCGCATTCTTGTGCGATTTTGAAAATATGAAATTACTGATAAAACTTAACTGAGGCTTCTTGTCGACAGTGTCGCGGGAATTCATACACCCGGTGGTATTTACTATTTAGTCTGGCCCTAACCAAGTCACAAGGTCCCGATTCACAAGTCAATGTGACTTGAGCCTAGTCATTTTCAAGTCACCACCAGAGGTGGTCAAAGTAGTCAAGAAAGCTACTCAAGTAGAAGTAGAAGTAGCGACGAAAAATCTACACAAGTACAAGTAGAAGTACTTCTTCCATGAGCAACCTAAAACTACTTGAAGTAGAAGTAGAATTGACTGACTTTAAAAGTACTCAAGTAGTAAGTAGTTGTGAAAACGATCCTAATTCGTTCACTTGGATTGTAAAAAGGTGCAAATTGAGCTATTCGAAAGATGACGAGCGCGATTCATATTGATGCATACCAGCACTCCAGCAGGTATCCAATTTTCGATAGCATAAGGATAAGCATTCGTCCGCATCATGGGATGAAAATGATAGTATTGATATGGAAATGCGATACTAATCCTCTGTTTACTTAAACAGCACATTTATAGAAAATATCATGGTATTGCGCACTCCCTCATATTCTAAGGCCTGTAGTTTAGTCGAAGAGCAATACAGAGATGGTGTCTTGGATACGGCGTAAACACTAGGGCTGGGCACAATGATTCGAGTACTCGAATCTGAATCGAGTATTAATTTTGATGATTCGAGTCGAGTAGTAAAATACGATTTTTTCGAGTACTGAAATTATACGCTCTTCGCAACTGCAAGTTAATTTATCAACGAGAGTTATAGTTATGATACTATTTTCCAATGGGGAAGCCTTAAAACCTTGATTGGCGATATCGCAGCATACGAGACATAGTACAAAGCTAGGAACATTACTGGCAATAACACATTTCCGAAGTCATGATCATCTCACCACATTGTCAAGAAGTGCAATGAAATCGGGATGGTCGAAAAAATACCCCAAAGTATCTTTAATGTGATGGTTAATAGGCATTTTCTTTGTGGGGCCATAAAAGGTACATATTTGAACTTTGACATAGTGCATTCGGTTGTGACGTCATAATGAGTGATACTCGAATACTCGACTCGAAGCATTTTACGTGATTCAGAATCGAATCACCCAGGTACTCGATTTTGCCCAGTCCTAGTAAACACATTGTGCGATTAGTAAACGTTAATAAAAAATATGGTGGACCGTAAAAATGCTATATTGTGTAGCTTTATTTCTGGAAATCGAAGGCATTACTACACTTCCTGTTATACTTCAACATGTACGTTATCCAGACAAAAGAACTGATATTAATTAGAAATCAAAATACATGGAACTGGGAATTGAAAGTGAAATATAAATCTAAAAACAGAACATGTATTTAATGTCTTTAGTCCAGAAAGTTTCGAAGGTTGGTATGCTAAAACTAAAGAAATGTCAGAGTCCACTTTTCCAGATTGGAACACGCCATGGACAGCTAGATTACGATATGATAAGTAAATGCTAAATTGCGAAACATCAGTTTCAAACGTTATGATAAGCCATATATACTGATGAAATATTTGATACGGTGAAGGGTGACAATGCGGTGTGAACGGAACCACGCCAACCCGCTACCTAAATTATATTTACCGATACTTTCGTGAAATCATACCGCATACTCCGCATTCACTGCGCGCGACCAACATTCCAGGCTTAGTTCGACTTTTATGAAAATTAAATGTCGATACTTCGTGAAAACAGTCCCGAAATTTCTCAGGCTATCTTCCTGATTGGAGGATTAAACTACTTCTACTTGACAAACTGAAAATAGCGAAAAGTAAGTAAGTAGTTCACAAAATATTATGAAGTAGAAGTAGTGAAATTCAGATCTACTTGAGTGAGTACTAGAAGTAGAGGAAAACTACTTGAGTGCTTCAAAAAAGTAGAAGTACTTCGTTACTGACCACCTCTGGTCACCACCGAGTCCAAGTCAGAGAGTAACGGGTCAAGTTTGAGTCATTGTGTTAAGAGTCGAGTCCTAGTCAAAGTCATTGTGTTTACGGTTCAGTATCGAATCCAAGGCAGGTTCATCTCAATTCTGTGAAACTCTATGGTGATATCCAAGCACTCAAACATGTTGATTGAGACAAATAGAAGACAGTTTGTGGGCCTTTTATACGAGACTTATATAGTCATATACAGGCCGTGTTCTTTTTGGCATATGCCAAAACTGCCAAAAATAACTTATTTTTGGCATTTTTCGATTTTTATTTTTGGCAGTTTTGGCATCGTCCTCTAAATAGATAGTTTCAGCCTCGAATTAGTCACAAAAACGCTTTATTTGGGCTAGTTTGTCAAAAGACACCACAAAATGTGCAGCATACACGTATAATCAGTGCCAACAAACAATAAGAAGAAGAAAAAAACTAACCATTGCATAGGGTAATAATATCAAACGAAACCACAAAATGTGCAGTATCCATCGGAATCGGTGCCAATAAGCAAAAAAAAAAGAAAGAAAAGCCTAACAAACACGCTCAACAGCTGATTGTTACAGCTGTTGAATAGACTTAAATCGTTTGCACTGTAACAGTGCTTCCAAACTCAGGTCAGCTAAGTTTCTCCTAAATTCTTTTCTCGCCCAGCGAATCTGGGAAATATCGGCTTCAACAGTAGCCGCTGAGGGAAAGAATGTTGCCAGTCATCCACAAGAGGTTTTCAGAGCTTCAAAATCTTTGGAGGGCCGAACCGGCTTCCATGCATCATGAAAAGAGATCACTTCGCCAGTGCCATCGATCTTATCGCGGAAAGAATTTTCTTCCCGATCCTTTTCCAGGAGTTTCCTGTGTTGTCTCTCAACACATTCTATTTAGTAGCCCGACTATCATTTCCCCTTCAGTCTACCGATATATTTTCGGAGGACTTTTGTCACTTCAGGTGGCTTTAATATTACCAACTCGCATGGAAGAGTCCTGGGAAAGTTAGCTTGTTTAAGAACATTGACGCAACAAGACTGTCTGGCAAAACGAGACTATGCAGCTCAGAAATAGCCAGACAGTTTGTTGCGTCACAATGTTCAACTCGATCACAATGCAAAAATTGTGGTTGATTTTGGGGATTCCAGTTCCATGAGCAGAATATAATTTAGATTTTAATAATCAGTACTGCGGCAGCTTCTCATTGATACCCGTTTTATCAAATTTAGTGCCCGACAAGCCGGTCAAAAATGGTTGTAAAATTGCCTTTCGACAAATGGAAAGTATGACGTAAACCAAATGCAGTCAGCCGTTCAATCTCGCTGTGCCCACACCATTTAGGACACCATGCTTTCCCCCCTAATGGGTGGGCTGGACCCAGATTAAGAAACCTGCCTTTCACAAACGCTCTTCTCGCTTGTAACGAGGTCCTGCTAACACAACACCATGAACGAAATACACTATTTGGCAGGCCGTGTTATTTTTGGCATATGCCAAAAATTGCTTATTTTTGGCATTTTCAAATTTTTATTTTTGGCAGTTTTGGCATCTGGCTCCTGAAATGCCAAAAATAACACGGCCTGGTCATATAGAATGTGTGGAGGAATGTGACTCGATCGAGTCATGCACGATTACTCGAGTACAAGTCAAGTCAATACACCAATTAAGTAATTATACTCGACCGAGTCGAGTCGAATCAACAAATAATTGTCTCTTTTATCGTCATGTTTCTTTTGTTGCAATATATAACCCGAACCAGTGCCGTGTGATGTACTGTTTTGAAGTTTACTAGAAATAAGTACACGTAGATGATGGTCGTAGTTTTTCGGATCGGATCCAAGTAATTTCAAGAATCCGCCCTAGAAGTCGGATCGGAGGGTGGCGAGATAGCGTAGTGGTATAATCCACAGCAGCTGCAACACCAAGCCAATGGGTTGTTGGTTAGAATCCGTGAGGTCGATTCCAGAATTCCTACCTAAGTGTCGGAGGTTTATCTAGGCTCCTCCTTATCGCCATCTCATTCGTGTAAGCGTAGTCTCATGAAAACCCTAGAAGTGGGCCGTGCTGCGAGCCGGCAGCTATACGGGATAAAAATGCAGAAAATTGACCTGTTCTCAATGACCATAGTAGTCGACAAGCGCCGCGAATATACCACAAAGCGACACCAAGTCGGATCGGAGTCGGACCAGAGAATTTGTCGAACCGCCCGCACTAATTCATAGCGACATCTGTCATTATGTGTTAGTCGAGAAGGTCTTGTAAACCGCTACTGTTACTTGTAACTGAGCATAAATTTACGGCGTTACTTGTAATTCTACTTGAATACCAACCCTGATTACTTGCACAACCTCTGAATGATCGTGAAGTAGATCTGCCGTTCTCTCTGTGCATTCAGTAACGATGGAACATTGCTGGTATGTACCCTTTAACAGGGATCAATTGCGCGTTCGACGTCGACAGCGCATTAAAAACGATCCAGCTAATGAAGGAAGAGCTCGACAAACACGACCTCCACCCGTTCCTCATTTGTCAGCCCCTCGGTTTTCTGGTTCCGGAAGTCGCGGATACGACTCTCGGTCGCGTCTGCTTGCCCGAGAATCCTATAGGTAAGCTGCGTGTAGCGGTTACGATCTACACTCTTGTGGGGAAAAAGAGTATGTATTCACGCCCAAAAACCTAATTCAAAATTATATCATGGTCATAAATCCAACTGGCTACGTGTCAGCATCATTTGGATTAAAATGTTGTGTGTGATTTAAACCATGGTTAGCCTCTGAGGTCGGATCCGAATCAAGAAATTACAGGAATAGTATTGCTCAATAACACCAGATGAAGTCAATAGCGAAGTACTCATACTTTTTCCCAGTACTCAAGAAGGGTTTGCTTACTTGTTCGACTTACCTAAGTGGTTAGGTTCTCATAATATTACCACTTTAGTGGGAGATATAGTGTAGTGGTGAGCGTCGGCGCCATCCAAGCAGGCAGCCCGGGATCGATTCCCACCGTCGGAGGTTATTCTGGGCTCCTCGCCCCCCGTGTCCGTTGTTCTTACGGCGACAAAAAAAATCCCAGAAAAAGAGGACCCGATAAAGGAAGGAAAAGCGCAAGAAATGGCTTCTAAAAAGAACCGAAGAAGACTGTGACATCGGGCACTAGGGTCAGGGTGGATGCCAGTTCGAGAGTCCCCCAACTGTGTTGGTCGTTCGACATCCCCCTATCTATCCATTACATCGCACCGTGTGTCTTGTATATCGCATTGTACATTGTGTGCGTGTCCTTGGGCAGATGGAAATATAATCTGTCATTCAGGCAAAATGGCTTATTTTCGCTTTGAATTTTGTAAAGTAGAAAGTAGTTTTAGGACATGCTTGTATCACTTTTTGAGTGCGCTTGTCATTAAAATTGTCATGCGCGAAATAACCCATGTGTCACTGAAACGGAATATGTTCTTGAAAGTTCAAGCTACTCTTTTCTCCAGTTTCTACTTCTACTTGAAGTATTTTTCACATGTCTTTGCAATGGCTACTTCTGCGTCCGTTTTGAGTACCATCGGTGACTACTTTGAACACTTCTGAGCATTGTTCCCTAAAATGACCAATGTAGATGAAACACCTTGGTAACTATGTAGACTGAAAATGACATTACGCCGTTTGACGCAGGCGTGGAGCCGAGGACACTGACAAGAATAGAGGTGCACAAGTTTACCAGAGCCGCTTGGGATTTGGGCGTTCGCTACATCGGAGGCTGCTGCGGATTTGAACCGCACCACGTTCGCGCAATGGCGCAGGAGGTTGACAGAGTGTGCGTTAGCAATTCTAACGAATATTGACCGGGTCGTGTCTTTTAGCTGTCGCCCGAACGCGGTAAAGAACCGCCCTGTGCTGACGTGTGCCCGACGCTCGGAAAGGACGGCGGCACCTGTTTGCACAGTTCAGAAAAGTATGTTGCTTTTGTATCGTTACATTTTGCTGTTGTCAGAGGTGGTCAGTAACGAACTACTCTTAAAGTTTTTAAGGCAGCCTACATACGTAGAGTTTAGCTACTGGCCCTACCTACTTAACCGGTTGTGTTTAGACTATACCAATTTTCATACTTGACAGTTTTTAGACAGAACTACTTACTTTATATTTTGTAAACTAGAAAACACTTTTGGGGTAAGTTTGCGCTTACTTTTATGTGGGAAATCCGGATAAGCACCGTGTGAAATAGGCTAGCCATGAAAGTGACTGTTGAATATATTTTCGATGATTGTTCCTATATTTGTAGCGTCTATAGTCATTTTGCGTTAGTCGCTAAGATACATCCTGCAATTTCGAACGCTGTCACCACCGATTAACTTGCAGGTGCGATCACTCGACTAAAGAAAGTAAGAAACAGCCTGAAATCAGTTACGCTTCATTGGTTGCGAAAATTGCTGCATTACGTCTCGGTTTTATAAGAGCGCAAATCCTATAAAAACTTTTGAATTTAGCCGGTCAGATGTGTCCATTTTGCAGACAATCGAAGGAATATTGGTACAATGTGAAACCGGGCACAGGAAGGCCTTTTCATTCCGCGTTATCAAAGATGACTCATGCTGCCGTTGATGTAAGACCATGAAGAAATGCAATATGTTATTTCATAATAAAAAACTGTACCGGTACAATAAACGATAATTTTACGACAACGCGATGATAGTGATAGTGCCGAGAAACTTTACAACTTGGATATCTTGAGTGCTATACAGGTAGCTTTAGCTTATAGTTGTATCATTACTATCGCGAGGAGAGTTCGGAAAAATTCGCTGCATCTCTCTTCTTCGTTATTGAAATTTGATTTTCAACTTCCAAGCTGAATGGATGACTTGCTTGAATCGATTCTGAGTCAGGTGTGACGTCACACTTCATAAAGCAGCCAAATAGTTGTAGTTTGAAACATTCATATGACCACTAAGAAAGATATACCAAGACACTGTCAATATAAGCAATAAACACGATGTCATACTTTCGGTTTTCAGAAACAACTGTAGTATCAGGCTACGGAAGATGTAATATTCCACGTAGCGGCCTGAACATACAACATATCATATCGTACGAATTGAGGTCACATTTCTACGTTTTCGTTCACGAATTAGGCCTATTTCAAGAACGTTATGAAAGCCTCCGTTCAGAAGTATACAGTGCTTTGTTTGAAAGCAGCTGACTTCGTTTCTCGAAGGAATTGAATATTAATAATCAATTCTCATCACTACTGTACTCGACATTAAATCGTTTCAACTCGAATTCATATTCGATTCGCATTCGAGTACCCGGAACTTGTTACCTGGTCAGCTGGTAGAGACTATTCAATTCACACTTACAGTAATTATCATTATTCGTGGGTTCTGTCCTCCGTTCAGTTATGACGCAGATCTGAATGTCATTCTGCGGAATCATGCGCTTGGGACTGAATATACCTATGACGATGATGACAACGAAACACCCGAGGGAATAATAGCATTCAACGCAACAATCATTGCGCGTTACTACCCTTCCTATCGCTTGCGGTTGATATCGTCGTCATCCTTCAACATTCATGTTGTTGAGTGTCCTTTGAAGAATTTGTTATTCAGACGATCATTAGCAGTATTCAGCTTTCAAAGTTTTCAACCATAACCATAACGATCTTTGGGACCGTGAAGTTTCAAAAATTAAAATGAACGCAAGGTAGAATTAAGATGAAAGCATGCAACTCTAAGCAAATAATAATCGGAACTTTACTTTAATGTGAAATGTGCTGCTGTGCCTCTGGTATTGCACATGATATATGTGGTTCTGTGGAAGTGACTGCGAGGCAGCGGTACTGATAATACCAACAACTCGATCGATACTGTCGGGTTTCTTTTGAGAGTATCGGGACTTTGCTGTATGCTATGCTCTGTCAAATGCCGCTAAAACTGGCTTTAATGGACTCTAATGTGACTTTTTTCAAACTTTGTCTAAACAGGCTGATGCAATACTTGCAGCATTGCGAAGTTGAAAGTAGACCACAAACTCAATATCACGTCAGGAAGCGTTCTAAACTACTAAGTCAGATTAAAATTTGGTGTTTTATTTTCAAATTAATGGACTAGAATTCAACCTCTCACATTTTACAATTGAGAACCAAATTAAAATATATGTGGCGTAACGACCCGAAAATTGACGAGGACCGACGGTTGAGAACCACTATAGATGGTCTCTCTTGTTGCTTAATCACTACAATACTCAATGATGTATAAATATTTGTAATAGGAAACGTGAAAATGTGGGTAATCAAGAGTTACAGGTTCCCAGGAACCCAATACGTTGGTACGGCTTGTCGGTCCGTGGTACCGATTGTTGTCGACGGCCGGTTTCTTTTCTCTTGAGATACGTTGAGAAACGTGCGCTTGATGCGTCATTCTTTCTTGCTGCTGAACGCCGACACGCCCTTTGCCTGCTGCTTAGAACCAATTTGCAGTCTTCCGAGAGCTCGCACGGCATTGATGGATCTCTGAAAACGACCGTATATTGCAGCGCGACGAAAGCACGCAGAAATAGCCTCGTCGGGCTTACCGCCCATTTCCTTCGCGATACGAATTTCTTCAAATGTTGCACTGCGACTGACAAATTTTTCGGTGGCGCCACAGTATCGTCGGAGCCCGAATCTGTGTTCATCCAAGGATGCTCAAGACATTGTTCGCAAAGAGGTCTTTGCCTATACAATGATACATATTAAAGATATAGTTGTATTAGGAGGCATCGTTACAACAAGACATATGGTGGTTAGGCTACTTCATCAATGTAATCGATTGCTATTACGATTACGCCTACTTCTAAATCATGCGATTACGATTACGATTACAGCAAAATTTCGAAGTACTCGATTACGATTAGATGGAAAAGTAATCACGATTACTGACGATTGCAATTAGTTTACTTCTTGAGTCTTGAACAATTGAACAAGTATTGGAAGGCAATATATTGCGATGAGAGAGAGAGAGAGGGCGGGTTACCAATGAGAATTATGGCAGCACACAAAAATGTCGTGCAAAGCTACGCACTTTAGTGGAACTGACGTATCTGTGAAGTCGTGACCAAATCTACGACATTTTCATAACGTGAATTGAATTTGGTATGATAGGAAAAATACCAAATTATCTTGATAGGGCGTGGAACTGGCCTTACACTATTTGTGATCGCACTGCATCTTCGAACTGTCCACGTCATTCGTACTGTTTTGACGGCATAATGGGTGACACTCGAACGATCGGCTCGACTCGACTCACTGATATAATCGATTTGGTGCCGCCCTCGCTAACATCTTGTATAAACGGATGGCTATAGCTATGATAGACGGCGAATTCGCACATCGAATAAAAATTTCGAAATAGCAACTGGCACCCGTTTCAAGTAAGTTCATATGAGAATAAGATAATGCGAGCATAAAACTCAGCCATAATGAATAGTAGCTGAACATGAACAATGCCTATTGCATACAATCAACTCAAGTTGTAACTAACGGCAGAGAACAGCTCAGGTATGACTTATATCAGCAACCATTGAATTTTATTGATTCGATGTGGAAATCGTCTTGTCCTATTTGGCGGGTACAAAATTTCAAATCTTTCTCTAGTGTACAACTGCACAATATACAATTCCAAGTACATCCTACGTACTCCTCGCCAAGTAGCAACGTTCAAACTGCGTTTAGCTAAGCATAACCAATAAGCGTTCATAATTACGTTACGATTTGGAACTTGGCAGAATGGTATGATTATTATCCTCCTCCTGGGAGGTGACTGTGGCTGTCTGGTGTGCTTTGATATCCTCACACACGGCATGGCGGTTGTTCTGTCGTCGAATATCTATTCAGTGTTTGCTACGTGTGGATAATTCGTTACGGAATGGCAAAAGCTAATACTTATATGATGTAATAATAAGCAGTGGAGTTGACGTTTCTGCAATCAATCGCATTACAGTCTCTACAATCGCACTATACTACATGCGCAAGTGCATCGAATATCTAATTTACTACGTGTGGACAATTCGCTAAGCAATAACGAGCAAAGCTAATACTCGTGACGGAGTTTGCAAATCCTACGTTTCTGCTATTAACAACCTGATATAATATCGCACTATTCCTTGTTCAGGAATGTTCAGCTTGTCACATTGCTTTCGCAAGTACAATGTAATCGTTCTTTTACAAACAAATCGATTACAAATATGAAATAGTCCATTACGATTACTTCGGATTTTTCGAATGTCGTTGATTTCGATTACGATTGCGAGAAAATGCTGTAATCGTCGTAATCTATTACGATTACAAATCAAGATTATCCCTTGTCTATAGTTACAACGGGGCAGACATGGGGTGATTACTTCATGAATGTAATCGATTGCGATTACGATTACTTCGGAATCACGCGATTACGATTTCGATTACGATTACAGCAAAATCAGGAAGTGGTCGATTACGATTACGATTACATTGGAAAAGTAATCACGATTACTCACGATTACATTTATCTTGCTACTTGGAACCTATCTTAGAAGATATATTAGAAGACAATCTAAGGATTGCGATTAGAAGGCAATGTGATAACAACTTTCTTTATAGATGATGCGTTATTTGCTTGTTACGTCATAATATGTCCATTGTCCAACTTAGGAGATGATTTATCGCACCACCAATTTGCATTCTTGCCACATACGTAGCTGCCGCACCCCAAACTCTCCAATAGGGTGGGGAGCGAGCTCGACGGGGACTAAGTATTTCGTAAATCAACATTTATTATAGAGTATCTTTTGAGAGATTTAATTAACTTGAAAATTCTCTTCGAGCTTCGCGATTTAATGTCTTCAGATAGCTTGACTTTGATATGCATAAGTCACCTCCAAAGAAAAAAGCATGCCTGATTTAAAGAAATACTTATTTCGGTGCCGGTCATTACCGCGCCACGACACACCAAAAGACATATGCAGTTTCGACCAGCATGCGACTTCATGAAGTGTGCCCCCAAAGAAAGACCTAAGCCGAAACTTTAGTTATGTGTCCATTGTCAATAGCCACACTGGATGGGCGTGACGAATAGTCCTGTCCGCCCAATCGGAGCCTCACAATACGAATGCCACCTGGGACCCCCCACAGAGGAATAAAGACATGACAATTTGTGTGTGCCATGTCTCACGAAAGTTTTAGTCTGATACGTTTTGACGACTATACAATATCTTGTGATTATATACCAGACCGGAGGTTACGAATTATACCTACATACAATAAAGTAATTATAACAATATATCAGATATGTTATGTGATGTTACGTGCTCCCAGCTCTAACGGTAAAAGTGACCATCGGGGGCTGTGTGAGGATTATAAATGAATAGTAATGTAATGCAATTACCAATATTGCTGAAGAAACTCAGTCATCAACCTGAAAATTGACCACTCTATCGGGCCCAAGACCAACGTTTGCGGTAGAAGACGAAATCTTATTTTGGTCCTGATTCTAGCTACATTTCACGCTAACATCGTGTATAAACGGATGGCCATGGCGGCAGGTCCAAATGTTGAGTAAAGAATTGCGAAATAACGATTGGCGCCCGTTTCAAGTAGAGTCATACGAGAAAAAGATAAAGTGAACATAAAATTCTGCCTTCCACTTAACACAGACACTGCAAGCTAACGTTACGAGAAACGGCAAATAATGGCCCGGTGATGATATATATCAGCAGCTGTTAGTTTTAATACTTATTTTTACAATTGAATAGTATATTCGGGTTCATTTTAATATGAATATACTATTCAATTGTATATTGAAGTTCTGTACCTCAAAGAAGCTGTTCTAATACTTATTTGTGGAAATCATAATGTTTCATTTGACGAGTACAAAATTTCAAATCGTTGTCCGGTGTACTTATACGTGCGTACAAAGGCCTACTGCTCGCCAAGCAACAACGATCAAGCTGCGTTTAACTAAGCATAACGAAACATCAATACATGAGTTACTATTTGAAACTATAGAGAGAGTGGTGATTATTATCCTGCTGCGAGGTATTGGCGTCTGGAGTGTATTGATAACCCGATATTCAGCATGGCGGGTGTTCTTACAATTACCCTACAGTGTACGTACAATCTACATCGAATATCTATTTATTACGTGTGGATACTTCTTACGCAATAACGAGAAAAGCTAATACTTCTGACGTAATAATGAGCAGTGGTGTTTGAAAATCAGACGTTGATGCTATCAATGAACCTGGTATAATATCTTCTCCTTGTTCATGTTCACGAATGTTCAGTTTATGTCATAGTCCTCGTACAAATAAAAAGTAATCGCTATTTATCAAAGAAATCGATTAGATATGGGAGGTAGTCGATTACGATTACGATTACTTCGGATTTTTTTCGAATGTAATCGATTGCGGATACGATTACTTCAAAATGCTGTAATCGTCGTAATCGATTACGATTACTAATCGCGATTACCCCATGTCTGCAACGGGGTCGTACGGTGTAAGTTGGAGCTGGAGTTCGGACACTATGGTTATGGGTTCCCAATCGAATTCTATCTAAAACGGACCAATAGATCATATATACTCGCAGCGTAGTGAAATAAGATGTTTTACCACATCCCGCTTTCAAGGTCGCTCGAAATTTATCGAAGGTGTGCTCAGCAAAGCTGAAACATGACGTGTATCATTCAAAATATGTGAACGTATCAAATTTCTACAAACTGCTCACGGTAGATTAGCACTGCAACGCGGAATAGCGAGAATATAACGAAAATGAAATCGTGTTGACGTTATGGTCACTTTGCGATTGCCACACCGAAATAGAGCAGCGTAACCGATGAACAATCAGAGGTTTCTCACACATTCAAGCTCTATAAAACTATACTTTCTCTTGTTCACGACCTGTTAACCCTATTTGTTCCGGACATGTTACTATAGGCAATCCGCAAACCTCGGATGGCAAATGTCCCAGACATACATACAAATACAAACATACAAATAAACCTGACATCGACGTAAATGTTTCGTCGTCCCAAATGGGGGCGGGATCCACAATGTCAAAAGCTTGACTGTAATTTTAAACATATTTTTGTAAGGTTCGAATTCCCTGGTCATGTCATAATTTTCAGCTGAGGTTATACTATGAACATCTCTAGCCTATTGAATACGCGTGCGAGGTACTAGCTATTATTTATTCTTAAATCGAAAAACAAAAACCAAACGTATTTGCAAGGTATATTAAGCTCTTTATTCGGGCGAGATTTCTTTGATAACTCGATAGGATGCACTTACATTGAAATAGCTGGCTCTATAGCAGGGATCGCCAACTCAAAACGGGTCGCGGGCCGCATGAATTCAATATCGAGATAAAAGAGGCCACAAAGTTTAGCAATCACATTTTAAAACTACATCAGTACAACGGTGTTGTCTCTCACGTGGGCGACGGGCATATCCATGGTTACCACAAGAAAGTATAGTATATCAGAGAAATGCAAATATAACAAAAATCGCTTTCACGGTCATCACTTTCATACTATTTCGAACTCTGAGCTGCGCACGATACCTGACAACACTTTTCAGCGACTCGAGAGTCGATATTGTGGTTAGCTATAGACACGGCCCTTGCTGCAAAACTATAATATCTAGTCGTATAGTTTGATCTTGTTGGGTAATAGCCCCCAGTGGTTTTCTAAGCATCTCGGTCTTGGCAGTGTCTGGGCCATTGCATATCATGTCAGCTAATCCTACCTTCATGGTATGCTAGGAATAATTATGTTCGGCACAAGCGAATAGCTTATATTGAACAACAACAACATTAATTTTAGACTGAAATCAATTTCAGCATTATAATATGCTTTACTAAGCGCTTTTTCCTAAATCACGAATGAGGCCGCGGGCCGCAAAATGTGACTTCGAGGGCCGCGTGTCGGTGACACCTGCTCTATAGACACGAGGAAAATAGAGGAATAATTGAGTAACGTATTCATGAAATGAGGATATTCTGCTCACTTTTCTTGTGGGCACAGAAGCTTTTCTACAAAGTCCTTCGCATTGGCAGAGATTTCATTGAAGCATTCGTCTTCAAAGTCCCATTCGCATCCGGTCACGTTTGATAATGTCTCCAATTCGTCATCGCCCATGAATGGAGACAATCCAGATAAACTGAATGTTAAATTGACATGTATCATTGGTTCAAGTAAATCCTTTTCATATAAGCAATAAAGAATTCGAAATTGACGTTTCAAACGTCATTTGACAAACGTGATCGAGGCTGCGTGGGGATGGGAATCGATCACATGGTTGTAATTCAGTGTGAATACAATCTTATCATTACATATTTAAACTCAAAAACACTCCATCCATATACATTCATATACATATGGAATAAAATACGTCGTAAATATCGAAGACTAGTCCAAGTAATTTCGACATCTTCCAATCTTTCACTGTATCGCAGTCTTGTGGCGTATTGAATGAAATTCTTATCAATAAATTGAATTGAGTTAAATATATCTATTGGCTGCATTCAAATTGTGGTGACAAACTAACATCAAATCCCCATATTATGCGGATTGACGTAACTCCTAACTGATGACACAGGCGACTGTATTGCGGCGGCGCTTGACTAATACCGTTTGCGTCGGAATCATTGATACCCGAGTTTAAATCTCCGCCCTCGGCCCCGCTCAGAACACTAGCTCCATAATCAAAACTAATCTTCAATGGGATAAGAATTCTCTTGGAGGCTTTTCATACACAACAAAGGCTATTTGATCGACATAATATAGATCCCGGTTCCTTATGAAATAACTCTGATAGCTGGACGCTGATTCCCTTGCAGAAATGACCCTATTGTCACGACAACGGTTTTCTAAAATTTAAAACACAAAGGCTTCGATTAATTTAGTGCCACACAACATTGCAGTTTTTGGTCAGGCCCGTCGAAGCTCGTAACAATGGAATCGTTAGGTAATCCAGTTAGCCACACTATTTCCTCTCCACGCAATTACAGTCTGCCGTGCGCCTAATCGGGAAGCCAGTTTTATAAGCAAGTCTGTGGTCTGACTAGGCGGGGGTTCGAACTCAAGCAACTCAAGTAGAAGTAGAAGTTGAGACGCAAAATCTACTCAAGTACAAGTAGAAGTAGAAATTTTGAGAGCAACCTAAGACTACTTGAAGTAAAAGTAGAATTTGCTGGTTTTAAATGTACTCAAGTAAGTAAGTAGTTTTGAGAACGGTCATAATATACGTTCGCATGGACTTTCAAAAGTTGCAAATTGAGCTATACGGAAGGTGCAGAGTAGTGCGGAGCAGATCGACAAATTTTCTGGTCCGACTCCGATCCAGTTTTTCAATTCTCTGACCCAGCTCCGATCAGGCTCCGGCCAAAAGTGAAAAAGTCCGGCCGGAAATCCGGTCCATCACGGTACGGTGGTTCCGTGAATTTATAGATATGGCTCTTTTATTTTCGCGCAGGCCAAAATTGAAAAATTCCGGCCGGGTATCCAATCCGGCTCCGGTCCAGGCTCCGCACTAGTGCAGAGAGCTTCATGTACAATGGATTGCATATTAATGCATCCCAGAAGGGATAAATTTCCGACAGCATGAGCATGTGACCGCATCATGAGATGCAAATGATAGTTTTGCTATGGAAATGAGATACTAATCTCTTGTTTACCCGAACATCCCGTTTTAGAAAATGTCGTGGCATGTTCCCTCGCGCTTATTACGGCCTTTAGTTTAGTCGAAGAGCAATACGGAGGAGTTTTATGGATACCGAGTTAACACTTTGCGCGATTCGTCTACGATGGTAAAAAATATGGCGTGACGTAAAACTGCTATATAGTGTAATTGCATTTTCGGAAAATAGAGGGCGATGCTACATCTTGCTTTCAAGCTTAAACATGTATGTTCTCTAGACAAAAGAACTGAAACTAATTTGAACTCCAAGTAATGATACTGCAAATTGAACGAGAAATACCGATACTACATCAGAAAAGCGAAAATGTATTTCATATATTTTGTCGAGACAGTTTTAACGGTGGTCTGCTAAAACAGATCTAACGCTCAAAAAGTCAGAGCCCACTTTTCCAGATTTGGACACGCCATGGGCTGCCAGATTACGATATGACGGGTAACTGCTAGATTGCGAAACGGTAGCTTCCGACGTTATGATGGGCCATATTTACTGTGATGAAATATGTCATATGGGCGACAATGCAGTACGAAGGAAACCATGCAGCCTGCTACCTAAATATATTTACTTTCGTGAAAACATATTTGTAACTCCTTATCTACTTTGTGTGAAGCGCGACGGAAATTCTGGGTTTGACTTAAATTTTCTTATAATTGACAGTTAGAGCTCCGTGAAAACAGCCCTATCATTCCCCAGTTTCTCTTTCCAATTGGAGGGTTACACTACTTCTACTTGACAAACTGAAAATAGCAAAAAGTAAGTAAGTAGATCACAAAATATTACGAAATAGAAGTGGAAGTCGCGAAAATTCTATCTACTTGAGTAAGTACCAGAAGTTGAGGAAAAGTACTTGAGTACTTCGACAAAGTAGAAGTACTTCGTTACTGACCACCTCTGGTTACACCACTATTCCAGATACACCAATCGTTCACCAATAGCAATATACTTGAAATCGTCGATAAATTGTAAATTCTGTCAGTTTGTCTGTACATTCCACAATTGGATTACCAAGTAAGGATTACCGATATTTGACTATAAAATATGCAAGATACATCGGCTACTAACAGTACATATGTCACCACTCCGACGCTCCACATATCCGTGCCGGGTCCGAGAGGATCGAAATTGACTACTTCAGGAGCGACGAATTCCGGAGTTCCGAACATCACTTTCAATTGTTTATTCGGACAATAGCGCCTTGCGAGCCCGAAATCCACTATTTTCAAATTGTCGATGCTGTCGGGTCTTGAGCACATGATATTCTCGGGCTAAAGCGTACAAAGCGGCGTTAGTGTTGGTTTTAATAGCTGGAAATGCATTTATAACTATGAAACACGATTAGATATAGGGCATACTAACATCGAAATCGCGTTCAAAAGGCCCGTGCGATAAGCAGTATTAGTTTCAATAGTGGTAGAAGAAATTCAGGTTCAGATACTATTTTGGTGAAAGATTGTGCGTCTTCGAAGTTTATCCTGAGATAATTGCACGCAGTAGGCTGCACTCGAATTAGGGCTGTCCATTTTCGTGGGTATGGGAGAACGCAGCCTGGCGTTCTGAATGATTTTTCTGTGATTACATGAAAAACTGGCGGTTTGGATTTAAACTGAGACCGTACCATATCGACTTATCTAATATACATATATATTTGTTCGTATCAAATCTTGGATCTTCACTTTTCGAGTCACCGAGGTGCATATATACTGCTGAAATTTGTCTTGCAATTGTTCAAATATTCCAACACTATACTATAGTAGCAAAAATATTAGGCTGGTATGCTATATTGAGAAAATTTGATTTACCTTCAAATCGAGATGTAAAATACTTTTTGAATGCATGAACCCAACACCCGCGCAAATCTGTCTCACGCATTTTACAGCAACGTTTTCGGTCAATTCGAAATTGTCGTCGATCACCCGATCAAATAATTCCCCTCCCGTTATTCTGATTAAACATACAGATGCGTGATTGGTTAAAGATAATGTCACGAAGTATGAAAATATTTACAATTCCATAACCAGCACAGCTTCCTTCGTGTCAAGAAAAGCCTCTTCGAGATGAACAAGCCTGTCGAATCGCAACTCAGCCATCAATTCGATTTCTAATTCAAGATCCTTCCTCTGACTTGGTCTGCTACACGAGCAGAATTTGCCCGCAAATATAGTTCCATTTGATTTGTGTTTAAGCTTATGGACGACGCCGAAACGCCCACTGCATCAAAATGGTTGTTTAAAACCCGTCAGCTACTGCTTGAGATTTGAGTCGCATTACCTGCCTAGCAGATCCAACGTTTCATAGTCACCAGAGAAATCTTCTAGGTCGCGGGTCACTTTCGGGGCACTACCTAAAGCAGATAGAAAGAGTAACAGAATTCGGAGGAATTATGGATTTACCTGAGGCATCCGCCATGATTCCTATCTGCTATTTTCTTCTTAGTCGGTCTCTATGCTGTCGACCAATTTTGGATTAGGACGCAAACTCTTCAATATGTCTAGCGAGCAGCTGCAACCTACAGCAATACGTCTACACGAAAGCTTGGCGTTTCGCGGTGGATTTCTCCTTACTAGCTCTCAGTTTTGACTCAGGGGGTTCAGTGGTTCACGTATGCTCGAATACCCGTTGGATCGAAGTTTAGAACAACGGAAAACAAAATTGCAATAAATCATATATTTGTACGTAGATAATGGATAACAGCATACCACTAATAATTTTATTTCGTTTAGGATACGACGATGACCAGCTGATCTTAGCCCATTTAATCCTCAGCATTGAATAGGTCAATCCATCTTTTTTTACTGATGTAAATATAAGGCCCACTTGTGGTTCTTATACATATTCATATGTAGGCCTACCCCTACAGTGGTCGCATTGCTCTGGCATAGCCTAGCCTAGCTATATAAAGTCAGCGGAACACAGTCTAGTTCGACTGTTCGAGTATACAACATGTGACCCCGCCAGGAATCTAACTAGATCACACTTCTATGTATCCTGCATAACCATTATTGCCTCTACTGCTCGCTGTTGAATAGCCGGAAATAGCCTACATGTCCACATTGTCCAATGATTCTATATCTGCTGTATGAAACGCGAAATATCAATTGTTATTGTCGTTGACAAGTTGGCGTGAGCTCACAGCTCACGAATTCCTTTGCAACGCCACCATACAAAATCAGTCACGCAGTAACACGGAAAAGTGTGCACATTACATATAACGCATGACTTGATAATCACTTCCACCTCTACATTCAGCGACCATTTCCGACGACAAGGAAGTAGAGACTCATCACGATTGACAGTTTGATATCTTATCAATCCTAAACAAAAATGCTTCATGTCAAAATGACGATCGAAGGAATGCATATATTCAATAGCCTATATAATGTATTCAAAATCAGGTGCGACCTCGAAATGATCAATCACATTCGATTATCATGCCAATTTTTGATGCATCTACTCACGAATCCAGTCATAGCCTACGTCCTGAGAATTATAAGACTTCCTTATCTTTAATCAATACTTCCGCATATATTACCGCGAAAACCGGACGAACTCAACGGTCAATAAAGTTCGACAGACGCAAATCTGCTAGCAATCAGATTGTGGCTCTCTGCTATTTCCACAGCAATACCGCGTCCGGCTTCTTGGTCCGGAGGTCGTGGATTCGATCCTCGGCTGGGTCAGACCAAAGATTCGAAAACCGGTATCTGCAGCTATCCTGCTAGGTGCTCAGCATCCATGGATAGCATGGTGGAGACAAAAACGGGGGTGCAGACCAGAGTTAGATCAATTGTAATTTGTAATTGAGCTGAATGTAATTCATTACATTTTGTCGTATAATTGTAATTGTAATTGAAGCATTTCTATTTTGTGTAATTGTAATTGTAATTTGATAAAAAATTTGCTCAATAACAATTTCATTTACATTTTTATGGAAACCTGACAGTCATAACATGAAATAATCAATCAATCAATCATTTATTCGTCACACCAGTGAAAATCCGGTACGGATCAGGATGACGACGAGGGGCCGCAAGGCCTTAAGGCCTTAGTACACAGTCGCCTCCTGTAATAATCTGCCGATTTACATCGGTGTTCTATGCTTGCCGCGCTATAACTAGATAATTAGGCCATGTTAAACTGTTTCTCATACTTCAGTAGCAACAGAAAACTTTGAAAATTACAATATAGGCTAAACCAGTGGTTCTCAAACTGGGTAACGTGAAAGCATCTGAAGGGGGGGCGCGAATCTCCGGTAAACTGAAATTATTTCCGCGCTTGGAGCGATTCACGTCCATTTCATAGTTATTGCTTTGCGTATAGTCCGAATTTCATATTGGAGAATTCTCTCATCAACAGTCATAACCTTCCATACCATCGAACTATCTGTGAGGATTGCTAACATTCTGGTTTCATTGTGTGATATGACGATAAGAGGGGGGGGACACGAAAAACTTCACTGTCAGAAGGGGTGGGGGGGGGCGTGTCTAAAAAAGTTAGAGAGCCATTGGTTTAAACTAAATCTTACTATATCAAAAATGAATGAACAACAAAGAAACTCTTCTGAAACCTGTGCTGAACCATTTCCTACACCATGGTCGGAGTTATATTTTTAAATCTCTAAACAGTATCGAGGCTTGCTGCAACAATTGCAAAAATAAATTCAAGTTTCCAAGCAAGGCTTCATCAAACTTGATCACGCATTTGTTGAGATGTTATCCCAATCTTACCTCCAATCTTGGCCGAATTTACTGGGTCCAGAAATTTTCGCACCCTAATGTTCATCAAATGCAATCTAACAGTTTCCGAGCAAGTGAAAATGTAAATGCGAACCAAAATGTTGAAATTCGTAGTTATCAGGAGGTTCTTTCCTTTTGCATTTATTTTAATTTTACACATCTTATCGGCAATGTTCCCTCCAATTTTTCACGAGTCTGCGCAAACGCGCCACGTACTGTGCAGGTCGTTGGACAACAGTGCGCAACCAGGCTAGCCCATAGGGTTATAACCCAAACTTCTGGGGTGCTTCGCCCCCCCCCAGACCTCCTCGGGCTCAGCGCTTTTTGCCGGTACTTATCGTCTACATTAGGTGCCCGATTAGTGGTTGTGTCGCCTCAACGCGCGAAGCGCGTAAAATTTAGATAATTCATGATTGAATCTCTCAATATGATCGGAACTGCATATGTATTGCTATCACTTTTTATCCTCTCTCATCTCACATAATCAGATTTACCGGTAGAGCGGATCGAGTGAGGTATGTTGAAAAAGGTAGGCCCTCTAAATAATAATTAAACCTCCTCGGAATACCTGTTGGTATAATGACGTCGTTACATGATGCTATTTCGTGACCTCCTATCTGCTATGTCAAAAGATATTGAAATCGCCCAAACGTACTGAATTAAAAGACGTAGGCTACACGATTTCAAATTGGTATTTCTTTACTGATATATAATGTTCCCTCGATATGTCGTTTTTCTTGTTGTGGGACTCGGATCGCCAGGACAGGAACTTTCATCGCTAGCCATTTAGTCGCCTATGGACAAATAAACATATATGTAGCCTATATATATCGAAATTTTCGGTCAGCACAAGGGCAGTTCTTTTCGGCCACGGTTTTCTCGCTACTGATCGTTCTGGCATTCCGCCATTCCCAGAAAATAATGCGCTATTGAAAAGATATCAGCATCGCTCACGCGTACGAGACCATACTGAAAGAAAAATCTCTTTCGTGAGGCGCACGTGATTGCAAATTCTTATTTCTTCACGGACGCAATATTTACCTTTGCGGGCCACACTTGTACCTCGGTTTCAGACTTCAGCGATAGCACTATTTCCCCTGGCAATGCTCCCTCTCATTTTCTACGAGACTACGTACCTGCGTGGTCCCTTGGACAAAAGTGCGCAACGACTGAAAAACATCACTTCGGATTTTTTGTGCGCAACTTAGATTTTCTGTGCGCAGAGACTGTTTCAGCACAGCGCATTTGCGCACGTGCGCAGCTTAGAGGGAACATTGCTTATCGGTATCATCCTTATCGCTGACGCCTTACCAATTACATTTCATTATCCTCACTCAGCTCTGAGTAGCCTAATCGTTTGATTACATTTCATGGACTGTCTTGTAGCCTATTCGCTGTTAGTCACTCAAACTTTTGGTTCTTAACAGTAGCTTGAAACATTTTTCTGTGTTTGTAGTTTTCAGTACTCATGATTAGGAATAGTTCGAATACGTTCGAGTTTATTTTTTAAATAAAGGGTATTCTACGTATCATGAATGAAACATGAATACTGAAGAGCTTGAGATTGTTGCTAATTACGTCGCTACGGTTGTCAAAGAACACCTCTCTGCCGAATCAGTTACATATTCAACAGTAATTGTAATTGTAATTTGAAATTTTTAGCATTGACTAATTGTGATTGTAATGCGATTGAAACATGCAATGGAGTAATTGTAATCGTAATTGAACTGAATTATTGTAATTGCTCCAACTCTGGTGCAGACTAGGTGACCTTAACGGTCTTATAGCATCTCCGTCGCCAATGCAACTCGATGGTGCAGGCGAAAAAGAATATCATCTCTCTCTCTCTCTCTCTCTCTCTCTCTCTCGCCCTCTCTACACGAACATATCCACCTGTATAATTAGTTGTCCATGTTTAAACTCGATGATAACATTCCGCGTCAGGTATCACAATCATCAAAGTAATCGATTGTGACTACATTTCCTTCAGATTGCGATTGTGAATTTACGGTCCCGAAGTAGCCGAGAACGAGAACAATTACATTGACAAGTAATCACGATTATTCAAGATGTTGCTTCCCTTGAACTTGGGCGTTGGACACATATTCCTCGACCATGATTGAGATGAGACTGCATCACGAGAAAACAATTTTTTGCAAAGTATGATATTATTTGGATGCTACGTCACACTGTATCGTTTGTGCGTGTGGTGGGGAGGGGGGATGAGTAGTGAGAAAGGAAATGGTAAGGAAAACATCAAAAGAAAGACACTTTATCGGCCACTGTTACGTCGGGCATTATACTACTAGATATACTAGGCTTAGGCTTACCAGATTTTCAGCACCCAAAAAGAGGAGTCCCGTAACCGCAGGCAGCGCATACACAGTTAGATTCAGAGGTGGTCAGTAACGAAGTACTTCTACTTTTTCGAAGTACTCAAGTTGTTTTCCTCTACTTCTGGTACTTACTCAAGTAGATCTGATTTTCGCTACTTCTACTTCATAATATTTTGTGATCTACTCACTTACTTTTCGCTATTTTCAGTTTGTCAAGTAGAAGTAGTTCAATCTTCCAATCAGGTATATAGTCTGAGGAATTCCGGAGCTGTTTTCACGGAGTACCAACATTTGATTTCCATAAAAGTTATGAGTAAAGGCCAGAATTTCCGTCGCGCTTCGCGCGCAGTGGATACGGCGTTACCAGATGATTTCACGAAAGTATCGATGAATATAATTTAGGCATCGGGCTGGCGTGATTTCATTCACACAGGGATATCTAGAATTATATATATCTAGATATCCCTGAGTCCACACCACATTGTCGCCCTTCGCGCATATGAAATAATTCATCGCAGTATATATGGCTCATCATAACGTTTGAAACTGATGTTTCGCAATCCAGCATTTAATTACTTGTCATATCGTAATCTAGCATATCCATGGCGCTTCCTAACCTGGAATAGTGGACTCTGATATTTTTTGTTAGTTTTAGAGCTGTTTCAGCATACCACCGTTGATACTTTCTGGACTGAAGGCATGAAAAACGTGTTCCACTTTTAGAACTAGTATTTATGTTTCATTTTCAATTCCCAGTATCATATACTTTGAGTTATAATTAATATCAGTTCTTTGGTATGGATACCATGCATGTTGCAGTATGAAAGCAAGTGTAGTAATGCCTTTAATTTCCGGAAATAAAGCTACACAATATGGGATTTTTACGGTCCACCATATTTTTAATTAACGTTTACTAATCACGCAAAGTGTTTACACCGTATCCTATACAACTTCTCCGTATTGCTTAACGACTAAACTACGGACCTTATAATATGCGGGATGGTGCCATACTATGCTATTTTTTAAAACGTGCTGTTAGAGAAAACAGGATAAGTATCGCATTTCCATATCAATCTTATCATTTTCATCCCACGATGTGGACGAATGCTTATGCTATCGACAATTTGATACCGGCTGCTGGTATGCATCAATGTGAATCAAGCTCGTCACCTTTCCATAGCTCAATTTGCACCTTTATACAATCCATGTGAACAAATTAGGATCGTTTTCACAACTACTTACTTACTTGAGTACTTTTAAAGTCAGTCAATTCTACTTCTACTTCAAGTAGTTTTAGGTTGCTTATGGAAAAAAGTACTTCTACTCGTACTTGAGTAGATTTTTTCGCCGCTACTTAATTCTGCTTCTACTTGAGTAGCTTTCTTGACTACTTTGACCACCTCTGGTTAGATTCCATTCTGTACATCATACGTATTGTTATTGAGGCCTATTTTTTTCCTTTTTATAATTCGGGAGAGGATACAAAAGTCATGAAAAAACGACTGAACATATCGCGGGCAGCGCGCAGAAAAATTTCATATTGAAAGAAAGCATCTCAAGAATACTCCACCTTAAGTCAATATACAAAAAAATCGAATGTTTTTTTGGGGTGGGGGTGAGGGGGATGAGGATGGCCCTTACAATTTCCTCCTGGCTACGCCATCGATGTCACAGCGAACGTCGAAAAATGTTTGCAATAACAATTAGGAAGGTAGAGCTGCAATTTGTTTCAAAAACTTTTTAAATCAGAGAGAGAGAGAGAGGGGGCACGTGCACAGTAATCGGTATCAGATAGGAATGATCGATACGTCCGTGGTCAACTACTCTGATCACACCCTCATCAAATAGGTACACTTGTCTTTGTCTCTATACAGACTGGCTGTAAAAATGTTAGTTAAAAAAGGAAAAGAAATAAATAAACGATGGTAGCAAAAGATCAAAAGAACAATTAATGAAACAATGTCTGGACGAGGTATATAGGACTAGTGTGAACGACAATAAGTGGTGATTAAGTATAGGTCTTTTTGAACCTATCATTTAAATCTGCAAATCAGGATTCATATCTACATTGCACCGTATTTTTTCGAAATAAACACAACGTCTCGCATAAATGTTTCGTTAAAAGTAGCCTAGTGGTAATGATAAGCGCCCACCAATCTGACGGACTCAGTTCGATTCCCGTCGGAGGTTTATCTGGGCTCCTCTTCCCCCGCCGTTGCCGATCTTACTGCGACAAAAAGCCGAGAAAAAGACCCGACGAAAGGAAGCACTCAAAAGGAATAGAAAGAACTAGTAGAAAGGGCCGCGGCTTCAAAAAAAGATCAACATGGAAAAGAGCTGTGACATCGGGCACTCTTGGCCGAGGTCATGGATGTTAGAGTACCGCAATCTCTATAGTTAGAGCAAAGGATCGCTACTGCTGCGTGTCGTTCGACATCCTCCTATCTGATCATGACATCGCATTGTGTCTTATCGCATTGTACATTGTGTGTGACTTGTTCAGATGAAAAATAAAAAAATAAAAAATAAGAAATTGCTTGAAATGCGAAAAAGAGGGGGTTTTGGCATTTTTAGCGTTCGCGGAGGACCATTCACTATTATCCTAGGAATATAAGACGAATAACCCGATAAGAGGAAATGTGGTAATCTCAAGTTATAACAGAACAGAAGGCCGAGGGGAGTGTTTGATTGATAGAATGTACTAGCTCGTTTCGAAATTATACTCAGTTTATTGCATTGCACACAGTGTACACGGTTATGTCTTGAGCGGATTGAAATAGAAGAATCGCTCGAGATAGAAGTGTTATCTCTCATGCGGGTTGCCGTGGGATAGAAGTGCCATGGGATAAAAGTGCCATTTCTCCTACGGGTTGCCACGAGACATTTTATCACACCTGAAAATACGAAAACCTCACAGCGAAGTTTATAATCCCTGACTGTATTCAAGATAAAGGGTCACATGTTAGATTTACAAAGTCTATACCATAGCAATTTCCAACGTAGCTACGTTGTAAATAGCTACGATTAGCTCAGATGAAACTATCGAATATGACTATCAGAAGGATCGACGAAAAGTTTCCAGCCATGCATTGAACCGGAACGGTTACCATGGGGACGTCTACATCGCTATCCCCGCATTGATATGCTCCAAGTTGGTAGAAGCTCGGAGCTTTAAGTTTAATAGCGTTTTTATCCCAATATATGTAGAAATGTACGACAACGACGGGGAAGATGAGCCAAAGTGTAGTTTTTCTACGTATGTTGCGGAGGGAGACAAGCTCTTTAATGCCGAAGAATACCAGAAAGCTCTCGAAAGTTACACCATGGTAAACATTGCCGAATGGCGAATGGTTGTTTATCAGGAACATGCATATAGAATGTATACGTACATAAACACAAGTTTTTCAAAATATTCAAACCACTATTTCGTGGATTATCGAAATGAGATAGATATAAGATATTACATGATACTATCGGTGATGTATGTAGCAAGTCATTTTGATTTTAGAACACTCATCCCAACCCCAAGTCTCAGTAGTATGATATAATTTCAAAAGCACCATTTCGTAGCGTGCATACTTATTCAAAAAAGGAACAATGCAAAGTTTGACCGTCACTCCATATTGTAGTAAGCCACATGCCGATACTGTACCAAACTGTACTGTCAGTCACCCAAACGGTGTAAACGCTGATGTGCATTGAAGCACTGTATATTGATACTAGTGATTTCGGTGTGCGGAAATTCCAGAACTGGTTTTCCTGTGGACATGAATCACTTAATAAGTGCATTGTGCCATCATGGCTATAATCAGTATCAGTTTAGTATAGACAGACAGACAGACAATTATTGCTTTGTCAAACATAAAATTATTATGTTTCTATTAGTAGTGAGTGAAATTCTGGTACTTATGTGGTCATTATTATGCGAGGGGCGGGACGGCTTCCTGTGTTGCGGTCTTGTAAATTTTATAAAATCATGAGGCAAGACACAAGTATCCCACATAATCCCATAATCAAGGCTAAGCTTGTTTAGTCATCAACATTACTTTGCCATGTTAGCAGTGACTTGTGCATCAGAAATCAGAGTTTTCTTCATTAATTTATTGCTGCTTTATGGGTTACTCGTATGCAGTGACCAGATATTTGCGGGTGCATGGGACGCTGATTCCATAGTGAGATTTCAATTCTATTCTATCACATTTCAGGCATTGTCAATTCGAGAGCGAGACACAGACAAGAACTGTCTCGTAGCACGTTCGAAATGCCACTTACAAATCGGAAACGCTCAAGAAGCCCTCAAGGACGCCGAGTCTTCCCTTTCAGAAGACAAAGAATTTCACAAAGTCAGTGGATCTGTATTTCAACCTCATATTTTTTCTTTGATAACCAACCGATCTTTTCGCGTTTAGGGTCTGTACCAAAAGGCGGAAGCACTTTATCAAATGGGCGACTTCGAATACGCGTTGGTCTTTTATCACAGAGGTCACAAGCTGCGGCCGGAGCTGCAGGAATTCCGTCTCGGGATTCAAAAGGCCCAGGAAGCCATCGACAACTGCGTTGGGAGTGAGCTCTTGTTGTTTGTCGCTTTCGATTGGTTTTCTCTAAAAGAGGCTTGATTGTGATAGGTCCGTCTTCGGTTAAACTTGAGAACAAGGGAGACTTGTCGTTTTTTAACAAAATGGACGAGGGTAAAGGAAAGGCGAAACAAAACAGAAATTACAGGTGAGTTGTTTATTAAATTTTTTGTCGTTGGTTTTTCCAACAATTTTATCTGTCTCATAAAGTTGGAGCCGTTATTATTAAGGTGTAAATTAAAATTGTGGCAATTATGCGAATAATCTGACCATGAGCATTATTCAAAGTATGGGCTAACATTGTTTTTTTCGTCGCTTTAGCATACTGAACTATTGTGAATTATCATAAAACAATACTTTCCTTTGAACTCCAAGAACATTGACACTTTGTTTAATCTACTATATTTACTATTTTGTAATTATAACTGTCGCACGAATGGGGGTATGCATGGTATGCATATGCAGTGCATATTATGCACAGATCGTGTGTATATATAACATGCATTTCTATGCTACATGAGCCAGTGTGTATGCTACATGAGCCAGTGTGTATGCTGAAAAACAGCAAGGACAAAAATACAGACGTTCTGTCCTATCTGTCGATAAACAAATAGCACATCATTACAAACAGCCTACATGATTTGTGGTGAGGTTTACTGCAAATTTCCAAAGTTGGTCAAAAACAAATAACTCATGGTGATATGATTATGGACTACATCCACTAAATTTCTGCAGTTTTTGAAGTCTGAATACTTACTTTTATAATTGGATTCATTAATTTTGTAAAGTAAAATGTAGATTTAGGATCGGTTTGCATCAATTTTACGGCTGAAATTGTTATAACAACCGAGCAAAATGGCCACTGGATCATGGATATTGAATATTCATTCGAAAAGTGCACATATTTGCATTGACATGCTTTGATGCATCTGAGGATTTTGAAATTAGCCTCGACTCGACACCTCGACCAAATCTACTCATGGAAAATGCTTACTTCAGTAATTTTGTGATCCGTCACTTTCTATTTATGTTTAAATTAGTTGTGGAATATCTTGGAAGTATCTACATTTACTTCCAAGTCTGCTTTAACGTCTTCTCCTGGTTTGTTACTATCAGCTACTTAATCTAGAAAAGTATGGTAGTAATGAAGTCGTGGGCTGATATCTAGCAATGCAGAATCAGGCTGGTGCTACACATTTCATGATTGACGAGAAGGCTTAGGAACTCTATCCATAGTCAATCACGTGTGGGTTTGGATTGCGATTGAGATACTGAAGATGCTTTTAATAATGATAGGCATATTTCTTGTACGGCACCACTTCTCCAATCATGTCAACACTTGTGAAGGAACACTTGCATTAATATTTCCTCACCATCCTTTAGACAACCAAATAAAGCTACTCAGAAGAGTACTCGTGTGCAAAATACAAACAGCGGAACGAGCAGTAAAACAGCCAAAGCACTCCTCGGCGAATTATATGCTGATAAGGAATATCTTGAAAAGTTGCTGAAAGACGACGGTGAGACTTTTCTATACAAGACAAACCTCAACATCAGTCTCCGTGTTAATCTTGAACTCTAATTCCCCAACGTGGTGATACTTCCAGCCATAGGCATATTCACATCATCTGCATCGGTATTCTTGATTCATTTTTCCATCAATGACCAGATGTAACTGAGCGAATTCAATATTTGTAGAGTCATTTAACTGATGGACTACATTCCCTCATTAAAAATTTTTATGAGTATAATTCCAATTTGATATATATTCAAGCATGACCGTAACCGTCATCAGTGTATATTGCAACTTTCAAAAGCATTATCACAAATTTCTGTTCCGCAGATCTAGTCAAAGGCACGTCAGGCGGCATGAGTATTTACGATCTTGTTACGTCCGGCATAAGCTATCTTGACACAAGAACTGAATTTTGGCGACAGCAAAAACCGATGTACGCTCGTAAACGCGACCGGGCGCTTATGAATCAAAAATGGTCGAATCGCAAAAAAGCCGATTCCTCCTACGACGAACCCACCAAGTCCATTCTCAACAACCTTGAAGAGATCGACCAAGGTATGGCGAGATGTACTTGCTTCGCGGCCTTCACGGTGCCAATATTATTGCCGTTATTGACATGGCCAGATTGATTTTGTTTTTTGAAAAATGTCGTTGACTCAATCACAGGAAGCCAATCTGCTAACCGAATCGAAATCTGAAACCAGCCGAATTAAAACGACTGCATTTACGTATAGAATGCTTTCCGGTTTGTGGTTCACTGGTTCAAAAATAAAATGACTTGTTTCCGTCCTATCAAAACCGTCGACTCCCCACTTGAAAACAAATATTGAGACTGCAACTGTGACTCCATTTCCCTAGTGGTCGAAATGCAGAGATGGCTGAAGTAATTCCTTAAATTTCTTCTTAATTACAAGTAGAAGTAGTGATTTTCAGAGCATGCCTACACTATTTCAAGTAGAGGTTGTATATAACAGGCCTGAGAAGTCCTCAAGTAAATATTTTGAAGAAGTATATTTGGACGAGTCGTCGCAAACTAGTATTTGTCAATGCTTCTGCCTGGTTTCAAGGCACAGTTTTTGAAGTAATGATCTTTTAACATCATAAATGCTTGCTTTGCCCAATTGTCATGGCAGCTTCACTCATGAAGCTGATGTGAACCTATTTATGTACTATTTTCTACTTGAAACATTTATAAATGCAGAAGGCAAGTAGTTTGACTTCAAAAACTGTTAAAGTACTTGAAACTTAACGATTTCAGCAAGTAGTTACATCTCATAGTTCTTACGACAATTTGACACATAAAATGGATGCAACTTATCCCAAAAATACTTTCTACCATCAAAATCCAAATTGTAAAAAGTAAGTCTCTTGCCTGAAAAACTGATCAAGAGGTAGTGGAAGTTGTCTAAAACATAACCATGTCATATTTAGTGATATCACTGTCGATATACAAAGTTTGAAGTCTCTACTAGTTGGTGATGATTACCCTTGACGAGTCTCTTCAGATAACCACTTTAGTAAATGGTGCAAGCCTACCTGAGTACGAAAAATAGAAGTACTCTGTCAATATCCCTGTCTAGGAAATCTTCAAATTTCCCGACTGTGACCCCTACTACGACTCCAACTCCCCACTTCGCTTATACCGTCTAATATCTTCTTTCCATAGCCTTGGCGGATGGACATCCTAGCGACAGCCTCACTCTGGCCAACAAAACGCTCAAGAGCGTGATGAGGATGAAGGAATCGGATATCCCGAACAAGCCCGACGTCGTCGCCAACTTGCACAGCTGCATCGGTAACGCCCACCTCGAGCTCGGACAGACGGACAAGGCCTTGGAACATCACCAGAAGGACTTGGCGATCGCCGATGAACAGTGAGTAGATTGAGTACTAGGTGTTGTAACCAGAGGTGGCAGAAGTGAATGGTGTTGCTAGTCTGTAAAGTTGGATTGTTATGCATCACTATTGTGAGTGAAATTGTTAACGAGGATGGAGCTAAATAGGGCTGGTATCATCGAAGCTTGAGTAATTTTTACAAACATGAATCTATTTGCATTATCATTAGTCAAGTTGCTAAAAATATAAATATTGTCCTCCTACCAGAGTTTAGAACCACTTAGGTTTACCGTAGATTATGAAAACCTAAACACGTTGGCTCGTTCACTTATCGTTCTATCTACCTGCAGCAATTTGGCGGACGCAGAATCGAGGGCGCTGGACAACTTGGGACGGGTGTACGCCAGAATCGGCGAGTTCAGAAAAGCGATCCAATGGTAGAGTATTTGTGCGTCACGACCGCAAATTCACTCTAATTGTTTGTTTCAACATCTTTCGAATAAACAGCTGGATGCAGAAGATCCCGTCCAGCCGCTCGTCGCTCGAGAGCACCTGGTTGTATCACGAAATCGGACGGTGCCACCTGGAGCTTAACGAGTGCGAAAAGGCCAAGGAGTACGGACAGAATTCGCTGGAAGAAGCCAAGAAGGCCGAGGACGACGTGTGGCAGCTGAACGCCAGCGTCTTGATAGCGCAAGCGGAAGGTGGGAATCATTTTTGTTTTCTTACACAAATTCGCACAGAGCTTAGTCACGAACATTGCGACGTTTGGTGTGATGCATTTTTTGTTACGTACATTTCGGTCGTAACCCAACTGGTAAAAGTAGCAACATTCGACCAATTTCACAGTCAGACTTTGGCTTCGAAACAGCTTTACCCATACTCGGTCAGGACCTATAATCGCAATCATATTAATCAGCGCCTGAGCAGTTCTATTGTTTCATACCATACGATACACGAGACACAATGCAATGAACAGATAGCAGGATGTTGAAACGACCAAGTACAGCAGCCTATCAATTCAACACCCACTACTGTTGTCATTAGTATTAATGCGCGATGTAACAGTGTTTGATCTTTCGGGCTGTATTTCTTTTGACACATTGCTCTTCACTATCTTCCTTGCATTTGTCCTTCATTTGGTCTTTTTCTGGACTTAATTGTAATGACACCGTAAGAACAGTGATGCAAGGGACAAGGAGCCCCGATAAACCTCTGACACTTCGAAACATGCTACAGTCAAGACTTGAATTGATGGCGGCGGATTAATATACTACGCCTACTCCCTTGTCTTGCCTTTGACTCATTTTATATCTGGTCAGGGAGTTAGATCCATCCCAGAACACTCAAGATCTAGATAGGAGCTGCAATAACCAATTTCATTATCCTGCCCAGGTTCATCAGCAGTGTGTATCGCCATATCGTATTTTCATCTCTGATGTTATGCTGCGGCTGAAATTTTCATCCCGAGCACACCCATAGCAGCATATTTATGTTTGTGTAAATGTGTAAACATTCTTGCCTCTCTACCCAGTAAAACTCGAAGAATATCAGCTGGCAATCGAATCGTTTGAGCAATCACTTGAGATGGCAAAGTTGCAAGGGGACGACGCGGCGGAAAAAGCTATCACCCGCGCTCTTGTCGACATCCGTGACAGGTAAGGGGAGTCTTTGGTTTGGAATGACATACTGTTAAACTTTGATGCATTGAAACAGGATCGAAAAGAGAGACAGCGAGTCTGGGGATGAAAATAAGAAATCGGGTACGTGTTTGAGAAGACATAATGGCGTCGGAATGATTTCAGTTTGATTACCTAATATTTGCTACTAAGAAGTGTAGTAAAGCTTTCGTTGAATAAATCGCAGTCCATCTTCGAAGACCTGGCCCCCTAATTAGTTGTTTGCATACATGTGTCTCATCTTCTCACCTGTAAACTCATATGGGATAATACACAGCTGACCCCCCCCCCCCCTTACTATGACTATCAGTGCTATCACACGTCGGTACTTACAGCGGCATATTTTCTATTTTCTAGACTCCTCTTCTGAAGCTGCAGATGAATCAGGAGAGACAGCAGAAGCAGAAGAGACAGCGGACGCAGAAGAGAGTCAATGATGAATTCGCGAATACCGGAATACTTACTCAGTTTTTGTTAAAAATTTGTAACTTCATAAATTCTCTGGCTATATTACATTGCACGAACGACCATACGTCACTGAGTTTTCAAGAGATTCCAGTCACTCGGCATGCCGGAAATCTTTACCACAGCCGATCACTAATCTTGACACTGCTCGTCGCTCAATGACACGGGGTAACAAAATTTGGAAATATTGAGGGAAGTCCGTGATGTGTTACAGGGTTTAATATATTATCCATGAAATTTTGTTTTGCTTTTACATGCTCAAAGTATCTAATATAAGAGGAGTTTCTGTGTCCACCTGGCGGGTAGAATGAATAGGATTGACGGGAGACTTGAAACAGTTGTTAGGGACATCTCTAAGGCCTTTGGCTCATTAGGGATTTTCTGTGTGTTTCTTCGTGAAAATGTGATCTCAGAATTTCATTCAGTCGTGGGTGATATGATAAAAATGTACTAGCATTCGTAAAGCGGCGACCCACTAGATGCCCAAGACAATGGCATCTACACATCATCTTACCAATCTCCTTAGTGACATGTCTGACGACTTAATAGCCAATAATGCAATAACAGATCCCATAGATAGAGACAACATCTCAGCTGGCATCGAAAATCAGAACATAGAGCCAATACTAGTGTGAAAGTGACCCGTAACGAAGTACTCTACTCTTTCTGCGTTCTAAAGTGAGTCACGTTTTTTTGCACTACTTACTCGACTGGTTGTTTTAGACTACTTACAATTCAACATGTTTTGAAGCCGCAATACTTCGTATATTGTTGTTTGTTTTTTGGGTTATTCATGGTGTTTGTAGACTACTATGGTCATTTACACCAGGCCGATATTTTTTTGTTTTTCCCGTAACTGCCGACTTATAGCACGGCCCACCTCTAGGCTTTTGTAAGACACCGCGTACACGGATGAGGTGACGAGGAGGAGCCTAGGCAAACCTCCAACGCTTAGGTATCGGAATCCGGAAGTCGACCTCGGTCGGACTCGAACCCGCACCCATTGGTGTTGCAGCCGCGGATTATACCACTGCGCTATCTCGCCACACACTTCGTATATATTTTGTAAAGTAGAAAGCATACCAACCGGATGACGTAAACCCTGTATCAGGATAACAGTAACATTTTCGAAAATCATGACTATTTTCAGCATCACTTGTCTTCCCATCTTGGTCGAAAAGATAAACATCGTGTAATTTTGAAAACAGTCACTCAAAACTGTTAGTATACTTTTAAGGCCTCTCAATTTCTTCCTCAAGCAGTATTCACATGTAGTAGAAAGCATACCAACCGGACGACGTAAACCCTGTATCAGGATAACAGTAACATTTTCGAAAATCATGACATTTTCAGCATCACTTGTCTTCCCATCTTGGTCGAAAAGATCAACATCGTGTAATTTTGAAAGATGTCACTCAAAACTGCTTGAGTTCTTTAAAGGCCTCTCACACTCAATTTCTTCCTCAAGCAGTATTCACATGTCTTGTGGATCTATTCTTTTTTGGTGCTTGATATATCATTAGACTATTTTTACCACCTCTAATAAAGCCACACCTGACACCAGTTCATTCACTCTCTCCACTGTGCGTAAATGACAAATGGTAATGTATTGACAGCGCAGTCACAAAACACTATCCTAATAGCTCAAGCGATATTCAAGTCTGACAAAAAGCTGACAGGATCTCCTAACCACACGACAGCACCTTTGTCTGCTCCGTTTTTGTCTCTACCTCCACCGAAAATCCAATATATGAAAGTAACCAGACAACAGGAAATAGCATCAAAAATTGTATTGTTGTACAGCAGTTATGTGCAAATATCTTAAAATCTCTATGAACAACAGAATGTAGCTTGCACCGTGTCCCGAACTAAAATCTACAGTACCATCAAATAAAACGTTGCCTAAGCGAAAAGTAAGCGCAATAAATAAGTTATTCAAAAGCTATCACTAAAATATCAACTAAATTGCAGTCCCGAGGTGTTGCAAATCAAGGCACGGGCGGCGTCATCGGCAATACCGACGAGTAGTTGTGATTTTCGGTCTGAGCGTGATGGTATCTGCTACGGTTGGCGTAGTCTTCGTTGTCGCAAGTTAACTGCTCCGGTACCGTGCTCATCACGATGGGGCCGTGAACCAGAGAGACTCGTTCCTGATTCGTAGACCTTCGAAAATTGAAAGCGATGCAACAATACCAGACTTGGAGTCGACTTTTATCAAAATACATCAGCCAAGGCTGTGTCAACAAAAGGAGTTCGTGTACCATCCAAAAAAAGTACATTGAACGCTCTTATCCGAAAGCTCATGCTGGTGACGTCATAATTTGTGATACGATTGTTTGTATACAATGTTCTTTCCAATTCTCTACTAGTCGCTGACGATTACCCCTGACGAGTGTCAGCCAAAAATATTTTGGTTCATTTCAATATGAATATACCATTCAACTGAATACCAGACTTGTACAACTAGATAATTCAGTTGTTTAGTCGGGCTGATTACAGTGAAATGCCGGTAATCTAATTATAATCAAATTTGTGAAATCTTTCTATGCTCAAATTCCTGGTTTTCCTGAAAATGCTACAGGATAACACTGTACACTGTACAAAGTAGAGTGAAACCAAGCTTGCTGTACACGCATAAGTTTTTTCGAATTCATTAATATCATTTCAAATCTTATTTGCAAAAAAGCTGTGTCGCTATAATTCAACTTTTAATCGAATTTGGAAACGCTGTACCGTAACCTTACTTTCCGCCTTTCCTGAGAGACTTGAACAGCCCCACGATCCAATCTTTGAAGCTGAAGTTGCTGGCGACGCCGGGACTCAAGCCGCGTCCAGCTTGCGAGATGTACAGCAGCAATATCGTGAAGATTAGGATGTTGATGAGACTGTACATCCAGTTGATGAGGAACATCACTACAATACTCAGGACGACCTGAAAAAAACATTAGATATTGGTCCACGGACATTTCATGTACAATTGTACATACTTTGCCGTGTGACACTTGCGTATGTGGGTTAAAGTTAGGGTTAGCTTTGGGATTGTAAAGGCAAATAAATGCTCCAATCCCGCAGGCTAAAACCCACACGCTTGAGTATAATTTTCATTTGTTGCATGCTGAATGTCAGGCAACCATACATTTTTCGTAGTACATATAATCACAACCAGATTAAACCAGTCACAGATGCTGTGTAAGTGCAGGTATGATCAGGTCAATGATACGTTTCCCAGCACCAATGTCGAGTCATGGACTATCAATCTTGCATTGCAAGACTATTGACGCGTTTAAAGCAAGCTACAAGTGAAACTAATTCATCAAAAGGAATGTGTTCTCCATACATTTTTACAGAACCAAATATATTTGTAGGCATTTATTCACGATAGAAACAGCTATAGGATGGTCAAAAAAGTACTCTGTACAAGACTCGTTGCGAATGCCAACGATAGAAAAATGTGTTGAGTTGAGAACAACAGATATACCGCAAATTCCTTATAAAATTGTATTTAATAATAGCTATGAATAGATATAGGCTGCTGCGACGGGATTAAATGATTGGGGATAGTCGGTGTGACATCAGCAAGACAAGGAGCAACTAAATCACAATAATCAGACACAAAGTACAATAGTAATACAAAACAATTACCCCAAACAACGACATCCACCGGTTACATAGCACAGTGTACCATTCTGTTCCTGATTTGACATCCGCATACACTTTGCGGTTTTCGTTTGACGCGTCGACATGACTTTGAGCTTCGTTACAAGAATCAAAGCCTTGCTCTGCGGGACCGCTTGGCGCAGGACCAGTAGGTTCTGCCACTTCCGAGGCTGACGTGTCAAACGCGCCAACAAACGATTCCTGTTCCGTTTCCTGCAAATTGATCAGAGGTGGTCAGTAACAAAGTACTGTACTCAAGTGGGTATGATTTAAGATTTTAGCATTTAACATACACATTTATCTCCTGTGAAGTCGGAATGACATGAGTAAGGAGCATTAGCTTGTAGCTATGTTTGACTTCCTTCAAGGACGCAAATGGTTATAAAGAAAAGCGAAGCATAAAAACGGTTTTAGCGATAATCGAAAGCATCAAAGAAATTTCCTGATGAAATAAAATTTGATGCCGGCCGCTACTCCGAGATTTGCATTAGCCTTGATAACATCACACATCAATATTAGGGCTGTTCAAAAACAACTTTTTTTTCAAATCAGACTGGCTATTTGATAAAATCGTTGCGTTACCTAGAAAAAATGCTGCACACCAATTTTGTCTCAATTCCAACATATAGTGACATTGCTATAAGAGAAAAAGTTTTGGATTTTGGATATAGGCTGTCCCATGAAATTGTTAGATTGTCTTCAAAAACGATGCACAACAACCTGGACTCAATTCAAACCAGTAGAAACGAGGTTATTGATGTTTAAAATTCGATATTACCAATCATAGTATTTACAGTGATAGACCTGTAATAAATAATTGAGAATTTGCCACTGTAAATACTATATTCTTCAAATCCAAGATTTTGTACTTTAATTACTTTGCTTGTACTGGTTGAAATTTGTCGTGCATTGATTTTTCGGACAGCCTAACAATTTCATGGGGTAGCCATGCGGAAAGCATGTCCAATGTACATAAATGAACTCCCATCATATGCATAAGTATCCACTGAAATACTCAAATAACGTTGCATTGATCAATCAGTTTTATGTCAAACATCTGCTGTTAATTCAAAATAGTCAGTTGGAATACAATTTTAACAATTTATCTTGAAACAAAATTGTTGTTGCACGATTTATGCTTGTAAGCAATTTAGTGCAGTCTCTCGAAAGGTTCCAGCAATAGTCTGTCATGATATGTTCATCTCATCTATGTTGATATCTTTCTTTTGCTGTTTTGGTGGAACCTTTTCCCTGACTTTTCACTCTAATCACAAAAATGAACAGGAAATATATCAAGATGACTGAACAGGGAGCAAACTTTAATGGTCATATTCGCTTCAACTTTTTCACATGCAGATACCAATTTTCGGACCCACTGTTTGTAATCTTCCAAAAAGTTTTATTTACTGTGTCTCAGAAGGAATTCAATGCAGTGAGCTACTTTCCTAATATGAAATTGGAATCCTTCATCCGTATTCGAATATGAGGTCCATCAACGATACCAGCTTTAAACCGCTCGTTTATTAGGAGTACTAGGCATACCCACTTTGAGTTCGCTCAGCAGAAAATTGTCCATTTACAAGTCAAAAGAGTTGAGATTTTAAGGAATAATTTGACAGCTTCATACCCCTCCTTCATCTTGGTAAAATTACCACTTGATACAGGAGAAAATGTATTTTCGTTGTGCTTGTGCAATAGTTCAATTTCAAGGCTTGACAAACTTCATTTTCCACAAACAAGGGGGGGGGGGGGTTCTTCATAGGCAATTATCTATTGATGCACAGTAAAAAGTAAAAAAGCTACGATTTACTTCCTACCAAGTGAAATATTTAGGGGGTAAATACGGCTCTTGAAGTGTATACGTATTTTCTAAACTGGAATCAATGTGGCAAAACTAATGCGATATTTGTAATCAGCACCCTTGAAAACCCTAGACACGACTCGTAGATGACAAATTTGTTTTTTTCATTTTGTTGACCAGTGTATTCAATATTGGCGTCATTTGCCATCACAGACCCTCAATAGGATCCCTTTTGTTCAAGATAAACTCATCCCAACCCAGAATGGTTCTATGCAAAAACTACAAAATCCATTCAGGATCCGCCCCAAAGCTCTCTGTACAAGTACACCAATTCGCAAACAAATCACAACCCACACCACAACCAACGTAGTCCTTGACGGGGGAATAGACAGATCACTCACTTCAAAATTGCTATCAGGATTTTCCTCCGGCTGCAATCCGTCCTTAGCTGAGTCCTGTTTCAGATTGAACGTTTTATAAAGTGAATGCTCCGCATCATCTGAAACATTACAAGATACCGAGTTGAAATCCCAGTAGAACATTTTCTAGACGGCCGCTTTGCAGTGCAACATTAGGGACTCGCCAATATAACGGTCGTGAGCAAAAGATTTATCATTAATTTGATGACATCGTTAAATAACATATGCCTGTAAAAATTGTACCCCATATAACACAAGCGTAGCAATAGTACAAACACATAGTACTGAAATAAGTGATTATTAAAACAGTAATAATGAATTTATGAATATGCATCAGGCTGGAAAGTTGGGCATAACAACAAAGAGATTAGGGAGAAGAGTGTGGGCACCGTTTTGAAGATGCCGAAAGATGAAGAGGAAGCTGGGAAGTTTGAAGTCAGGAGTTTCGACATTTTTGGTCACTTGCGTAGAGTTAGAATCGCAGGTTGTGAACCCCGGATTTGGACCAAATACCTAAAACCATATTGAGCAAGTGGCACTAAATGTTTAGTTCCCTTGAGACATCCACCCCAGGCGGTAACGTGTCATGCATTATCACTGCCGCCAAGCATCCCATGCTGGCTTATTGCATCAGGGTCATAATTTTGCAATATTCAAACAAGTCTCGTGTAATTGTCCAGTGTCGCATAGAATGTTACCTATATTATTGCCACACACAACATTTCGAATCCTTTGATCAAGGCAAAACCTCTTACTATCCAATGTCGGAAATGTAAGCGAGTTCAGTTGAATACGATATATCGCCAATTTTTCCTTAGTCGGAGGATAACTTTGAATATTGACACAAGTAAAACAAATTCTTTCCATTCATTTATTAATCGAATGCTTCATATTTGCGAATGGAATGTAAACGCCTGGCACAGTTCAGAAGGAAAAATCAAACAATGCACCTAATACGAAATAGTGTTTCAAGTAAGCTAACGCGTAACTCCATTGACATTACAAGAGCAGCAATATCAGAACGTACCGTAAAGTCACGCCCACAATACAAACAGCAAATAGACTTTGTCGTATTTCTAAATTTCACTTCGGTAAACTACTGTGTAAATCAGTTGAATTTATACCACAGCAAATCGAACCACGTCTATAACAAAACACGATTGCCACTATCAAGATTATCAAATACAGCGCAAGATTACAGAATATCATCAACAAACTCATGTAGTAATGGTCAAATGTTACGGAATGAAACACAAAGGATAATGGGTAGAACCTACGTAATATATAGATAATGTGAACGCAGTTAGCAAAGAAAACTGTTTACATTATCCTGTCCCAGTGTTTTATTTCACAGAGGGTAGGGAATATGTAACGTTCCGTGAATATACCAGCCATATATTTCAGCATGATGTATTGCGAACTTCCATCGTTCGAGACTTTGTGTAACGACATATTTATACCAAGAGCAGCGATAAATATCCTTAGCGACATTATCATTACTCCCGGCGTAACAGTGTACACACGGGCGCTACGACACAATAGTTGTTGAAGAGCGTAAAGGAACTTAATCTGACATAAAGAAACGGAACGAATTTCGTTCACAAGTACATTTCATGGATGATCGATGATGAATACTAGCGTTGCTGTTGAACCACAACACACCAGAACATATCCTGTTACTAATGAAAATTCCAACACGAGTAGCCTACCTGTGTTTCCGTTTGGAGAATTCACCACGATGTCTTCTTCCTGAAATGATCAATTAATAGTCATAATGACTTGTTGACGGATATCGTGCATTCTACTTACAGCTCTCGATGTTTCCGGATTGGCGTTGAAATCTTGATTGGATTTTATTCGAAACAGATTTTGCCGAGCGTCCTTGTACTCTTGAAGTGCGTCGTCTGTATTCTTGACATCAAACTCTGTGACGTCCTAGTAAAACGCACCAGAGTCCGTGCTGGGCCTTGCATTACATATACATATCCGGGCCTTACTGGTCCTACTTGGTCAAATACGTTGCTGGATACAGTCAGAACTCATAACTACATCACACTATGCACGAATTGGGCCATATTGACATAATGTAAAATTAAGAACATTGCTCCCTTATAAATCGGTCCTATCGTGTCACATCTAAGTAACAAGGCATTGCTAAGAACAAGTACAATATCTTGACACCGGCGATTTAGATTATGTCAAAAACCACCAGATATTGGTGCACAGCATGGTAGGCTGTGTATTGTATCAAAAGCTAACTACGTCATGAATTCAGAATAAAGGACAGGAACATGAAGGGGATACGAAAAGTAGAGACCAAAAGCATATTTCGCTCCAATTATGATTTCATTGACAAGGAGTTAGACTCAAGGACTTTATGACCTGCTAATTAGTCAGATAGTCAACACATGCTAACCACACAAGACCCAAAACATAGATTGAAAAAGAAATTCCAAATATAGTCGATTCGTGCACCTTCATTTTCAAGGCTATCTCCAAGAAAGAAAGAAATTGTAGTTGGATTTGCGACAGCATTGAAGTAACTAACTAAATGTAAACATTCGGCAGATTGTAAAAATGTCTCTTAGTAATTTAAATCGCGTATAACTTTCTCATTGAATCATGGGTGTCGATAACAAATCTGGACATATGCGGTAATTTGCGACAGAGATGAAGCAACAAACCAAAGGCTAGTACCTAATAGGCCTACATGACTTTCCCTTTCATACATACAAAACCAATATTTCAAGAGTTTCTTGGAGGTACATAACTTCAATACAAATTTGATTAGTATATTCCTATTGAAATGAACCCGAATATTTTCGGCTGACACTAGTCAGGGGTAATCGTCGGCAGCTAGTGGAGAATTGAAAAGAACATTGTACAATTGTACATCAACAATCGTATCAGTATTAACCGTGGACTACTTCGCAACCAGAACAATATTCTAATGCATTGCACAATATTCAATAAATCATTGTATCCGTGGAAAAGTATCACATATCAACTGTAAAGATACCAGCCACCAGCGAGGTGTACAGTCCGATAAAACTTGGTACTCACAGCATCAGACGCTTTAGCTACGTGTTCCATCCCGCAGTCCATCATCAGAGCGAAATGCGCGTAATCCACCACAGCGTACACCAACATAAAGTTGCAAGTGATCATGGGAGAAATCACGTTGAGGTTTCCGATCAAGATGAACAAAAGAGAGAGCCCAGCAACAAAGCATATGGCAACGATCGGTGTCTTGTTTGGGCCGTACTGAAACGTCAAGCGTTGTAGTTGGTGCGAAAAATAGTATTCTGACATCACAAAACTCACGCCCTTGCCAAAACATTTGATGAAGGGCACCACATTTTGATCCGCTATCGATTGGAGGACACGCGGTGCGCCGTATAGCCCTTGTAATAAAGTAAAAAGCATTGAATGGATCGCATAATACATTTCAAACTTGCATCATGTAGGCGCTAGGAAAGCCCCCTCTGGGGTATCAACGGTTCCATCGTCACATCAGGACGAAGGCCTACAATCGAGATCATATCGATTCGAGCTATGTGTTACATCTGCATCTCATTAATACCAATGGTATCATTAAGTAGCCTACATCTTGACCAGTAGCGAACACTTATTAGAAAAAAGTTACTGTTTAAGAACATGGAATCGAACATGCCCTACCTGTATACATTAGCCTCATTAAAACCTTAAAATTGGCCCTTACACTATTAAAAGTCATATTTGGTAAAGCATTACAAGTGTATGTAAAGTATCGCTGGGAATATGTAGGCCCCTTCAATGCTGAAACTGAAATTCGAACCATTAAGGTCCAACATCCAAGTATTGTAGCTGAGCCGAGGCATCGTGCACCATGCATAGTGTACACAATTATTCTCTACCCATGAATTAGTTAAGCAGATTTACGAAGCTTTAAAGAGCAAGTAGCAACACATTGCACTGCTATACAGCTGTAGGATACATGTGCACAGTCACAGAAAGCAAAGCTATGTTCAGGTTTGACATCAAGCGATGCACATGTACCACAAGACACCACGTTACACCCCAAGATAGGTACGGACGTACGGTAGTCTAATAGAAAGACATATTTAGAAAGATAGAAGACACAAAAAGCTCAGCAATTATCCATACGAAATTTCATCAAAAAATTACCAAAACTATTTGGTCTTTTATATCAATAATTTCTACATTGTAGGATTTTGAAATTATAGAAAAGATATTCACACTTCACACTACGCTACAGTATTCACGCATTATATACAAAGCACACTGCACCCACCACTATAATATGTGCTGCCAAACAAAGTTATTTGCATTCCCAAGCGTGCAAGTTAGGGTTGTCCATAATTTGGAAAATCTCACAAATGCTGCGTATCCATTTCTCATTCTATAGATTATTGATAAAAAACGTCAATGAGCCTGCAATGAGCTCTCAGGAAAGTCGTTAAGATTTGTCTAAATGCGTTTGAAAGTAGCTGCTGTAGAGTGGGCGTGCCAGCGACCATAGAACGGAGAAAAGACTAATAATCACGAAATCACGGCTCTTGATTGGTTAATCAGTTATGCTAGAATGATCACGACCGCAGCAACTTTCTGATTACGTGCTTCTACTCATTAAAGAAGTTTGCTAACGGCGATGATTCTGTAGGGGCATTGTAGGTTGGTGATTTAACAATAATATGTGACACCTGGTGATTTAATGTTTTAGTTAAAAAGTCAGTTACGATAGGTTCATAGCAGCAAAAGCCTATTGCAGACATGGCAGAGGTGTAACAGAGAATGATTGTGAACTTGTAGGACTAAATATAAATCCGAGAAACATCTAGTCTGATATGCTTGTGATTACGCCGAGTCCTCCTGCTTTTCTGGGTGCAGGTAAAGTATTAGCCATCGCCAAACTGGTGCAGCACAGCATGTGAGATGGATGCTGCGGGTGACAATCCTGCATGCTTATAAGATGATATGTGGATCGACCAGGTAGCTTACATTGGAACTACGAAGAAGTGGAACTATCGCATCGATTAAATCCATTTATATATGAATGTCTGGTTTGATTTAAACATCAGTCGTGATGCAGCCAGTGATGATCTATGATTCATTTGGGACAGGCTATAAGCTCTACAAGCAAACTGTAGTTTTGCTGACCCTACCAGCATAGTATGTGCATACCTTTAGATCTCTTTCACTGGTATGATAGAGGACTTTGACAGCACTTACGGGTAGATTCATATTGCTGTAAGAATCGGACAGGTGCCACGCATAAACGGACGATTCAGTCCATCCTTAGAGCATTCAAAACTTAAATTATATACCACGACCAGAGCCAAATGAGGTCAGACAAAGTATTAGCACTGTTAAGATTCATATTTGTAATCAATGATGGTAGATCCCTTCTGAAACTAGAAATTCGTACGCTACTTGCATAACTGCCATTGCAATGTTTCTTTGTGTGTTTTCCCTCGATGAAAGCAAGGTACACCCTACACAGACTACAACGGTTACCTTCACAATAACCCAGTCATGTTTCAAACGTTTTTGTGAAGCAGCTGTCTTTTGTTCGTTATGTAATATGTTACTAAACATATCCCGAATCAATCTCAAATCATCATATGCGAACCAACCTACAATGCGCTTACAGATTCACCGCCGTTACCAGACTCCTCGAACAGCTGATCAGCAAGCCGCCACTGTCATAGTCATTCAGGCATAGCCGCTTACCCAATCAATCGCCGTGATTTCATGATTCCTAGTATTCTCGCCGTTCTATGGTCGCTGGTACGCCCACTCTGTAGCAGCCACTTTCAAACGCATTTAGACAAATCTTAACGACTTTCTTCTGAACTTATTGCAGGCTCATCGATGTTTTTTATCAATAATCTATACAATGAGACATGGATACGCAGGATTTGTGAGATTTTCCAAATTATGGACAACCCTAGTGCAAGTATTCGATTTCGGCTCATGCAAATTTCCAAGCTAAGCATGACCTTACCTGTGCTGCAAGAAGATGTACTGGACATGTACAAGCCAGCAAGCCAAAGAAATGACACTGCAGAAACCTTATGAACAAAGCAATGTTACATGTGACACACACACATAAATCACCACTCTTCATGCTCCAGTAAATACACATCACAACATCTTGCGTTGCATATGTATACACCTAGCATAACATATGACATCAATGAATTGCATATATACTATACCAATGTATAGTATGTATCATAAACACACCACTGTAGGCTACATGCAAACAAACAGGCAGCAGCAACAAATCAAATGTTACAATTGCACCAAAATAAAGAAATATTACACTCACTTTCTCTGCTATCATGAAGTCATTTTGCAGCGCTGACCTTAAGCACGTTGATCCAAGCAGCAGCACAAATAAGAGGTATAGGAGGAACCTTCAAAAACATCATTGAATGAAAAATATTAATTTCCCAAGATTCATAGGGTGGCAGCAAGACATGTAGACAGGATAGATCAGGATTAAACCAAAAATCCAGTGACATACGGCATAAAATCAATGCTATCCAGTACAAGAACACATGATAAAACTAAGTCGTAGCATATTGCTGCCATCGTGAAAATGATATTTACATGCGAGAGAATCATTAGAAAAGATTTAAAAAACAACCAACAATCAATAACTTACGTTAAAAATATTGCAGACAGTGTCCCGAGAGGTATGCTTTTTTTCGGAGTTTTAAGGTCGCCAGACATATTCACACCTAAAATTCAAGACATGACATGCGATTCTCGGATTTCATAATATAAAACGAAATCTACCAGCCATGACACCGGTCGCTGTTGGGAAAAATACACCGAACACAGAAAAAAAGTCCTCTCCCTCTGTGTATGATTGATATGTATTGTTTGACAGCACTTCCGCCGAATAGCCCACGAATCCGACAGCTGAAAACACCAAAATTCACATATGGAAATAGTAACGAGGGATAATAGTCAAAGAGTATTCTTAGCGCAACTTCACTTCGATATGTCAGATTTTGGCCAGGTCAAGGCTCTGGCTATGTTCCTGCTTATAAGCACGAAGTCATGTGGCAGACTTACCCGGATCTGTATGAATTGCTGTGCCTATTATGAAATCGCTGGTTGATACAATAAGGACAAGCAGCAGTAACAATTGCAAACGTATCACCCACTTCACACCTGCGAAAGGTCAAATATTTCACATCCGATCACGATGAATATACTCGAGCAATTCATAACCGACTTACCAGCAAGGTTAATTCCAACGAGTACTAAAAGTGTAACGGCCGCCGTGCCGCGAATTGCCCAAGGATTAGTCCACCCTATCGTGTCTGTTATAGATTCGGCAAATCCAGTGCAGTATAATGCAGAAACCGAACACTGTTCATGAACAAGTGCATTACACATATGTTGTCAAATCCCCAGAGGTGGTCAAAGTAGTCAAGAAAGCTACTCAAGTAGAAGTAGCGACGAAAAAAATCCACTCAAGTACGAGTAGAAGTACTTCTTCTACAAGCAACCTAAAACTACTTGAAGTAGAAGTAGAATTGACCGACTTTAAATCTACTCAAGTAAGTAGTTGTGAAAACGATCGTAATTCGTTCAAATGGATTGTCAAAAGGTGCAAATTGAACTATGCGAAAGGTGCCGAGCTCGATTCATATTGATGCATACAAGGAGGTAGGCTATCCAATTTTCGACAGCATAGGCATACGTCCGCAGCAAGGGATGAGAATGAGAGTATTGATACGGAAATGCGATACTAATCCTCTTGTTTTCTCGAACAGCACGTTTTAGAAAATATCATGGTATGGCGCCCTCCCCCATATTATTAAGCCCGTAGTTTAGTCGTAGAGCAATACGGAGAAGTTGTACTGTGTAAACACTTTGCGCAATTAGTAAACGTTAATAAAAAATATGGTGAACCGTAAAAACGCCATATTGTGTAGCTTTATTTCCGGAAATTAACCGCATTACTACACTTGCTTTTATACTTCAACATGTATGTTATCCAAACAAAAGAACTGATATTAATTAGAACTCAAAGTATATGATACTGGGATTTGAAAGTGAATTATAAATACTACTTCAAAAAGCGGAACATGTATTTCATGTCTTTATTCCAGAAAGTTTCAAAGGTGGTAATGTGGTATGGTAAAACAGCTCCAAAAATAAAATAAAAAAGCAAGAGTCCACTTTTCCACATTAGGACACGCCATGGACATGCTGAATTATGATATGATAAGTAAATGCTAGTTTGCGCAACATCAGTTTCAAACGTTGTGATGGGCCATATATAGCCTACTATGATGAAATATTTCATATGGGCAAAGGGTGAAAATGTGGTGTGAACGGAGCCAAGCCAACCCGCTACCTAAATTATACTCAACGATACTTTCGTGCAATCATACTGGTTTCTCCGCGCGCGACAAAAATTCTGAGCTTTACTCAACTTTTATGAAAATTTAATGTTTATACTCCGTGAAAACAGTCCCGAAAATCCTCAGGCTATCTTCCTGAATGGAGCATTGAACTACTTCTATTCGACAAAATGAAAATAGCAAAAAGTAAGTAAGTAGATCACAAAATATTACCAAGTAGAAGTAGAAGTAGCAAAAATCAGATCTACTTGAGTAAGTACCAGAAGTAGCGGAAAACTACTTGCGTACTTTGAAAAAGTAGAAGTACTTCGTTACTGACCACCTCTGCTAATCCCTACATGGTAAAAGTAATGATAAGTAGGCCTGGCCATGCACACAATGACTAGAACACTCTAATTTCACTCTTGTAATGATTAAAAAGATATTAACAGAGTAATTTTGCAATTGCTTTCCAAGTACTTGATATTATCCAAGCACCGAAGTATAATCGAAAGTGCTATTAGCAATGCTCTGCCACATGCTTAGAAAGATCATGGAAATGGCATTACTGAACCAAGCACTTTTTGCAACAATATCACGTATGAAGCAATTAATGGATGATACATAATTGAATCCTCGATTTCCTAGTACAACTGAATAACGATACACCTACCAAACCCAGTGCGTACATCACTCCTGCAGCTCCACCGATTTTCCCACCAAGCACATGGGAAATGATAAAATACACCCCTCCGGTGCTGAAGTCGCACAGATAGTCGCAGATACCAATCGCAGCTAACGATGACAATAGGGAAACACTAATTGTCAAGAAAACGATGAATATAGACATCCCAACTCCTGCATTTCCCTAAATATACGATATCAAATTGGTAATAAGTCATCATTCATTTTATAATGAGTAGGCCTACAGCAGAGAAATCTGAATTTTTTTTCAACAACAGACTAAGATAGAAAATTAAAACCAACCCACCACCATCCATCCTGTTCGCATGAATAAGACCACGCCGAAAATATTAATCAGACATGATGTGAACACCCCGTCCCATGTACCGAAGAGTACAGGATGCCTGATGAAGAAATGAGTTTTCCACCATGGCTTCTTTGTCTGCAAATTGAATGAAGGTTAAGTCCACGAAACACAGTTGTTGAAGCTAGTTACCCAAAGTCGAGCTTTACAGGGATACAAATCTACATCCTCTATCATGATTTTAGCTACTTGTGTCCTGCACACTTCTGGATCAGGGCATATTTGGCATTGAATCAGGCTGATATGAAGGAGTGAAGGTGTTCGATTACTCATGAACTTTACTTCTTGTCCCATGAAAGGAGCATTGATTGACTTTGATTGTTGTAAATATCACAGCAAACATCTAGCAACTAGCCTACCTGTGAAGTTTCTTCATCAAATAACTCCGTCAGTTTTTGTTCATCTGTTGGGTTGGCCGATTCTCCATCCATACTACTCCCAATTCATTGGGGGTTATTCATAGATTGCTGAACCCAACAGATGGGTTATCAACAGAAATGAGGCTAGAAACTTAAAAGATCCTGCACTTCTGGAATATATAGACTCGTCAAGTGACAGCCACTGTAATATATTGCGGTACTTCGTTAACAATCATGCCTAGAAACTTTATGACCATATCAAATCGATGGTTAAAATATTTCTGCATCAATTGATATTAGTGAACACCGAACAGATTCTCACAGGTCGACATACAGTCAGCGGTATATAGTCGATATGAAGTACCGTACCTTTGTTTTGAGCAGCCTATTCATCGCATATTCTTGTTATTTCAACTTTCAATTTACTGCCTACAACATTACTACATACTGAATTTTGTGTTGAGTAGTTTTTGGACTAATTTATAGTTTTACCACTTTATGTATGGTACGTTATGATAAATTGTCACAGCCATCATTTGGCCATATTATATATAGCCTGGTGACGTTTGAGTGCCTTTCAATTAGATATGAAATCGCGCCTTGTCATAACACCCGTTCATAACATTACATTGTCAGAAAGTCGAAATGTGTCAACTGCCATTCAACATTACTTTGACAGTATATGCTTAGTAGGCTATTTTTTCGAGAATTTTACATTCTTCCAATTTCTATCCATGCAATGTGTGAATGTGACTAGATTGATTTGTCTGAAAGCTTTGAAAATCACTATAGTATTCAGTCACATCTGTTTTACTGCTGCTGAGTCAGAATGCTTCACTTCAGTAGGCTAATCGCTGTGTGAGGAGAGCGCATATAGTTCCAACAACGTAACGTCTCCGAGATATAGCCTACCGTACCTACCGTATAATGCTTTGCTAAGCGTAAGCATATAGCTTGATCAAAACACTGATCTCATTTACAAGTGAAGCGATATTTGACAGATTCAATCATTTCACACAAGCGTGAAAGTCATCATGATATGAAGACTAACCTAGTAACTGAGTCGTGGTAATATTATCTGTTTCAATAAGCGGAATATCGTGATATTATCTATGCATATGAACTTGATCAAAATTGATTCATGATTCAAGTTCGGTACGGATATTGCTTACTAGTATTGATGTGGATGTATCACGCACGGTATCCCTGAAAATTATAACTCAAGAAGAAATATCATACAGGCTACTTATGGGCTATCTCAAGCTTTCCGACAAACAATGTAACGTCACGTCTGACTGACTACAACTCTAGCTCAGTGGATTTTAGTGGTTGTTTCGGGCAGAATGATATCAGTTTATATTAGCAATAGAATAATTATGAGCACAGTGTTCCTGCGAGGGGAAATAGTGTAATGGTTTTAGTCAATTCAATAACATCGGCATTGTTACAATTTCATTGTTTCAAATATTTTATTCAAGTTGGTTCATAATTTGTAGTAGCCCTTCGCGCTGAAGTATGGACATGACTTTGTATGATCCCAATTCGAAATTTATGCCGTTATTTCAGAAATGTAGAACTTTCATGTGAAATCTTAACGGTACGTAATTTTAAATATGGAATATGTTCAAATTATTGGAAAAAGTCGGATTTGGTCAATCGAATTATAAATTCCCCACACTGTTGTCTCTGAGGTAGCCGATATTTTCTATGTTTATAATTTAGTGTCGCCTAGGTTGCCTTTTTCGTGTAATGCCAATGAACTACGAAAAGCAGAGGCTTGTGTTTACTTACAACGATCTACTCCTGGAATTTTTATATTGCAGCGGCGTTTGATGAGTGTTAAGCGTAGAGGCGATGTTTGGTAGGGGAATTCGTGACTGGTTTTATTGACCATCACATATGCGTGCCAGCCAGTTATTTCTATATTTTGTGCCAATATAAATATAATTCACTCGATTTTTCAGAGAATTCGTTGTAATATAGAATTATGAAACATTGGACCACATATTTTTGAAATAATAATAATATAATCATGGATGTGGAAGGTCCCCCCTGTATAACAGAGATACAAAAGGACGAAGGAACAGCAACGTGTAATGGCCACAAGGCGATTAAAGGTATACATGTTTGCATGATATGATTTTTAATTTTGCAGCCCTCTTTTAGATGCACGAGATAGACGAGAGCAGGGTTGCAATTTATCACTTAGCGTGCCTGCTTATAATTATGATAGTTATGATCGAAATATATGCCTCTTAAGTCTTCATATACGTCGTTTATTAAAATATAATATTCTTATTTTGCGTGAACATTTTCCTTTCGTTTGTTTTACAAAAATCTGAAGAGATACTCCCGATAAATTTGCTTACAATCGCATGTAATTGTTTCGAAATATATGATACTGTACTGTTGACATTCAATATTCCTGTCACACTAGACTTCAGAACTGGTGGAATATTGAATAATATTCCTTCATAGTCTATTATTTATTATTTTGGTGTCTTGAAAACCCTATCTAACAATCGTCTATGTAACTTATTTTGCTTCATCACAATATAAGTGTCATCTATTATGAATCGGGTGTCTCTGCCTTTTGTTTATATCTATGGGATACCACATTTATCTGCTAAGCTATTTCCTTTTTTTTAAATAATTCTCTTTGTCTTGTCTCATAAAATTTTTCCATTATCAAGTGTTGGGACATGTTGTGAAACTGCATAGTTAAACCTTGGACCATATTGGTCCAAATCACTTTTCTCCTATAAGCTCTGCATAACTGTGGTTCGTGTTGATAACATGCTTCGAAGGCATTTCAGTCTGATACTTTGCACTGTGTGAACTTGGCGATAATTCCATATAAATGATATATATTGCAAGGAACACATCCTCAAAAGCAATGCAGGTGGTGATTAAAAACAAATTTATGGTGGATTTTGTGTGTGTGGTGGGAGGGGAAGGATTTGGCGTATGCATGGCGTAACTTGGGTGTGAATGGTCTCACTATTGTTCACCATCTTGCTATTATGTTTTGATATGTTGATGTGTATCTAGACTAGCATCCCTGTGGTATGAATCTACTTTCTTACTCCATTCGTTTCAAGCATGCCTAACAATTAATTGCAGTGCAAAAATAAATTGGTTGTGGATTAAAACAGCTTTATCATGTGTCGGCTTATTATCAACCAGATCTAGTGAATGGAATGGGAATATTGATTGTCAGCAGACTTTGTGTCAAATTGACAAACTATTGATCAACTTCTGTATATCTGATGGCTTGTTTTTTTTTAGTCCTCCGCCGATTAATGTCTTTCTTAGTATGTTATACGAGTAATTGAAATATGTTCGGGGTGGAAAAATTGTGTTCATAGTGAATGAAATCACATTTTAAAAAAGCTTGTATTTTATTGATGGAATATTTATAGCCTTCAATGTCATAGCTGTAAGCTGTCTAAGGTAACATGAAGTACAAAGCTGTGTACTAATGGAGTAATGCATGGTAATTGCGAAGTCATTGCCTGGATCTCTTTAAATACTGTTGTAACAATCACGATGTCCTTATTCATCATAAAAATACTTCGATTATGATTATTGCAATTACATAAATTTGATTATGAAGCATGTCAGTGAGAAGTTCCAAACTTAACTAGTGAACGATTTAACGTTATTGATAGGATTATTGCAGCCTCAAAAATATTGACCTTGTGACTTGATATGACCTTTCCTTGATTGGTCACTGTAACATCATGAGTATGCTGACATGCTAGTTTCTTGAAAAGATTAGGTGGCATGGACATTATCTTGTTCATGAAGAATGTTGCAACTTGGTTCAATGCCAGATGTGTTTATGCATAAAGAAGTAATTACAACAATCTAAAGATATGTTGAAAGTGAACAAATTAACTCCCACTGAGCGAATATAAATCTAATATGAACCAGACCAGCGTTCTTGAAAAGAAGATACCCTTTGTGCTTCTAACCAATTTGGGATCTTGTGCGGCAATAGCTTAATATCGAGATATTAACCTTGTGAGTTTGCTATAGCCTGGCCTGTGATATGCCGGTCAAATATTTGTTGTTGCCATGAGGCATGGTTATTAATGATAGGCACTTGGTTTATGCACACAGATTGTAAAATGTTTGTTCTGCAGTGAAGTGCGTCAATAGCTTGATCAAATAGCATTTTAGACTTGATAATTGGTATAGTTGGTGCAAAATAAATTCTATAAAGCTTAATGCTGAATTACTGGACTATTAACTGTCGCAACACATCAAATCTTTATTAAATAGGGCCCTAGTGTCGGCAATAATCAACTTAGTCATTATACACCTGATCTTTCCTGCCACCCAACGAAAAATGTGCAGTGTTATCAAATTTTTTTTTCTTTTTCATGGAAGTTTTATAATGATTGATAGTTAATTCCGATTGCAACCATTTAAAATTTGTGTTTCAGATTCAAAATCAGCGAAGAAGGTGAAACGGAAAACTAAACACAGCTCGCTGTTCGGAAGCCTGCGATGCTGCTTCTGGAGTAATAGGAAAAGCCCCGACATCGACATAACCCACGAAGACATTCTAAATCATAACGACAACAAGAAGAACCATGCGGAATCCAAGTCGATTACGACGGACGAAATTTCTGGGACCAACGGGAATGTGCGTGATAATTACTGCTATAATAGTTTCTTACAAAATATATAACTACTGTATAACCTAACCAGACTTGCTAACCAATTTCAGTGATTTGGACCGTTTTTCTCACTACACATTACCCATAATCCATACTTGGTTCGATATTATTCACATTATGCAGTTCAAGTGTAATTTTGTTAACATCTGCTGATAATTTAGCAATGCGTCTGTTAGCTGTAACACTGGCGTAAGATTGAGTTTAGTTATGATTTGATGCATAATACATAGTTATAGTTCTCAATCCTGTTCGGATGATTTTTTTCTATCCCCGTAAAACTGGATATGAACTGGTCCAATCTCCACAGTAAACACAATATCTTTACCGAGTCTGCAAACAGACCAAAGTTTTGAGAACATTACCACATCCTACAAGCATTTTTATATGGCGAGATCGTCAATAGAGGTATATGATATTACTTGTAAGCAAGTCTGAGGCAGCTGTTCGTTTTCCAGACTCAGTTCATCACAGGACCGGATTGCCTTCTGCCTCAAGACAGCGAGAGGACGCGAAAAAAATGCGCCATCATCGACCTCGACGAAACGCTCGTTCACAGCTCCTTCAAGGTAAGCGTGTGCTGACCTGGCCGTGTGCTCCGAGAATGTGCCGGTATAAGTCGACTCCACTTGAACAATTCATGCGCGAGTGGATTTATTTATTATGATGGTTCAACTCTGTATGTGAAGGGGTGTTGTACTATTTGGAGTAGACACCGCATCAGTGTAATAGTTTTCGGGACATCTCAAGCCACTTGTAATACCGTCGGGGGGGGGGGGGGGGCGCGTGTTCAACACCTGTGGTGGTGCTTGCGTTTAACACCACTGAGGCACTTCCACTTTTGCTATTTTGGCAATTTTAATCGTTCAAGGGTATATTTTCTTGTGTTTGCACTTTCTCATCTGTTAATAATAGCCATAGATTGTTTGTGTCAAGACTGTAAGTTGTCATTGGCTGTTAGAGCAGTGCCTTTGGAGAGATGTGTTAGTGTCTTCCCGTTTTCGAACAGTCATGTTACAAGAAATTTTGGGTAGGCGGTGCTAAGTTGAATGTGGACAGTTATGAGAAGTCGTGATTTATTATAAATATTTTATCAATCCTTGTAATCAGCTTCGAGTGCACTGCTTTCTGATTTGGTGTGACATTGTCCAGTATTCGTTTCAATTGACTTTTTCCTCTTCATCCTTTCCATTTTACGGATTGAAATTTCCGTTAGTTTAACCTATGTTGTTTGTTGTTTCCAGCCGATCAGCAACGCTGATTTCGTAGTTCCTGTCGAGATTGATGGGACAGTTCATCAGGTAAGGTCAATTTAATGGTACTTACTAATTACATGACGTGATAATAATAACCGAGTGTCATACTGGAACTTGTTGAGTGTGTATAGGTCGCTAAAGTGTGTAGAATGGGTCGTTTCTATTACACAATGTTTGCTGCATCCAATTTTCATTGACACTATATATATTTTACAAAGGATTATGCCTTACATATCCATTGAAAAGAGACCTCTCATGCTATCAATATAGTATAGTTGGATGACCGCCTAAATTGCATCTTTTTGATTAATATATATATGTGACCTAGTTCCTGTGCCATTTCATACTCAATTATAGCACTTTAGTGTGTGGTGTGAGACAGTGAGATATAATTATCGACCAGCTACTAGTAGCTGTTCATATCTCGGTGATGTGAAATTTTATAAACGTGAAAGGTAGATGCATTTCAGTTGTTTTGTATGGAATAACTTGAGTCGTTGCCCGAGGGTATGTCAAAGGTCTGTATTTACATGTTCCATTCTTTGAATTATCAACTCCATCTAAGAGGTTGTGAAAAGAGCATTATAATTTTGCCGAATTCCTTCAGGGTGGACGCTGGGGATTGATTGTGTGATTATAGCTTACACTCTTGTGCTGCCTTTTGGTTGCCACAGAAGATTGTTAATTAGTTGATTCACAAATTGACTGATGGCCATCTCTTCAAGAAGTATTTTCACTTGATTTTATCGCTTCGCAGCGGTTTTTGGTGCATTCGATTTGAAATCCACATGATTGTAATGTTCCTTTTTAGGTGTATGTTTTGAAACGACCACACGTAGACTCTTTTCTTCAAAAAATGGGGGAGCTGTATGAGTGTGTCCTCTTCACCGCAAGCTTGTCCAAGGTAATTAAAACTGTCTGAGATTTTTTGTGACTTACATTACGTCAAAGATGCCACATACTAAGCAACCAGCTTCATAGCTATCGCAATTGACACATCGCAATTAACATTTACTTCTTTCATACACATTAGCGGATTACTAATATTCGCCACAAATATCCGGATTAGAATGCTGTTTATTACTACTGATAAACGTTTATTTAGGCCAAGACATGTTTTTAATTCCATGATTTCTTTGATTTCCTATGCAGAGTGATACTGATTGCTCCCATTTAATATTTGCGGTACTATGACATTCTTTCGTACTTGTTGATCAGTTTGGTTACCGCGTCATCCATGACTAGCTCTCAGGTATGCATAGATTGTGAACACGCCTGAAGGCGCACATGTCACGCTTTAAGCGGTTTTGAACTAGCACTATTCAAACTAAAGCTAGCGCTTCGGTGGTATTGTACGTGCTGTCACGGCCTATCTTTCAGCCCTTGTGCTAAATGACCCATTATGATACGGTATTTTGATAACTTTCCCCAGGCCATCGTGCCTTTCCAAAATGGGCACAGCTGTATGCTTGCTGTCAGGGCATTAATAAGTAACTTTTTTCATTTTGAATTCCACAAATAGCTATATATTCCGAATCAATTTTATAACGATCAATCAATATGATATTTGAATGCTAGGTTATTCCCACATTCCAAACTTGGCATGTCCAACATCAATGGTCTTGATCAGATTGTCCAGTGTGAAATCAATCTCTGTGAGTTACAGCTGACGGTATTGATTAGCTCTATAATGGAATCCATGCAATGGCCATCCTGGAGTGGTGATTATTTGGAGCAAAGTAACATATTTATCTTTTGTTCCCACTCTGTGGGTGTTATTGCAATCTGGCGCTAATCCCCTGGGCAAATGGTTATTGATAATGTGCATCCCCTAAAATGAGTGGTCCGAAAGTGCAGCTGTATTGTTATATCATCTCTTGGCTAGCTTAGGTTTATATAGGATGCTAATTAGGTTACCTGTAGTGATGTTTAACATTTTCTCGTCTGAAATTGGAAATTTGCTATTAAATTCCCTTGTTGATTACTGGATTTTATAATCTAATACCCAGCTGCAGTTTGATTCAGTTTATGTATTCACCAAGTTTCCCCGGTTTCTAATCCTGACAATTGTAGTAGCATGTGGTTATTATTATCCATGCCTGGTGAAAACAATGTTATTAACCAGCAACATGTAATATCCTGTGCTGGACTTCAAGTAAATCAGACACAATGACATTATATCTTCTGTGTTCTAGTACTGTGTAAAGGAATTGGCCATTAGCTTGTTACACGACATAACATATGATGATTTGCTGTTTACTGAACTTTCGTATAACTTGTTTTGAATGATGGTATTCAACAGCATGGATAGCCTACGTCAATATCACATACCTCCTAGGAGTCATAAGATCAAATGAACTTGCTTTATGCACCTTGTGTGGTGATAGGTGTAGCCAGCCAGCAATACATATGGTACAAAACGCGACTCAATGATATAATAAATTTCCTTGACATAGGCTATACAGGAGAGAATATTGTACAGCAGTGTTCTGTTCGTTTAAGTCCGTTTGTATCGATTATCTCGGAGCAAGTCCTTGCAAGAATTGGATGTAGCGCTTGTTTCAGTGATGTAATATGTTTACTGTCGAGAGTCTAAAGCCAAAAATAATAGTGCATGACACCATTAATTTATTCCGTTGCATATTTACTTTGGCATTGTGTACACCACATTTAACCACAGAAATATCCAACAACTTGGTTTAGTGCTAGCAACGTACGATACTAATGCAAAGTGTGAATTGCTTTTTTCCAGTTGAATGGTGTGATATAATTCTTATAAGCGTTAGGGATAATTCTTGTAAGCGGGTCATATGGTTAGCATTCATGTTGCTTTGAAGCGGTCAATCTTACATCACTTTTGGTAATGTCCCTGTAATGAACTAGCTTAGTTTTACCCTCTGGAAATAACCTGAATGCATTACCGGTACAGCCGTTCGGCATATGATGTAATACATACCTGTAATTGACGAGCTCATTTCTTGGGGGTTTGAATTCTATTCATGATATATACTCGCTGACAGGCATGACTATTTGGTTGATTGCTGTCGATGGCAGAATCAAGTTTGCTGGTAATATTTCAATAATTTCGGCATTATGTCATGTAACACATCAAGTAAGCTGATTATTTTCAGATTCTTTAACAAGTATTCTGGGGATTGGCTAAATCCTATGAAATCGTAAGGCTGCAGTGGATGTAATTTATGGCTTGATATTGATAATCGTACTTTGTTACCCTGACTGTATTTGCATTTCATAGAACCTGGTTAAGCAGACCTATTGAGAGGTACGGCCTCAGTTTTTAGTGCATATTGCCATCTGCAGGCACCTCTGCATTTGGTGATTTGATTGGTGATTATGCTCAAGTCTGGAACAGACTGTTTTATGACTTAGCTATTAGAAATATGAGCGCGGGAACGGGAAGCATCGTACAAATTGTAATTTCCGACAGAAGCCCGTGGTGACTAAAAAAATCAACCTTGGCGACGGGCTCCTGCTGGTTTATGATTATCCATACGAGTTGCTATGAACACGTCAAAGATGTAGTTTTGGCAATAGAAATGGCATTCCATTCGATCTAACAATGCTAACAGTAAATAACTGTTGCTAACAGTAGATCAGTGTTCTGCACAATGCTTTTATGTTGAAAGACCTTCCTGCACCACCCTACCCATTCACCCAGGTTTGGGACCAAGCATTGGTTTTTCTCACAAGTGACAATTCTTAGAGGAGACAACCAGCAGGTGTCACAGCTTGCAAAACAAGATCTACAACGGCTGTCTAAAATAATACATATAGACATAATAAAATTAACTCTATTCGATAGATTTTCAATTTAACATACACTGACTGCTCTTCAAAGTGGACCCATTAAAACATATTTTTGGTGTGACCGTAAAACGTGCGACTGTTTCGCGGCGATGTAGCCGAGTAACCCTGTAACGGTGTCGGTTAAGTGACTGAAATACTGTAAGGCAATAACGGGTTTAGGTTGCTGGAACGAGTCTGTATTTGCGCCTACATTTGACGAACCTTTTTTTGTACTCACAGTATGCCGACCCGGTGGCGGATTTGCTTGACCCGCACCGAGTGTTCAGTTCGCGGCTCTTCCGCGACTCCTGCGTTTTCCACCGCGGAAATTACGTCAAGGACCTCAGCCGGCTGGGAAGGGATCTCGACAAGATTATCATCATCGACAACTCTCCGGCTTCGTATATTTTTCACCCAGATAATGCAGTGAGTGAATTGATGTTGTTGATATGCGGACTCTCTGGTCGTAAACTTTGTCCTTTTTTCAAATTTTGATCTGATCGGGTATATTAGTGTAAATATGTTGTAACTTGCTACTTCCTATAGGTAGAAATCTATAGCGTAATTCTACTTCTACCGTAATTCTACTTCTACCCTAGTATCAACGCTAACCATACCCATTCTATATCTATGCGTCTGATTTGTTGCTAAAAGCAATCAGTACCGAAGCTGACTGTTGTGCGTGTCTCAGGTGCCGGTTTTGTCGTGGTTCGACGACAAGTCCGATCGGGAACTTGTCAACCTAATGCCGTACCTGGAGAGAATAGCCCACTCTGAAGACGTGTACGCCGTACTCCAGCAGTCCGGCTTCACGTCGCAGGCTCAGGAAACGACGCTGGCGATCAGGATGCAGCTGGAAGGCATCAACTGCGCTCAGCTACCTCAGGTTAGCATTGTCTCCAAGCCCCGATTGACCTATTGCCATCTCTTATTGCAGTGGTTGTGCAGTGCAGTGGGGGCGTTAGCGACCTTGAATAGGTCGCTAGCTACAAAGTGGGGGATTGTCGGGTGTTGAGAGCAAAGCGGGGCCTTTTGCACTATAGAAATCTGTGTGCAATATTGGGTTGCAGTAATGCAATAAACAGAACAACTTTTTGTTGATGTTACGGGGTAGCGGGTACGTTCAGCGCAAGTATTATTGGCCAAGGCGGCGTTGTGTTGAAAAGTTTTGGAAACACTGTTTTAATGGATAAAAAAAAGGCGCCATTAAATGAAGCTTACAATATTACATACGAGTTGCATACATTTGTCGTAGTTATATTTAGGGTTGACGTTGACTTTTGAAGGTTCATCGGTCTGCGACATTTGTGTTGAAGTTTTGCCGGTCCGCGAAGTCACAAAGGTTTAGAACCACTGCCTTGGATTGTTCCATCTTACGTTTCGTACCAGAATATGGTTTAAACTCTTGGCTCGCTATCTATTCCCCTTGCTTACTTGAATTGCTGTGTTAGTGGTGTTATTATTGGTGATATGATTGTGGATATGCAATGTTTTTTTTCTATTCTCTGCTTATTACTGACGATTACCCCATACCCCTGACGAGTGTCTGCCTAAAATATTCGGGTTTATTTCAATATGAATATATTATTGAATTGCATAATGCCTGCCCGTTACAGAGCATCATGACGCAAGTCCGTCGCAACGATTCTGAAGACGACTCGGAATCCTTGAACCAAGATGATGGGGATCACGAGGAAAGGTATGTGTCAGCTCTTGTCAGTAACGATAGTCGGTTACGAAATGTTCTCACTTTCAAACTACTCGAGTAGATTTTGCATACTTGCGATGCTTACAAAGGTAGTCTCCATTTCTAGTTGTTTTTACGGCAAAACTAATCAATTCTAGACTTTAACTTTTGTAAAGTAGAAGGTAGCTTTGTGGTATGTTTGTATCACCGTTACAAGTCAAATCGTCGTGACAATTGGTCAAAATTGCCCTTTTATCATGGGGAATGAATATATTGTAGAAAATTGCACTTATTCATACCGTCGTTTGGCGTCGCACACAAATATGCACCCTGCAATTTCAGTAGACACCTCAACTAAGTTTACTTTTTGAAGCTACACGAGGTCTTTTCAGACCTTACTTTAGACTTTCTAGGCCTACCTCCTCTTGAAGTAGTTTGACATGTCTTGGAAATATATCTACTCGAAATTGAGTAGATTGGCCCTATTTCCAAGTATAAGGTCTGGTAGACGAAATACCAATAATGTGGTGACTTTACCATTCTTCGAAGTTACAATGAAATGTCTGTCTTGGCCGTTCTTGACTCGGGTACAAGTCGAGTCATTTTACGCATATGAAAAAATGACTCGAGTCTAGTCGAGTCACCCAAAAATCGCCCTGGCATTACGCTGATGTCGTTTTCGTTCACTCGCGAATGCGCACCTTTACAGATAGTGCCAGCGAACACGCCCGGCACTCGTTGACATCGGAGAAGACAATATCGGAACATTCCCCGGTGCGTACGTCTGGTCGTTGACGCCGCGACGGAAACCGTACTGGTTTCTGGCCCTGCTCTCTCGTCTGGCCATGTGAGAATTATCTCCAATCGGAAACGTCCTCGCCGGGACACTTAATCATATCGGGAAAGATGATATGGCAATGCCGATACTGTTTTGCGAGATCCGCACGGATAACGCGTGGTGCTGCTGCTACTGCAAATTTTCGATTTGTCGGCTAGGCTTTGCGGTAACGTTTTATATTGCGCTGTTTCGTTTTCCTTACCCGCTTTCTATCGTGACTAATCTTATCGATCAACACTCACCCGTAACTTACGCCATCGGTCGCTACACTCCATCGGCGTTTCAATTCTGACGCCACTTTTTTTCTTATTTCGACGCCCGTCTTGTCCAGGCTCTCTGCGACTACGCGATGTCGGTAATATTGCGCATTGTGCGCTGATAATGTCTTGGATCCCACGAATTAGCAGGTGTTAGATGATCTGTTGACGTTATTTTTCTACTTTGTAAAGCCGGTCTGAATCTATTTCTATTCTGTGTTTTGGATTCTTCCATTGTCATTGACTTGTGAATGATGAGCCAGTGAAATTGAAATGGTACAGTTTTTTATCGTATCGGACAACACGTTTTGATTTTAGCTTTGAAGATGCCACCACAATCGAGTCGAAATTGTTTTTAGCTGAGAATTTAACCTATCTTGTTTATAAAGTTCAATTCAACCGGGCTTTTAGCGCTTTTGCGCTGCGATGTTTTTTAATCCGTACATTCTCGTGTATATAAAATTTTTAACCATCCCAATAGCTGGTAGCAAAAATTACTGGTTTATCATTCTTGCCTTGAACGATGATGGTTTTTATCGCCGAACAAGCGCGCGACCCTATCGTGTTTACGGTCGTGTTTTATAATTACGGGTCATCTTCCAAATCGGTCGTGTTCGCCCTGACTTGGGTTAGTACGAATCCATTCGCGGATTTGCAAATATGGTGCTATTATTTTTAGCATCATGTTAACTGCCAATAAATTAACCGAAATCAGTTGCTGTTTTGTATATATTCTGTATCATGATCTAATATCTTGTTTGTAACTTCTGGCAGTTATGCCTTCAAGTGCCTTCTTGATTCGCTATTTTATGTCTCTGTTTTCTGTGTTCTGTCTTGTTACTGGAACGCTCTATCCATGTCGGTAGAGCACTTGATTTCAGTCCAAACACCACATACGTTTTAAGTGACAGCTCAACATTATATGCCAGCAATTCGTCTTGTGCCAAGTAATTACACACGCAATCCACGCATCCTGGCGATAGGTAAAAAGATGAGCTACTGTACAAAGTGATGGGTTTTTGTGTCGATTATTGCAGATGTCAATTCATGTTTTTGTGGAAACGGCAGCAGAGTAGCTATTTGGGCTATCGTCTCACTAGTTGATTTAGATGTTTCAACATTGTGACACAAAGTGGATGCTCTTATATCAATCAACCCTGTCAAACTTAGCGGTTTTTCACCCCGGCCTAATTTTTTTTTCTGGCCTAATCCATTCCCAGTACGTGATGCAGTTGTAATCTGCGGATTGAGTCACAGAAACTACCCATCAATGTCATATCCAACTAACAAATACTTTGTGACAATGGTTAAGAACATTACTGTTCTCTTCCGACTCGTAAACATTGAAAATTTGTCAAACGCTGTTGGAGGCTCTTCTACTGACGACAAACGCCCTGTGATCTCATTGATATATCAACTTGGATTATTCACAGGAAGAGCTATTGCTATGTAGTGTAAGCTGAATGCCGTCCATAGAGATATGCCAGTATTGTATTGACACCCTCTGGTTGGAAAGTTTTCGCTCTCCGAATTTGTCTACGTTGCCCTGCAATTCTGATGTTCATTTCAATCTTGCTACTTAGTGTTTTTAGTGTACTAATACTTTCTGTAATGCACTTAAATCCGCATTGCTTAGAGTAATCTTGTGATTTTAATGATGTTGGTCCAGTGCTTGTTTTACTTATTGCTTGGCCTTATTTTCCTTATATTCACAATGAAATATTATTGGTAACTTGAACAGTCTTGTTTATATTAACACGAAGGGGAACAGAAGGGCTAGCTTGCAGTATCTAATCGATCAAATTCACTTTTTCCACCCTCGTTTCGTGAATGAGTAGTCACAGGCCGCAACGAAAATTGACGATAGCTACAGCTGGATCTCTGGACGTGGACATAGATTCAGCGAGGACTCGTAAAGACTGCATGTAGGCTATGTCATGGTTGTAAAGCCTCGACATGACTAGAGTCCCTTTATGTGTTGACTTGTATGCTACGTGACCCATTGCACCATGATTGGACTCGCAATTGACTCGACGGTGAATTGAATATGATTTGAGTCAAGAAAGACTATAAAAGTGAGATTGACTTGTGACTCGAGCATTGTGACTTTTCGTTACAACCCAGATGGAAGGTGAGATTATGCTAGAGATACCCGAAAATAAGTGTCAGCTCATGAAATGATGATCCTAATATGAGGATGTAAAACCGAGTAGGGCCTACATATAGTGGTATATACAGTAGACACGATCGAAGACGTGACAGTAGTGCTACTTCCCGGGTTGGGCGTATCAACGAAAAATTACTAATACAGAGCACAAGAGTTTACTAGCAGTTAGTTTCACACGGCGAAAATCGTTTGCAGTCGATCGAAGTAATTGCTTGTTGGGCTGCAGTGCAGCGAAATTATGAAGATGAACAATTTTCAATTCAATTTATTGCTAAAAATTTCATCATGCACCACAAGACTGCGATACAGCGAAAGATAGGAAGGTGTCTAAACGACTTGGAGTAGTCTTCGAAGGCGATGTAAAAAAGGAGGCATACACAGTTGTACACTGAATGAAAAGTAAAAGAAGATAATATAAAAGGACAGGTGACAAAAAAGTTGACATGTGTCGAAAGGCGAGATCGATATGTCAGGTCGTGGTCCGGTAAACTAGAGTGCTAACTAGTATTGATTCAGTAGAAATTGTTTGTAGATAGATACAGATGTCTTAATGGAATTGGAGAGTTCATCGTAATCCCAAGCCCAATCCCTGCTGTAATTTCAGATTCAGACTTTCTCATTGTAACATGACCATGACCATTGACCTCACGGACATTTTCAGCGAATCTGACTAATCAGAGGTTATGTACAGTCCATCCTCAAGATTACCGGACCACGACTGAGCTATCGATCTCGCTTCCCATGACATGCCGCCCTATTTCTTGTCGCATTCTTTTTCTATACTATCTTCTTTACTTTCATTCAGTGTGCAATGTGCATGCCTCCTCTTTACATCGCCTATGCCAAGGTGGGTGTCAGATTCCATAGACTATACTCCTTGTCGCTTCGACATCTTCCTGTCTTTTCATTGTATCGCATTTTTGTGGTGTATTGAGCTGATAAAATTGCTAATAAACCAATGATGATGATGATGATGTACTTATGTGCGCAACTGCCGATGTGTATGATGGTACTTTTTACGCTATCATAGTGAAAATGCGGTTCATCAACCCGGTCAGTTTACCCCATACCCAGTGGTGGCTTTTGGGGTGGGCAAGGTGGGCGGTCGGCCGGGGCCCCCCTGGTCGAAGGGCCCCCCTATTTGGATGGTGCGCTTTTTTCAAGGATAATAACAAATAAACATGGAAATCCATGTACCAAGCAAGAATATGATTCCGTACAGATGTGTCAATCATCATCAAATCTCTGCATTTGTTAGAAAAGTCCCGTATCTCGATAATCAGCATGTCTATGCATGCGGTAGAATTACTTAGTATTGATGTAGTCTATCCTTGTACACATGAAATAATGGACATGGCTGAATCCAGCACCTGACCGAACCTTACCGTGGTGAAAGATAGATAGTAATAAGAGATGCGAAGGGGGGTCTGCGGGGCGAATCCCCCCAGAAGTCACGGTTACATGCTTATAGGCCCCCCCCCGGTAAGTCTCGCCCAGGGCCCCCCATTCGTTGGGCCACCACTGCCCATACCCCTCACAGCACGACAGAATAGCCAAGCTAAACCTCTGAAAAACACGTTAACGTTTTGGGTAAGTACACGCCGATCAATGAATATGGCGCAATAATCAATGGTTTAAAATTTTATCATTGATGCAGCATGTTTAATTGCTGATATCCATTTGCATATCGGCTTATATTCGTAAGTATGTGCCGAAATACCACTATCCTTCGCTTTCGTCGTTCCCGTGTTGCCTGCCCTCTTTGCTTTCGGCGACGAATAATCAGTATCGCTATCGACATTTCTATTTGAGTATGGCTGTCGCCATCGAGGGGAGTATGCTAATGCTCCTCTTTGTGATGTGGGTATATCTGGGAAATGGTAGTTTTCTGAAGTGTGTTTAACATCCTACAGAACTTGAAGTAAACCTAGTAATACCAAAATCATATTTTCGGAAACACCATGTGGTGCGTGGATTTTAGTTCGTGATTTCTGTCTTTTCGGGATATACGGTACGAGGCAGTCTTACGTTGGTTACAGATTGCTCACCTTTGACGGACACTCGCGATGCGATACTTTTTGTACCAGATCATGTGTTTTCACATGTTATAATCGCTTCTGTTCTTTTATAGTGTAAGTGTAAATTTCTTTAGTTACCAAACTCGTGATCCCGAACTCCTGGTGTCACTACGCAGCTCTCCGTCCGTATAAATGGAAAGCCGAACCGATTGAGCGGTAATCAAGATCTCCGAAGCAGTATAGTTCTCCAATGTTGTTCAGTGATCAAGTAAGTGAACCTATTGTTGCTGATATTCCACAATTAATATATTCTATGTGTGAATAGGCTATTTCCAATGCTCACTAAGTTTACTTATAGACCATGCGGGAATCTCGGTATATTAAACGCTACAATAATTTTGTGTGCTGCTGACACTGCCGACAGGACACACTCCTGCCTGTACAATAATAATATCTCCTCAATCTGTAATCAAGACTTGGTGTTCTAGGACAGCAGAGGTGTGCAACACACAAGAAGAATATTGTCATCCGCGAACAACTGTCAATTCTGATTATTGTGCGGCTCGCACAATGTGTTTCTATTTTACCATAGCTTGGTACATTTGAGCTAAGTGGCCTAAGTACAATAAAAAGTCGATGAATAATAAAATATAGGGTATGCTGAGTGCTGACTTTACACATGAATGCATTTGTTAAAACTTTATTTAATAGCCTAAGAATTTTTTTCACCATTACCATTGTTACGATATGTGTAGTCCAATATCTAATTAATTGATGAGTCCATCCATCATCGTTACCAACTCTTGATGAGATGATGAGCCTAGCAAAAAGTCTATTCCAATACTAAGTTGGTGGCAAAATCTTGATGGAATTGGTACCGCTGAGCTTTTAATGATATTTTAAGAGGATAATTCACTCCCAATTACTCCATGTGGAAGTTATTGTGCCCTATCTCCTATAAATCAATAAATTTTTGAACCAAAGCTTGTGTAGTTGTGTATTTGACATGAAAATCATGAATACACATTACTTTTCCCTTGTTCACAGGTTAGCATTCTTTCAAACTGGTTCAAAAACTGGAACGAATGTGAACAGACAGTCGCTCTGTATTCGCTCCTGAAGAGAGTGCAAAAGAGCCAAGCTAAATTCCTGGCGAGATGTCTGGAGCACGGATTACGTGATTGCCTCGAACTTGGTCCAATCGAACATAAGGCGAATGATGCAGGTGCGTTTTTCTCAATCAATTCAGCATTCGGATATGCATGTCATCTTGTTTGCGGATGTTCTGCTTATTCCGCTTTGGAATGGAATTTTGCCGATCAGTTGATTTAGTCTGTACTGGGCGGTTCGTCCAAATAACGGATTGCCCTAGAAAAGCGTAATGTGGATAAGCCAGATTCAATGATTTGAAAATTTAATTGATCAATATTCATGTGTATTGTGCAAACGCTGACAATCTGCACGTATTTATCTGCATAATTGATGAAGGAGTACGGCTTATGACACCATGATTAGTATCTGAATACTTTCACGTTTTGATCAAAATTTAGTATCTTATGTCCATTCCACAAACCTCTTGTGTCATTATTTGAGTCAAAACCATAACTGTGTTTGTAGCTGATTTCAGAAATTAAACTTTCAAGTCTTTTGTTCTTTTTAAAGCTGTGACTTGCTCTAGAACTGGGTGAGAATACCTTCAGTGCCTCCTTTTGTATCTGCTCCCAACAAACGAGCTCAATATCCGAACTCACAACACCAACTTTCCAGTCTCAGTTTGTAGATATTTTACATTCAAGTTTCATGAACGCTAAAAAAATTGAGGTGCATTTTGTGTGTAGCTTTTGTCGGGGCAAACCAAACATAGTACAATGCTGTCAAGGTTACCGTTTTTTTTCCCATCCGATAGAAACATCTCGCGATTCACCTAATATATCATTAAGTGCTATTGTTGAGTGTGTATATAGAATAGACATATAGTTACCAAGATTTTGTGCTAACGAACGAGTATATGTACTCTTTCAGATTTCATCAACGGGCTATTGCTGATGCCTGACCAAGAGAGGGTCATCAGCATCCTGTTGACTCACTTGCCGCTGCTCAAACCTGGAAACGACTTCGTGAAGGCGCTCTACCTGAAACTGCTGCCGAAGGTGCTCGAGTTTTCGGTGGAACGCTCTCGGTTCCTGCAAGAGGTGAGATTCTGTGGGCGGGTGATGTTAACACGTGTGATCGTGACCTTTTTGTGTCGTCGCAGTCTCGTCAGCTGCTGTCTTACTCGCTTATTCATCCGGCTTTTGACAACGATGAGAGGACATCGCTCACGTCGTGGATGGAGCATTTGGATGACAGGCTGGTGCCGGAAAATGCCCAGAAGAACGGTGATGAAAGTAAGTAGCAGCTGTTTATCTCGTTTTTGCGTTATGATTATAGTCGACAATTATCGTTTCGATACTTACATGAGTGTTAGCCTTCAAGCATGCAGCACGAGGGTGCAAATAATGATTGTAGAATTTTTGTTTTTGTGAATTATTATTCGTGTCGCAGCATTGTCGATAACAGCTGTATCATGATTATAGTTATGAAAGACGCAATTTTATTTGATGATCATAAGCTGGCGTTATTTTCTTTGTCGGGTCGTTGAACAATATATATTTTTATTTCATTGGCCTGTTTAAACTGTCTTGCTAAATTTGACATCGGTCAAGCGCTCAATTTTGTCCAGCACAAGTTATTATACGGTATGCCGTTAGTAGATTTGATGGTTTGAATTTTACCAATACATACCCCTGTTTGAACAGTGCTTCGAGCTTGCGATGGTGTTCGTTGTAAGAACAAGCAAGGAAGTGTATAATATATTCCGTACCATGAACGGAAACAGCAAAGCTGTCGTACTTTGGCCTATTTGATTATTCAATTTTGGGTTATTCTATACTTTAAATCAGATGAGAAATTTGTTATTAAACAGACTCCCTTCACCACAGTTGCTTTGATATCGAGAGAAGTTTTGAGATTTTAGGTGATATATCACAACTTCGATACTGACGACAATGTATTGTGGCTGACAGTGATATTGATGAATGCAACTTTGGCTACTTGTTGTCTTCCACTGTGGGTATACCGGCCAAAGTAATCTCATCCATGCCCCGCTATTTCACAGATGAATCTGCCGAGGACGTCAACCATAACAGGTTATGGAAAGACGATCCGGCTTTGATGCAGCCCTCCGAAAGTACGTGGAGTTGATTTTATCTGTTCCGAGCACGCAAACAGAAGGCCGGCTTCCAGGCACTTAGCTGTGTAGTTTGATTTTATTATTTGCACTGGATTGATGATTTGACTGGCGGTTTGATTTAATGTAAAGAAGGGCGATATCGTAAGAACATTCATGACCGTTTGAACAATAGGAGAGGGTTGTCCACTGTTAAAAGGGTACAGGAACCCCGTGAACTCTCCGCTGAAAAATCCCCACGAAGTGAATACACTGTTGAATTCCAGCCCCATTAAGGTACCAGTCTCGAGTGCTTTTCAAGTCGATTCAGAAAAATTGTAAGTGGCTTTGAACGCCGTACGGGAATATGGCCTACCATGTTTGTTTACCTGCAGCGCTCGAAAAACCTCAGATACATGTATGATACGACCTGAGTGATAAGCGATTTCATTTGATTACGGCCTGGTAGCCTTATTGCAGAGTTCTGGTGAATTATATGCTCCAATCATTGTGAAAAAATCCACGAATTACTTGTACCTGTCGTAATGTTGCGAGTAGCCTGCTTCAGGAAATACTGATATTGTTAAAATTTGAGATTGTTTTTTAGGCCAAGTATACTTACGGATTTGAAATTATGATGATGACATTGGTAATGCCAACAGTAGCGCACAGCCTTGAGTCATCAAGTCTTGATTGTTCCTAATGGTGTCGGACGAGTGCGAAAGTTACATTCGCAAACATTACCTTGAGTTCGTGTCTTGCCGCTTAGGACTCCCGGGATCGGTTCCCTGGCAGCCTGGTGAGTCGAATTCGAAATCGCTGTCACCCGTGCATCGCCGCGATGACACAGAATCGGTGAATCTCTCGGATAGCAACAGGATAACGGAAGAATCGGCTGCCGTGGAGATTGGTATGTTAAGTAGCCTACGGTGTTGACCGGAAAATATCTGCTTGATGTGGCTAGAGCAATGGTATCGAAAAATTGATTGAAAAATGTGTGTATTACCGACCATATTTCTAACAAATGTTGGGATTTTTATTAAGATATACTTCCGTTAAATAATCCCCCACGACAGCGAATGTAGAGTATGTTTATAGGCCGCATCCGCATTATAACTATCCGAAATCGGTGTTGTGGTTCCACTCTAGTCACCATTAGGAACAAGTCGCTCGCATTGACACTCACTTCCGAGAAGGCAAAAAAGTGCACACAGGGTCCAGAGTTTTATGGAAAAACGGACCCAAAACTAGTAATTCACAGAAGCGAAAACGCCAATGCCACACTATTATACTCAGGTTACATGGAGAATATAATAGTTGCACCAAAATAAAATTCAGATATAGATGGTCAGCTCTTGTGTTCCTCACAACGCACATGGAGGGCTGACGCAAGTATACCACTGGAACAAAGGGTGCATAAAAATATGACAAGTTATATCATCGTCATAGTCACTGTTTTAGCCGTTTATAACTGTATTCAACCGCGTCATCAAATTCCATTGCTTGCGAATGACAGTGTAGCTCAGTGTAGAATAGAATCCATAGGATCCTTAATATAATGTTACATACTATTGCGTATATAGGCTTGATAATAAAGTACGGTATTCAAATGAAAAACAATGGTATGGTTTTTGAGGTAATGTTGAGGAATCATTTGACTTGTGCGGGCCGCGTGCGTTCCGAAGGTTTGAATCCGGCCCGCGACACAAGTTGAGTTTGATACCCCAGGGCTAGAGAGTTCACCGCGTTTTTTGACGAAAAATAGGAGAACGTTGAGACGACCGTAGATGAGCATGGATTTGATCTTGGAAAATCCTTGTTTGCAGTTTGTGGCGGATTTACAATCGAATTAAGATTAGGGATGCCCTCCACTCTTGGAGTTACACTATCAACCAAAAATACTGTTTCGATACTCTTGCCGTGAGAGCGTTGGAAACGGGGTTGGTCGTTACTTGGCATCATAGACATAATTTGCAAGGGTGTGCATGTGTATGGAAGAGAAATTTGATAGTGAGTTCGTGATTGACCCGTGGTATTGTCAGGAAATGCTATGAATAGTCGTGGTCCACCCGGTATACAAAATTATTTTGATGAAGCGCAACTGGCTTTAATTTCCTTGTTATTACAGTTATAGCGTCATAATAGGCAGAAATGGTCCATGACTCCAAGTGACCATCGTTGGTACTCAGTAGAAGTTTAGGTAACTTTGTAAAATATGCAGTGGCATTATTTCCTTGCGGCCTCAGAAGACACTGTCTTGAACTTTCCTGGTCATTCTAAATGTTGCTATAGCACCGTAATAAGTGGCGCTTGAATACTCGGCGTAGGTACTCGAGTTTGCTGATGAATTTCAGCCGTTACACTGCGTAGATTAGAACACGTGCCATATTTCCTGCCTGTTCCCTTTCAGATTTCAACCCTTGGCTGAAGTCGCTTCGCCTGCACAAGTACACTGGATTTTTCAACAGCATGACCTACGACGACGTCATGAATCTCAAGGAGGAAAAACTGGCTCAGGAAGTGAGCGGGTGTAAAGCGTGTTATGCACTCGTGGGCTTGTTCTAAAGTATGTTCCTTCTCAGCATGTAACGAAAGGGGCGCGGGATAAGATCATGTTGAACGTGAGGAAATTGCACGAGAGATTCGACCGACTGCAGACTCTCGAGAAGGTACGGTGTTTTTGTTGACGCCAATTTCGATTTGCCTTTTGCGAAATTTCGATAAGCGGCGGTATTCTTTGCAAAATAATTTGGGGCCCCTTCGGGCTCCCACCAATTAAGGTTTTGGGTGGGGCAGTTACGGCCCTGGTAGATCACATAATATTGTGTACATTATGACCGCCTGCTGTAGAACTCGCTTCGCGAAACCCATGATGATGTAATCCCCATATCCACTGTGTGATTGGGGTTTTAGTTAACACTATGGTGGGGAATAATCGAACCATTCTGGGCTAGCTTCACGCAATTCTTTGGTGAATGGGATATACTGCACAAGTGGAGAACGATTATATAAATATGCAAGCTGCACAATGTACATGTATATGCATAGGCGCCGACTTTTATTTTTTTACGAGGTGGCGAAGTGTTGTGACGTCATAATCGTTTCATGTCGATGACGTCATCGTCGCACTAAACGTACTTTACTACATGCCGCTGGTATACGCGCAGCATTAAACCATTCGCGTGTCGTTTTAATATCGGCCCTGCACTCATTAATATCAAACCATGCAGTCGAGTTATTAAATGGAATCTTAAAACAGTACGATCATTCGAAAGTGTAACGGTGGTCTGCGCTGCGAATAAAAATCAGAATTTATGTCACTGAGAATCTGGTTTGCATCTGTTACTGACGCGCAAAGCGCCGCATGAGTAACGAAATACACTACGCACTGGACTGCCAAGTAACATACGACAACTCTTGAATATTTCAACAAGACAATAATGATGATTACAAACGCGAAATCGCGCAGCCAATCAGTAATTGTCTATTGCGGTTTCTTGCTTCGCGTCGACCAACTCAAATCTCGGCAATTGTTTGCTGATTAAAACAGCGATTTGGGCGGCATTGGTGCATTTCCCGATATACGTTCGCGAAGCATTATGGGAGTACATTGGCCAATTCGCGAATTCAATTTGTGTGTCGAAGGCCGCCAACACATACTAATTAAATTACGTGTTGATACCCGCACAGATTTGCATCTACGGCCGCAGGTTGGCCACCCCTGGGCTAGAATTAATTCCACTTCCGGGCGCATGCCGCGATCTTATTAATAGAAATCCGCTCTCTGCCCAATGCCTAATAGTTTAATATTCGATATTATTGTTCTTGATAAGAGTACTGGTACATCCAGCAATCAAGTTGATCGTCGTTCGAACGAATCGAATAAAATAAGAAGTTGTGCCACCCAGAATCATGTGATGCATCAATATTTGACAATGGCATGGTATGGCCTACTGCACGTTAATAATGAAAGGAACACCGAAAAATGACTTTGTGCGACAATTTTTGAGTACGAATGTATCCAGTCGATAACAAGTAATATGGATGATCGGATGATGACAAATGAGAAAGCGTGTATTCTAATCAGAATCATCAATTCCAATTTGCAGGCACACACCCTCCAATTTCGCGCTCCAACTACCAAGACTATTACGAAGCTAGCTAGCTCATGAATGTTTTGTAAATGAATATGGGCGCACATAATTTAGATTTCAGAAAAGCAGAACGTCTGTTTGGCCGCCTGTTCGGGATAGGAGATCTAGGATAGTGCTTCTCAGTACACGCTAGGCGCGAAGCCAGTCGAAAAATTAGGGGTACTTGATTATTTTTCAAATTGACCAATATGACATCAATTCAATTCGGGTCAAGTACATGTGTAAATGGCGATCATATAATCTCTTCGTATTGACGATTGTAGGCGTATGATAAGTTTGCCAAAGAGTCCGGGAGTGCTGTCAAATAGAGAGTCCCTGATATCTGATGAACAATGAAATACGCGCGCGTATTACGCAGTCTCGGCGACAGTTTTCGGAAATCTGAACTTGATGGCACCGCTTTCAAACCTTAGTCGTCTTTCAAAACTCGAGCCGTGATACACATTTTCTGATCGTTACGTCAAGTATTAGCGGGAATCAATTACGCACGTTAAAGTCTGTTTGCAGCGATTCGATGTTACTCAGTTTCGCGATGTCGCTTTTTAATGAATATGCCATAAAACAATCACTAATTAGCGTAAACGCGACGGTCTTGTCTCCAAAGCAGCGAAAGATAAAAGCCAAAGCATGTTATGCCCGAGACGCAATAGTTAGGCCAGCAATGACAGCTTTCGCACCAGGCCTATTGCAGATGCTATTGTGTAGGCCAGCGATGATATCGTGCACACCAGAGCGAAGCCGCCCATGCAGATGCGATTGCGCATGAAAGCGATAATATAGTGTGAACTGGGCCTATTGCAGATGCGATTGATCAAGCCTGCGAACCAGGCTAGCTTGATGAGCGATAAATCAGGCTAGCGACGATTGCCACGAGAATGAATGACCTAATTTAGCGACCATCTCAGCGGGAGATCATCACAGACTTTTCTCCCTAATCGACAAAACGTTTCTCGAAAATCGGCCGCGCGAAACACCGCGTTTCAAATAGGGAATTTCGACCCCTGAAACCCCCGTGGCTACGAGCCTGGTACACGCGCGTATCGAAATCGAAGACGTCTCTAACGAGGTCGCATCGATGCGCCTGATTAATAATTACTGGTCACAAATCACTTACGCGTTTGAGCATTCTGTACGAGGTGGCCGTCACCTCGTAAATATGGTCACGAGGTGGCGTAAGTCGGCGCCTATGTGTATATGTACAAATTGTACATAGTATGTCTTGTACCTCTGAAGTTGCCGTGTCACAACATTCAATCCAGTGATACCATCAATTCATGTGACTGGTACATTATCTGGTCTTGAGATGACTCGAGTCAAGTCCTTGAGTATGTTACGAGAACATGAAAACTTTTGCGCATAAGTGGAAGCACTCTAAAACATAACAATTTGGCAGGAGCTACTTGAATGCTAAAAATTTAAAAACTTGAATAGAACTGGAAGTATTCTAAAAACGTAACCAGTAGAGTAAGCAATACAAGTGAACAAAACCTACTTGAGTACTAAAATATGAAACTGTTGAGCGGAAGTGGGAATACTCTGAAACTTGACCACTCTAGTAAGCACTGCAGTAGGCAAAACATACTTGAGTACTGCGCAGTAAACAAGTAAGGGAACCAACTAGACTGCAAGTTTTGCCTGAAAACCTTGAAAATTGTCTAAAATCATACCCACTCAAATAACCAGTGCAAGAGGGCTGAATCTACTCGTGTAATCCGAAAAGGTGGCAATACTTTGTTGATCACAACCTCGTAATAAGCCACCAACACGTAAGATCGACACTCCAACAGTCCAAGCAAGTCGGCAGGCAAACGAGTGCTCCGTTAGAAAGTTACATGCCGTTTTTGCTCTAACTTGCAATCTCATTTCGACAGGAGATTGGTGGAGGCGGCTCGCTCAGAAACGCTCTGAGCGAGTTGAAGAGTATCATCTACACTCCGATCGTTCCCTTTGAGGAGGCCCCGGAGCCGATCGCGGACCCCAAAGACCCGACTCCGGCCGAAGCAGTCCACATGTCGCCTGCTGTGGCGTCGGCCGCCAAAAACGAAGTCAAACGGGGCGACATACCGGCCCAGTTTACAAAGGTTTTGGGGAAAGGTAAGGGTCGGAGATCAGCGGATTTAATGTTGTCTCATCTCTTGTGTCCGAATGCGGTAATGGCGGGTATATGTTTAGAAATCTCGTGGAAATCGGAAAGTATAGACATTTAATATCGAATGTTTTGCAGCTTGCACGCAGTTGCTGATCTCAAAGCCGGACAAGGACAACATATCGGCGTACATGAGCTTGCTGGAAAAGTGCATGCAGCACAAGGTGAGCGCCACGATCAGAGTACTAGCATCGAGTCGGTTATCGCTTATAGTGATTTGGGTCGAGTCGTGAGAGTCAGTTTTTCCAGGATTTCGGAAATAGACACACTAATGATAGTTTTAATCCATTCTTTTTACCGCTAGTAAGTATTCTAGACCAGCCGCCAGTCCGCGACGACTTTTCTGTTGGTCCGCAAGGTATATTAGGATTTTATTCCTTAATTTCAAGATGCAAGATGTTGAAGGCTTGTTGATTGGTAAAATGCTTGTAACGTCAAATTTAAAACTGATGCAGAACTTCGTGAGGTAGCCTGAGATTAGGCCCGGAAACATGTTGGATTTGACTTGAAGTTCAAGCTGTCTCTGGTGACGACATCCGAGCGACTCGCTGAGTACGAACTGACTCGCTAAACCGCGCAATTCGTACGATCATTCGTTTTCAATTCATTAATATTGTGGAGGGCCAAGTATTAGTAGCCTATGTTCATCTGAGCGTGTCAATTTTACCTCGACTCAGCACGCATCAGACACTACCGTAAAATCAACTAATTCTATCATGAACGTATATAATTACGAACAAAACCCTCAAAATGTCACTCTCTGGTACAGGGGTGGCTAACCTGCACCCGTAAAAGGAAATTTGTGCGACCGTGGACACGTCATTCAATGAGTATGTGTTGGCAGCCGTCGACATGAAAGTTGAATTTACGAGTTGACTCCCGAATTTTTGAGATATTTTTATTGATATTGAAATTTTTCTACGCGCTAGGCACAATTTAATGCGACATCATTTTTTGATTGTAATATATTCGTAGCATCCTTAGCAACCTGAGCCCCACAGTACAGATGCGAACAGTGGAGGAAAATGATGCAGCCCATATAGAAATACCAACATGGAATTGTGCACTCGTCACATTAGAAATTTTTTTCCTGGCACGTTTAGGAGATTCCAATATCTTTCCACTATACGGACAGTCCTGTAGGGAGGTAAAGAAATAACAACACGCAACAAATTGACTACAATAACAGTCGGCCCCTCCGAAAATGCATCATCATTTATATCTCGCCCTAAATTTTCGAAAACTCTCCCTCTATCAACTCTACCGGTGAATCTAATCACATGGGCTGAGAAAGGAGAAGTATTTGATCGTAATATGTAAAACTACGAATATTCATAATTAAATTCATTCGTGCATCGGAAAAAATTTTTGCGCTTGGCGCGACCATAACCGATCCCAGTGAATAAGTATTCATGATATGACCACCATGTAGCGATGTCGGTGCGCATAGTAAGACGATTTGAAAAAAGTAGGTTAGCCCGGAGTTCACCAGAAATGGACATTGACACTGGATAGTTTAACATGGGTATTTCGCGTCCAGTTAGTTCATTATTACTACTATGTCCTGGAATACCCCTGCTCTGGTACCATACTTGCAGAAAAACGGCTGTAAACATTACATCTGGGTTTGATTTAAATTTTTTAATGTCCACCGGTCCGCCAAATATCTTTTGAATTTTTACCGGACGGCGAGGTGAAAAAGGTTGGGAACCACTGCTCTAGACCATTGCCCTTCAGCCAGTGTGCAAGGTGCACCCCAGTGTGCATAAAACATTGCACTGGGAATCACTGGTTTATATCCTGCGTGTGAAACTCGTGACTTTGTCTACCTAATTTCAGCAATCAGCCTACGTCATGGACAAGTATACCAATATTGTATTTATATATCTGGCAGCCAGATAAAAGTGACGAGCTTTTTTTTGGTCAGTACACATTTATCAAGAGGAACACCAGAGACAGATGAAACTGATGACCTTTTTTAGCTAACACAAGTCACTTTATGTAGGTAGACCTGAAGGGTGCACCACTCCAAAAGAGGTTGAAGAGCGCTGTTTAGAGCTATTTTGCCTTGGAAATTGTTGTAGAAGTACTCTGTTCCTGTAGCGAGCATATTTGCTGCAATGGAAGGGTCATTCGATCTCACGCCGCATTCTCTTCCCAGGCATTCACGCCGCAACAGAACAAAAGGCTCTCGACGTGGAAGAATCAAATCAGCAAAATCCAACGCACCCTGCCGCGAAACCAGCAGATGTCTTCACAGAGGTAACGCTGCTTTTAAGTCTATTGAACGTATCGCGAGTGCTATCTTGTATTTTGCGTTTCAGGAACGCTCTCGGCTCCAGTTATCCCAACAGGCGTGTGACGGGACGTAGCTTGCCGTCGTTTAGCGCGAGAGTCACAAGCCCGGTCGCATCGCCGTCGCCTTTGCACGCAGCCTCTACGGCTTTGCCTCCGGCCGGAATGGTGAAGGTACGTCGATTTATTCCCTGCGTCGTTTTTCCCCGGTTGAAATAATGAGCTTGATCGGCAAGGCTTTTGTTGATGTGTGAGAACCAGATGTATCAAAGCCGCCAGCATTGCTACGTGGGGGGAAGGAAGAGTGAAGCCTCAAATTTCTTCCCGATCATAAGTTGAAGTAGCTATTCCACCAATGTTAGGAGAGAATTCTCACAGAATGGTTTGTTAGTTCGTTGCAGACTTGGACAAATAGACAATTCTAGTTGCCTAATTTGTGAAATGCGTCTATGCTCGAATTTAAATTCTAATCTAATTTCAGGTTTTCCTGTAAATGCTGCAGGAAAGCTTAATAGTGTGAAACAATCCAAGCTTGCTCTGTAGACACTTGCTATTCTCATATTCATAAGAATAAACTATAATTTGATATTAACGGATATTGCTTCAATGTACGAGTTTTCTTGAATTCAGTAATTATATTTTAATTTGGAAAAGCTGAAATTATCATGTTGTCCAAGTCAAGTTTGTCTGAAATCTTTTATCAGAATATACCAGCCAAGGTTGTGTCCACAAAAAGGAGTTTGTGCACCATCTAAAAATAGTACAGAGAGCGCTCTCTTATCCGGAATTTCATGCTGGTGACGTCATATTATGTGATACGATTGTTGATATGCACTGTTCTTTCCGATTCTCAACTGGTTGCTGACGACTGTCAGCCGAAAATATTTGGGTTCATTTCAAGATGAACATACTATTCAATTGAAATCTTTCCATGGATCGAAATGTAAATTTTACCTAATTCAATTCAGAGCAACTGGTACGGTAGCGGGTTTGGGTCTAACGCCCAGCCGGCCGCCAACAGCGTCCAGCAGCCTGCGGACGCGGCCAGGAAAACCGCGTCGCTAGATCCCAGCTTTGTGCGGCGCACCCCGGGCTTCCTTCCGATGCCTAACAACAACAACGACCACAATCCGATCCGGACGGGCGGCCAGGTCGAGCAGGACATCACCAGAAGGCTGGACCAGCTCGGTTTCGGCGACAGGCCAGAGCTGCCGGGGCAGAGATGATGAGTTTGCCGCAGTTGTGTGTGTGTGTGCGTGTGTGCCGTCTTTTGTCTTCAAATTTTTCATTTCGAACCGGCGGTTTGCCTTTTGCTGGCACAAAAGTCGATTTTCGTTCGCCGAGTGCTTTTTTTGGTGTCGGATTGTGTCTTTTCTTCTGTAAATTTGGCGTTTCCTTTACCGTTTTTGAAATTGAGAGCAATTGCCATCGTTTCTGCTATTTTTTACATGTGTTTCTTACCCGTCGATGACATGGTGCCCCAAGTGTTTGTCTTGCTGTTTTGATGTCAATCTTAGGTATGGAACCAGCATATTCAGCCTGTACTCAAATCACTGATTGGCTACCGTGTATCTCACGTCGGTTATCGCAGCTATGTGGTAGTGGGATTCAAAGTTTTTGTCAAAGTCCTATTTTTCAGCCAGTTTTGTTGTGAATAATCATTTATAGTAACCAGTAATGCTAACCCATTCGCTGATCTCAATAAATTTTACGAGAAAATTCTATGAAAAATGGTGCGAACTGGCTGTATCCCACCGTAAATGGGTATTCTGGCCTAGTGTTAACATACACTACAAACTTTTTTTTCAATATCTTAATTCCCAATCTCATTGTGGCGGGCAGTCTCGCATACTTCAATATCGAACTTTCGTTCGCCTACTCAGGTAGGCTTCAACTCGTTTTTGCTGCACCCTTCGTTCGTGAGTAACTGGTATTACTATCGACGAATGGTGTTGCGTTTTTCGTTAACGTGTGAAATCATGAATCTAAACTTTCAGTATATCTCTTGTCGAACTCAGCGTGAGCAATTTTTAGGTCTCGGAAGCCGCGAATGGTGACGAATGTAAAATGCTATATTCTTTGTTACATTGTAGCTACTAACTAACACCCAGATTGCTCTCAGTGAAAAAATGTTGATCGTGTCTTTAGTTAATGTGATAGGCAACATGCTTATCAATATTGCACGTGCTGCGTGAGTGTTTGGTGCTTTTACTGACTAGGAGTTACTGTGGTACTTCTAAAAATCGTCCAGTGCCTGCTTAAGTGTTGCAACATTGCCTTCAAAAATTGCTATTTGTCCTAACCATTTTTCGATTTCTTTTGCCTATAACACAATTTACGTCAATGTCTGTACTAATACCTTTACTGTTTCATGCATTTGATTTTACATAGTATTGAGTCGTTCCTTCAAGGAACAGATCTTTATTTTTTAATATTCTGATTTTTGTAGTTGTGAATGATATTATTAAATTAACTATATTGTTGACACCCAAAAGACTGACGGTCTTGCGTATCGGCGAAGGAGAACAGGCTGCAGTAGCAGCCAATTCAGTTCAGTTACTAACAATCTCTGATTCTGAGGCTAAAGACATTAGTAATTACTATGATAACGCAGTAGATCTTCTCTATTTGGTAGCATGAAACATCGACAGTAATTGGATATGGTTTCTAAATACGCGCCAGCACTTGAGGAGAGTTGTAACCCGAAGCAACGTATTTTCAGAGGTACGCAATGACTCATGTAGGTGCTTACACAACGCTGAAAATTGATGATATCTCGGCGCGTGGGCGGTGGTGGCTTGAGCACGCCCAAAATCAGTGGCTCTCAGCCATAGGGAACACGCAGCATCCTCTGGAAGGGATGAATAGTTCACGGCACCTGGACGGCGAGATTTGAGAAGCTGGTGACTAAAAACGGATCTATATGATGCTAATGTGCTAGATTTGATATTTTTGGGGAAAGTTGGATTCTGTAGCGTACCCTGCGTACGTCATGGACGTGCACTTCGAGCAGCCTCTTCAAGCGGGTCAGATACAAATATTACGCAGTGAAACCGAATGCGGCACATACGCTTTGTTGTAGTTGCAAGGCCAACCACCTTAGGAATTGGTCACTGTGATAGCGAGAAGTGTCGATTAAATCCGTCTCGGACAGTCGATTTGTTGCTGGCAAAAACCAGTGAATTTTACTGCTCGATAGTATCCATACCAAATGACTCATAAAACGACCTCTGGAATGGATTACGTGGTAGGCTAACGGTGTATTAAACACGGAAATCATTATCGGACCCACCATGGTAATAAGCGTGCCAAACCCGCGATTTTACGAGGCGCATGTTTCACAAGACGATTCAAGATTGGTGCGGTTACGCCAACATTATACAATTGAACTCACGAACGGCCTTTCCGCCGCCATCTGACGATTATACTATTATATTATATCTCAGTTACTAATATAAACGGAGTTGCAGTGTTACCGACATCGCAGCTAGTGAGATACCGTGACCAATAACTAAGTCCGACATTCGCGCCCAGCTCCTGTCGTACAAAACAGGCATCATTCAGGCAAACGCCATACAAACGACGCATCTATCTCGAGCATCGTCGGCAATCGGCACCTCAATCACTTCCGCAGGTTCACCTCAGTTACTAGTCACCGTCCAATACCAGCGTGATATTCCCTAGTCTCAACACTGAAACGAAACACGCATTAAGATGTTGCAGGTATATTTTTCAAATCATAGTAATGGTTATACGAAAATCAATCTTTCAATTTCATAATCCAATGAGGAACATTGTGCTTGGTCATCTCGATAATGTTGTTTCCGGGGAATAGGAATATCAAAAGCTACATCTGCCTTTGATCATTATTCGCCCTCGCAAGCAATATATCTATACAGTCAAAGATCTTAGTGATCTTACAGCAAATTTGGTCGCATTATTGAAATGTGTAGCTTCATGTCGGCTTCACACCGTACGCCACCAAGCCAGTCGATATCATTGCCGCAAGTCCCGTATCAGAATTAACACGAACTACGGTCTAACGCGTTACAGACTGTACATACGGAAATAACACATGATAAAATGCGGTAAACAATATATCAAGTAAACATATGATTCCGGAAATGCTAACTCTATATGTGACACGCCGCCGGGTTCAACGCTCAGTGCCGCAAGATCTCGTCGAATGCCTGGTAGACCAACGCCGAAACTTCAGGAGCTCTTGTTTTGAACGCTAGAGAGTACGTGGGATCGCCCGGTTGAGACCTCATTTCCGCCAGCACCCATATTGCATTCGTGAGTTTTAACGACAGATAGATCATATCTTTCCCGTCCACGTTGCGTTTGGCGATCGTGAAGACGTTGTTCGCGTTTAATTTGTCGTTGGCCACGTCCGCCGACATGCCGGGGACGCTTCCGATGTTGTCGAGCTGAAACTGGCGCTCGTTAGCGGCAGGGATGTCTTTCCAAGTGTCCAAAAAGACCTTACGTTCCATGGCGCCGTCCTCTGTGAAAAACACGTACAACGGTACGGTGGTGGCGAAATAAAACACATCGATGTTGTTCTTCAGAGCGACTTGCACGCTGTTTAACGGTTCCATTTTCTGTATCGGTCCTGACGCGTGCAGCGGCAGTGACGCTTCTGCGCTTTGATTCGGGTTGACCAGCGTCATGTTTAACGGCTGGGACGGCGCGAGTCCGAAGCTATTTTTGTTGAACTGAATCGCGAATCCAGACATGGCTTGCATCGCACGGTTTGTCGCGGTTAAATCCAGGAAGATTTGGTTGTTACGTCGCTGAAACGATCCTTTCAACTCCAACCCTTTAGCCCGGGTGGGATCTAGCAGCACCACCGTCGGACCGCGGTAGGATTTCGCAGGTGCTGACGCGCTGAATATGTCTCCCAGTCCACCGAGAGCATCAGTGGCTAAACCGGGCATCGCTGGTGGTGCTGCTGTGGCAGCAGGGGCTAAATTAGGTCCTCCGAGCAAGGAATCAAGGCCCCCAAACGGGTCTAACATTTGAGGTGCTGGGGCTGCCGCGACTGGAGGCTGGTAGGTCTGCGGCGCTGTGATATCAAGACCCAGAAGATCGGTGACCAACGCGTCTTGCGCAGGAATGATTTGAGGTTGGGGCGTCTGCGACACTGGTTCCGCCCGGGTGGCGTTAGTGGTATCATCTTTAGCGGCGAGAGATTTGCGAATCACGAGAGCTCCTTTGGCACCTTCGATAAACGCGCTCGGGGGTTTATGATACACGCTCGCGAGAGACGCGATGTGACATATCAGCTCGTCCAAAAGCGTAGGCTCCAACAGATCGGTTTCCTCCGAAATCAAAGGCTTCTCAGCCAGCACTACATCCTTGGCGGCAGCTGGATCGGTCGATAAAAGCCGCCAGTAGATATATCCACGATCTCGCAAGTCAGGATTGTCGCTGTCTTGAGTAGCCAGGCTCAAAACAGACTGCACCAGATCCTGAGTCTCGGTAGGCTTCTTCAGGAATAACTTCACAATCGCGGTCAACAGCTGCAACTGCACCAGCGTGCTCTCGTCGTGAAAACCTTCCAGGAAAGATTCCAGCAGCTCCTCGGCGTTGTCTATTCTCTCGGCATACTCTCCGATGATCCAGATCATGCTCGCACGCGCCTCCGGCTCGTCGAGGGTGTCGAGATTTTCGCACAAATTCGCGATGATGCTCTCGTACTTGTTCGGGTACTTCCGGAAGATGTCCTTGATGACGACTACGGCTTCTTGCACGACGTAGTTCACTTTGGTACGGATCAAATCGATGAGAGTCCCGACGCAACGTTCCGCGGACTGCTCCACTTTGATCGCGCATCTTCCGATCGCGCGCACGGATTTGCGAACGAAATCCACGTCCACCTCTTGAGCGTATTCTTTCAGCTCGGCCAGAACTTGAGCGATGTTAGACTGCGCCGCCAAACGGATCATGATGTCCAACTTTTCTAATTTTACGTAGATTGGGTCGTTATACTTGACGAAAAACACTTTCATCTCGTGCTTCAGCACCTCAGGCCTCTTCTGCACGATGAGGTTGATGTTCCTCAAAGCCACGTACTGAATCTCGGGCTCGGAAGACAGTAAAGTGACGAGAGGCGGGGCCAGTTTTTTCAGCAACACAGACAGATACTCCTTGTCCTCGTTCAGCATATCCATAAGACGCATCAATACTTTGACTGCGGAGAGAACTACCGCGGAATTGGCGTGCTGCAGACGAGGGGTGACACGTTCTGAAATACTTTGCGCTTCTTTTCCGTCAGACGGAACGTAATTAGACAAGGAATCTAGGATAAAAATTTGACCCCATTCGGTACACTCGTTCAACGCCGTCAGAAGCTTGTTGACAGTAGGAGGCGACATGAAATCTAACATGCCAGCTCGCGGGGATGATTCCGCTATTTCAGACAGACCGGCCACTGCGTTTGCCACAACCATCGGATTCGAATCGGACAATAGATCTTTCAAAGCGTCCAAGAAACCTTGATCTTCCACCATGGTGGCGTTGATATCGTACAGTTTAGCCACACAGACTGCTGCGGTTTTACGGACATACGGGTCTTCGTCTTTCAGACATTTCCTCAACGGCTCGCAAAGATACTCCGTGATTTTGTCCACTCTGATGCATCCCATGGTGCGTACAGCCAGCGCACGGATTAGCGGATTGGTGTCATCGCAATCTTTGACGAACGTGTTCACAGCCATTATCGCCATGTCAGGTTGGCTTTTCGCGTAATTCATCAGGTAGAGGTAAACCAGCTTTTTCAATTCCAGGTTGTCAGTCTGCATGCAGTTGATGACATCTGGGAACAGAGCGCTGACGTCTTTACCCACTGTCATGCTGGCGATGACCTTTTTGACGGCGTCTTTTCGTTTGTCTTTTCGTTCGCTGTTGAGGTCTGCCTTCAATTCGAACATCTCCCCCTTCTTGGTGGTGGTGAAATACCGGGAATCGCTCATTTTACCGTACTCGGATAATCTACTTAGAGAGAACCGCTATCAGTGTCACCTGTGTGAATCGCGGACCAATGATTATTAGTTGACAAATGACGAATGAGCAGTGCGATCATTTTTTAATAAAAGAAAGATATTATTACAGTAAAATCAGTTCCAATGCATACGAATTATAAAATGTCTTAAATATTTTGCGCAATATTGTGGCATTGTGTCAAATTTGCGCATTGTGGGACGGGCGGGACCAATTTCGCACAAATAGCGCCAATTATAATTAATCAATGTAATATCAGTAATTTCCGATGCACAAAATAACTGAATCAGCACAAATTTCACTTGCCTCACTCATACGCGACTATGCAAATCGTTGCGGGGCATTGAATATCGATGGGAAAATAACTGATGTTAAGGAACTCTCAACCGAAGTCATTCCCGTACCGGTATCTCACACGTATAGCACGCGAATGACGCGATACGTTATGCCTTATCGCTCTATTGTCCTTGTACTCACTACATTAAACATATCATAGCGGCTTAGCTAGACGAATCTAGATTAGAAAAATGGCTCAAATCATTTCCATCCATCATCATCTCCCGATTTCCAACTGAACAACCAATATAGAGCCTTAGCTATTACGAGCTACGACGATGCCGGCATTCTGATAACACGTAACACGGGACGGGACGGGAATCGGGATCGGGCTACGATTACGTCTGTGATGGGGCGCCTTTACACGCAATAATCCCAAAAATCTGATAGCCACAAAGTATCAGCACCTTATTAATTTTGGATTGGACTGTACAATCACTATATTTGCACTGAGTGTAGACTAGGGCTTCACAAACAGTAGTTCCCGACCTGCACATTATGCTAGCTATGTAATAAATATCCTTACCGATGATACATACATGTACGTACGCTAGGGTTACCATATTTTAGTAACACAAATTCCGGACGCATTTCAAAATAGTATGAGCAGTGAGCACATTGTCGATCAATATGACGTCACTCTAACAAAGCTTTGTCTATCGACTAGAGGTGGTCACGATCCGGTTCAGGAGTACGTGGTTGTGTATTGTAAGTTGTAACCATAGGGCCGAAGTCGCATTTTTTTCAGCCCCCTCTCGTCAAAATAACACTGATCTTGGACCCACCGTAGGATAGTCGATGCAACTTCTGGGGGCTTACTATATGCATCTGGTCGTTTAATGATTTGAATGAATTACGTCAATAGTATTGGTTCTTCCATTATTACTATATAATTTGATCCTCTCTCCGCCCACGTGATCAGAGTTAGCGGTATAGTTGGTGGGGGATTAATACAGTCCATCCTCAAGATTACCGGACCACGACTGACCTATCGATCTCGCTTCCCATGACATGCCGCCCTATTTCTTGTCGCTTTCTTTTTCTATACTGTATTCTTTACTTTCATTCAGTGTGCATGCCTCCTCTTTACTACGCCTAGGCCAAGGTGGGTGTCCGATTCCATTGACAAATCCAAGTCGCTTCGACATCTTCCTGTCTATTCATTGTATCGCATTTTTTGTGGTGTATTGAACTGATAAAATTGCTAATGAACCAATGAATGAATGAATGAATTACCTAACATCCACACATTCACTGAGCAGCATTTATTACCAATGTAATTTAGAAATATATTAAAATACGCTGAAGAATATAGCTAAAAATTTCACTCAGCCCGCCAACGTATTTTCTACTTCTCATTTGGCCCGCGGAGGAAAATAATTGCCCACCCCTGTTCTCTATAACCATAGCAATTAACAGCGTAATGGTAGTGGTATATTCCACAGCTGCAACACCATTGTGTTGCGGGTGCGAGTCCGACTATAGATAACTAACCTACGGATAGATACGCAACACCCGTCGTCACGCTTGCTTGCCCGGAGAAAATTACGGCTCAGCAATCTGAACGCAACCTAATCCCAATAGGTGACGACCAGAGATGAGCATGGATTAGGATTAGGTTTTGAAAAAACAGGATTTGTGAAATTTTGTCGGATTTGGATTGGATTTGGATTAGACATTTTTTTCAGAACGGATTAGGATTTGGATTGGATTTACCTATTTTCTGGGAGATTGAAATGTCGTGTGGCGAATGGCGACAAACTTTATTCAGATCAGTTATTAATGTACTTATGGTTACTAAGTTATATTGAATCAAGTGAATAGTTGGTTGTGAAAGAAAATTTTCGAATCCCTCCATTGCATAAATTAGTATTTTTTTCTGAATTTCCAGTTAGAATCGGATTAGGATTGGACATGGACTTGAATATGAAAAAGTTGTGGATTAGGATATGGATTTGGATTTGAAGGTTCGGATTTGGATTGGATTAGGACATAGAAATTTCAAATCCGCTCATCTCTGGTGACGACCCAAGCGCTCAAATTAAATAAAGTTGATCTTATTTGAAAGCTACTGTCGGACTGATTTCGAAAATATCCATTAAAATTTGATCAGGGTAACGGAGCCCCCTCGAAATACACATCAAAGTCTGAAAATCGGGATTGTTCTGAACAATCGGAAGCACAATTGTTACGTTTGTTGTGCGTTGGGGTGCGGCAGTCATGGACCTGGCAAGAATGCAAATCGTTGGGTGCGGTAAATCGTTCTCTATAAAAATCGGCAATGAGTACATTATGACGTGACAAGCAAATAACGCATCTTTTATAAAAGAAGTTTGTTATCTCATTAGGCCTTTTCAGCGCAATCCATACATTGTCTTCCAATATAACTTCTAAAATGCAAAATAAATGTAATCGTGAGTAATCGTGATTACTTTTCCAATGTAATCGTAATCGTAATCGACTACTTCCTGATTTCGCTGTAATCGTAATCGTAATCGTAATCGCGTCATTCGGAAGTAATCGTAATCGCAATCGATTACATTCATGAAGTAATCACCCCATGTCTGATGGGTAGCTATAGGTGTAATTATGATCAAATACATGTACGCCATTTAGATTGTATCTTGTGCCATATTGATTCGATAAAATTAATATTTATTATGAACTCCCACAGTGCACAGATTGCTGTAACCAACATAGCCTCAATTTCACTGTGAATTGGGCAATTCTAGCTACATCTGAATAAGGACCCATGCATTTCTTGTTTCTCTCATTCAATGAACTCATTCAGTCACTTCTACAGAAATCACTACCCCATCGCTACACATAGCAGACATATCTTTACTTTCTCTTTTTTGGATTTATTTAAATGCGCTGAAACAATAAATACGTAGAATAACCACAATGGCATTCAATTGATTTCAGCAGGGCCCCGTGGATATACTCAGCTATCGCAGCTATCACAGCTCCCGCAGCTATCGCAGCTATCACTTGTGGATATACTCAGCTATCACAGCTATCGCAGCTATCACCAAAAATCGTAGACATACAGGTCATTTAAAGGTCACGTATCGTCTAGGGCGCAGCTATCAGCGCTGGAGCTTGTCTGGGTTGAAATAGTGCGCAGCTATCAAATCCGGAGCACGTCTGAGTTGAAATAGTGCGCGCGCTATCAGATCCGGAGCAAGTCTGAGTGGAAATAGTGCGCAGCTATCAGATTCGGAGCACTTCCTGGTTGAAATAGTGCGCAGCTATCAGATCCGGAGCACGTCCAGGTTGAAATAGTGCGCAGCTATCACATCCGGAGCAAGTCTGAGTGGAAATAGTGGGCAGCTATCAGCTCCGGAGTACGTCCGGGTTGAAATAGTGCGCAGCTATCACTATGACTACTGTGGATATACTCAGCTATCACATCTATCACCAAAAATCGCAGACATACAGGTTATTTAAAGGTCACGTATCGTTTAGGGCGCAGCTATCAGCGCTGGAGCTTGTCTGGGTTGAAATAGTGCGCAGCTATCAGCTCCGGAGCACGTCCAGGTTGAAATAGTGCGCAGCTATCAGCTCCGGAGCAAGTCTGAGTGGAAATAGTGGGCAGCTATCAGCTCCGGAGTACGTCCGGGTTGAAATAGTGCGCAGCTATCACTATCACTACTGTGGATATACTCAGCTATCACATCTATCACCAAAAATCGCAGACATACAGGTTATTTAAAGGTCACGTATCGTTTAGGGCGCAGCTATCAGCGCTGGAGCTTGTCTGGGTTGAAATAGTGCGCAGCTATCAGCTCCGGAGCACGTCCAGGTTGAAATAGTGCGCAGCTATCACATCCGGAGCAAGTCTGAGTGGAAATAGTGCGCAGCTATCACATCCGGAGCAAGTCTGAGTGGAAATAGTGGGCAGCTATCAGCTCCGGAGTACGTCCGGGTTGAAATAGTGCGCAGCTATCACTAATGTGGATATACTCAGCTATCACATCTATCACCAAAAATCGTAGACATACAGGTCATTTAAAGGTCACGTATCGTCTAGGGCGCAGCTATCAGCGCTGGAGCTTGTCTGGGTTGAAATAGTGCGCAGCTATCAGCTCCGGAGCAAGTCTGAGTGGAAATAGTGGGCAGCTATCAGCTCCGGAGTACGTCCGGGTTGAAATAGTGCGCAGCTATCACTATCACTACTGTGGATATACTCAGCTATCACATCTATCACCAAAAATCGCAGACATACAGGTTATTTAAAGGTCACGTATCGTTTAGGGCGCAGCTATCAGCGCTGGAGCTTGTCTGGGTTGAAATAGTGCGCAGCTATCAGATCCGGAGCAAGTCTGAGTGGAAATAGTGCGCAGCTATCACATCCGGAGCAAGTCTGAGTGGAAATAGTGCGCAGCTATCAGATCCGGAGCACGTCTGAGTTGAAATAGTGCGCAGCTATCAGCTCCGGAGCAAGTCTGAGTGGAAATAGTGGGCAGCTATCAGCTCCGGAGTACGTCCGGGTTGAAATAGTGCGCAGCTATCACTATCACTACTGTGGATACTCAGCTATCACATCTATCACCAAAAATCGCAGACATACAGGTTATTTAAAGGTCACGTATCGTTTAGGGCGCAGCTATCAGCGCTGGAGCTTGTCTAGGTTGAAATAGTGCGCAGCTATCAGATCCGGAGCAAGTCTGAGTGGAAATAGTGCGCAGCTATCAGAGACGGAGCACGTCCTGGTTGAAATAGTGCGCAGCTATCAGATCCGGAGCACGTCCAGGTTGAAATAGTGCGCAGCTATCAGATCTGGAGCACGTCTGAGTTGAAATAGTGCGCATCAGCTCTTTGCGTCTGGGCCAGTGTTGGGATGACTCGAGTCAGGGTTGTAACCAAGTCACAAGGCTCCGAGTCACAAGTCACTCTCACTTTTATAGTTCTAAATCGAGTCCAGTGAAGTCATTTTCAATTCGCCACCGAGTCAAGTCCGAGTCCAAGCCATCGAGCAGAGGTTCGAGTCGTCCGCGAATCATGGTATTATGACTCGAGTCCGAGTCCAAGTTATCCTGTTGATGTGTTGACTGCTCATTTTCCATAAAATACTGTATTCAGTATGCCTCCTCGGAAGTGGGTGTCAATGCCAGCTATTTGTTTCCAATGGTGACTGGATTGAAACCACAGCCTCGTTGTCAGTTATAGTTATAATGTGGCCTATGAATATACTCTACAACTGATGTCTTGAGGGATTATCTAATACAAGTGTTTCTTACTAAAAACACCAACATTTTCCAGAAATGTACTGGATAATAATACTCACATTTTTCAATCTACTCAAAATTGCTTCGCGGGCGAGATGAAATCGTCTTGCGGGCTGGATGGGGCCCGCGGGTCGTATGTTTGACACCCCTGGCCTAGGCCAAGGTGGGTGTCTGATTCCATGGACCGCAAACAAAGCTATTACAGCTTACGTAACCGTGATAGATTAATCTAATAGCAATGCATCTCTGTTTCTTAGACGGCTCAATGCTCAAGTTGCCCAGTGCTCACCTTTACTTACCCTTTTGTATGATTTAAATAGAACAACGATATGGTCTGTTTGTTTATATTCTCACGGATGTGTAGATGGGTGGTGTAGGCTATTGTACCATATAAATTTGTTTCAACCTCTCTCTGTATTCGGTTCTATATTTATCACGTGTGTTATTAGCAGTTCTACGTGTGCGTAAGCAATACAACGCCTTTTTGCATGTATATTTACCTTCATATTGGTTATTTGTACGTTCTATTGTTAATCCCATTGTGTTTAATTCAAGTCTAATTCAATGTATTAAAAGCATAAAAAACAAATGAAACGAAACATGAGTGCTACGAACAATGTGCAAAATTAAACAATAACGAATGGACTTAAAAACGAATGCAATTGCGTAATTCAATTGTTATAAGTAGGGCAATTTTTTTTTGACCTAAAAAACGGAAGATTTTGACCTAAAAAATCTAAATTTTGACCTTTTTTGACCTAAAAAAACTGAAATTTGACCAAATTTTGACCTCACGTATGCAAATTAGGTGTTTTCGCATATAATGTTAAAATTGTACTACTTATCTTCATTTCTGGTTGGAACTGTCTGTCCTTACAAAGTAGATTGGCCTGAAAAAACGTCTTTGGCTCAAAAACTGACAGATTTTTACATGAAAAACTAGTATTTTAACGAAATCTGGCCCTATGAAGAATTCCAGTAGTTACATTACGTATTCTGGTGGAAATAATTAAAATTTGTTGTAGTACAACGAAAGATCCTTTCCTACATTCTCGGGTAGAAAGTGTCTGTCCTTACTACGTAGCTTGCCAAGAACGGAGAAAGAACGTTCAACAGCAGCATTTGTTGGCTGACAACACTCAAGTTGTGTGCACACTGCTGGTGACAAACCGTGTTGCTTCATTCTGACAATGTTGTCTATATCACAATTTTTCAGCTTGCGCTTCTTGATATAAGAACCATGCAATGTCCAAGCAGTCTTGCTTCAGCTAGGATATTGCGGTACGTTGACCATAAAACCATGTCACTATTTGTTTCATTTGACCATTTATGATTCACAATGAGCAGACGATGGTTCGTTTACAACGGTAGGCCTATAAAGTAGGCTACAAGCTGTAAAATATCAAATGATAAGTTCACCGACAGCGCAAAATCTACGATACAAACGAAATGCAGAGGTCAAAAAATGTTTGACTTTGTAAACAATTTTGACAAATTTTGACCTAACGCTACAATTTTGACCTAATTTTGACTTTTTTTGACATGTCAAAAAAAAATTGCCCTAGTTATAAGGATTGGGGTTTCACTGAAATATCCTCAGTTTTGTCTTGCGTTTTCGGCCGACATGTCCTGGTTTCTTGCCCGCATTTTTCTCAGGGACTGTTACCAGCAATTTGCCATCGGATGATATCTGGCTTTTGTTATGACGCATGATGGGCTCTGATAGGAATCTATCTTATATCAATCTCCTGTCTTTTTCCGGTTTATCATTCCATTCATACAGGTCCATTTCATACTTTGAAAATCCCCTCTTAAGGCGATACAATCCAGTTTTATAAAGTGATCGTTGAAGGTCAATGAACATGCTTGTCACTAAATCGTACAATAGAACGATCAAGTCTGACACTTTTGAATGTTTTTTCCACTGAGTTTCAACTTTGATCATAAAATTAACAGTTTCTGCGTTATTTGTGGTGAAAAACCTGTCTGCAGCGGCATTGCGCGAGCGTAGTGTTTTGTTTGGTCCCCAGACTTTACAACGAGCCTTGTCGAGGAATCCATGATTTAGATATGGCAATATCTGCGAACAATTGGTCTCGCAATAACTTTTTAAATTATCCTCTCGTGACGAAAATGTGGCGAGGCACGATGACTCCAGTAGACTCGTTACGCACTCAATTACAGCCCTTCGAATAGACTCACTGGCCCCAACCTTAATTAAGTGATCCTTTAAATTACAAGGCCTTCGGCGCGAACGATTGTAGACGACTCACAACGGTAGCACGTTTATCTGGACAAGGCAATTTTATCTTGACTCGGCAGCAGACTGACTACCATAAAATCACCTGGATACCATCATGAAGATAATAAATTACGATCAAAACCCTCTAAATGTCGCTCTCTAGCACCATATAATTGCAGAAGACGGTTGCATACTCTACATTTTGGCTTCATTTCAATTTTGAAAATTCACCGGTCCGCCAGACATTTTTTGAAATTTTACCGGTCCGCGAGGTGAAAAAGGTTGAGAACCACTGGTTTAGACAACCTAACACTTTCATGGGGTGAACAGAAAATATTCAAATTTTTTGGTATTTATTTTTATGTAATAAATAGAATCTTTCTTCTCCTGTAGCAATGCGGCTTCTGGTTGGAATCGAACCAAATTTGGTGTGTAGGCTTAAATTAGGTAACCTAACAATTTTATCAAGTAGCCATTACGATTTGAGAAAAAAAGTCATTTTTGAAGAGCCCTAACCTACAGTGTAGGTATAGTATATGGAGGCCTATTGTAACCTATACACGGGAACGTGCAGTGTACTATTTCGATACTAGAGCATCAGTAGCATAGTACCATATTATCACATTCTGCGCTATTTATATTTCATATGTGCTAAGACGTTTGATCGGCGTTATTCTTTATTTCGGTGCATGCTGTTAGGGTTAATTACATCTTGGCTTTAGGGATGTTAGGCTCGTCAGTAAATATAAAATCTTCGCAATAACGTCCTTGTTAGAGATTGCTGTAAGATGTCATTCGGGGCCTGCAAGGCGATTCGGCGTGATATATAGCCTATACTTCTCTTTTCACTACAGCCTATTTCATGACTGACAACCTCATCAAACACTACATCCGATTTATTCGAGCAGGGCTGATGTGACATGGTGTAAACGAAAAACCTCAACTGCAAGCCTTGGCAACCTGGTCTACACGAAACACCATTGCAGTTGGCTCTTGATCACATAATATTTTGATTGCAGAATTGAATCTTGCAAACACTGGGACTGACGTTACAATATTACAATTTGTGAGACGATATCTCACAAATACCGAACGTAAATACTATCGCCTCACGTTTTAGATCTAAGACTGCCTTGCCCTAAATATGAGATAACCTGTAGTTCTTATCTATAGGCTAGCCCCGAGAAGCCACTGACTCCGATGCAATCACAGTCTAACGCACGTGTTCGCGAGCTCAGCATACTCTCTTCTCTGACGTCAATAGTCCATCTCAACTCAGAATATGCATAGTGTAGCTTTAGTCATTATGTAAAACGTGAGACTTTCGTCTCATCCAATCGCGGATATATTTCACGAAAATATGTTTGAATCAAGCTTGTTGGCACGCACCCTTATGCATGGAATGTGCAGCGGCTTCATTTACTCATAGTATTTTGATAAAGTTACCAGGCGAGTAGGTCTCTGAGCTGTATTCTATTCATGACATACCAATCAAAGTAACACACCCTTCTTCTGGTGCACCAGTATCGAAATATTGTCTTTGGAGTGTGCATTATATTAATTAGATACGTATAAGGCCCGTGTAGTGAATAATAGGCCTCCATATACTATACCTGCAGTCGCACACGTCCGATATCAGATCAGTGAATATCTATGATAGGCAGAGCCGTTAGTAGGGAAAGCCTACGCTACATCCACGGAATCGCACAGGTGTTAGTCAATATTATAACAAATATGTATTTACAGCTGCATAATTATTCGTAAGCAGAGCTTTTAATACAAAGTAACGATTTTTTTGTTGATCCCGTGTGGATGTCAGAATATCTGTTCACCGCCCGTACACTGAAAATCACGAAGATAGTCCTTGCATGCCGTGTAAAGAATGAATCTGAATCCGGACGTGCTCCAGATCTGATAGCTGCGCACTATTTCAACTCGGACGTGCTCCAGATCTGATAGCTGCGCACTATTTCAACCAGGACGTGCTCCAGAACTGATAGCTGCGCACTATTACAACCCAGACGTGCTCCGGAGCTGATAGCTGCCCACTATTTCCACTCAGACTTGCTCCGGATGTGATAGCTGCGCACTATTTCCACTCAGACTTGCTCCGGATGTGATAGCTGCGCACTATTTCAACCTGGACGTGCTCCGGATCTGATAGCTGCGCACTATTTCAACCAGGAAGTGCTCCGAATCTGATAGCTGCGCACTATTTCCACTCAGACTTGCTCCGGATCTGATAGCGCGCGCACTATTTCAACTCAGACGTGCTCCGGATCTGATAGCTGCGCACTATTTCAACCCGGACGTGCTCCGGAGCTGATAGTTGCGCACCATTTCAACTCAGACGTGCTCCGGATCTGATAGCTGCGCACTATTTCAACCCAGACAAGCTCCAGCGCTGATAGCTGCGCCCTAGACGATACGTGACCTTTAAATGACCTGTATGTCTACGATTTTTGGTGATAGATGTGATAGCTGAGTATATCCACAGTAGTGATAGTGATAGCTGCGCACTATTTCAACCCGGACGTACTCCGGAGCTGATAGCTGCGCACTATTTCAACCCAGACAAGCTCCAGCGCTGATAGCTGCGCCCTAAACGATACGTGACCTTTAAATAACCTGTATGTCTGCGATTTTTGGTGTAGATGTGATAGCTGAGTATATCCACAGTAGTCATAGTGATAGCTGCGCACTATTTGAAGCCGGACGTACTCCGGAGCTGATAGCTGCCCACTATTTCCACTCAGACTTGCTCCGGATGTGATAGCTGCGCACTATTACCACTCTGACTTACTCCGGATATGATAGCTGCGCACTATTTCAACCTGGACGTGCTCCGGATCTGATAGCTGCGCACTGCGCACTATTTCAACCAGGAAGTGCTCCGAATCTGATAGCTGCGCACTATTTCCACTCAGACTTGCTCCGGATCTGATAGCGCGCGCACTATTTCAACTCAGACGTGCTCCGGATCTGATAGCTGCGCACTATTTCAACCCAGACAAGCTCCAGCGCTGATAGCTGCGCCCTAGACGATACGTGACCTTTAAATGACCTGTATGTCTACGATTTTTGGTGATAGCTGCGATAGCTGTGATAGCTGAGTATATCCACAAGTGATAGCTGCGATAGCTGCGGGAGCTGCGATAGCTGCGATAGCTGAGTATATCCACGGGGCCTTTCAGCAGTGCCTTTTGATATGTCCCATGATGCTGAATTTTCTCCATCAGCAATATTCACAGCCACCACGTAGCTGGCAGTTACAGCATTCACATCAGCACCATTGCAGTATGAAGATTTTGAATCCAGGATAGGTAATTCTGAGGCACGCTCCAATAATAACTTCAAGCTGGCAATCGTAGATGCTTTTACTTCCTATAGATACATATATCTGAAAGATAACTGAACTGGCATTATACATCTTTTGACAGCTTGGTTATTTCTGTACACGTAAAATATGCTGGATACAACGAGTAAAGCAATCTATATCAGGAATATAACCACAAAAAAATACATACGATGACACATAGACAACCTTATTTTACCACGAACAATCGAAACCACTTATATCTTCGACATGTCGAAATACACAGATAACACAGATATAAACACGAGATATTGGGCTGAAACAAATCCTGAATCTTACGATGATTATTCATTCAAAGCTCCATTCGTATAAAATACTACAAACCCAATACGAATCAAATATATTTTAAAACTGGACGTTTTTCCATAAGCTCCTGTACTAAATCGTCCAGCCTATTCCCCACAATGCAACTGTTTCTAGTGACAACGTAAATATCGCGAGTAGCGCACTCCAGTGTTTATATAGCTCAGTGGTTGTGCTGCGTCGCTGTTAGTTGTCTATAGTCCGACCGAGGTCGACTCCAGAATCCCTACCCTAGTGTTGGAGGTTTATCTAGGCTCCTCCTCGCCATCTCATCCTTGCAAGCGGTGTCTTATAGAAGCCTAGAAGTGAGCCGTGCTATACAATTAGTAGTCGGCAGCTACGGAACAAATATGAGCGAAATTGGCCTGATGTAAATGACCACAGTAGTCGACAAACACCATGAATAATATAAACAACATAGGAAGGTCCTATATTGAAATTGTATGGAGTCGGAGTCGGCGGTAAAGTGAACCGACTTGATTTTTGAAGTGCCGCAATCTTACGATGATTTCAATTGACAAAATTAATTAAATGCCGCGGGTTGTCATATGAATCGACTCGCAATTTTTCGTTGACTCGACTTTGACTCGAGTCAATTTTTGTATTGACTAGACTTGTAATGGAGTCATTGCGCGTGACTTGACCAGGTCATAGGACTGACATATTCTATATGAATTATTTAGGTATCGTATATCGGGACCGAAAATATTTGAAAAGTCAGCCCAGAAACTGTATTTTATCTGTTTGAATGAACATGTTTAGAGCGAGAAAATGAGTATAATAGGAATATGCGGCCTTCGATATCACCCAAGAGTTTCTTTATACCGCGGCTCTTCCTTGCTCTTTTCTTGTGTGTTTGTGAGTGCGCTCTTTCATGGGGTCTTTTTCTGGGCTTTACTGTCGCGGTAAGAACAGCAACGCGGGGAAGAGGAACCAAGAATACCCTTTTATTGCGTACTATTTTATCTTGACACAATTCATATAAGCTAGAAAAATACCGGATAAAATATGGAAATGTCCGTATCGTTAGCGTCGAGGTAATCGACCTCATTCAAAGCTACTTTCGAGAGCAGGGTCAATGTATCATGTATTGCAGAATCGTGCCTATAGCTATAGGTTACACGTTACAGGCTTGTGTAGTAAGGCTACTTCTGTCAAATATGTACCATATTCTTTGTCTACAGCAGTGGTTCCCAACCTCTTTCGACTCATCGTTGCCTTGTCAAGCTCGACACAAACTTTCGTCCCTCATATTTACGGATACGAAACAAAGGATATATATAACTCTGAACGTTGGTGAATTGACTAAAAAAAGGTCATTTGACGTGTTGACGCTCGTAAAATCGGTTTCCGCGTATAATTTCCATTGATTCAGTCAACTTTGGCGTCATATTCAGAATAAGCCATCTTCACGTGCATTTTTGGCCGTGTTAATTAAATATATCTCACTGAACGTTCTAACATTTCCGCCCTTTATCGTCCTGTAATCGCCCCTTAGTATTCTCGCCCCCTTGTTTCTCAAAATCGCCCACGTTGGGAACCACTGATCTGCAGTCCCTACACCTAAGATGGAGACCGAGTGGTGAATATATCAATCATGCTGAAGTACCACGTCTTATATTGATCTTTCGTAAGAATAAATTCAAAATTACAATAAAATATCGCGAGTATGCAATCGCATGCAGTTCACTGATCCAAAACAATCTTCGTTTTCGTAGTTAAATAACGAGCGAATTAGTAGGGATAATCGTTCACAGTTATCTTTTTTACATTAGCGCCTCAAAGTGCTGTGGATTGGGCACTGTCAAATGCCATGTTCTGGTGGGCACTCTTTCCGAGGCTATCCGGCGGTTTCTTCTCGTCGTCGTCGCTATCGCTATCACTAACACTCTTTCCTTTACCATGAACAAGGTCACTGGCTCCCGCCAAAGGGATATTCTCCGTTTCCCGAAATTCATCCTCATCCACGTATTCATACCTTACCGCAAGGATAACGAAAACTATGGTGGCAGCGAAAATTAACCCGGCGAAGAGGAAATATTCGTTTGCCTGGAGAACAGAGAGTTTTACGCGATTGCACGGGGAATCGAGCTCGTGAACGCGTACCTGTTCCGACACGAATTTCGCTTCGGCAATGATGAGCACAATGATGTTCCCGATAGACACGGTCAAAAGCCAAAAACTGGCTAATACTGACTTCATGCTAGTTGGAGCCTGAGAGATACAATTGAATTAGGTAAATTTGTTTTCACTCACAGTGACGTAATATAATATTAATATATTCATTATACTGAAATAAGCCCGAATATTTTCGGCTGGCACTTGTCAGGGCTCATCTTCAGTTACTAATATAGAATTTAAAAGAACTATGTATATCAACATCGATGGATTTCAAAGACTTACCCATTTTAAAATATTGCCTATACCTAGCCAATAGTTACGTTTTGTCAGATTAGAAACTGTTATTACTAGGGCAGGTTTTTGCAACTTTTGCAACCTTTTTTACAGCTTCCGACAGCTTCGTAGATACTCAGAATCTACGTACTATGGCGTTTTCAGCTGTTTGGACGGATTTTATAGTGCGACTTTGCAACTTTTCTCTATTTTGCATAGCCAGTTTTTACTGCAACTTTTATCTAATAATGCGTAGCAATGTAAAGGAGTGATTTAAAAACATGCTATTAACTATTTCTAGTGTGGTGCTACTCCCATCGATGTGCATAACAAAGAGTTATATGATATTTAGCTGCATCTCAGTGATATCCATGACACAATGGAGAGAAGCACAACTCCCCCTGCCAAGCACGAACGCCCAGGCGAGACCGCCGAAAATTACATTTTCACTGGGTCCCCATCTTCAGGCTATTGATTTTGTTAAAGTCGCCAAGAGTGAGTTTTTCTGTAATGCCTTGGGTCAAGTTTGCAGACCTAGGGGGTTGGTTTGGGGTGTGTTATTCTACTTGTTTTAGGGGGAGGGGATTATAGCTATGGTGTTTGGGATTTTTGGGAAAAATTATTCTCGCATTGCGTAATTTTCTTGCTATGTGCGGGGAAAAAATGTAATTTTGGGCGGTTTCGTCAGACCGTTAAATAGCAAAGTAACAAATTTGACAGCTCTGCAGGAAATAGGTTATACAAACGAGCCTTTCGAGTATCTCATATACTAATAATTCAACAAAAATAATAAATGCAATTTTTACTGCAACTTTTTTTAAGAATTAAATGCAACTTTCTCGCGATTTTAGTGCAACAAAAACTTGCCCTCTAGTTATTACTCATTCTGCAGAGATTCCCTGACAGGACAATATGCGAGTTTAAATATGGATCGCTTGTATATAAACTAAACGCAATATGTCTATTGTAATCCAGATTCAGATTATCAACAAAGATCTCCAAAACATTACAAGACTGCGCTATAATGGAAATTTAGAACGGGTTTGAGCGATTTCGACTGAGGGAATGCCATGACTGGAATTCGTTGTGACATTATTTTACCAATCGACTTTTTATTTTACTATTCGTATACGTTGGTGGATGAGGCACACTGCATAACTACAGTACCATGCAATAATGCAATATCAACATTTTATTACAAGTTCATGCTACTCAAAATCAGGCCTATTCATACAGCTATCATGTCCAATGTCCATTGATTACTTCTCATTTCTTCGTCAAATCATAGTGCTTCCATTTGTATGAATTATGCCCAACATTGCATGACTTAAATGGGTATACGAACTCAATTACCTGACTGTAAGAGAACTCCAGACCTGTTACCGAAAGGAAAACCTCTCCCAATGTGATCACGAAATATTGCGGTATCATCCAAAATATGTTAACGACATTCGGAGCAACGTCTTCGTATTCAGTGATGTTGTTCTTGGAAATTTCGATTACAGAATTATTGATGCAGGGGCTTTCAACCACTGCATTCAAAGGGGTTGTACCTCTCCGGTAGATGGCGACCATGCCATGAAAGTATAATCTGCTCCTCTCTCGAGGTCAGCAGATGTGCTGGATATTGAATCGCCTGTGTCGTTATTAAACACCTCAATGGCGTACCTTTGATGAACGAAAATGAAGGCGACTTAATTGAAATTATTTCTAATGCGTGCGCAAGTAAATCTACGGGAAGAAGAGTACAAGCAAAAGTATTGTAGTGTATTAATATGCAATTGCAAGTAGGAGTGACGATTTATAAGACATACTAGTAGAAAACTAAAAGTATGGAAATAGAACATATCGTGTCGCCGCGGACTTATATTAGATACTCGCCGGTGACAATATCACAAATTACAAGATGCAATGTCGCGACAAACGCAGGAGGACTGATGAATTGTGAAGTTGCGGCGGACGACGTGTTGCCCACAGCCATGTAAATTATCTTCTTCTGTTACTGATGTATCGTTATGTCTTTTCCGTGCCTATACCGTAAATTGTGAATACGTAGTACCCTCTTTCGTAGAGTCATCAACTGCATCAGTCAACATTTTTAGGTTTCATATATCTGGGAATCTGTCTCCCCAATCATGAACCTCACCACACGTCACTGCTATACCGGGAGTATACATTATATCAAAGCTACTCACGTTCTTGAATCAACGTCCAACTCTTCTGAAATATCATTCGGTGATATAAACGTCGGTGGCATATCCTCGGAATCCAGCGTGAACTTTATAGGGTAGGTGTAGGTATTGAAAAGCCTATGTACGTTTTAAAGGCGACGGATACAGTAAGTAATAAAACATTGTCAAGTTATATGAGTACGAACCTGAGCTTGGAACCACCGGACGGAGATTTATCGTATATGCCCAGGAACTGACAATGGAAATATGATCTCGTTATGAAAGACAGAATATTATATTATCCGTGTAATATTATCGCATTCATACGTATTTGTCTTGCAGTGTATTGCTGTTTTCGTTGCTAATCAGCAGATTTGATGTTTTAGCTCCGGGAAGTGTAAACGTAGTTGTCATCATGTTTGACAGACCAATGCACTGGTAACTGATAGTGACTGATATATTGCCGTTTACTATACTTGAATCCACGAACGTCTCCAAAGTGTCCGTAGCCTGTAATGAAGTCGCGCTGATGTCAGAAAACTGATTTAAGGTGCGCCCGACCGTCCATCTCTCACCTCTCCCGGTGATAACGCAAAGTTGGTCCAGCCATCATACAAATCTGGATTGGATGAAACCGTCAAGTTACAATTCGCGCCATTGATGATTCGCATGCTCGCTTCGTCCGCATCGTCAGGAATTACGGTCAATGTTTTCTGTGTATAATTAATTACTATTTATCGACCTCCAAACCAAACTTGATTGTTTGCAATGCATAAATGTTATATCATAACGATTTGGAGACACAGTATGTGTCCCACATTCGCATTAAAGGTGTACCGGAAGCGTGACGCACTGACCAGATACCATTTAATCGTACCTGCAATGCGGGCATGCAACAGCTCCGATTGTTGGAACAAAGCCGACTTATAACTTCAACGGAAATTTTTGAAAAGTTGCAATACCTTGACCAGAAATTTGTATTTTCGGAATCAGTGCGCCAGTACACTACGTTTAAGACCGCACGCGTCGCCACCTATAAGATTACCATATCTGCGTGCGTAACGACCAAAATTGTATCGTTATTAGTTACCTATATTGTAATTATATAATTATCATTAAATTCAAAGTAAATAGAGAGCCAGACAAGTGGCAGAAAACATATATAGCCTCAGCCTCACTCACATCCCCTGGTATATTTTCATAAATTATCTGATGATAAGCTCATCCCACAGCTAATAACTTCAATTAAGACTACATTTAGGACTTTGATGGTACGCCACCAAGTGGGTGGATGGACTTGATGAAATCTAAATACCATGGTCTTGTGCAGTAACATAATACGGTAAAATGCGTGCTTATGCTTACGTCCATTTCAATCTGAACACCTGCCGCAAGAAGAAAGGATACGCCGGCAAGTATCATTCCCAGGGTCATTCTTTTCAGAGGACTGAAACGAGAACAGCAGGAATATCATATAAACGTGTATTTTTGGAAGCGAGCACTCTTAGATTCGATGGATGAGCGAGGAAGTTTTGGCTTCGTTTGTGGTGGAAGCAAGTTATCAGATGCTTGCGGCGAAGGCTTGATTCGATGAGTTTACACTTTCGTAGACTTCGTACCCTCAGTATACATAGGCCTACCACATCTTCCTATTAATTTTTCCCTCCGCAGGATTCGTAATTGTAGATGATTGTTATTATTATATTTTTTATTCACATCAAAACTGGTAGCCTAAATACACACATATTCCGGGGAGCAACCTATCCCCTAAGGCAGTGGTTCTTAACCTTTTTTCTTCCAGCGCCCCCTTTCAAAAATTATCGTGCTCCAGCGCCCCCCAACTTCATATTGTAAGGAATGTAATAATAGGCTTACCATATTTTGGAAATCAAAAAAGAGGACACTTTTTCAGAAATTTTCCACTTGCAAAACCGGAGTGACATTTTCAAAATTCGGTTAATTTTACCCACTTTGTGATCGGTTGACTAAAAAAAAAAAAAAAAAAAAAAAAAAAAAGGTCATCTTTTCCGCTCAGATCCCAAAATAACGTTTTTTACTCCACATCGTCAGGTGGATGACTAAAAAAAAAAAAAAAAAAAAAAAAAAAGGTCATTTTTTCGCTCAGAGCTAAAATCACCGTTTTTCACCCGCCGGAGCTTCATTTCTGTGCTATTTTGTGGCATATCACTCGCAATTTGCTCTAAAATTTGAATTTAGATTCTACTGCAATACCGTTTTTCTCCAGCGCCCCCCATACCGCCCCCCTGAGCCCAGCGCCCCCCATATCGCCCCCTGAGCTTTTCCGCCCCCCTTCAAAGTCGCCAGCGCCCCCTGGGGGGCGCTGTGGGCAAGGTTAAGAACCACTGCCCTAAGGAAAATAACGAGATTGAAGTAGGCTAAACGTTCAAAACTTCAGTAATTGAGTAAAAATATTATTCCTATGCAGCTGCAAAACAAGAAGAGACTAGATCAGTGCTCTTCAACCGGGGTTGTCGTACACCCTAGGGTGTACCAGAATTTGCGAAGGGTGTACCACTCGGATGGGGTGTACCAGATCCGAATTACAATGAGCCGATGGTTAGCTATCACAAAGACCGGTTTATGGGTCAGTACAGGTTGACGCACAAGTTAATGAGCAATATGGTACGATGTTATCTCAACCTCAAGTGTAATACTGTACACCGCTTGATTGTGATGTCATAAGCAAATATTTCTCGTATTCATTTAGCCGTCGGCGATAGACCAATGGTTCCGTTTAGTGTTGGAAAGTATGCAGTTAACAAACATGTGTTCACTGTTCAGCTAGTCATTTGTCTGGTGATTTTTGAGGAAACCGCCGCGATAGCTCAGACTTCTTGAATCGGTACTTCCTACCCGAAGTTAATAAATACCGCAACGCACATAAATTAGGCTTACCATATTTTGGAAATCTAAAAAGAGGACACTTTTTCAGAAATTTGAGACTTGCAAAACCGGAAAAGAATTCTCAAAAACCGGTGAATTTTTCCCACTCTGTGATCGGTTGACTAAAAAAATAAAAAAAAATTCATCTTTTCCGCTCAGAGCTCAAAATACCGTTTTACTTCCCGCATTGCTAGGTGGATGACTAGAAAAAAAAAGGTCATCTTTCCGCCCAGACCTAAAATAACCGTTTTTCACACCGAAATACCCGCCGGAGCGTCAGTTCTGTGCTAATTTACGGCATATCACTCGCAATTTGCTCTTAAACTGACCTAAATTTTCAAAAAAGAGGACAAAAGGGCGTCCTCCGAGGACACTTTCAAAAAAGTCAAAAAAGAGGACAAATCCTCTTAAAAGAGGACGTATGGTAACCCTACATAAATGAAGTGACGTAGCCAGCCAGGGTCGAAACAGCTTCCATGTTGAAATCGAAACCCTTTTGTTTTAAAATGCCGATTTTATGTCCAATATTTCGCCATACATTTGCAATTTAGTATTTTGTTATTAGTGATGCAAATTAGCGACAATAGACTGTGTATAGCGGCATACGATCTGAGGTTACTGACATCTCTTGCAGCCCATGTGCTACTATCGACTGTGTGTGTGTGTGTGTGGTGTGAGGCAGGCCTGGTACGCAGTAGGCTGGTGCGCCTGCTATCATCGCTGATCAGAATTACCGCTTCTGCAGCAGTAGCTTTACCTACTCTCTCCCCAATACTGTTACATTTAGGTTGATTATCGTTCGTAATGTCATGCTGTTTTGGGGCTGACACGAAATGAATTCCAATTTGCGTGGCGGGCGACCTAACTGGCAGCGAATAGACTCTGTGACCAAATACTATTTTATTCAAATCCAAATTTTTTGACGGCAATAACTCCGCTTCTACTGGTTGGAATTGAGCCAAATTTGAAAAACATCATTTTTATAGACAACCTAATACTTTCATGGGGTGAACAGAAAAATTTCACATTTTTTGCTATATATTTTTATATTATAAATAGAAACTTTCTTCTTCCATAGCCATGCGGCTACTGGTTGGAATTGAACCAAATTTGGTGTGTAGGCTTAAGTTAGGTAACCTAACAATTTTATCAAGTAGCCAGTACGATTTGAGGAAAAAAGTCATTTTTGAAGACCTCTAATGAACAGGGGTGTACGTGTTTTGAGCAAACGTTAAAAGGGTGTACCACGTCGAAAAAGGTTGAAGAGCACTGGACTAGATTACAGAATTGCGGTAGACGAAGAATTGGCAAGGGTAGCAGAGGTAGAGATGATTGAAAATGAGGAATTGAAATTACAGAAATTCTGCCATGATTTTCGAGTACAGATGTAATTTAGTCCAGTGGTGCATTCAAGGTCTTCCAAAGAATATGGCCAGTGCCCGATGAGGTGATCTTCTATAGTCTAGATCAAGTCGAAATTCAACGGCGTATCCAGAGAATATATGGAGGGCAAATTTTATGAGTTTCAGGGAACTCATCCCCCCCAGGCCAATATGCCAGATACGTCAATTCTTCAGTGGGCAATTTCATCACTACCCTTTCCATACATAGATTCATAGACGCACGCATGCTCCCTTTCAACGGCGAACTATAATTTCGGTATTAGGCGGTCGATTCGCGAACGAGCCTAAATCGCCAATATTCATGTTATGAATAATCGGAGTGAATTAATTTCCGTTCGCACAAAGCGTGATTTTTTTATAGTAGTTGAATGAATTACACGATCTAGTGGTGTCTTCGGATATTTAGGCAGAGGTGGTCAAAGTAGTCTAGGAAGCTTCTCAAGTATAGAAGTAGTCCTTTTGAAAGCATCTTAAAACTACTTCAAGTGGAAGTATCGACGCTAAAATCTACTCAAGAAAGTAAGTAAGTAGTTGTGAGAAGCAGTCACAAATACAACAGCCGGGAACTGAGCCCTGTGGACGGTTCAGAGAGGTGGATTCGCGCTGCTACATACCAAGAGGCACAAAGTTTCCACGCACAAAAATTGAACCGTATCATATGGGAACTTTTGTTCACTCCAGATCCCATTCAGATTATGCCATGGAATGTTGACCCCTCCTCGCCGTATTCCAAGGCCCGTCGTTGAAGCAAAAAAGAATAACGGAGTTGTATCAGACACTGCATTAACGATTTGTGCGATTATTGTATGCTAACCAAAAATATAGCAGATCGTAAATATGCCATATTTCGCTTAGTGAAGAAAAGGCAACGGTGGCATGATGCACTTAGTTTTGAACTTCCACGTGCCTGTGCACCTGACAAAAGAATTTGAATATGTCTCTGTAACGATACCGTGCATAAAGAGATACACAACTAATATTTAAAAAAAATTTAAAAGACTTGAGCAATATGTTTATACACCACACGATTAAAAGACTATTCAGGAGGTTCTTGCAGGTTAGTTTCGGCCCACTGTTATTAATTACTTCGTTGATGCATGTCCTTATTTCGTCACCTCTAGTAAAGATTGTTACAAATCTAAATATATTGGAATCGCTCACAAGTGCCAGTCTAAACTAAGTAAACCTCCTTAGGTCAGACTCGTCGTGATATTCCAAATTCGCACTTTTTCCCCCGGGCATTATTTTCTTGTCTGAAACGAATTTTATCGCGCGGGTGTGATTGAGAGGACAGGACTATTCGATGGTAGCCATTTAGGCATCTGGACATCAACATCAAAGTTTTCGGCCAACTTGCGTCGGTTTTATCGCTATCAATAATTTTGGGAGCGCACTTGGCGGAGTGCGCATGTTGGCCGAAACTTGACGAGTCTATGTACGTCCTGTCACGGAAATGGCCGGTAACTAATAGTCCCCCACCCGTATACTGCATAGTGCACAGCCGGACACCCCTAGACTAAATCATCCCAAGGGTCTCCAACGGCATCGGGTGATACTAGGAAGATAACGTTGTCTCACAATTGCAAATACAGGTAAGCTCAATTATGCGTACTTTTATAAATCTTTTCGTTCGGGAGGGAGTAACCATACTAAAAGCATGAAATATAGTAACACTACATCGCGCGAAGCGAGAAGAAAAATATTAGGTTGACTTCATCTGCCCAAAATACTCTACTTTATATTGATTTGCGAAAATTCACGATTTTTGTTTTTATGGGGGGAGGGACATTGCCACTTTCGCCCCTGGCTACGTCAATGTGTCTAATCAAAGGTTTCCCAGAGTCTTTTGGATATGTCTCATTAGTTTTTTGCTCGCGACCCTTGTAGCGCCAATGATGAGTATCGGTACATTGTTTATTTTGCATCGTCACATTTTTCCACATTCCATTTTGAGGTCTTCGTATTTTGAGTTTTTTATTATTCCTTTTTTTGACATAATCTCATGAGTTTTTTGCTCGCGACTCCTGTAGCGTCAATGACTATCGGTACAATGTTTATTTTGCATCGTCACATTTTTTCACATTCCATTTTGAGGTCTTCGTATTACGATTTTTTTAAATTCCTTTTGTTGTGTGTTTTAATCAGCTGGGACGGCAAGCTCGATGAATAAGCATTCTCTTTTCTTTTTAGTCAGATTGATTTTATTATTATTATTATATTCTTTATTCACAGCAAAACTGGTAACAATAATCCTGGGACCAACCTGCATCCAAAGGAAAATTGCGAGATTGGAGTAGTTTTTTTTTAAAATTTCAGTAATACAGTCAAATTGTTATTCCTATGCAATACATGAAGAGACGGTATAGTGGTAGTTGAGGAATAGGCAAGGGTTGCAGAGCAGTGGCAGAGATGATTGAAAATGAAGAATAGAAATTAGAGAAATTATGCTGTGATAATTTTACTATAATATTATTATTATTATTATTATCATATGAATATACGATCGCTCATTATAATTTGTCATATTTTATAAAACGGATAAACACTGATTTGGTATCACCCACCTGAAATTGATATTGTAGTGTCGGAGGCACGGGTACAGTGTAGCTTCAAACAGCGGAATGAGTGTTACGATAAGAAGCGGGTTGAACACTTGCATTTGATCTGGCTTTACTTGAATGGCCTTGAAGGAAAAAAAGATATATACAATTATGTATGTATAGATATATAACCAACAACAAACTTTCAAGACGGCAACCTAGCATTTCTTACCCCAACTTGTCCGTCCATTCTCGTGGCTTGAAGAGTCCATCTTGAACCTTGTTGATCGAACAATGCCCAGAAAAACGGAAGCGGAATGTATAAAATCAACACTTTCAAGACGTACTTGGTATCTCGCACCAATTTAGCCTGTTGGGATAAATCATCTGCATCAATGAAATGACAATCACTCATGACTCAAAGAGAATAGTAGGGTTTTAGGTCCAAAAGATTTAATTGAGGTGAGCACATTTGCCAATCGTAGACGGCACTTACTTCAGCGAAGGCACCTTCAACTCTGATCATTTGCATTCATTGTCTCAGTGTACAAAATGTGATCAAATTGTCATGGAACTGTTACACTAGCTTATAATAATGTGCAGAGTTTTCGTTGTGACACCATTCTGAATTTTATTAAGATAGTTCTCACACTGGTATCCACAAGAGCATAGTTCATCCAATGGTCCTTATTTCTCTCCTTCCTCGGTGTATTCCAGCGGTGTTTAATGGCAGACTGCGTAATAGGAAAAAAGATATGACCGCATGTTCTACGTACAAAAATAGATGATCAGTATCTTTATTCCCTCAAAAAAGAAAGAACTGACGCTGCAACACATTGGCAACATCCTAACTTATGTCAAAATGACAGTGGGCATTTAAAAAACATAGGCAGATATTCAATAGCATACCCCCATTCCTTTGAACACTTCCGCGAATATATTTCCTTCTGGCGCGTTTATAATGTAATACGGTGTTCCGACGACAAATGCAACTGAAATACCGGCCATTGGCAGTGATTATATGCTAATCCCACCGTGTATTTAAAACTCACGTATCGCCACCACCATCAACGCGGCTGGTATTCCGAACGCTAAGGCGTAGCAGTCGTCTCTTTCGAAGCAAGCAACGTCCTCTGGAAAATGTGATTTCTTGTCACAAATAATCTTATGTTGATGTGTTCTTCGAAGCAACGCTATAGTTACTCTACATTACCGTAATCTAGCAACCACGTTGTTTAAATAATTTGAGCAAAACGGTTGGTAGATGAATGGATATCAATGTGCGGGTGCATAGATAACTATAATTTATCGGTTTGACCTGTATTCATGTTGCTCTTATAACCAAGAAAAAGGTACAGTATACGGCAGGGCTCTTCAACCGGGTGTATCGTACACTCCAGGGTGTACCAAAACTTTAGAAAGGTGTACCACTCAGATGGGGTGTACTGGGTGTACCAGATCCGTATTAAAATGGACCGATGACTAGCTATCACAATAAATAGGCAAGGTTACGCCTCAGAACAAGTTGAACATATCAGCTGTATGCAAGTTGTAAATTGCATTCCTCGTATGATGTCATAAGCAGATGCTCCTCAATAGGTTCATTTTGTGGTAGAACAGGGTGGATTTAGCACATGGGTCTCCAAGTCAAATGTACTCACTAGCCAAATTCCTAGCTTTTGAGGACGCCGCGGACCCCAGTATCGATAGGGGTATTACAGATCTAGCCAAGTAAGCCTTGCAGATTGATATCCTAATCACATCGTGAAAATGAGTATTACTACTGTACTGAGTATTACTAAAGGGATTTAAACATACTTTGCCTTTTTGGTTTTGCTTTTAAATCTGTTTAAATCCCTTTAGTGTGCCGTTAACTCTTGAAAAGAGGCACCCGAAAAGTAATCGAGTTGAATAAATATTCTGTTACAATGGATGTTGTATTGAAAGCTATATTCAAGCTCTGTACCACGAACCATAGATTTATAACTGTTGAATAAAATTGTTGGTGTACTTGGTAGCGAATAAGTATAAATTTTCAAAATTATGAGATATAGCCATGGTGCGGGAAGACAAGTCCACCATGTCACCATAAAAGCTTTAGGATTTATAATTGTTCAGCCGGCGAACATTTGATTTCCACTGCTAGAGGTATAATATTTTAGAGTTTAACATACATTGATGCAAGCATGCAGTGCAGCCTAATCCGGTTTTTGGGTGTACTCCTGATCAGTAGGCTATTGACCACATAATTACCCAAGTATAATTAATACAGCGTTTGATTTAACTTCGAATATAGGAATAGATCAATCACAGCATAAATATAATGTCAAAGCAATAGTAATGTCCCTTCGTCGGGCTACCCATTGATGTTACAGCGGCGAAGCCTATACCACTATGTTACTCGCCACCTTATAATGGTGTTAACAACACGAATAGAGGGACCCAAGACCAAACTGATACGTCAAGGAGGCCACAGAATGCCAATGGTTGTCAAAACGATATGCCTAGATAACGAAATACCAAGCTACTAACTTCTGATCTATTACTATTTCGTATTACACGCGAATAATTTGTTGCGTCCATGGTTGTAACGAAGTCAAGTTCCGTGTCAGTCGTCGTTCTTTGATTGTAAGGTTTGACCCCAGTCAACTCGAGTTATGTTCATATTGCCACCGAGTCAGTTCGAGGCAAAGTAATTTTACGAAAATTTGCGTCTAAGTAACAATTGTCTGCCACGAATCATCTACGGGTTATGTTCTATCAACTTGAATAGGGAATGTGACGTAAGATCTTCGAAAATGATGAGAGAGTAAGATTTGGTGAATAGTTTCAGGATTTCGGAGCAATTTCAGAGTGAGTTTTTACTTTTTCAATCCTGAAAAATGACATCTGACATTCAAATATCGCCAAATCTTTGAAAATCCGAAAGTTTGACGCGGGTCGCGTGTTTGAGACCCTTGATGTAGCATATATGTTCACTGAACATTGTTCAGCTTGCGATATATGTCTATAACTATTATCGAAAAAGCCGCCACGATATAGCTCAGTCATTTTGAATTGATACTTCCTTCCAGATGTTTATAAATAGCACACTATACAATGTACAATATTGCGTAGGCGCAGCCATGAAGTCTGGGGGGTCGGTGTTAGATCGTGATCCGGTAACCTTGAGCCCTGATTAGTATCTAGCATTTCCTAATACGTTGCACTATTGCAGCCGTTCTCATCCTTATTTCGATTAAGCAAGGGATGGCCAACCTGCGGACGTACGGCCTCATGCAGCTGTAAAACAATAAGTGTGCGAAAGTACACACATAATCAAATTATAGTGGCCGTCAATATTGTGGACGGTTGACTAAAATAAGTCAACTTTCCGGCTCAACTCCCGAAATACAGTCTTTCTTTCACATTTTTCGTTGGTTGACTGAAAAAGGTCGTCGCCTTCGTTCGAATCACGAATTTCCTAAGCGTCATTTATGCCCATTTTCACTCGAATCTAGAGACATTATCTTAGCTCTAAAAGCTGCAAAGGAGGACGAATCGACTAAAAGGAGGGCATTTAGGCGTCCTCGGAGGACATTTTCCAAAACCGGAAAGGACGTATGGTAACCCTATAGCAGTGTTGGGATGACTCGAGTCGCATTTTTCGTATGACTTGACTTGACTCGAGTCACTTTGCTAAAATGACTTGACTTGACTTGACTCGGCGTATCAGAAATGGGGATTGACTCGTGACTTGGAGCAAAATTCACGAGTCAATTTCAAGTCATCAAGTAATCGGTCTCGATAAAAATCTGTAACTTGGATATGTTTGGATTTTTGCGAAACGCTGGTGCAACCCATGAGAGTGACCAATGATTTAATGATCGTGCGATTTACTGAGTCTCACAAATAAATTGACCGCAAACGAAGGGATCGAAGCTAATGGCTTACGTTGTCGTAAACTAGTTGTAAAGTAATTGAATGGCAAAATGTCTATTTCTGTTCTCACCTTGACCAAACCTCTTGTTTTATTGAAATTGAATTCGAATATAGTTTATATAGTCCCCAACCATTGGCGCAGTCTCGAATTGTATCATATCAATTTGTAAATTGGTAATGTATCGCGTCTTATCAATTCGTTCTCAATCAATTCTATATTCTCTATTTTGGCTGGTAACTATCAACTGAGGCTATGTAATTATTTACGTAGTTTGCCAGTTCTACCTATATGTGAGCGATACAGCGCCTTCTTGCGTGTATATTCAACTCTATAGTCGTTTCGTGGTTCAAAATCAATGACCACTCAATATCTATTTCAGACAGCTAGCAAAATGCAACGACGTAATCATGCCTCATACGTCGAAAAGGCAACTTGACTTGAATTGTGACCTGACTCGTGACTTGACTTGACTTGACTTGACTTGACTCGAGTCACTTCCAAAAATCGAGTGACTTGACTTGACTCGAGTCACCTTTGAAAATCGATTGACTTGACTTGACTCGAGTCAAAATGTGCAATGACTCGAAATGACTCGTGACTCGAAGGTAGTGACTTGATCCCAACACTGCCCTATAGTCAATACGCAATTTGAATCAACGAAGTGGTTATCAAATATTTGTGAGATCTTGATTCAACTTAAAAATTTTCTTCATGCTTATCACGATTCAGGGTGACTTGGATTTTTCGTTCCTAATATAATAGTGTCCTTGTAATCTGAACCGACCGTACAAATGCGAACCGCAGAGGTTAATAATGCGCCCCACAAATAAATACAAAGTTAGAATCGTATGCGTCGCCCGAATTCTGTTACGTTTGGGCGATTCTAATAAATTTTGACTACACCGACAATCCTGATGGTAGGTCAAGAAATAACATCGTGGTACATAATAGTAAGCCTGCGGGGTGTTCTGCTTTTACAATTAGAAACTTTCATATGCAAGGTATATCTCAAGTATAATAAGCGATGGCACAGCACAGTACAGGGGCATTCTGCGGTGCGAAGTTCCCAGTAGCCAATTTAACATGAGTAAGCTATTTGTCGTCCAGATGGGTCATGACGACTCTCCACTGAGCTGCGGCCTTATATGCTATATATGTAATCGAAATATATCCGTGAATTGCAAAGGTTGAACATAAACACCGATGAAGTAGGCTTACTACGAAATCTGTGTCAAGGGTGTACGACTTTTGAGTAAACGTTAAGGGTGTACGCATGACCGTAACAGCACTTCGTCAGCCCCCCCAAACGTTGGTCTTGGGCCCCCACATGGTGATAACCCAAACTTCTGGGCGGCTTTGCCCCCAGACCCCCATCCTTCTCTCCGTTTTTGCACCGACATTTGTTATACTGTTTGTATGGTTCAAAGCAACGCGCGAAGCGCGAAAAAATATCGAATTCTTGATTCAATCGGCCAATATGACCGGGAAAATGCATATATATTACTATCAAATTTTATCCTCTCCCTGCCCACGCAATCAGATTTACCGTGCCTCGGTAAATGTAGGGCCCGGAAACAAAAGTTGAACATATTCGGACGGACCCGTCGGAAAGTATAATGACATGGTTACAAGATGTTATTTCGTGACCTCAAGTCCAAGTTCAAGTTTAGTCATAAAATTCATCTTTTCAAAACATCACAAGACTGCAATACAACGAATTGCAGGAAGATGCCGGAACGACTAGGAGCAGTCTTCGAAGATCAGATCTCCTGTCTGCTATGTCAAAATACATTGAAATCGCCCAAATGTACTTAACTAAAAGACGCACACAATTTCAAATTGGTATTTCTGCATGGGCAAATAATTTTTCCTTTGCTGAATGATATTTGTCTCGTGGGGTTCAGATTGCCAGTACAGGAACATTCGGAGGCAGCCATTCAAGCGGTTCCATACCAACACCGAGAAAACCATGACCGAGAATAGACATTACCGAGAATGGACTTCACCGAGAATGGTCATTACCGAGAATGGATATTGCCGAGAATACCAATGCCAAGAATCTAACGTACTGGGACGGACGATGTTGAGATTGATACCCGAAAATCGGCACCAAATGTGGCAACGCCGTGATGCACATACACACGACCTGTATATATGCATAACATGACTGCATATATTGCATTCTCGGCAATGTCCATTCTCTGTGGTGTCCATTTTCGGTAATGGCATTCTGGGTAATGTTTTTTCGGTATTGACCGAACACCCATTTAGGCGCCTATGGACAATTAAATATATATGAATTATTGAATATATATCGAGTTTGCGGTCAGCATGAGAAGGGCAGTCCTTTTAGGCCAAGGTTTTCTCGCCGCCGATTGTTCTGGCACAATTTTCGAAGTGGCATGTTACATGGCCTCAAACAGTGGTTCTTAACCATTTTTCTTGTAGCGCCCCTTTCGAAAATCGCCTGGGTCTGGCGCCACCCATATGGACGGTAGTAACCCAGGGGTAGAGTTCGAAGTCCAGTCGGTCTTTTCGGGTTGGGACTTCGCTATTAGAAATAGCTTCAATCGCGCCCAAGGACCACTCGACTAATTAACGATATGATAATTGTATGTGCTTTATTCGGTGTCAAATCAAGGTTGTTCTAACAACCATCGAGTAGGCTACGGGCTCATACCATCTGGTCGAATATCTTTAACACGAATGTATTACAAACAAAGCAACCCATATTATTATATAATGTTCAAGTAAGCTCTCAAATACAAATATATTTAGTTAATCATTTTGACGAAAAAGATTGCAATCATATTTAATGTACAAAGGGGTCTCGCTCTCAAAAGTGGTACAGGGTCTCTTCGATTTCTAAGCGCTGTTCGCTGCGGGATAAAATACCTAGTTCGAAACATTTTGTAGATAATAACCCAAGGTGGCGTGATGGGATTATTTTAACGAGGAATTACAGACCTAAACGTATGCGCAATTAAATCTACATGAATTAAAATAAGCCATTGCGTAAATGGAAACATAATGGAGACACTGTCGGCACACATTTCGCGCGCATCGCGACGAAAAATATCGAGATTTGACAGATTTTTTCGATTGTAAATTTGCAATGAGAACTCAGGGATATGGGCTATACAACTGGTGTGCTACTATATGTAATCACTTGCTCCTATTGCACCCTCTACCCGAACGCCATTGTTCTTCAGCGCCCCCGTACCGCCCCCTGAGGCCAGCGCCCCCCATATCGCCCCCTGAGCGTTTCCGCCCACTGAGCGTTTTTTTTATAATGCCGTACCGTATATACCGAATTTTCTGAAGAAATATCGTGTCGTACATTTCGCCAAAATCGTACCATAATATCGTACCGTATACTAACCCTAACTCGTTGCCTAAAATAGCGAATGAATGACCTATTTATAGGCTTACAACACTTGAAGCGATGTAGATGAGTTTGCCATAAAGCGGATAATGCTAATCGCGATTACGCACTAACCTCTGAGAATTGGCGATACAATGGTAGACAGCAAGCTTCCGGCGTTGATAGCAAAGTAGAAAAGAGAGAAAAATCTCCTTCGGTAATCATCCTAGGAATTACATCTTGTTCAGTATAGCATGCAGCTATGAAGTAATTTTTTACTGTTACTTGCTCAGTAGTGAACTGATCTCCACCAAAAGAAGAAACGCACGGTTTTATGCCTCCAGTTCCAATCGCGATAACGAATAGGCCCACCATTGAAAGCACCCTGTATCGAGAACATTATCGATACTAGCATGTGCCATCGTATTTCACCATTCACAGTACTTACATGTGAAGCACTTCGTCGCCGAAGGTCCAGACAGCACCAAGTGTGATAAGAACCATGCCAAAGGCATATACAACAGACAGGTAGAGAATGGTTCTGAAGAAACGTATTATATAAAAGCGCGAACATACCCCGGTCATGGCGAACCGCTGGCCTATAACTTTTTGAAGTAAACTGTTGCTCTTATTTTGATACATGGTAAGTATTCATTCAATCAGTGCATGTGCATATAATTGTTAGATCGATTCGCTGCCAGTCCAACCGACATAATTACGCGATGCAATACATTCGTTACATATCTACCGTTCGATCGTGGGGATAGAGGCTCCAGTCCATTGACACTGCAGAAGCGGAATTCGCCTCTTATGCGCCTCTTTGTGAAGTGTTATTACTGCTCACTTGTATTTGCCGAGCCAGCTGTCAGCGATGAATGCACCCATGAGAGGGAAAAGATATGCCAACACTGTGAATGCATGGTACACAGCAGTTCCGGTGTCCTCGCTCATTCCCAGGTAATATACCAGATAGAGTACCAGAATTGCTGATAGTATGAATTGATGTAACTCAGTAGGGCATTGCGTGAGATGAAGCGCAAAATCTTACTTCGCATGCCATAGTAACAGTGCCGTTCACAAAATTCGTTTCCGAGAATGAAGAAAACACACTTGGGGTATGGTCCCTGTGAATATATTGCATTGGTATCAACATATGTAACACATATGACGTATATTAGCCAGGGCCCCGGAGTCGCAGAAATTTCTATGCGACTCCACTCGTGACTCCATGCTCCGGCTCTGCAGTCCTAGTGTTACCGCATGCTGCTGATTACGGGAGTCAATAAGACGACACCTCATATGAACCGTCCCAATCTTCTTCGGTTAACAATTACGTGAACGATTGGTACAAGTACAAGCTACAAGACTATAGAAAGCACGAAACAAAATATTCAGATGGTCAAATGTCTTTCATCCACAATTGTCTCACGTCATGAGCGGACACGTCATAATATGCTGTAAATCAAATTCCAAATCCAGAGGGCCTGTTTGACTTTATGACATGCTATTGCGCATTGAAGTATAACTTCATCCAATAAACTTAAGTGTAAATCAACAATTGTCAAATCGTCAATTGTGATTCCGAAATTAAAACACGTATCTGAGTCGTTTGCTCAGCGTGTGATGTCGCTATAGTAACTTCGAAGTGGGCCTATATCTTGCGCCTTGGAAAAGATGTGATAAAATAAAATTATCATAGGAATATAGATTTCAAATGATTTTGGTTATTGCAAAACTTGATACCATATAAATTCTGGGAAGTATCGGGAAATTTCATTCAACTTATAACCCGACAGTAGCCTATATATGGCGTAATCCTTACTACTTACCGGATCCTTATCATCTGGAGACTCGTATATCTCCTTTTCATCTTTTTCTGCAAAATGGTACCGATTGTGATCATGTGCAGATATTACCTTCAACTAAACAAAATTAGCAGGGCCTGGCAGTCACTTTTTTACCCGACTATTCGCGTTACAACTCAGATATGGGGATTACTCCATCAATGCCTTCGATTGGGATTAACTATGAAATTTGAGATTACGATTACGATTACTCGCAGTAATCTACTACGATTACATGGACATGTAACACGATTATTCACGATAACATTTATTTTGCTTCCTGTAACGATTGAGATTAGATTGCATCATGAAAGGGCATGTTTTTCAAAGTCGTGACGGTATCTGTTTGTTACGTCACAGTATTCGCTGCGCGGCTTTATCACCGATGATTTATTGCCAATATTCGTTCTAACCATAGTGAACCTCCTCGCCATCTCATCCGTGCAAGCGGTGTCTTATAAAAGCCTAGAAGTGGCCGTGCTACAAGTCGGCAGCTAAGGAATAAATATGAGCAAACTTGGCCTGGTGTAAATGATCACAGTAGTCGACAAATACCATGAATAACACCATAGTGTCCTATATGGTGTCGACTCAAGCAAATCTCATGGATCAGTGAAATTGGGCACGTCACACTTTCCATTTGGCTAAAGGCAATTGGAAGGTAATTTTTGACCGACTTGCCGAGTATAAAATTTGATAAAACGGGTATCAATCAAAAGCTGCCGCTGTACTGATTACGAAAATGTAAATTTTATTTCGCTCGTGGCCCTGGAACCCCCACAATCAGCCTCGAATTTTTAATTGTTATGGATAGTGGCATAGTGACGCAAAAATGCTGCCTGGCGAAACGAGAGCGTCGGCCAGGAGCAAATGATGGCTGCGCGGCGAGAGTGAGTGCTCCTCTCCACACCAATGAAAAATTTGAGGCTGACTATGGGGGTTCCAGGGCCACGAGCGAAATAAAATTTATATTTTCGTAATCAGTACAGCGACAGCTTTCGATTGATATCCGTTTTATCAAATTTGATGCTCGGCAAGCCAGTCAAACATTACCGTCAAATTGCCTTCAGTCAAATGGAAAGTGTGACGTAGTCCAATTTCACTGAGCCGTGAGATTTGTTTGTGTCGACACCATATAGGACATTATGTTCTAATTATGGCCCATGCTACATGATATTTATGGAGGTGACTGAAGTCAGATTCAAGTTTTGAGTAAACAATTGCAAAATAACGATTGCCGCATTCAGTAATATGCTATTCATATGTCATATGATATTTGACGAGTGAAACAATTTTCCAGTCATGAATCAGTAAATCGCCATATGCCTGGTTTGCATAATCGCCGAGCAGCAACGCACAATTTGCTTTTTCCTGGCAAGTGCCAAGGTTAGCCTAGCAACAAGTTGATTAAGTGCGATAGTGTTGACACTCGACAGTCGACAATGAAAATTATAATTAAGGAAAGGTTTGAATCCGCTGCTTACGAGCTATAGTGGTATATACCGGTGGCTCGAAATATGGCTTCCTAATCTTTCTATCACAGTGCTTTTCAATCTGGGGGTCGTTTGCCTATTTTTTTCCGGGGAGTCGCCAATGTGCTGACCATTTTTTAGTAAGCGCCTTCCAAATAGGTCGCGAGTAGGTAGGGGAAAAAGTGCTGCCGGGGCCTACGATGCCGATACTGCCCTTTATTTAGTAGAATATTTTGAAATCGGAAACTGGGTTGCGACCATAAATAGGTTGGTAACCACTGTTCCTTGCTCAGTTTATTTCATAACCCTTGTAAAACGAAAACGTCGACGAATGGTCTTTTAGCAGAGCAGTCGATTTTATGTGCGAAGTAATCGAATACGATTAATTTGGAATTTTTCAAATGTAATCGGTCACGACAACTTATATATGCTGTCAGCATCGTGATTGGTATCGATTGCAAGTCACAATTACCGCAGTATGACGTCATAATCGTTCATGGTTATTCATACTTCACAGTCAGAGCAATACTGATTTTGTGAATGACGAAATGTTTCGGAAACATTTGGAAGCGCGGCCCTGAAAAATATTTACGACACTCGACGTTTTGTATTAATGGCATATCCAATCTTTGATTTTCAATGGTGTATTATTCTTTCTGCTGATATGCAGTTGACTGCAGTTGCGTGCAGTTGATGGCACTGCCTCGCCCGTACACGCTGATCAATTAATTAGTGCAGTGGTTCTCAACCTTTTTGTCTTCGCGGCCCCTTTTGGAGCGTCACGGACGCCGCAGACCCCTACGCAGTTTTAGTTCAAATTTAGCTCAATCATCGTGCAATCGTCATCTGTTTTGTGCAGATGTTAACTGTAAGCTTAGTTATAAACAGCAACAAAATGACTTTTCTTGAAAATAAGATCATGTACTATTCATGTAGAAATTGAGTTGACTATTGTTTCAAGGCGAATTCTGCAACTGCATTTCTTGAAATACGTGGTCACCTGGTCGTGTCTTGAAAATCCGCCCGTTCGATTTGATATGAACCAGGGCCGAAAATCCATTTCCACAAATTTAGGTGGTGGTGAATGTGATAATAACGCGAAACGCTTCCGACGACGCATTTGGGTATGATCGCAACAAATATGGCACCAAAATTGACAAACATATTTCTTTAAATGAACATATACCGTCAAGTCTGGTCATTTCTATATAGCAGCTTATCTTTAAGTTATTATGGAAAAAGTGGTTGTGTATATCACAGGAGAAAATATATTTTTGTAAACATTTCGAAGCCTACTCATCTAACTTTCTTCCACAATCCCCAAGAAAACATCTCTAAAACAGCAAAATGTTTGTATCAGTAGGCTATTGGCAACTTAGTAATTAAAATGAGTCTGAGCATGCAGTAGGATATTTTCTCTCAGATGGCCATTCTGTTGATGTGAGCTCTTGAGTTTTACTGGTAATGAAGCTAAATTGCCTCGTGATTTTCCGAATTTAAAAAATACAAATTAGGTTATCAAATATTTTGAGGCTTCGCGGACCCCCTGAAAATGCTTCGCGGACCCCCGGTTGAGAACCGCTGAATTAGTGGAAACAGCAGAAGACCCCCAGTCAGATTATAACAGGTGCGGTGCTTAGTACAGAGACGCTCGCATGACGCGAACATTGACTCAAGTTGTTTATCGACGAGCGGTCTCTCTTAACAGCGTTGTTGTTTGATTCAACCAGATAAATGTGCGGGGAAAATATTTTGCAGAGTTGGCATTGACTATCGATTCAACTTCTATTTACCGAGTAACCACTGACTCGCATTCCAACTGGAATTACGTACTATTACCTACTGTTGAGGGTAAAACCCTTTGTACAATTAGCCATACACGATATGCAATGATGATTACATATATAATGCGAATGGTGCAAATTCTAATGCTATGCAAAGTACTCGATGTCAATGTTTCATTGCCCTCATCCCAGTTCATCTTAGTTTAATTTTAAGCGTTCAGTTACAGTCAATAAATAGGAACTGTCAAATAGATAGTGATAGAAGTCACTCGCAATTAAGGCTGGTCAAACTCGAGTGATCGACCGATTCGATTCGAGTCGAGTGATTTAAGCTCTGAAGCGAGTCGAATATTCTGCTACTTTAAACGGCGCGTCATTAGAAAGATTGTAAAGGCTCCTATTTTATCAAGAAAGGTCGTGTTTCGCATGTAAGAACTATATATATGATATAGGCCTACGTCATGTTATGGCAATTTTAGTCGGATGTAACTGCCGTGAACGGGTGCTGTCTTGTACTACGTGTTAAGATGATGTAACATCCTGCTGCGAATCTATGTATTCCAGTTTCAACCTCCACCGCCAGGTGATAATTATTCATAAATTAATTTTTCGATCCGATTAGTGTAATTTGGATGCAAAAATGCACGAGTCACTTCGACTGAGATCATACCCATTAGTACACTACTCGCATCTGAATGCTCGAGTCGTTGTACCCACTTTTACCGGGGATATACCGGTATAAAATCTAAATTGTATTAATTTGACTTGAAGCTCAGCCTATAAATAGCTGCGCAAAGTCGAAATATCTATATTTCATGCATTGATACGTCTCAAAAACAATGTGGAGTGAGTATAAGTCTATTCAGTACAGTAGCACAGGCACGAGCATATGAAATAAATTGCTTGCTTATAATTATGTTACTATGCCGAATTAAAAGTGGATTTTTATATTTGACTCTCGTCTTATAACGAGGATGAAGTATTTTGTCATGCATGGCAATATTGATTTCCGTATATGGTATGACTTCTGCGCTTCGTAATTAGGGCATTCGATTTTTGTTATAATTATTTCTTGCCGTGTGGTTTTAATGGAACTTGTTGCAACTATTTCGCACAACGTACGTATTATTAAGTTACTATTGGTGACGGTCATATTACTCTGTTTACATCAAATGTTACTCAAGTTTTGAACACCCTTTCTATGGCATTTGGTCTGATCAGACCAGCTTGGTATAAATTCCTGGTTTTCCGATCCAGGAGCAAAAATGTTCTACTAATCATTCGGATGCGTCTGCATGGCAATTTTAATTCCCTTGACTGTGCGAGGAATTCACGATTTCTCAAATGGCAGCCTCATATTCATTCAGTCGATGTGAGTAAACAGTACACCTATGATCCAAATATTTCTTCACGGATTCGGCATCATGCGACATTAATCTACGTGTGGGGAACGACCACTCCACTTTCACATGCACTACTGGTTATTCGACAAACACTCCAAGTCATACAAACATGTGATGAACTCTGAGAACACCTGAGAAGGTTATACGTGAGTAACTCCACATTTCACAGCAAATAGCCCATTCCACCAGATTTACATAATTTCATGCATAGTAATCCATAATAATAACCGTATAGGTAGGCTATATACCCGCATCGAGTTTTCATCGTATCCATAAAATAAGGTTAACTACATGTATAATGAACATGCAGTGAAATCTGTATGACTTATAAGGCCCATAGCTTCAATGCGACAGCACCTGTTCATTATAAGCCTCCAAGCAGAGACACTATCTGTCGCTTTGCGAGGTCCATCCAGTCAATCAGGAAGTAGGGCTCTGACAAACATAGTTTATTATCTCCTAACCACATATTATTCGTTGATAAGGATGCCAATTGTTACACTGTTGTAGAATAATGCTCATTTCATCAAGAGTATAAAGAAAACTCGTATTTCCTCAATAATTCTCGTTAGATTCGGCAAAGAGTTATATGCAAGAGAAACTCGTCTTTTTCATACATCTCCTGCAATTGACTCTCGGAATTTCACAACTTCGCAAATAATGAATAAAACAGAATTTTTAGATTTTACGCTTACCGATACCGATATTTCCTCGTACATGTAATATATATGTAAAGTACCTTTCTTCTCCGCGTCTTTCATTTCTATTTTCTCCTTTTCGCCCATGATGCATGTAGGAGAATGTAAGATATTATATCTGTTATAGTTCAAGTTAAAAATATGGTTACCAAATGCTACCAGATGCTACTATGCTCCCGAACCTCAACTATAGCCGACACTGATCTCGAAACCATTTATACATTGATGCTGATTGTCCACGTCCATGTCACTCTTCAAATAGAAAACCGTCATCCTGACTTATACCTTATGAATCCGCTACACATGTGACAGCACTTTATGAAGCGAGTAGTTTTTTTGCATCGGTGACGCATCTGACTCGTTCCAGGGTGAAGTTGATGATGAGAAAAATAGTTTTGACATTTTTCATTATGCTGAGGTAGTACTATTCTACTCTAGCTGTGCCAATATTTGCTGCACGGAAGTCGGGTGACGGGGTCTTATATTCTAGAGCAATTAATGATTTTTCAGTCGAGTGACTTGTAAAATAATGTTTATCCTGGTGCAATCTATCATCCTTGTATACTGGCGATTGTATACTGACCCAAGAGATCAATGATGGTTTGTCGTTCATGAATTTCTCGAATTACGCAGGCCAAGTGGACACTTGCTGAGGGCCCAAGCTATTGTTTCTAGCGCTTGTGACCCAAGGAAACCCATGCACGTCAATGCACTCTTCATTGTTGATGCTCGCAATATCATCTGCCGTATGATGCACTACGCGCAAATTCTGCATGTGGTCGTGGTTCGGCATAATGAGTTGTTGTTGTTATATGGTGATTTGTAACGAAACAAACTCGACCAACGACCTAACCTTAGATATCGGCAAACTGTCCCGTGCAATGCGTAGAAACCAGCATTTTACTCAAGATCAAGATAGCAATAGTCTAACGCTTTGAGACGTAAGCTTATATTCCATTGGAAATCATCGTCGAAATTGTTGGCAAAGCGACAGAAAATATTTACTTAATTGATTTTTTATGGTCTTTGGTTGTTCCAGTTGATAAAGCTGGTTAAGCTTTAAAAGTCAGCTTTTATTTCAGCATTGTGGCATATGGCATGAGTCGTCGCTATAGTTATCGTGGACATTAATACTTTACGGAAATGTAGGGTTGGAATTAGCAATATAACGTCACGTGACGTCATAGGTTCAAGTTCGCGTTCGCATAGATTTATAGAACCTTTTAAAGGGTTCGCGTTCGCACGAACCAGAACCTTTCAGAGGTTCGCACCATCCCCTACGTATTCAGATATGAATTGTGTACACGAGGTACCTATATTTCGAGTTTCGGTGTTGTTGTTTATGATATTCAAGGTGTTTCGACTACATTGTTCATTTTACACCAGGCCGAGATTCTTTCTTATGATTCCGTATCTACCGACTGGTAGCACGGCCCACTTCCAGGCTCTTTTAAGGCATCTCTTATGCATATCACGTGGCGAGGAGCAGCCTAGATATATCGCTATCACTTAGGTAGGGATTAATGGAATCCGCAGCCCATCATTGGTGTTGCTGCTGTGGAACTTACCCCTATACGCTATCTCGCCACCAGTGTAAGGGTGGATGGAGATCTGACTTGACGCGGGTCACGTTTTCTCAATGACTTGACTTGGCTCGAAATTGACGACGTGAAAAATATGGAATGGCTCTTGACTCGGAGACAAATCTTCCAATCAATTCTCAAGTTCACAAATATTTTACTTCGCAAAGTCACGTGATCAATACTAATCCTTTATTTACTGAATTATATTTCCCTTTACGTTTTTCGATATGATTTGCTCCATCAGTGACGCCATCACAAACTTAACATTTTGCAGTCATAATGGCCTTGCCTGGCAATAAAATATGAATTTTCAACCTTGCGTAATTATTTGGCGATTTCGATGAAATTTAGAAGCAAGTATTCCTTCACGCTCAAATATTATTTCCCTTACACAACAATGAGGTTGGCGCTGCCACACAGTCTTCATGTAGAATTTCAGTCAATTAACGTCGCTTACGTTGAACTCTCCCATTTCGAAAGGAGGATACCGTATGGGTAGCATTCTCACCAACTTACATAAACAATCGTGGCGACTCATATCGTTTCAATAGTTTGTTAATGGCATGACTCCAAGTTTAACCAGCTCGGATTGGTCTAACATATAGTCAGGGCCGTAACAGCACTTCGTTATCCCCCCCTCAAAACGTTGGTCTTGGCCCCCCATATGGTGTTAAACCGAACTTCTTGGAAAGCCCATCCCAGACCCCCCTCAGCCTGTACTTATCTGCTACATTGGGGGTTCGTTTAGTGAATCGGCTTTTCTCCCCTGAACGCACGAAAGCGAGATAATTATATAATTCATGACTCAATCGGCCAATATGACCGAGAATTGCAGATATATTGCTATCCATTTTTATCCTCTCTCTGCTCACGTAATCTGATTTTCCGGTAGAGCTGATTGAGGTGTGTTTGAAAAGGTAGGACCCCTCAATAATAATTAAACATATCCGGGGGTATTCCCGTCGGCAAGATCGAAACAGCACTTCATCAGCCCCCCCCCCAAACAAAAAACTTGAGTATTGGCCTCCCATAGGGTGATAAACTTAACGACCCCCCATCACGTTGTACGCTTTTGCCACGAACTCATAGTTGTACTGTTTATTGAGCCAGCGCCAAGCGCGAAAATTTCGATAATTCATGATAAAATCGGTGAATAAGATCGGGAATTGCATATATTGCTATCAATTTCTTGTCCTCTCTGCTCACGTAATCAGACTTACCGGTAGAGCTGAGTGAGGTGTCTTTGAAACTATAGAGTCCGTAAATAATAATTGAGCATCTTCAGGCGCACCTGTTCGTATGACTTCGTTACATGATGTTATTTCGTGACCTACTGTCTGCTATATCAAAAAAAATAGAATCGCCCAAACGCACTAAACTGAAATATCACACGATTTCAGATTGGTATTCCTTCACTGGCATATAATTTTTTCCTGCGGGATGGTATTTGTCTCGTGCGGTTCAGATTGCTAAGACAGGAACATTCGGCGCCAGTCATTTCGGCGCCTGTATGGACAATTAAACCTATTTGCATTTTGTATATATAACGAAGTTTTCGGTCAGCATAAGGGCAGTCCTTTACGGCTAAGGTTTTCTCGCTGCCGATCGTTCTGGCACACTTCTTGGAGTCGCATGTTACATGGCGTAAAACTTCATATGTCTTGGTGCGTTGTGGCTCGGTAATGGCCAACGCTGATGCATAAATTTTCAAAAAATACTCTATAACTTATGCTAATTCACGACATAATTTTGGGCCCCTTCGAGCTCGCCCCCCCCCAATTGGGGGGTTTGGGGTGCGGCAGTTACGGCCCTGCATATAGGTCGGCGCCAGGCTGTGGTCAGTTGGTCACATAATGTAAATATTTGATGACTTGACTCGACACGAGTCACTTCGAAAATTTGCGTAACTTTTTACAATTTACATCCTCGTGTCATGTAGGCTAGGCCAACCCGATGGGTTTTGTGTGTGCCATAGTAATAGATTTCGAGATCCAAAAAAGGGGAAGTGATATGGATAAAGTGAATCGACTGGCCACTTTCCCTTACAATTAATTCGAGTGTAATTTAACCTGAGGCGTTTGAATGCGGGGGTATTGTTGGCTTCGCGCTGTTGCGCACTTCCTGAATTGTTATCAAGAAAGATTATTATGTCGATAGTGTGACATGAATTTTATTAGACTACGAAATTCTGATTATTATGTGTCTCATTTGTTCTGGACGAATTCGGGAAAGCGCCAAGACAACAGTATAGTATCGTATCGAACTCAGCGCCTGTAATTATATACAGAACGCCTGCGTCTCATTTCTAAGTATGAAATCATATGAGCATCATATGAGTTTTCTCTTTGAATTTCAGAAGTTGACCTTTGTCTTATCAGTGGAGGGCTACGAATCGCGTTCATTTAATTTTACGCGGTAATACACATGTGCTTCTGTGTACTCAATTTGATATGACACTCACTGAGTATCACGAGCATTTAACATTTATCATCATCACAACTTCTTTGAGTTCACGTGGAAGTTAGTATAATCTAATCCTATGTTCTTCCTATATAATCTTGTGTAGCATATTCTAAAGCTATACAAATAATAATATACCACGGTTCTCAATTTGTCTTATTGAAAATACGAATAGACTTGACCTGTAGAAAGAAATCTGCTGGTGCAAATAGCAGTATTGGGAACATGTCACTACCACCAAGTCACAAGTCATATCAAGTACCTTTCACATATACGCAGGTAGCAGTATTCCTATGTCCCTCCAAGGAGGATGTATACGTACAATACAGTGTATATTTTTGAACACTCTGCCTTACTCGGTGTCGACTTTCGCGGTCATCAATGACGCTCTCGCACTGACGTATAGAAGTAGGTTTTAGCCTTTGATATTGAAATCTAAATAGTTGTTACTTGCACAGTTGACTTGGGTTTACACAGCAAATCCTATAGAAAATGTCGTTATGAAATAACTGGTGCGCGGCGTCAATAGCGCATTATCACCGCAATACAAATATTCGTAAAAATGACGATCCCCATTTCAGGGTGATTTTCGGGGTTTTTCAGGATTGATTGATTAATCCAGGACAAGAACTGATGTCTGGGTTAATGCGACAAGCGTGTTTAATGTTTATTCTTTAACTTCTAAGGAACTAGGAATTCGCGGCATTCCATCGATTTTTACTTCACTAAACACACACTCAGTGACAACTTCGTGCATCTCTGGCTTACTTATAATCTCCATATACATTTCCTTCATTGCATGTATGAGCTGGCGATTAAAAGGATCATGCATTTAAAATACGTATTGGCGTAATTCGAAACTGCTGAACCTGTTTGTGAAGCGTATTTTTTATTGTATTTTTATTGTGTATTGGCATGGTCATGACCATAACCATCTATTTAAAAATAGTAATATCCAAAAATGCAATATTTTTTCATTTACATGTTATTCATAATGTTGTTCATGAACAGGTCATCTTGCAACATGATCAGGCATGATGTATATTCAAAATTTGTCATGATGATGATTTTTTTGATATCGCAAGTTCATCATAAATGCACGGAGATTCCGGGATCGCAAATCGATACGGTCCAATGGTTTCATTTATGCGAGGCAAATTACCGAATGAGATTGCGGGCGTATGCCGTATGACCAATTTAATGTATCAGGGAAGAGGTTCGATAACATAGTAGGTAGCTGCTGAAATGTCATAAACTTCATGATCTATTTCAGTACTACCACTGACGTCGCTAGGGAGGCAAAAACGACTTACCGATGTTCCTTAGAACAATTTTTAACTTTGAATAGAAGAGCCTGTAATGAAACATGAGAATATTTTTCGCTATATTGATTCGATCATCTATACCACCTGATCGCAATTGATTTAGTTTGTTTGCTAATTCTGCACCTACCTTCTCCAGCGGCAATACACATCATACACATGCAGCATATGCAATGCATAGATTATATGTATAAGCAAAAACGCCAATCAAAAATATATCGCTTACTATGATAAAATATGCTTACTGACTGCGGGTTGATTAGACGTCTGTTTTATCGACTGATTGATATCACTTTACATTGCTTACTTAACGAGCATAAAATGCGATAGCTGAATATGTGTCTTTTCATGCGCGGTGCCGGTCGCGAGGAGATCTCGTTACTGCAAGGTCCACGAAAAGTTCGTATACTTTTACATGGTGGTCAAGATCACTGATAAAATCGAAAATATAATTTATCTATTCAATCGAAACAAGTGTTACTGGCAGGATGTCAACATTTCAGTTTTGCGATCAGCTGACCAAGCCTGTATCCAACATTGGAAACCCCCTGCTTCATAACCTCCATAGCCTGCTGCTAACTATCGAGAGATCAGGTTCTGCATCTTGGCAGCGGGTCGCAATTTCTTTCATTTGTCTGTCCTCTAGTCAACAGTTATTACTATTCGTCAATCCAGTTGGTGAGCGACCCGTCGACAATAATTCCCTACTTATACCCGGGCGAGTAACTGCAACTGCATTGCATAAAATATATAGCCACCTGAGGTTTGCTCAAATTGGTTCATTTCATTTTGTTGTGAAAATCATTCGGCGTCAAATAGGCCTAACACATAATGCTCAAGTATAAAAATAAATTTACATCCAATAGTATCGAAATAGTATCGTAATATTCACTGTACATTGTACAATTGCCAACTATATTCACTCTATGCATAGGGTAAGCCTTATCCGGCATCGCGTATATAAACTATATTTAACACCGGTCCCAACCAGGACGAATTCGGTCTAAGTCAGCAGGGGAAACTCGACCATTTCTTCTTTGAATCTTGAGTAAATTCTCACAGTATCTTTGCTCTCGGGACCAGCTTCTTACAAGATCATAGGTTTCGTGGCCATACATCGTCACTAGTATGCTGGATGGGTTAGCGCCGCATGTTAATCTGAAATATAAACAACCTTGGTGAGCACTAGCTAAGGTTCGATCGCTTTTGCTCAAACCCGTGTAGCCAGTTCTCATAAAATGTGCGCCATAAATAATTAGACTCATATTCCATGTAGGTCAGAGGTCTCAAACTCAAATGTGCTCGCGGGCCATTTCCTAGTTTTTGATGACGCCGCGGGCCGCAGCATCAGTCTTAGGGATATAGATATTCGATGTATAATTTCCAAGTAGGCCTTATTTGACGGGACCTTGCAAACAGGCATTCCACAAACATCGTGTAAATATAATTTACTATTGCATTATTCACGCTTGATACGAAAAAATCAAATTTTCAAATATTTGAATAAAATTGTTTTTGTGCCGGTCATAATTTTTCTAATTAATGAGTTATAGACGTCATACGAGAGGATGCATCATGATATTGTAAAACTGTCGGGTTCTAATATTGCAGGTAGTGGACCTTTGACATGCCAAAAATTTATGTAGAGTATTTTGAAATCCATTGAACATTGAGCTGATATGAGAGCATTTGAGCGTTGTAGCCTAATCCAGGTTTTGACAAAGTCGTGATAAGCATAGGCTATTGTTATTGTCATTGACAAAGTCAAATTAAATCAGCGTTTGATTTTCCTTCGATTATTATTGGAACATATCAATAACAACTTGAATATAATCATTATTGAGCCATAGTAATAGAATTACTTCTTAAACTTTTTATCGATCGTACCCCTTGTGCTTTCAATGAGATTTCTCGTAGCCCCTGTCCATTTTCAACACAATTTCTGATGGTACCAATGTTAAAATCAGAAATCCCATGCACATAAAATCACTCGTAGAGCGAAGACTATTTTCCAGTTGAATAAATTGGCAAATAAAATATTCCACAGCATATAGGCCTAATTCCACAATGCATCTCGCACACCCTGATGTGGTGCTTCGTACCCCGATGGGGTCTACGGACCCTGGTTAAGAACTCCTGGAATAGAAATGTCCAATCGTCGAATAATTCATTGGTGTTACAGCTGTAGAGCGTACTACTACCCTACTCGCCACCGATAATAACATGGATAAAGAGAACAAACAACTCCCAGCATGTAGCCAACTATACATCACGGGGGTCATAGAATGTCAATGGTTGCCATACTGACCTGATTATATAGCTATATAGGCCTAACCTACGCAACGCAAGCTACGACATTTTCATATATTACTATTCCCCATGACAGTTTCAAAGATTGTAGCGTCTGTAGGATTAACAAGTCACAGTTCCGAGTCGGAAGTCCTTCTCTGATTTTAACGTTTGACCGGACTCCAACTACTCGAGTCATTTTTATTAAATCACCAAGTAAATCCGAAATCGAGTAATTTTACGAGAATGTCGCACTAAACCAAATCACAATTTTCAGTCACGAGTCATGTACGGGCAATGTTTTATCGTCATGAACTAGAAAGGTGACGTAATAGCTGATCTGACCTAATGGTAGCTTTTAAAAGTGACGTGATAGTGAAGTTTGTCGAGATTTCAGCGATTTTATAGTAGTTTTACGGTGAACTTTGAGTTATTATATCTAAAAAAGATATACGGCACTTGAATATATTGTTGAATACTTGAAATCCCAAAATGCGGTCGCGGACCGCAAAAAATGCTCTCGCGGGCCGCGTGTTTGAGACCTCTGATGTAGGTAATCATTTCTTAACCAGGGGTGCAAGTTTAAGCCGCAATGGCTTATATAAGGCCTGGGCAAAGTGGCCCGCGGCCCGCTATTCTGTGCGGCCCGCGTAAGGTTGCTTGAAATTGAAATATAAAACCAATTTTTAATGTTGTTGCGTGGACTAAAACCATAGGTTGTATGAACTGCACCGTGAATTCGGTTACTATCAAGTCTGTTCATTAACATGCTGCGATTACGCAGCCTATACGTACATCACATGCCTAATCCAGATTCAAAGTAGAGTCAGTGTCAAAATTCTGTCGTCACCATTAAAGTCACAAGAAGTCACCAGACCTTTGCGATTGTCACATTACGCATTACAACGGTCTGTGTTTCAAATTGTTACGTGATGCGTTCCAAATACCTAATTCGTAAAACAAATCAATCAGTGCCTGTGATTTCTATGAGTTTGAGTATATCACCACCTATAAAGGATGTAAAAAAAGAAAGCCGAAATTTGAAATTCAAAGAAGGTTCGGGGAACAAACTATTTGTTTACTAACTGTCTTGTCTTTTAAGTAGTTAGTGCTGCACACGTCGCCGTGATTAGGGATTATAATTTAAGTCGGTTCTATGACAAAAACACGATGACTTAGGCTATACGCTCGATCAAGAGACGGCGAATTTCGGAATTGCGGCAAGCTTGGGTCAACAAGAAAACCATTTCGGTAAGCTGCACACTTCTCGGAAACCAGCTACCAAGACAATAAGTTTTATAGTATCCCCAGAACCGTAACTTCCGCACCCCAAACCCTCTCGATTGGGGGGCGAGCTCGAAGGGCACCCAAAATTATTTCGTGAATGAACATAAATCTTTCTCGCGCTATGCGCGATTTAGAGATCAGGCGGGGCCTACGAGGCCCCGGATCAGGGGTTTATAGAATTGGGCATTTCGGCGTCAGCCATTACCGCGCCACACGGCGCACCAAGATATATACGAAGTTTAGGCCAACACGGGATTCCGAGAAGGCACTTCAATTGCACGTGCTGATCAAAGTAACTAAGTAAAGGGGGGAAAAGCTCGACTGCGAGAATACCTTGGCCGAAAAAGACTGCCCTTATGAAAACCATGTTGTCCAATTGTCCATAGGCAATATTTGCCAGTGAAGAAATACCATTTAGCAATCGTGTGGCTCTTTTAGTTCAGTACGCTTTGGCTATTTCAATATCTTCTCACATAGCAGACGGGAGGTCACAAAATAACAACATTTATCAAAGTAATTATACCAACGGGCACTCCCGAGTATTTCCAAGACAGCATCTCACTCAGCTCCAGCGGTAAAACTGACTACGCGGGCTGAGAGAGGTTAAAAATATAGCAATATGTAAGCAATTACCAATATTATTACCCGATTGAATCATGAATCATGAAAAAATTCCGCGCTTCACGCGATAAGGGCACAAAACATTGCCAATTAGTGTATACAAGAAATCTCTCTCAGAAGCAGTGTTAACAACGTGAATCCCGATGGGGTCTGGTCTGGGGGCAAAGCCCCCAGGAGTTTGGTTTATAACTCCATGAGGGGCCCAAGACCAACATTTCGGGGGGCTGACGACGGGCTGTTTCTGCCATCGCAAATACATTTTAATATATTGATAGAAAAACGCGGATAGGGGTTTAAAGAGAGTTCAAAATGTATCATGTTTAACATTGTCTCGAAATATGGCGGCAAATAAATATTTTTTGGTAATTAACCGTCACTTTCTCATTCCCCAATATCAACACATCCACGGCTTTTAATTTAGAAATAAAATCAATACCCTGGAGAATATATGGCTAAAATTTCAGACTCGGCCCGCCAACGTATTTTCTGTTTCTCATTTGGCCCGCGGAGAAAAATAATTGCCCACCCCTGGCTTATATGCAGAATTCCTGAATCTTGATACTCATAATTTTTACAAGGGTCTTAACCCGATTGTTTGAGTTTTGACATCATCCTGACAACAATAATTCTCAACGTGTGATGTTAGATTGTAAGGGTCGTTTCTTACAGTGATTTAGTATTGTCGAGGTTCGGATTTAAATCAAGAGTAGGGGGCAATACGTGAGCTCACTTTGCCTATAGACCCCTCAGCTAACTTCCAAAGGAGAACAGTGATTCTCAAACTTCTTAGAACGCGACCTAAATCTGACCTTTATTTACATATTGTGACTCAAGCCTCTCATACAGAAAGACCTGTATTTTTAATGTTAGTATGCTACGTCTTGCGGACATATATGAAATAGAGACAACCGTCTACTGAACGCTATGAAGTTCCATGAACATGATTCATTACTTAAAAATCAACTACTGTCACTGAAATGCATGCTTCATAATGCAGTGTATTCGCAGCTATGCGTACATCAATGGTTTACAACCTTTTTCTAACCACGAGCTCCTTGCAGGAAATTTATAAGTTCACGGAACCTCAAATCATTAAAATTGGCGATTGATTTTACAAAACCAATCACAGAGCAACAATGCGCACGCCCTCACGCACGCACTCAATAACGCGAATGTGGGTGATTTACTTTCCCTAGTTATCTGCATTATACTGCAGATATTGCAGATGCTGCATATAGTATTGAGATTGCTAGATTTTCTATCAAGAGAAGTTGTTATCATAGAATTACGGATATTGCTAGTTTGGGCCAATAAGCTCGATATTTATTACCAATATTTCACCAGCGATATTCAGTTTTACAGTATGTTGAAATTATCCAATTGCTGTGCTTTATGGCCATCTCAAGTTAACAGAAACATACATGGACCGTTCTTATGAAATATGAGTCTGGCTTCGAACCGATACATCGCTCACTCGACGCTATATCGGCCTGGCGCAGATCACAATCAAGACGGATGTTATAATGATAGACCGTACTTGGCCGTTTCGACATCCTCCTATCTGTTAATTACATCACATTGTGTCTTGCGTATCACATTGCAGATTGTCTGTCTGTCTGGAGTGGGTGAAATGAATCAGGCTCATTTATCTTTCTATTCCTAAAGCGTTTTTTCTCTACACACGTGCTTAATCCTAACAGTGGTTTCAATAAGTATGGAGACTAGCTTCCGAGCCGCCAACTCTTGCCCTAAACTGCGTATGCTTTGGTTATAGTGGAGAGAAACCAGATAAACCTTCACCACATGACTGATTGGTAACAGCTTGAGCAAAGGGATGGTCAGTAACGAAATAGTTCGACTTTTTCGGAGTACCCAAGCCTGTTTTGTCTACTTGGGATACACTTAGTGTAATGGTTACCTTTTTATACTACTTCCTCTTGAACATATTTTAGTCGAGACCACGTACTTATTATAGTATTATAGATAATTAAAAGTATTTTTAGGATACTTGAGTAGTTTTCATACCTTCCATTTTCTACTTCCACTTGACACCTGGCTTCCACCTGACATGTACTTAAAATCCCTACTTCTACTTGTAAATGAGTAGAAAGATACTGCGTTACTTCTACTTGATTATCAACGCGGACTACTTTTACCGCCACTGAGATTGAGTCGAAGCAATTGAGTGATGGACGCATGCGTTTGGTTGCAATATACTAAACTCATTGAATTCAGGCCGACCTCGCGGTTTTATAATATTCGGAACGCCTTGGTGTCGCAGAGTAGAGTGATAACACTATAACATATATTTTGCTCTTGCCGGAAGAGCACGTCTCTCCGAATATCTCCAACACGGGTTCATCTCACGGGTTTTCTGGTTATTCTGTTTCGTCGTAATATTTTGGTTGCTGCATTCTCAACGCATCACACTGACGAAATTCCCACGCTTGTGATCGAAGGGGTCATTTGTCAACCACGTCGCTACGTGGACACGTGACTGCAGCAATGCAAACTGCGAGAATCTCAGGAATTTATCAATAGCTTATGATCTATGCTGCATGCACGCTGTGCAGTCATTTCCCTCATCGTTATGAATACAAACTCAATGCCTGAAATAGATTGTCGAGAAAATTCCGGATAGTGACAGATATGCTTCGTGCTTCGTAATAAATTCGGATGCATCAATTCACAAGCATGGCAGACCACCATACATACTCGTATTTTGATCACCCTATATAGCTATAAACCGTATACGCTCACGAATTGGATAGTTGCATGTAATGTATTATCATTCACAAGCTGTAAAATATTCATCAACGTGCCCATGTGACGAGTGGTCTTAACTCAGGTTAATTGAGAAGTCGCTTTAATCCCGAGACCAGTCAGTCCAGAATCCACAAACTCTATTTTCCAAATGCACAGCAGAGAGTAGCAGTTCAACTTACCTATATTGAACTAGTCCGCTCTCATTGATCTTCCTCTCTCGACACCTACAAATACAAACACAATCTTTTTAAAGGCCTTTGTTTAAAACACCGTTCAAAACATGTTTTAAACAAAGTGTTTTAAGCTACCTTTTGTTTTAAATGTATAATATAACCCTTAAAACACATGCAAAGTCGGGTTCGCATCGGAAGTGACTCTAAATTTCAGTGATGGTTTTTGTACACACAAACAAAAATACATACTTTACTTGAATGTAAATTTATTAATATATATACAGAATGAGTCAACCGTAGACAATAAACAATATGGGGTGCGTGAGGCTGAAATTTCCGTTACGTTATACGGAAAATTTGAATATTTGGAATGGTGATTGGTTTATGCCCGACCCATGCATCCCAAGGCACGTATGTAGCAACCAATCTATATTTGTAAGAGGATATTTTCTTGGCCACGGAGCAACTTAATGGATCCGTTGTTTCATGAGTGTCAACCTATGTCGAGGTGCAGAAGGACAGATTTTGTCAACTTAGACGCACTCGGGAAATATTTTATTCATCAACTTACAACTTGAAATATTCATTAAATTTTCTCTCTGTTGGGTTTGAGTCACAGAAATTTTGCAGAGACACTTGGAGGCACAGAACTGCAGTATACAATTGAATAATATCAACATATAATTCAACAGTGTATAGAAATTTTGTGACACCCTTTGGAGTCGGAGTTGACTCCCACAAAACCGAATCTTCTCAAATATTACTAAAAGAGTTGTTGCAGTCGCAGAGGTTATCAAGTTTTTCATGTCGGTGAACCTTCAATGTTGAAGGATTATTTTCATCACTGTATAAGTTAAACAATATCTGACCTCCGCTTATCGATGAATTGTAGAGGCGGTATTGTTTCTTATAAATGTAAATTAACTGAATAAAATTAGGATTAGGCCTGCCAACAACCATAAATAATTCCTATATACACGCTTGTCTCTGCTAGTTTCTATGTTGATTGAAATTCATTTGGATAGTGATAAGAGTTTCATTAATATTGAGCAAAAAAATTAGTGACTTTTTAAATAAAAAGGATAACTCTATTTTCATTTTTAATAGACTGCTAGGAAGGTGGAATCATTACTACGAGCAAACAATACTTCAAAATAATTAGGTTGATTCACGTGCTAACACCATTAACTAAAGCATCTAATAAACGAATAATTTTCTCAGTAGATTTACAAGGATCTTCTAGTCGGAGTTGGAGTCGGCGGTAAAGTGAACCGACTCCACATCCCCATATGCGCCGCACCTTTTCAGTTGGCCGTACTCCTAAAATCAGTCTGCACGATATATAATGATAAGGGAAGGGCAAAATTGACTAGATACGGAAATAATTGTATACAACCGTAAAAACTTTGGAGATTGGCAGAACTCCAGCAAGTTCGAAACGATGAAGAGTCATCGCACGACTGGATTTCTCGCGCAAGATCCTACCATCATGATAAACATCTGCCACTGGGGATCTGGCACGACCATATCGATACCAAGCGAGATTAAAAGATCATTGTGAAGTCATAAAGGAATTTTGATATTGAGAAAATGTTTTTCATTATTTCACTTGATTATTACATCGGTTATATGCAATGCATGCTACTTAGGTCTTGGAATGACTGTGCCGGCATTGGCAAATCCCTAACTGATGTGGTTCGTGGGAGAGACGGAAAATGGGCTAACGATTTGGCTCTGGAATGAATAATCCGAACATTGGGGAGCATTTTTGCAGCCAAATCAATATATGCTCGATCACCTTGTGGAGGTCTTGGATAGGCCTACTTCGAGCGTTCATCAGTCAATTTACTACCGGTATTTCAAATAGATATATGTCATATCGGATCATTTATAATGAAATCACGACAATTTACGGATTCTGTCATCCCTCACAATATAGCGATTTGGATAATTACTGCATAGTCTCACGCTCACATTGCTCATGAAAGTACAGCAGGATATAGGAAGCATCAAAATACTGCACACGTTCTTACGCTTTTCTAATGCGGTTTTTCCTCTCGTCCCTCCGGGATTTAATAATGTCCAGGAGACTTTGGTCCACATTCTTCGACACAGTGGTTTTCTTTCTGTGATGAAATAAGAGTAGCCATTCACAAATATCACATTCTATCACAGTAATCCGTCATGCAAGAGAATGTGAAAGAAGAATTCGGTAGGTATTACGCAATTGCATACATCGAATTACAAATCTAATATTATATCACATTGCTCATCGTGAACTTGGTACCGATTGTTACACGGATACGCGTCAGGTTATAAAGTGAATTGCTATAAAATTTTCTATGCACATTGAGGCGATCCTTCCTTGAAATTGTGCGATCAGCTTTAGCATTGAATGACGACAAGCCTAGTTTACGGGATAAGCTATAAAGTAGTTTTACTAGTTCGGTTTAGGCAGTGAAACATGAAATTGCAAGGATCATAACGAATAAAATTATCACCGTGTACGGGGACAAATTTCTGCCTTCCACGCGTACAGGACGGAATATATAGGCTAATAATTAAAGTTACCAGCCTGTCATTTCCAAACGGATGAGCCGTGTTGGGGATTTAAGAGACTAGAACAACAACGAATCCACTACAGAATTATGTACAAAAACAATTACGAGGAAATGATAAGCACTCGTATTTTGCAATTGAATGTAGCAGAAAAGACGAGGCTCGTTAGGAAAAGCGGGCGACACTTCAGAGATATCATTGACAAATGCATGAGTTCGGATTATACAATTAACCTACCAATACTATATCCGGAGAACAGGCAGATTGCTTTCGTAAACAACGTTTCATAGCGATAATTGAAACGATTATTCAGAGTCGCTAGTAACGAAAGTAAAAGCAGTTTCACGTACCTCAGCATTGGTAAGGACGCCGTGTTGACAATAAGTGAAAGTGTGATAAACATCAACAGCAGATGACTGTAGCGAATATGATGGCTATTTGTTGTGCTCGGCCGTTTACTCGCATTAAAATGAGATTGTCCGACTGTTGTAGGTTTGCTGCAGATCTTTTTCGCTCGTATCTCCCATAAACTGCAGAAAGAGGTCAATGCACTCCATAAAATCGTAGTTGGAACATTCTCATCCATCATTCCAGCGGCGAATTGAGCAAAACTGGAGTTTTCCCGTCCTTTATATACTATAGATAATTAAGGTGTTAGGTCCGAACATTATACCCTGCCATCTACTTCAATCCATTATTCTGTTTGCATGCTCGGGTGACAATGCATCATATTTACTGGCCATACATTACCTTCTTCCTTCAAGTCTTCAAGAAAAGAGACAGACAATCATCCCGCAGCAATATTTCGTATTCGTGTTCGCATGCGAACCCTGATCATTCTGAGGTTCGCGTTCGCAAAAGAAGCTTGGTAAGTTCTATCCTGTGAATATTTTTGTGAAATACCAGAAATTCATAATAAGGCCATGAACTTTTATAGGACCAGCCTTCAAAGTCCAGGTTCTCTGGGCAGCGCACTTTGCGCCTTCGTATATGTTAGGTGTCTGGATATATCCTGGTGCGAAATCGCCAGTACCGATAGAAAGGAGTGGGTTGGCGATGCATTAGCGTTTATCTCTTGAACAACGCTCATAGCTTTTAAAACAGTAGCCTATGAATGAATATAAAATCTCTATATTTGAACTCGCAATAGAGGGAGCATATTTAGGAGAGTGGTGCAATTGAATGCACAACATAGACCAGTGGTCGGGAACCTATGGCTCGCGAGCCATATATGGCTCTTTTGGACATAAAGTATGGCTCTTTCCGAAAATTATAATTTTGTGCATAATTTATCAATATTGCAGCAACCTGTTATTAAATCTTCAGCACGATCAGAATAATTATTCTTGTGGCAGTATAAACATGTCTTGAGAGGTTAATACAGTGGCGTATTCAGGGTTAGTGGCTCAAACCCCGTTTCAAAATCCTCATATCTAAGTTGCTGTCTCGCCTGCGACCAATATCACTCCCAAATTTCGAAGTATCCGACACGAAATCTCGGATTGCGATGAGTTGATTGCATCATTGAGAATAGCAGACAAGCCGACGCCTGTATGACAATACAGTTTTCGAATACACATTGTCTTCCTGATCTACGGCAAGAAACAAACTCCGTGGAAGTGACATTCACAATTACAAATTAAAATTACAAACAACGCCATAGTGATCCACGTTCTTGATTGACAACGTAGCTTTGTAGTTGCTGTCCAAATGTAGGCGTGTGGCACAACGTTGGGTTACCGCCGAATACTTTTGAGAATTAAGAAATCAAATCAAAATCGGTGCGGCAATTGCATTCAATTATTACACTGGTCAACAGAACGAAAAAAAATTGGGCAGAACATCTAAAAGCCGTTTCTGGCGTTTTCGAGGTTGCTGATTACGAATATCACATTAGTGATTAGAGATTGGCTCTTGTACCCCTAAAAAAGTCCAAAATTACTGCATTTACCATTGAATATTTCACTTGGCAAGAAGAAAATCGTAGTTTTTTTCTAATTTTATACTGCACTTCAATAGATAATAATTGACTATGAAGAACCCTCGTGTTGTCCACATGGGTTATCTCCAAAACAAGAGCCAATTTGAAAAAAAGGCCATTTTCGGAATCAGCGCCCTTCAGAACCACCAAAACCACTCTTACTTTGTATCCCTAAAAATATGTGTTGACCATGCAGTGTTATCAGTAATTATAAATTCTATAATATTTACGATGAATTGCGCTATGTTAATCTCGGCCGTGCCTCACCTATGCCTTACCTCCCCTTTCATGCTATATTTTCGAACAATAAATGGCAAGGTGCGTGATTTTCGTAGTAAAAATGTTCAAAATCTAGTAGACAGGTAAGGCACTGCCTCACGTGCCTCCCCTGAAACCACGTCATACACTGACGCATCACACATTACAGTGGGTATGCAATATGCATGCTGCTGTGTAGTGACCATCGTGTTTGGCCCCGCCTACTTATGTCCCCATGGGTCCCCGCATTTAAGAATATCGTCAAGACGAACCTACGATCTCATATAACTGACGAAAGTCGACGAATTTGCGCTACCATGACGTCACGATTTTTCAATTGTGACGTATTAGTTGATTAAAATGTATGGCTCTTTGGAACTTAAAATGGAAAATATGGGGTCAATATGGCTCTTCGGACAAAAAAGGTTCCCGACCACTGACATAGACAATCCGTTCTTCTGATCTAAATCATGGTCCGTATTTCAACTTCAAATGCAAATCCTAAATTTGTTTCTTATACAAATTCTAAAATCCATATCGAAAACACGATTCAAGATTTGCGAAATAATCAGAAGCTCTGAATTTTAATGTCTATGATTCGAAATTTCATGTCAAAATGTAGATACAGTCATTCTTGCCGATGTTTATACTCATCAAATTCAATATCCAAATCCACGCCCCCTTTCACGTACATATAATATACGGACTTTCGCGTGCTCGATACAAGCATTCGCGACCAGCCCAAAATATGCTTGTGCTGCCCAGAGCCCATCAGAACGGACCCAATATCGATTAGAGGGTAATTCGAAGGGAATGTATTGCTGCTTCGTCCTGTAGGTGAATAAAGATTCATCATAACATCATTGTCATCAATTGATGCTCCGCAACATGATTGTAGATCATTCATAAAGTGTTTAAAAGCTCGAAAAAAAGTTGGAAACACCGCCCTGCGCATACCTTCAAATGATAAAATCAGGCCGTTTGCGTTTGGCCTGAAGTTGGCCCAAATCCGAAGGTTAATTGCAACCTGATTTGATTGCGAAGTCTAGTGCGAATTTCAGTCAGAGTGGAGTATTGTCATTCGGATTCAAAGAAGCGAGCTATATTTTCAAAAGTCGAGTCAGCTCGGCCCGGCCTAATCCACGTCTGCTATAAATACGGTCATAGACCTGTATTCGCATACAAGTTCCGACAGCAGAGTTCCCATGGTTAAGAATGCTTCTTTGTTTATATTAACCTTCCGACAAGCCGGAATGACGTTCCTACTCTTCCGAATATGTCAATCATGTGGAAATTTCGTCGAAGTCGGAAAGTAGTTGTTGGATTATGACGTTAGGAAGGAATCGGTAGAGAAAGAATAAATATTGGTTGTTTTATAGCGCCTGTTAATGTTAACGATGTAATGGACGTGTGGTGTTGCCCAAAATCAATGATTTCAGCTTTATGCCCCATTCCAGCGCAATATTTACGTCTGTCTTCCCAAGTAATTGCCCCGGTGGTTTAGCATTTACAAAATACTTTTCGAGATGGAAGACACTGATCCAATTAGCGTCCGACGCCACATAGTGCACACCAGACGCAGCATTCACTGGAAGTACTAAAGGTTAGTTGGCGTCATGGTCATGTAAATACAGCCACATCAAGCGCGACTTGACCAGAGCAATTGGAGCGTCATGTACCAGCAACCACAACAATGGCTAATCGGAACTGATCCATATTGTATTGACTCTTTTGTTTGTTTAACTGGCCAAAAGCATTGCACAATCCTTATCTATCATTTCTCCTAGCAGCAAAAGTAAACACATAGTTTACGTCTACAGCTACGCTGGAAGCCAGGATTACCACAAGTAAAAACAAGCTAAGTGGATATAATCGGCTAAGCGCCCATAATTACTGCGTGATTAGCTCAACTGAACATAGAAAAGGGCCGACTCTAAAGTCAACATCCGATCTCGCAGACGTGCATTGAAGCTGTTTTCAAGGATCACCTTGGCTACTCTCATCTTATCACCTTTTCTAATATACGACGGGCGTCAGAGGATAAACGATCGCTATCAGATGTTAAAAATTGAGTGCATTCATTTGCAGTCACCAATTCTCCCCAGCAGCACGCGCCGGATATCGTACTTAGCGCCTATTATGATATACATGCATTTTGCGAGCGATGACAATCGCGACGCCCAGACACGTGTATCACCAATAGCACCAAGAATGAATGCGACTTTACGACCATACGTTATAATGTAGCTAAACTTCCCGAAATATATTCGGATGTATTTGGGATGGTGCGAACCCCTGGGAGGTTCTTGTTCGCATGGCGGCTAACACTCTAACTTCTATAAAATATTATATGTGAACATGTTACATTATATAACAATGCTAATTTCAAACAATGTAGGAAAGCGATTCTCAACCTTTTCGACCTCGCGGAGAGATATAACTACAAAACAAATGTTGCGGGCCGGTGAGCCTTCAAAAATCAAGAATAACCCCAAACTTGATCACGAAAAAGGTATGCAGCTCAAATGCATACGAAAACTGTCTTTTTGATATTAGATATTTAAATCTGGTTCTATAGAAGTTTCTGCAAGGCGAAGCTCGCCAAGATTGATTGTAAGTAGAATGTGATTGTTCGGCCCCCTTTGAAATGAATGCGACTTTGCAGCTTGCTTTCGTCTCCATTATACTGTCAAGTGTCGCTTAATTGCACTGTCGGAAGTTAACGAAGTTTGATTAGAAGTCTCCGTATAGCTTTCACAGATAACTTCTCCGAGACGAGTTTTAGGCTACTTTTAAGCAGTTTCGTAGGCTACAATACTTGCACCATCGAGACATGCACTCAAAGTAAACTTTGAACTCTCTATTACGACACCATGCCCGTTCCAAACTTCTCAATCGATTAAAAATTTGATGGTTGATTTCTGTAATTGATCGACAAGCCTCCAACGTCTTGCACGATCACTAAATGATCAATTGAGTAACGCGCATTGCGCGTCGAAGGTTTCTCCGTGATTTTTCATTTGTCGCCATGTACAAGTAATCGAAAAACACTCATCATTAAGAATTGACGGTTGATGGTAAAGTACATGGCGTTGCTCTGCTGTCGGCAGAAATTTTATAGCGCATTCGCCATTGCAGGTTACCTGCGTAGTGAATCCAATCTGTTAACGTAGCCGGCGATAGCGTTTGCATAAAATTCACCGCACACGCGTTAGAAGTAAACATTAAACAATGAAGAGGCGTATGCCGTTGGTGAATGTGGTGGTTTTGCATCAGTAGAATCCTAGATATTGATATTTACGTTTTCAGTGCGTGAAGTAATCAAGTTTCGCAGGATTCGGATAACTCGAAATGAAAATAGAGCCTGTCGCAATAATACTTACGTGTGTAGCCTTCGACTCTCTTTCGCGGAGCGCTGGAAAATTTCACCCCCAGGCGCCCATATCCTATTGTTTCCTAACTGAATCAATGATCATGATAGACTTTACAAGCCAAACTCCTACCAAACCTGTCCGTGCACGTTCTAACAATATTCAAGTAAACCACGATCCACTGCTCCAGCATAAATTCATCTTCACATGAACACAAAAAACGCAATCACGAAGCTATCATGAGAACTACAACGGAATTCTACATAGAACAGGCTACAGAATTTAGGTATATAGTACGGTCAAATATAGTGTTTCTCATTGCATAATACATAATCTGTTGAGACTAATAACACTGCGTCTAACATTAGATACGGATGAGCACAGATCAACGGTATTTTTCCGGACCTTAACACCAAATTCACTCATGATCCAACATGATACGACACATGACAATGGATAGTTTTTAAAACATTCTAATATAATCAGATAAACTCGACTCGACGAATGCAATTTATTGATGATGAAACAATTGTTAAGGAAATTGACAATCACGCGGAAAGTTCCAGCTCCACGTTGTTTTGCTGTTTCACTTTGGCGATGCGATGCCTCCTTCCATCAAGATCGTATACATACCACGAGCGCCCAGATTTGATTGCCGACGAGTCGCGGATCTCTTTCTTTCTGGATTCGACGTAATTTCTGCATGTAATGATGCATTCGTGATTGATTTTAAGTTCAACAATCAATATATATATATATTATCGCGGATGTGTATACTAGTGCAGTGGCTCCCAACCTTTTTGTCTTCATTTCCCCACTTCAGATTTATTCCGGGCCTTCATTCCCCACTACCCAAAACTTTTGTCATTACGGAGCATCTATTTGCTTATTTGAGTACACAAGACATACAACCACACCAGTATACGCAATGCAATCGCCTATAACTGCAACATAAAACGTATTGTGAACCGATACCGGCAACCCTCAAAATGTAGCGAAAGCGTTATTCACGTCATTCTGGTCGTGCTTGATGCGTTTGTGGCGCCATGATTGGTTATCCAGAGTTAAAAATGCGTTTTTGTGAACAACACGCAATATAATTTTCGATACCTACATCCCAGAAGAGTTAACTGGTAACGGTAATTGTGCATGTGTCTCCGTAAATATGTAGATTGTAGACTGTCCTGTATATATTGTTCACTAAATGTGTCTATTCCCCACCAGAATTCATTAAATTCCCCACCAGTGGGGAATTCTCCACCGGTTGGGAACCACTGGACTAGTGCTTGCTGCGCGTACAGTAGACATGTTATAATAATTGCTGGGAAAAGTTATTTGCATTGTAAACTATTCGCTCAATTAAGGTCGTATCCCAGCTACGTTAAATATCTCAGTCGCGAAATCATACCTATTCGTATTAAACACATTCGTAGGTTTATCTAAATTGTATGAATGATACCACACGAGTTTGCGTGGATGCTATACCGTTCAAGAATTTTCGCTGTCAATTATTTAATCGACTTCAATTTACTTAATTTAAGAAACAATTACCACCGACATGTCGAGTTGATTCACCATGAACAAATTGCGAATAAATTAACGACGCTAAGTTTTCGTTGGCTTTGATTTTCGTTGTCGCATATTTGACTTGTTGTTACCTAGGTAACGACTTTCCTACAACAATATTGACTTTTGCTGGTGGGAAATCTCTCAAGTCGGTGACATTTTACGGCCACCAAGGTCAGCGAGCTACAACAATAAGGTTATTGTGCGATCCTTCGATCATATGTTTGTTTGTAGTATGTGATCAATAAAAGTAAACTAGAGCTTTTAGACAGCGGGGAGGAATTCCCAGAAACAAAATCATTCAACCATATCGGTCAGTCAATACGCATATCTGATTAGATGATTAGATTAAAATCTTAAAACTTACGAAAATAACTCGAATGCTAATCAATAGCAAAAACCAACGTCAATTCTACAACCTTGGTGGTGTATTTTACAACCTACCCTACGTTCTTCAAAAGCATTATTTATATAATAAATGGCAATACCAACACGCATTTCAATTTCCCTCCGTATTTGCGTTTCCAGTAACATTAGGTGGGTGGCATGGCTAAACCCGTGAAGTATTAAGCTATTTGTGAAGTGCAGACACCATGAAAATAGTGCAAACTATTCTATGCACAATTTATTTCGCGGGGTTTTAAACATTTGGCAGCGAGGTTCCGGCGATCAAATGCAACCCTGAATGGACGAGCATAGTGAGCACAATCACTTAGGCATTTCCATTCTTTGTAATTTGCAGGCGTTGTAAAAGCGTGAGAGCTAACTACATCTTGAGAACTAACTTATTGTATCTTCTGTGTAGCATGTTGCGTAGTAAAGGCATTTGCGTTGCAAAGTGTGAATAAAACAACAATACAAAAAACTGCAAGCAGAATGTCTCGTTATTTCAGCGTTTCATTGGCTGAGCAGCAAAGTACCCGCCCACCAGATCAGATTTTTGCAGAAACTCTTGAATCTCTTGTGAAGTTGTAGTAAATGTATCGTATTATTGTCACCTAGGCGGTGATGTAATCCTTTTAAATAGGTGTCACGTACTATAGCTACGATTCGCCAAATATACTAGAGAAGCCTCGTCCAAAACAGGCCGTTGATCTGAAAGTTTAGCAGCATTCTGATGGAAACAATCCCAATCATATTTTTGTTATCAAATCAAGTTAATGGTAGTATATTTGATCCTTGCGGCTTTCTTAAGTAGGCCTATGCCGATTATAATTTGTCTCCGTTGACTGATGTTACTGTTCATGTTTTAACTCGAAACTCCGCAACAAGCGTGCTGAACATTATACTGCAACTTCGAACTTCTTCCATCGAGATCGAATCGTAAAACGTAGCGCTTATATTGGATTGGATTACACTAAGTACAATAATAAGAATATATTCAAGTACAATTGTGTGATCCAACAAATCGCACCTGTGAACGTCCGGCATAAAATTGAACTGCAGCGGCCGTGGTCTGTCAAGCGTTTGCAGCTTCGTGTTGCCGATCTCGTAATACCTTTTTGGTCCGTCCATTATTGTTTCCGCGGACCGCAATAACATGCACGTGGAGTCGAGTATGCGCTGAAGCATACAAAAAGTTAAAAAAAGGGTAACAAAAGATCGGATTTCAATCTCGAAGGATTAATAATATTAACGATCGTAGGCGAAAGGCGCCTTTGACCCTCCCCTCAATTATTCCCTACTGGGAATGGTGACGCCATATGTTTCTACGTCACAATGGGTTCGAAAACGTCACATGATTGTTGAAATTATTTAGCCCTTTCCCAAAAATGCTCATCAGAGCCCATTCTGGCGACTCCTATATGTGTGTCATTGTCATCTCTATGAGGTAGGCCTAAGTCAGATTTGCAGCTGTTCATTGTAGTCGCTGTAACGAATACACATTTTGCTTCATTCTCGCGTTTTCTGTAAGTTGGTCTCTGCTCAAACGTCACAAATTACAGACTAATTGTATTTTAAGGCCTGCCGCGTGTTACGGCAGTCATAATTTTCAGCAAATCGATCGAATATACGAGATAAAATTGATGTTATAACAGCGTAAACTACGTGAGTAACTTCAGGTATGGGTTTGAGTTTGTGTGAACTCCAAAGTCATCATCGTGGCGTTATATAACAACATAGTTTCGATACGGATATGGCCAAGAACATATAGTGTCACATGATGTAAATATCATTACAACTCCAAATACATATATAGGCTATGAAACATATTTTACAAAAGGGAAGGAAAATATAAGACACCAAACAGTAGGCTACATACTGCCACTGCAATGATTATATGCACAAGAAGCAAAAGTACACAATTTATGGGAAAAGAGTAGTCCGCATTTTGATTCCAATGTCTCCAACCCCACCCTCATTATCTCTGTAATGTTGGAATCTGACATCTTCTATCCTGCGATAATAACTTGAAATCGATCCGTTTTGAAAACCGTGCAAGCATACCTGCTTTTCTGTGCGCGACACAAACGGTGGCGGAGCTCGAACCAAAGTTCGGACTCCGTTGCGAAGAGGTTTCATTTTCCTTTTATTTCGTTGTCCGCCCTCTGTCTCGATTTCCCAAGTTTCGGGTATTTGGTCGCGTTCTTGATTTGCATCCAACATGGGATGGTCCAAATGTAATCGCCGATAGTATCTGTTCACCGCATGATGATAAGCTGGTCATTTTTACAATACTAGGTAATACGCGGTACGTGTTGAAGTGCGGTAGGTAATGTAGTAGTGTGTGTGAGAGTTAGTGTCGGCGGTAATACTCTTTACACAGACGCAATAACTCAGTCATTCTGAATTTAATATATTCGTGGTCGTTCATAGGCGGCGGCGAGGAACCGTGGGGGGCTTGTAATCAATCACAATTACGATTATTATAGAACACACATGACACAACGCAACGCAACGGTAAAAGACAAGAAAGAGTCATCGCGAATGATTTCTTATTATAGCCATGCTTGCACGAAATGCACAGCACATGCACATGAAACATCCACTCACTGATATTAAGCCTACGATTAATGCTCGACTATACGCAAGAGGCAGCATGGGAAATTTGCATACGTGCTTATGACGTGGGAATCTGACGTTGACGCGTCCCTTTTCTCAGATCAGTTTTTAAATCGCTCTCCTTATTCGACTGTTAAATCGCGTGAATGAAATTATATCGATTCAAGAAAACTAATGACCTACGTCGCAGTATATTAGATTACGATTACGTCGAATTTACAGTGCAAATGAAATCTGTACAGGATATTTTATAAAGTAGCCTATGATGCAAACTAAAAGATTTGACAATTTACGTCTTATATTCCGCATGTCGTCGGAAGCAGTAAGAACATATGCAGATTGTACACGTACTTGTACATGAAAAGATTATTTGTCGACTGAATGTAAATTGGGTAAATATTGTCGACTAATATTATCGCATATACCTGTTCAAACGCCTCAAAACTTTCGCTGTTTGCTTGTCATCTTCGGGAATCGGCTTATGTGGCTGAAAGGATTGCAGTTTTGCCAAAACGTTCCGGATCGACGAATGGGAAAAATGGTGCTTCATCGGGATGTCCAAGGGGGTGGACTGTAAGATCGGACGAGGAAGCAAACTTGGAAAAGCCTTCCGCGGTATGTAGGATGGTGACGCATCGAACCCGTCTTCTCTTCTGCGCACGTGAAGATAGAATTTCAGTTGCTTCGTGACTGATTGTAGGACGTCGGTCGACGAACATGCGGTTTTTCCAGCGTCTTGATATTCCTAAAGGTGATGAAATGAGCGTACTTGAATGTTTTTCGCACTTAAGCCTTTTGAGGTGGTCAGAGTAGTCATTGATGTTACTCGAGTGCAACTGTAGTCAGCAACTTAGCACATTTCGCCTATTTGTACTATATACTGTCTCAAGTGGCCATATTTATTAAATAGCCTACACTTTCATTTATACTTTACAGTCTTTTAGGAAGAACTACAGTAAAGTAGAGAGCAGTTTTGGGATCTGCTTGTATCACTTTTATGATTGACATTTTCATGACAACTCCGCAAAAGAGCCTCTGTATTGCGGGAAATGAATTTATTTTGCACTTGAATATATATTGCCCTTTATTGGCGGTGTCGCTGCTCAGTTTACGTTCCTCACGAAGATGCACCGTGCAATTTCGAAAGTGCCCCTGACCACATCCTATTAACTGCTAAAAGTATGTGAGATATCTACTAAATGTACTTTAATTACTGGAATACTTCTCATATCTACATATTCTACTTCCATACTAGAAGTAGTGATATGTCTTCTAAATTGCTACTTCGACTTGTAATTGCACAAAAATTTAGGGCCTTGGTTTTACTTTTTAAGTATAGCATCGCTAACTTATCACTGACGACCACCTCTACCCGAATGCAAGTAATCATGCTGTATATTTTTACTCAATTTCAAGTAGTAGAAGTGATGCTTTTTAAAACATGATATAATACTTGAAGTATAACAATGCAAAACCAAAGTGCCTAAAATTACTCGAGTAAGTAGTCTGCATACGTATATTGGGCATAGACATCCCACACTCTTGTTGGTCAATCGCCAATGACAACTTGAAAAGTAAGAAGACATAACCTTGAGTAGACCCAAAATCTCTCATGGCAGTGAGATTATTGGCGCAGTTACGGAAAGTATAATTTGACCGTCTATGCAAGGGTCGGCATCGCCCAGCTGATATGGCAATTTCACTTATGCAAGTGATGCGACTCTATGGACAAGGTACATTCTTCTTAACAAAATATAAAACGTAAAAAGTCATTGATTGTTTCAAAAACGGTACACGTAGAATTGAGAGGAGTCAAAAAATATAACCGCTTGAATGAGCATAGTGAAAGTAGGCAAAACCCGCTGGAGTACATCGAAAAAGTCCCAAGTACTTCGGTACTGGTGACCTTGAATACATCAGGGATATATAGAGTTCTATATATCCCTGGAATACATAGTATATAAATCATGCCGGATACATCTGAGTGGGCTATATTTTGACAACTGAATTATTCTATGCCAACCAGTTGTAACTTACTTTCAACATATACGGAAAAGGGTAAAGTCCATTTAAATTATATAAGATACAAAGCCGGTAACATGTTCCCGGAAATTCGGAACACGTGCGTGATACCGCATGGTGAGCATGTGGTTCCAATAAAGAGAAAGATCGCTATTTTGCGAATAAGAACAAATTATATTAATTAAGGTTCTTTCGAAAACACAAGATACAGGCCAAAAACCTGTTTCGTGGAAATGGGTATACACGTGCTCCTGGCACATGGTATTGGTGTGGTTGCTATAAAGAGCAACGGAAATTGTTATTTTGTTATGGTGTTTACGAATAAGAACCGAATCAGCTGTGGTTCTTTCGAAAACATAAGATACTGTCGAAAACTTGTTCCGTGAAAATGTGAACACGCGCATGTGGCATAAGGTATAGCCTACTCGCGTGGCTTCTATAAAGAGGAACCAATGTTATTTTGGTATCGTATTTTGAACTATACGAACGAACTCAGCTTGAGTTTCTTTTGGAAATATAAAATGGGCTGTAGGAAAAATGTTCCGCGGAAGTGCAAACACGTGCGCATGATACACATGGAATATGCGGGCATGTATATATCAAGAATGAAGATAGCTGTTTCTTGGTACATGTATAGTTCACTGCAATGACCGAACTCAACTTAAGTTTCCTTTAAAACACATGTCTGTAAAGCATGTTCCAGCACGTATACGAAATCCCTAATAATTCACAGGGCCGTGTTCCCAAACGAATTTTGGCAGTTATAATTCAACATGAACATGTTTATGGTAGCCTATGATAGAATTTCCAGTTCAACTTGACTTTCAACTATACACGCTTCATAACCGTGGTTGCAGAAAAAGGAATTCAACTCAAACTGAAATATATCTTGAAACCTTAAAACATCTATTTATTCTTGAGAACTTGTCGTGAAATATCACTTTTCGTGAATCACTTCCGTCGCTGCTACGTGCTAGGCCAAGAATCGGGCTAAAGCGAAATCATGGTGAGTCTATTCTCGGGCACTGGTAGCTGTGCAAGTGTACGTGATACAAGCGCGAAATGCATTTATGACTCTGTGCGAAACTTCTCTAGGAAAGAACCTCGGAGATTCTTTGAGCAGCCACGCAATACTGTGCTGTGAGCGGGAGGAGTGCTTGCGAGACCACGGGGCCGAGGCCGACTCCAGTTATATCATTGTAAGTGGTGTCTTATCAATGGAAATATAGGCATACTGTGATTGATGACTTGGCCTACTACCCTGGCAATATCTTACATAAAAATGGTCTCAACATGGATTTAAAACACTTAACCAAAGATGTAGATATAAGTGTACACGAAATTTATAATTATAACATGGATCTATAGCCATGACGAAGCTAAAAGTGTGCTCTTCTAGATTTTTGATTGTGCCATTGCACCGATATCCTGCTTTGGAACACTCCATTGAAACTGCTACGTCACAAAGAGATTGCGATTTATGAAGCTATACTTGTCCTTCAAGCATTGAAGATGTGTAATACATTTATATGCCTAACGCACCGAAATTTAGTGTTGCGAATTAGCACTGTGACGTCACGTGTTGGTGTAGGTTCACACGAACCCGAATCTTACTTAGAACGAAAAAGCAGTAACTTTAGTAGCGTGCTTGCGATTTTGAACGAACTCAACATAACGTTTGTCATGAACACAGAACATACATGTCGAAAACATTTTCCATGAAAATGTGATCACATGGGATAGCACATGGAATTCGTATATCGTGTGGCTGTCTATATATTGAAACCTGTAGTCAGGGATATATAGAGTTCTATATATTCCTGACTGTAGTTTCAACTACGCAGATATTGGTGATTCTTTATAGATTAATAAACCACATTTTGTGAAGTAAATGCTCATGCTGATAAAAGACACGTGCACGAAACACACACACCCGGTATAAACTGCTCCTAAACTTTACTGAGAATGGGATTGGTCGAGATTGAGGCATCGAAAATATTTCAAAGTTATATAATTGGACAACTTTCTTTCACGAGACTTCTGCGTGTATAGAAGAGAAATAATGTGGGACGAGTAGGAGAAATTTTTTATCGAATTTCGTCGAAATAGAGCAGAATGGACCATTTATGTTAGTAATACGAAACTTTTTTTACTATTCAATCGAGTGTTAAACAAAACATATTTGTGCGTTTGGGGTTCTATGCACCTGCACCCCTATCTCCAAAATCGACTAACCGTTCATTGTAGATTCTAATGTAACGACAGACTTCGGAAACAACATGCGTGGTGTATCTTTATCCCTAAACCATCACCCATTTACTATTCGCAATGTCACGTTTCGCTCAAGATGGATTCAGGCATATGTGATATGCATATGGTCGATTTCACCGGGCCTCGGCTAGTTTCACACACACGATACTTATTGAATAAATTTATGCATGGTTTCCTGTGTTGATATTATATTGCAATCGAAGGTCATTTCATGACAGCAGTTAAGTGCATGCCGTTGCATGTTTGTCTATGTTGTCGCTTCTGATGGAATTAACCACGTAAGAGCAGATTACGTAGAAATGAATAGTATTGATGACGTGGCCCTAGGAGATTAAGGATGCTTCGCGAAGTATAAGTATTTTATGAACGCCATTGACGCTAATTTTAAAAGTTCGAGTCACTTCACATTTCTCATAAGAATAGGGTCATCACTTTCACTCGACTCCCGAATTACCCGCTTTTTATGTTACTTTTGTGGTGTGGACTAAAAAAGGTAATCTTTCCCATCTCTACCCCCGAAATACCCGTCGCGCAGTATTTTTCGATGATTTTCTTGCCAATTCGGGCGTTCGCTGCGTCGGAGTTGAGTTTTTGATGGCATATTAATGCTTTTTCTACAAAATATGGACAAATTCCCAAACAAAGAGGACATTTAAGCGTCCTCCGAGGACACTTTCAATTTAGTGAAAAAAAGAGGAAAAATCTTCTAAAGAGAGGACATATGTTAACCCTATCATAGCTTCCGTTTCCATGTGAAGTCAAAGTATTCTAGGATAGCGGCATGTGGTAATAGCGATTTTTAATCGAATTCGATTACAACGATTACAGCATTTTAAAATAATCGCGATCGACTTCCTTTGTCGAAACAATATAATACCCGTCAAATGAAGCATTTTGATTTGAATATCAAGTAATTAAAACGGAATTCATAAATATATAACAGCGCGGTCCATTCGATTTATCCTGAACCGCTTCTCACAATGTCCTTGTTATGTGATCAGTATGGAATCACTTCTAATTTCGAAGCACTTCAAGCCGATTTTGCCTTCTCGCCCTACTTCCTCGAATGATTATGATTTTAGACTTACTTCTACTTGACAGTTTTTCAGATTTTACTCGAATCTAGGCCTAGATTGCTTACTTCTTTACTTAGTTGTAGTTTTCTACTTCTACTTTTGTAGAAATCACTGCTCTATGATTAGTCAGTCTGTCAATCAATCAATCATTCATCGATATCTTTATTGATATCAAAAACACCGTAAGCTTCGATTCACCAATTGTAATTTCGCCATTCTTTACTCAAAATGTGAATCTGCCATCAGCTACATGCTCAACTCGTATTAGCATGAGACGTAGCGAAGCCGGAAGTGACAATTCGACAGTAAAAAACATTGATATAATTTGATGTAACAAGAATAGTTTCTAAAATTTGTTCCCTCATGATATTGTCTCATATCAATAGTAGAGTAGGCTAATATTGTTTGTTCGCTGTTGAAGGCTCGAGTTCAAGGAACAAAATGAATGAGATCGTGAATAATCGTGATTACTTTCCATGCACTCGTAATTGCATAAACAATGTCACTTCTCCACCCATCTCTGCTTAACCGCGAGGAACATCAGCACGGACATACAATATGCATCAGTCAATTGCTCAACGCATGCATGTAAGGAAACGTGATAACCATGGCAACTATATAAGAAATAGTTTGAAACCGTGCACGGAACAACGGTCACGACGAATCAAGCAGCCGCTCCGCAAACAATATATTTTCGAACTTATAATTTTTAACCTGTACTAGTTGTTGATTACCTATTGATCTACATCAGCTCATTTAAATAATCGTTCCCCTATAGAGGATGACACGTACGTACGTACACCTATAACTCTGTAAATATTATTAGCAATCAAAATATTTCCAGGTACATGAAAAATTCCCAAGGATACGGAATAAAGCATATTTCAACAAGTTCTTAGATGACTCAGATAAGTTTAACCCAAATTGAATCATACCATGTCGAAACTTTCGGTGTTTTCCTTTTCACGGTACCGGCTCTATCCACAATGTCGCAGCCTTAACACGAGCTAATCGTGTTGCCAAAACGTCTCCCCGACTGTTGCCTAAACCTGGCTCCTATTGAATCGGTACGGGAGTCAAATTACACACCGCCTCAAATGATGCAACAACACATCGCTTTCCCAACCTTTCTTCATTTTGGATCAGACGCTCTTTGTTGCATTGTTTTTAGTAAACAATACATTACCGCTCGGGTACGCCTTTCGGACACCGGCTTGGGAAATAGTAAATGAACATTTGCACAATTAGCCTTAAATATATCCTTCGGTGCCAAACTTTTCCACTGCAAATAAACTTGCTTCACGGACTGCCTGTTCGGTGGCTTTTAGGATGTACAATGTGGTGTGCATGTGCAATTGTGCATGTGCAGTGCGTAGGCCTATCATCAGATTGTTTATTGGAGATCGAGCCACTTTTATACTGATGAGCGATACTAATAACGTAGTAAGCAAATGTGTTTCTTGATGTAATTTTGATTCTGATTCTGATTCTCGGCTCATTAGGCCTACCTCAGAACACACATATGAAATACTCTCCTGTATCGTAGCTCCACAGTTAACGTCGTCATATCTCCGTTGCTACATCTGAATGATAGATTCTTTATTCGAACTTACAGGCTTTGAAGGATATGTTAATATATGAGAGGTCCCGACGGCAGGGTAATCAGTCATGATTAACCGCACAATAATTAAACATGTGGATCACGGCTGGTGCGTGCAGCAGAGAAAATTATTGCGACCCGCGAAGAACTGCTAATTTTGAATCGTGCGAAATGGGTCTCAATTTTGGATTGGTCCATTACGTTTGGATTATGCTTAAATGAGCTAAGAGAAGGGCCAAAAACACTAAAATATACATATGCTTGCTTATTCTTGGCGCGAGTCTCGACTTGAACGACGCTTTTATACTCCATCGATGCAGCTGATTACATAATCACAAAGGATCGTATCGCTGCAGCCTGTATTTTATTTTCAAATGTAATTTTTACTCAATAGAACTCTCTCTCTCTCTCTCTCTCTCTCTCTCTCTCTCTCTCTCTCTCTCTCTCTCTCTCTCTCTCTCTCTCTCTCTCTCTCTCTCTCTCTCTCTCTCTCTCTCTCTCTCTCTCTCGCGCATTAATATTCCTTCCTGACAAAATTATTTCAAGAACCAGAAATTGTTTTCGTTCTTAGCGCAATTCCACTTCGGTTATTTATGATTGGTATATGTGTAGTTCTATATCGAATTTAATCGATCAGTATATCCCCATCACCCTTGTCAACTCTTAATGAACCGCACTTCGTCAGGCTCCCCCACCCCCCCAAAAAAAATGTGACAAACCAAACTTCTGGGGGGCCTCGCCCCCGAGACCTCCAACCAGGATAAACGTTTTACCGCTACTAATCAGCGAGATACGTTGTACTGTTCAGTGAGTCAGCTTTATGTCGGTCAATATGATCGGGAATTACATATAGATTGCTATCAATTTTTATCCTCTCTCTGCTCACGTAATCAGACTTACCAGTAGAGCTGGGTGAGGTGTCTTGTCCCGTAGATAATAATTAAACATATTCGGCCGGACGCGTTGATATATTGACTTCGTTATATGAAGTTTTTTTCGTGACCTTCTGTCTGCTATGACAAAAGATATTGAAATCGCCCAAAAGTACTAAACTAAAAGACCCACACGATTTCAAATTGGTATTTCATCAGAGGCAAAATTTTTTTTCTGTCGAATGGTCTTATGGGGTTCAGATTGCCAGGACAGGAACATTTGGCGCCAGCTAGGCGCCTATGGAAAATCAAACATATATGTATAAACGTCGAAGTTTTCGGTCGATAGTCCTTCTCGGCCAAGGTTTTCCCGCTGCAGATCGTTCGGGCACACTTCCCGGAGTAGCATGTTACACATGGCGTAAAACTTCATATATATCTTGGGCGTCATGGTGCGGTAATGGCCGACGCCGAAATGCCTATTTCTATAAATCATGCGCTATATTCTTGCGAAAGGGTACGCTATAATCAAGGTATTTGGCCATCTGGTCCGCGTAAGCCAGTGGTTCCCAACCTTTTTCATCTCGTGCCTCCCTTGGCCGAAATTTAAGCCAAAATTCCCCCCTTAGGAGAAATATGCCCGAGGAGTAAAAAATGGTCATTTTTACCGCGCTAACACCTGTTGACTGAGAGAATAAGACGGGCGGTGCAGAGTGGTTGTTTCTAGCAAGGCTGTAACAACACTTTGTAGACCTCCAAAAACAACGGTCTTGGTCCCAATCAAACAAATTCTGGAAGACTTGACTCGACAGACCCCCACACTTCCATTTGTGTTTTCGGCTTACCATGCACCAATCGCTAATATAACTGCTGTGAAAAACCAGCATGCATAAATTTACTGGTCTCGCGATTTTTTCTCAAGTTTGCGTATGCATTTGGCCAATAATATTGGTACTTTCATATAAAGCAGGGTTGACCAGACTCGAGTCGGACTCGAGTCACCATTTTCTGATGACTTGACTTGACTCGAGTCATTTTCTCAAAATACGGAAACGACTCGACTCGACTCGAGACAATCTTTGTATTGACTCGACTTGGACTCGAGTCATTGTGGATGACTCGAACCAAGCCATATGACTCGAGACTATAAGACAGCCAATACAGACATTTCATTGTAATTTTGAAAAACAGTAAAGTGACCACCCTATTGGAATTTCGTCTAATGGTCCTGGTACTTGAAAATGCTACAAGAAACTGCTCAAAGTGAGGAAAATTAGTATATTATAAATCCAAATCATTCAATATCACCAAACAGAGTCATATTTTGTGATACGATTGTTGATATACAATGTTCTTTCCGAATCTCTACTAGTTGCTGACGATTACCGCTGACGAGTGTCAGCCGAAAATATTCGGGTTCATTTCAATATGAATATACTATCCAAACAGAGTTATAAAAAGTGGGTTTCACAAGACTTCAACTGGAAACTGAGCAGTCAGCACAATGACTTGGACTCGGACTCGAGAGTCATAATACCATGACTAGGACTCGACCCTCTGCTCGGTGACTTAGACTCGGACTTGACTCAATGGTGAATTGAAAATGACTCGACTTGACTTGAGTCAAACTATGAAAGTGAGACTGACTTGTGACTCGGAGCCTCGTGACTTGGTTACAGCCCTGATATATAACATACACGTGATCAGATTTCCTGTTGGAGCTCATTGAAATTTAGGGCACCCATTCCGTTTCGGCAACATTGCACCATGTTTAACTTGTCTTTTCTTCGATCGGGTAGCTGTTCACTAAAAATATAGCGAGGCTAGTAATCTCTTTGACTTGAATCGATGACTTTGGAATATTTTGACACTGTCTAAAAATGTTGACTTGAAAATATAAGATAAATACTTTCACTAGAAGCCTTGTTGTGATAGACTCGGCACGACATTTGCTCGCTTAGGATATAGTTGATTGGGAGGCCGTCGCTGACCTACAAAATTGTCTTGCGAACTGCAGCACATCTGAGCTAGTTAAAAACAAAACAGGGGGGGGGATTCGTATGTGAAAAAGAGATTTTAGATAACATTTGAAGATACTTTCAGCAAAAAAACAGCCATAAGTAGCATACGTTTGGATATAACTAGTTGACTACATGACAGTTCGGACATGAACAATTTTGGAAATCCGTTACAATTCCAAAGTGGAATTCCTCCCTAAAAATTGCAAAATTCCCCCCAAGGGGGGAATTCCTCCCCGGTTGGGAACCACTGGCGTAAGCATTGTCTAGAAGAGCCTAGAAGTCGGTTGCATAGGGCTGCACACAATGATTCGAGTAATCGAGTCTGATATTCGTGTATTGATTTTAGTGATTAGACTCAGCTATAGTGAGAGATGATCTTTTCGAGTACTGGAATTATAAGCTTCCTAATTTATCAACGAGAATTAGGGTTTCGATACTACATGGAGTCGCCATTTTCGGACTTCAAGAGTCATACACGCTACGGTTCAATAAAATTTGTATGACCTTTGTGACGTAGCTCTTATGTATTTGATTGCCGTTCCGCAGAGCTGAGCATGGATTAGGATTAGGATTTGAAAAAAACAGGATTTGTGAATTTTTGTCGGATTTGGATTGGATTAGGATAAGAGATTTTTTTCTGAACGGATTAGGATTTGGATTGGATTTACCGATTTTCTGAAAGATTGATATGTCGTGTGGCGAGCAGAGTTGGATCAATTACAATATTTCAGTTCAATTACAATTACAATTACAATTACTTTCATGAATGTTTCAATTACATTACAATTACAATTACTTCATGCTAAAAATATCAAATTACAATTACAATTACAATTACTCCTTGCATGCTTCAATTACATTACAATTACAATTACAATTGCTGCTGTTGAACATGTAATTGAATAATCATAAATTCAACCGTGCTCCTTGACAACCGTAGCGTCGTATTTAACAACAATTCAAGTCTAGTTCAGATTGTGTGGTAATAAATGCGTTTATGTGCGTACATAGTATGCTATGTGAGATGTCATTGTGACGTAATATAAGCGTGTTTTGTATGCTTGGTAATTATGGCTCACGTAATTGGAAATGTAAAATGTTATTTACCTAATTTCCTATGGGTTAGGATTAAGGATAGGGTGCAGTATGTCGTTGAAAAAGTATTATAACATATGCACGTGTTGGATTTGCGTATATAGTATATAATAAAAGAAATAATATTATTTTTATCGAGGGACGTAGGAATTAGGATGAGGAGTGAAAACAAAACCGTGCTTTGTCAGATAAGACGTTATATAATATCCAGTGGTCTGGTTAGTTAGCCAGAAGAAATAACGATGCAGCATCGTGATCTGAAATCGTATTGTAGATTGCCAACCCACGGATAGATGCCCAAGATGTTTGTCACGGATGAATGCACCGACAAACGTACTGCAGAGCCGGCTAAAACCAGCAAACTTTGTGGTCCTAGAGCTGGCGATCCATGCGTTCAAATTTGATGCATCTGTTCTTTATCGTAAGCTATTGATGTACTAATTCCGAAAATACAAAATAAAATCTCGTCAGGGCAATGTAACTGCTCCAAAATAGCCGTTTAAGGCCGACTGTTCTGAAAAGTGAGAGCGCTGCAGCAGCATGACCACAACAATTACCAATTACGCCTAGCGATTGTTCAGAACAATGCCGATTCCCAGACTTTCACGACTATTTTGGGATGGTACCATTGCCTGGAAATATACTTTTATTGCGGAATCAGTGCGACACTAGCTTTCGATTAGGACCATACATATCAAATTTCGACGCTTGGATCGCCAGCTATGGGAATATCAATTCTGCTGCTTTTAGCCGGCTCAGCAGTTCGCTTCTCGGCGTATTCAATCGTGAGTCACGTGTTGCGAATCCATCCGTTGGTTAGTAATCTAAAAATTGTATACAATGGCAGCCTAGGCCAGCATAGCGGTAAAAATAGAAAAAAACTTCGCCCGCAAGGGCGCAGTCAAGGGCTTCCGCGAAAGGATCCACCAAATTCCTTGTCGACATTTAAAGAGAATGCATTATAAGTCAATTAGTTTATATGTGCTTGTCAGGTCTCAATAGCAATTTAATGTAATTGAAATTGTAATTGAGCAAAATTTTTGTCAAATTACAATTACAATTACACAAAATAAAAATGCTTCAATTACAATTACATTACAATTACATTGTAAAATGTAATTAATTACATTCAATTACAATTACAAATTACAATTGATCCAACTCTGGTGGCGAGTGGCGACAAACTTTATTCAGATCAGTTAATAATGTACTTATGGTACACTACACTATGATATACCTAGTTCCAATGAGCGTAAGAGGTGCAACCCTATGCCAAGTTATCTTAAATCAAGAGGATTGTTGGTTGAATTTCCTTGCATAAATTAGCATTTCTTCTGAATTTCGAGTTGGAATCGGATTAGGATTAGACACCGACTTGAATATGCAAAAGTTCTGGATTTGGATTTGGATTAGAATTTGAAGCTTCGGATTTGGATTGGATTAGGACATAGAACTTTCATCTCCGCTCATCTCTGCCGTTCCGTTCCGCCAGCGTGTACAGCGTGTACACGCTGGTTCCGCTAGGGAAGATGGTTCCCGACCTGTGGTTCGCGTACCACTAGTGTACCGAAGGTCTTCCAGGTAGTACGCGAGTAGATTCTGTTGTTATTTCGACCAAGGGGAGTTATTAGTTCAGGTGGAGTTGATTTTGAGTTTCTTGCAGTCGTCATCGTCGTGGGTAGTGGTAACCACACCAATGACGGCCTACTGGAAAGAGATCTGGTCGTAAAGCATTTGGGTGCTTGCTTACCTAACCAAATTCCAATATATTTGACCACAAGAATTTCAAATGGATACACTGCAGAAATAATATTATGCGCTGGGTAGTTTCTTTTCTGTTTCGATGTTTTTGGCTGCTCAACACGGTGGAAGCATTTTTGACCGCCTTTGGCGCGCGCAACTTATGTAGGTGGTATGCGAGCACTGCATACAACCTCGAAATGGTACGTGGGTGGGAAAAGGTTGGGAACCACTATCTATAGCAAACAATCAGTAATCTAAATTGGACTCGACGTGAAGTTTATATATTTGACAAATCAAAATTGCTGTCGTGCAGGCAATCAATATCCTCCGCTAATTCGCTTTACCCGTCATATCGCGTGCTTTGAAGGCTGAATTAAGTGTTGCACAACACGTTGATTAATCGCAGAGAAAAGCAGACTTGGCGGGGCCTGGGTGACAATGCAATTTTCAAATCATCATTGTCTTCCTAATCACAAGCGAGAAATGAATCCCTTTTGAAGTGATGTTCACGTTTACATATTCGAATCAGACATGGGGTGATTACTTCATGAATGTAATCGATTGCGATTACGATTACTCCTGAATCACGCGATTACGATTACGATTACGATTACAGCAAAATCAGGAAGTAGTCGATTACGATTACGATTACATTGGAAAAGTAATCATGATTACTCACGATTACATTGATTTTGCTTCTTGGAACTAATCTTATAAGATATATTGGAATACAATATAAGAATTGCGATGAAAAGGGCTAATGAGATAAGAAGTTTTTTTTTATAAATGAGCGTCATTTACTTGTTACGTTATAATGTATCCATTGCTCAACTTTATAGGGGACGATTTATCGCTCCGAACGATTTGAAATCTTGCCAGGCCCGTAACTGCCGCACCCCAAACTCCCCAATAGGGTGGGGAGCGAGCTCGAAGGAGACTCAAAAGTATTTCGTAAACCATCGCATAAAGTATTTTCGAGAGATTTGTTAAACTTCAAATTTTTTTCCAGCTTCGAGATTTAAATGTCTCTAGATCAGTGGTTCTCAACCTTTTTGTCTTCGCGGACCCCCTCAGATTTTCGTTCAAAATTAGCTCAATTATCGTGCAACCGTCATCTGTCTCGGGCAAATGTAATAATAGCTGGCAAGTGATAAACACTAACAGCACACTATATATGCAGCACACTCTTATTATTTCGAAAGGAATTTTCCAGCTGTATTTATTGTCTTGAAAATCCGCGTCTTCGATTTGATATGAACGAGTGCCGAAAGTCCATCTCGAAAAAGATATATTGGTGGCGAATAACGCGCAACTCTATCCGACGACCAATTCCTTAATTATTTAATATAGTTGTACCTACGGTTAATACTATTTTATTCAAATCCAAATTTTTTGATATCTATAACTTCGCTTTCGCTGGTTGGAATTGAGACAAATTTGGCTATCATTGTTTTTATAGACAACCGAACAATTTCGTGGGGTAGACAGAAAATTTTGAATTTTCTTATTCATTTTTTCTATAATAAATATAAAAACTTTCTTCTCCTGTAGCAATGCGGCTACTGGTTGGAATTGAACCAAATTTGGTGTGCAGGCTTCAATTAGGTAACCTCCCAGCAAACACCCGATGTCCAGTTGACTTCCTGCGGAAAAGACGCAGGACGCCCAGTGTTACTTCCCTGGAGTGGATTTGTCGACTACTAGAAGCGTCCTAAACACTTCCTGAGTTGGTCTACTATGGACGTGAAGCGACTCCATATGGACTCATTGGATCTGCTGTGAACGTGACGTGACTCCCTATGGATATGTCATTTACCACCTGTTCTATTCCTCAGGATTACCATATCAGGACTCCCCTCCTAACCTGGTGCAATTACATGGAATTCAACATCATATAAACTAACGAACTGTTTATATTGGGTTATTGTAAAACGACAATTGCAAAATACAAGTACAACATTAACTAATGAACTATTACTGGTAAACAAAGTTCAGGCTTACGTGAAAAATCGATCAGGAAATCACTACGAATAAATGTGTCAGTGGGATTTTGCATATAACAGCAAGTTCTAAGTCAATTTTATATTACCATTACAAACATTTCAATTGAAGTGCATCATGAAATTAGAAATAAACGTGTCACATGACTTTGAAAAAGTACAACTGCTAATACAACTAAAACATGGAAAAGCATGGAGCAATCATAAGTAAAATTTACATTGCATATTATAAAACGATGCATCATTTGCACCGCATCATGTTAAGAGCGCGAGTGCGTATTCGCAATAAACTTGGTTGCAACAACAGTTTTCTTCTTGGTCTTTGTTTTGCCTTAAACATATACAACAATGTCAGCAAATCATTTGTAGAGCCACTCTGCTGACATAGCACATGAAATTTGCGTCAGAGCTGCTTCAATTTCTATTCCCTCATGCATTAATTGTGATCCGCTACTTCTACTTGTGCTGAGTGATAATTTATGACGATACTACAATGTCTACTCGAGTACGGGAGCTTCTGACGTTGTGATACAGAGTATGAAACCCGTCAATCAAATTATATTGTGGAAACACCTCAAGTACATACTTCAGTACTTTCCAGAACTTCTACTTTACCTAAAATAGTTTTGACAAGCCATGTATATCGCTGCTTGAGTGCTTGAACCCGAGTAGAAATACATTGCGTTACTCTTACTTGTACTAGACTACTGACGCTACAAATATTTCTAATTGAGTGCTGAACATGATTGCTTTCCTTATCTCTGTTTAAAGGCATACAACTACGACATTCCTCAAGTCTCCATATTTTGACCATGTCGACACTTGGAAGTAGTTTGATGTCTTGTAAATCGCTATTTATACTATTTAGTACGGTACTAACGATGAATACTTTGACCACCTTTATTTGGAACTTATCACCTACTACAACTAGGGCTTGCCACGAATCTGAATAGAGCAACGATAAGTCGAAACAGATGATCTTTTAGGGTACATAAATTGTATTCAACAAGAATTAGAATTCCGATTCTATGTACCACTGCGAGGCCTAAAAACATAGATTCGTCATATCGCAGAACACGGCACATGTAGGACGTAGCTACGCACGATCGTGTGAATGACAAATGTATTGTCTCAAAGTACAATAAAATAGGAATTATCTTAAATCTAAAAAACATTCTTCGATATGATGTAGAGCCGGTATTCATTTTCTTCGAATTCGCATACGAGATAGATATTTCAACTTTTCCTTGTTCATAATGTTGTCACATCATATAGAGCAGAGGCTTCAAATTCAAATGTGGTCGCAGGTCAATTTCCGGATTTTTGACGACGCAGCAAGATAGGGATATTCAATGTAAAATTTCCATGTAGGCCTTATTTGACGGGAGCTTGCAGACAGGCATTCCACAAACATCTCGAGAATATGATTTACTATTATATTATTCACGTTTGACACGAAAAAAATCACAGTTTTGAATATTTAAATAAAATTATTTTTGTGCTGGGCATAATTTGTTAAAATAATGAGTTATAGAGATGATGCAATAGGATGCATCATGACATCATCAAACTCTGGGTTATACTATTTCAGTTGGTGGACCTTTGACGTGTCACAGTTGTATTTTAAAATCTACTGAAATTTGATCTGGTATCAGAGCATTTGAGCGGTGTAGCCTAATCCGGGTTTTGATATAGTCGTGATAAGTAGGCTGTTGCTACTGTCATTACCAAAGTCAAATTAATTCAGAATTAGATGTTGGCTTCGATTATTATTGGAACATATCAACAACTTTAGCCATAGTAATAGCATTGTTTCTTAGCCTTAGCGATCGCACACTTCATGCTACTCATAAGATTTCTAGCAGCCCAAAATTTATTTTCAACACAATTTCTGATGGTACCTAACTACCTATATTAAAATCAGATAGTCAATTCACATAAAATTGCGCATAGCACGAGAACCACAGCATATAGGTCTAATTCCACGATGCATATCGTACCACAAAAGGGTCAACGGGCCCTGTTCAAGAACCCCTGGGATAGAATAGAGCACAAAATCTTCTTTTAGAACTTTTTACTTCATTTTGAAGTGAATTTTACAAGCCTGGTAAATGGCTAATTGTACAGTAGAAATTCAAGGCGTTGCAACTATTTAAACTCCGGTGCAAACAATATGTACTTTGACCACCAACTATGATTAAACGCTAAGAATGCCTACGCAACACCTCGACCAAATCTACTTTTTCAAACTTATTATTTGTATACTTTTCAGAAGTCTACTTCCATTTCGAGTAGATCTAACGCAACTTTAAAGTTGTTACCTCTAGGTGTGTATAAATCCATAACATTACATCTACTTCAGTTCAAAAGATGATTACTTTCACAGCCTCTGGTTTCCATGAAGTGTATTCAATGTTTTATACCTTTTGACTTTTTCATGAGGATGACGCAGCACCGATTTTACAGCAACGCTTGTTCCATGTGGCAGTAGTTCTTCCGAACGTTTTTGGTTCCAGTCATCAAGACATACTTTGTACAGTGTTCTTGACGTTGTTGAACACTATCAATTGAAGACATTGCCGATCTAAATAATCAAAGATATTATAATGTTTGTAGTGAAGCCATTTGTCAAAAAGCCAAGCCAGGAATCTAGAATATCCTGTAAAAAAAAAGACAATGAAGTTCAAGCTGGACCATTCGCACATTCTACTCACTACAATGACTAATCAGTAGGGCTGAGCACATTCGTATGGTTACTCAAATCTCGAACGAGTATCAATTCTTATGATTCGAGCCAAGTATGTGACTATTTTCAAGACAGCCTACTGAAATTACACGCTCTGTGCCACTATAACAATGCAGTTTATAATAAAATTATAGTTCCACCCAGCACGTTTTAGCAGCCCGATTGCGAACCACCGTCAATTGTATATTTCCGCATCATCGATGGCACTTTTTTCAGGGTAATAAATTGCTAATTAATGAAATATCATAAATCATCATATATAGTTCGTAACTTCAACTTACATAATTTAACATCTTGATCCATGAACAATGCACCACTGCGGCGCCTTCCTCTGAAGTTTAGAACTACATAACATTGCCTGTTCAATATCTAGTCTCCTGGTAGAAATGAAGTAACTTTGTATACACAAACACAGATATGTCCCATCCATATATAGTAAGAATCCATTGATAATAAGGTTGTGTTTTCTTATCGACGGCAAGATGACCATGAGCAATCAGCCTTCCTTAGGGCCCATCCATAGCCTACTTTTTTGATACTGCTGCAATGTAGGCAATGTTTCCGTGTATATATACTAATATCGAAAGTTATAATCAAGCAATAAAAGTATGCACGGAGGCCGTGCCAACATTGCGGTAACATTGCCAACAACCCGTCTGCACCAGGCCATGAACATGTTAAGTTTATAGAGTTTATAATTGGTTTAGTGTTTGAGTATCCTTTGATTAGAGCGAGGTTAAAGATGGGCTAACAAACTATTATAATGTTGTTCCTAAAATACCCTAAATATAAACCAATATTGCCAAAAATTCTTACATGTTCAATGAAAGCCTCAATTATTTTATTAACGCTATTATAGATGGTTATGGTTATATCCTGTTGTGGACACAAAAATACGAAAATGGATGTTAATGTGATGCTACAATCTTCATGCATCCACAAATTCAGCAATCTCACATTCCATAAAGGAACATTCCACATTTCTGTAAGCCTATACATAACATTTCAAAATTCAGTATATACCGATATGTTATAAAATACCGGTACATTACTTTATGCGGCATCTGGTTTGCTGATTGGGTCCTGCAGTCCTAGGAAATCCTTGTAAAACTTTTCACAGGATGCACATGAAATGGCAAGTTATTGCTTGTGAGATATTATGGAACAGAGCACAATAAATCAGACTTCTATGATCAATACATTATCATATAGTATCAAATGTAGCCTACTACAAGAATTATCGGCTTGCATGAGTTACCGATTAGCAGCGGGTCGATCAATTCCGTCTGTAGGTGATATTACAGCCATGTCACTATAATCATATAATCGAATTCATTATATCGCATCTCAGATGACTGTTTCAATGATGTGAGTCCTAAAGTTTTGGTAATTAGGAAGCGGAACTGGCTCATGCTTTTCCTAATTAAAAATAAATAAAAATTAGGTTGTCAATCATTTTACAAGTTTAGATGCTTCGCGGACCCCCTGAAAATACTTCACGGACCCCCGGTTGAGAACCACTGCTCTAGATAGCTTGATTTGGAAATGCATACCCCTCTCAAGAAAAAGCGTGCATAATTTATAGGAATAGGTAGGGTAGCATTTAAAATAAAATCAATTTAAAACAAGGCACTTGTTAAAAGCATGTTTTTTATTGTTTTTTTTTAGCCATGACGTAACGAATATTTGAGTGTGACGTCACAGTGGGTTGGCATTGGCAATAGAAAATAAAGGGTAAATATGACTCCTTTGACGAAAAGGGCTTCCGATCACTGTCATAAACAGACCAAAAATATCTTTAACCATGGGACTATATCGGTATGCAGTATTTTTTACGGTCGGCGGTCATCATCGAACACCCATTCTGTACCAATGATCTATATCTACGTCCAGAAACTGTTGAAACTACGACGATTTCGACGGTTCCAGCCACTCTACATCGTATACGTCGACTATTTCGGGTGCAAATCGTCCGTAGGCTCATACTACATGTTTTGTCGGACGTAGTTACACAATCATGGGATAATTAGAAAACGTTTAGAAAAAATTGTTGTTTTGAAAAAGACACTTGTTTGAAACACTGTTTAAAACATGTTTTAAACAAAGTGTTTTAAAACATCGCCTGTTGTAAATGTAACCCTAGGAATAGGCATTTGGGTGCCGGTCATTACAACGCCACGGCACGCCAAAAGACATATGCCGTTTCGGCCAACATGCGACTCCACGAATTGTGCTACTAAGGAAAGACTTTGGCCGAAACCTAGAGTATGTGTCCATTGTCAATAGCAGTGCTGGGCGGGCGTGACTAATATTCCTGTCCTTCCAATCTGAGCCCTAATGCAAAATCCACCCGGGTCACCTACAGAAGAATAAAAACATGACAATTTGTGTGTGCGTCTCGCAAAAGTTTTTCTTTTAGCCTGCTACGTTTGGGCGACCACAATATCTTTTGATTATTTAACAGACCGGAGGTCACGAATTAGCAACAAACAGCAACAAGTAATTACAACAAGATACCAGATGTTATAATATGAATTGCTGGCCCCCAGCTCTACAGGTAAATCTGACCATCGGAGATTGAGAGAGGATTAATAATTAATAGTAATAAAATGCAATTACCAATATTATAATGGACGAAATTCAGTCATCAACTTGAAAATTGACCACTCTTTGGGGGCCCAAGACCAACGCTAGGAGTGGGGGACGAATTGGTGTTTTAGTACTGATTCTAGCTCCAACCCACGCTAACCTGGTTAGGGCTGGGCAAAATCGAGTACCTGACTGATTTGATTCTGAATCACGTATTATGCTTCGAGTCGAATCACGTATTCGAGTATCACTCATTATGACGTCACAAGAAAAATTTAATCTCTCAAAGTTCAAATATGTACCTTTTATGCGACCACAAAGAATATTTTATGCCTGTTATCCATCACATTAAAGGTATTTTGGCATTTCTTTGACCCTACCGATTTCATTGCACTTTGTGACAATGTTGTGGGAGGATCATGACGTCGGAAATGTTTTTCCAGTAACCGTCGTAGCTTTGTACTACATGTTTCGTATGCTGTGATACGGCCAATCAAGGTTTCAAGGCTTCCACAGTCGAAAATAGTATCGAAACCATAATTCTCGTTGATAAATTAACTTTCAGTAGCGAGGAGCGTATAATTTCAGTACTCGAAAAAATCATATTTTACTACTCGACTCGAATCATTAAAATAATTACTCGATTCAGATTCGAGTACTCGAATCGTTGTGCCCAGCCCTAAACCTGGTATATAAGCGGATGGCTCTGGCGGCAGGTCCAAATGTTGAGTAATTGTGAAATAACGATTGGCGCCCGTTTCAAGTAGAGTCATATGAGAATAAGATAAAGTAAACATAAAACTCTGCCTTAATTGATAAAGATGCGGCAAGCTGCCGTTACGAGAAACGGATAAGAACGGCTCGGTTATGATATATAGTAGCAGCTGTTGATTTTTAATGCTTCGTTGTGGAAACCGACAAGGACAAAATTTCAAATCTTTGTCCGGTGTACGTACGTACATATGCCCACTGATCACCAAACAGCAACGGTCAAACTGCGTTTAACTAAGCATAACCGAACATCAATAGATAAGTTTGAAACCAGGCAGAGTGGTGATTATTATCCAGCTGCGAAATAGTGGCGTATATGGAGCATATTTATAACCTGATATACGGCACGGCGGATGTTATTACAATCAGACTACCTACGATGTATATTGTACATCGAATATCTATATTTACTGTGTTTGAATACTTCTTACGCAATGGCGAGCAAAGCTAATACTTCTGACGTAATAATGAGCAGTGGCGGTTGGAAATCAGACGTTCGTGCTATCACTAACCTATGGTATAATATCTCTTCCTTGTTCACGAATGCTCAGTTTATGTGATAGTCCTTGGACAAATAAAAAGTAATCGTTCTTTCACAAAGAAATCGATTAGATATGGGAAGTAGTCGATTACGATTACGATTACTTTGGAATTTTTTCGAATGTAATCGATTGCGATTACGATTACTTGAAAATGGTGTAATCGTCGTAATCGATTACGATTACTAATCGCGATTACCCCATGTCTGATTCGAATAACAAACATAGCCATCCACTGTCGTTAAAATATAGGCTTGTAGCGCAACGTTATGTTACAGTCGACGAATTTGAGAATTGAGAAGTGAAGTTGATCGAATTATATCAGATATCAAATTTCCCGGCCGCAGAGCTTATAATCACGGTTTGTTGGCACCTTGGAAGTATAATTGAACTGCGGGTGACTGCCAGTAGATTTATCGAGGTCTGGATATCCTCACGCGTGCTACACAAGGGCGTAGCCAGAAAAAATATTTGGGGGGGGCGAAAAATTTGATGACGTAAATGACCCCCCCCTTAAAGATAAGGAAAAAAATAGGTAAATTCGATGGAATTGGGCGCTTATTGGATGATTAACACAACATCTGGGGCGATCGTTATATATATTACACTCACAGACGGATGTGATCAAACGATGATTGTGGAAAACCAGGACGATAACACTTTCGCGCGAAGCGCGAAAATTTTTCATGGTTAATGAATGAAATTGGTTCATTATGTTGGTCTCTGCATATTGTAAATACGTTTTCATTATCAGATTTGCCGGCAGGGCTGATAGAAGTGGTGTCATCAAACATTCAGGGGGCAATTAATTATACATCTTGAGCTATATGTTCATACCACACGGCAAGACTAGTTAGAGTTTCTAGAGCAGGGTGGCCAAAGGGCCACATGAGACTTACGAACCATTGCGCGGGCCACTTGAATGCTGATGACCTTTTTTAGTCTTCCGATAGGAGCGTACCGGATAATAGGTAACGTTGAAAACAATACTTATATTAATACGCATCAAAATCAATAGCAATTATGACATGAAGACTTGGTGTGGATCCCCAACCTAGCCGCGCGAAATATTGTACATTATATAGTCATATACGACGATCTGCGAAAAATGTGGCTGGCCCCTGGCTACGCCAATGCGTCGGAACTCAGAACTGATATTTTAGTCGGCAAAATCCCAAATTTCGCGGTCAGGCTAATCAAATTTTAGTTATTCGGTTTTGGTAATTTATTTTTTGATAATACTAGTAATTTCGAGAATGAACCCGCGGGCCTCTCTAAACCTTCTCGAGGGCCACGGGTTGGCCGCCCCTGTTCTATAGGGTGGACGCCGGACGGGACAGTTGTCATTTATTGCTGTTACTTCATGACTTGCGTTGAAAGCTGTCACCACTCAAGAGATCGAGCACACGCAAGGTCGTAGCCAGAAAAACAATTTATTTTTATTTTTATTTTGTAGGGGGGGGGCGGTTATGACCTCTCCCGTGGGAACATCTCGCAGAACCGTAAATCCTGCCATAGGCAATTTCATCACTACCCTTTATACGTACGATTCTTAGACGCACACACACACACATACCCTATGGAAGCTTCCAGTTGCCAACTATAGCTTATTAGGCGGTCGTTGCACGGATGAGCCCAAATCGCTGACATAAAATTATGAACAATCAGTGTGAATTTCGGCCCTAGTCGCGCGGAGCGGAAATATTTTATGAATAAATGAAAGAATTTGATCAATAATATTGGTACGTCTATATGAGCAAGTGGTTTCCATTCTTATTACTTCGTTGAAGCATGGTTTGTTCGTAACCTCTGGTAGAGATTGACGCTACTTTAAAGATTGAAATCGCTGATACATACCAGACCAAATTAAAAAACTCCTTTGATCAGACTCGTTCAATTTCAAATTCGCAATTTTTAACGGGAGGTGGTGATATTTTCCTGTGCCAGTTGCGTTTATGTTGGAGGGGTCTGATTGCAGGGACAGGATCATTCGGCGCCAGCCATTTAAGCACCCGAAAATCTATATCGAAGGCTTCGGAATACATGGGTCGGTTTTATGGTGGTCAATCATTTTGGGAGCGCACTTTTGCGGAGTAGCATGTAGCATACTTTATATATCTTCGTGTGTCCCGGAACGGAAGTTGCCGGAGCTAACAGTCCCCAACCCCCATACTGAACTGACACTCCTACAGATTCAATCAACCCAACGACCTCGGGCTACTCTAGTGTATCTACTGGTACTGTTGTATTCTCATAATTGAGAATGCAGCTAAATTCAATAACGGGTATTTGCGGAATAAATTTTTTTCGTGATACCGATAACAAAATCAAGACATGAACGGACACTAAATCGCGCGAAGCGCGAAGAAAATTTTTAGGCTGCATACATTTGCCCCAAAATACTCTAATATCTATTGATTTTACGAAAATTTTCAAAAAATTTGGGGGGGGCGACCGCCCCTTTCGCCCCCCCTGGCTACGCCAGTGGTGCTACATGATCTGCGTGGAAGTGCGTTTGGCGTCCATGGTTAGTTACATCTACAATGCGGAAGTGCGCAGAGTTTTTCAAACAAATCTTATGCAGAAGCATCTAAGGGCAGTCCGAAATTTCTGTGACGTGGTACATCATTAGTAAATCAAAGTGATCCCCTTTTCTTTCGTCTGAATACGCCCTGCTTGTTGTAATCAAGAAGGGGCGATATTCTGGCCCATTTTCCGGGCTTAGCAAGCTATATGTGGGACACTTTACTTATAAAAGTTTACTTTTAGAAATATTTAAAAGGAGAAGTTTATTTTGAAAGAAAGTAAATCAAGCGGTGATGATCGTTGCTGTTAAGCAGATGCCTCAAACACGCGGCCCGCGACGGCATTTTGGAATTTCAAGTATTCATCAATATATTCAAGTGCCATATATCTTATTTTGAAGTTCACCCTAAAATTACTATAAAAATCATTGAAATCTCAGCAAACTTCACTATCACATCACGTTTAAAAGCTTCCATGCGGTGGAAAATCAGTTATTACGTCACATTTCTTGTTCATTATGATAAACATGACCCGCTGGTGATTCGCGACTAAAAATTGCGATTTGGTTTGGTGCGACCTTTCGTAAAATTGCTCGATTTCGGATTGACTTGGTGATTAAATATAAACGACTCGAGTTGTGTCGGGTCAAACGTTAAAATCAGAGAAGGACTCGCGACTCGCAACGGTGACTTGGTAATCCTGCGGACGCAACAATCTATGAAACTGTCTTGGAAAATAGTCTTTACGCTACGGGCGATTTTTTATGAATGGGATTTCTGATTTTAATATAGGTGCCATCAGAAATTGTGTTGAAAATGGACAGGGGCTACGAGAAATCTTTTCGGAAGCACAATGGGGTACGATCAATAAAAAGATTAAGAACTAAAGGTCGACCGATTATCGAAATGGCCGATTATCGAGGCCGATATTTATAGCTTTCCCGATTATCGATATCGGCCTGTGAAGGCCGATATTGCGGCCGATATTTTATATTTTAAAAAAAATTCAAAACTATTGGAAATTCAATGCTCCGTCTTCTCAATCTCAAGAAATCAACGAAGTAAAGGGTGATATATGACAGATTTACCCTTGCAGGACGAATTTAACTGGGTGAGCATGCAGAGAAACTATGCTTTCTGCATTACAATCTACCTTTTCTTTACTGACCTGCAATTCTGTATCATGTTTTGTTTTTTGGGTTATCCCAATTTTCAACGAATGTGCACAATTAAGCAATAATTCTTTTCAATATCAGCTTTGTCGTTTGTTGTTCAGCTTTCTGTGGCATGAACAAGTGCCATCTTGCCTAATATATAATATTTTTGGTGAAATTGTTCTCTGCTCCTTCCATAATAATATCGGCCTATGATATCGGTTATCGGCCTGTGAGTGTGCCGATATATCGGTATCAATATCGGTCGACCTCTATTAAGAACCAATGCTATTACTATGGCTCAATAATTATTTTATTTAAGTTGTTATTGATATGTTCCAATAATAATCGAAGGCAAAATCAAACGCTGATTTAATTTGACTTTAGGCAATGACAGTAACAATAGCCTAATTATCACGACTATATCAACACCAGGCTACACCGCTTAAATGCTCTCATATCAGATTAATCTTCAGTGGATTTAAAAATATTCAACTTAAAATCGTGGCAAGTCAAAGGTCCAATAGTTGCAATATTATAACGCGACAGTTTTACGATGTCATGATGCATCGTCTTGCATGATGTCTATAACTCATTATTTTAACAAATCATGCCCGGTACAAAAACAGTTTTATTCAAATATTTAAAAATGCATTTTTTTTCTCCGTATCAAGCGTGAATAGTACAATAGTGAATTACATTTCCACGATGCTTGTGGAATGCCTGTCTGCAAGGTCCCGTTAAATACGGCCTACTTGGAGATTATACATTGAATTTCTCTATTATTGATGCTTCGGCCCGCGGCGTGATCAAGAAGTAAGAAATTGGCCCGCGAGCGCATTTGAGTTTGAGACCTCTGCTGTAAAGAATATATAGGCCTACTTTGGAAGTGGAGGTATATTAGAAAAAAAAGCTAGATGGCATGCATATATTTTAAGACTTATCTAACCATGGTCATCACTTGGTGTGGTGATGAATCGCAGCCTGAGTCAGATTGCCTTTTTCTGTCATGCAGACGGTGCCAATTAAATTGAAAAGGCACTGTTGAAAAGGCATAGAGTCATAGACACTTATCTGACAAACCGCCGAGCTATTTCAAAACCACTATGTGCTAGTGCGCTGCAAACTATTTTTCAGCTATGGCCCAAAAGATTGGGAACCACTGCTGGTTACCTGAAGAAATCCAACTGAGCACGGATAAACGGCGGGAGTAACTGGTAGCCCGTCGCACTAATCAGTACCCAAGAAGTAGCTCTTGGTTTCAAAAAGGTTGGTGACCCCTGCTGTATAGGCTAAGTGATCGAAATGCGGCTTACTACTAATCGATGTATTATGCGGTCAGGGTGTATAGGAGTTTTGGATAAACGTAAAAAGAGTGTACGGCGACGAAAGGGCTGGCATAAGATAGCGTTAATTCCCATTGATTTTCAATAGGGAGTAGGAAAACGATACCAGATCGAGTTATCATCAGTCGAACAGAATCGTACCATCTCTGATTCCGTGAGGCCAACACCAAACGATGTGCAGGACGGTCCGGGCCAAATTGAAGTCACCCGATCGACGTCCTTTAGAAACGTCGCTTCCGATTCTGAAACAGGCCACCATCCGCGTACGAGAAAAAACAAGAAACTCTTGAGTCTTATACGTAGGGTGCTCTACCTCTGCTGCGTTACAGTCTGCTGTGCGAACTTACTGTCGAGTGCATCAGTCAGCGACGCATTTACGAATACCAGCAAGGATCGTTTTTCTGTATTGGAAATCGCCTCCTCTCCTCAATGGTACATGAGCATGTCAATATCGGCTCTCGTGATTTTTACAAATGGATGGCTCGCTGCCTCTCTTATCCACTACGTATCGATGAACAGAAGTTACGCGAAGAAAAGCTCCAGAAAAGATGTGAACGGTGGTGTGGTAATGATCCTTGCTGTTATGGCTGTTACAGCTCCTTTTGTTCGCTATCTCGGAACTGTGTTTCTCTTGCTAATGAACCTCTACCCGGAATATGAATGGGGATGCGAAGCAGCAAATGACGTGGTTGTAATTGCATACGCGATCGCACAAGTTACCATTTGCACCTATCTTTGGGCTCGGCAAAGGGCATTCTACGACCATCCTTCGTTGGGAAAGATGTTTGGTACATTTGTGAGTGTATTCAGTCAATTCAGTCTGCCCGCGATATTGTTGCTGGCCGGAGTATCTGCTGCACTCGGTGTTCAGCCGCACGAATATGAGTACAATGAAGACGGGTGCCATTTGATTGGAGGGAGAGAACAGGAAGAGTACAGAAACTATGTATACTTTTTTGTCAGCATATTCAATCAGGTATCTCTGATGGGACTTCTACTACATCCTATCCTGGTATTGACCCGGACCCGTCGTAACCGATGCGTGAAGACCGACAAGGCTTCAAAAATTTCGATCATTGATGGCGACGGAAATTGTTTCTCCGGCTACCAAAAAGCAGGAAAAAAAGAAGTAGTAATGAATAAAAGTGAATCTCTAGACAAATCTAAGCGAAGTCGGTTATCATCAGTCGAACAGAATCGTACCATCTCTGATTCCGTGAGGCCAACACCAAACGATGTGCAGGACGGTCCGGGCCAAATTGAAGTCACCCGATCGACGTCCTTTAGAAACGTCGCTTCCGATTCTGAAACAGGCCACCATCCGCGTACGAGAAAAAACAAGAAACTCTTGAGTCTTATACGTAGGGTGCTCTACCTCTGCTGCGTTACAGTCTGCTGTGCGAACTTACTTGTGATGTTGGTAAACCAATTCGCTATCCCTGACAACATCGCGCAAACTTATTCCTTTGTCCTGTTCGATATTAACCTACTTGTCAACGTTTGCACCGTCATACTGTCCTTTACAAATTGGCGAAGGATGATGATTTCACCGTGCGCGATCGCCAAATGATTTCTGCGGTCTCACCATACCCGTGAGGAAGGCCAATAATTTACAGTGATCCTTCGCGTCGCAGAAAAATATTGCGCTATTGATGGCGACATTCGATAATCTCTATTGGCGCTTCGGTTAACATTATAGTGTGTGGAATGCGGCATAGGTAGAATCACCATCTTTTACAATCTTAACTTCTATGTGAAGACTCGTAAAATCTCTATGTTTACTCTCTTCTGCTGGTATATTTATCAGCGCCACCTCAGCCATTGAATCAGTGAGACATTTATGCTGAAGTGGCGGTAAAGTTAGCCATCTATTAATGGCTAATTACTGCATCCCTGGCTGCTCATTGTCGGTCGCCTCGTCTCCAATTGAGCACTCTCGTCTCTCACTCTCGCCGATGTTCACTTGCTCCCGAGCTGCGGAATATAAAATCCATACGGGATTATTACATCACAATGTCAAACTACGTTACAAAGCGAAACTCGAGTATGATTTTGGACGTTTCCGGGGTCATGAGCAGAAAGAAAAAACGTTTATATTTTCGTAATCAGCACCACAGTAGAGCACTATGCTGTTCACTGAGCTACGTACAGAGCTGTTCAATAACGAAGTAGGCTACTTCTAATTTTTCGTAGATTCAAGTAGTGTCCTTGAAGTGCAGTACTCATTCAAGTAAATCCAATTTCCGCTACTTTTACTTCTTTTTCATCATAATTCATGACTTACTTGCTTAGGTCTTACTTTTCGTTATTTACAATTTGCCGAACAGAAGTAGTATGTTCTTTCAATGAGAGGAGAGAGAGAGAAAAGAAAACACGACCTCTGAGGAATGGGAACCCGATGTAGACAAGGAATCAGTCGGAGCGTCATTTCAACGCGTCACCTACTATAACTTAAGGTTGGTGTCTGGCAGTCACCTTATGTAGGTGGTACGCGAGCACAGCATAAAATCTCGAAATGGTACGTGGAAGGAAACAGGTTGGGAACCACTGCGCTGGAGTTACCATATGTCCTCTTTTAAGAGGATCCGTCCTCTTTTTTTAACTTTTTTGATAGTGACCTCGGAAGACGCCCAAATGACCTCTTTTTTGAGAATTTTGTTTAAATATAGGGTGAAATTGGAGTGATATACAGTAAATCAGTACCGAAGTAACGCTCCCGCGGCTATTTCGGGAGCTAAGCTAGAAAGATGACCATTTTTTATTTTAGGCAACCAACGGATATGTGAAAGAAAAACTGTATTTCGGGAGTGAACCGGAAAGTTGACTTTTTTTAGTCAACCGAACACGAAGTGGGAAAATTTTAACTTTTTTCAGGATTTTCCTCCGGTATTGTAAAATTTTGAAAAAGTGTCCTCTTTTCAGATTTCCAAAATATGGTAACCCTACGTACGTTTCGCTATCGACTTTCATCCCTAATTTTGACAAATTGATCACTGAGAATGACCAGGTTATAAGATCTCCATCTCTTCGCTCACTATATAAATGTAATCATATAAAGGATTGCTTTTAGCATATAATCCCAATTTTACCGTAGTGCGTGACTGCGTGTACGTCCCATAATGGGTTCAGATGTTGAATGTGGCTAAGAATCTTGACCTCCCCTGCCCGAAATCAACGACGGCCTATAGGAGGTGGTAGCCTACCCAACCTTTTTCGACTCATCGCCCCCTTATCAAGCTCGACATAAATTTTCGCCCTCTTCCATATTTACCGATCAGAAAAAGAGGGCACATAATCGGGAAATTTATTCAACTAATTCTGATCGCTGGTGAATTTTCTAAAAAAGGCCATTTTTCCGATGTGGTAGGTGCTCGAAAAACCGGTTTGCGTATCCACTTTCCGTTGAGTTTGCCTTATATACAGAATAGACCGTTTTCACGTGTCTCTTTAAAAGTATATCTCACTGGACGATCTAACATTTTCTGCCCCTATCGCCCCGCCCCCCAGTCGCCTCCTTTCCTATTTTTTTTCCATTTGTTTCACAAAATCGCCCACTGGGGCAATGTTACCTTTAATTTTTGCCGAGTCTGCGCGCACTCACCAACTCACTGCGCAGTCCCTTGGACAACCGTGCGTAACGACTAAAAAAAGATCATCACTTCATAATTTTTGTGCGCAGCTTAGATTTTCTGTGCGCAGAAACCGTGTCAGCACTGCGCATTGCGCAATGATGCAGGTGTGTAGCTTACGGGGAACATTGCGCTGGGGGACGATGTCGCCCACGTTGGGAACCTTTGGCCTAAACCAACGTGACGTCCAAGATATATACTGAAATCGATAACTTTTATCCACAGGACTGCATCACAAGCAGAGCCCAACCGATTATAATGTTGGTTGATAATATCGAGTCGATATCACTATCGAATGTTAACATTCGATAATATCACACTTCTGACCCAGAAGGCCGCAACCGCGGCCCCGAGCCTTGGTCTTCAGAGAATCCCGAACGACGATATCAATGTATTGAAAATTCCAACATTCATGTTAGCAGTAAAATTGTATTCCTCATAGCGAATACGCAGGGCCGACACGGCATCAATAACTACTAAAACAAAGGTAGCATAGAAATATATAACTTATATCGTCGTTTTTAACTGTATTGAATCGGCCAATATAATCAATTTTTTGCCAATTTCGTTGTCTGCGAATAACGGTGTTGCTAGAATAGCGAGTCCTTATGATCCGTAATGTAATGTATAGGACTACTACGTTAATTGTAATGTATAGCTTTGATATACGCCCTCCAGTGAAAAACGAAAGTATGGATTTTGAGGTAGCAATTTGAAATCATTTGACTGATCCGGCCTGCGAGCGATCAAAAGGTTTGAATCTTGCCCGCGACCCAAGTTCAGTTTGACACCCCTGGCTTACACTTTACAGGTGTTCAGACACAGCCTTTCTAGTATATTTCATGTACACGTATAGCAATGACTGTAAAGCTGTTAAAATAAATGCTCTAAAGTTTTGAATTCACATCTTTTGAATATCTGCTGAATATATCGGTGTTATCAGTCAACGTGTTAGATATCGGTTTTATCGGTATCGGCCTAAAAATCCAATATCGGTCGGGCTCTAATCAAAAGTGACACACCTCTAATAGGGACCAATACGCGCATCCCTGATACAGGTTTAGCAGAATAGCAATCGGGGATAACTCCTGAATAGTAATTAGCACCTGGCAGAGATTATACCAATCGAATGAAATGTGCAGCTGGCAAGGTCTAGGCCTACTGAGTCTACTTTTAACACAACAACTATACAAAATTAAGTGCACACTGATTATTCGAAATGCTGGTTGGTAACTATTTCGGCTCATTCGTGAATCGCGCAACACCGTTTGTGAATCGGGTGTGGGCCTACGTATAAAATGTAAAAATTTTCAAAATTTTCTGTCAACCCCATGATTTTGTTGAGTTGTCCTCAAAAACGATGCAAAAAAAATATATTTGACTCGATTCCAATTAGTAGAAGCGGAGTTATTTGAGTTTTTTCATTTATAAGTCTGGGATTATCCACCCGTCAATGCTATTTTTGCAAATCCAAGATTTTCAACTGCAATAACTCCGCTTCTACGGGTTGGAATCGTTTTTGAAAACAACTCAACAATTTCATCGGGTTGACAAAAAAATTTTATTTTTTTTTCAAATTTTTCATAATACATTAAAATTTTAATTGGCTCTGCGGCGGCTTATATTGGTTAGAATTGAACCGAATTTGGTGTGCAGCGTTTTTAGGGGTAACCTGACAATTTAATCAGTGAATCAGTTATTTTGAACAGCCCTACTGTGTTTCCTTTATACTGTTATATTCGGTATATACAAATAAGCCGATATGCTGTTTCGGCTACAATGCTTCTGTATCTGTCGACACGTAGCACACGACTATACAACTGGGCAAATTCGAGCACCAGAGTGATTCGATCCTAAAACGAGTATTTAGTATTTGGCTTCGAGTTGAGCCTATTATTGATGTATCACTCATGATGACGTAACAATAGTATGAATGATGTGATAGTGCCAATATGTACCTTTTGTGCGACCTATAAAAGAATAAAATGCCAGTTCTACAACTTGACATTAAAATTACTTGGCAATTTTTCTACCATACCTATTTCATTTCTTTCTGTGACGGCTGGGCAAGTTCGAGTACCTGAGTGATTCGATTCTGAATCACGTACTATGCTTCGATTCGAGTATTCGAGTATTACTCATTATGAGGTCATAACGGTATGTAAGATGTCCTTTGTTATGCATCTACTAAGAATATAATGCCCGTTCAGCTTACCAAATTTGAAGGTGGGCCACTAAACATTTTCAAATTGGAAATGGAGTCACGACCATGAAGGTTTGGAAACCACTGCATCGTACAGGCTAATAATCGTCTGATTACATTTTATCTGAACAAGACACACACAATCTATACAATGCCATAAGACATAATGCGATGTAATTATGGTTGCATTTGAAACTAATGGTTGTTTAAAACACTTTGTTTAAAACATGTTTTATTTAAACAGGGTTTTAAACGAAGGCCTTTTAAAAAAAAAATTCAAGTTGTATAATTATGCCACAATTGTGAAAATACATTTTAAAAACATGTTGTATGAGCGTACGGACGACGATTTCCACCCGATATAACCGACGTATACGATATAGGATGGTCTGTAACCCTCGAAATAGTTGGTTCAACAGCTATTATAGTACGTAGTTATTATAGATCAGTGGTTCTTAACCTTTTTTCCTCCATCGCCCCCTTTCAAAAATTATCGTGCTCTAGCGCCCCCCCCCCAAATTGTAAGAACTGTAATAAAGATAATGGGTAAGAGGGAGGGTCATAACAGCACTTCGTCAGCCCCCCTAAAAACGATTGTCTTACACACCCATAGCGTGATAAACCAAACTTTTTGGGGCTTCATCCCCAAGAACCCCGTCGCGTGATTTCGATGGTCAGCAAAGTTTGGTATAATGCATGAATGAATAGGTGGAAATTGCATATATATGTCGCTATAAACTTTTTATCCCCTCAGCCCACGTAATCAGATTTACCAGTAGCGCTGAGTGAGCTGTTGTCTTGGAAAATGAATGCCACGTAACTATTAATTAAACATATTCGGGCGTACCCGTTGGTACAATCACTTCGTTACATGTTGTTATTTTGTTACCTCTTGTCCGCTATATAATCAAAATACATTGAAACGCATGAACGTATTAAACTCTAAAGTAAGCACACGATTTAAAATTGGTATTTCTTCACTGGCAAAAATTTTTTCTCTGATGGATGGTATTTGTCCTGTGGGGTGCAGCCTCGTGGCGTGGTAATGGCCGACACCGAAATGCCTATTTCTATTTTCTATAATTATGCGTATTTTTTCGTGGGGGAGTCGTCAAAACAGGATGTGTAATTTATGTTCATCCACCGAAATAATTTAGGGCACCCTTCGAGCTCACTGGGTTGCAGCAGTTTCGGTCCTGGTAAGAGGTCGAAGTCCAGTCGGTCTTTTCGGAACTTTAGTATTGGAAATGTTTCGCGCTTTAATCGCGCTCGAGGACCACTCGACTATATATTCGGGGTCAAATCAAGGTTGTTATAACAAAAATGCGGTAGGGCCTACGGTGTCATACCCTGTGGTTCGAGCTATCCCAAATTCACATCTAGGATTGGCAATACGGGGAAATTAATGGTATTGGATTCTGTTGTAGTGCTTTGTGTGACTAAGTAAGTCAACTGAAAATGGGATGCATATAGGCTATATCTGCTCACATTGCATTTAGTAGGCCTACTGTACCCAGTTAATAATTTTAACATGAATGTATTCCAAACAAAGAAACCCATATTATATGCCGTTCATGTCAGGGATATCTAGTAGTTCTAGATACCCTGGTTCATGTGAGGTTGTGGACCACAACACTAGATAGTAACTTCCTTTATGATACGATGAAGAAATACTCTGACGATTTAATTGTTGAAGCTCTTTATCACAAGTATATTTAGTTATTCATTTCGCGCACAAAGCTTCAAAACATATTTCATGTACAAGTGGCTCTCACTCTCAAAAGTGATATAATATGACTCCTTCTTCGATTTCCACACGCTGCGCGCTGCAGGATATAATACCTAGTTCGAAACATTTTGTCGAAAATAACCCTAGCAAGCCTGACGGCAGTGTTTTAACGGGAAATTGGCGATATTAAAGTAAGCGCAATTCCTTTTACATGAATTATAATAACCCGTCACATTTATGAAAACGTATGTGGCAAACAGCGTCGCGTTGCGCGACCAAAAATTTAGGGATATGACATGTTTTGTGGAATGTTAATTTGCTCTGAATACTCCATAAGGATATGTCCTACTAGACTACTACATCATCTACTGCAAAGCCATTTTTCTTCAGCGCTCCCCATATCGCCCCCTGAGCCCAGCACTCCCCATATCGCCCCTGAGCGTTTCCGCCCCCTTCAAATTTGCCAGCGCCCCTTGGGGGCGCTGGGGGCAAGGTTAAGAACCACTGTTATATATCATTGCTACGGAATAAATGTTCTGATGATGATGACCGCCGACTGCAAAAATGCTGCAAGACGATGTAGTCCTGGTTAAAGATATTTTTGGTCCGTATATGACAGGGGTCGGAAGCCTATTTCGTCAAACGAGCTATATTTACCCCATATTTTCAATTGTGAATATCAATCCACCATGAAGTCAAAATTGAATATGTGTGACGTCATGACTTAGAAAAACGCAAAAAACACACACAATAAAAAACATGTTTTAAACAAGGGCCTTGTTTTCAACATGGTTTTATTTTTAAATTGCTTTTTGTTTTAAATACAACCCTAGATGTAATGAACAGATAGGAGGATGCATAACGACCAGTTGCGGTCTCTTAAACTGGCATCCATCTCGACCTAGTCGCCGGATGTCAGAGTTCTCTCTTCGATGTTTGTCTCAATATTCCGCGGCTGTTTATTGTTGCTCTCTCCATTCCTTGTAAGTGCGCTTTTTCACCGGGTCTTTTTTCTGGGCACTTTTAGTCGCCGTAACTGGATGTGCAACCTGCTGGTGAGGCCCGGCATTAACCCATTAATAGTCTTATCTGTGTGACATAAACCGTACATGAACAAGAATTAGCGATATACAATTACGTTCCCTGAATTTTCCAGTCATCATGTCCACCAGGTCTATTGCTAGTGTGCTGCACGTGTGCTGCGAAAGGGTGAAAATTTGATAGTGATATATGGAAGAATCAATATTATTGACCGAATTCATTCACTAAATTCAACAACCAGATGCATACAGCCAGTGGTGGCCCTACGAACGGGGGGGGGGGCTGGACGAGACTTACCGGGGGCCCCCTATAAGTATCTATCATAACTTCTGGGGGCTCCGCCCCCCAGACCCCCCTTCCGCACCGGTTATTATTGTCTATCTTTCACCACCGCAAAGGTTTGCCCAGGTGCTGGATTCGGCCATGTCTATTTTGCATGTGTGCAAGGATAGACTACATCAAAGCTAAGTAGTTCTACCGCATGCAGAGACGTGATGATTATCGGGATACGGGACTTTTCTAACAAATGCAGTGATTTGATGATGATTGACACATCTGTACGGAATCATATTCTTGCTTGGTGCACAGATTTCCATGTTTATTCGTCATTCTCCTTGAAAAAAGCGCAAAATCCAAATAGGGGGCCCCTTCGACCAGGGGAGGCCCCGGGCGACCGCCCACCTCGCCCACCCCCAAAGCCACCACTGCATACAGCAAGCCCAAAAGAAGTTGCATCGGTCAACGTATGGAGGCCCCATACCAATGTGCTTGGGGGCGGGAGTTGGCTTAAAAGTGTTGTTTCGGTCCTGGTTACAACAAACTGTCACATATCTGCACCAATCTATCGGTATAGCAGGGGTGTCAACAGAGGTGGTCAAAGTAGTCAAGGAAGCTACTCAAGTAGAAGTAGAAGTAGCGCAGAAAAAATCTACTCAAGTACGAGTAGAAGTACTTCTTTCATAAGCAACCTAAAACTACTTGAAGTAGAAGTAGAATTTACTGACTTAAAATCTACTCGAGTAAGTAAGTAGTTGTGAAAACGTGATCGTGATTCATTCGCATGGATTGTTAAAAGCTGCAAATTGAGCTATGAAAACGGTGCAGAGCTTGATTCATATTGATGCATACCACGAGGTATCCAATTTTCGACAGCATAAGCATTCGTCCGTATCATGTGATGAAAATGATAGTATTGATATGGAAATGCGATACTAATCCTCTGTTTACTCGAACTGCAAGTTTTAGAAAATATCATGGTATGGCGCCCTCCCCCATATTAGAACGCCCATAGTTTAGTCGAAGAGCAATACGGAGAAGTTGTATTGGATACGGTGTGAACACATTGCGCGATTAGTAAACGTTCAGAACAAATATGGTGGATCGTAAAAATTGCCATATTGTGTAGCTTTATTTCCGGAAATTGAAGGCATTACTACATTTCCTTTTATGATGTTCTCCAAATAAAAGAACTGATACTATAATTAGAACTCAAAGTATGACACTGGGAATTGAAAGTGAAATAAAATTACTACTTCTAAAAGCGAAAAATGTATTTCATGTCTTTAGTCTAGAAAGTTTCAAAGGTGGCATGCTAAAACAGGTCTAAAACTAAAAAAAGTCAGAGTCCACTTTTCCAGATTGGGACACGCCATGGACTGCTAGATTACGATATGATAAGTAAATGCTAGATTGCAAAACATCAGTTTGAAACGTTATGATGTGCCATATATACTGTGATGAAATATTTCATGTGGGCGACAATGCGGTGTGAACGGAACCACGCAACCTGCTACCTAAATTATATTCACCGATACTTTCGTGAAATCATACTGGTCACTCCATATCCACTGCGCGCGAAGCGCGAGGAAAATTCTGGGCTTTACTCAACTTTTATGAAAATTTAATGTTGATATTCCGTGAAAACAGCCCCGAAATTCCTCAGGCTATCTTCCTGATTAGACGATTAAACTACTTCTACTTGACAAACTGAAAATAGCGGAAGTAAGTAAGTAGATCACAAAATATTACGAAGTAGAAGTAGAAGTAGCGAAAATACGATCTACTTGGGTAAGTAGCAGAAGTAGAGGAAAACTACTTGAGTACTTCTAAAAAGTAGAAGTACTTCGTTACTGACCACCTCTGGGTGTCAAAGACACGGCCGGCGGGCCAGGCAATTTAATCCGGCCCGTGAAGAAGTCTGTTGCAGACCAAATGACAATACCGACCCCAGCAATCACCTGAACTCAAATTCGAGATTAACCTATAATAGGTAATTTACAACTTCGGTGACGTCATGACGTCAACCGTGTGACCTCAGATGTACTCATATTTCATTCCACAGTCGCTAGGGGGCGCTAAAACGCGTCCGGAATTATGTCTACGAAAATATGGTAATCCACACCGACACCCCAATATGACGCGTTTCTACCTGCCTTGTTGTGGTTGTTGTTGTTATTTCACACAGACGAAAAACGGCTTTCTCAAATGATTAATGTACAGCGAATCCACACAAATCGTTTGTTATAATGGATCAATCAAAATATACTTACTTTGATGGTGTTTCCTTGAGGACAGTTACGAGTTTTAAATCAGCATATTCATAATAATAATCTCAGTATCCATAAAAATTTCGATGTAAATCCGATTAAACAAGATTGATATTCCAAATATTAACAAATGACACAAATCAGGCAAGGAGTGCGAAACTTTCGAATGTAAACATGGAATGGCCATTCGATAGTCAAATCAACAAACGCACTGACACTAAATCACGCGCAGCACTAAAATACACTACTTTATGTTGAATAACGAAATAATTCAGGGCCACCTTCGAGCTTGGTTCCAGAAATCCAAATTTTCCGGACCATGTGAATTTTTTGGAAGGTGCTTCGCGGTCCCAAAAATGGAGCCTAGAGAGAGAGAGTCTTTATTTTCATCGAACCAAAATACCTAACAAACGGCAGTGATGGTGGTACAGAAAATATGCGTGCACAGTATTCGGTATTAGATAGGAATGATCGATAAGACCGTGAAGGTCATCTAGTCTGATCACACCAGCATCAAACAGGTACACTTGACTCTGAACAGTCTGGCTGTAAAGAAATGTTTAGTTAAAAGAAAATAGAAAAAAAATAAACAATGGTGGCAAATGATCAATGAAGCAATGTCTGGGCGAGGTAGGGCAACAGTGTTAGTGTAACGAAAAGAGGAGATCAAGTAGGGCTTTTTTTAATCTATTATAAGGCAATTCACGGATATGTGGTGGTAATGCATTCCAGATGATGGGTCCCGAGTAGTCGATAGATCTCTTAGTTAGGTTGCTATTGGGTGGGGGTAAGTAGATGTTTCCTTTAGACGAGGATCTCGTGTAATGGGAATGGACATGTTTAGCAGGTATGAAAAAGTCATCAAACACAGGAGGCAGACTATTGGAAAAATATTTGTGAACAACTTTTGATACTTCGAAGCGATATAGTTTGGGAACCACAAAAACGTCTAGCTCAGTGATTATGTAATTCTATTCAATAAAACTCTCTTATTCTCTCTCTCTCTCTCTCTCTCTCTCTCCGGTATGTCTCAGTTTTGGGATGACTCGAGTCATGACTTGAATCGAGTCACACCCGAGTCACCTCTTTCATATGACTTGACTCACTTTGCAAAAATGACTTGATTTGACTTGACCCGGCGTATCAGAAATGGGGGATTGACTCAAGACTCGGAGCAAAATTTACGACTCAATTTCAAGTCATCAAGTAATCGGTGTCGATAAAATCACTGAATTTTGCATATGTCCGGATTTCACGAAACGCTGCTGAGCGCGACCAATGATTCAATACGGCCGTAAACCAAAGACAATGGTCTTGACGACGGCGTATAGCAACGATCGACGCTGCATTTACCTAAGCCAAGTTGGCACTTATATATGATATATTTCTGTAGCCGTGTATACTGTACAAAAATGACAGTATTACAGTCAAATGTTTATTTCTTCATCAATTATATAGAATTATTAGGAAATGAAATATTCAGTATGACACATATACAGAAAGGTGGTCAGTAACGAAATACTTCTACTATTTCGAAGTACTCAAGTAGTTTTCCTCTACTTCTGATACTTACTTAAGTAGATCTTTATTTCGCTACCTCTACTTCGTAATATTTTGTGCACTACTTACTTATTTTTCGCTATTTTCAGTTTGTCAAGTAGAAGTAGTTTAATCCCCAATAAGAAAGTTAGCCTAAGGAATTTCGGCAGAGGTGGTCAGTAACGAAGTACTTCGACTTTTTGAAGTAATTGAAGTAGATTTTGCCCACTCACACTACTTTTTAAGTAGTTATGATTTTAGACTACTTCTACTTCTACTTGACAGTTTTCAGTTTTGTAGGCAAAAATAAGCGTAGAATACCTACTTACTTACTTACTTGTGAACCACCACTCCTACTTCTACTTGAGTAGAAATTTCGGCGTTACTTCTACTTCTACTTGAGTAGCGACGGTGACTACTTTGACCACCTCTGAATTTCGGGGCCGTTTTCACGTAGTAGGATACCAACATTTCATTTTCATAAAAGTCATGTAATACCCAGAATTATCGTTGCAGTATATATGGAGTGACAAGTATGTTTTAACGAAAGAATCGCTGAATATAATTTAGACACCGAGTTGCGTGGTTCCGTTCACAACCGCATTGTCGCCTATATCAAATATTTCATTACAGTAAATATGACCCCCATAACGACTGAAACTACCGTTTTGCAATCTAGCAATTACCTATTATACCTAGCAGCGCATGACGTGTCCTAATCTGGGAAAGTGGACGTTACAATGCAACATTCGAGGCGGATTTTGGGGGGTTCCATGGCCACGAGCATAATAAAATTTAAATTACCGTATTCAGTACCGCGGTAGCTTTCGATTGACACCCGTTTTATCAAATTTAATGCTTGGCAAGATGCTCGGTCCAAAATTTCCGGCAAATTGCCTTAAGGAAGGAAAGGACGTGGTTCATTTTTATCCTTGATGTTTTTTGCGGCATATACACCGACTCATGATACACATACAGTACACACGATCTTCGCATATGCATACCATGGGTGCATGTGCATATGCCTCTGGACAAGGAAGTGCAGATATAGCCTTTACGGCTTTCTAAGTCATGCACCACCCCTCCATGCTATCCCACTAATGCATGAGCGCCAAGCAGGGAAGCCATGGATACCAGTGTTACTAATCAGGTCTCTGGTCTGACCCGGCCGGGGATCGAACCCACGACCTACCGATCAAGAAGCCGGACGCTTCACCATTACACTATCTTGTCGGTAGCGTAGCCAAACGGAAAGTGTGATTTAGACCAATTTCAGTAAGCCGTGAGATTTCCTTGTATCCACATTCCACACTCCACGCCATACAGGTAACAGGCAGAGATGAGCATGGATTAGGATTTGAAAAAACAGGATTTGTGAAATTTTGTCGGATTTGGATTGGATTAGGATTGGAGATTTTTTTCTGAACGGATTAGGATTTGGATTGGATTGGCCTTTTTTCTGGGAGATTGATATGTCGTTTGGCGAATGGCGACAAACTTTATTCAGATCAGTTATAAACGTCATCATCATCATCATTGGTTTATTAGCAATTTTTATCAGTTCAATACACCACAAATTTGCGATACAATGAAAAGACAGGAAGATGTCGAAGCGACAAGGAGTGCTTATGGTTACTATGCCAGTTACTAGGTTACCAGGCAATCGTTGGTTGTGAAAGAAAATTTTCCAATTCCTCCCTTGCATAAATTGACATTTTTTCTGAATTTCCAGTTGGAATCGGATTAGAATAGGACATGGACTTACATATGAAAAAGTTATGGATTAGGATTAGGATTTGGATTTGAAGATTCGGATTTGGATTGGATTAGGACATGGAAATTCCAAATCCGCTCATCTCTGGTGACAGGACACTACGGTTTCACCGTGGTCCGGGTTTGCTCATTAGACCTTGCCGGCCGCACATTTGATTCGATTGGCGCCATTGGCGGAATCTCTGCCTTGTGCGAATTTCTAATTGCTGTTCTGCTAAACCTGCATCGGGGATGCGCGTAGCCGCGTATTGGTACCTATTAGTGGTTGTGTCACTTGCGATACGATCCTGATGGTGGATGAAAGTTAACGATTTCAGTATATGTCTTGGACTCTTGGGCGTCACGTCGGTTTAGTCTATAGGCCAGTGGTTCCCAACCTTTTGGTATGTCAGAGCCGCATTTAAAACTTCAGAGTACGCATGGAGCCGCATAAAAACACTCGCCTAGGCTACTTATAACGAAAATTTAAAGGTAGCTAGCCTACCTCTGGATCTCACCATCCAGCTAATTTAAAAGCATGCACATAGACCTTCTATTGATTCTATATCGGTTGTTTTAGCATTGATAGACGCAGATTGGCGAGTGCTAACATTGAATTAAAAATGCAATATCATTACTACAAGATACTATTGTGTGATAGCTCTTCATACATTCCAGCACTTGATGCACAAATGCGCAGGGTATTATACGCTCAGGTGGCTCAGCAATTTATACTTGACAATGACTCAATGAGCTGTTATTTTGATGCGAGTTAAGAAGTGTCGAAATTTACTCTTCACAGAGACGATAATGACCAGCACAACTCAAGATATATCCTAGTCTGACGGGTATTCATCCATGCGTTTGACACTAGAATTCTCTTCCCGGGCTTTCAGAAGCGGCCTTGGACGGCTTTAGACATGAATAATATCACTCATTTTAGCATTCCTATACAGAAATTTACTATAACTATTTATAGAAACGAACAACAACTGTCGTCTATTATAATTTTGTGGCATATTTAGAGGTCAATCAGAGCCTCAAGAAGGCTATCTTGGCTATCTGCTCTAGGCCGTTGTTGGTTTCGGACAGGGGAGGTCAAGCTTTCTAGCCGCATTCAACATCTGAACCCATTCATGAGACCTACACGCACTGCAGTAAAATTTTGGGATGAAAGTCGTTTCCTCGTTTGTGCCAATTCTCAAAGCAGCATGGGAATTTGAATCTGTGAGCGGCGATCTGTTCATTGATTTTCTGATTTTACTTGATATTACTTATGGTTTCAAGAACTCTAACTGCATGACACTGACACACAATGCTGACAGCATCACATCCACGTTACCTTTGAATAGAATTCAGCAAATGGGTTACTGTGTTATTGAGTAATTTACTCAAAACATTTTATTTATTCTGTTGCTTTATTTACAACAGTACGGTGGCCAATTGTGATTATAGCAGGATATTCCGTTTGAAGTGATATTTAAAATTCATTAGTCTTGATGCCAAGACGTAGGCCTTGTGTTCCGAGACTCAAACAGAAAAACTTTTCGGTCGATTCTTTATCTAAAGCAGTGCATTATGTTTAGCTTCTCGCATTATTGTGACTGGCCTTATTTTGCATGCAATCCCATGCAACCAGTGTTGGGATGACTCGAGTCATGACTTGACTCGAGTCACCTTTTTCGTATGACTTGACTTGACTCGAGTCACTTTGCTAAAATGACTTGACTTGACTTGACTCGGCGTATCAAAAATGTGGATTGACTCGTGACTCGGAGCAAAATTCACGAGTCAATTTCAAGTCATCAAGTAATCGGTGTCGATAAAAATCATTGTATCTTACATATGGTCGGATTGGTCGCGCAACGCTCGTGTAACCCGTGAGAGCTACTAATCATCCAATGATCGCGCGTTTCACTGTGCCTCTATTGTTCCTTTACCAATAAATTGACCGCAAACGAAGTGGTCGAAGCTTATAGCTTACGATGTCGCAAACTAGTATAGTAAAGTAGCAAAATGCATATTTCTGTCCTCTGTTCTTACCTTAACCAAACCTCTTGTGTTATTGAAATTGAATTCGAATATAGTTTATAGTCATCAACCATTGGCGCAGGCTCGAATTGTATCATGTCAATTTGTAAGTGGGTAATGTACTGCATCTTATCAATTCGTTTTTCTATTCTGTATGTTGGCTGGTAACTATAAACTAAGACTATGTAATTACTTACGTAGCTTAGCATTTCTACGTATATGTGAGCAATACAGCGCCCTCTTGCGTGTATATTTAACTCTACGTTCGTTCGTTCAGAATCAATGATCACTCAATCTGTATTTCAGACAGCCAGCAAAACGCAATTACGTAATCATGCCTCATACTTCGAAAAGGCAACTTGACTTGAATTGTGACTTGACTCGTGACTTGACTTGACTTGACTCGACTTGACTCGAGTCACCTCCAAAAATCGAGTGACTTGACTTGACTCGAGTCACCTTCGAAAATCGAGTGACTTGACTTGACTCGAGTCAAAATGTTCAATGACTCGAAATGACTCGTGACTCGAAGGTAGTGACTTGATCCCAACACTGCATGCAACCCTGTAGATTTTTAGATTGCTTAGAAAATCTGCTTGAGTGAGATATACCCATGCTTATGCTGTAACTGCACATAGAGTGCTAATCTACTAAACACACGAAACGGTATTTCCAAGTACAGCACTGAATGTAATAAACTTGCTGGAGTTGCCAATCTAACATCATACTCGTGGCGTGATGCGATTTATGTCATTTCCGTTTTGACTTTTTGAGATGTTTATCAACCGAAACCTTTAAAATTGCATGGGCCACAAAGTCGAGCCGTTGCAACAGCTATAAAATGAATTGTTGAGTTTCATCACTATGCTGTGTTTTAGATGTGAATGCCATTACTAGGTTTGTTGATTGAATTGAATCAAACTGCATGACCAAAGCCTTTCCGAATCCTATTTCAACTGTTGAATCTTGCCTTTTTCCACAATTATAAGACTACGTATGACTATGACTTCCAAGTACACTGTCAAACTGCGATTGTGCTCAAAATATCAAGATGCCCTCAAAATGGCAAAATATTCCACTGGCGCTTTGAGCGCCAGTAGTCAGATCGACCTGGTACAAAACTCCTCAGGAGTGATCAATAGGAAGCAGCTAGATTTATTTTCCTCGTACAAATCCAAATTGATGGCGGCAAGGATTCCAAGAATTGAGAAAATTGAGGTGAATTTCCTTCACTCTGGAATTGGTGATGGGGCTACTCTGTTGATGAACAAAGGCCTATCTACCCCGTATAACTGTGCACAACATGTATCAGCAACATTTGTGAAAGAATCGGTACTTGCACTGGTGAAGAGACGAGACTGTGTCACAAGCGAATTGATCGTACAGGGAGATGAGAATAGTAAAAGTTCCGCTATTGCCAAGGTCGACGATGAGCTAAAAATCAATGACTCCAAATGGATACCGTGGGACATGCATCGGCCATTGGAGTATAATTGCGACCTCAAATTCCTGAAGTTCAACATGGAGTTGGCATCCCCTGAAGAGACTGCACTAGTCAACAAAGCATATTGGGATACATCCACAGTGGTGTTAGGTGCGGTAGCACAACAAGCATTCAAATCGAATGCACAAGTGAAGTTGCTACACCTTCCTGACATTGACGTAGAGTCCGGAGCATTCTGCTATGATGTAAAACTTTCTAACAAACTCATGCAGAGTAACGGCAAACCAAAGTGGTATAATGATGACGCTTCCCTCATTGAATTAACAAAGGTAGCGAGACAAATAATATCTCAAAATTACAGTTTTGAAAGAATCGAAATTTCGAAACAAGATGCAGCCATGATATTTTCCGACAATGAGCACATGCATGACAGACTCAAGAAATGCTATAAAACAGTTGAAAGAGAATCCTATGTCCCAGTATACCGATTCGGTTCATTTTTCGACATCATCGATGGACCATTGCTGCCATCCACATCATGTTTATTCCATTATGTTGTCTCGGCAGTACACCGACTTGGTAGCAAAAGTGAGGAATCGGATTTGTGGAGATTCCAAGGACTCTCATTACCGAAAGAATTACAAGTCCACCATGCGATATGGGCTATGTTGGAACGTAGGGCAAAAAAGCTTGTCAGAAAGGACTTGCCCATTGATGCGTTTGATAAAGAAGACGCTGACACGCCTATGCATAAATACAGATCAGTTGAAAATAGAACTAAACGTTATAGTATCGCTACCGGCCAGTGGCTAGAAGATGCGTGGGTTACTGCGGACAATATTACAAAATCTATGTGACTTGATTGCATTTTTGGTAGCCGATCGAACTGTTCAAATAAATCACGCAAAAATGCACGCCAATGATACTTGTACCAGATTTGAATGGTTCCGAAATCGTGAGCTGGATGTCGCAAATCGTGTTTGGATGCCGGCAAGTGTTCACTCCAAGCCGCGACATGTAGCCTACGATGAGTTCTGTATATTGCCACAACAGGATGTTGTTTGTCTTGCTTTGGTCCGATATCCAATTTTAAAATTCAGAGCTACTGTTCAAAAAGCACATGACGTAAGGTTTTATATCTTGGACGCGCGTTAGTACGCAGAGGTGGCCAGAAAATTAGGACTTTTATTTTGAAGTAATCAATAATCCTGCATTTAAACATGATGTCCACTGCCCTTGTTCAATATTCAATGAATAGTCAACACCAATACAAAATCACAATGCCTAGATCATCACCTTTCAAGGTAGACAAGGTTTTTGGACTTGTATAGAGGAGTCTCAAATTGTATAACAATAACATAACACCGACCCATATGCTCTGCTGTTAGGCCGCCAGAAAACTTACCAGTTTTGATGAACGTTTTGGTAAGGTACAGCAAGTATGTATATGGGGCTCAGTGTGAGCAGCGGAACAAACATTCAAACATGAACTCGCAACATCATTTATCAACGAGCCACAAGATTGTCTGCGACTTCGGAGTATCCATTGCTCTTCAGTAATCTGAACATGTAGGTTAAAGTCAATGGTGCCATCAGCGTTTCCTTCCAACATCGTATCATTTGATAAGCTATTTCATGGTGGCCACCGCTTTGATAATGCTCCTCTAATAAGTCAATATTATTGTCGTTAAGTTTCAGCACGTTTTGTCCAAATTGTCGGTAATATGCCCCAACGGACCTTGCTATTTTGTACATGTCATCAACAGTCACTAACCGCGATGACACATCGTCAGGCCGTATTGGAGTGGCGTCGTTCTTCTGCTGTGGAGTCTCATGATGGTGCTGTGTGGTGTCACGGTGCGATGATGAACTTGACTCCGTTTTCTCTTCCGTCATTGGTACTGTCGGTCTTTGCTGTGGAACGGTGTTTTGAGACTGCACTGTTGGTCTTTGGCGAGGCCCGGAGTTATGAGACCGACGGTTTGTGTTGGATGAAAGACCACCCATGCTCCCCAACAAGTCTCCTTGAGGAGGTCCCCGGGCTTTGTCTGTGAAATAATATTCCGTCGCTTCTTTTTGGCATTCCAGCGCCATTTCTCTGGCTTCTTTTTGGGATGATTCAACGTCAGTCCTCAAGTGCTCTACGACAGTTGCAAAATCAGGCCGTAGATTACTTGCTTGCAAACACTGATCCATAAGTTGCTGCAACACATCAGGTCTGTCGTGCGGCACCAATGACATGTCTGGCCGTAACCCTGCGGCAATTTTGCTACATAGATCCTTCTGCCATTCACCATCGTACGGTGTGCGCTCTGTCATCAATTCCCATATTATTATTGAGAATGCGTATACATCCCAGGACTTATTAGGTGGGAGGTTTATGTCATTGGGACATTCTGGTGGAATATGTGCTACGGTTGACTCTCTCCTCCGAGAGCTGGGGTCAGCTGTAGTTTGAGATGCTATTGTACACCAAGTTCTGAGTTCCCTGGTATGACGAAAGAATACGTCTGATACTTTTGCAGTCAAGTTGCCTTTTAGCAAGATATTCCCACATTTCAACCGCAAATGTAAAATATTTCTTGAATGAAGATAGGACATTCCCATCGCTATATCGTTTGCTATTCTCAGTTTCAGCGGCCATCCTGTTTTGCATCTCCTTATAAACTTATTCAGAGGCCCATATTCTGCATACTCGAACACAAGGCCCAACACGTCATCCTTTACAATTCCGACGAGCCTAATAACGTGCTCTGAAGTGATAGCAAACAATCTCTGAGCTTCTTCAATCAGGCGCCGATCCTTTTCCGTCTGAGATATGTATCTTTTCGAAAATATTCTCACGGCTACATTTTGAAAATGCTCGTGTGACTTTTTGAAGACTTGACCAAATTCACCCAATTCACTAATTGGTTCGCTTTTTAAGAATTCGCAGCTCCTGAATTCTTTTAACTCGTTCGACATTGCATAGGCCTGCTTCGTTCGTAATGATGAATTGATGGCGGACAGACTTTTCGTTCGAAAGTAGCCATTCGTCAATCTATACTTCCTGTTTATTGCACGCCACCATTGATTGCCGCTACCGCTGGACCAGAGAGTGTTCATGGCGCACTGAACCGTTTACTCAGCTGTCAATCAATCATTGCTGCACGATTTACCAAAAAGATAACAGAGCAGTTGTGAAGTGATCAATATAATATCCACCATAACCAAACATGCGATGCCGACCTAACTAATTTTAAGGTGGTGACAGTCGAAAGCAAATGGATAATTCCATTTGATGTTCATCATTGTAGCTATCACAAGTAGGTGAGGTGGGCACGAGAAGAGTTGGTCCTGGTTCGTTTTATTAGTTTTTATATCAATTCCAAAGATTGCACCAACCTCGACTTCTCCTCCTGATACATGTCCCTTCATTTTCATCTGTTGTCCTTTCTGTGTCATATTCTATTACTTGCGTGCATGTCACTTATTTCCATGTCTTGCCAAGATGTTTGACCGAAAGAGTATTCCAAGTCTTTAAGACATCTTTGATCTCACCGCAATCCTGTGGTCCTATTCTATTACTTTTCATTCAGAAGGGATGTCTCTCATTTACATGTTGTCCGGGGGCGTCTAATTAAAAATACTACTCCGAATAGTTTCGACAGATCCTTCTTTTTTTCATTATATCGAATCTTGTTCTTTCATTTCTTTCAAATTCTTATTAATTCAAGACACTATGTAAAAGATTGCAATAGAAAGAAAAGATAGAAAGGTCGTGAAACGACTTGGAGTATCAGGGGAAAATAATAACCGACAGCGATAAAAATCAACGATATACATTACTTGAGCTCCAGGTCGCACCAGATTCGGGAGTCAGGTAGAAAGCATATATAGTTCCTATTATTATAGACCAGTGTCATTAACTGGAATTTAAAGTGAAGCTGCAGAAATGATGCAATACAGGCGTGAAATGGCAGCATGCGGTTCCTTCTCACGTAATCAGATTTACCGGAAAGCCGCGTGAGGTGTCTTGGAAAAATGTAGGGCCCGTAAATAATAATTAAACATATTCGGGGAGACCAGCCGTTGGTATAATGACTTCGTTATGATGTTATCTCGTGACCTCCTGTCTGCTATGTCGAAATGAAACCGCCCAAACATATTAAACTGAAAGACGCACACGATTTGAAATTGGTATTTCTGCACTGGCAAATATTTTTTCTCGGTGGGATGGCATTTGTCTTGTTAAGTTCAAAATGCCAGGACGGACATCATCATCATCATCATCATTGGTTTATTAGCAATTTTATCAGTTCAATACACCACAAAAATGCGATACAATGAAAAGACAGGAAGATGTCGAAGCGACAAGGAGTAGTCTATGGAATCTGACACCCACCTTGGCCTAGGCGATGTAAAGAGGAGGCATGCACACTGAATGAAAGTAAAGAAGATAGTATAGAAGAAGAATGCGACAAGAAATAGGGCGGCATGTCATGGGAAGCGAGATCGATAGGTCAGTTGTGGTCCGGTAATCTTGAGGATGGACTGTATTTATTTAGTAGTAATTGCTTGTATTTCGACTTGAATGTGGACATGTTCGTCGACTGTCGGATGGCCGGCGGGATACTGTTCCACACATCAGGTCCGGCATATTTGATGGAGCGATGATCTTTTCGGTCGATCATATGATATTTGGACGACGTGGACGCGCGTGTGTTGTACTTGTGCGCTTTTGATTCAGAGGTAAAGAAGTCATTGAAATATTCGGGGCAACGACCGCAGTGAAACTGATACATAAACTTGGCGATTTCTAGTTTCCGCATATCTTCTATGTTTAGGACGCCGAATCTCTTCAGCAGCGACTTATTGGATGGGCAGCCAGGCCCCTTTGGGGCCCTAGCTATGATTCGGAGCACTTTATGCTGTAGTTTCTGCAGTGGCTTGAGTGCAGTTTTACTGGCAGCCCCCCAACAGAGGATGCCATAATGTAACTTCGATTGGATTAAGGATTTGAAGAGTATCAGAAGAACCCATGCTGGCATGAAGCGCCCAAGGCTGCAGAACAGGCCGCACTTTGGTGATAATTTAGTTTCTAGGGACTGAATATGACTCTTCCAGGACATGTTCGAGTCCAGTAAAACTCCGAGATATTTGGCATTATCTGTGTTGGAAACGGGCTGACCAGCGATATTAACGGTTAGGTTATTTTTTGAATTAACTGTCAGCAATTGCAATTTCGAGGCGTTTATGCAAAGGTTGTTCTGGGCCGTCCACTCATGGACTTTGGGCATTTGGTCACCAGTCAGGGCATCCAGCTCTGCCGTCGAAGATGCGGAAGAGAGGAGGTGAGTATCATCAGCGAACAGTGTGGTGTTCAATGAGGAGGTTTCAAAAATGTCGTTGACATATAAGGTGAAAAGGACCGGTCCAAGTACACATACAACGCCATGGACATTTGAACATATAATGTATATATCGAAGTCAGCATAAGGGCAGTCCTTTTCGGCCAAGGTTTTCTAGCTGTCGATCGTTCTGGCACACTTCTCGGAGTCGCATGTCACAGGACCTAAAAGTTCATATGTCTTGGTGCGCCGTGGCGCTGTGTAGGCCTAATGGCAGAGACGCCGAAATATCTATTTCTATAAATCAATTGAAGAAGTTGCATAAGTTTCAAAAAATACTCTATAATTCATGTTAATTCACGAAATAATATTGGGCTCGCTTCGAGCTCGCCCCTCCCCCCCCCAGCTGGGGGGTTTGGGGTGCAGCATTTAGACCTTTATAGAAATGCTCGATGACTGCCGGATACCCGGCGAGATTCATCATCATCATCATTGGTTTATTAGCAATTTCATCAGTTCAATACACCATAAAAAATGCGATACAATGAAAAGAAAGGAAGATGACGAAGCGACTAGGAGTTGTCTATGGAATCAGACACCCAGCTTGGCCTAGGCGATGTAAAGAACGAGGAGGCATGCACACTGAATGAAAGTAAAGAAGATAGTATAGAAAAAGGAAGCGATGAGAAATAGGGCGGCATGTCATGGGAAGCGAGATCGATAGGTCAGTCATGGTCCGGTAATCTTGAGGATGGACTGTATTTATTTAGTAGTAATTGCTTGTATTTCGACTTGAATGTGGACATGCTCGTCGACTGCTGGATGGCCGGCGGGATACTGTTCCACACATCAGGTCCGGCATATTTGATAGAGCGATGATCTTTTCGGTCGATCATATGATCTTTAGACGACGTGGACGCGCGTGTGTTGTACTTGTGCGCTTTTGATTCAGAGGCGAAGAAGTCATTCAAATATTCGGGGCAACGACCGCAGTGAAACTGATACATAAACGTGGCGATTTCTAGTTTCCGCATATCTTCTATGTTTAGGAGACACTGGTCCACAAATCAGGTCCGACATATTTGATAGAGCAATGATATTTTTGTCCACCATATGATAGTTGGACGACGTGGACGCGCGTGTCGTGCTTACTGCTTCTGCACTTTTGATACCGAGGTAAAGATGTCACTATGGATTCGTCGGGGCAGTGGCCGCAGTAGAACAGATACATAAGTTTGACAATTTTAGTTTCCCCATATCCTTCATATGTTTAGGACACTAAATCTTTTGAGCTCAGTGATTGTTGGATACACAGCCGCGTCCCTTTGAGACACTGGCTATTATACGGAGCACCTGATGTTGTAGTTTTTGCAGCGGCTTCAGTGCAGTTTTACAGGCAACCTCCACCCAACAGATGATGCCACATATTGTAACTTCGATTGGAATAATGGAAGGACCTAGACAGGCATGTCGTCTCTAAGGTTGCTGTAGAACAAGACCACATGCAGTGCGATAATAGCATGGGCGATAATGCGGTGCGAACGGAACCACACAACCCGCCACCCAAATTATATTGACCGACACTTTCGGGAAAGCATACTTGTCACTCTACCTAATCTGCGTGATGCGTGACACCAAAACTCTGAGATTTACTTATGCGAAAATTCGAAAATTTAATTCTTGTTAGTATACTCCAATGATATATATACATCATTGGTATACTCTGTGAAAAAACTATACAGACCCGAAATTCTACTTGACAAACTTGAAGTAGTGAAAAGAAGTAGTGAATCACAAAATACTATGACGTAGAAGCAACGGACAATTAGATTTTCTTCATTAAGTACTGCAAGTGGTGGAAAACTACTTCCGTACTTCGAAATTGTAGAAGTTATCGTTACTGACCACCTCCGCAAAGCACAATGCGATATAATGAACAGATGGTAGGATGCCGAAACGACCAGTTGTATGGTCTCTGGCATCCACCTCGGCCTACTGCCGAAATCACAGTTTTAGTATTTATTTGGCAGCATATTTCTTCAGACGCGCTTTCCATTCCAAGTCGAGTCAAAACACAGATTGACTCGAGTCGAGTTATTTCCGTATTTTGAGAAAATGACTCGAGTCAAATCGAGTCATCAGAAAATCTTGACTCGAGTCGGACTCGAGTCGAGTCATGACTTGAGTCATTACAACCCTGCCCAGTGCCTACGTCCTTCATCGGGTCTTCTTCTGGCCTTTTTTTGGTCGCCGTTGATTATACGAGCGACAGATTTCACCCCTTGTAATCTCGCTGTACTGTCGTAATTTTGTGTTTATAACAGATAAAAATACAATTAAAATGGACAAATCAATGAATGGAACCCGACGCGGCGATTCTGTTGTTGCCGCGATACAGGGTCACGTGACCGCCTAATCGAGTAACCGAACATAACCGGCTGCGGGCATCCGGGACTCTCGAAACGACCTCATCGCACTTTAGTGGTGTCGCTTGGCGTTCGCTTGCTCGTGTTGATTTCCGAGGACGCAAATGGTTGACCGCATAATAATAATGTATATGTATCGCTTTCGCTGCTATGTTCGCCGAAAGCTCTAGTTCAAGCTCTAGTTTGCGTACTATCCAGGATGAGTGTTGCGAATTCCGTTTATTTCACATTTAGAACGGTCCGTTTCGGTGGCGTGTTGTTTTGTTACCATGCGCCGCGCTTTTGTAGGACTTATATCAGATGGTGCTCGATTGTCTCTTTGTGTTTGAAAGGAAGCGTTGTCCGCAGAATATCAAGCAGTTTGTAAAGTTTCTGAGGTTCTGTCTGTCCCCATTGTGTCGTGTTGGACTTTCTTTACCCTTTTTGTGCATTTTAAAGTACCAAGAGGCGGTAGGCTCTAGGCTGTATAACAGTAGCCTACATATACCGTTCGGTGCTGCAGAACGCCAGAATCTAGTGAACCTTATCGGTACACCGCATTTTACAGTTTCATTAGATGCGATGTTTGTGACATTTCTTTTCACTCTGTGTTACCATACTAAATCACATGATGCAATAAAGTAACCAGAAATGTTATGGCAGTGGCAGTGAAATAATATTCATAACACTAGTCCAAGAGTACAGAAATTCTGTACCTATATAATTTGAAATATGCGAGATACAATCGAAGCGACCAATTCTTTGATTCTGTTTTCTGTTTGGTTATATTTATTTACATCATTACTTATCTTATTGTTGAAAGAGTAGCGATGCCATACAATACAGAGTACATGCCATAACTTCGGTTGGTTTTTGTTGTATCAGGACCGTTTCTAGGATAGGCCATCCTAGCTCCCGCACTCCCGTAATCGATAGTATTATTATAAATTCAATATAGTCACATTTTCATTAGTACCATGCCATTCCCATACTTCGGTTGTGAATTGTTTGATTATCCCAGCATAAATTAAGCATTGCATGCACATATTTTCATCAACCTGCTTGTGGAATTTAATTGATGCTGTGACATCATGCTGCGTGCGCTATTTAGTTGCACCTTCTGTGATGATCTTGTAGAATGGGCGGCACTTCTTCGTTATTCCCCACACATCGAAAAAATGATCCCCATGACACCAATAAATGTTTCCCCATGAACATAAACAGAAAAATTTATAAACGTCAAAATGAATTGTTTTTCGCGTTGGGGTGGGATAGACGGATATTAGGGTTGAGGAGAGGGGAGATATTAGGGTTGGGGGAGAGGGGGATATTAGGGTTACGTGAGGGGGATATTAGGGTTACGTGAGGGGGATATTAGGGTTGGGGGAGAGGGGGATGTTAGGGTTAGGAGGGTTAGGGTTATGATTAGGGTTAGGGGAGGTGGGATATTAGGATTAGGGGAGGTGGGATATTAGGGTTAGGTTAGGGTTATGATTAGGGTCAGGGGAGGTGGGATATCATGTCCCTAACCCTCTTCTCCAACCCTAATATCACCCCTCTCCCCAACCCTAACATCCCCCTCTCTCCAACCCTAAATCCCGCCTCCCCTAACATCACCCTCTCCCTCAACCCTAATATTCACGTCCCCTAACCCTAATATCCCACCTCCCCTAACCCTAATCATAACCCTAATATCCCACCTCCCCAAACCCTAATATCCCACCTCCCCCAACCCTAATATCCCACCTCCCCTAACCCTAATATCCCACCTCCCCTAACCCTAATATCCCACCTCCCCTAACCCTAATCATAACCCTAACCTAACCCTAACCCCTAACCCTAATATCCCACCTCCACTAACCCTAATATTCCACCTCCCCTAACCCTAATCATAACCCTAACCAAACCCCTAACCCTAATATCCCACCTTCCCCAACCCTAATATCCCACCTCCCCTAATATTCCACCTCCCCTAACCCTAATATCCCACCTCCCCTAACCCTAATCATAACCCTAACCTAACCCTAACCCTCCTAACCCTAACATCCCCCTCTCCCCCAACCCTAATATCTCCCCTCTCCTCAACCCTAATATCCGTCTATCCCACCCCAACGCGAAAAACAATTCATTTTGACGTCTATAAAATTTCACATGTTCATGGGAATCATTTATTGGTTTCATGGTGATCACTTCTGGATGTGTGGGGAATAACGAAGAAGTGCCGAATGGGCAATGGGTTATGTTTAGATTTACCATACTAAATTGACAGCCAGTTTGGAATTCGTACAGTTAAGTGCATGATTGTAAAATATCTTCACCAACTGCACATGCCACACAAACAGTATCATGGGATCATAATTGCTCCAAGTGGTCTCCATCGGTACTGAAGTTGAAGTAACGCTGTGAATTAATACTCAAGTAGAACTAGAAGTAGTAATTTACAAGTAACTAGAAAGTAAGTAGGCCTACTCAAGGCCTGGTTTTACCTATAAACCGGAGACTGTCGAGTTCTACTTGAAGTAGTATGAGTAGGCAAGTTTTACTTGAAGTATTTCGAAAAGTATAAGTAGTTCATTAATGCCCACTTCTGCATTAGATAGCCTAATATGTACTCACAATAACTCAGGGATGTCCTTAATTTATAGCATGTTATTGATTGTTTGATTGTGATTGTTTATAGCCTATACTCATTAACTGATTAGAGAAATATATTATAACAGTATATTTCTCATGTTCTTGCGCATTGATAAGGTTTGGTTGCTGACTCCTATATAACAGGACTGGACTGCCCTGTAATGTTGAAATGCTTGCCTTCGTCGCACAGATTAGACATGTTTTATAAATACTTTGACAGTGGCGTGTTGAACTTCTCTTTGAGATCCTTGTGCTTTTGCACACATAAATTATTATTGCAGAGAATCTACTAAGATTTCAGTGAGAGGAATAATTAGCGTTAACCTATACTTTTTGAATTGAATTACATACTAAGAATTAGATTCATCCACTATACTTGAACTCGGCATGTTAGTCTACTTATAGTTGGTTACTTGTAGTTGATGTTTTCCTTGAATTTCAGTGTTAGCTATCTGGATGCCATCATTCCAAGTTGAACGGGATGGCTAGTAATACCAACTGGCTATAGGTTGGGAATATTACCGCTCATAATCCTTGCATTGTAAAATGCTGCCTCTGCCTGTACTTCAACACGAAAGTATATGCTGGATAGCGCCACTACTCTCCAGTCGGGACTAAATCATGCACATTGAGGATCAATCACATTTTATAATGAAGCCAACCATGACCGCGAATTCCCTTACCAGTGTTTTGAGCCGTCAACCGGCGGGAGTAGGGAGCCATTCGCATCCAATGACACAGCAGTTGCAAATGCAGATACCGCAACCCGCGCCACAGTACACACAAATTCACCCTGGTCGGCAGCAGCGGAACGGACATCATCAGGTACTTGTAATATAATATATATCCCTAAAAGATTACTCAGTTATGCTATGACACTTGTTAGGAAATTCCCCACACACACAGATGGGCGAAAATGAAAAATATTCAGGTTTCTGTTGACGTTATGCTGATGGATAATGTTTTCTTCAAGTCATATAGTACATGTTTTAGTAGTCCCCATTCATGTAAAGAGGTTGCTTGACTTGTGATTGATTACTATTTCTCTTTACTTCAAGCATTTTGCGTTTTGGTGGGTGAACACTAGTAACTTTTGTCTCTTGAGAATTAGTTGCCAGTGTCGCAGTTCTAGAGAACTTCTTCGTAATTATATCCTAGAGATAACGTAAAATATTGAGTGCTTTTGGCCTAGTCTGGTCTTGTCATTGATAATACAATGAGGCTCTTTGAACAATCTGCCAAGATTGATAGTTCGGGCTGCAAGCTACTGTGTTCATTTTCGTGATGGCTAGAGATCCAAATTATGTTACTGTGCAGTGACAGTGCTCAATTTGATATAACATACCTTTACTTAAATTGTACCTCCTTCTGTGGGTATCATTGACGGTAATATCGCATTTCTCAAGTGTATTCTAGGCAGGCATGTGATTCTACGCTAGTTGGAAATAATAATCCGAGAATATTTTTTCAAAGCTCTGATTATCACTTACACCAAAAAACTTCCAGATTGTTTTGGCTTACTATCTTCATATCTCTGGTGATTGGCCTACAGTATTTAAATACGTCAATAACACTTATCAATTAGCTCATCCTACAAATTACGCTATTCAATTTAGCTAATTACAATTTTCTTTGCTAATTATTGGCTGTTAGTAAATCCAGTTACATCTATTAGGTCCATGTGGTCATCTTGTAAAAGTAGTACGTAATCCAAGATATAACCTTGGAATTATTAGTGATGTCCTGTAGATCTCTAAAGCTGTTAAATATTATTTCACTGACCATTTTAGTGGAATTATGAACATATCCATTTTTTACTCGTCTTTTGTTGAACACTGACTTTGATTGTTCCAGATTATTACATCGTCGGCATCTCAAAAGCACAACACTCCGAAACAAGCTCTGAAGATGAAAAATAATGACCAACAGAGCTCTAGTTCAAGTGAAGGAGACTATAAGCTTGTGCCACATGAGGTTGGTAACCCGTGAGATTATTGGCAATTCAATGTTGATTCGGCAGTGGCATTTGTTTGATACTATCCTACTGTTGGAAGGGTTTGTCTACTGTGAATCATTTTCTCCCTAATGACAAACTACACGTTATGGCTGAGACTATTCCAAAGCGTGACTTCTAATTTTATTGTGTGTGGTTGTGTGTTCACATAGAAAACACAACCACACAACTGTGCCGCTTCCATGTTGTGTGCAGCGTAATATTTATTAAAAAAATGATGATCACTTTAATCACAACAAACTGATGAATATGTCTCTCCTGGGAGCTCTACATACGATATATACTGCACCCTCTGATGTGATGATGTGTTTATATTGTCGCAGATATTGTATGGATTTCTGCGAATAATACAAGACTGGACGCTAATTACCATAGTTGTGAAATGGAAGTTTAAGTTTATAATTGGTCCCCGAAAATGGAAAATCGATCTGAACAGTGTCATTCTAAAGGTTATCTTCCCTTCCTGTATTTGGTTTATCCCTCGTCTTTTATTTGTTCGCAACTGTCTCTTCAGACTCTCCGCTCGCCCTCTAATGAATACGAAGTGCTAGAGTTTCTCGGGAGAGGTACGTTTGGGCAAGTGGTCAAATGCTGGAAGCACGGGACGAACGAAATTGTTGCCATCAAGATTCTGAAAAACCATCCGTCTTACGCGCGACAAGGTCAAATAGAGGTAATGGAATTGTGAACAATGATAGCCAGTAACCGGTTGGTGGATTCAACTTTCGAGCGTCACAGGTCAGCATTCTGAGCCATCTCTCGAAAGAAAACGCGGAGGAATGCAACTTTGTGCGGGCTTTCGAGTGCTTCCAGCATAAGAATCACACGTGTCTGGTGTTTGAAATGCTGGAACAAAATCTTTACGATTTCCTGAAGCAAAATAAATTCTACCCGCTGAAGTTGAAGTACATTCGACCTATCATGCAGCAGGTACGATTTTTTTAACGCTAGGCTTATAGCTTCTGTCTTTTGTGTGACTTGTGTGTTAATGGAATATGGACGATAACAGTAATATGCTAATGTAACACGTGTCTATTTGAAGGTGCTTACGGCTTTGTTGAAGTTGAAAAAGCTCGGTTTGATCCACGCCGATTTGAAACCCGAAAACATAATGCTTGTTGACCCTGCTCGACAGCCTTATCGGGTTAAAGTTATTGACTTTGGATCTGCGAGTTACATCAACAAGACGATTCCGTCTACGTATCTTCAGTCGAGATATTACAGGTACCCCGTAGTTTGTGAGATTATTCTTTTTCTTATGGTGTCGGGAGTGTAGAGTTGGAATTTCTCCTTAGTGTTGATACTAAAGATTATTTGATACTTCACTTGAATATTAATATAAGTTAGAAGGTAATGTTCTAAATTAAATTGACTCCGATCTCTATGTGCTTACTGAAATGGTATTGTATAAATTCCTAGTCCCATAGATACTGGAATGCTGCATTGGATATTGCATATATGTAATCTTGTCTTAGATTAAATCGGCATTGGACTGGTACATATTGCAGGCCTACGTAAGGAAAGAATAACGTGAGCGTCTTTACTACCCCATCATCTTCGATTGTGTCAGTAGGCTGCCAATTTTATATCATCCGTTTTCAGAGTTTATTGCTCATGTATTTGAAGGCCCGCGACCCTGTAAACGTTATATCATAATTGCGATAGCAACTGGTAATTTTATTACCAAGATTCATGTTATGTACAAAAGAACGTGTTGCGTAGAGATTCAGACTCGTATCTAAAAATTTTCATTCATTGCAGAGCGCCAGAGATTATCTTGGGTTTGCCGTTCAATGAGAAAATTGACATGTGGTCATTGGGTTGTGTCGTGGCGGAGCTATTCTTAGGATGGCCGCTGTATCCTGGCGCTTCGGAGTATGATCAGGTATGTTCTATGTTGCTGCGATGCAGGGATATGATCGATTGTCATCGCGATCCTTTAATTTGTTCAGATTCGGTACATATCGCAAACACAAGGGCTTCCGCCCGATCTCATGTTGAACGAAGGGTCCAAGACGGCCAAGTTTTTCTGTAAGCAACTGGACGGGATCTATCCGATGTGGAGGTTGAAAAATCCGGACGAGCACGAACGCGAATCCGGGATCAAGTCGAAGGAGGCGAGGAAATATATTTTCAAGTCTCTGGAGGATATGGCGCATGTAAGATTTGTGTTTGTTGTACAGATGTAGGTAACAGATATTGGTTAGTTTATGATTCTAACCTTGAAGAGCTTCTTGGAGCAGATAGATATTGAAGTGAATCCGAATATTTTTTGGCTGACACTTGGCAGGGGTTATCGTCAGGAACGAGTAGAGAATTGAAAATGTCTGTTTTCTGCCCCTGATTCAATTATAACCTTTATACCTTGTGGCGAATCCATATCTCCAATATTATAAAATATGTTCAAAATATCAGGGAATAGTCTATGTTGTGAACTGTATACTGACTGTATCTTGTCTCTGAACCGTGATTGCAAGATTATACACTGAATTTATCAGTGCACGAAGTTACATATGTTGTTTCGGCGATTAGAGAGGCATTTTAATTGATTGCTTTTCTTGCATTGGAAATTTGCTGTTAATGTATCTCAATTACTATTAAAAGTAATCGTGATTATAATGATGTTCTTTGGATGTTGAACTAACTGTTGCGTAAATTTCAGTTTAAACTTATCACAAACATCATTGTATTTGAAAATTAGAATTCACTGCAATTCGATCTTGGCTAATTGTCGAAAAGTTAGTTATTAATATATTCAAAGGTAATTCGGATTACGGTTTCAAATAGCTGTTTGTAGAGAAGTGAAAATTTTTCATCCCGGTTACTTGATTGATATCTGCCGCGCAGGTCAATATCCCCGGTTACGAGGGTGCCGACATGATGGCCGAAAGACTGGACCGTCGTGAGTTTCTGGAATTGATCAAGAGGATGCTGATTCTCGACGCAGACTCGCGTATCGGTCCCGCGGAGGCCTTGAGGCACAATTTCGTGACAATGCGTCACCTTTACGACTACAGCCAAACCTCTCTGTGAGTACCGTGTATTCGGGTATATTTCAATATGTATTTCCAAGATAGTATTTAGAATTACTTCCGTTACCGACCACATCCTATCGTAATTTATGTTCCTTCGTCCTGTCCACCTAGGGTCAAGTCCGCCATCGAGAAGATGGAGGTGTGCCGGAAAAGCCATCACGCCGTTTACGAAATGTTCCACAGTTCAAGCGCGCCGCAGCATTCGCCGCTGGTGAACGGGTTCATGCCTGGGCCGGCGCTGCCCGCCAACCCGTTGACCAGGAGCATAGCCGTGTCCTTGCCAAATACGTTCAGCGCGCAGACGTCGAGAGGCGCCACGCATTCCTACCCGAGGCCGGAGCCGTTTCAGCCGTCGTTTTTCATCTGCCCCACGTATCCTGGGATCGAGACAAGTCCAAGGTAGTAATTATACTGGATAACCAATTTGACCATATGTTATTCTCTCTTTTCATATACTAGTCATCTTTTCATATGTTCATTAATTTAAGGTAAACAGATTTGTTTACGATGTTTCTTGATTACAAAGTCACTGCGTATAAATTTTTGCCACTTGTGAACCATCAAAAATGAACATATCGTCGCAGTGGAATCAAAGTGACTTATGTCCAGTTTTCAAAATTTGAAGGTTCATTTTTAAAACTTGAAAAAAATCACGTTTACGAAAAAAATTCAATTTTTTTCGGCCATATCTTGGCCATGGTTATGTCTGTTTCATTAATTCAAAGTTAATCAGAGCCAATGTATGGCTGAAAGAGGATGAAAACTTTATGTGAAGTCAATTTTCTCAAAATGTGTAAAATGAACATAAGTCACTTTGATTCCACTGCGACGATATATACGTTAACACCATACATTTGAACTCGATCACAAGCGATTTCCAAAACTGCTTCAACGAGGTGGGAAAAATACTGTAAGTTGGTGGAAGTATGCAAAAAGCTTGAGCACTCTGAAAACGTAGAAGTACTTGTTACTGACCACCTCTGCTAGCTCATACAGTTAGTGAAGTGTGCGTGGTGCGTACCATGGTTACGTGTGGCACTGTGAGGTGTCCGATCAGTTAGCGTGACACGATTGACAAGAATGATTCCGTGTTCATGTTCCTGTTTTGTCTCGACTGCATATTGATCCGAATGACCCTATTCTACATCTCGTGTCATGTGTTCTGTTCACCTTACCTAGGCTGGCTCATAATAATGTCTTTCACTTGATGCGTTTAGGCTGGTACTATATCAAGCCGAGATTTTCCTATTTGCAGTAAATTTAAATTGGTATGCTATCGTGTTGCAGTGCGCAACGTAATTATTTCAAGAATTGTTTTCAATTGGCACTGACAAACTTGTCCTCCAACCCACCTTCAAGCAACTTGATTGCCGGAACGAACTTGTCTGAAATGTCGACTATTGGCCAACTATTGCCCGATAGCTAATATAATGGTGATTTACCTGGGAGAGATGTCTGTTACATTGAATTATTTTATCATTGACAACAATATTTCGTTTGTTAATTGAAATGTTGTTTGGAGGAAGTTAGTCCATAAATAGAACATTGCAGCTCCACAAATACACTCGTCGTTAATAGGCCTGGGCACAATGATTTGTGTGACGAGAGTCGATATTTTCGGCTGTAGTTTTGTTACTATCTTGGCGCCATGATAACCTTGAAGGCTCATATGGCCATTCATATCATCCAATGCATGCAACTCCCAACGTTCGTCAAAACAATATTTCTGTGAAGCATTGTTCAGGCCCAAACGTTGTCACTGTGCGATACACCATATATTTGTTAACTATTTTTAATTGAACGTGAAACTGGAATTATTATCCATGCGGTCACGTTAAAGTAAGATGACACTGGTATTTTACCTTTTCAAGTCTTATAATGTGCGACATAATAATCAGTGGTACACATGATCGGACTAGTCATGTCCCTGGTTTAGCGTAGCCTTAGTTGCCACTTGCCAATGCGTATTCTGGGGGCTGAGTGATTCAACAGCAGTACCTCTGTTCCTAGATCTCACGGACAGCAAAGCGTCGCAGGCTTCCCTCACCACGCGGCGCCTACCGCCGCGATACTGCAGCCCGTGGCTGTTCCTGCGCCCGGCGCTACGGCCCACCTCTCTTTGCAAACCCAGCTTCTCGCTCAGGTACATTTTCAACTTGGACGCCCTTTTTTACGCTTGTGCCATTACGCTTGTTTGTCTGACAGAATCAAATTACGACTAGACAAATGCTGCTTCCCGCGTGGCAGCCCATCTCCGCTCTCACGGCGCCGGGATATTCTGCTCACCCTGTCGCAGAGCCCAACGAATTGATCAAGTACGTCTCGTTTCTGGCCTGTTATCATACAGCTAGCCCTGCTCGTGAAGTGTATGAATGTTTGTTAGATAGATATGTAGTTATACCACAGCTAGCTGAATCGCGCATTGCGACAGTGATTCCATCCTATTCACGAGAGAAAATGAATTTCTAACAGCAGCTTTTCTCTTGTAAGTGTGTCACTCGTTTTATAACTTTTCTGTGTGTCACAAGCTGAAAAATTTAGGGAACCACTACATTATTTGTTGTAGTAGTAGGATTAAAGATTCTGTCTTTACAGCCTCTTAAAACTCAATTTACGACGTCGTAAACCCAGAATAACTCTTAGGTGACGTTTCTGCCCGCAATCAATTACAGTCGTAAACGTTACTTTCACGTGTTGACATGGTTATGTTTTCAAACTAAATTCCGGTTAAGGATTCTGGTTTGTGAATTCCCGGGTCACAATCGTATTTGCAAATCTGTTTTTATCTTGTCAAAGTATGTCAACTCAAATTCATTACGCCATATTGTGTTGTGAAAATGATGGGAAATTACGAGTCCTAGTCCATATTTGCTTCGCAAAATTTAAGTAACCCGGCTCTGTTTATTTTGCAAATCAGGATTCACTACTAAAAGGACGATCTGATCTCAACAACGTTCGAGCGTGCGACAGTCGATCATATGACGTAATAACCCCAAAACCTTCTCCAACTCAAACCCTAACCCCTAAATTAACCCTCACCGTCAATCTTGCCATGACTTTAATCCTCATGCTCAGCTGACAGATGCTCAATGCTCATTAGGGTTATGACTAGAAAAAAAAAACAAAGGCCCAAAAAAACAATTTATTTTGACGTCTATAAATTTTCGTTCGTGTTCATGGGAAACATTTATTGGTGATCATGGTGAATACTTTTCGATCTCTACCTACTATCGAAGAAGTACCAGATTATTTGCTGCTATCTTTGCGCTCGGATGTCCTGCAGCGGTAAGGTGCCTTAAAACCCCATTTGAAGTCAGATATGTCCGTGGCACTAACATATAAACAAAAAGGGGTGTCAAATTGATGGATGAACTTTACCAGACATGCAAAAGGACATATATATACGAGAATTAAATTTGTAGCAAAGAATACCTTTGAATTGTAATTTTTTCTATATTTGGACCAATGTCGAAAATTGAAGTTAGTTTGTGCGGGACATTTTTTTCGATTTGAACAAAATGATTATAATTTTATTAATTTATACTAAAATGTTCATTAATTCCTGCCACAGGCAATTTTTTTTTTCAAGTCCTAACCCTAGTTCACGGCACTCGCAACATTAAAGTTGCTTTAATTTATCGCACAATGCACACGGTGTTCTTTCTGTATTTCAGCGGATACTACAGTCAGCCGAGACTGGGACACCATCCTGCAAACGGATTCCTACAACATTCCAACCCCTTGCGTAGACCGTGAGTACTGTTTTTTCTCGGCGTAGGCCTGAGCGTTAGTTTAACGTTCGTTCCATTCCAGTGCGAATCAGTCGCCGCCGGTTCCGCAGCCTATCGTGATATCAGACGAGACGCCGAGTCCTGACGCGCATCAACGGCGACAGAGCCGCGTGAGCGTGATCACGATAAGTAGCGATAGCGAGGAGGAGCGGCCCATGACTACAGGGTTGCCGACGTGAGTGTTTAGCGATTTTTTTTACGACTGTTGACTCGTTGATAAGTGGACTTGAAAAATCATGATATCATGTGTTAGCTGTTGTTTAAAATAGTTAGTGTCAGGAAAGCGAGTAAGTCGAAACAACCTTAACATGACATTACCCCCAGACCTGACCCGAGCGGACCATAAATCGCTATTTTTAATGCCTCTCTCTCATGGCACTCGCCATTACGAACTAGCTAATTTGCACATTGCTGTTGCGGTGTGTTATGTAATTTGCACTCAAGCTAATGATAGAAGTGTGAAGATATTTTTGGCAGCAGCCATTTACATCAAAGCCACCGTATTGAGATTGCAGCTTAAAGATTTGCGCTGAGTGTGTCATTGCACTCTAGCTGCAACTATGTATATCAGGGGCATTGACCTGACATGTCATCGTTTCTAAACCATTTGCGAAATATATGTCTCGCATTTCTTCATGGTTACACTCTCTCGGCGCTCTTAGATTTAGTGTGGCGAAATATTTGCTGTGTCAGCAGGTCTGAACATTTATTTTCAACCTAAAATTAAAATAGATACCGCTCCATTTTCAGGCAGAGGAATAACGTCATCAGCTGCGTCACTGTTCGAGACAGCCCCGTTGATTGTCTGGAACGGTCGTCCGGATCACCCGGAAATCGGTTGCCAATACAGTCGAACAATGTGGATTCGTCGGCGAGGTGCGTTACATATTTTGCTGTAATGTGATGGATCGGTGTGTGTTTTATGTGGCTGAGCCTAAATGCCTCAAATGTCGAAGGTCCTTGAACTTGCTAATTTCGGGATTGTAATTTTTGTACTCAACATCTAGATTGCTGTTTTGAGTGGAGAATGAGTAATTACGATTCTTCCTGCACGTAATTGCAGGAAGTCGATATTGTAAATGTTATTCCTTGCCGCTAAGCGCCATTGCGCATATCAAGCTTATTTTGCATCGATGAAACCCCTACTCATCATATCTGTCTTCACGGTGACGTCGGATGCGGCAAGAAATATTTTTTTGGCTCCTTGGCTCCAATCTAATGGCAAGACCATGTCGACTTGATTTTGCCTGGCTCTAACCAGTGTTTTAGGTGAAGTTCGCAGGCGGTTCGCAATACCGTCAAACTGCTGCATAACTGGTATCTTTAATATGCAAAATTTGTCTCTGATAGTACAAAGATGGAAGTCTACGACGGCAGCGGCGGTTCTGACGGCGAGTACCGGCACGGTCCGCGTTCGTGCAAGGCGGAGACCTACCAAGTCCGCGACACCTCGGCCGTTTGCCACCCGAACGCGCACCGGCCGTCCGGTCACCGGTACGAGGGCGACGGTTACGGCGCGCCGGCCCAGGGACGCAGGCCGGGCGCGATCAAGCAGTCGCATTCCAAGCAGAACGCGTCGCACCACAGCGCCAGCAAGTACCGACGGCCGTCCGCCAGCATGAGTATTAGCAACCCGATGAAAGGGCCGTCCGCGTACTACACTGTTTCGAATCAGCATCCTTTGAACCTCGCTCAGGTAACGGTTTCTTCGGCTGGAATACATTGTGAAGATTAGCGGGTATAGTGAAGTGTTGGGCACATGTTACATTTTTACCTACTCGGAAATCGCTGCTTCTCTCAATTTTAACGCGCCCTTCTGTCCCGGGCAGGTCCGGCCCGAGTTTGCCGCGAGCAACTTACTGCCGACTCCTCAACTGGGCTTACCGCAGCGGTCTCTCATCCACTCGCCCGGCGCGCTCAACAATCCCGGCCACCTGTCGGTCGGTCCGACCACGCACGCGAACGGGCTCAATATCGCGGCGGCCGCCATCTACCACCAGTACGGACGAGCGCCTTACATGACAAGTCCACCGGCTCCAGGTAACGGGGATAGGATTTTTTGTTGGACATTTGTTTTTTTTTTACTATCTGCGGCTGTATGCATTGGTAATGTTGGGAAACGTTAAAACTGTATCCTTTTCATGGTGACAAAGAAATTTATGCTGTTGACAAAAATTTTGTATCGCTTGATCATGACTAATTCATAGCGCTTGGTAAGAATGCCGAAGGACGATTACCGGCACACAGAAACGTCGTTACAACAAATATTTGAGCTTTGTGCCGACACAGTACAAAAAACAGAAGTTTCTAGGCTCCCACCGTGGAAAAAAGGTATCGGTGGGCAGAAAGTATCGATACTATGTTTTTCGTTGACAAAATACCTCTTGATGTCAAAAGAGTGTAATTTTGACTCGAATCATCACAAGTGATGCTTGATTCGAGCGCTTTGATTGTTGTGCTCAGCCGTATAGTTTTAGACATTGTGTGTTTTCTAGTTACAATGGAGTAGAGCTTGATATCGTTACTTGTGCCTCTTTTCTGTATCTGTACGCGGGGCCGCCTGGCGCTGAATTGAAAATTACCAGTTCTGTCTTTTTCCACAGGAATGTTTGTGCCTTACGCCTTCAGTCCGAACAAGCAAGCGGCGTACCAGTACTTTTATCAACCATAGCCAACCTGTCTGTGTGTGTGTACCATTGTTGCGACGAGGTTTTATCAAAAAGAGACTATTGCAAATTTTGGGGGCTGCCCCCACGGACGCCTCGATTTCACGTGCCATCTCCTATTGGCAGAGTTCCTTGTAGACTGCGCTTTTAGTACTGCACACCGCAATCATTCAATTGTCGTCTGGACACGCGCCACGCGCACTGTAAAGAACCGTTGTCATATATTGCCTTATCGCCGGCGGCCGGGCGGAAATTGCTGAGCACCTCGCTCGTGCACCGCGTATTTTTCGGGTTCGACTTTCTTCAGATCAGCGGCCGACTCTTCACGTAGTAATTAAGTTTCATGGTATTTGTAGCACTGCTCATTATTACGTCTGTACTCTCGTGTGGGAATGCCGCGTGTTGATTCACAGTGTATCTGTTTTTAGCGTGTTTTTTTGTCATTATCGTAATTTGTATCGGGTGTATTTGCTTCATATTATTAGATCAATGTTTTGTTTTATTCGCGCCGTCGAAGCGTTTTTATGCGCGGCGTTGTTCTTTCTATTCGGTAGTCGTCTCTCGATTATTTTTCGTCTCGAAAAGCGAGTGTTCTGCGTCGATAAGCTCGGAGCTTTTACAGTTTTGCGATAGTACATTTACTCGATGTCGTATGATTACACGTACTGGCTTCTGCGATTTCATGCAATTTCTTGTTAACGCTTCTTAATCATGGTTTTAGAGCTCGCGGTGCTTAATTGTTACGATTGCGGATTGTCCCGCCAAGCTTTTCGGACGGTTTACGACGGAGCTTGCCGGACCGCGGTCCCGGAAACGTCGATTTTTGATCGCCAGTTTCATGCTCACAACAGATACTTCATTTCGACCGTTCAATCATTTTGACGAGTAGAGCTCGATTGAATTTTTGCGCTGTTCAAATTTTAGATACATATGAGATATAATGTTAGCGCCACCCAAAATTCGGCGTGAATCTGCCTGATTTTGATGATTCACCTGTGTGTTTGAGAGCCATAAGCTAGCACTTTTGCATAATAACTGCTAACTTTGTGACTGAAGGGCGATGGCGAAGGGTCTCGAGTTCGGTTCAACGCTAGATATTTTGTAAACGTGAAAGTTACTGTGATTCTATTCGGCAACGACGCCAGTGCCGAGAGTAATGCCTCGAGTGTTACCAAATATTGGGTAAGCTGTACAATCCGACGGCGTGCTGTGACGTCACTATCGCTCCGTAAGTTCACTGTATATATAGCGACGGAATAGATGGACCGCTATCTCATGTAATCCTAATGCGTTGCGTTATCCTCGTAAAATATGTCAAGTTGTCATGCCGTATCTGTGGCAAGTTATCGTTGTTTCCCCCATTCTATCAGTCATTAACACGTTTTCTGTTGCACTAGTCTATATCTTCCGCTCGATATGTTTCGACAAAGAATTACTTCAACATTGTGATTAAGCCTGTAGTGTGGTGTCCAACTGGGAGCATAGACGCCCTTGATTCGTCTTGGTGTAATTTGTCACAATTTTGCTGTACGACACTGTCGTTGACTAAGCTGGTGACCATCTTGATTTGAGGTCAGCTTATGCAGCAGCACAGTGTAGTGTAGCCGTTGGCAGCCGGTAATCGCGTTTTGACAACATTTTGGTACAGAAACGCTGGTGATAATAAGTCTACACTGGAGTTAGTTAACTTGAATTTTTGATGAAGTTTTTCGTGTGTTGGAACTGTGTGTTTGCAGTTTGCACATGTTCGACTTTGTCAAACTTTATATCGGTTGTTGGTTGGCGTTGCTTGCTAGTTTATTGACCATTGTAGCATTTGAGTAACTAGATCGTGAGTATTTTGTATTTGGTAACTTCTCTGGTTTGTCGTTGTATTTTTCGGTAACCGACCTTGTCTATGCGTGCACCAACTCATTGTTATGAATCAGAAATAAAATGATCAATACACAACGGTTGAAACAGGATTGGGCATGGGTGGGTTTGATAGCAGGCCTGGCTTGGCTATAACTCGCCGTCAATGTGGATGTGCTGCGTTTGTAGCTGAAATAATGCTTTAGGTATTGTGCAGGGTTTTAACCAAGTCAGAAGGCTCCGAGTCACAAGTCAATCTTCCTATAGTTTTGAGTCGAGTCATTTTCAATTCGCCGAGACTGTTGAGTTTTCAGTTAAAGTCTTGTTAAACCCACTTTTATAACTCTGATTGGTGATATCGAAGGGTTCGCATTTATAATATACTAATTTTCCTCATTTTTAGCAGTTTCTGGTCGCATTTTCAAGTATCAGTACCAATGGAAGAAATCCCAATAGTGTAGTTACTTTACTAGTCTTCGAAATTACAATGAAATGTCGATCTTGGCCGTCTGAGTCTCGAGTCATGCGCAATGACTCGAGTTCAAGTCGAGTCAATACACAGATTGACTCGAGTCGAGTCATTTCCGCATTTTCAGAAAATGACTAGAGTCATCAGAAAATCGTGACTCGAGTCGTCATTACAACCCAGGTATTGTGTACTGTAGGCTATAGCGTAGCAGTATTAGGACCAAATAGCTATCTTCGACTTGATCGAGTCATTTCAAATTGCTGCCGGACTCGGTCAAGTCATTTTAAATTAGGGTTATTATACTTCGGAATTTCCCGTACATGTCCGGAATTTCACTGCTAAAACTGCGTCCGGGAGGAATTTCTAAAATATGCCCAAATGTCCAGAATTTTGAAGGTTTGAAATAGGATCAAAATGTTTTCGTAAATCAACAGAAAAGTTATTATTTTTGGGCAGATTTATGCCACTTGCTACTAATATGTGAACCACCACCCTAAAAAAGCATACAATCAAAAATTAATAAAAATAACCATCATAATAACTGAAATAAGTAATCGCAATTATGGGAGAACGGTATATTACTGGAGTCAGTTAAGGCCATTCAGATGCTATTGGCTCTATACCTGGCGGTGGTTTGTCTTTATTCTGGGTTTCGCGCAGTGTTGGGATGACTCGAGTCATGACTTGACTCGAGTCAGACTCGAGTGAACTTTTTCGTATGACTTGACTTGACTCGAGTCACGTTGCAAAAATGACTTGACTTGACTTGACTCGACGCTTCAAAAATGTGGATTGACTCGTGACTCGGAGCAAAATTGACGAGTCAATTTCAAGTCATCAATAAGCAAACTGTGTCGACTAAATCATTTCATCATGTGTACGTTCGGATTATTCGCGATACGGCGCTGACACTTGTGAGAGCAACCAGTCATTCACTTATTGTACGTTCCACTGGTCCTCCATTGTTACATCACAAATAAATTGACCGCAAACGAAATGATAACGGCTTACGTTGTCGTCGTAGTAGTAGCAGATTAATAGAAACGTATCTCTGTTTCTTAGTCGGCTCAGCGCTTACATTGAGCAGTGCTCACCTTTACCAACCCTCCTCTATGATTTAAATCGAATGAATATAGTTTATGCGTTTATATTCTCACGGATGTGTGTTGTAGATGGGTAGTGTATGTACCATATCAATTTGTTTAAACTTCTCGAAGCTTCGTATTCGATCCTTCATTTTGGCTGATAGTAACAGACTGTAGCATGTAACTAGTTAATCACGTATTCTATTAGCAAGTTCTACGTGTGCGCGTGCGATACTTCGCCTTTTTCCTTGTATATTTAACTTTATATTCGTAATTTGATTCAAGCTAAATGGCCAATTAATCTCTTTCACGCAGCTGGCAAAATGTTATCACTTTGAATCATCACTCATACGTATAGAAGATTCAATTTGACTTGAATTGTGACTTGACTCGTGACTTGACTTGACTTGACTCGACTTGACTCGAGTCACCTCCAAAAATCGAGTGACTTGACTTGACTCGAGTCACCTTCGAAAATTGATTGACTTGACTTGACTCGAGTCAAAATCTGCAATGACTCGAGATGACTCGTGACTCGAAGGTAGTGACTTGATCCCAACACTGGTTTCGCGTAGATGTTGAACGTACTGAGCATCCAAAATAGGCCGTGAGTAAGTCTGGGCGAAGGTCCTGACCGCTTTTCAGCAATCAGCTTATCAAATTCTGAGCTGGGCACAAAACATTTTTAAATTAGAAATGAAAGGTTGAAAACCACCGGATGTGCAATCTGCTGGTGCGGATCTGCATTTGGGCTCATAGTCTTAACCGTGTGACATGACATGACGTTACGATGCATAATTCCGTTCCCTGTATTTTCGAAGTCATCGTCCTCCACCAGCTCCACAGCTAACTGTTATCATGTGGGCGGAGAAAGTATCAACATTTTATAGTAATAATCCATTGAAGAAGCAATATTATAGACTGATTTCATTCACAAAATTTAACGACAAAATGCATATAATAACTAGATATAGGCCCCAGAAGTTGCATCGATTACCCTATGGTGGGCTCGAGATCAGTGTTCATGTGGACGGGAGGGGGATGAAAAAATGTTGTTTCCATCCCGGTTACAACGCATAACCGCATAAATGCACCGACCTAACATTATAACGGCCCCGGACCGTGACCAGACTGACCACCTATGGTCGATAGGCAATGCTTTGCTAGTGTGACGTCATATTGAAAGACAATTTGTCATACCACATTTCAAAATCCGCTAGTGGGCGATGAAGAATATCCGGAATTTGCTTCGCAAAAATTTGGTAACCCTATTTTAAATTCAACTGAATGTTGAGTGGGCCGTTAGGGTTGCATTCAGCACTGTCTCAGAAACTCATGCATGTAATCAGCACCGTAACTGCAGCACCCCAAACCCCCCAATTGGGGGGGCCGAGCTCGAAGGGGGCCCAAAATTATTTCGTGAATTAGCATAAATCATAGAGTATTTTTTGAAAATTTATGCAATTTTTTCAAATTTTTTTCGCGCTGCGCGCGAATTCAAGCAGCCATTTATCTATATTATTGGGTATTGGGCCATTACCGCGCCACGACCCATAAGACATATAATCAAGTTTTAGGCCATATAACATGCAACTCCAAGAAGTGTGTCAGAACGATCGGCAGCGAGAAAAGCTTGGCCGAAAAGGTCTATGCCCTTATGCAGACGGAAGACTTCGTTATATAGGCTATACAATATACATATAGGTTTAATTGTCCATAGGCGCCTAAATGACTGGCGCCGAATGTTCCTGTCTTTGCAATCTGAACCTCACAAGACAAATACCATCCCGCTGGGAAAAATTTTATGCCAGTGAAGAAATACCAATTTGAAATCGTGTGCGTCTCTTAGTTTAGAAGCCTACGTTTGGGCGATTCTATATTTTTTGATATAGCAGACTGGAAGTCACGAAGTAACATCATGTAACGAAGTCATATCAACGGGTCCGCCCGCCCGAAGATGTTTAATCATTATTTACGGGCCCTCCCGTTTTCAAGACACTTCACTCAGCTCTACCGGTAAATCTAATTACGTGAGTAGAGAGGACAATAAATTGATAGCATAATATATATGCAATCGCCGATCTGATTGACCGATTTTATCATAAATTATCGAAAATTTTCGCGCTTCGCGCTGGCTCACATGTACAGTACCGATAATTTCGTGACAAACGCGAACAACGTGATGGGGGGTCGTTTTATCACCCCATGGGAGCCCAAGACCCACGTTTTTGGGGTCCTGACGAGGTGCTGTTTCGTTCCTGCCAACGGATATACGCCCGAAGATGTTTAATTATTATTGAGTGGTCCTACCTTTTCAAACACACCTCACTCAGCTCTACCGGCAAATCTGATTACGTGAGCAGAGAAAAGATAAAAATTGATAACAATATATGCAATTCCTGATCATACTGACCGATGAAATCATGAATTCTGGAAAATTTTCGCGCTTCGCGTGCTTAGGCGACAAAAGCTGATTCACTAAACAAACTCCCAATGAATATGATGAATAGCGGTAAACAGTGTATCGCGGGAGGGGGGTCTGGGGGGCGAAGCCCCCCATAAGTTCGGCCTATAACCCTATGGGGGGGGGGCCAAGACCAAAGTTTTTTTTTGGGGGGGGGGGCTGACGAAGTGCTGTTACGGCCCTGCATGTAATTCTAATTCCAAGACCGACACAGCACTCGAAGTGCATTGTTCGTTATTACCAAACTCGGTCATTATTGGTGCTTACTGCTCATGAATCCTATTTATTTGCAATGTGGCATGTAGCTCAAGATGAATATAGACATGAGACACGGATCTCTAAATCAGCCAAGCCTCCGCTAGTCTCACACGAACGTCGCTTTGCCAATGCCGAAGCTGTTGTGTCTGTGATGTCATTGGTGATGGAATTAACCACACCTTAAGCGTAAACGGAATCCAGCAAGCATTAGTATTGATGACGCGGTCATATCTGGTGGGACTGAGAGGTTAAGAATGCTTTGCAGAATAGAATATTTGATGACTTGAAAATAAGTGTCCGAGTCAAGTCATTTTAGGGCATTGACTCGAGGTAAGTCATGTCATTCAAAAAACGAACTCAAGTCATCCCAACATTGGCTAGTGGTCCCGGTGACGCCACCCATGAGGCGAACACATTGAGTACGATCAGTCTCAGAACACATGTTGTTTCTTTCAGTCCCAATGTCGGCGACGAATGAATTTCACTTACAGCTACTGACAACCCAGGCTCCTATCAACGTCACTCCTAATACTCTGTTACCAGTTTGCACTTCTATTGTCAAGAAGAATGTGGTATAGATTTGCCAGTAGGATAGCATGGGCATAAATTCTCTCTCTCTCTCATTACAAATTTAGAACTCGGCCTGAAGAAAAACCATGGCTCCATCAACTATTGAAACGAAGCCCCGACTTTCCAGACCGACTGCTTTTTATATACTGTCAACGAGGTCAGTTAAAACAATCACCTTTTGAAACAAGTCATTTATTGCGCAAACGCGATAATAGGATTTATAGTAACGTATTGTACGAAGTCATTAAAAATGATTATGCACGCGTCATAAAATGCAAACGGCCCGCTTGACGTTTGGATTGCAGCAGTACGACCATCGCCGACGGACCACACAGACAGGGGTTACGATGGAAAAATAATCAGTGAGCGATCCCGTTGGTAAGGTATTGGAACCCGTCGTAGAGTTTCGTAGTCCAAGATCGCATGGAGCCTTCGATCATGCTCTCCACCAGTTCGTGAAGTTGATCTTCCGTCAGCGACATGTGGAATCGATCCCGCAAAGCCCTGATTGTTGTTGCCCCACGCAAGCATGCCAACGGCGGCCCTATAAAAGATATATAAGTCTCAGCAAGCTCTAAAACCATGGTCAATGAAAAAATTGCTTGATCACATCACACACAAAACTTTATCAGCTGCAAAGGTCGTCAAATTTCTACTGAATTCCGAGTAAAATCAGAAATTTCAAAGACGTTTCAAAACTACTTAGAAATTCAGGATCTCAAAGTAATCGAGCGAGTAGTTTCAAAAAGTACATTTGGTCGAAGTACTTAGCCTTGATACCAAAGAAGTAGAAGTAACACAGTACATATTCACTCAATTATGTGTAGAAATAGCGATTCCCAAGACATGTCCAAACTGCTTCAGTGGCACTAAAACTGAAAAGGTACGAAAAACACAGATTTGGTCGAGAGGTCACAAGTACTTTTAGCAGTTTATCGGAGGCCACTTTGGAAACTGCAGGGTGCGTCTTCACGACGAACCCAGAATGACCACTGACCAATATGAAACTACAAATAGGGGCAATTCTCGAAAATATATTCAGTTCCTGTGATACATGGGCTCTTTTGTCAAGTTGTCATGACAATTTCATAAAAGTTATGCAAGCGCATCAAAAAACTGCTTTCTACCTTACAAAATCTTATGTCGGTATATCTGCTTAAAAAACTGTTGGGTGGAAGTGGGAGTCGTCTGAAATAAGTAGTAAGAAATCACTAAAAAATAAGTATCTCTGACGGTTATTAAAACATCAACTGGCGTATTCGACTCTTGAATAGAGTAAAAAATAGCTTGCGAGTAGATGTTTGCAATACAAGCCAAAATCCGATATTCTGATGCAGGTTACAATAACATTAACGCATATATGAGTTAACTGAGCTTTGTACTTCCTTTAGTTCTTCAAATCTTACGTACGGCAGACCTGAACCCACAGCTGAACAATGTCGACATAATCCTAAATGCGAGTTGCACTATCCATTATGTAGTGCAGTTTAGCCCGAACCCCTACCCCACAGACGGTTAATGATCAATGAGTGCAGAAAAATACCGAGAATTTCGGAATCAGCGCCCTCAAATTAGCCAGAAACAGTTAAGAAATCGAGCCAAACAAAAATTTCATCCGATTTTGTTACGTAGCGTAATCATTGGTATCTGAATTACAACAACTAGTGGGCCTCCTAAATAATACGGTTGCCCGACATATGAGCATGCGACACAATGGAAAACGACAGTTCAGCATGGAACACATCAGCATGCGTCACTTCAGCATGTGACTGTATAACCCAAAAACTTACCCTGACCCGAAACATAGCCTAACCTAACCTAACCTAGCCCAACCTAACCTAAAGCCTAACCCTAACCCAACCATAAATCCAACCCTAACCTACCCCTAACCCGTAATTTAACCCACATGCTCATGTGTCGCATGCCAAATTGTCGCCTGCGGAAGTCTCGCATGCTGTAATGTCGCATGCTCATATTTCCGCGGACCAAATAATACACGTAGCAAGCCTACGAGTGATGCTGAAGGATATGGTAATGTGAGGTTGATATGTCTTTAGAGTAAAACAAAACTCTAATTAAACTTGTGGTCAGCCAGCCTATTGTCAAAATATGCAAAGTTGCAATTCCCAATATAATTCCTTGCCAAAATATATCAGTTTACTGTACTATTCATGTCGCCATGACCGACTCCAGGTTGGTCTCACAATTCCAATCTCGTCATACGGTACCATACTTTCAAATACACAGCCAGAATGATTTTTGTCACAAAACGAAACCAAGGCAAATATATCCTAGGTCCTAGCTACAATGGAGTCGTGACACAAATAAACAATATTTGTTTACTGGTGACATACAGAAAGAGAGGTTCACGTCTAGCTGTTGCCAAAGTCATTCAAAGTTGAGTAACGCCGGTTAAAGTAAGGTAAATGTTTACTCGTGATGACTATATTATTGAAGTCTACAATGTCGCCAGGAGTGGTACTTTGGAGACAAATACTCGTAGATGACAGTGAATCGTCACAGAATGCTTTCGGGGACTTCCTCAAATCAAAATGGCAATTGCAGACAGGTAACCAATTTGTAGGTCCTGGTAAATCTAGTATAAAACTAGATTAAGGATAGGATCACAGTACTTATATGGGCAAAATTGACATTACAACTGGTAAAAAGAGCACCAATATCACACTAACCGAACATATTTTCGAAAATTACACCTATTCGTAGTGTCATCAGTCATTTTGCGTTAGTCGCCAAGTCGTGCCCTGCAACTGTGACCACCTTTGTCAAACACAACGTCCGGAGACACAGCTAGAATCCCTACCTCCGGACATGATCTCGACGAGCTGAATTATTTTCTCCATATGTTTCCTAGCCGCGACCAGTCCTTGCAACATTAGTATTTTGTAGTACGCGAACATGTCGCTGTCCTGGCCACCCATGACCTGCATAAAACGGCGGTTAGCAAACTATGGAATTTTAAGATAAATCAAAAAACAAGGAAGATACTAACATCAATAATTTCTTTCGTGAGCTTAAACGGCGAACTTTCAAATCCTAAATTTTTCGGTGACGACGACAATATAAATCCAAAATCGATATGGATGATATGACCTTCCGCGTCCAATAGAATATTTCCGTTATGCCTGATAAATACACCTTATTACATACGCCATGTTCAAAATCATAGGCATCTCGCGTACCTGTCTTTAACTTGTAAAATGTAGCACACGAGACTGTACGCGGCGGAGCTCTTCACGAAATTGCGCTGGGCCGTTAAAAACTCTTCGGAATTAGCGCCTCCGAATTCAGAGTAAAAATAGTCCAGCAGAGTTGACTGACTATTCTTCTTTATCTGAAATGAGAACAGGTGATACAACATCCACCCCTACCTTTTCAATTTCCATGTCAGCAGTACCCATTAAAGATCACGACGTAGTGTAAAACAGTATAGACGAGGAACCTCATATTCAAGATTCAATAGATACAGATGTGTTTTGCAGGTATTCACTATAATGTCACACGCTACTCAGCCAATTTGAGAAAATACAGGGCTTATATTTAAAAGACGCAATATTATGGTATTTATGTTGATTGGAAGAAAATGAAAATAGGCAAAATTTACAGTTCTTACGCGAATAAAAGACTCTCTCCCGCACGATCAAATTTCACATAAATAAGACACACCAACCAAGTGAGTCATTGCGACAGCTGTAAGTGTGTATTATTATGTATTATTAGATATGTAGCAGGTACCTGATGTATTGAAATTGCGTCCACGATGGGCTCGATAATTCCGCTGTCTTGAGAGATCACCATGATCCTGTACGGCTTAAGCCGTAACTGAACTCTTTCGTCGACCCATATCCTCTCCAATTCCGAGATCATCTGTGAATTGTAACGCGGTAATATCGTATCGCACCACCTGATCATTCAATATTCACATAATATAGGAAGTGTTTATTTGGGGAATACAGTAATTAGGAACGCATCTGGAAATAGGTTATGATCAGGAGAGCTATAAAATTGTGGTAGTGGGACAATATTAGCATGAGAGACAGTTAGGTTTTGAGGAAGTAGCGATAGGAAACAGTTTACAAAATTATTAATACTGTGAGAGCAATGCACCCTAGAAGGCAAACAAAACTGAAAAGAAACCCATCAATTTCACAGACCACTACTTTTTTAAACAAACATTCTGAATTTTATTTTTATCATCCTGGTTATCTCTAAAACTACTTACTACTGTGTGGCCCATATTTTAGGTAATTTTCCATTTATTTCAGCATGGTAAAACAGCTGTCAATTGCAGTGCTTGTTTAGGGTTTCAAGAATATGGCTATTCCACCGAGCCCAATAAAATCAATAAATGTCCGGATTGTGCCATGAGGAGAAGTTATTGGAGAGAATGCTCTACAAGTTTTAACCACTTATCGCTGCATATTATGATGAGGACATGACATTTTTTTACAAAATCACGCATAGCCTCCATTTTCTACTGAAAAATAGGACATTAGATGAGACAAACGATTGTGAACATTGTGACCATTCTGATAACCCAAATATATATCTCGTCCAGATGGTATATCGTATATGGATGCCATTTACTATGTCATCATTACGTCTATCATTGAGCCGCCCTTTACATCACGAATAATGAAAATGGGACAAAAGTCGCCTTAAAGATTTATACAATGAATATTCAAAGATAACAATGATCAGTAATTTCTCCATACCGTATAGCACGTATATTTTAATGGGAGAAGATGTAAATAAAACAAAACGTTATCACACAGGCAGGCGTACAATGGAACAGACAAAAATGCTGTACTGTGGAGTTGAAAAAGTCAATCATTGGCTCATTACAAGTACATAAATACCACATTCACACGTGTTTGCCATTTTCACACAGGTCTTTAAATATTTAAAGTGGGCTTTTCTCGGCTAAATAACGTTTCTCCACATGCTTCGTACCCGCTGTTTATATGAAACTGAACAAGGAGTTTTAAATGATCAATTGTGCTAGCAGCAACAGGCATTTGCAAGTGTGTCAAACTTATGTTAGATGATATCTTTATCAAATTATAATTCGGACGGCCCCCGAAATGATCCCCAGAGGGTGGTCAAAGTAGTTGGTTTGGTACTCGCTGGTACTAAAGTTGATAAAAAAGCAGTAAATCTAATTTATGAAACATTTCTTTGCTCTAATTCAAATTCTAATTTACTTTGTGAAATGTTGACAAAACTGTGTACGGTAGTTATATTTCTAATTCTAGTCTGATTGGGAAAAAACAACATGTGGCTATCATTTCAAAAAACTGAAAATTTTCTAGTAGTACTGCATTACTGACCACCTCCGAGGACCACACCAAACCCGTAGCATCAATTATACACAGCACATACCTGATAAGCCAGTAATTCCTGTCGGAGATCATCCCCGCACTTTACGATTACAGAAAGCAGTTTCCAGTTTGGCAGGTGCCCGTACGGCGAGGCCTCCCTTATACGTTGCTCTTTGACTACCCAGGGCTCCTTCAAAACGGCGGCCGACGGATCGTCCGGGTCGCGACTGAACCCGGACGGGCATTTCACGCTGATGTGTTGCGATAACCTCCGCCTGAAACGGACATTTTCAGTCTCAATGTTCATTGAAACATTGCAACACACGACATTTGTAAAAGAATTTTCAATCTCATTTGTCTCTATGAAAAAAATATATGTGTGCAAAGCCATGGCCACTGGTCAGACTTCGCACAATACGACCTGACTTATTTCTGGAGTAATAGTAATAATAGACTAGAGTGGTAGCTAATAAAATGATTTCTGCGCAGGTCGCCATTTTATTAGAAAATGTTTTTCCCTTTTGAACAATAACTATCTCTTTGTCTGCGTGTTAATTGTTAGCGTCTTCCAACCTATTAAAATATACAGGTTGTGACACAGACACATACACGTGGATTTCGATAGTAACTTCAAACGCAGGCGGAAACGGTACATAATAAATCATGTGAAATTTTTGTTTTGACAGACTTTACAGCGGAGACAAAGATTTGCGATTATTGACATCAGGCAAATAACAAAATCTAGCGTTTCAAGTTAGACTCCCCATAGAGACGTGTAAAAATGATTCATTGTTAGGTAGTCTAATTCGGCTCAATTCCTACCAGTAGAAACCGATGTGGCAGGCATTTACTTTCTTAAGCCTGCAAAATGGTAGCCTACGTATTAAAATTTTTTAATTATCATTATGTACTGTTACGACATCGTAATAGGCCATGTTCCACTCAGAATCGAATCACTCGAGTATTCGATTTTGCAAAGCCCTCATCGCAAATGCAGTAGCACATAACATTATGTCGTCTATGTAAACACAATAACAATAACAGAACATAACAACACGCGTGTGGTGTAGCCAATCAAAAGTTTGAACAAAGCAACTGTACACTGCAGACTACGGTGTACACATAAAACGGCTATCAGTGAATTCAGAGTGTTGAATTCGGCACTTGGCGGTTCCTAATCCGATTCATAATATCAACCTACCCCTATTCTAACGCGAATACATTAATTCATACATACCAAGTGCCATGTATCACAATTCACGGTCATATTCATGGAAGCATTCTTTTTCGAATTTATCAATATAATCTTGATACATCGTTTCCATAATAATGATACTTATTAAATCTCAAATGGCAAATTACCAAAGTGCTGCATATCACACTACACCCCCGTATTCAGTGAAACACGCATCTTCAAATTTATCAAGACAGTATGGATGCCTCAATTCGATAATAACTATAGGACTCTGCCAAATTCGCAGAGTGCAATACTGTATATCACAATTCACGCTCATATTCAGTGAAACATTCCACTTCGAATCTCGTAATGCAATATCGACGCGTCGCTTTCATAATAGTTATAGCTATTACATTTGTAATGTCAAATTCACCGAGTGCCAAATTCACTGGCACACAGTCGCAGAAGAACAAACCTTATCTCTCCGGCGGCCACGCGAATCTCCTGCCCTTCGAGACTGATATTATCCCCGCTGACGATGCTGTCGATGGAAAGAACCGAGAGATGCGACAGAGACATGGAATCGCTACTGGGCGCTCCGCCGGAAGCGTTCTTGGTGAGCGAGCCGTTCTTCGGAGAAACCTGCAAACGTAACGCCGACATTTACCGCTAAATAACTAGAGGTGGTCAAAGTAGTCAGCGATTCAACATCAGATTATCAAAAATCAGCCAAATAACAGAATTTTGAGGCGGTCAGGTGAGGTACTCGAGCAGACTTACTTCAGTGTGTTCCAAATCTGTTATGTCACTCTGCGACCAACAGTCATCCGAAAAGCCATCATCCGGCTCGCTGGCGACGAAGTTCATTTTAGACACGGAGAGGTCTGAAAAGGAGATCAGCGATGGTTAATGTGCACGGTACACTATGCTTTGTATGGAATGTTGTGTCTAGGGATCATAGGTCGTCAAAGGATTGGTAACCTGGCACAACAATTTCCATGTAGCCTACTTGAAAGTAAGTACTTCAGGCTTAGTTCAGCCAAAAAACTGAAAACGGTCGAAGTAGAAGTGGGAGCAGTCTGAAATCATAACCACTTAGGTAGTGAAATAACTCAAAATCTAATTGAGTGCTCCGGAAAAGTAGAATTACTTTGTTACTGACCATCTTAGCTAGTGATATGAAAGATCAAATCGCAGCCGGGTTGAATGATAGTCAAATTTTGTAGTGGGGTCGCATAGTTTTTGCAGTTAATCGAAGGCGGATACTTCGTGACTAATGCGAAACGATTACGACACTACAAATAGATGCAATTTGATATCATGAATGAAAAAATTTCGTCTCTAAACTACTTACGACTCGTCAAAATCAAAATTGTTAAACCAAGTAGTTTTTGCCTAAAAACATTCCAGTGAGTGGTGGAAATAGTCAAAACCAACTAGATTATTCCGATAAAGTATAGGTACATTGTTACTGATCACCTGTCCGTTGCACACAAAATAAACACCCACCCACGATTTCAACATCAAAGTTTTCCATAGACTCGTGACAAAGTCTCAAAAGGATTGTAATTATCAACAATTTTCTCAAGCGCCGAAATCCTTACTTTGTTCGGAGCGTGCCACAAAACTGATCCCGGGCAACTCGGACGGATGATGGTGCTCAGCTATGGGATGCTTGATGATGTCGTCAAACTCCTCGTTGATGTTCGGATGCTCGCAGACGCTCTCTTGGGATTGCGAGAAACGCAGCGAGCTCTCGAGTAATTTTTCAGGGACTCGGTCTCGTTCCTTATCCGAGCATTCCAGAATTTCGACGTAGATCAGGTAAGGGGCCTGGAACAACAGTGTTTGTAACATGTCAGCAACGTACGTCGAGCCACAGAGATTAGGTGAAGCCTCTAGACGAGGTTGGGTGAAACAAAATTCGGAATATCACAATGGTAGTATAGTTCAGTACTCAGTAGCTCTCAACCTGGGGATGTGAAAGATTCTAAGGGGGGAGCGAAGCCTTCTGAGATGCTAATGAAGATCTGAATACGCTCATTGTCGGCACATCATACCTTATCCTTCGAGTTTAGCACCACCCCATCCGAAGGAGGTATACGCACGATGTGATGGTGTGTGGGATACAGAGGCAACCACACTCTGGCAGGTAGATTCAAGTTGATAAGCTGCAGCTCCGCAATCAGCCTTAACATAATACAAATTGTTGAATTCCAGGCACTAGAAAAATTGTGTTTGACATTTGACACGTCCTCATTTGGCTTCCACGGCAAAAGGAACAGCGTGTCTTATGTCTCATATACTCATTTGCAAGGAAAATCTCGTTATTAACACCTGTGCGTCTTGCGGTCTTTCGTCGGTTGTGAGGTAAGTCGCTTTCCGATCGTCATTAGCGTTCGTATAAAGTCTTTTTCAGGTACTATAACGCTGGCGACGTCGCCAGAACCGGAGCCTTCGAAAGCGTGTCCGGTAGATAAATCCCATTGGCTGCCGCATTTTGGCACGTCGACGCTTTTGTTGCCGTTTCCTAATGCAAGAGAGAGAAAATCGACTTCGTCAGGTAACAGACGCGACGAATTCATCTGACGTATTTCCAACGCTCCCCGGACATAATGGCAGACAAGATTTGAGCATGTGGGTTAAATCTTGGATTAGAGTTACGCTAGGGATAAACTTAGGGTTAGTTTGAAAGTTACAAAATCACGATCTCAACTGATGCATGCTCAAATGTCGTGCAAAGTATCTATCGTTGGAACCCAAAACAGAAGTAACGTTGTTTTACTAATCAAGTAGTGGTAGAGATTCCAAAGCAAGTTAAAAATTATGTATTCTAGGCCTAGATTTGCCAAAAAAAAACTTGAAAACTGTTAAGTAGAACATAACCACTTGTGTGAATACCTACGTGGGCAAAACCTACTTCTATTCCATAAAAGTATACGCTTTGTTATTGACCACCTCTGATCCTCCATTAGAATATAACCACATCTTAGCGGAGAGACACACTGGCAAAGTTTTGTAACTTCCCATTACTTTCAGACGGCAACTTTTGATGTACTGGTTAGGCATGAGCAAAACGAATCAATTTGAATCAACAGGAAAAATGGCATCGTGTGCAATGCTGTTGCGATTATCCTTGGAAATGTAGTGCGGCAGTAAGGAATGGTGAAGCGGGACGATGGCGATGTTATTAATGATGGACATCAAAGTTGATCAGCAGTCCCTTAAAATTATGGAACGGAAATTAGGGAAGCTTTCCCAAGCACGCGAATGAATCTATTTAAGCTACAATTACCACTAGGCCTTCAATAACACGAGTATCTGATTCAAATCAGCAGTGATCTGATTTTGCACATCCCTAGTACTGGGCATACCATCTTGACAAACGCTTGACAAAAGTGTTTTCACAGGTACAGCATCTCTGTTACTTTCAGGCATTCAAGCATTCTTATCATTCTGAACCACACTCCTACGTGAAGAAGTGAAGATGTTTATATAACATTTAGTGATTGGAACAGCCTATGTCACCCTGGAGAAATATGCAAGCTATCGCAAACAGAACCTAATGACAAAAAGCTAACACCAGCATAAGTGGGCAATTCCCTGTGACCTAACATTGTAAGATTCAATGAGCATGTATACCAAACGCAATTTGAGCAATCATATAAGTTTGTTTAGAAAGTCTACTTTACGGTAAATGTAATCACTGTATCCGTATGCCTTTATCATTAATGAAAAGGACATATCTACACGTCAAACTATTTCAACTGGATCAATCATATCCCTGCGAGCAACTTCCAGTCAGACACCGCTATGTCATTAATAATACATTGGTTTCAGATTCAACTTGCTTTGTTTGTGGCATGATTTCAATTTAAGCCATGCATCAAATCAATTTTCTCCACAGCCACCAGTTTCATAGTCGGCAAATGGACTTAATAGGATCAATAGAATAGGTCATCTCCATTAGCCAGTCATGTGAACTAGAATTTCCGAACCGTGAACCCTGGTCACTCATTCCACTATCAATTCCAAACACAAAATCGCCGAGTTTAAAACGATTCAATCCGATTGGCACCCGGAGTATATCGGCAGATATGATTTTTAGACTATTGGTTTCAAGCCTCACACATCCAATACCAAGCGTTGAACTTTGCCATCGGGTAATCAGCAACAAAGTGCATTTAATTTCTTCAGAGTCCTTAAGTAGGTTTTGCCTACTTGCACTAACTTCTCGGGTGGTTTTGTCTTATACTACTCTCCTGTTAATTAATTTTTCAGGCAAAACTATTTCACAGCTTGGAATTTGTAATGTAGCAAGTAGTTCTGGATATTTGCGTAACTTGTATGAATGAAACTGTCATGACTGAGTGAGACACTTCACCTTCACAACTGATCATGTATTCGAAAAATTGCACCTATTTTCAGCAAACCAGTCGTTTTGTGTTAGTCGTGACGACGCATATCGTTCAATTTCAACAGCAGCCACCTCTCATCAACTGACTAAAAGCATGCAAATCCAAATCTAACTTTTGAAACTGGTGACTCGAGAGTACTTGTAAAACCTTGCACTTGAATTTGAAATAGCTCTGACGTGACTTGGATATCGTTACTACCACTTGTAATTAAGTAAAAATTCAGTAAGTAGATCAGTTGCTAATTGAGCAACAAGATAGCCTACTTTGACCATCTACGCTTAATTAGGCATGAAAGTGAAAAAGACTTAAACATGGCATTAATGGACTGTAACTTTTCAATGTCCCTTCAAAATGATTACCAGCCTGTTACCAAATTTCCAATAGAGCTTCTCCTGGGACTGACAACCAAGATGGAGCAGTGCTGATACAGATCAATACTGCATACATCATTTCAGATAACATAAGATAATGCAGTAGGCCTAGTATTGCATTATCTTGGCTGGACCAGATAAAACAGAGTGATATTCCTTCAACTGTCATTTTCCAACATACCTTTGTTTAGTGTAGTCGATGTCTGTCTCAATGAAAGTCATCAACTAAGCCAAACTTACCGGACATCGCATCGGACCTTGTTCTTCTGTGACCCTTGACCTTTCCGCGCATCGACGCCGGACTCGCAGACCCGAATCCCGGCGCCTCCGAGTGTTTCATCGGCGACAAGCTTAATCCGTTTCTCAAGCCGTATCTCTTGGACGAGTGCTTGCTTAGTTCGCCCGACAGTATCATCGACCGTAGTTTCTGCGCCCTCGTCATGCTGTGATAGGACACGTCCACTGCTGCCGCGGAAAAGCTCACAAGTAGCCATGCGCAGATCAGAGAAAAATTTGCACTTTCCCGGCACCTTCACAAAAAGAAATTAGGCATTTGATAATAAAATTCCGACTTATAGGCTTATGAAAGGAAGTTACGAGTCACACACTACATATCTAATATTGAATATTTAGGTAGCAGGAGGTAGGTAAAATTATGGCATGACCTTAAAAGCAAATCTAAGGATGTAGAGGGACCGCGCATCGTCTGATACAGACAGATTTGCGGACTGTGAAGAAACATCAAATATTGGTTGTATTTGGCAGGCAGCAGCTGTTAAGTGTTAAGCTGGCAGATGAAAAGAGAAATTAATACCTACCTAGAGAGGTGGTTCTCAATCATGGTGCGATTTGGATTGCTAAAGAGTGCCACGAGATAACGAGGCATTGCAATACTACTAAGGCCTACTACTAGATTTATCCTGATCCCATTGAGTGCAGATTTTATGTATTTATATTATTATGTCAGGGTTTGTGATTGGAAAGGCACTGGCGCCTCTCTACATGACGATTCGCATACAGCGCAACATAAACTGAATGCGGTGTGAAACAATAAACACCGAATTGATTCGTTGCTCCTCTGGAAACATAACGTTTTTAGGATACCAGTTCGATTTGGGAGGGGTACTGGTGCGCTGTCTATAATTATATTGATATTTTCGACACTAGGTTTCAAATAATGCCAATTTACATATATTTTCAGTTTGGGAAGCTGGTGTACATCGACAGGCCTAGATGAAGCAAATTGCTATATGCCTAAAGCTTTGTTAAATCGGTACGTTTCCTCCTCCATTAATGGCCCATACTAACATTAAACGTGAATGATCAAAGACATTCACCAGACTGTGCAAAATCTGACTTTAAGGCATTACTATTGCTACATTATCAATCCGAGTAACAAATTTGCATGAATGCTTCACAGAAATTAGATTAAATATTTTACACCCGTTCTTCAAATTGTTGAAACCTCAAGTGGATCCAGTGATGGGGTGTAGCGAACTATTTATCCATAGAATGCCATGAGGTCAAAAAGGTTGAGAACCGTTGTTCTAGACGTTCACCAAGAAGATATATACTAGTACTGGTCAGGTTTTTGAAATACAGACATTCGATTGCAGCTATTGATTAGCCGGCATTATATCACATATCAAGAAACAACTTGACATAAAATACTTATTGAACAGTTGACATGAAGGACTTTACAGTACATCACAGGCATCAAGTATAAATAGATTTTGGTTCTACAACATACGGCATACAATCTCCTTTCAGAAGAGGTTTCACTGTTATTAATGACTTCCAGTTCGCACAATGTGATAAAGTAATTGCGACAAATCTTCACTTCAACGAGATAGCATTGTTTATTCCAAATCAGGTATGACTCATTTCCATGCACAGTGGCAAATAGCATACCTGCATCAGTTCGAGTGAACCAAATTGAATGCAAACATTGCAGGTGGTGTGCTAACAAGTTGGCATAGAGATTAAAAAAATATTATCGGGGCTTGGTACTTCACAAGTGTGTATCATACAACGTAATTCATTTTTGCATTACAGTGAATGAAATTCTTGAGGCACAATTTTTTTGTAAGATATCACATGTAAAGTCTATCTCAACTAAACTATTATTCCTGAAAGATAATTGAAACTAATTCGCGTAAAATTTTATTTGGCGTGTCCGTCGTTTTGGTATGTTAGCAATAAATGGTGTCTTGCGAGGGTGTAAAAATAAAACTGCTTATTGGTTTACTTATTAAAAGCAATCCTTTAACCAGGAAGTGTTCGAAATTATGCCTTGTATGCAAGAAATACTGTGGCTAATCCTTACTCGGAAATAAAAATAGGTAGGTATCTTGTATCTTGTCCCTGACAAGTTTCCCCTTACCTTGCAATTATGTAGGGATGGATGGCCTCCCTCATATCATGATTCATGTGAATATACATGATAAGTAATTGCGGCAAGAAGTGGTCGACACTCTCAGGAGGAAAACTAAAAAGTCGGTTGCCAAGGTACGTCAACACCCCGGGCTCTTTAGACTTGAATAAATACTGGATTGCGATCGAAACATCAAAGACCTGAACAAAATGTACATGTCTCACCACACAACTTGTACAGACACGCCAGCAAGCCCAAAAAGGATCGATAATAATCCTATCATTAGAGATTATGGAGAAAATACATAGCATGAATGAAATAGCATCTGTGACTGTGACAATTGCCAGGAAATACGGTGCAAAGAACAAGTTATTGAGGCTATTGAGAGCGTCAACAAAGTCATTGATTTCCTAGCTGTCATTAACATACTAGCATCGCAGTCTTGAAATGATGCAAAAAAGAAAAAATCAGGCACACCCTACATACACCTGAGCAAAATAAACGTAAAGACATCAACGTGAATGGTTGTCAATGTGGTGGTTATAGACATAAATACTAAAAATTCCAGAGTATATACATCACTGAGACGGTAAAAAAATCAATGAAATTGTTTGGTAAACGAATGAAATTCAATGAATTACAAAATTGCCGGGTCGGCTGTAATTGTAATTGTAACTGTAATTGACTGTACAGTGTACACGTATTGCATATATGCATGGCATTCATACCATAACTTCCAGATTTTCTTTTGATATGAGCATCTCCATTAGGGCTGTTCAAAAACAATTTTTTCATTCAAATTTCACTGGCTACGTGATAAAATAATTATGTTGGCCAAAACAACACAACACACCAAATTTGGCTCAATTCCAAACAGTAGAAGGGAAATTCTTGCAGTAGGAAGTTTTGAATTTATCATATAAAAAATGAAATTTCAAATTTTCTCTGTCTACCCCATAAAATTGTTAGGAATATGACTTTGCTGCTCCAATAGGCCTATTCCTCCATTATACCGTCAAATATTGCTTAATTGCACGTTCTGAAGTTGACGAAGCAGAAGGATATCATCAACTTTTGTACAGCTTACAAGTATCTCAATTTAGTATCAGCATTGAAATATGACAAAGTATACAAATGTTACCTGTGATTCAAAAAGGCGTAACAGCCAAGATTGCTTCTGGGTTGGTTCGGGGACAACTATCCTCGGCGTAATACTGCGGAAATTTTCTAAATCTGGCGGCGACTCGTCAGATTGTCCTGCAGAATCCTGCTTTGGACTATCTTTCGCCGGCGAAGCGTCGACGTAAAACCCGTCGGCTTTCGTTTTTGCCATTTTCTGCCTGCCTTTTTTCCTCGCCTTGTTCGTAAAGAGTTCCAACCTCAAATTTAATTTCCTCGGGTCCAGTTTCCGCAAAGCATTCCCAGGAACAGTGTTACCCTGCTTGACGCAAGTCATTTCACGATACTTCCGACGAGTCTCGTAATCGTCGCTCGTAACGGCGATGTCAGTTCGTGAAGGGCCATCGTGCTCACTTGAAGCATCGTCCCCTTGACAACTAGAGTGTTCATCGTCTGTAACATCTGTCGAATGTATATCCCCGGTGTCGGACTGTGTAATGATTTCATCAGTTGCGTCCAACGTCGCTAAATCCAACGGAGCAACGCTTGAAGGAGACGTTCTCTCCAAGCTGGATATAGAAGAGATTTCCGAAAGTTTTCGAGGCTGTCTTGTTACAGCGTTCATTGTGTAAATTTGGACCCTTTATTTACAGCATTGACCGGCTGTATTCATAAGTGCATTCACGAAAGTGGGTAGACTGTTAAGCAAACACCATTCACAAGTTACTAAAATAAGCTGATTAGGAGAGAGAAATTAGATCACATTGGATCGCGCACAGGTGCTGAATCAATAAAAATGTTTAGTAGGCCTACTGTAAGTCTATCAATTCCAGCAGATGTGTTGAAATATTCCATTCAAACAAAGTCATGACCAGACAGCTATCAATAACATAACCTTAAACTAGAAAGCAAACGATGGAATATCCATAGTCCTTTAAACAGCCCTGTTCAGTTTACACTGATAATTCAGCATTACCTGATCACCAATAATTCAACTCCACATGCTCTATTGCAGATTTTATCTTTTGAGAATTTTGTTCAAATCATTTTGTTAGAAAAGCTTATGAAAACGAAATGACAAACCTAATACACTTTTCAAATTATATCAAGTACCGGTAGTGAAATTATTAAAGCTAGTGGTAAGTAAGCAGATTGCATCATTTTTAGCAGTGTGTTATTGTCACTCTGTTCTATAATCATGGATACATATATTTTTTATTTTACAGGCATTGATTGCTGAATGGTTCATAGCTACAAAGGCACACGGAAGAGGACATGTAACAATCTATTTCTTTGTTGATACCTTTTTTCATCAAACAAGTCTCTGATCTGGGACATGATTGATGCAAACAACACAATTTCACTCGGGTTCATACAAATTTAGTTTCTTGAACATACGCCTGATACTCAGTATTCAGTAACACCACAAATTAAAAAAAAAACTTTTGAGCACATGAAAAACAGCATAGAAATGCAGAAAATATTAGATTTTAGACATCCATCAAAGACCGGATTGATTCAAGCATAACCAGAAAGTAAACAGGGACCGATATTTCAGGCACATATTAAGTACCGGTATAGGTGTTGATAGATATTTGATTAATTGCGTTTTAAAATTTATTATAATTCATAAAATACATGCCAGTGTCAGTGCAAAACAAGATTATAAAGGGACAGAGCAATGACAAATTTCAAGTTCAAGTTCATGTTTATTCATAAAATTTCATCATTTCAGCGGGTTCTATGCAAAATAGAATTGACAGAGATGCATGCTGGAAAAACTGCCTCTATTGCAAGCAAAATTGACATCTTTTGCAGCGCAAGTCTGGCAAATGGCTACTGAGAAAAAGTCACAACAATGATGAGGCCCAATGATGATTATAACAAGTTATCGACCATCACCAAGTCCACTTCTCAGGCCAAATTTCAAGCTCATGCCCTGAACCAATATGCCTACAAAATTGGGTTCAACATTGACGGCTTAGATTTTCATCAAATCAGCTTCAACCATTCCGAGTTGCAAATGTAGCCCGCTTACTTCTCGTTACTCATCTAGTTTGGACCAGTGATTCCTTTTTTGACCTCGTGGACCCGTAAATCTTAAAAATAAATATTGTGGACTGGACTGGTGAACCTTCAAAAATCAAATTCACCTCTAGACTAGATTTAGAACGATACTAATTAATCGCAATCAAGTTAGTCATCCATAACAGGACTCTGCGAGATTGGCCTTACAAATTTTAACGGAATCAGACATAAATTGCATTAGAATTACTGAATTAGAGCATTCGATCTAGTGTCCAATAAATTACATTTGAATTTCATACATTTGTCGTAATTAAAGATATACGACTTTGCTGCTGCAATAATTCTTCATTATACCATCAAATATTGCTCAATTTCACGTTCTGAAGTTGAAGAAGCATAAGGTGGGTCAGTGTTTTTAATATTACGAAAATATGGGGATCATCATTAGAGTTCATTGCTTGCTTAACAGGGCGCATTTCATAGACTTGTCAGTTGATTGGGGTTTATGATCAAAGTCACCACTCTTACTCAACAAAGAGTATATCGCCGTATTGGTGGGGTATGGCAGTACCATCCATCATCAACTATAAACGTTTTGTTGTATCAACTAAACCTAAAACTAAATTCTAACAGGCCTGATTCCTATTTATTCATTGCACACTCTCTCGCGATCGAATTGATAAAATATCTACCACCTAACCTCAAAGACTTGAGCCCTCAATAAAGTTACTAACTTTTACCGGTGTACAACCAAACAAACAAATAAATACGGTGGAGGGGGCTAATGCTCCACCTAAGACACCAATTAGCGACACTATCATACAAAAAACACCGCACCGGTTTACTCTAATTTACTCAGGCGGTTCGACTCATCTGCTTTCAACCAAATTCCAAGTAGGAGCGCTGAAATTCCTCCAATCTTGCCCGAAATCAGCAATTATGTAGACTTTGATCAACGAGACTTGCGTAATAAACAACTTTTCCCAGCGAGATGATTATGGCCTATGTCCTTTTATTCTCCATGGATCGTACGGATCATCAAGTTTTCACGAGGTGCTACCGATAGAGGTATTTTGCGGAAACATCGATTTCCCACCACACTAACTGCATTAATATTTGCACCTTGTGATCTGGATGTCGAGCGACGATGAACAACATCTCCACTAGTCATTTATTCATGTGGCGAGATAGCATACTGGTATAATCCACGGCTGCAGGTGTGCGCTACACTGAAACTAGGCTACCGCATAGCATATTTTACGCAAAAGTCGATATTGATATGTGTTGATTTTGACGGTGTGCAAGGCGGAGTTTGGAGACAAGATTTCGCATGTTATGTTATGTTATGTTATATCGGCTAAAGATGTGCCAATCTTCAAGGCTGTCATTCAATGATCAGTGCAGTAATTTCGTTAGCGATGGGTATCCGCCAATCCTTATAACAAAAACTTAGACCAATGTTGGACAACATCATGAATACATGAGTCCAGAGGTGGTCAGTAACGAAGTACTTCTACTTTTTCGAAGTAATCAAGTAGTTTTCCTCTACTTCTGCTACTTACTCGAGTAGATCTATTTTTCGCTACTTGTACTTCTACTTTGTAATATTTTGTAAACTACTTACTTACTTTTCGCTATTTCAGTTTGTCAAGTAGAAGTCGTTTAATCCCCCAATAAAAAAGGTAGCCTAAGGAATTTCGGCACTGTTTTCACGTGGTACCAACATTTAATTTTCATAAAAGTCATGTAATACCCAGAATTTTCGTTGCGCTTCGCGCTCAGTAGATACGGTGTGACAAATATGTTTTTACCTAAGTATCGCTGAATGTAATTTAGATACCGGGTTGCGTGGTCCCGTTCACACCACATTGTCACCTTTAACAAATATTTCATCACAGTAAGTATGGCCCCCATAACGTTTGAAACTATCGTCTCGCAATCTAGCAATAACCTATTATACCTAACAGCCCATGAAGTGTCCAAATCTCGAAAAGTGCACCTGTCTTAGCAGATCACCGTTGAAACTTTCTGTACAAAAGACATGAAATATATTATCTGCTTTTTAGAAGTAGTATTGTTATATTTTTTTTTCAATCACGGGTAGGGGAGATTTGGTACCGATGGATCACTGGGACCGAAAATACTTGAAAAATTCTCCATGATAATTCCATGATTACACTCCGTGAATTTGTCTACAATTACATGCTGACAGAATCTTTCCTCACATGTAAACAAATTCGACCTGCGTGAGGTATAGGGTCTGTGACGAATGATTTACGTTTTAGGGGGTGTAAAGTAAATTTGGATCGACATTTGCATTTTTCTATATCATCTTTCAGACTAACAAACCCGCCATAATTTTTGATGTGAAGTATAGGGCTTGTATCAGGATATATAATGGTACATATTTTTTGAATGAATACCATCCTCGAGTGGACTATTTTCAAGTCAATTACAATATTTATGGGGTGGGGGACCTATGGTACCATAGCCAATCAAGCAAAATAGATAGACCAACTAATCACTTAACAACAGAAACTCGCCTACATATAGGATGTAAATCATAGTTACCTGTGGTGTTTTATCGCTATTACGAGGTCTTTGAAAGTCAAAATGTCGATTTGCGGGTAATATGTATATGTGGCATTAATTTTGTAAGTTTAGGCGTAAATCATAACATGCTTTTATGCCAACATTTGAGTTGATACACTCTATTTTATTCTTGAAGGTCGCGACGAAGCATTCTTCATTGGCTTGCTGTAGCTTACCTTATAGTACACAACAAAACAAGTTAACAAATTTGAGTTTTTGAGCGTATGTCTCATAGGTCCCATGGTCATGTGCGTTTGGACCCACCGGGTGGGGACCAATGACACGTTCGAGCAACAAACTCTAAACGTTTATAAACATTTTTTGAAAAGGCGGATATTCATGTAAATGTCCGCGATAGGTAGAGCTTGTATCGAAGTGTTGAAACAGCAAAAGATCTGCTATTCTCGGCTGAAGATTTGAGGGCCAGAGATCATTTTGCAATTTTTGATCCATCGGTACCACATCTCCCCTATGCTACGTTGAGTTGTAATCACAGTTTTAGATCTTTTGTCTGGAAAACATACATGTTGAAGTATAAAAGCAAGTGCAGTAATGCCTTATATTTTCTGAATATAAAGCTATATACACAATATGGCATTTTTACGATCTGCCATATTTTTAATTAACGTATACTAGTCGCGCAAAGTGTTAAAGCCGTTACGACACAACGTCTCCGTATTGCTCTTCGACTGAACTAGGGGCCTTATAATATGGGGGAAGGTGCCATGCCATATATGATATTCTCTAAAACGGGGTGTTCGAGTAAACAAAGAATTATTTAGTATTGCATTCCATATCAATACTATCATTTCCATTCCATGATATGGACGACTGCATAATCTGTCAAAAATTGACACAACCTGTGATGTATCAATAGCAATCAAGCTCTCCACACCTTCCGCATAGCTCAATTGGCAGCTTTTGACAGTCTATGCGAACGAATAACGATCGTTTACAAAACTACTTACTTACTTGAGTAGATTTTAAGTCAGTCAATTCTACTTCTACTTCAAGTAGTTTTTGGTTGTATATGAAAGAAGTACTTCTACTCGTACTGGAGTAGATTTTTTCGTCGCTACTTCTACTTCTACTTGAGTAGCTTTCTTGACTACTTTGACCACCTCTGATGACATACCATATTCGGTACAGAACACCGCCAAAATCAATATCGGCGTTTGTGTAAATTCTGTAGCTTTCAAATGAGATCAACATTGTTGAATTTAAGCACGCGGGTCGTCAGCTATGGGATTAGCAATTATGTCGCGTTCATTGTATCGCATTTTGTGGTGTATTGAACTGATAAAATTGCTAATAAACCAATGATGATGATTGCTGAGCAGTAATTCTCTCCGGGCAAGCAAGCGTGACGACGGGTGTTGCGTATCTATCCGTAGGTTAGTTATATGCACAAAAGTCACTCAACTATAGTTGTTAGTTGAGTGACTTTCATATGCACCAGAGATGCCGGCCATTCGGCAGTCGACGAGCATGTCCACATTCAAGTCGAAATACAAGCAATTGCTACTAAATAAATACAGTCCATCCTCAAGATTACCGGACCGCGACTGACCTATCGATCTCGCCCCCCATGACATGCTGCCCTATTTCTTGTCGCTTCCTTTTTCTATACTATCTTTCTTACTTTCATTCAGTGTGCATGCCTCCTCTTTACATCGCCTAGGCCAAGGTGGGTGTCTGATTCCATAGACAACCTAGTCGCTTCGACATCTTCCTTTCTTTTCATTGTATCGCATTTTTGTGGTGTTTTGAACTGATAAAATTGCTAATAAACCAATGATGATGATGATGATGATGACCATGAATTAGGATTAGGATTTAAAAAAAAAACGGATTTGTAAGATTTTGTCAGAAGATCATCATCATCATCATTGGTTTATTAGCAATTTTATCAGTTCAATACACCACAAAAATGCGATACAATGAAAAGACAGGAAGATGTCGAAGCGACAAGGAGTAGTCTATGGAATCTGACACCCACCTTGGCCTAGGCGATGTAAAGAGGAGGCATGCACACTGAATTAAAGTAAAGAAGATAGTATAGAAAAAAGAATGCGACAAGAAATAGGGCGGCATGTCATGGGAAGCGAGATCGATAGGTCAGTCGTGGTCCGGTAATCTTGAGGATGGACTGTATTTATTTAGTAGTAATTGCTTGTATTTCGACTTGAATGTGGACTTGGACATGCTCGTCGACTGTCGGATGGCCGGCGGGATACTGTTCCACACATCAGGTCCGGCATATTTGATGGAGCGATGATCTTTTCGGTCGATCATATGATATTTGGACGACGTGGACGCGCGTGTGTTGTAGCCTACTTGTGCGCTTTTGATTCAGAGGTAAAGAAGTCATTGAAATATTCGGGGCAACGACCGCAGTGAAACTGATACATAAACTTGGCGATTTCTAGTTTCCGCATATCTTCTATGTTTAGGACGCCGAATCTCTTCAGCAGCGACTTATTGGATGGGCAGCCAGGCCCCTTTGGGGCCCTAGCTATGATTCGGAGTACTTTATGCTGTAGTTTCTGCAGTGGCTCTCTGCAGTGGCTCTGCAGGGGCTCTTCTACCAAAGTTACTACCTGTATTTTGGCACTTATTGAGCGTTTTATGTATTTTTACAGAATTATATGCATCAGATGTAGGCTTTCTAAGTGGGATTCCAGGTTTGAATCGGATTAGGATCAGGATTTGGATTATAATACACAAAATTTCTGGATCAGGTTTAGGATTTGAATTTGAAGCTATGGATTTGGATTGGATTACGACATAGAAATTTCAAATTTCTATTTCAAAAAAATTGAACTGTCTCCATCCAGCTCTACAATTTACCATGGAAAAGGAAACTGATGCGAACCTTCTCTTTTTAGACGTGGTAGTAGAGAGACCAGGACAAAAGTTTTTAACATCGGTGTACAGAAAACCCACCTTCACTGGCTATTATATCCATTGGGATTCATTCTGCCCGAAGCGGCGTAAATTAAACCTCATTTCATCTATAGATAACTAACCTACGGATTAGGGATGGTGTGAACCCCTAAAAGGTTCAGGTTCGTGTGAACGCGAACCTTTTTAAAAGGTTCTGTGTGAACACGAACGTGAACCTCATGACGTCACGTGACGTCATATTGCTAATTCCAACCCTATCTTTCAATGAAGTGATAGCCTATATTAATGTACACGATGCCTAGCGACGACTTGGGCCACATAATGCAACAATTCTGAAGTACATATTGGTGTTTTAAACGTCGCTAAATGTATCAACTGAGGCAATCAAAGGATATAATGCTACCATAAAATCAATATCTTTCGTCGCTTTGCCAACAATTTCGACGAGGACTAACCAGGGAATATACGCTTATCCCTTATCGGTCTAGGCCAGACCGGACAATGTATTCAGTGTCTGAGTATTGCTACATTGATATTGATCAGAGTGTAAAATGGGTTTCTATATTTGCTACCGATATTACCTCATTAAGAAGTTATACAACAGTAGCCAACTCCTCAATCGCACAAATTTGGTTTTAATGATACAGTAAAGATATGAAGTTCAGAGTGACCCCATACGCCTTCTCGAATTTTTACATCAGAAAACGATATCAATCTTATTGATTGGTTAAATATGAATAAGTATCCTTCGCTGACTACGTATTTCGCTCGTGATGTTGTGTGATTGCGGGTCAAACTCACAGCAGAGAGTCACTAAATATTCATAAACGGAAAACTGGATAATTCGAGCAAACTTTTGTAACAAAGCAAGTAAAACATTTGAGATTGTCAAGGTGCATGCTCGTTTAGCGTTGATTTTGAATGCTGCCAGCGGCGCCATGCATGGAGTGGCCCGCAGTTAAAATGCAATAAATTTGAACCAATGATGTTATAATGAAGTGAAAATTGCAATATATGAAAAAGGTTCACAGTGCAGAACCTACCAAGGTTCTGTTGTGAACGCGAACCTCTAAATTTCCGAGGTTCACACACAGAACGCGAACGTGAACCTCACGTTCACACCATCCCTACTACGGATAGATACCCAACACCCGTCGTCACGCTTGCTTGCCCGGAGGAAATTACTGCTCAGCAATCTGAACGCAACATAATTGCTAATCCCATATCTGACGACCCGCGTGATCAAATTCAATAAAGTTGATCTGATTTGAAAGCTACTGTCGCAATGATTCCGAAAATATGCATTAAAATCTAATCAGGGCAATGAAACCCCCTTGAAATACACCTTAAAGTCTGAAAACCAGCATTGTTCTGAACAATTGCCATCACGCAAGGGCCATTGTTACGGTCATTGTGATGCATCGCTGCGATTGCTTAGAACAATGCCGATTTTCAGACTCTGAGGTGTATTTCAAGGGGGTTCCATTGCCCTGATTAGATTTTAATGTATATTTTCGGAATCAGTGCGACAGTAGCTTTCAAATCAGATCAACTTTATTGAATTTGAGCACGCGGGCCGTCAGATATGGAATTAGCAATTATGTTGCGCTCAGATTGCTGAGCAGTAATTCACTCCGGGCAAGCAAGCGTGACGACGGGTGTTGGGTGGGTATCTATCCGTAGGTTAGTTATCGATATTTCATCTCTCCTTAATCGGGCCTTGCGCCTCTGTTCACTGGAGAAACTGTCACGTGAATTGGATGATATCCACTTGATTCTCTCCAAAAATGGCTATCCAGACCACATATTAAAATGCTCCATCACTAGGGTATTGAAAAAAATCGGATATGGCTCCCAAATATGGTACAGAAAAATGCCGGCATTCTTACTCTACCTTGGCTAGTGTCTAATCGTTTTGAAAAACCTATTAAATCGGCTGTTTACCGTTGTTATTTCAGCATATGTGTGAACAATGAACATGCAATGTTAACACGCATGTGGTGTACACGCAGGAACGTAACTGCCGCACCCCAAACCCCCCAATGGGGGGGGGGGGGATTTCGAGTTGCCAAGTTTCTTAATTATTCGGTACTCTTCCCCAAGACAAAATACGCAAGATTTATCGAAATGGACATATCGGCGAGACATATAAGGTTTTAGGACATGTAACATGCGACTCCAAGAAGTGTGCCAGAACGATCGGCAGCGAGAAAACCTGGGCCAAAAAGGACTGCCCTTACGCTGACCGAAAACTTCGTGATATATGCAAAATAATTATAGGCTTAATTGTCCATAGGCTAGGCTTACCATATTTCGGAAATGAACAAAGAGGACACATTTTCAGAAATTTCAGACATGCAAAACTGGAGAAGAATTCTCAAAAACCGGTAAATTTTTCCCACTTCATGATCGGTTGACTAAAAAAAAAGGTCTTCTTTTCGCTCAGAGCTGATATCACCACTTTTCCCTCCGAAATACCCGCCGGAGCTTCACTTCTGCGCTAATTTTCGGCATATCACTCGCAATTTCCTCTAAATCTGGCCTAAATTTTCAAAAAAGAGGACAAAATCTCAAAAAAGAGGACAAAAGGGCGTCCTCCGAGGACACTTTCAAAAAAGAGGACAAATCCTCTTAAAAGAGGACGTATGGTAAGCCTACCATAGGCGCCTAAATGACTGGCGCCGAATGTTCCTGTCTTGGCAATCTGAACCTCAGAAGACAAAACCATTCCGCAGCGAAAAATTATATGCCAATGAAGAAATACCAATTTGAAATCGTGTGCGTCGTTATAGTTTAGTACGTTTGGGCGATTCTGTATTTTTTGATATAACAGACAGGAGATCACGAAATGACATCATGAAACGAAGACATACCAACGAGTCCGCCCGCCTGAATATGTTTAATTATTATTTACGGGCCCTACAGTTTCCAAGCCACCTCATTCGGCTCTACCGGGAAATCTGATAACGTGAGCAGAGGACAAGAAATTGATAGCAATATATATGCAATTCCCGATATTATTGACCGATTTTATCATGAATTATCGAAGATTTTCGTGCTTCGCGCTGGCTCACTAAACGGTGGCACTTATTTTGTGACAAAAGCGAACAACGTGATGGGGGGGGGGGTCGGTTTATTACCCTATGGGAGCCCAAGACCCAAGTTTTATTGGGGGGCCTGGCCAAGTGCTGTTTTGTTCCTGCGAACGGGTATACGCCCGAAGATGTTTAATTATGATTGAGGGGTCCTACCTTTTCAAACACAGCTCACTCACCTATTCCAGTAAATCTGATTACGTGGGCAGAGAGAGGATAAAATTGATAACAATATATATCCAATTCCCGATCATATTGACCCATTCAATCATGAAATCTGAAATATCTAACCGTAACTTATGGGGGGCTCAGCCCCCCAGACCCCCCTTTCGCATCTGTTTTTATTATCCCTCTTTCACCACTTCCAGGTTTGGCCAGATGCTGGATTGGACCTTATCTATATTGCATGTGTGTAAGGATAGACTACTTCAAGACTAAGTATTCCTACCGCACGCAGAGACGTGATGATTATCGGGATACGGGACTTTTCTAACAAATACAGAGATTTGATGATGATTGATACATCTGTACGGAATCATATTCTTGCTTGGCACACGGATTTCCATGTTTATTCGCTATTATCCTTGAGAAAAGCGCATAAACCAAAGAGGGTGGCCCTTCGACCAGGGGGGCCCTGGGCGACCGCCCACCTCGCCCACCCTAAAAGTCACCACTGGGGCTGACGAAGTGTTGTTACGGTCCTGTGTACACGACGAAACCCTTGTTGCCTAACTTTCGAAAAGATGTACTTCCTGCTTTTAATTCAAGTAATGTTGTCTACCAATACAAGTGCCACTGTGATAGTAGGTATGTAGGACGTACATCTCAAAGATTGTTTGAGCGTATTAAGCAGCATATCCCCAAATTGATTCGGTCAAAAACATACGCAAATGATCGCACGGAGCTCGCACGTCAGTGCAAATTGGCTGCCAAAACAAACTGCTATGACGATTACCAAGCATATGCTTCGTCAATCGGTCAGCATCTGAGTGAAAACCTCGCCCATGCACAGCACTATAATGACAATATGTTCACTGTCATTGCGCGTGGCAGGTCTTTGTTTCATTTAGAAGTGTTGGAGTCTACTTTTATTCAGTTGAACAAACCTATTTTATGCAGACAAAAAGATTTCCTCTACAAATTTCTCATTAGTGCGTGTTGTTTCGTGCGAGCAACTGTTTATTTACAAATTGCGTTGCTACTATAGTACCTGAACAAGCCATTTGTGGTACAGAACTTCAGCATAACGCGAAACAATAACTTCCTATTGTTAATTTATTCGCTAAAAGCTTTTCGATTGACACTCATCAGTAGCGAACGTCAGTGATAGTATAGCGTGCTCTGTCGTGGGCGCGCGTTCTTCTTGGTCCGCGGCTCGATAAGTCAAAGTAGACAAGTCAGCATTGCTCTTTTAATAAAACAACTAAAACATAACGATGCTCGTCCGACGGGGACTAAAAGACGACTGGCTCGGACGGTGACTAAAAGCGACTGCCCGGGACGGTGACTAAAATCGACTGCCACAACATAGGTTCGCAACAGCAACAAGTATAGAAGCATAATCAAATCAGTGTTCAGCGAGGGTAATTAGGATAATCGTGGAGCGGTACGCTACAATAGGGTGGACAAATTCGAAATATAAGAACTATTATATGTCTATGACGTAATAATAACAAAAGCAAACAATTAGTAGACGGGCAAGATACGATACAAAACAAACGTTAACGAGCACATATAGCCCAAAGAGCACAAATAGTTCTTACATTTCGAATTTCATCCACCCTATCACTGACGTTCGCTACTGATGAGGGCCAGTCGAAAAGCTTTTAGCCAATAAATTAACAATATGAAGTTATTGTTTCGCGTTATACTATCATAGCTATGATACTATAGTACCGTACGTATACTTCTAGTTTGCTATTGTTACCATTCGTACAATGCGAATTTCATGGTTTGTGATTTTAATTGTTGCGTCATACTTTGCCTTTTTGGTTTTTGCATTCAGATCTGTATAAATCCCTTTAGTGTGCCGTTAACTCTTGAAAAGAGGCACCCGAAAAGTCTTCGTGTTCAATAAATATTCATTTACAATGGATGTTGTATTGAAAGCTATATTCAAGTTCTGTACCACGAACCAGCTATTTAAATTTCAAATCCGCGCATCTCTGCTACTCGGTAGTAGGCAAGCGCCACCTTGTGTATTACAGTATATTTGTGATTGTTACGTCATTGGTGATTGCGGAATTGCCATGGTTACATTTTCAGGTTAGCATTTTTTGTAGTCATCTTTTGAATTCGAACAAGGTTACCTGTGTCTGAGAAAGTCTCTGGTTAGTATTCAGTTTTTGTAGGCCCGCATTCACATTATTAGAGTATCCGTTCGTGTAATCAGGAAACCATATATAAATATGATGATGTCGTGGTTGCCAGTAAATTCGGCCCTCGGAAATTCGACTCTCGGTAAATTCGGACCTCCGAGAATATGGTATTAAAATGTACTACCAACCGTTAACATGAATTGATTACATAATTATACTATTATCAATTGATTTGGTGGTCAGGGTATGCCTATATCGCGTAATCGCGGGAGATAGCGCGGTTATTTACGGGGCCGAATTTACCGACGGCCGAATTGAATCGGTAAATTCGGCCCTCGTAGAATTTTTTATACGTGAATTAATTATTTTATTATCAATTGATTTGGAGATCAGGGGATGCGTAGATCACGAGGTCGCGGCGTGATAAGATCACGTGACGGGACGATGCTAGGGGTTAGGGTTATGGTTCTGTAATGTTATGGTAACTGTTATTGTAACTAGGTTGGGAGAGGGGTATTGGTATTACGGTTCGGTAGCGGGCGGGGGAGATAACGTAGTGGTAAAGATAAGCGCCCACCAATCTGACGGACCCGGATCGATTCCCGTCGGAGGTTTATCTGGGCTCCTTTTCCCCCGCCGTTGCCGTTCTTACGGTGACAAAAAAGCCCAGAAAAAGACCTGACGAAAGAAAGCACCCGCAAGCAATGGAAAGAACTAGTAGAAAGGGCCGCGGCTTCAAAAAGATCATCGGCACTTCAAAAGACATCGGGCACTCTAGGCCGAGGTGGATGTTAGAGTAAAGGATCGCTATTCATGCGTGTCGTTCGACATCCTCCTATGATAGGAGTCCTATCTGTTCATGACATCACATTGTGTCTTATCGCATTGTACATTGTGTGTGACTTGTTCAGATGAAAAATAGAACCCAACGATGTTATGTTATGTTAATTAGGGTTGGAGGAGGGGAACCTTAACCCTAGCGTAACCCTAATCCCAACCCTAATACCCATCATCCCGAAATACTATGGTCATTTACACCAGGCCGATATTCTTCAGTTTTTCCGTAACTGCCGACTTATAGCACGGCCCACTTCTAAGCTTTTTGTAAGACACTGCTTACGCGGATGAGTTGACGAGGAGGAGCCTAAATCTCCAACACTTACGTAGGAATTCTTAGGTCGACCTCTGTCGGAGGACTGGAACACGCACCCATTGGAGTTGCAGCCGCGTGTTGGTAACTCCAGTACCCAATCACATACAGAATTTACCGAGGCCGATTTTACCGGCGGCCAAATTAACTGGCAACCAATGAAAAGAGGGGAAGGTGGGGAAACCACTTGGAATAGTCTTTACACCATCCTGGGCATAGGCGATGTTAAGAGGAGGCATGCACATTGCACACTGAATGAAGAATAAAAGAACATAATATAAAAGGACAAGCGACAAAATGATGTGACGTGTGACGGAAGATGCGATTGATATGTCAGGTCGTGGTCCGGTAAACTTAAGGGCTGACTAGTATTCATTCAGTAGAAATTGCTTGTGACATGTCTCAATCATTTGTGATACCTGTGGGTACCATGATTGTGAATTTTTCTTGTATTTCGACTTGAATGTGGACATTCTCAACGGCTGTCGGATGTCCGGCATATTTGATGGAGCAATGAGCTTTTATTCCGACCATATATATAATAGTTGGACGACGTAGATGCACGTGGGCTGTACTTAGTACTTATGCGCTTTTGATACCGACGTAAAGTCATTGAAATTTTTGGCGGGTACTGCAATGGAAGTGATACATAAACTTGGCAATTTCCAGTTTCCACAATCTGGTACTGGCGCCAACGTAAATTACCATGAACATGGGTATGTTAGTAAGACTAATTGAACAATGAACATATTATTACTTCATTACCAAGGCTAATATGGTATAAGTCTAGATTAATCACATCAAAAGGTAACACGACCAAAGTTTGAGAAACACTGCTGTAGGCCAAGGTGGATGTCTGATTGAAAAACTACTCCAAGTCATTTCGGCACCCTCCTATATTTTCATTATATCGCAATCTTGTGGTGTATTGATTTAATGTAAAAAATGTTGATAAAGTAATGACGATAATGATGACCTTCATGAAATGCCAGCTAAGTTTTTACTCTGGTCTATTTTTCAGGTAATACCACGGTACCAGTATCTAGTGATGCATGCAAGAAGTATTGTATTCGCTATACTACGTAAGTTGCATAGGCCTGTACTTTGATGTTTTATATATATGTAGATGAATGAGTAATGAACAGTATGCGTTCATTACATTATACAGCATTCGTTCAATCCGTTGCCTGCTTTGACAAACTTCTCAGATAAAATCCGAATATTTCGTGCTCTTCTGACAGCATTGATAAAGTATGGCGGTATATAAAAAATTCCTACTGCCCACTTAGAATTAGCCTAAAAACCATGACCCAAATATTTACTTGCTATCTAATTATTATTACGTACTATTCTTCCCCAGACAGAGGTTACTGTTCATGTTAAAACATATTGAAAATCAATTATGATTACTTTTCGTGTGTATCTCAGACGATTCTGGGTAGAAACACTGACCCTAGGCCAAATTTTCTGATCCTAGTGAAATTCTTTGGTAAGATAGAATGTGTCGCATGCTTGATATTTACATTGTTTGTAAATAGAAGGTTGAACATTGCCACGGTAAAGGCACCCAATTGAGATTTCGCTGATTGGGATATCTGGATGTTACTGCAACTGTTTTTAATTTCAGTGCTTGCAGCCGTCAATGGTATCAAGTCCCAAAAGAGTGAGTTCAATTAGCAGTTTAGCCCAACTTTCTTGATACCGGAACGGAACATTTTGGTCTAGATTTGATATGTGATCATTGCCGTGATCTATGGATACCTTTCCTAATAATGCTATAAACTGCTTATTGTTATCCTCATGAGATGATTTTTACTATTGTCTATGTTATGATCTGTCAAGTAGATACTGTAGGGCTTGTTTGAATTCATTATTCAGTTTATTAAAAGTTGTACTGAAAAGCTTACGGAATTCGCTGGTCAACTGGATTGTATTTCAGCCACAGCAAGACCTTTAGCTCAGGGGCGTAGCCAGGGGGGGTGTTTCGGGTGTCCAAACACCCCCCTTTCAAAACGAAAATACCCTCCCTTCGTGAATCCTAAATCTAGAGGTAATATTTCTTGGCATAATCGCGCATTCGTAATTGTTGCACGGCGAGTGTTTTCACTGAACGATCAATGCCGATATACCCCTTTTTTTCTCCTATTCTTCTCTCGTCTGTGATAACGAGAGTACTTTAGGTATCATGTTACAACGCAGCGGAACATCGCGCTATTTCGCGTTACAAATAAATTGACGACTCGGCTTGGGATCTTGCTTTGTTTTAATCAAATGCCCAATGCGGAATCTGTTTGGTAGTTTGGTACATGAATGAATTTCATACAACTCGGTTGTGTGAGTAACGACTGCCCGCCTTTTAGTGCTATGTTATCTCTTGTCCTGCTTTCACACATTTAGCCGAAAATAAAAACAATCATAGACGCATCGGAGGCGCGAAAAATTAGGCCGCTCAGCGATCAGCTATGCATTACAGTTCTATAAATATTCGAAGTAATGTGGTAATAACGAGACGATATAGTCCTGGATAATCCGCATTTGTTACTTTTGCGAATGCTTTTTCGTTTACGAGCCTGAGCCTAAGCCTGGACCTGAGACGGGCTACTGACATTAACGATTGCATCGCACTTTCGCACACATTGGTCTTTACTCTTTACCATCCCTACATAGCAAAAATGCTACATCAATTTAGCAAACGATATTAAGTTGAATCAAAACTCATGGTGCATAATTTGAATTAATCCAGGTCCACAGAAACGATCTGTGAACAGTTCATAGCAAAGGCGAAGGTGTATTAGCGCGAATATTAAACCGTGACAATCAGGAGATGTGTTAGAGGCCGAGTAACGATTAGCAAGACGGCCAGTCGTTACTCCAACAACCGAGCTAATTCATCGTCAATTACATCAATAACTAAGAGATTCCGCACTCGACATTATCATTTGGGAAATGTGTTATGATACCCGACTCGAGGTCACGTTCTTATGTGAGTGCGAAATGGCAATATCTCTGACTGTATTGTAAACCGATCACAGTCATCACACTGCTCACTTTTGGTAATTAAGGGCACGTTGTATCTGTTTCTGCTGTTATCTCAGCTTACCAGTTGTGGTGCTATATCGTAATACGGTAATACAGCTGGGTTATGTGGATGAGTTACGGGCCGAATTAAAAAAGATCGGAACGTCTGGCGGGCGTTACATCGAACTGAATCACGGCACAAGTTATCACGATATATACCACGATTCCGACTGCATATATTAACATTCGAGAATCTGGTTATGGTACCAATATTACGTCGAGGCCGCTACTTATCTTAATGCGAAATTATAAGATCTCCCGCTGCTGCGTTGATTGAAATATGATCTGCGCGCGCGTGTTGTAGATGTCGTAACTCGCTCTCAGTAATTAGAGGCGCGCCTACGAAGAGACGTACTCGGGCTGCTTTCCATCGTAGTGTACGGCATTGCCGTTATATTTTAATATAACGGCTATGTATATGCGTATAACGTTGTTAACACGAGCGAGATTATCTGATACTTGTAGTAGAAGCATTTATGCATACAATTAGCCCGATAAATCGGGTATAATTCAGAACATCCTTTGTTGACAAAACACCCCCCTTTACTTTAGAACACCCCCCTTTATTCTCGGCTGGCTACGCCCCTGCTTTAGCTAAATATGTTTTCATACAGATTTAGTTCATATTAGCTGATCCCAATTTAGTTTGACCATGACCATGATTGGAAGTAGAAAGCTAATCTGGTATAGTAGGCAGTTTGTGTGATACGGCACCTTAATATGTCATTAATCTACATCAGCTTTCAATATTACAAAATGCTTATCACATGACTAATGCATAATAATATCTATTGGGGAGCAACAAACAGAGGTGGTCAGTAACAAAGTACTTCTAGTTTTTCCAAGTACTCAATTATTTTTCCGCTACTGGCGGTACTTACTATATTTAATTATTCACGACCTCTACTTTGTAATATTTGTGATCTACTTACTTTTTGCTATTTTCAGTTTGTCAAGTATAAGTAGTTTAATCCTCCAATTAGAAAGATAGTCTGAGGAATTACAGAGATAATTTCATGCAATACCAGCATTCAATTGTCATAAAAGTTTATTATAAAGCCCAGAATTTTCTTCGCGCTTCACACAAAGTAGCTATTGAGTGACAAATATGTTTTCAGAAAAGTATCGGTGAATATAATTTAGGTAGCGGGTTGTGTGGTTCCGTTCACACCGCATTGTAGCCCATATGAAATATTTCATCACAGTAAATATAGCCCATCATTACGTTTGAAAGTACCGTTTCGCAATCTAGCAGTTACCTATCATATCGTACTATCTAGCAGCCCATGGCGTGTCCTAATCTGGAGATGTCGACTCTGACTTTTTTGAGCATCAGACCTGTTTTAGCAGACCACTGTTGAAACTTTCTGGACAAAAGACATGAAATCTATTTTCTGCTTTTTAGAAGTAGTAGGCCTATTTGTATTTATCTTTCAGTTCCCAGTATCATACTTTGTGTTCTAATTGGTTTCAGTTCTTTTGTCTGGAGCACATACATGTTGAAGTATAAAAGCAAGTGTAGTAATGCCTCTATTTTCCGAAAGGAAAGCTACAATGGCATTTTTACAATTTGCCATATTATTCACTTATACCAAGGGTTGGGGATCTTCTTTTCTATTCACGGCCACATTTCGATTACTTACGTAGCCACGGCCGCATTCCAGTGCATAAGCCGTAATGAACTAACTGGGCGCGAAATTCCCATGTTAAACTGTCCATTTACGGTGAACTCCAGACTAATGTACTTTCTCATATCGGCTTACTATACGCACCGAAATCCTGAGTGGCCATGTTTGAAATATGACTGGGATCCGTTATGGCTGCGCCAAGCGCGAAAATTTTTCCAGATTCTCATTTCAATTTCGTCATTATTATTAGTAGATGCAGATTTTGCCATCAACTATTTATCCTTTATCAGCCCATGTGATCAGATTCACTGGTGGAGTTGATGGAGGCAGTGTCTTCGGAAATTTAGGGCATCTTCGGGTGGACCAATTGTTATAAGTCACTTTGGTGCATGCTGTGATTTCTTGACCTCCCAGCAGGATTGTCGGTAGGCTATGATGGCAATATATTGGAATCGCCCAAACGTGCCAGAAACAAATTTCTTATTTGAGAAGCACACGATTCAAAGTTGGTATTTCTATATGGGGCGCATCATTTTCCTCTGCTGTTCGCATCTGTACTGTGGGCTGAGATTGCAAAGGCCGCTACTATAATAAACCGAAAATTTCTAGATTAAATAAAGTCTCTGAAAAATAATTGAGTCAATTCGTAAATTCAATTTGCCTGTCGACGGCCGCCAACACATACTGATTAAATTCCGTGTCACGGCCGCACAAATTCCCTTCTAAGGTCGCAGGTTGCCCACCCCGGACTTATACCAATCACGTATACCGTAATGTTAACATCGTATCCGTTACGACTTCTCCGTATTGCTCTTCGACTAAACTATGAGCCTTATAAAATGGGGGAGGACGCCATTCCATGACATTTTCTAAAACGGGGTGTTTAAGTAAACAAAGGATTAGTGTCACATTTCCATATCAATACTGTCATTTGCATCCCAATTTGCAGCTTTTGGCAGTCCATGCGAACGAATTATGACCATTTGCACAACTAGGTACTTACTTACTTGAGTAGATTTAAAGTCAGTCAATTCTACTTCAAGTATCTTTATGTTGATTTTAAAAGGACTACTTTTACTCATACTTCAGTAGAGTTTTGCGTTGCTAATTCTACTTGCTTTCTTGACTGCTTTGACCACCTCTGGCTACAACCACGCACATGCACAATTCTGACGCATAGTCTCTGAGCTAGATTTTCTCATCATTCTGGTAGTTAATCGTGTGGCATGTTTGCTACATGTTTGACACCCGTGCTGTACATAAACATGTCCTGTATCCTTTCATAGCAAGCTCATCTATAATTACATGTCTTTATCTCCGTCACTGCAGATGTGAAGCAGACCAATTCAAAAGTGATTCCTGAAAGGCTGGTTCCGGCTGATCTCCGAGAAGATATCAAAAACAAATTTGGTAATCTTTGATATTGATTTGTCAGTGTCCATGCAGTACCGAATTCGCATGGACAACCATTTCGGTATATTGTGTGATCAACATTTATCGCATTGACTCTTTCTATCAATTTTGAAAGACTTTCACTAACCATTATCAAATACATTATTTTCAGATGTAAACCTGTTAAATGATAAATCAATCATAAATGAGTAAGTGACTATCCGATCCATAAATATGAATGAGTGACCTATCATTTATATTCATTAGGTTATCTAAGGAAGGAGGTAAAAACTCCGCCATCATGGACGTTCTGACCGGTAACTCTACCCTTGATGACATTTCCGACGATGATTTCAAGAATGTCCCTGTCAAGCTTCTGCAAGGATTTAAAGTTTGTGTTAAGAAATATTAAATAATTTTCTTGACTGCAAGCCGACACAACACCCTTGCATCAAACAGAGGGACGAGATTAAAGGACTCTCTGCTGACAAAGTTGCGGCAACGTTAGATTCGGATGTAGCCGCACAGGATCCTACCAGTTTATCGAAAATGCTGAGCAAACTAGATTTGAGTCAATTCAAAGACGCTTTGAAAATATTGTCCGACAAAATGGTATATGCGACATGATATTTTCGTAACACTTTTCCTTTATGATCGTCGGCGTCTGTTTCAGAATCAAACGAAAGGCGCGCCATGGCGTCCACCCATTAGCATTCAGAAAGTTGTCGCAAACGCCTTCAGTAGCTACAGGCATGGTGACGGAGAGGACATTTTAAACTCTTTTCTGAAGCATATGTGCCCATTTACAGCTGGGGTTGATTTTCGACAGATTGTGAAATTGCCCAGATTAGAGCCATATGTCGCACGCATGTGGGTATTCAAGATTTGACCAATTTTTGGTTAATAGTGTAAGCAGATTTACCGTTTGCTGATATTAATTTTTAGACTTGCGTGCTTTGATCGCTCTTATAAAGACTTGGATGCTTCCCAAAGGCAAGGTGTTGTCAGATGGGTTCGTTCAATGTGGAAGCTGGTGGATATTAGCGGTGAAAAATTAGATGGGTTGCGAAACTTTATTCTCGATTTTCCTCTTGAGGATATCAGGACCATTCTTGAAGTGAGAGAGGTTTGTTCCAGGTTATTGTCTTGTCTTATGTCTGTACACTAGCTACATGCTGCAGTCTGTAATCATCATCCAAAATTGAGGATTGAATGCAAAGCCTCAAGAAGTTGAAACAAATTGATATGGTACAGTACACTACTCACCCACCTACACATCCGTGAAAATATAAACGCATTAACTATATTCGCCCGATTTACGTCATATAAGGAGGTTGGTAAAGGTGACGGCTGCGCAATGTAAGCACAGAGATATGTTGCTATTACATTATTCTACCGTTAATACAACAACGTAAGCTGTGATCATTTCGTTTGCGGTCAATTTATTTGTGATGTACCAATGAAGAATCAGTGAAAATCAGTAACTGACTGGTTGCTCTCATAAGTGACACCGGTGTATCGCGAACAGTCCGAGCATACACAAGACAGCGATTTAATCGACATCTTTTACTTGATGACTTGAAATTGACTCGTGAATTTTGCTCCGAGTCACAAGTCAATCCACAATTCTGAAGCGTCGAGTCAAGTCATTTTTGCAAAGTGACTCGAGTCAAGTTAGGTCATACGAAAAAGTTGACTCAAGTCAAGTCATGACTCGAGTCATCCCAACACTGGCAGACAATGGGCCGTCCACAACGGTAGGCCTATAACGTAGGCCACAACCTGTAAAATGTCAAATGATAAGTTTGCCGACAGTGCAAAATCTACGATACAAACAAAATGCATTGGCAAAAAAATTATGACTTGGTAAACAATTTTGACATTTTTTGCCCTAACGCTACGATTTTGACAAAATCTTGACTTTTTTGAGATGTCATATAAAAATTGCTCTACTGATAAGGACTTCGATAGTCACCATTCTGCAGCCGTATTCCATCTTTGAAACAACATATCCTATGCATTTCATTGATTGCAAATTTGCAGCGAGGACTACGTCGCAGGTGGCTTCAAATAATCAGCACGATTCAATCCGATCGACGTGATCCACTCTTCGCACGCGATTGAAATCCCCACCCCACTGTCAGGCAACACGGCATGCCGTCTCAAATTACGGTGTCGAACATCATACACAGTAATGAATACCGATGGAGTTGCACTGCCCACTACACGTCCTGATAGATTGTAGCATGCTATCACCATATTCTTCGGCAAGTTGTTGCTTGGTGCATTTGAGAGAAATGTCAACTCTTTCTACAAGAGAAGCATATTTCCTCTTCTGCTGGGTATGCGGCACTCTGGATGAGGTAGCCCACAATTACGACATGTGTTCGCCTCTTTGCACATTGGTTTCCTGCCGATTCCATTCTGAACTTGCATCCGACAAGATAGCGTAATGGTGAAGCGTCCGGCTTCTTGATCGGTAGGTCGTGGGTTCGATCCCCGGCCGGGTCAGACCAAAGACCTGATTATTAACACTGGTATCCATGACTTCCCTGCTCGGCGCTCATGCATTGATACCATGGAGAGGTGGTGCATGACTTAGAAAGCCGTAAAGGCTATATCTGCACTTCTTTGTCCAGAGGCATATGCACGTCTTGCACTCATGGTATGCATATGCACAGATCGTGTGTATGTGTATCATGAGTCGGTGTATATGCGGCAACAAACATCAAGGACAAAAATAAACTACGTCCTTTCCGCCAAGGCTTGGTCACCTATGGATGCCGATTCCATACTTTGACATATGTCCACAGATTCCTTCAAACTGGGAAAGGATTTGGTTTGCATCAGACGTTTCCTCATTTCTCCTGATATTATGCCTGAAATATTGCGTGTGTTGTCAAACTCGTTTCAAAACAATGCTTGCAAAGTTCGTAATTATTGGCAATCTTCCTCAGATGCATATAGTATGAGTTAATTGCATTCTTCAAACTCAACTCTATCAAGAGCAACATTCCGCTGATCTCTCAAGTATTTATAGATTCGTTTTAGAATAACTTTGACCATTAGATCGGTTTGTTCGGAGTATTGTGGATAAATTACCTGGATAAGTGTGTCAAGTAATTTTGGGGTAAAGAATCCTTCAAGGTGGGATACTTGTTCGTAGTGCGGTAAACTCATTAGTTTCATAACTGTTGCATAATCCGCTGAAAATTGCTCCCACCCTCGGAAGTCTTTTATGTCAATGTCTGCCTCGAGCCATAGTGATTTATTCGGAGACACGTGACTGGGTGTTTTCTCCGAATGTTCTGAGTTAAGCTCAAGTTGCCCCAAAAGAGATGCAATGACTTCTTTGTGATCAGTTTCCGTGCCCTGCAACACCTCTTAGTGGTGATCTTCCAATCTCTTCAACTCATCTTCTCTTTGTTTTTCGTGTTTCACTGATTCTCCAATCAAATGTTCGAGCAGTTCCCCCATCTGTTTTCCTCTCGTAGCCATCTGTGATATATACTTTGTTTGTCCTTTCTTTAAGATAGATCCTGCCGACAACGCTATGTAATGTACTAACTTGAGAGTTTATTCATGCGAACATAACAGAAGGTCCTGACGTTCAGGGCAACAGATAACAAATGACTATCGTTGTTTGATTGTCGCAATACAACACAATTCTGTAATTGTAATCAAGTAATGATAATGTCCAATCACGATACACATCACAGATGCGTTAGTGGTCAGTGTTTTTTCCAATCGCAAACTGCTACATCACCGACTTATAAATACATAACATCTGCACTTAAGAGGTTCAAACTTAACTTGGTGATGAGACATTGTCCATGGGTCGCCAACTCAAAACGGGTCGCGGTCACTTTTCAAATTCCGTAGAGGCCGCGAACTGCATGAATTCAATATCGATAAAATATAGCCCACACAGTTTAATAGCCGCGTTTTCAAAACTTTACGTCAGTACAACGCTATGCTTTCCAACATGGACGACAGGCATGGTTGCCACAAATCAAATGATATTTTGCTAAAGAAATACAATACAATACAACAAAGAATATCATTATCATTACTTTCATTCTATTTTGAACTGTGACCTGCGCGGTACGCATGAGACCTGACAGCACTATTCAGCAAGTAAAGATTCGATATTGGGGTTAGCTAGACACGGTACTTGCTGGAAAACCCCAAAGCCCCAAGTCGTTTTCTAAGCGTCGTGTTCTTGGCAGTGTCTGGGCCATTGTATGTCAAGGCAATATGCCCATTCATATCAGCTTATTCTTCCTCCGTAGAATGCTATTACCAGAGGTGGTCAGTAACGAAGTACTTCTACTTTTTTGAAGTACTTAAGTAGTTTTCCTGTACTTCTGGTACTTACTCAAGTAGATCTGATTTTCCATACTTCTACTTCTACTTCGTAATATTTTGTGATCTACTTACTTACTTTTTGCTATTTTCAGTTTGTCAAGTAGAAGTAGTATAATCCATCAATCAGGAAGATAGCCTGAGGAATTTCGGGGCTGTTTTCACGGATTATCAACATTCAATTTTCATAGAAGTTGAGTAAAGCCCAGAATTTACGTCGCGGCTCGCGCTCAATGGATACGGAGTAACCATTATGATTTCACGAAAGCATCGGTGAATATAATTCAGGTAGCGGGTTGACGTGGTTTTGTTCACACCGGGTTTTCGCCCTTTGCCCATATGAAATATTTCATCACAGTATATATGGCTCATCACAACGTTTGAAACCGATGTTTCGCAATCTAGCATTTACTTATCATATTGTAATCTAGCAGTCCATGGCTTGTCCTAATATGGAAAGGTGGACGCTGACTTTTTTCAGTTTTAGAGCTGTTTTAGCATACCACCTGTGAAACTTTCTGTACTAAAGACATGAAATACATTTTCCGCTTTTAGAAGTAGTATTTATATTCTACTTTCAATTTCCCGTATCATATACTTTGAGTTCTAATTACTAACAGTTCTTTTGTCTGGATAACATACATGTTGAAGTATATTAGCAAGTGTAGCAATGCCATTAATTTCCATATTTTTTTTATTAACGTTTACTAATCACGCAAAGTGTTTACACCGCATCCTGTATACAAATTCTCCGTATTGCTCTTCGGCTAAACTATGGGCCTTATAATATGGGGCAGTGCACCATACCATGATATTTTATAAAACGTGCTGTTCGATTAAACAGAGGATTAGTATCGCATTTCCATACCAATACTATCCTTTTCATCCCATGGTGCGGACGAATGCTTGTGCTGTCGAAAATTGAATACCTCCTGCTCCTGATATGCATCAATATGAATCAAGCTCGGCACCTTCCGCATGGCTCAATATGCCCCTTTTGACTATCAAGGAGAACAAATTACGATCGTTTTCACAACTACTTACTTACTTGAGTAGATTTAAAGTCAGTAAATTCTACTTCTACTTCAAGTAGTTTTAGGTTGCTTATGGAAGAAGTACTTCTACTCGTACTTGAGTAGATATTTTCGTCGCTACTTCTACTTCTACTTGAGTAGCTTTCTTGACTACTTTGACCACCTCTGGCTATTACTATACTATTACCATCATCGAAGCGATATCAGCTAGTGAGGAATAGTGATGTCGGGCACAGGAGAGTAGCTTATTTTGAACAACAGCTACATTAACAATATTTTTAAACTGAAATCAATTTCAGCATTTCAAACAAAGCGCTTTACCGAGCTTTCTTCTGAAATCTCGAATGGGGTCGTGGGCCGTTTGTTGGTGACCCCTGACGTAGTCTCACAATTATCTCGCTGCACTCTTCAGTATTCCAAAGGGCAGAGCGGTTTTTAACCGGTGATGTGTGGCACACTGCAGATATGACGAAATTTTCCTTTTGCATGAGTTCATTTAATGTTTAGCGAATCATATCATTATGGTTTGAATATTCCCACCAGTTGATCCAAGTTAAATAATCCATATTCTCTAAAAAATGAACATAATGTGTATTGAGCAGGCTAGCTGTGCTGATAACTGCAAATAGATTTTCAACATGTTGTAATGACTCGACTCGAGTCAATTTGTGTCTTGACTCGACTTGTGCTCGAGTCATTATGCATTACTCGACACGTTCTATTAACTTATTCAAGCATCGTATATCAGGACCAATAATTGGTAGTCACAGAAACTGTCTTTTATCTGTTTGAATAAACATGTTCAGAGTGAAAAAAATGAGTACATTATGAATTGGAGGCCTTCGATATGACACAAAAAGTTTCACAGGAGCGAGTTGAACCTGACTAGAACTCGATACTGAACAGTAAACGCTCTGAATTTGGACTCGACTCGAGTCTTAACATTATAACTTTGACCCGACCCATTGCTCCCTCAGTTGGACTCGGACTTGAGACTCGGTGGTAAATTGAAAATGACTTAACTAGAGCCAAAAGTATAAAAGTGAAATTGACTTGTGACTTGGCCACAACCCTGGGTTTCAAGACGATATCTGGTGGTAGGTTGAGCCTTTTGGGTTTCTGAGTGAATACCATAATTCTTCAACATTTAGATACCAATGCATCGTAATTGTGGTGTCTATTACATATGCAGGTTGTGCGATATGTCCAAGAGGACTTGATTCATAGATTGGACAGCAACCATGAGGCGTTTCACAGCTTCGCAGGCTTTATTGCAAGAACCTTGGTGGAAGACGTTGGTCGTATATTTCAAGACCCATCAATAGTGAGAAGGTAAGTTATAAAATCAATTATAATGTAGATAAATTAGATGACAATTCTTGAAATATTTTTTAAAGCTGGGTTTCAAGTTATAGAATCACACAAAGGTATCAGTGATACCCAGCTTTAAAAAATGTTTCTGCTAATGCCATCATTACTTGATACCACATTTTCCCCTCTGAAAACTATATTATCGGAAACTAGTGGTGACGCCCGTTTCACATATAAAACGGTAATTTATGTTCAATATTCTTGGATACATATTCATACACCCGGTTATCGCAGGAAAAGTATTAATTGACGAAACATGCCACATCAGAGCTCAGCACAGTTTCCTGAGTCATCTTAGTTTTACCGAATCACATGCCCATCGGTGATTCTATGAAAGATTTGGCAGGTTTATTTACGCAAAGCTCCCCAGTATATTATGGCATGTTATCACAAAATAAGACTACCGGACGACCCCCCCCCCCCCCGATAACGTAAAAGCCTTCGTCCAACGCTCCTCTAGAAAAATATTAATTGTGGATGAAGCAACAGAATTAGTTGCATACATAATTACGAATGGAGTAATTTATTTGGTCACCATTGTCCAATCACGATTACGTTGCCCCAATTCACGTGCTTGGGAATTTTTATGACATCAGGTTGGAGCACAACACAGTCACAGTAAATATCTTTGCCGCATTGCTGTATTCTCTCGTAATCCTTACTGCTTTGCTTGCTGAATTGAGAACTTTGATCCATGGCATGATTGTATCCAAAAGTCAATAAATTATTTTGCTATAACTTTGATATATAGGATTTGATTAGGGCTGGAATATGCTATTTGGTATAGTGCTGTAATCGTTGGGTAGTTCATCCCACTTACATACATTCATAGTAGTACTTGAATACATATGTTACGTTACTGTGTTGTAAAGCAGGGTAAAGCACCTTTTTGAGTTGGCATTGGTATCTTCGTAAAAACAGCAATCATTTTCACCATTTGATAACAACATTGGACGGCTGAAGTCGGCTGTTTCTCAAATCGATGAGATCCGGGCTAATATAAAGAAAGTGGATACAAAAATCACATTGTGCGGTGCTGATATTTCATTCACTAACAACGTTAAATTGCCAATATATGCCATTCCTGATGCTACAGTGGTGTTGACATTCGGGTCACATCCATTTCAACATCATAGTCTATTGTGTTACTAATTATCGATTCATTGACTTATCTCCTGATTTTTACAGCTTGGGTAAGGTCACATGCTTTCTAAGAGTGGATAAGTTGCAGAACCTCGTGGACTCATCAGTGATAAGGCTATATCTGGATTATATCAAAAAGAATTGCAAGGACCGCGAGGACGAATTAGAAGACTCTTTGTCAGAGGTATTTTGCATAGCAAAAAACGTAGTGAGTGTCTTAAAACAGCGATTCAAGTATCGCATTGTTGGTCCGCAACTGTATACTTACTGCCCTCGAGTCGACCGCAACAAACGCAGAGTGCTGAAGCATTGTTTGTCAGGACACAATTCTTCATCACATTGCTAATATTATATTCAAAGTCATTTCAGAGGTGTGCCATTGACAGGACTAAAATGAAATTGTTATTCTTGCACTTGAAGTGATATTCGATTGATGCCGGTTTTATCTAAGTTCTTGCTCGGACTGCCAGCTCACTGGTTTGTTGGCCAGAATTTTGTGAATACTTAAGATTTTGCAATGTTATTCAACAATTAGTCGAGTGTGCAGATTAGGAATCCAAATCAGTCGTCGTGAATGTTACGCTTTTGCCAGTTTCCGAGGCTCAGGAAATTTTCGAGACTAATAAATGCAATTTGTCTGATCAGTGCAGTGGTGACGCCTCCTCTCGGCTGCAAAGATGCCAGATTTTGAAGAAAGAACTCAAAAAGTTGCAGAGAAAATCCTCGTCTTCAAGTTCTATATCGAAGGTGGCCCAAGCCTTTGAGAGACCAGGGGTGATGGAATATAAGGTACGCGACGGTGGTATTGTCTGCTTTCACCCGGTACTATGGAAATACTGGGAATAATACGAAGATTTGCCCCTCCATACGCGGTTGCAGCTACCTAGTAAGCTGATGAAACTTGATAGCAGACAGACTTCATTCTGTGAGAAACAAGGGATGAAAGTTAGTGCAATAGGTTGTTATATCAGCATAGATGAGTAGGTCCGATTGTCGGTGGGAGTTCGGAAAGCAGTAATTGTTGAATGGCAATGCCAAAAACTTCAGGAAGGTCGAAGTCTGTATTTCATGACACCATAGTGTCCTATATGGTGTCGACACAGGCAAATCTCACGCCTCAGTGAAATTGTATCACGTCACGATTTCCATTTGGCTACAGGCAATTTGACGGTCATTTTTGACCAGCTTGCCGAGCATTAAATTTGGTAAAACGGGTATCAATCGAAAGCTGACTCTGCACTGATTACGAAAATATAAATTTTATTCCGCTCGTGGCCCTGGAACTCCCATAATCAGCCTCGAATTTTTCATTGTTATGGAGATTGGCATTGGGACGCAACAATGCTGAACAATGCTGTCTGGCTCTTTTTCTCTTGAGCTACTCTCTCGTTTCGCCAGACAGCATTGTTGCGTCCCAATGCCAATCTCCATAACAATGAAAAATCGAGGCTGATTATGGGAGTTCCAGGGCCACGAGCGGAATAAAATTTATATTCTCGTAATCAGTGCAGAGTCAGCTTTCGATTGATACCCGTTTTACCAAATTTAATGCTCGGCAAGCTGGTCAAAAATGACCGTCAAATTGCCTGTAGCCAAATGGAAATCGTGACGTGATACAATTTCACTGAGGCGTGAGATTTGCCTGTGTCGACACCATATAGGACACTATGATGACACTGTACTGAATTAGCAAGTCATAACTATATTGATTCCCGTCTTTAATTTATTGTCAATTGTCAATTAGGACTCACTCAATCTGGAATGTTTTACGCTTTGCTCTAGACATACATTGTATTTTAGAACATGAAACTTGTGGTGAACACGTACCTTGAGGACAAAGACAAATCGGAATATAACTCCAGCGATATTCGCTCGGTTGCAGAAGCTTTCAGTGTTTTCAAACCGAAGGAAATTGATCAGATCCCGGATGAAGCCATCCTGGACAACCTCGATGTCTTGAAGAACAACACCAATCTTTCGCCGAAGCAGGTTAGCAAATTGTCGCCGCAGCAGTTTTGATCAAATAATGGTGTGTAGGCTTCTTATTCACAAATCACAGTGAATCCCACAATCAATATAAACCGTTTTGGAAGACATTGTAATGCTTTTAATAAAACACACTAGAGCACAGATAATTTTCCAGATAGATTTATAGGAATGATGGTGTTGGTTTTAGGGTCGAGTCGGTGTGTTTAAAGTTTCCAGAGTAGGTAAACTGAAAATGCCCCAGCGGGTACCAGACAGTGTAACATAGGCTGCTCCCGATATATCCGGCATAACTATCCGCAGTCAAGTCTTGTTTTCAATTTCAGAAACGGAAGCTCTTCAAAAAAATGGAAAACGCAGGGCTTGAAGTCTCGCCCGAGAGCCTCGTCAACCTTGGCGAGTTTGTGACGAGCGTGCGGCCGAAACAATTCAGGCAACTGGAAGCGACTGATATCGAAGACAGTCTCGAGGAGCTATCGAAGCATGCAAAAGATTTCTCGCGTGCTCAGAAGAAAGCCATAGTAGAAACGGTGAGTATTTGGTTACCTGTCGGCGTTCAGTTATCACTCGCCACCAAGATATTCTGCGGCAAAGCCGCTAACAACTTTGATATTTCATTTGTATGTGTATTTCCCATCTGGAAAGTTCTACATCTGCGGGTGCTTGAACTGGGTATGAGCAAAATTGCAGGGTACTAGGACGGATATAAATCAATGGTTCTTAACCAATTTGTTTTAAACCCTTGAAAATTCCAATGAAGAGTAAAAGTTTTGTCGTATACGATTTTGATGGATACTTGCTTCCAACCAAATCCATCATTTGCGATTTAATTCGAGCGAATCAACAGTGTACTTCTCTTTCAACTTCAACTCTATTTTCTTCACTTAGCCTTCATTGAATAACAGCGCCCCACCCAATAGTTGGCTTATCCCCTCCCCCACCTGTCAAGAATCACCGACTTGTTTTTCTTTTCATATTATTGTTTGTGTCAATATTGTACCGTATCCTAATCAGATGCCTTTTTTACCTCTTGTATTTGAAAATGAAGCGAGTGTTAGCAAGCCAGACCTTGTGGTTGTTTGCTTGCGTCCGTTCGAATTAAAGATAAGATCATACTTCACACTGTTACTGTTTGAAGAGCTTCTTTGAGGTACAGAACTTCAATATACAATTGAATTGTATATTCATATTGATAGTGATCCCAAATATTTTTGTCTGAAACTCGTCAGGGGTAATCGTCAGCAACTAGTAGAAAATTCAAAAGAACATTGTGTATTAACAATCGTATCACAAAGTATGACGTCACCAGCTGGGTGTCAGCCGAAAAAATTCGGGTTCATTTCAACATAAATAGCTATTCAACTGTTAGTGTTGTAATTGATTGAAAATGGTAGGACTGAACTTTCAACTCTACGAGTGAGAGTTGTTGGCATATAGTGCAACGAAGCATCAAAAGTGATCACTGATCGATGTAAATAGTCATCTCTTGAATAGTTCGCTAGGGAAAAACCTCTTTTAGATGGTCGTGGTAACCTAGGCCTGTGCTATGTCCCTCTATTGTGTGTTTATTGATTCGCGATAAAATAGACCGCAGACGGCACAGTAAGGTGAGGAAATATTGTTTCACTGCTAAATTAGGACATCACAGATTTTAGCCCAACTTTGCCTCTTACACTGGCCAACAAAAGAGTAAGGTAAGGTAAGGTAAGAGCGATTTTAGAGTATACCAGGGTGGTTTTAGTGCTGACAAACTTCTAAAACATTTAATAAAGGCTGTCCAGATGAAACGAAACCTAGCTTTAACAATATAAATATTAATAAAAAAATTGATCGTTACAGTTGAGTGGTGGCAATGTTACCAACATCCTTCAACAAGACCTCGGTGACCTGGCAGGCGAGATTCCATTGTCAGATTTGAAGAATGTTGACATACGGAAGGGTAATTTAGAGTCCATCGGCAAGCAAAAGTGGGACCGTGGACAGGTGGGGCAACATTTTTTTGTTCGTCCTATCCATGGAAACATGTCACGCTAACCCCGCATGGCACTGGTGTGCCTTAGGAGTAATCTCGATTGCAGCCTGTCCTGATGATTCATGAATGTCGTTAATTTCTGATTTCCTTGTTATGCATAGTGAATGATTTACCGATTCAAAAGATTTAATTCCTTGGACACAGAAGTTGTGGCTTAATGCCAAATTTATCTGTCAGTTCGGCAAAGTCCAATGACTTCTTCGCCCAACAATCAAAACTACATAATTACTACCAAATGTTCGGCACAAATTACATGAAAAACACATCGCTGTATCAAGTATGCCGGACCCTGACTGTGGAACAGTATTTCAACGATTATCATATTAAATACGAGTATATTATCTACTGCAGGAATCCTCAACTTTCCTCGTATAACGGGCCGCATTTTTACAGCAAAAGAGGCTGCGGGTCGCAGAACATTATTACCCTGCATTTGTGGGCTAGTATTAAATTTATGCTACTTTAGCCTATTGACCAGTCGTATACGGTCATTTAGTACATTGTTATGCGTTCTAAAGCTTTAATGGACACCGTTCGTAAGTTTACAGTTGCTGTTTCTGTGAGAATATGTAAGTTAATCTCTTCATAGAGCGTGGATTGCATTCGTTGCTCAAGTCGGTATATGCACCTTCAAACCCTTCCACCAGAGAAGCAAACTCTCTGTTTCAATGCGTGAGCGAGCAAATACAAAATCATAGTTCAATAACTTTTTGGTTACAGAGGCCATTATCACTTTGAGCTCTCAGTGATGTAAGAAGAAGTCTGGCGTTGGGGACATTTCTGAGCAAACCAATCATCCCTTCTCCTTTCCTTCCATGGCTGGAGCCCGGCACCAATAGTTACAGAAGTCAACTTTTTCAAGTTGATGTTTTTCGCCGGTCGTTTGACCTGCCAGCATTTCCTCTGCAAATATGTCCACTCTGATAAAATACACCCGGATAATTAGCTATGCAATGTCTGTGGAGTCGGTGGATTCATCCAATGCTGGGCTAAAGTAGTCTACAATGTGTTTCAGAACATGCGATAAAAGATCGACTCACATTGCTGTTACTCTTCTGGTCACGGTTGAATCAGACATTGTATAGCTCCGAAATTTGTCAGATGATGCTGTCCTTGCTGCTAAGTTACAGAAACATCGAATATTCGCACAGTATTTTGATGTTTCATTGAAATCACACCTTCTCTAGAAGATTTCTTCCCAGGTTTAGCGATATTCTAAGTAATTTTGAGCAATGCCTCTGTTACGTCGTCGGCAATTTTAACAAAGCCTCGGAATATGGATTGCTGGGCTTGACACCTAGCTAACAATGTTTTTCTTAAGATCAGGCAATATGTATAACTCCAGATGAAACTGTCGTGGTATCAGTTTATGCTTATACGCTTCGTTACGACAACTGTTCTTTGACAAATATGACACATCGGTTTTCTATTCATATCTGAGAAAGCAAACCCAGTTTTCACCGTTTAATTTGCCGTTCCTTGTTCTTGTTACTGTTCAAACCATTCGCGGTGAGTGAAACACTGTTCAAAAGTGCACTACGCAGAGGGATTCTGTTGAACCAGAGTCCAGCTGAATACCGATTCGAACCAATACCAATCTAAACTCGAGCATATATCAAGTAACCAGAACACATCAAAGAATGAGTAATCAACCGAAATAGAGACGGTGCGATAAGAGAGCTAAGTAGCTAAAATAATATGTAACAATACCGTTCCAGGCCAGTAGTAGTTGCGTTCATTATGAAAGAGGTCGCCGGCCGCAAAATAGACGTCTGCGGGTCACGGGTTGAGAACCCCTGGTCTACTGAGTAAATGGATACTAGTCAGCGGAATCGAGATTATCAGACCACGATCTGACATATCGATTTCTGACACATGCCATATGTCCTTTTATGTTATTTTCTATTACTTTTCATTCAGTGTGCATGCCTCTTATTTAGAAGAGGCTATTGCTGATCAAAAGGCTAGAGTCCAAGTTTTTGACACCTACCCATCTTTTCATTATATCGCAATATTGTGATGTTTGTGAATTGAAAGAATATGACTGACTGATATCCGACTGGTTCAATTCGCTTGCAGGCAGCCAATCTTTTTCGTAAATACAAAGAAAGCGTTGGGATGAGCAACTCCACTATTTCAGTCAGCGATATTCGGTATGAATACTTGTGGTACGCAGCCTGGCATAGTATTATTCATTCCGTAATTGTAGTGAAATGGGTCATACCTCGGTCGGACTTGCTTGCAAGGATATCAAGGAGATTATCGACGAGGAAGCATACGAAGCGGCACAAGCTTTGGTTGAAGAGACCGAATCCTCGCTAACTTTGGACATGGTGAGAATATCTAGTTTTATGTCACTAATGTGGTTGCTCCTCACAAATATCAAATTGAAATGTTATGTTTATTGAATCGACGATGAACGACTATTTGGACTTGAAATCTAAGATGGAATACTTGAGATGGTCAGTATTGAATGAATACTCATTATATCAATATTACGATTTACAAATTCTACATCAAGTTAACATGTTAAAGTTTCATATTTTTGCAGTGTAGACGCTAAGCCGGTGCGTTTCTCAAAGTTATCAGTGTGTATTAGGGTTTTGTCGCAGTCGTTTGGTTGAAAATGCGCGTTTTAGATCGGATGCATCGCGAAAAAGCTTCTCAAATCCCTACAAAACATACACGGCGCGGATTACATGTCAAATGAAACGGATTCTGACCTTGCCACGACCTTGGAATACATACCGGAGGACATTGCCATGATGATGCCGCTCGAGCAACTGGAAATGGTGCCCATGAACGCGTGCATGGCCTTGATGGGAAATATCGGCAGGGCCAACCTTGACAAGATACCGTTGTCAAAGCGGGGTATCCATCGAAGACGGGTGTTGGCAAATATAACATTGCTTTGCATTGTGAGTTTTTATCGTTTTAGTGGATGATTTTTCGGGTGCCTCTGATGATGTCACATGTCACAATGTTGAAATAAAGTGATTACGCGTCGTAAAAATTAGAGGTTCTTGAGATCTTCTATTTGGTATCCCCTGGTCTAAGTGTTGTATGCTTTGCGCCCCCCCCCCCCCCCCTTCCCAAAAAAAGTATAAAACAATATGTGCGATATATGAGATAGAGATTACCGTAATTTTCCGAATATAGTGTGCCCTCATGTATAATACGCACCCTTAAAATGACGTGTATATTCTGGGAAAAGCCTGTACCCATGTATAGTACGCATCCTGCATTCGCAGTAAATGATTGCATGAATAGTTGCGGTTTAGTATTCGATGTTGTTCTGTTTTGCGATGTCACTGTCGAACAATCATGACATAATTACCGCTAATCATAATGCAATTAACGGCATTGTCTCTAAACGAGAGTAGATAGTAGCCAAAGCCTGTGAGGTCGGCGACGCGATAGCTCAGGCTAGTGACATACGACATCTTGCTCACGAGGCCTATTACAATTACAGATGCGATTGCTCAGGCCAACGATTATGTAGAGCGCACCAGTCCTGTTGGAGATGCGACTGATTACGCAAGCGATTATATCTTGCGCACATGGCCTCTTGTGTATGCGATTGTTAAGGCCTGTCGTTGACGCGATGAATCAACAAGGATTGCCGCGCACGCTTGTAGCAATCAGCGACCTAATTTCGCTCGCGTACAAACGGCAAAGCAACTCAGCAAGAGATCGCGTGCTTTGCAGAAGACTCTCATTAATTAGAAACACGGTTTCGTTAATTGGCAACACGCTTCTCTATTTGGCAGCGGGTTACACTCTATTATACGAATTACGGGGCCCAATAACTAGAGGTGATGCGCAATTTAAACAAGCATGAAGAAAGGTGTGATTTCAAGTTTTTGATCGAAGGACTTTTTTTGAAGGCTTGCTGTACCCATGTATAATACGCACCCCCCTATTTTAGGGCAAAAAATCGGTAAAATTTTGCGTATTATACATGGAAAATTACGGTACACTTTGGTGGTGTATGCTTCCTTGTGACTAAATCCTTAGTTTAGAGTTCGATTCCGGTGAATTAGCCACACACTTTTCATTCAACTGCAACTTTGTTTTCCGGGGCTTACTGTGTTTTAATCAATTCAATTGGACGCATCAACATTACGCTATCTTGCTCAGTTAACTGCAATGATTGAAAAGCCTTGTTAGAATTTTGATGATGTTTCTTTGTGTCCCACAGAATATTGGGTAAGAACAACTGATTTATTGTTTTACCGTTACTGAAGGATGAAGTAGCCGACAAGATAGCGTAATAGTGGAGTGTCCGGCTTTTTCATCGGTAGGTCGTGGACCCTCAATCCCCGGCCGGGTCAAACCAAAGACCTGATTGGTAACACTGGTATCCATGGCTTCCCCACTTAGCGCTCAGCATTACCGGGTTAGCATGGAGTGGTGGTGCACGACTTTGAAAGCCTTACTAGGCTATTTCTGCACCTTCCTTGTCCAGTGGCATATGCACATCATGCGCTCATGGTGTGCATATGCACAGATCCGGTGTATGCCGTATCACGAGTCGCTGTATATGTCACAAAAACATCATGGACAAAAATAAACAGCCTCCTATTCCTATGCAATCGATGCTTTTCTCATTATTCTATTCACATTTAGGAAGGAAATCGTTCGCCAGGTTTGAACCAAACTGTCAGCCCTTCTGAGGCGCTTACTTTTGGTCAGTTAATGTGCGACTTGGATGTAGAACGGTGGGAGAATTTCGAATTGGACTCTTTCATCGAGATGCTGCCGGAGATTTCGAGTTGCTTTTACAGGTTTCGTAATTTCACAATGTTTCTTCTGGACGGCTTATAAATTTGACTGTGCGGTAGCTTCATGCGATACTTGATATGGTGTAAAATACTTCTTACTCAGTACAACAAGCAAACCTAAATTCTCTGGAAAGGATGTGACCTGTATGTAGGAACAGGAGATTTTTGTATTGCTCTTTCTGTTATCACAACAAATGTCAGACTTTGTGTATGTTGTGCCTTCCATTGACTACATTTCATCTGTTAGACGGCCTATCGACTTGTCTGTGAAATAGGTGATGTAATGAGTAGGCGAACTAAGATTCATTAATTATTATTAACACGGTGATTGCTATAGTTTTGTGTGCCTATCGACAGGTTACCAGAGCAAAACCTTCGTCATATAACGCGTCGTATCACCGACAAATATGGAAATGACACATCAGCCTGGACACCGGACGTTGTTGAGACGGTTGGACGGATGATAGCTCTCTTCGATGCTGAACATATCGATTCTCTTACAGAGGTCTGTTCAATATCATTCAATATAATATAATTGGAGTATTTTTTCCAGTCATCAGGCTGCATTTTAGACCTCAAATAGTCCAGATGGAATGAGCCCATGATTTGGGCTAAAGGGAAGACCTTTTTTTAGTTATCAGCTACTCAAATTTCGCGGTTAGGCTTCTCAGGATTTTGGTTGTGTTTAATTACAGTACCTCGTTGCGCAGTTCAAACTTTTTCTTGGTGTATGTCATAATACAACCAAAATTACCCAAAAGAATTTGGGCTCTGTGCTTACAAAAGTTTAGGAACAATTGTGTGGTGGCTGGTGGTTCATGATCAACTGAGTTACCTATAATTAAGGTCAAGTTAGGTTCAAGCTCAATTGAGAGACAAATAGGTTATGGAGTGAGAAATAATTTAAGACCGGTTGGATTCAAGTTTACATGCGTGGCGGCTTGTGTCTCTCGAAGGAATAGAGTTCAACTGTATTATTGCAAACTTCATTTAACGCTGCCTTTTAAAATCAGATATTTATACGTGGTTCCGTTTGTGTCTCTGCAAGGCGAAACTCGCGATGTCGTCCGAAAGACAGATAACTTGATTGTCCTTGTTCACTGTCGTTTGAAAGATATGCGACTGCGATGTTTAGCATAGTCTGTATTATTGCACTGCCGAGTGCCGCCTAATTGCACTATTGGAATCTAACGAAGTTTGTTTAAAAGTCTCCAAAGTCTCCATTGCTTTCATGTATACCTTGTCCAAAACAGGTAGTCTGCTACTTTTAACCAGTTTCATACAACACTTGCACCATTGCAACGTACGCCGCTGCCTACCCCTACTGTAAACTATAGCAGAACTGGGATTCAAATTCTTTTCGCCACGGTTTTCATTTCGCAGTTCTCTTTTCAGTGGTTTTCTGGAGTGTAGGGACGATCTGATGATAAAATGCACTTGCAGGAAACAGTCTTTGAAGTATTGGACTCGATCGCGCCTCCTCAACTTGACGATGACGCGTCCGCTTATCCATTCATGAATTATGACACTCTTTATAAGAAGTTTCGGGACAGTGTTCAATCCTATGGGGAGGTCTCACAGGGGGCGAGGATAATAGGGGCTAAACCAGTTCGTCGCAAGAAAAGAGATGGTAAGCTTCTTTATAGTATTTTATATAGTCTTACCATGTAGTGTTGGGGCATCAACTTTTAGGGCGGAGATAATAAAGTTGTATTAGCAATGAAGTCGATTATCGCATTCGTCAGGATTTATCAACCCAGGATTAAGGAAACCTGTTGATCGCAGCGCATTAAGTTAGTGTTAATCTCAGGATTTAACGAACTGGAACCAACTATAAATAGGGATGGTGTGAACCTCTGAAAGGTTCAGGTTCGCTTGAACGCGAACCTTTTTGAAAGGTTCTGTGTGAACGCGAACATGAACCTCATGACGTCACGTGACGTCATATTGCTAATTCCAACCCTACATTTGAGTGAAGTTATAGCCTACATTAATGTACATGTACACGATACCTAGCGACGACTCGAGCCAGATAATACCACAATTCTAAAGTAGGCATACATATTGACGTTCTCAACGTCGCCAAATGTATCAACTGGGACAATCAACGCCTTAACGGTCTAGGCCAGACCGGACAATGTATTGGGCGTCTGAGGATTTGCTACGTTGATATTGAGCAGAGTGTAAAACGGGTTTCTCTACTTGCTACCGATATTACCCCATTAACAAGTTAGCAGTAGCCAATACCCCAATCGCACGGATGTGGTTTTGGGCTATAATGAACATGAAATCATGATTGACCCCATACGCCTGCTATATTTTTTAGATCAGACAACGATATCAATTTCATTGGTTGGGTGAATAAGCATCATTCGCCAACTACCTACGTGTATTGTATTTCGCTCTGGATGTTGTGTGATTGCGGGTCAAGCTCACAGCAGAGAATCACTTAGTATTCGAGCAAATTTTTGTAACAAAGCAAGTAAAATTTTTGAGATTGTCAAGATGCGTGCTCGTTTAGTGTTGATTATTATATTATGCCAGCGCCATGGATATAGTGGACCGCAGTTGAAATGCAATAAATTTCAACCAAAGATGTTACAATGAAGTGAAAATTGTAATATATGAAAAGGTTCACAGTGCAGAACCTACCAAGGTTCGTTTGTGAACGTGAACCTCTAAATCTCTGAGGTTCACACACAGAACGCGAACGTGAACCTCTCGTTCACACCATCCCTAATAGATAACTACGTACACCTGCGTACCATTCCTACGCACAATATTTCCGATACTGACCGTGCCGATTGTCTACTAGGTATTGGCTTCATTAAACAATCAACGAATTAAGTACCCATCATTGCAAAGCGATATCAATATTCTGTACTCCGTTTCTTAGCTGTACCGTACTAATTGGACACAACTTTCAATTGGCGATGATGATAATTCTACCTATTACAGTGGCAGTATCGTTATCAGGAGGCTGCTGTTTCATTCCACAAATTGACAACTGACTGCCTGTAACGCGTTTTCCCATTATGATGCAACAGATAACGCCACTTGATTGAAAACTCGGGACACCTCGACTGACCATCGCGCGTAACCTTTCCAACTTTCTGTGTCGCGATTAGCAGTATTTAATCACGTGATTAGCATTATCCCGGATCATCTAACTTTATTGTCTCCGCCCTTAGACTTTAAACTAGTGTTTCTTAACTGGCTGGTCACAACCGTTTTAAAAATTATCAAGTTAAGTTCGTGTTATTATTCCACAAATACTATATTCGTATTGCCCAACATATACAACTTCAATTTTTCGACTCACTCACGCCATGAGCGAACGTCAGTTAAGTGCAGTACGCTGAATTCGTAAGAGAGAAAGAACTCTGACAGGTACATAGCAAGAGCACGTGAATCGCACAACCAATCAGGCGTACATTGAAAAAGTACTCCTGCTTTATCTGAATGCTGAAGTAGGTTTGCCGACGTGGACTGCTCTCTAATGTCATGTTTTTTAACTGCCCATACAGTTTTTTACGCAAAATTACTAACCTATTATGTTGTAGATTTTTTGAAATAGAAATCATTTTTATGACTGAAATTGGTATATAACAACCAGGTGAAATAGCCTAGCTGTAGCACGGTAACTGAATATATTTTCGAAATTTGAACCTGTCACTAGTTTCATTACTGATTTTACGTTGGTCACGAAAATGCACTGTGAAATTCCGAAAGTAGCCGCTTAACTACTTGTGATTGAGTAGAAGTTGATGACATCACTTGTGCTTGTATTTGAGTAACAATGTTGACTACTATCACCTAATCTATGTCATATGTTATAAGCCGTTCAAAAGGTTGGCCAGTAAACTCAGATGGAGGTCAATTAGGACATGAGTTATGTGCCACTCAAAAAGGAATCCTTTCTCTCTTTATCCCATCTACCGTTGCCCGGAATTGCTTGTTGCTGGTCCAGAATCACACGCATCTATAATTCCACCATGGTAGAGTCGTGTGCCCCAGCGTCTTCGACTGTAGCAATCCACTGACGAAAAATGAATTGAAATTTGTCAGAAATTCCACCCAAAACGATAAAGTTATCAGGTGAACCACGGAATGTACTCATAGAAGTCGACATCGGCTATAAAAAGGTTTTATGAGCCGATGTTTTCTTATCCCAAAATTAAATTACCTGGATCTATATTATAAAATGCTCTCTCAAAGTTGTCAATTTGGCTATGATTGAAGTTTCCTGTAAGATGAGAAAATGAGACAATCTATATCAAAATTATACTTATCAAAAGTGCTTCTAGTTTTGACTAAAACACGATTTCGAAATAGCAGGATCTTTGAAAATTCCAAAATGATTCTCTGATAACTAATCTCTAATGAACCGTCATCTGATTCAGTGACCGCTCCTACTTACGATGACATCGTGCTCTTGGGCGCCGGTAACGTCGCATGGAGCGTTGAAGAGCTGGATGCTATCTCTGCTGAAGATTTTGCTAACGCTCTACCCATCCTCGGTGCTATAAAGAAGTGGTCCAGTGAGCAACAATCTACTCTCGTCGAGAAAATCAAGACGGTAAGCAGGTTATGGTGAATCTAATATCAATTCTTTGTATTGTCCTTTCAAGAGTTTTGATTTGATTTTTCAATTTGATCAAGTAACACAGTACAACCAGGCTGTTATCATTGGGATCCGGTGATCGTCTGATCATCTGCAGCCTGGGTTTAAAGACTGCATTTACTATTTCGCCTCACAGCAATGAGGAACTCTAATTTCTGTGTTAACGTAATCGTGATACAGCAACTCTGTTCATTCATAAATCAATTATATATGCTAGAATTGTGTATAGAGCCTATTCATAGGAGAGAGTGTGTGCATTGTACTATGTTCATTGTTCATGCAGCCAAAACAGGGCTGCCCGTTGCAGATTACAGTGACCTTCCTGGACCTTTATATAAATTCTTACTCAACTTAACTAGAATACAACACATCAGAAAATACCGAATGTTGCTCTGTAGGCCTATTAATGAATTCGAATGGGACTGTTCTGACGTTGTAACCTACCTGGTACGATTACTGGGAAAGTAAATATGTTTCTGCATGCGTTCGAGGTTACTATAATGTTTTTATCCAAAATTGAAAATGCATAAGATACATTGTAACATGCAGTGTAAAAGAGCTGATTTCTTTTCAGGGATATGGGTCGGCAGATTCATGGAACACCACGGTGATCGGCGATGCTCAGCACTTGCTGAAAGGTCTAAACAACACAGAATTGGACGGTCTGGTGATTGATGATATTGAGATATTTGCTCAACTTTCCGACGTAAACTTCACCAACTCCGAGGTTAGAAATATCTTTGAGATTTACGTTTAAAAGTTCCTTACCTAGTCACATCGTCTGTGATGACAAATGATGACAAATGCATATTATTCTGAATTTTAAGGAAACCACAATACATGTCATCTGCAGTACAGGGTGTTTGGAATATTTAGCTAAATGACACTGTTCTGGGTATTACACAGTCCGGGGATACAGTTATTATATTGATATTAAGTGAAATCAATACCTGGCTGATTCAATCGCAGGTCGATTCGAGTAATATGTAATATGATGCATACATACCAAAAGTGAATTGGAAACATCAAAGATATACCTTTCATACGATATCACAGAAAATAACGCCAGTTACCGTTAGCTATATAAATGTTTTCTATTTTGTTAATCTTCACGCGTGAAAGTGCTCTGGGTTGGTCACTACTACAAAGAGTCGTGTCTCCCCGAACATGCCTAGTGTCATAGAGCATGCTATGATCTCTATGAAGACTTCAATGGTGGGAAGATAGTGCCGAAATGGTCATTCCCACAGAATAATTATTGCTTTTCTGGAATGGGTATCAGTGTGTGTAATTTTGATACTGGAAAAATTCGACGCCTCTGACTCAACTCATCATTACGATCAATATTCTACTCGAATTTGAGTAGGCCTACTCAAACCGTTTGCCCGATCCTATCGATCATGCATAGAGAAAGGGAGAGCCCTATGATATTCTTTTTCGCCTGCACCATCGAGATGCTTTTGATGACGGAGATGCGATACAACAGTTAGGTCACCTAGTCTGGACCCCCGTTTTTTCTCCTCCATGCTATGTGTGGATGCTGAACGCCAACCTATATTGACCGTAGAAGGAAATTTATGCGGCCGTGGACACGTAATTCAATTTGTGTGGGTTGGCGGCCGTCGACATGCAATTTGAATTTACGAATTCTCTCCCGATTTCTTGAGAGATTTTAATTGATCTTGAACTTTTTTCGCACTGCGCGCGATTCAATAACCTCATTATTTGATATTAATATAATATAGTAGCGCTCTTTCCAATCAGCGCCCACAGTACAGATTCGAATAGCAGAGGAAAATGATGCGCCCCATATTGAAAAACAAACTCCCAATCGTGTGCTGCTCACAATATCGACAATCCTGATGGGAGGTCACGAAATAACGGGCATGCAACAAAGTGAATTATAACAGTTGGCCCACCCGAAGACGGGTAGACGTATCATCATCTATAACTTGCCCCAAATTTTAGAAAACACCCCCTCCATCAACTTCACCAGTGACTATGATCACATGTGCTGAGAAAGGATAAATGCTTGATAGTAATACGGTATATAAAACTACTAATATTGGTGACGAAATACACTAGTAAAAGTGAAAAAATTTTCGCGCTTGGCGCGACTATGAATAGTCTCGTAACATGGCCACGCAGTCACCACACGCGACTTTGGTGCGTATAGTAAGCGTATAAGATTAAATAGCTTAGTCTGAAGTTCACCGGCCACTGGCACTTTAACATGGGTGTTTGGCGTTCAGCTAGTTTGTTACGACCATGCCATGGAATGAGGCTGTAGGCTATATCAGTAGTCGAAATGCGGCCGTGAATGGCAAAAAGGTTGGCCACCCCTGGCCTAGTGGATAGCTGCTGATACCAGTTTTTGAGTCTTTGGTCTCACCCAGCCGGGGATTGACGATCTACCGATCGAGAGCAGCACGTAGCATCGAGGAAAGTAGTTTATTAGCCATCTGTTAAGGTATAGCTAGGATTTTGGAATGAAAAGGTAACGAACAAATCAGGGTCCATGTAGCAATCCAGAGTGCAAGCATCCGGAATTCACACATCAACATCAGCAAACTGTTTTAGTTTACTTTCAGAAGGTTCAAACTATAGAATGGGCGTCCAATTATCTGTTTACTGCTTCAAATCTTGAGTCATCGATTTCATGGCATTGACGTTGGCTGCTATTTTTGCAGAAATACATGTTGGTCGAGGCGTATTTGGAAGGAGCCAGCACGAATTTATCAACGTTGTTGAGCAGTGACCTGGCAGGATTCGAATCTCTCGCTTGCGGAATAAATGAGGCAGAACTTGCCGACATTCCCGACGCCGTCATTCAGTAAGGAGAATCAGAGTCAGACTCATAGACAGGAATAAAGCTCAGGGGCAGAGGAAGTGTTCAACAACGCATATATGTCAAGTGTTGTCATTATCATGATGCAGAAAATTATTTTTCTTTGTCAAGTTGTTTTCTCGTTCTGTTGCGTCCATGATCTCACCTTACCGAGCAAGATTGTGTGATGGTGATGCATGCGGCTTTTTGATCGGTAGGTTATGGGTTCGATCCCCAGCCTGGTCAAACCGAAGACTCTAAAACTGGTTGTCCCGCTCGGCCCTCAGCATTCAGGGATAGCATGGAGGAGAAAAATCATGGTGGTGCAAACACAATCAGTGTAATAATTGTACAAAGCAATTTATCTTACAAATCATTGTATTTCATTTTGGGGCGATGTGCGATTAAAACTTCATCGCCCTTGTTGTGGTGTACATGCTTTTGAATGTGTGCTAATAACTTGAGCTCAATAAGTGTCACGGAATAAATTAATCTACACGTTGTTCGACTGATTATTTGATTAGTTGGAAAACTCAATGTTGCATAACAATGAACATCTGAGGAGAGTGTTGGTGACGATTTTCGATTCAATGCACATCGCGCAGAGAGCTATTAATTTACGAATTTTCTCAAACAGTTTCTCATAGTCCATAGCACCCATGTCCCGCGTTTACTTTCAGCGCCCTTCATTTGCCCAATTTCTAGCTATCACCCCCTTCAAGATTGTAAACGCCCCCGGGGGCACTGGTGCCCACTTTCGGAATCACTGGCACAAGGGTTCGTCATTTTAATGAAGATTAAGAACCACTGTTCTAGAAGTTTGAAGACGTCCACCTGATTTTCATGAATACCCCTTACAGAGCGGCTTTGAAAGATCTCGGGGAGCTGGATTGTTTTTCCCAAGATCAATACGATTACCTGAAAGCTGTGGCGGTATCAGGTCGCGACTCTCCGATACCAACCGACCCCGAGTTATATGAAATGGGCTCGATTGCTGGTTAGTCCTAGTTGCAGCTTGAATCTGAGATCGTTTTGGAAATGTACATTTATTCTTTTCAGCTGGGTTGACGGTGAATGATTTGAAGAATCTTTCGGAAGCGTCCATTGAGTTTATACAGCCGATTGCCTTCTCAAACATGATGCCAAGCAGAATAAGGGTAATGACTCTCATGTTTAAATATAATGAGTCGTACGTGCCATTGAGTGAAATTTGTGGCTTTGACTTCCAATTGACGAAAATGTTTCATCTCCTGGCACAATACCTGAACCGCAACGTTCTACCTTGAAATAAAAGGCAGCAAATCATTGGGAATACTATACACATGGTGCTGGTGATCTGGGTATATTTACTGATATACTTTCAAGGTCGAGTTTTCGTGTTTCATTGATATGCCGTCAGAAATAAAAGGTCGACCTGTACATGAAAATTTTGTACCCGCATCCACATATCCACAAAGAATATGATGCCAGTTACGGTGATCAAAAATAATTTTACAATTCAACTAGGGATGTGAATGTGGAAGGGGTGACATTTTCAGCAGTAAAGTGACTTCCCTCATCCTGTAACTATTATAATTTACTCACTATATGTTACCTGAAGTGATCACTTACAATAGTGGTTGAGCAATGATATCAATAATCATACTTAATTACTCATACTCGTACTCGTCGCGTCAAACGTTACAATCAGAGAAGGACTTTTGTGACTCAGAATACAGTGACTTGGTACAACCACGGACGCAACAAACTATCAAACTTGGTATGAGAAGCAGTATAATATAAAAAGTTCGCAGCTTGCGCTGCGTAACTTATTTAGACATCTAAGTAGGTCGGTATGGCAACTGTCATTGGCATTATGTTGCCTAGTTGGTTACATTCTGTGTCATCTTGGGTATCTTTTTATATGCTATTATCGCCAATTAAATGTGGCGAGTATTAAGTAGTCGTAGCCTATGCTTCACAGCTGTAATCCAATGGATTCTTCGGCGATTGCACATTTCTACTGCTGCGGCTACTGCTACGGCATTCATCATGTTAAAGTAGCTATTGATCTGTTCTATTTCGAAGGTATATCTGACGCTGATTATATTAGACTTTGGTAATGACATGATCAATATAGCCTAGTTATCAGGAGTAGGCCTATGCCCGAAACCCGGATTAGGCTGTACTGCTCCAATGCTCTGATGTCAGATCAATCTTTGCAAAATTCTTAAATTCTACCTATAATTGTGGTACGTCAAATGTCGCAAAATTATAACGCGACGAGTTTTTACGATGTTCTGATGCATTTGTACTCTCGCATGATGTCTACAACTAATTATATTGACGAACTATGCCAAGTTAACCAACAATTTTATTCAAATATTTAAAAATGTAATTTTTGTCGTGCCAGGCGTGAATTCATAATAGTAAATCACATTTTCACGATGCGTGTGGAGTGTGGGTCTGCAAGGTCCCGTCAAATATGGCTTACCTACTTGGAAATACATTGAATTCCCCTATTATTGGTGCTGCGGCCGGCGGCGCCATCAAAAAGTAGGAAATTGGCCCGCGAGCACATTTGAGTTTGAGACCTCTGGTCTAGTGCCTGATGTCACAGTCTAGTTCAGTGGTTCTTGACCTGGTGGCAATTTGAGGATTTTTTTGGGGTACATTGACGTTTTTTATATACTTATAACGCTGCACTGAAGTATTTTCAAACATATAAATATGAATGTAGGCTAACAATTTTTGTGAACTTGTATATATTTCATTTCACTTAACGCACCATGCCTTCTGTGATACCATAGTAACCATTAGTGATTATGAATAACAGGGCCGAATGTAGTTTAGTATAATGCTAGCTGCTAGGTGAATCCAATTTATTTTGAAGTAGTGTGGATCATATATTGTTGCGCATGCTGGCAAATTGAAAGACAGCAAGGGCCATCTAAGTTTAGCTTTGCACCTATAATGCAGTAACAATAACGTAGAAAAATATACTTGTTAGCATTGAAAAGTGTAGCGGTCTAGTCTAGTCAGTAAAATTAAGTCTCAAATCATCAAAATGCCTTCGAAGAAACGAGAGGAAGATTTTGGAACCTTTTGGGTTCGCCGTCAAAATGAATAACCAATCTTTGTCATAATGGCATTGAACTTTCCGATTGAATTTCCTGCAACTTATTGCTGTGAAGTAGGATTTTTTGCAATGGTATCTATCAAAACGGAATAAGTTTGCGATTGGCAATTACCCGAGATGCTGTCTGTTATCCTCCCCTTTGCCTAGATTTGATCACTGGATAATAGGAAAACAGCATCAGCCTTCCTATTGACTTGATATTTTTAACAGGCATTTAAGTGTACATTATGACATCATCCGTGTGCTGCTTTACAATTGATTGAATGCAAGCTCTAATTTGTCCTATTTTGAAGATGGGTAATTGCATCCTGTCATTTTCCTCTTGGGGGTAACGACATGAAAAAGGTTAAGAACCACAGGTCTAGTCAATGTTAATCCATATATTTGACCATCCTTTTTAGACTCTAGCTCTTCGTTTTTCACCGTCCTTTTTTCATTAACAGTGATACATCACTACTAAACTAAAGTTGCTGCCTTGATATCATAGACTTCGCTGTCATAGGTTGTTTTCGACTATAAGTGAATACCTGTAGGTTGATTCCTAATTTTCAAAGGATACATAAAATATCAGATCCACTGGTGTTTTATTGTAAAATGGAATAATGTTTTTCAGGATGGACTGACCTCTTCACAATTACTCGCCGCTGGAACTGGAAACATTGAGGTTTTCTTTACTTCACGTGTTTTTGACGAGCTGACCCTGACACAGCAGACTGCCTTGGAGGAAAACGCGGGTTGGTTCACTAATGCCATTCTTGATTGTTGAATATCACGAAAATATAGTAGCCAAGTATATGATGGACGTCGGATGATTTTTTTTTGACATGTCAAAATAAGTCAAAATATTGTCAAAATTGAAGCGTTGGGTCAAAATATTGTCAAAATTGTTTACAAAGTCAAATTTTTTTGATCTCTGCATTTCGTTTGTATCGTAAATTTTGCACTGTCGTTGATCTTATCATTTGATATTTTACAGCTTGTAGCCTACTTTATAGTCCTACCGTTGTAAATGGCCCAATGTTTGCTCATTGCGAATCATAAACGGTCGAATGAAACCAATAGGTTGACATGGTGTTACGGTCAACGTACCGCAAAATCCTAACTGAAGCAAAACTGCTTGGGCATTGCATGGTTCTTATATCAAAAAGCGCATGATGAAAAATTGTGATGTAGACAACATTGTCAGAATGAAGCAACACGGTGTGTCACCAGCAGTGTACGCACAACTTCAGTGTTGTCTGCCAGCAACTGCTGCTGTTAAACGTTCTTTCCCCATTCTTGGTAAGCTACTTAGTAAGGACAGACGCTTTCTACCCAAGAATGTAGGAAAGTATCTTTCGTTGTACTACAACAAATTTTAATTATTTCCACCATAGTACGTGGTGTAACGACTGGAATACTTCATAAGGCCAGATTTCGTTAAAATAATGTTTTTTCATGTAAAAATTTGTCAGTTTTCAAGTCAAAAACGTTTTTTCAGGCCAAACTACTTTGTAAAGACAGACAGTTCCAACCAGAAATGAAGATAAGTAGTACAATCTTAACAATGTGTGATAAAACACCTAGTTTGCATAAATACGGTCAAGATTAAGTTTTTTTAGGTAAAAAAATGTCAAAATTTCGATTTTTCAGGTCAAAATCTTCCGTTTTTTAGGTGAAAAAAAATCGCCCTAATGGTAATATAGCTGGCATCAACCAAATTCGTCCGATATAATTTCACTGTTACAAAATCGTACTTGCGAACGAATGTTGCGTTTTCTATTGACAACCCACTATTTTAAGTGAGGGAAACTACTACGATGGAACCACCGACTACTACTCACTCTCCTACCGAACCTCCGGCCGCTACGGATGCTGAGACACCAAAAGAAGATGCAGTGACCACTACAACTCCTACTGAAGTTGAAACCCCAAAAGAAGACGAAGTTGTTCCCACAGCCGATGCCATAACCGATGCGCCCAAGGAAGATGCAGATAAGACTACGATGACCAATGAAGCTGACCCACCAAAAGACAACGAAGTGACGAAAAACGTTGAAGTTACTGCCGCTGTCAAAACGGATTCACCAAAAGACGACGACGTGACCGCCCCTACCAGCAACGTTGAAATTGACTCGACAGAGGACAATGAAGTTCAGACCACTGCCGATAATGACATTGTTGGTAAGGAGTAGAGATACGCCGGAATGAGTGGAAATTGCCTCTTGCTCTCAGTTGAAAGATTGGTATACTATCAAAGCGTTTTAAATAGTGCACCGGGATTAATTCGTCGCCTTTCTAAAATGCAGTAGTTTATATGCATCATCACTTATTTCGTCTCTTCCAGTTGCTGATCACTAGGGCAAGTTTTTGTTGCACTAATATCGCGAGAAAGTTGCATTTAATTTAACAAAAGTTGCTGTGTAAAGTTGTATTTATAATTTTTGTTAAATTATTATTGTATGGGATACTCTAAAGCAGTGGTTCTCAACCTTTTTTGACTCGCGCCCCCCTTGGAGATGGTCAAAAAAATCGCGCCCCCCCCCTGACCCCCCTTCCATTTATCGTGATGTCAAAAAGAGCACATCATCTAATACAGAGGTGGGCAACGTTTTTGATAATCATGGCCGCATCTCGATTACTTATGTACGGGGTAGCGTAAGGCCGCATTCCAGGGCATAGCCGCAATGAACGATCTGGACACAAAATTCCTATGGTAAACTGTCCATATCCATTCCCGGTGAACTCCGGACTATTCTACTTTTCACAATGGCCTATTGTACGCAACGAAATCGCGAGTGGCAATGTTATGAATAGTTGCCGGGAGGTGCATATTGTCGCGCGGAGCGCGGAAATTTTTCAGGGCCGCGAACGAATTGTTATTTCTTGCCAATTCCCATTCCAGCTCAGATTAAGACGGGCGCTACTGCATTAAAATAAAAAAATGAAGTCTTGTTGAATTGCGCGGAGGGCGAAGAAAATTTCAAGATTAATTAAAATCGCTCGAAAATGCGGGAGTGAATTCGTAATTGCAATTTGCATGTCTACGGCCGCCAACATATGGCCTACTAATTGAATTAGGCGTCGAACGCCGCTCAAATTCCCTTCTACGGCCGCAGGCTGCCCACCCCTGATCTAATAGTATACATAAGGTATATCTTACGCCAATTTTGAATCGGCATTCCAGTTGTTGAGTCTTTTACATGACAAATTTCTCCAAACTTGTTTGAAAATAACAAAAAACATTGAACAAGACATCCAATAATTAATTTCAAGGTAGGTCACCCTGAGACTAATCCTGATGCTGGCCGTGAGTACAGAGCGCAAGGCGTCGTTCTGTCCTGCCAGGCTAAATTTGATCAGTTTTGGAAATTAATTAAATTGTGTTGATTTATAGCCTAATTGAGGGCGAAACCGGGCAACCTATGTTGCATCTAATTCTGTCTTAGGCAGTGCAGTTCCCAAGCTACTAACAAGAGCTGCCCAGCGCGCCAAGCTTTAGGCTACTGTCAAAGCTATCAAGCAATGAATGACTTACACGTGGGAATTACTCTCTTTATCTCCAAAGAATTTCAAAAATTTGCTCAAATCAAGTTGAAATCAGACCATACTCCGTTGAGCGCGGTTGCTAGAGTTTGTATTTTGCAAGCTTTCTTGAATATGTAATAAATTTCATCTTCATTAATCGTCTTCTCATAATGGATGTGAAACACATGTTCGGACACGTACAATTTATACTGACTTTGTCAATTTCTCGCGCCCCCCCCCCCCCCCCCTATAGTGACTTCGTCAATTTCTCGCGCCCCCCCCTGAGAGCCTTCCGTGCGCCCCAAGGGGGGCGCACCCCCAGGTTGAGAACCCCTGCTCTAAAGGCTCCGTTGTGTAACCTAGTTTCTGCAGAGCTGTCAAATTTGAGACTTCGCCATTTAACGGGCTGACGAAACCAGCCAAAATTACGTTTTTTCCTGGTACACAGCAAATAAATTACGCAATGCGGGAATAATTTTCCCAAAAATTGCAAACAGCACGGCAACAACCCCCTCCCCCTAAAACAAGCAGAATAACACACCCCAAACCACCCCTTAGGTCTGCAAACTTAACTTGACCAAGGCATTACAGAAAAACTCACTCTTGGCGACTTTTAACAAGATCAATAGCCTGAAGAAGGGGACCCAGTGAGAACGTAATTTTCGGCGGTCTCGCCTGGGCGCTCGTGAAGTGGGAAACTGTTTCAAATTTAAACGACAGAATCAATAAAGCGATATATTTACATATTATTCGGGCACCGTCCTGCTTGACAGGGGGAGTTGAACTTCTCTACATAGTGTCCTATAGATAACACTGAGATGCGGCTAACCCATCATATAGCTCTTTGTTATGCACATCGAAGGGAGTAGAACCGTACTAGAAATAGTTTACAGCATGTTTTTAAATCACTCCTTTACATTTTACGCAATATTTGATGAAAGTTGCAGTAAAAATTGGCTATGAAAAATAGAGAAAAGTTGCACTATAAAATCCCTCCAAACAGCTTAAAACACCGTAATACGTAGATTCTGAGTATCTACGAAGCTGTCGGAAGCTGTTGAAAAAAGTTTCAAAAGTTGCAAAAACTTGCCCTATTGATCACACAAAATTGCTTGCCTTTATTGTTTTTGATGTCTCGGTTTCGATTACCTGGTTTGTCAAGTTGGACGGTCATTTCTAAATATTCAGTATTGCTTATCCGCGAGCTTGATTTAACCTGCATGCTTTCGTTGTTTAGACGATGCTGATCCTGGCGATAATTCGGTAGACGATGATCTGGAAGATGAGGAGGAAACGACAGTCACCACAACCACGGCGTCTTCTGCAGCAGTGTTTCCATCTATTTTTAGCATTTCGATTCTATTATCTGTTTCAGCACTACTGATGTGAAATTATTAGACAACGTACATGCATGAGCGATACATTTATGAGATAGCCTAATATATATAGCGAAAACATGGTCTGATATCTTGCAGAAGTCAATGATCACTGATCAGTATGTGGTAGACTAGATCAGGTCAATGCCGGTTGCTTATGAAGGAGTTCACTTGAATGGTTATGTGTAGAGGCTGAGGGGCTGCTTTGTCATGTCCAATTGTCCATGGTACTGCATGAGTCCCACGTATGTCTCAACTTCGGGTTTATCTTGCCGTATTCTGGCTATCGATTATTACAACCTGTTGTAATCTACTTCGAGTATAAAACGTCATGATTCGAGAGAATCATTTGCTAAACCTGCTACCAGCATCGACGTCTGAAACATATTCGTATATGTCTTGAGTAACATCTGTGTTTTACTAAGAACTCTTAACGACCAGCAACAGGACTTCTCGAAGTTGAATATTCAGACAACTTATATACTAATCTACGTCGGTTAGTAATCTAGTTTTAACGAAACTCTTGAAGTTAATATTTTACGGCATACTTTGCTGTATATGCTTTATTTTGAATCCGAATTAAGCATATGACTTCGATTTTAGCTCACACTTTAGTATGCAAAAGTAGGCTTTATCAGGGATGCCACTGGGATATTTCGGAAAAACCCAGATGAGGAGGCCAAATAAATCCAGATCCTATATTTCACTCAAATTTATATAAGATAGCTGTGAAACTGGAACCTGATGGTCATCAATGCAGTCACCGAAGCCTTTGATATTGAATTTCCAACAGCTCATACTATTGTGTTCGGTTATCACTGCAAATCGCACAAAAATATGTTTTATTCTCGACGCATTGCTATGAAACAATTGGTGCGCGGCACCAATACTTAATAATGTATTAATTATCTCACCGCCCTGCGAAAGATCATAACAACAATGTCATCCATTCCCTATATTTCTGAGGGTGATTTTCGTATATTTTCAGTGATCTGGTTAGATTGAAAGTATCTTTCGATTGATTTATCCTGGGACAATCACTTCTATCTGGGCACAGTCATAGACCATTAGACCCATGTTTAGTCGAAGAAATATCTTCCAAATCATGAAATTCAAGGTGTATTCGAATGAGCTGATAGCCATCAATGCCTCTGACCAACTTGCTCGGGGTGTACACAACTGTCTGTCGCTCTCTGTTCGAGTGTCCCTGTTGTTACTAATGAGTTGCCCTATGAACATGACTTTCTACGATCTTCAAGTTTATTCATAAAATTTCATCACTTCGAAACATCACAATACTGCAATACAATGAATGATAGGAAGATGCCGAAACGACAAGGAGTAGTTTTAAGATCAGACAGCCACCTTGGCCTAGGCGATGTAAAGAGGAGGCATGCACACTGAATGAAATTAAAAGAAGATAATATGAATGGCAAACGATATAAATTCGGGTGGCAAGTGACGGAAGGCGAGATCGACATGTCAGGTCGTGGTCCGGTAAATGGTGAGGGCTGACTAACATTCATCCAGCAGAAATTGCTTGTATTTCGACTTGAATGTGGACATGCTCGATGACCTGGAAGAAATACTATTCAATGAAGCTCCATCGTATCATGACAAAGTCCTTAAGTTAAGCAGTGAAACAGTCTCTCAAGAAGATGTAAACAGCGAAATCCATCGACAATGGCGAACTGAAGAGCGTGCATTTTATGATATTCTATTATGATCTTACTAATCTAATAATAGGGATGGTGTGAACGTGAGGTTCACGTTCGCGTTCTATGTGTGAACCTCAGAAATTTAGAGATTTACGTTCACAAACGAGCCATGGTAGGTTCTGCACTGTGAACCTTTTTTATATATTACAATTTTCACTTCATTATGACATCTTTGGTTGAAATTTATTGCATTTCAACTGCGGGTCAATCTATGCATGGCGTTGACAGCATAAAAAAATCAACACTTAACGATCATTCACCTTGACAATCTCAAAATATTTACTTTCTTTGTTATAAAAGTTTGCTCGAAATATCCAGTTTTCAATTTGTGAATATTTAGTGACTCTCTGCTGTGTGCTTGACCCGCAATCACACAAGATCAAGAGCGAAATACACTACATATAGTCAGCGAATGATGCTTATTCAACTAATCAATGAAATTGATATGATTGTCTGATGTAAAAAATCTAGCAGGCGTACGGGGTCAATCATGACTTTATATTTGTTGTATCATAAAAACCTTTCAGAGGTTCACACCATCCCTATCTAATAATTAATTTTCGTGAGTAAAACTGATTTGACGAACATGATGTTGAAAAAAAAAAACAGATTTCAGGGACAAAAACCCAGAAACCCAGGTGATGCTCAAAAATCCCAAATCTGGATGGGAAAACCCAAGAGTGGCATGTCTGGCGACTAGGCGTCGAGTCTAGTTTTCGAGCATCATTATGACGTCATAACACTCACTATGATGCGCAAAGTTCAAATATATTCCTTTTTTTATGCCATTATGCCATAATGCATCGCACTGGAATTAATTTTTTCATTTTTTTATTGCACTTTATTATGATAATGTTGAGGGTTGATCAAGACTTCACATGAGTGTCTTTTCAGTGGTCTTAACAGTCGCTGTGACGGTGATGCGACTAATCGAGATTTTAAGGCACCCACGTTTGAAGAGTGTATCGTTGCTATGATTCTCATTCCGCCACACATTCATAATTTTCTAATTTGCATGGAATATGAAGTTCAAATTTTATAATCTGTGACGTCATAATGAAATCAAAAACTGAACGACTGAAAGTTTTCTTCTCTGTGATGTCACAAAACGCGCGTTTTTTTGAATTGATATTCTGATTTGCTTTGCTTTCGCTTTACTACCAGATAAATATGCGGTGCTCCGAAAGCTTGTGTGTTGGATACATATCAAGATAGCGATTACATTCTAAATGTAGACACTATCAAGTTGAACATAAGTATAGGGGAAGGGTAAGAAAATAAACTAATACCTCGATTCAACGCCATTTTTTAGTAATAATCGTCCATTTCGCACTAATTGATGATGGAAATTAGTGTTCTTTTTTATAGTTAGTACAGAATTAGTTACAAGTCTGTTGCGGGCCTGTTGTTCTGGAAGATGATGGAATGCTGTCGGAACGTAAGTAGATAGCTAGATATTCTCATTATAATATCATAACTCGATGTACTGTGCTCGGACCTAGGATTTTTTCGGACCTTGCCTAGACAAGAACAATCGTACTGACAGAAAGCGATGAAATTCTCGACATATCACACAGTTATACATCATAATATTATTGAAATTTTGCAGAAATCTTCTTTCCTTAGAATGATGGATTTCCACCGCATCGTATGTGTAGTTACATGTAAGTATAGTTTTCGATAAAGATTTGTTCCGACATTACTGATTTAAGTAAAATCGCTACCGGTAGACTCTCGACTAGACTGCACTGCACGATCTGCAGCGCACATGATTTCGGTTTTAACCATATATATTATGGGTATATATTATATATATATATATTATGGTAATATATGAATACAAATGCCACTGTGACAGTCGGTACGTGGGACGCACATCCCAACGCTTGCTAGAACGTATCAAACAGCACGTTCCTAAGAGGATAAGATCGGCATCGCAGTCCCCTGATTCTGAAAGTGTCACTCAGCAATGCAAACACGCATCAAAATCCCAATCGTACAGCCAAGTGTTGACAAGCAGTTCTTCAATTAGCCAGCATTTGATCGACAACGCGTCCTGCGCCTTGAACTATTCAGACGACATGTTTTCAGTTTTATCCAAGGGTAGATCAATGTTTCATTTAACTGCTTTGGAATCCACTTTCATCAAACTAAACAACCCGGTCCTTTGTCGCCAGAAAGAATTTTTGTATAATCTTAAAATTTCACACTAGTTGTCGTTGCTTAGCTGTTCGTCCGTGTTTTTGTTCAATTTTTTCCTCTGTGTTGCTGCATTGTCTCATTGTATTTGTATTTTATACCTCACGCGCTCTACTTTTCAAGCTGCTTGTTGCTATATACGCTGCATTGTTGCTATGGCTGAATTTCCATTCATGTTATTTATAAATTTGCATTATTGCGTCACCATTCGCCATTTGGTTTTGAATCCATCTCTGTTCTGTATCCTTTATCGTGCCGGTTGCTCTTGATAAGAGGCACGCGAAAAGTTCTTCGAGTCAATAAATATGAATATACTGTTAAAAGCCGTGTTCAAGTTCTGTACCACCAACCAGTTATTCATATATATTATATTATAATCCTTATTCAGTATCTTGTATGGCAGACTACATCCAATAGCAGATTATATAGATAAAGGTAACACAAAAGGTTGCCTTTGGAACATACCGGTAACTCTTTGAGAGGAATTGATTACGTAATATTTGGTGGGACGATATAAGATATCACTATTATTTCATGTACCAAGTTCCATACTGAGGAGTGGGATAATAATGGATATTAGAATGTATGATTGCAGACGTGTGAATTGTGGTCAATTGGTGATGGTCTTCATGCGTTTGCTAAATATGACATTTTAGATGTCTAATAGCTCGAAAAGTTCAGGCCGGATGGTCATGCCCTAAGGAATTAATTTAGGAACATCCTCTTGGGAATAGCCTAAAGTCACTGCAATTCCTTCAAGTCATTTGATGTGATGACATGACATTGGGGGGAGATAGTGTAGTGGTTACGATAAGCGCCCAGCACGCAGACGGACCGGGTTCGATTCCCGTCGGAGGTTTATCTGGGCTCCTCTTCCCCTGCCGTTGCCGTTCTTACGGCGACAAAAAAGCCCAGACAAAGCCCGACGAAAAGAAAGCACTCACAAGGAATGGAAAGAACTAGTAGAAAGGGCCGCGGCTTCAAACAGATCAACATGAAAAAAGAACTGTGACATCGGGCACTCTAGGCCGAGGTGGATGTCAGAGTAAAGGATCGCTACTGATGCGTGTCGTTCTACATCCTCCTATCTGTTCATGACATCGCATTGTACATTGTGTGTGACTTGTTCAGATCAAAAATATAACCCAACCATGTTATGTTATGTTATGTTATGTTATGATCGTTTTTTATAGATTCCTATATTCACTATTGTCACTATTAATATAATATTTTTATTTCAGTGCTTTTATTGACATGTGTCGGAAAGACTATTGCTCAAGGCAACAGTGAGTAACATTCATTCAATTAAAATAAGCTTATAGGTGACTACTATTAAGTTCTGTTCTACTTCATATTATGCATCAGGTATTGCTACCATTGCATGATGTGATGTTTAGGCTACTTTGTTAAATGAGAGATATTGTACAAATGATAGGAATATGGGCCTACTGTATTATTAGAAATTTCACAGACCGAAGTATCAATGAGACACATACTGCCCACCGGTATGTTGTGTACGTGTGTATGTATAGGCCCTACAACGTGCAGCCCTGCAAATAACAGAATTATCCCAATTGCGGGTTGTAAATTACGTTACTAATTGCTTATTGTTAAAATTTTCATCTTATGCCAAAACTGCAGATTTGATGTTACTACATGTTGACTTTGTTGATAAAAAATTATCTTGCAGCAACCATTTCTCCCGATACCACGACAAGTGAGTTATGTTTGTTGACAGTTTATCGTAGGTAGTTTTGTTTCTTTATCTATTGAGTTGGTTAATGCTTACTCAACTTGCAGATTCTGCTATGAAATCATCAAATGCCCATAACGACATCTAGAGTCGTGCTCTGAACACAACACCCGCGATACATGGCCTATAGGTTATGCTGTACCGTTACTCAATGGGCTTGAAATTTAGACACGGTTATGGGATGCATAATATTTTTTGTATGATGGGATCTGGCTTATTGTTCAAGTACATATTATATGCAAGTACAACCCATAGCAGTCACACTGATTTGGAGTAAATATTCATAATCATCATTTTTATTTTGTGTGAAAATCACGTTTCAATGGTTTTGTTCTTTTAAGACTGTTGTTGATGCACAGTTAATTTTATGCACCAGATTTCCATATTACTGTGCTAGATGCGTAATGTGATAGGATTTTGTTTTTGTGGCTCGAAAATTTGGGCTTTGCTGAAGGTTTGCAAATTTGTGTAAAGATTCTACAGGGTGGTACAGGTTAAGAATCACGGACATAGACCAATGTACCAGTGTTGAAATCAAGTCATGTCGAATTTTCAAAGTACGAGGCATGGTTCAGGTCATTGCATTTTGTGAGATGATTGAAATACACATTGCGTCGCTATTAATCCTGAATGGGCTAACGAATATTGAGTTAATTATACCTTTAACGTGGCATTGTGTGGCTGCTACGTACTGTCGGTAACTGTCAGTCAAATAGATTATGAATATCAAATCTCAGAAAGTTGAAACAAATTAATATGATTCAATACACAATACACCTACAAATCAATGCGATACAATATACGCCACATGTGTGTTCCACGTTTTTTAGGAAACATGACGATTTGATAATTAGGCTGATAAATTTGAAAAAAAAAGGTTTTTTTAAACATCCCCAACGTACAGATAACGCTAGTCAGTCAACAAAAATTATTCGATAACTTGAAGTTGACTTGAAAAATTTGCTTCAAGTCGAGTCATTTAGAAAGAAGTTGACTAGCATCGCTCCAACACTGCAACGTACACCGGCCACATCATCGATGCATTTATTTATTGGTCTCTAATCGTATGATTATGCAAATTCATCATAATTGTCATGCCCTGCAAAACATTTACCAATGGCTATTGTCTTGTTTAACATAAAATGATTTTACCTTGCAGGAAATAATAGTTTCCCGGACTTCGGAGGTCAGTATCTTTCAAATTTTGACCGAGAGTGTAATAAATTAGGATTTTTGGAAATGTCCTGGTTAATTGTAGGAATTCTTCGAACATAGTTTAATTTTTAATATAAAATAAAATGATTTTACATTGCAGGAAATAACAATTTCCCAGACTTTGGAGGTCAGTATGTTTAAAATTTTGGCTGATAGTGTAATAAATTACGATTTTAGGAAATGTCTTGATTAATTGTAGGAATTATTCGAATATAGTGTAATTTTTAAAATAAAATACAATTATTTCACTTTGCAGGAAATAACAGTTTCCCAGACTTTGGAGGTCAGTATGTTTAAAATTTTGGCCGAGAGTGTAATAAATTAGAATTTTTGGAAATGTCTTTCAAGGTTTATTGTAGTAATTCTACGAATATAGTGTAATTTTTAATATAAAATAAAATGATTTTACATTGCAGGAAATAATAGTTTCCCGGACTTCGGAGGTCAGTATCTTTCAAATTTTGACCGAGAGTGTAATAAATTAGGATTTTTGGAAATGTCCTGGTTAATTGTAGGAATTCTTCGAACATAGTTTAATTTTTAATATAAAATAAAATGATTTTACATTGCAGGAAATAACAATTTCCCAGACTTTGGAGGTCAGTATGTTAAAAATTTTGGCTGATAGTGTAATAAATTACGATTTTAGGAAATGTCTTGATTAATTGTAGGAATTATTCGAATATAGTGTTAATTTTTAAAATAAAATACAATTATTTCACTTTGCAGGAAATAACAGTTTCCCAGACTTTGGAGGTCAGTATGTTTAAAATTTTGGCCGAGAGTATAATAAATTTGGATTTTTGGAAATGTCTTGGTTAATTGTAGGAATTCTTTGAATATAGTGTAATTTTTAATATTAAATAAAATGATTTTACCTTGCAGGAAATAACAGTTTTCCCGACTTTGGAGGTCAGTATGTTTAAAATTTTGGCCGAGAGTGTAATAAATTAGAATTTTTGGAAATGTCTTTCAAGGTTTATTGTAGTAATTCTTCGAATATAGTGTAATTTTTAATATAAAATAAAATGATTTTACCTTGCAGGAAATAATAGTTTCCCGGACTTCGGAGGTCAGTATGTTTAAAATTTTGGCTGATAGTGTAATAAATTACGATTTTAGGAAATGTCTTTAGGAAATATTCGAATATAGTGTAATTTTTGAAATAGAATAAAATTATTTTACTTTGCAGGAAATAACAGTGTCCCAGACTTTGGAGGTCAGTATGTTTAAAATTTTGGCCGAGAGTGTAAAAAATTGGGATTTTTGGAAATGTCTTGGTTAATTGTAGGAATTCTTTGAATATAGTGTAATTATAGAGGTAGTTATATATCTGTTTTAGATGACACACGAAGTTACTGTTGGCTTTTATGAATACTGTTGATCATACATGGAACATTAGCCGTGTAGAATACAGTTCAAATTGATGTGAAATAACGCAATATTGTATCACGTGAAATGACTTCTCGAGCGTATATGGGCGCTGGCAGCGCCGAATAAGGCAATATGTGTATACTTACGGATCCCTTATGCAGTTGCATGTTACATATAACAAGCAACTGGGGTTGATAACACTTCAATAGCATGTAGATATATACGATCTAAGAGAACGTGGGTATGCCACGCATACCTAGACATTTTTTTAGGTATGCGGCATACCTAGAATTCGGTTTGGCATGTATTGGCATAAACCCCCGATTGTGTTATTTAGAACGAATCGCAATGTATTTCCGTTCACGACATTACCTGCTGCCGCTTATGTGAGCGAGGTAACCCGTTGCTTGTGGCCAATTAGCGAGATTCGTCTGTGCGCAATGTAACGCGACGCGACCTCCCGCTGAGATGATCGCGAAATTATGTCATTGATTGCCGTGCGCTTGGCAATCATCGCTTGGGACGCTTTTCTGATTTATCGCGTCTCCAACAAACCTATAGTTTCACTCGCTTGAACAATCACATCAGCAGTAGGCCCGGTGCGAACTGTAACATCGCTGCCTGCACTATCGCATCTGCATTGTCGCACACGATATTATCGCTTGCCCACACAATCGCATCTGCAACAGGCCTGGTACGAAAGATATCATCGCTGGCCATTGTGGCCAACTATCGCGTCTAGAGCCTAGCATGCGTTGACTCCGATCACTCGAGCCTAGCATGCGTTGGCTCCGATCTCCTGATGGCTTGGTGACAATGCCGTTACGTGTTTGCTGGTTAGCGATTGTAATTAAAGAGTGACATCGCTGAACTGAATGACATCGAATGTCCGCAGACATGTGCGATTGTGAGTGCGCCGTGCATGCGGTGAATTCCGCTAATACCTAAACATAACCATCAGAAGATGTGTGTCAACTGTCAAGGCTTGACTTGACGACGAGAACGGTTTGAACAACCTGAAATCGGTGCCATTATAGAACAGATTCCATAACAACTCGGACATTTTGCCTTGCGCAAATCGTCGCCGAGGTTACGTAATACGCGTTAATAAGCGACTTATTTAATTGTTCGCTAGCGATCAGGGATTTGCTAATGGACAGCACTTCCGGACTCTTTGCCAAGCTTATCATACGCGCAAGTTTGTTAACACGAAGATATTGCATAATCGGCATTTATGCATGCACTTAACCCCCATGAATTGATGCTATATTAACCCCCTAATTATCAATTCCGTCAGATCACGACGTCATTCCTTTGTGACGTCATCGAACTCGCATACCTAAGTAAAGTTAGCGTTCGGCGCCTATGGGTCTACCATGTCAAGAGGTACAGAACGTCACAGTAAACTTACAGCAAATTTATGATAAAAATTTGGATTTTTTTAAATTTTTTAATTTCTCCGAGGTGGGTTGCATGTAATCCTTCAAATTTTAGCATAGCACAGCACTGTCCCAGTACTTCCTAAAGAAGGCGTTAGATCGAAAAAAGGGCTTCACAATATCGAGATTTTGCATTCCCCTTGTCGGTGCATTTTCTGTCCTTGAAATACAAAAAAAATCCACAATCTGCAGGGTAGAACGAAAATTTTTGGTTTTTTGTTTACAGCATAGCAGCATCTAGCAACTGTGAAAATTTCATGGTGATGGAGGTAGCCACTAGCCATCCGAAATTTAGGTTTTTGGGTTGCTAGTCCCCTTAATCCCTAGTTGCCGACACTGCTTTGACAGGAATACGTGTAGGCTTCATTGTCGGGTTTGGATAAAAGTAGGTATTAATATTGGCCTTAGTTCTTAAGTGTTATATAATTTTAAACATTTCTACATGAAACTGGTGGATTGTCGATGTTGCGACGATTTACTCACCTCTATTTTTATGCAGATAACAATGGCAGTCTTCCGGACTTACCTGATGGTAAGTGGCCTATCTGCTTAGCTAATTTGTATTGAATGTTTGAAAACATCAATGATTGATTTTCTGTATTTCGGTTTGTATCTGTGATGTAGGTTGTCTTCTATTGATAGTAATGACTGTTTAGGCCTACTGTGTGTAGGAATGGGCAGTGCTGTTTCGGTATTAAAACTCATTTTGTTGTACTATGTCCAGTTATTTATTTGAAAAATCCATGACAATCATCATTTTATTCGAACCTGGCTCAGGTAGTTAAGGGATTTTAGTCCCCGGGGTCTATGCTGTGTCATTTATAATTGCAAAGCTATCTGGTTTCCTATGTTTAGCTAGATTGTTGATGCAGTTATCATTATGACGGATATCACTCATTGTATTTGTAATTATTGATCATGTCATGTTCAGAGATCAAGGCCATATGGAATCCAGACACGTTCAAGAAGGATATAAAGGATACTTTCAGTAATATTTTTCATCATTATACTTTATTCTACTTTGTCTGCAACACATTATTTTATTTGCCGGATCTTTATCATTAATTTTCCATTTTCATTTCATTGATTGATGTATTGAAATTCTCTGCCGATATCATTATCGTTGATATGGCATTCCCGCTTATTGATATGATGTCAATATGTGACATAGTCCAACAATTCCGTATAAACTTTGTTAATTCATTCAACAGGTATGATTGTAGTTCATAACACATTACAATCAACGGCTCTATTATTTTTATCCGGCATATTTAAATAAAGCAATTGATATTTTGAAACAAAATACTATTTTCTGTAACATATTTCCTGCATGCCAACAGATATACTGAGAGTGCAAAGGCTGACAAAATGATTTCTGATTGTATCAGTCATTTTATAAGATTGTTGAATTGCTTGGGAAATGTCCTAGTGGATTGTGATGAAAATATTCATTGCTGTGACTGGCAATTCAAGTTGGAACATGATATGATTGTAATTCTTTTTCAGACGCAAACCTATTGAACAATAGATATATCAAGAACACGTAAGTGTTATCACAGTTAGATACCGACGCAATTGTACATTAATCTACTGTATTCTCAAAGGATGCAATCCTATTTTGATGAAGGTTCTGTGATTATGGACGTGCTTACTGGCAACTCATCGTTGAATGATATACCTGACGAGGATTGGAATACAATGCCGGTAAAACTCTTGCAAGGATTTAAGGTCAGTGTCGTTCAACTTTCTATTTTTGATGCTGTGGCACAGGGGTTCTCCACCAGTGGGCCATGGCCACTGGTGGTCCACAGGGGCATTTTGAGGTGGGGCACGGAGCTGTTTGGATAACTGTAGATTTAGTGCCGTCAGGGGCGTAGCCAGCCGAAAAAAAAACGGGGGATATTTATTAAAACGGGGGATATTTTTTGAAAAGATGATATTCTTTATGCTAACCGCTTTATTGCGGTTTATTACACACAAATGCCGATACAACAAGGGTAAGATAATCTCGTTTGTGTTAACATCTTTATACACATGAACATTTGCCAGTTATCTTAAAATATAGCTCTATTATGCGCAGTCGCATGCTACAGTAACAAACGGAAGGCGCTTTTGCCTTGCGCGCCACTATTTGCCGACAGCGAGTTTCATGCGCGCGGATCTTAATACAATGCGCGCTCTAATCATGACTGAACGCAGCAGGTGATCGATGATCACCTCGTAAATCACAATGTATCAGATCAGATGGAAGTAGCAAACAAATTCCGATGACAGCGAGGTATCTTGACCTTAATTACCAAAGCAAGGATGTAATCAAGAAAGTGCGCGCAGATCATATTACAGCACAGCGGAAGATCTCTACATTTTGCGCTCAAACACGAACACTCGAACAGTGAAGACACGCAAATGAATTATAGTCTGTTGCCGTTTGATACTAACAATCTGGATTAATTTTGTTTTAAATCAATCTGATTTTTACTGTCTGCCAAGATGGTATAGTATTTTTGGTGTGTGGAGATGGTAAAGACTAATAACCGCTCGAGCTTGTGCGATTGCATCACGTGATTAACAGTGGCCTGGCGCAGCCTTAGGCTCGCGATCAATATGCATTCCTAAACGCGTTTGCGGTGCAGAAGTGACAATTGCGAATTGTCGAAGCCAAGACTATAACTTCTGGTCATTACAATAGCACATCGAGTAGCACTATCACGCGCCGCGAGTCACAGAGCGGCCTAATTTTCCTAGCCTCCAATGTTTTCATACTGGCCAAGTGCGTTATAACAGGACGATCAGCAGATGCGCCAGAGGCCTGAGACACGAAAGGGCTGGAGATCTGGAAACCCACACACAACAACCGAACTAAATGATTGCAAATTGGATCAATACATAGTAGATTCCATACAGAACATTTGATTAGTACGATCTGTTTTGGTACTGTAGGGATCTGCTATCTCTAATGATACAAGCCTAGCGCGCATGTTCTAAACGTTTGTTGACAATAGACTGTCAAACACGAAAACCAACTCGCACGGTATCGAAATTTCAATGCGAGTGTTACTGTTACTGTGACTTCTGGTTCTGTAGCTGGATAATATCGTTCAGATGAGACGGAGAGCCATGTGAGATGCGTTTTTCGGGCTTCCGTAGACGAGAGAACAATATGAGAAAAAGGCATGACCGCACTGCATTGTCTGATTGATCGATGGCGTGATGATGCCGCGCGGCAATTAGGGGATTATCGAATTAGAACAAGAAATATTAGATCAATGGAAATATATGTAAGACGGGGGGTATTTCGAGCTTGGAAACGGGGGGTATTGGACACCGATTACCCCCCTGTCTACGCCACTGAGTGTCGTGTACCTACACAGGAATTTGATGATAGATTGCAATTATGGCTATTTTAATGTGACAATAATACTAGAAATACCCTGAATGTTTGTAAACTTTAATCTAGGTTGTCATTGAGGAGAGTACAAGTTTTTCAAATTTTTTTGTTCACATGTCGCTTTTAGAGGGACGCCATTCAGGAAATGTCTCCCGAGAAACTTGCATCGTTGCTAGACTCTGACGAAGCTTCTCGGGACCCGTCCAGTCTCGCCAGGATTCTAAACAAACTCGATCTTGACCAATTCATAGACGCTCTGGAGATCTTGACGAAAAAAATGGTTACGTGTCATTTGCAGTCGCTTCCGTTTCGTATTAAATTGACGAATTCTTCTCTATTCGTTCCAGTTTGATGATGAGGAAGCAAATTGGCGTCCGCCGGTCAGCATTCAGAACGTAGTCGCTAACTCCTTCTTCAGTTACCACCACGGCAGTAGGCAGGACACTATGGACTCATTTCTGACGCTGATGTGTCCGTTCGTGGCTGGGGTAGACTCGTGGCAAATCATGAGGCTGCCAGAAATCGAAGACCTTGTCGAACCAATGTAAGCATGAATACGGAAAATGATTTGGCTTGACTTGAGTCACTTTGTGTATTCACTCGACCTGTACTCGAGTCATTGTACATTAGGGGTGTTCAAAAATGACTTTTTTCTCAAATCGTACCGGCTACTTGGTAGAATTGTTAGGTTACCTAATTTAAGCCTACACACCAAATTTGGTTCAATTCCAGCCAGTAGCCGCATTGCTACAGGAGAAGAAAGTTTCTATTTATTATATAAAAATAAATGAAAAAAATTTCAAAATTTTCTGTTCACCCCATGAAAGTGTTAGTTTGTCTACAGATTTGGTTCAATTTCAACAAGGGGGAGTGGAGTTATTGCCGTCGAAAAATTTGGATTATCAATAAAATAGTATTTACGGTGGCCAATTCTTTAATTCTTTGTAATAGTGGTGCCCACCGTAAATACTATTTTATTCAAATCCAAATTTTTCAACGGCAATAACTCCGCTTCCACTGGTTGAAATTGAACCAAATTTGGTGAGCATCGTTTCTATAGACAGCCTAACACTTTCATGGGGTGGACAGAAAATTTTGAAATTTTTTTCATTTATTTTTATATAATAAATAGAACTTTCTTTTCCTGTAGCAATGCGGCTGCTGGCTGGAATTGAACCAAATTTAGTGTGTAGGCTTAACTTAGGTAAGCTAACAATTTTATCAAGTAGCCAGTACAATTTGAGAAGAAAAGTCATTTTTGAACACCCCTATTGTGCATGAGCCGATAAAGTCGTATGACTCGAACGGTCAAGACAGATGTTTCATTGTAACTTCAAACAGTAATGAAGTTACTGCATCATTGGTATTTTGTCTATTAGTTCAGGTACTTGAAAAATAGTGCCATAAACTGTTGAAAGTGAGAAAAAAGTGTTTAACATATGTCGATAGCAACCCTGCTTATCAAGCGCTCGGATTTTTTTCCAAGATGCCCGAAACGTTTTGTGTTGCAGGATCGAATGCTTTGACTTCTCCTACAAGGACCTGACCAGTTTCCAGAGACGGAGCCTCGTCAATTGGGTGCATTCGGCGTGGAAAAAGGTGGACATTGACGCCGAAAAATTGCAGATGCTGAAAAATTTTGTTCTTGATCTTCCCTTTCAAGACGTCAGAAGCGCTTTGACCCTCACTGAGGTTTGATGGTTTTATAGAAAATTTAGTCTTTACTGGGGCTGGGTCAAGATTGAGTACATGGGTCATTCGATTTCGAATCGGGTACTAGACTTTGGGTCAAGTTTTCGAGTATCACTCTTATGACATCATAAGTGTTTGGATGATGCGACCACAAATCAATTAATGACAGTTCATCACCACGTAAAGATCAATTGTTATTTTTTCGACCATGCCTGCACTTTGTGACAAAGGCAGTGGGAGTGTGGATTGATAAAAACTTGATAGATACCAACATGCGTGGCGTTGTTCTATATCCTTTGGATACTCCAATATGACCAATCGAGGTTTCAGGGCCGTGATGTTGAGATGACGTAGCCGTTTTCAACCCTTTTCACACTGTATCTCCCTTTAAAAATTTAAAAAAATTAATGCCCTCCAATATTTTTCAACCTTTTGAAAATATTGGGAGATTTTAATTAAAGAAATGTTTTATACAGTAACCGTTAGTTAGAATGATAAATTGATATAAATGCAACACACAACAAGATAATATGATGCTTAGTTATTACTAGGGCGATTTTTTTGACATGTCAAAATAAGTCGAAATTTTGTCGAAATTGTAGCGTTAAGTCAAAATTGTTTACAAAGTCAAAAATTTTTTGCAACCTTCATTTCATTTGTATCCTAGATGTTTGCACTGTCGATGAACCATAGCCTATATAAAGGCTATGGATGAACTTATCATTTGAGATTTTACAGCTTGTAGCCTAGTTTATAGGCCTACCGTTGTAGACGGCCCATTGTCTGCTCATTGCGAATCATAAACGGTCAAATGAAACAAATAGGTTGACATGGTGTTATGCTGCACGTACCGCAATATTCTAACTGAAGCAAAACTGCGTGGGCATTAGTTCTTACATCAAGAAGCGCATGATGAAAAATTGTGACGTAGACAACATTGTCAGAATGAAGCAACACGGTGTGTCACCAGCAGTGTACGCACAACTTGAGTGTTGCCCGCCAACAACTGCTGCTGTTGCATGTTCTTTCTCCATTCTTGGCAAGCTACTTTATAAGGACAGACACTTTCTATCCGAGAATGTAGGGAAGTATCTTTCGTTGTACTACAACAAATTTTAAATATATCTACCATAATGCGTGATGTAACTACTGGAATTCTTCATAGGTCCAGTTTTTGTGAAAATAAAGTTTTTTCATATAAAAATTTGTCAGTTTTTAAGTCAAAAAAGTTTTTTCAGGCCAAACTACTTTGTAAGGACAGACAGTTCCGACCAGAAAGGAAGATAAGTAGTACAATTTCACCATTATGTGGGAAAACACCTAATTTAAATACATGAGGTCAAAATTAAGTTTTTTAATGTAAAAAAATCTCAAAGTTTTGATTTTTTAGGTAAAAAAAAATCACCCTAGTTATTACATATTCCGGTAATGTGATGGTTGAGCTTATTTTTGCTCTGATGGTGTCATAATTCCTGGTTTAGTGGTGGGGGAAGTATTATTATAAAGAAGCAGCTTTCTGCTGTACTAGCATACTTAAAATTTTTAACTATGCAGACATATAACAGGGGCCCCTGGGATGAAGGTATCGAAACGATAATTCTCAGCCGAAGTCGTTAGAATCGAGCATTGCTTTCATCTGACGTTCTCAAACTACCATCTTCTTGCACAATTTGTGTCTAGCCCACTTTTCCTTTCAAAAATCTTACGGCCTTTCCATACATCATCAGGTACTTTTTACAGTGCTGGTAGCTAGGAAAGTGTGCATGTCGCGGCTGCTCTGTTGTAATTAGGAGAAATCTTGTATAAACAGGCTTTGCTTTGTAGCCAATAATCAGGACGTTCCTTTGTCCCACAGATTTTCAAGTATGTCGATAGCGGTATTCTGAAAACCTTGGACAGCGGTCATATGATGTTTCCGACTGTCGCCGGCTTCATTATGCATACTATTGTGCAGGAGAATGCGACTTATCTCAATGACAAGGACACTTTGAAAAAGTAAGAGTGAACATGTCGGCTGCAAGCCGAATTTGCGTTAATGTAATCGAGTTTACAGTTGAATTTGCTGAAACTATTATGTAAAAGTCTGTTGATCACGGTTTCATTAAGAACATCTCATGCGAATTTGTTCTCTCCTTATCGTTTCTCGCAAATGATCGTCAAAAACTTTAAAATTCAAGACTGGGCAAAGCGAAATGTGAAATCAAAGTCTCGAGAGTTCGGAATGCGTTAGACGGCCCTATCTTGAAGCATTTGCTGGACTACACAATGCAGGAATGCAAAAACCGTGAAGATGAGTTAGCGGATTCCTATTCAGAGGTATAGCTGGTGTTACTTTTATATGATTCAGTGTTGTGGAAGGCAGATAAACAGATAGGAGCAGTATAAAGCAGTTTGTTGCAGTTTTGTATCTATTACTCATGACCTGAATGGCTAGGATCAGCCGGTATGGAGTGAAAAACACACAAGAATATTTCTTTCGACCTAGTAGTATGTATGAGATCAAAACGTGGCCCTTGGATCACAGAAAGAGTTTGTGGAAAATGTGATACATTATGCCATAACTGAAGAATGTATCGGAGTGTAGTCAGGCAGACAAAATAGTCCTACTGCAATCTGCCACACCATCTGAAACTGGTTTATGCAGCACTTTTTAACCTTCTATGTTGTACTCATTGTAGTACAAGTACTTTCTCAAAAATTTTACTCTATATTAACACTATGTTGCTAATATAATATAGTAATTTGTATCTGAAATGATTTTGTTTTTCTCCACGATTTGAAGCTCTACCAAACTAGATTAAATGCCTACCTCATTGCTGGCCTGTCCTTTGTCAGCCAACATGTATTTCATTGTTGTAGAATGTAGATATCTATTAGGATGAAATCTACAAACTTGTTTTTATTTCTTGTTTTGTTTTATCAGTCGTACTTTCAAATGATACTGTGCGCCACACATTAATGCGTCAATTTGATGACATGACTTGTTTCATCAGTGCCAAACTGACACCGCATCTCGGCTGCAAAGATGCGAGTTATTAGAAAGGGAGATGGCAAAATTCGAAACAAAATCCAGTTTTTCAAGTTATTCAAGCTTCAGTTCTTCGTCAGTTGTCGTGAAACATGTCGTGGCATTTGAAAGACCGACCGTACAGGAGTATCAGGTGTGTTGCGGTGTGATACTCCATATGTCGATGTGGTAGCCCAAAATTGCATTCTTCAGTTCACTTATTGCTGTAGCGTTAGTTGTCAAGTAGCTAGATTAGCCAGGTTATAGCAGTGTCATTATGTGCCACAGTTTCTGTGTCTGATTATGAGCTACGCTTAAAATATATGTTTTAATCCGATCAAATAGCAATGAATTCACATCAACATTGTACCTTTCTTATCATGTTGAATCGTAGTACAATAAAGAGCATTGTTAACGTTCAGAACATGAAAGTCGTGATGTCGTTGTTCCAAGAAGAAAACACAAAATCGTTTTCGCAATTCAACAGCAGCGATATTCGATCTGTCGCTAGCGCGTTTAGCGTTTTGAAACCGAAAGAAATTGACGAGATTCCCGACGATGCGATCCTGGAAAATATGGACGTGTTGAAAAACAACACCAATCTGTCGTCGGGGCAGGTCAGTAAAATTTGCCTCATCCATAACAATCTTGTATTACGCCTAATGATGCTCTAATGCAGTGGTTCCCAACCTTTTTGTCTTCATTCCCCACTACCCAGATCTATCGTTGTATTTCCTTTTAACTTCTGTAATTACGAAGAAGCTATTTGCTTGTTTGAGTACACAACCACACCAGTACGCAGGACAATCGTCTATAACTGCAACATAAAAGGGAATCTGAACCAATACCGGTGACCCTCAAAATATAGCGAAAGCGTCATACTGGTCGTTCTTGTGACGCCATCATTGGTTATCCATAGTTGAAAATGAGTTTTTGTGAACAACACGCAATATAATTTTCGGTGCATACATTCCAGAGCAGTTAACTGGTAACGGTAATGTGTCTCTGTAAATAATGTAGACTATCCTGTGTATAATGTTATATATATAAAAATGCGTCTATTCCCCGCCGAAAATCATTGAATTCCCCACCAGGGGTTAATTCCCCACCGGTAGGGAACCACTGCTGTAATGTGTATGTAGTAGTATCTACCACGACAATTGTAGCAGTATTTTGTAGCTTGTTGGTCCATTAACTCCTTTCATGGGTGCTGTTTATTCCTGCTCTGCCATTGTCATGAAACTAAAATAGAGTTCAAATCTCAGCTTCCATTTGAGAACTGCAAACTTCCTTCCTTGCAGCTTCGTGAGTGCCTGTAAATGTGTGGCTCGGTGCTTTTGGGAAAATTACCCAATCCTGTTGAAATTGTAGTTGATGAGAATATAACTGATTTACCATGATATTGGATTTCGCTGAATCTGATCCTTGACAATTTAACACAGATTCAAGTATATGGAGAAAAGTTGGGACTTAAAGTGTAGGCTATCAATATTGTAGTCATAAAATCAGTTTCGGTTAGACGCTAGCACAGGGGTTCTTGACCTGTTTTTAACGCAGACCTCTCAATGTTTCTGAGTAGTTGCTTGGACCCCATAGCCTTGAAATCAGTACCAAATGAAGATGTTGAAGATCTGTGCCCGAAAAAAAAGAATTATCAGTAAAACGGCTGTGTCCTGCGCAAATTAACACAAAAATTTTCTACATTAAAATAAAATTCTAAATAATATTCAGAAACGCAAACTGTACACCAAAATGGTGTCGGCGGGATTTGAAGTCACGTCCTCCGAGAGCATCATGGAACTGGGCGAATTCGTGACCAGCGTACGACCCGACGATTTCAGGAAACTCGACGCGGAAGGCATCAAGGAAAGCCTCGGCGAGCTGTCGAAGCATGCAAAAGACTTTTCTCGAGCTCAGAAAAAAGCCATCGTGGAGACGGTAAGACGGCAGTCCGAGTTTTTGTATCAGTGCGAGACGGGGGGTCTGGTCTAGTGTGTTTTCTGTGCAGATTTGTACAAACAACTGATATGATTTTGTAAATGTACGAGTAGAACTAGAACTAACGTCCTTTAAAAAACGTCACTAGCTAACTAAAGCACAACTACAGACAGACAGACATTTATTGATTCGTCAAACATGAAAATTTAACTGGAGGTGAACTAGAAGAACATTACGATTCAAGCAATGACACATATTTTCTAGTTTTCAACTATTTTTTTTAAATGTACTACTAGAGATGGAACTAGAATAGTGGTTCCCAACGTGAGCGATATTTTGAGAAACAAGGGGTGAAAATGTTAAATCCTCCAGTGAGATATATTTAATGAACACGGTCAAAAAATGCATGTGAAGTCGGCTTATTCTGCATATGACACGAAAAAAAGGTTAACTCAATGGAAAATGGCACTTATTTTAGTAAATTCACCAACGGTTAGAGTTAAGTGAATAAATTCATCGATTATATGTCCTTTTTTCGCATCCGTAAATATTTGGGGGCAAAAATTTGCGTTGTGATTGATAAGGGGGCCATGAGTCGAAAAAGGTTGGGAACCACCGAACTAGAATTACTTGCTTTCAGAATCCATAACTAGAACTACTCTCTTTTCAAAATATACAATTACAACTAGATCTGCTCAAAAAACCATTGACTCTGAGCGATGATTTTCAACCCTTTTGGCCACGAAGCACTCTCTAAAAGGGAAAAATAGTTCACGAAACCCTCTCAGTTTAAGTACCCGAAGTCCAACACACTGCTCAGCCCCAGATGTCGATGGAGGTAACCACGAAAAATGGTCATCACTTTAGGTTATGCTACACCCCAATATCACGGCCTTGATGGTGGTGATTCATTTTGTAGTCTTCCGTTTCCTGAACACTATAAAATCTTGGATATCCGTAATTTTTGTTATATATCGACAGCGACTCTCTTTACCACGTTTTCATCAGGCAGGTCATTCGGCACCCCGGTTGAGAACCACTGGGTTAGGGTTTCGTAGGTATATTCGTAACCCCAACGTTACCTATTCTACTGTAGATACATATGCTTGGGCAAGAAAGTGATCTTCGCCGTTATTCCCGGCTACTGATTAAAAAGTTTCGCTGAAATCATGGATCCGATTGTTTTCTTAATCCAAAAACTATTTTTAACAGCTCAACAATGGAAATGTGACCGACATTATCCAAAAAGATCTCGGCGACCTGGCCGGTGAAATCCCAGTGGCGGATTTGGCGAACGTCGACATTTCGAAGGAAAATCTGGAAGCCATTGGCAAGCAGAAATGGGACCGCGGACAGGTTCGGTGTTTAGCGATGTGGAGTTAAACAAGTTTTCAGGCTAGGGTTGTACCGTAGTAGACGCCAGTCGTTATACAGCCCGGAGTTATAAATCGGTGATATTGTTCCAATCCAAATTTTCACTGCTGTCTAAGAATCCCACCCATTCTTGTCCAGGTGCGTTATTTAGCGATTTGGAGTGAGTGAGCTTCTAGTCTCGGGTAATTCCAGCCCAAATCAACTGAGGCAGATAACCACGTGTTTCAAAATACACATCAAATGCAATTCCTAAGCAACATAGATCAATTTCAAACTGAACAAAAGTTATTTCGCAGAAATACATTCAGCGGTTTTGGATTTATGGGGATTTGAAAAATTGCACTTTTTGTGCTCAGTCAACCGTTAAGAGGTATCATTTTTTAGATCATGAACTTTAGAATTTTACTGTAAATTAGTCTTTCTCTGTGGCTTTAAATGGAGTACATTTTCAGAAAGTACATAGCCTGACACTCATTTTGAATATTTTTATTATGATAATAACCTAGCCATTTGGGGTTGAAAGGGGGGCTAAAGATAATGCTGGAGTAAAATCAGTCATGCGTGATGACATTTTTCAGGTTGAATTGTGAAAAAAGGTATGCTTCAAATTTATTGAGTAAGGTATCATATGAAAGCTAAGAACGAGCACTGTCCAGTAAAAGCAATGCCAATAGTGATTTCAAGGATCTAAGCTGCGTTATAACAAGAAAACTATATTCATATATTTCCCATGTGTCTAAAGGTATTTTGGGTTATATTTTTTTTATATTTTTTTTATTACACCTTGATATATTATAGATTATTACTTCATTAAGCATATGTAATAGCTTGAGGCAGGGCTTACTTTATATTCCAGCTTTTTATATTTCATATTTTGGTGAGTGGTGCATAGATTATTAATGTTCAAATAGTCGGGCGGTATAGCAGCTGTGCATGGTTGAAAAAGATAATTTTGATAACTGCACTATGCACATATGATCTGGTTCCATAGGAATTATTCTTTTTAAGTGGCAAAGATTCATCTTGAAAGCTCAATGTCACATGTAGGCTATGCGTCACCCATCCAAGTGCATAACTGAAATTGTTTGCAAAATTGAGATTTGTGACTGGCATTGGTAGGGGCATGCGGTCAAAAGAGACAGTGCCTCATCAGTCATTCAAGCAAAACAAAACTTGAAACACGAAGTACATGTTCATAGTCACCCACAAAGTTTATGAATTATAATTGATAATTATCAATTGTAGAGACATTTTCCAAGTCCAGAACGTCTAATTTCCATTTTTCGTATTCAAACACAGTAGTAAAATTTGCGGGTTGATCACAAGTATATCGTCTTGCAAGAATTCACATTCTCCAACCTCATCATGAACCAGATAGATACATCAATCAGAAATCAGCCTGTGCCATCTCTGCATCGCATCAATGTAATATATCATGTATGCTGACAAGTTTATAATATATCCTGACTTGAACACTCAGTGTGATTACCATATTTGTTGGACCATTTAAGTTTGATTGTTTTCTATCAGTAAGGATTAAAATGACCAAATTAACTACTTACAGATGATTTTTAAACTAATGGAGACAAATAGTCGAGAATTGCGGTTTTAAAGATAATGTACAAGAATGACGAACTGTTCAAAGAGAATGGCCAATATCGTATCACCACCCTGCCCAAACCATATTTTATCCAAAATGACGTATCATTACAAAATTTGGTGTCAAATCCAAATACAATGACCTAGAAGCTTGATTGTATTGATATTAGTTTGCCAAATGAGACTCTACCTCGTGAGCTAGAATATAAATATATTTCACCAAATTGTGACAAGATGCAGATGGAATTTGGGAGCACATGACTAACCAATCTCACCCTACGTTCAGTTCGTTTTGTGACATTACAGCAACAAGTGACGTGCGAAGAAAAGTAACATAAAAGCGCAACAAAGTAGGCCTAATATAATTCTTTTTCTGATATTAACCAGTAGCTGGTAATTTAATCTAAGGATAGACGAGATGCTCAAAGAAAGAACGGTTAGATATGACTAATGACACGAATTACAAAGCAATATTTGCAACTGATTGTGCTTTGTAAAGCAATCATATGATATTTCAGTGATTCAAAATTTTGCATTCCGAAAATGCACCACACTCAACTTCATGAATTAAAATCTTGTGTTACGAAACAACAATACCCCAAAAGGCACACTCAGGGGTTCTGTCGACTATGACTGTCTATTTATTGGTTACTCGGACATGTTAGAGTGAAATCTTATGTATAATATAGAACTATAGGCACTTCCTTATATCTTTGACTGAATAATAGCTTGATTAAATGTTTGATATCACTTGCACCATGAAATGAAATGGACAGTGCTAGCTAATTAATATACTTAATCACGTAACCAAAAACCAAGCAGCTGTATAAATTATGCCCCCCAAAATACCTTCAGACACGGGGGGAATATCATGATCTTAGTTTTCTTGCTATAACACTGCTTAGATCCTTGAAATCACTATTGGGATTCCTATTACTGCATTGTATTTGTTCTTAGCTTTCATTTGATACCTTACTCAATAAATTTGAAGTATACCTTTTTTCACAATTCGGCCCAGAAAATTCCGTCATGCATGACTGATTTCTTTGGGGGCCCAACCGTCTCTGCTCATTTGACCCATAAACTTTTGAAATATCCAGCATATTATTGTTCACATTCAAAGTTCACTTAACAGCTGTCTCAAAAACGTTGATTCACCCATGAAAACTCAAGCCCATCATGTATAAAGATCCATGCAAAATAAGTTGTTCAGAAATGCCATTTTGACATGGTTCAATGAACGCAAAAAGTGGTATTTTTCTCAATGCGATAAAATCTCAACGACTTATCCGATTTCGATAAAATCAAGTTTTTTCTGATCAGGAGATCACTGTCTCCCTTTCTGTGCGATTTGAATAAAATCCTTGACCATAGGGTTATCTTTTGAAAAAAATTCAGTTGATTTGGGATGGAATGACCCTCTCGTGACTTTTGTAGTAATTTGACCTGCCAGTATCCTGGAGTTATAAATCGACGTAGCTGATATTGTTTACTGGAATAATCTTCGTATTTGAGTTTTCATTTTGTCTGAGAATCCTGTCCGATCCTGTTATTTGAGATACCGTAAGAATTTATGATTTATATAGTTTTTTTGGAAAATTGACTTGGACTCGAATATAACGTTAATCACCCTCTAATCTTTTTACGGTTGCGGCCAACCTTTAGATTTGGTAAAATTACTGAGAAAAAAGGTCGACACCATCGCCCAGACCTTCAATTACTCGATAAAAACGGTTAACACCGTCGTCCAAGACCTAATCCCGGGCCTGTTTGGGAAGCTGATTACTGAAAAATGATCGGTACCCTATCGTCCCATGTTTAAAACACCTGTATACTAGAAAAGCTCTGTGTCCCACTGAAAACAACATAGACCAGAGGTCTCAAACACGCGGGCCGCATGCGGCCTGTGAGACCATTTTTTGCGGCCCGCGACGGCATTTTGGATTTCGACAATATTTTACTACCAATTTTTGAGAACTTAAAATTCGCTCTAAAACTAATCCAGAAGCCTGAAACTACTGATCAAACTTCACTAATGCATCACTTTCAAAAGTTACCACTCAGTGGAAGATCAACTATTACGTGACATTACTTGTTAAACATGGTAAAACATGACCCGTTGATGATTCGTGACTGAAAATTGTGATTTGGTCTTGGGCGCAATCCGCTGTAAAATTACTCGTACTCGTCACGTCAAACGTTATAATCAGAGAAGGACTTTTGTGACTCGGAATGCCGTGACTTGGTACAACCACGCACGCAACAACCATGGTGTCCTATATGGTGTGGACACAAGCAAATCTCACGGCTCAGTAAAATTCGTGTACGTCACAATTTCCATTTGGTCGAAGGCAATTTGACGGTAATTTTTGTCCAGCTTGTCCTGTATTAGCCTAAATTTTATAAAACGGGTATCAATCGAAAGCTACCACGGTACTGATTGCGAAAATATAAATTTATTCTGTTCGTGGTCCTGGAACTCCCCAAAATAAGCCTCGAATGTTGCATTGTATGCGAGTTTGGTATTGTGATGCAGCAATGACGTCTGGGAGCAGGCGAGGAGCACCGCTACCTGCAAGCGTATTGGCCATTGTTACGCAAGCGATTGAGCACTCTCACTCTCGTGCGCATTTGCTCCTGATCTGCTCAGACGGCATGGTTGCGTCACAATACCAAACTCACTTACAATGCAACATTTGAGGCTTATTTTGGCGAGTTCCAGGGCCACAAACTGAATAAAATTTATATTTTCGCAATCAGTACCGTGGTAGCTTTCCATTGATCAAAAACTACCGTCAAATTGCCTTTGACCAAATGGAAAGTGTGACAAAGACCAATATCACTGAGCCGTGAGATTTGCTTGTGTTCACACCATATAGGACACTATGAACAAACCATCAAACTGGTAGGAGAAATAGTAAAATATCAAAAGGTCGCAGCTTGCGTTGCGTAGCTTATTTAGATATCAAAGCACGTAGGTATGGCAACCGACATTGGCATTATGCCGCCCCTTTGATGTATAGTTGGTTACATTCCGTGTCATCTTGGGTATCTTTATATATGTTATTGTCGCCAATTTAATGTGGCGAGTATTAACTTGTCGTAGCCTACGCTTTACAGCTGTAACACCAACGGATTCTTCGGAGATTGCACATTTCTATTGTTATTGCACAGATCCATTATGTTCAAGTTGTTATTGATCTGTTCCAACATTCGAAGGTAAAATCAAACGCTGATTCTATTTGACTTCCGTAATGACATGTCAATATAGCCTAGTTATCAGGAGTAGACCTATATGCTCGAAACCCGGAAATAAGGCCTACTTTGAAATACATTGAATTCCCCTATTATTGGTGGTGCGGCCCGCGGCGCCATCAAAAATAGGAAATTGGCCCGCGAGCACATTTGAGTTTGAGACCTCTGACATAGACCATGGGCTGAAGACATATGCAGTAGTGAAAATACCGTTTCTGGTTATGTTAGATTCATACTTTTCACGATTTCTCGGACAGGCCGCAAATCTTTTTCGCAACTACAGACGCAGCGCAGGATTAAACTCCTCCCTCTCTGTCAGCGATATACGGTATGTAATAAAACGTATGGAAACCTGCGCGCTCAAATAACTCAATAACTTGTCGGTAATTTTTACTGTAGCGAAATGGGCCACACCTCGGTTGGGTTGGCGTGCAAGGATATCAGTGATATCCTAGATGATGAAGCATACGACGCCACCAAGGCTTTGGTAGAAGAGACCGATGGATCGCTCACTCTCGATATGGCAAGCTGCTCCTTTATTTTATTATGTATTATATCACGCAATCGTGTGATGTGCGGGAGAAATATGTACGATTTTGTACAGCACATAGACGGTGCCAGTGTGGTGGAAGTTACCTGTAACAAATCTTCTACTCTAGAATTTTCAAGAAATATTTACTGTGTCGTGCTTTGTACTTGATTACATTACTGGTACTCAAAATACCCACCGTGGTTACTCGGATCTAAGAGATACGTCTTTGTGTGAATAACAAATCTCATTCTTTCTTAATGGCTTCATTGACCACAAATGCTAGTGTGTTGTATTGAATTTAACTGATTCAATCATGTATTTTTCTAAATTTTAGAACTGGTACAGCATGAATTTTTTACCTCGTCTTTACTTCAGATTGAATGCGCCGCTAAAAAACTTCACGCCTCCATGCAAAGCATGCATGGGGCGGAATACATATCAAACGAAACCGACCCAGACCTGGCCACGTCGCTAGAATACATACCGGAAGACATAGCCATGATGATGCCAATCGACCAGCTGGAGATGGTGCCCAAGAACGCGTGCATGGTGCTGATGGGAAACATCGGCAAGGCCAATCTCGATTTGATCGCCAGTTCGGATATAGGACTTGTGAGAAGGAAGTCACTCGCGGATATCACCATGAAGTGTATCGTACGTATGAATTTTTGTAGCATACATGTTAACACAGATTACGAATTTACTCTCTTCGAGTTTTGTTTGTTTCGGCGTGAGAGGTGTTAGCAACCTTTTTACAAGTGGCCCAAATATAAAATTTCATCGTGAAACTGCTGGTCACGCACAAGCTAGTAGTTGCAAGTCAAGACCCACACACTAAGAGTTCTAACATTGATCGCAGGCCTTGTCAATCAACTTCGGTATCGAACTACCGTTGCATAGCATGAAAGAAAAATTCAGATTATTGAATAAATTTTTGTCAATACATTCACGTCTAATGTGTGGTGACCACAGACCATATACATATTTTATTGTTATTTTGACCCTTCTTTTAGTTCAAAAGCACCAAATCAAGCTAAATTCAACACCCGGGGGCATAACAAGAGTGGGGATTTTGGGTGTCAAAACCTACTTTCAAAATCCTATATTTCTTAGCCAATTCGCAATTCAGCAGCTCGTAGCATTCTGTTGCGTTTGGACTCGCATATTTCATCTCGAGTGTAGTTGACCAAAATTGTCGCTACATTGGTATTTTGGAAAATTTTCAAATTCCTTTTTTGTCAGCCGTGTACACGCGCCATTCAAAATTGGCATGTGTTCGTAGGTTGCTCATGTACACCGCTGTATTATAGCATTGTAGTGCTGTCAAATGACAGGGAACTGTGAACTTTTCATATAACCAAGCATTCGCCTCTAGCTAAACCCAATCTACACTACCTATGATGGCGTTCGGTGCAACCCTGCTCATTTGATTCACCAGGAAGAAAATCGCTCGCCAGATGATTCCGAGACAATCGGGGTATCGGAGGCGCTGACGTTCGGGCAGTTGATTTGCGATTTGGATCTCGACCATTGGCTGAAACTAGATTTGGACTCGTTCATGGAAATGCTGATGGAGATTTCAGATTGTTTCTACAGGTTTGAAGTCGTCTGTTTGCTTCGATGGTGGAGAGAATTGATATGTGCGCTCTCTGATGTGTTTCGTATAGTAATTAGCGTGAAACATCCATCTTGGTAATGCACTTGGCTTATGATTTCAACTCTATTGTTTTCTGATGCATTAGTTTATATTTTTTACTGATATATACTTTTCTCTTGAAACGGTGAGATTCGGGAAGTCATGTTAATCTGACTTACCATTGTGAAGAGGTAAGTGGTAATGTAAACTGTAATGTGTCAATTGAGAGTTGATTAAGGTACTTACGGTACCATTTAGAACACGGCAACTTTCGCTATGCTGAGAGCACCCCTTGCTGCTATATTTGAACTTATAAGGCGTATTTCATTCAGACTAATAATCGTAACGAGAATGAAAGATGCTGTATGACGGTTAAATCTACCCTTTCACAGATTATCGGAAGATAAAATCAATCACATTCGTACACGCATCCACGAGAAATACGGCAGCGACACATCGACTTGGACGGAAGATGTTGTTGCAGTTATAGGACGAATGGTTGCTCTTCTGGATGCGGATGACATTGCGAATATTCCTGAGGTTTGCATAGTTTCAGTCTTACGGGTATCGGGAGTTCAATGCGCAGTTGCATTTTAAAATTGAGTAATAACCACAGCTCTGCAATAGTTTCTAGTTGATCTGCTGATTGACACTAAAAAATATGTTGCATTTCCAATTCACACTATGTGCTAACCTTGACATATACATAGTGTAATTTGGCAATCAAGGTAGCGTAATGGTGGAGCATTCGGCTTATTGATAGGTAGGTCGTGGATTCAATACCAGGCCGGGTCCGACCAAAGACCTGATCAGTAACACTTGTATCCATGGCTACCCCGTTAGCCGCAGAGCATTCCAAGGATAGCATGGAGGCTTGGTACAAGACTTATTTATCCAGCGGTATATGTGGATCATGTATGCATGGTATGCACAGGGTTGTAACCAAGTCACAAGGTTCCCAGTCGCAAGTCAATCTCACTTTTTTGGCTGTGACTCGAGTCAAGTCCAAGTCAGTGAGTAGAGCAGGCCTGGGCAAAGCAGGTGGCCGTGTTTAAGGAGTATCATTTAGGTCGGTCTTATGACAAAAACAAGAAGACATATACACTCGGTCAAAGGAGGGCAAATTTCTGAAGAACTACAGGCTTAGCTCAAGCTGCACACTGCTCGGAAGGCAGCGGTCAATACCATAAGCTTTGTAAAGTATACCGATCACATTTTAATGTATTGATAGAAAAACGCGGATAGGGGTTTAAAGAGAGTTCAAAATGTATGATGTTTAATATTGTTTCGAAATATGACAGCAACTAAATATTATTTTTGGTAAACAACCGCCACTTTCTGATTCCCTAATATCAACACATCCATTGGGCAGCATTTAATAACGGTGTAATTCAATGCTTTCAATTTAGAAGTGAAATTAATACGCTGGAGAATACAGCTAAACTTTTTGACTCGGACCGCCAACGTGTTTTCTACTTCTCATTTGGGCCGCGGAGAAAAATTATTGCCCACCCCTGGGAGTAGGGAGCCGTGGCCGAGTCTTGTGTTTAGTTTTGAGTTTAATCCCGATCAAACCACTTTTTTCAACTCTGCCCGGGTGATATAGAATGGCTGACATTCATTATCTAGTAATTTTCCTCAGTCCTAACAGTTTCTGGTGCTATTTCCAAGTATCAGGACTGAGAGACGAAATACCAATAAATGTGGTGACTTAACTATTCTTCGAAATTACTGTGAAATGTCTGTCTTGGCCGTCCTAGTCTCGAGTCATATGACTTGGTTCGAGTCATGCACAATAACTACATACACGGTTTGACTCGGGTCGAGTCATTTTACACATTTGAAAAAATGACTTGAGTCAAGTCGAGTCAGCAAAAATTATGAATCGAGTCATTACAAACCTGGGTATGCATATGCACAGATCTGTGTGTGTGTACATCATGCGTTGCTAGGCCACATGAGCCAGTGCATATGCCGCAAAAACATCATGGACAACGATAAAAATGTCCCATCCCTATCGTAGCCACAGCTACATGTGTCTTGAAAGTTAAGCTCATCAAAACTATTTTGATACATCAAACAATTCACTTCTTGTTTTACAGGACGTCGCATATGAATCGATGGACTCTATGTCGCCGCCGGAACTGGATGAGAGTTTGCCGGCCCACAAGATGATGAATTACGATGCGGTTTATGGGAAATTTATCGATAGCATCATGTCCCAGAGAGCCCCGGCTGATCGCAGAAGAAGAGAAGGTGGATTATGTAATTGTGTTAAAAGCAGTGGTGGTATTCAAGTAGAAGTAGAAATTCTTCTCAAATTTATACAACTACAAAACAGGGTTGCCAGATTTTTCACAAATTTGGCCCTTTTTAGAGGCAGTTGGCCCCCCAAATAATTCTTTAACCCTTTGTTTTCGATAATTGGCTCTTTTGGAAGCAGTTGGCACATAGTTTTAAACTAGCTGTTTAAATGAATGTCTTTCAGAAATCAAGACTGAAAAGTGTTGTTGGGATGTTGTAGGCGGTGTTGCCGCAGAATTTCACATTTGCTAATGGCCAATGCTTCCTCAAGATGACACTTGAATGCTTCTATTGCCGCTTCCAAGTTATCGCTGCACCTTGATATCAAAACTTGTTACGTGATCTCGTTCATCATCAGCCGGACGTTTAGTGCCTATGACCAAACTATTCGAACTTTTATAACTTATCAGCGAATAGATTCACTTCAAACTCAAGTTGCCATCGACTCACGATATCCGCATTTGCTCGACACCGTCAATCCACTCAACATATACTGACTGTATAGAGACACTACTATACACACTGCATACCTACTACTATATATGCCATTAGTACTGCTACATCGCACTGGTAATAGCACTACGCATATATAATACACAATATTATCAACAGTTGTAGTGGTTTTGATGTCCTACAACAGTATTAACAATATAAATCTGGAATTCCTGGTCACTGACAAAAGGTGTATGGGTAATATTACAACGTTATTGAACAATTTGGGTGTTTTACCCAGTTTTGCCCTTTTTCTCAAAAGCTGTCTAGCAACCCTGGATCAAAACTACCAGGGGCCACATACTTTTTGCAGTCAATCGGTGCTGGCTACTTTACCGTGATGCAGGGGTGATTTTGCCCAGTTGCTATGGCAATCCCTATGGCAGAAAAGGGGTACCAACATATCTCTAAAACACTTTTCACTTTGCGATATTTGAACTGTAAAATGTGAGTAAATATGCCTAGAAAACTGTCAAAATCACTGGATACAGATAATCTTGTTCAACTACATAGGTATTAATATAATATCAAACCTTACTTTTGCTGTTTCAGTAACGGCGCCTACTTACGACGAAATCGTGCTGCTGGGTGCCGGGAATTCTGCGTGGAGCGTGGAAGAATTGGAAGCAATTTCTGATGACGATTTTTCAAACGCATTGTCCATATTGGGTGCTATCGACAAGTGGTCTGACGAGCAACTGTCTGCCTTGTTGAACAAACTGAAATCTGTAAGCACCATGCCTTAACTGTATTACTTAAGAATCAATAAATTGAAATTTTAGTCTTATACCCATTATGTCATATATAATTATAGGTCTTGAGAGCTGGAATGAGAAACATGATCATAACTGTTTTGTATTTAATCATTTTGTAAAAAGTATATGCCGAACTCAGATGATGCTCTCAAAGCTATGTTCAATTGTTCGTAGTGGTGTCGAGTAAAGTTCAGAGATCACGGCCTAGTCTTTACTGTTGGTAAAAATATTTGTGTATCGCTGTAGATACACATTCTACCATTGTACTGCCAACTGGGCATGTAGCGAGGCTTCATAAGTTTGTTGCTATGAATCTGAAATAGCGTATAATTTTAATAGCGTTATTCTTATTTCTTACCGCGAATCTGTTGATGTCAAACTTTTAATATGCATTCGATGTCAAGTAATTTCTCAACACAATGAGCTGAAACTCTGGAATATGATTCGCTATTGGAAGCGGTCTTTTTTAGCCAATCCTTTCCATCTTTAGATTCAAGGATCGCCAGCAACGTGGGACAGTAAAGTGATCGGTGACGCGCAGCAATTACTGATGGGACTGAACGATACAGAGTTGGACAGCCTTGTTATCGATGACATTGAAATTTTCACTCAACTTTCTAACGTCAATTTCACAAGCGAGGAGGTAAAGAATACAATTTTTTTTCGAAGCTAGTACAAATGGACATCTGCACGGAATTTCTAACTATTGACAGCGGAGATTTTGCCAAGCCTAGTTTGCAAATTATTATCAATAACGCATTTCAAAAATACACTCCTATCCACGTTATTGAATAGCCTGTTTCCAGTGAATTTGGCACTTGGTCAATTCGGCTTTAGAAATGTAATAACTATTATCATTATGAAAGCGACGCATCAACATTGTATTACGAGATTCGAAAGGGTATGTTTCACTGAATGTGAGCGTGTATTGTGATATACGGTTCTGCACTTTGTGAATTTGCAATGAGAAATGTAGCAACTATACTTCTTATGCAAGCGACGCGCCAATATTGTCTTATTAAATTTGAAAACGAATAATTCACTGAAGATGAGCATAAATTGTGGTATAAAGCACTTGGTGAATTGGCCTTGAGAAAATATATTAATATTTCACAAATTGAGCTTCAATCTTGGTGATTTCTCCTTGTAGAATTCAGCACTTGGTATGTATTTATTCATGTAATCGGTTGAGGGTTAAGTTGTAGTTAGTTGTTAAGATAGGGGCTGGATATGATTAGGATTAGGTGGTGCTGAGCCCAGCCCAAGCCATCATTCAAAGTTCATGTACTTTTCGAAACTGTAGTGAAAATTCAAACAAAAAACAATTCTAATTCTCTAATTCCTTACCTGGTAAGCTTGGGATCTCATCTTTAAAAACGCGAAGAGAAGGGGCTCCAGTATCGGGAAGTGTAGGTTTGCAAGGAGCTTGATATGAATTGTGTCTTGTGTAATGTGAATGAAAGTTGTCGCATATCTCCAGAAATACATGCTGGTGGAGGGCTATTTGGAAGGGGCCAGCACTAGACTGTCCGCGTTAACGAGCAGCGAATTAGCGGGATTCAATTCGGTCGCTTGCGGTATCGAAGTGTCGGAATTCGACATGGTCAACGACTCTGTGATAAAGTGAGTGAGTGCGGTCGGAGGCCATGGTTTTTGCTTCCATATGGGGATCGCTACTTCCAAGTGACTAGCCACGATGACTATTTTTACCTCGTCTGTTTGAAATCAGGTCGGCTATCAAGGATCTCGGCGAGTTGAATTGCTTCACGCAGGATCAGTACGATTTCCTGAAACGTGTCGCCGTATCGGGTCTGGACTCGCCAGTGCCAAGCGCCCCGGCATTGAACGAAATGGGTTCAATCGCGGGTGAGTGTTTGCTACAAGTTTTACGTACTATATTATGAATGCGAGCCATTCTATATCACGCAAGTAAAGTTTAAAAAAGTGGGTTGAAGCGTTGAAGCGGACTGAACTCTAAACTGAGCAGTGAAAATAATGACTCGGACTTGGACTTGATACGGTGGTGAATTGTAAATGAATCGAGTCAAAATTACAAAAGTCTACTTGACTTGTGACTTGGTTACAACCCTGCTCGCAGCCTTTTACTTGATTATGAATCAAATCTCTTGGATACTCGTACTGTATCATACTCACTATCTACATGGTAGCCCTGATGAAAAGAAAATTTATAAATCATTTGCAAATGGTTTGTCACGTACTATAGCCAGAGCCAAAAAGTCCTACTATGTTAAACTTTTTGAAGAACACAAACATGACCCGAAGTCAATGTGGAATTCTATCAACAGTCTGATCAATTTGAAAAAATACAAGGAATCCTTTCCAACTAAAATACGATTAGAAAATGGTGATATGACCTCTGACCTTGGTGAGATTACAAATTTATTCAATGTCTACTTTTCCTCCATTGGGTCCAAATTAGCAAATGCCCTACCAAATCTGTCTCCTAATACCTCATCAAGCTGCAAAACTCTACGGTGTTCACAACAATCTATTTACCTGAGCCCCTGCTCTGAACCTGAAATGCTGAGCACTATTGCTACCTTAAAAAGTGATAAGTCGTGTGGTATGGATTCTATTCCACCTAAGTTACTAAAGCATGTTGCTTATCTAATTGCCCCGCCACTTACCACATTCTTTAATTTCTCTATATCAAATGGTATTTTCCCATGTCACCTTAAGCAAGCAAAAGTTGTGCCTGTCCACAAGAAGTCGGATCGCCTCATACTAGGCAACTATAGACCCATATCAGTGCTAAATTCTATCGCTACGGTGTTTGAAAAAATCATGTATCAAAGATTTTTCGATTTTGTCACGAGAAACGCTATCATAAGCAATAACCAATTCGGATTTTTAGCTAATAGAAACACATCTCAAGCTCTAGTTGACCTTACTAGCAGACACGCCAAGCTCATGGATCAAAATAAGCCATCATGTTGCATCTTCCTCGATATAAGCAAAGCTTTTGATTCAGTATGTCATTCCATCCTCATAGAAAAACTATATTCGTACGGTTTCCGTGGGGTTGCCAGAGACCTAATTACCAGCTACCTATCCCAACGCAAACAATATGTCAGTATAAATGAATCAGTATCAAGATGCAGCACTATAACATATGGGGTCCCACAAGGGTCAGTCTTGGGTCCGTTGCTATTTCTTCTATATATTAACGATCTATATCGCGCAACATCTTTACAAAGTGTGCTATTTGCTGACGATGCTTGTTTTTCTGGACACGCAAACTCCACAGAAGAACTGAAGTACCAAGTCTCCCACGAGCTGAAAAAAATTCACTCGTGGATGACGAGAAACCGCCTCACAACAAACCCTGATAAAACTCAAATCATCCTTTTCCTTCCTCCGCGAATCCGCACCCAGCCAACCTTTTCCATTCCTTTCGGGAACTGCACTATCCTTCCTACTGAATCAGTCCGTTATCTTGGCATTCAAATAGACAACAAGTTGTCATGGAAACATCACATCTATCTCGTCACCTCTAAATTATCTCGGGCCACCGGTATTTTGCATAGGCTAAAAAATTTGTTATCGCGTAATGGTCTGCGGTCGATATATTTTTCAATCTTTCATTCACAATTACAATACTGTGTCAGTGTGTGGGGTCACACCCATTCTACATATCTTAAGCCCATTATCACTCTCCAAAATAGTGCTATACGGGCACTAAGTGGTGTAGGTCTTCGTCGTAGATTGCTGCCAGAATACAAAAAACTTGGTATTCTGAGAGTGACAGACGTCATAAAATACGAAACAGCAAAAATGATGCACAATATCTTCCATCATAATAGATCCTTCTTCGACAAACATTTCACTACTTTTGCCTCGGTACACTCGCACTTCACTCGATCTGCCTCATCTAATGGTTTGTTACTTCCGCGTGTAGATAAATCGTCCTCCCAGAAAAGTTTCTATTATATTGGTGCCGCTACCTGGAACTCTCTACCAGAAGACCTCAGAGATTTGCCCGATCATCTATTTAAAAAACGTTATCGGAAATATATATTAGATAAGTATAATTGATAATATGCCGATTTTGCAACTACTGTCTAATTGTTGGAAAGTACCGTATAATCTACTCTATTGACCCTTTTCTGCACTGCTGTCTTGAAACTGTAATATTTATAGCTCGTGTATCCTTGTTGAATTTTTTTCTCTACTTTTCTTGTAGTTTTGTATACTTATTGTCATTTGTTTTGTGCCATTGAATATAATGTGTATACTCCTTCAGGTGGCGACTGTGTACTAAGGCCTTGCGGCCCCTCGTCGTCATCCTGGTCCGTACCGGATTTTCACTGGTGTGACAAATAAAAAAAAATGATTGATTGATTGATTGATGCTCAGCCCTACTCGGGGTGTCTTGGCATGTTCGATATCTGTTTTAAAAAGCCATGTCTGCCGTTGTTTAGCCGGACTGTCTGCTGAGGATTTGTCAGCGCTACCCGTCGACGCCATTGAGTTCATCAAACCCATCGCTTTCTTCAACATTGATCCAACCAGAATACGGGTAAAGTGACGAGACGTAATGATATTCTTTTATTTGAACGCCACATTGCCTGGTATTTGCAGCGAACTGTTGTGCAGTGTTAGCAATTGTTTTTTTGTTATATTTATTTTCACCGTGCGCTGCTGTGAAATTGATGTTCATGATTCGTTTATTTGTAATTCGTTGATGGCATTCTGGAACATCGGCTGCTAACCTTTCGCCGGCTAACCTTTCACCCAGGCTTTGAAAAAACTGTCACATTAAATTTTCAAGACCGACCACAAACAGTAGTTCGGTTATCTCGAAAACTAGATACAACAATTGGACATTATACAAGAAGGGTTATGTCAGGAATGTGACAGTTTCCTAAAGATATGGGTCTTGGGCCTCCGTATTGCTCACCGCATACCAAAATAGATATTTATCGTGTGGAAATTAATCTTGTGGAGCGATTTTGGATTTTGTATTGTGCCAAATCCACCGGACCCAATCCTATAGCCGTACCTGATATCTTGATATTGAAAATATTTATAACTCAGATGAGATGTAATTGAGTACTATGTACTGTATGCGATTTACTTATAGTCATTTACATTGTATGCGTTAAAGGGGCACTGCACTCAAAAAATGATGTGGTCTCAAATTGAAGGGCAAAATGAAAAAAAAAATTTGGCCGCAGCCGTTTTCTTCAGAACGCCACTGTAATGGAGCTGCAATTTATTGAAATTTCCAGAAACACATCCGGCTGCAGCTGTCGCGGCTCCGGGTCATTTCTTAACCCGTTACATGGCACGATGACTTCATCGTCGCACTTGCTCGACGCGATTAGGCTGTCGCGCAGAGGAAGAACTTTAGATAGTTGTCAGTCGATGTTATGAAGGAATCATGCCTTGCACACCAAGGCGGCGCTGAACGTACGGTGTTAAGTCAGGAGGATTTGTGTCTGGAGCTTGTCATGACTCTATAGTATTTGCCAGTTGACTGATACTGAGATGCCATACAGTTGCATATTGATGCAAAGCTATATTGATACAGCTGTCATTTTCAAGATGTACTAATGACTGCACAGTGCACAACCTTTGGAGTAGTGGTCTTGTGGAAGAGACAGACACAGTATATTTTGCATCATTTACCCATGGCATAGCAACTATCTTGATACAGTCCAGTTTACTACAAGTTCAAGACACAGATGTATAGATAGTCAACACGAAAATATCATTATTTCATTCTCATCAAAGTTACAATATTGTTGTGTATCGTAACATTGTTGTTCTCAGTTTCACAAACGAATCTTTCTGTCTCCATCAGTTCAGTCATGCAATTCCTTTGACACGTAGATAACGTAAAATTTGTTAAAATTATTAATGGTATGGAAGATCTTGTTGATGAATGAAATTCTGATGAAGATACAGATGTAGAAGATTTCGATATCACAATATTTGGTGAGAGCCTGCCGTATCAATTCGAGCCACAATATTCAGAGGAGGAATCCGCCCATCTTGTTGCAACTCTAGAAGCACAAACTCATGTCTCTGATAAGTATTGCACCTGTGTTTCTTGAATGCAATTTATCAATCTCATTGCATTGGTCAAAGGAATCGTCAGAAAACCAACCTGAGTCAACTTCGGACACTTGACAATGAATGGTGCGGTTGCTTGAACTGTCCATGCATGCCAAACCGTCTGCTGCAGGGAAATGCAACAAATAATGGAGCTTCTGACAGGATGCCCTTGCCAGCCTGCATTGTGACTGCTATAAGGCAAAAGTACCCTAGTGATGATGGACTGTATGTCGGTTTCAAATGGCCGATAGAAAACGAACTGTGATTGAGAAAACTGCAGCTCTGCTATATGGCTGTTTGCATTCTATATTCCACCAATGGCTGCTGTGCCTGATACATCACTACTTTGCTCACTCGGTATTTATTAAAAATTCAAATTCAATTTTATAATAAATAATAAAAGAAACATCCGAGGACTATATAGCCAGGGTATTACAACGGGTCAGTCAGACAGTGGAAGAATGCCAACATTCTCATTGTGGTCCAGGACGGCCAGTTTGATTCGTGCAATAAAAATTACCAGTATGTTTGAACAGAGTCATCTGCTCCAAATCCCGGATAAAACTTTTGTTTTCTATCGAAGATTTCAATGCTTTGAAACTAGGAGACCCACAATGCAACCATCTGGTTCTTAGGCACGCACTGATCCCCAGTCAAAGTGCCATGGCTGCAGGAATATGTCTCCCCGTCAACTGTCCACTCTTGTTCGCCGGTGATGTTATGCAGCAGAGAGATCCATCTTCTTTTTAGCACTGTAAATGCATATTGGTATATAAAAAGTTCCTAATATATGATGTCAGACATAGTTGATATGTATACTTACACTGCTATCTTGACCACAATGCTGACAGCACCAGCACAAGTGATTATAGTGATGCTTCTTGTCCATAGTAGCAAGTCTTCCATACCTTTCTTCTTACCCAGAGACACCAACTTTTAGTCCTGAGAAATGGTTAGTCAGGCAAAAGAAGTTCAAATAATAACAGTATTCAGTTACCTTTGCAGACATGCCACACATCAAACTGGTGATTGATTGATGGATATGGCACTAAACCACTGTCGTCTTGTGCAATTTCAGAAGGAATTTTATGAAGAGTATACGATGCATCATTCCTTTTGACTTCACACGATGTAACGGCACAACTTGTCGATGTCATTGCAGCTTTTAATAATGTCAATGTATATTCTATATACTATTACGAAGACTCTGGGTAGAGCAAGACAATACCGTAGACCAGTGCTTTTCAACCTTTTTGAGCTCCATTCGCACTTTTTTTTAAAAACAATTCAATTCGCACCAGCCAGCTGGAATTTATTACACAAGAAGAAAATGAAAAGCTTATCATTTTTGTATTTGTAGGGCTTCCTGTAGGTACAGAGCGTCATTATTTCACATTCAGCGTATCGTATTGTTGATTAATCAAATACTAAAATCACTGCAGTAGAAAAATCACAGATATCGTACTTCCGCTGTTCTCAAGGTGTTCGCTGCTTTTTCTGGGGGTATCGTGCAGTGATTTCTTTCGAAGCTTAAAGGGCGAACCCATGAACAATATTCACTCGCAACAATATCACTTTTCCACTAAATCGACGTGTTATGTCATCGCTATATGAATGTGTGCCGAAATTCCAATACTTTGCATTCTAATCAACACTGTCATATTTTGGATTCGGGAAAGGAGGACACTTATTCAAGATTTTCAGAAATAGAGTAGTTGATCAAGTAGAATCCTGGAAAATGGTAGAGTTTTCAGACTCCGTTGTCGGTCGACTAAAAAAAAACAACTTTCCAGCTCAATTCCGGAAATACAGTTTTTCTTTCACACTTAACATTGGTTGACTATTTGGTTGAAATTATTTTCATTCGTACAAGTACGAACCGTCACACAGGTTGAAAAGCACTTTATGCTGTAGTCGTTTTTCGGGATAACAGTAATTTCTTATCCACAACACGAATACCAGCAGTCAGGGTTCCCCATGAACATGACAAAATTCATGACATTCAAAATTGGTGTAAGGTTCGGGTACTGTAGGAAAATTCATCATCCCTAACCGAAATCCAACGGTACACAAACCTAACCTGAACCCACAACTCCGCAGCTGACCCAAAAACATATATTCATTATATTGTAATCTTACTATTCCCCAAGCCATAATTTTACGATACCCTCAAACCCTCATCTTATGATTCTCCAACCTGAATGCGAAACCAATTATGACCGCTCTAAATTTTGAAATGTTCAGAGGGCACACTGATTGGTGATGGTAATGTTTTATACATAACATAAGAATAGGACATGATCTATTTCTGACCTCAAGAAATAGAATACACAAGGCCCGATCAAGAGAAAAATCTCCTGACTGAACAATGTTGTGTGAACATGAACATCGTCCGTGGAACGGCGTATCTACACCACCTTGGCGTGTGAGACATATTTCCTTCATAACATTGGCTGACAACTATCTAAAGTTCGTCCTCTGCGTGACTGCCTAATCGCGTCGAGCAAGTGCGACGATGAAGTCATCTTGCCAAGTAACGGGTTAAGAAATGACCCGGAGCCGCGACAGCTGCAGCCGGATGTGTTTCTGGGAATTTCAATAAATTGCAGCTCTATTACGGTGGCGTTCTGAAGAAAACGGCTGCGGCCAAAATTTTTTTTTCGTTTTGCCCTTCAATTTGAGACCACATCATTTTTTGAATGCAGTGCCCTTTTAAGAGAGTCACTTGGATTCTCTGCTTACATTGATAGATTGATATTATTAGATTTTGTCATGGAATATTGATTCAGTTGCGATGCCGTGTTGAGGTTGTGGCTTAACGCATTGACATGTTTCACTATCGCAAATTATGCGAGGCACACTTGTAGAATGCCATTCAAACAATATAATTTCTTCAGCCAGCCACCCTGTACCCTCCTTATTGATACTAGGATGTCCAACAGAATCTTGTTAATTTGTCTAACCGTATTTGTGCTACGTTTTCAGGACGGACTCAACGTGTCGCAAATGCTTGCAGCCGGTATCGGAAACATGGTGGCGTTCACCTCCGATCGTGTTTTCAATCAGCTCACTACGGAGCAGCAGAGCGCTGTCAACGAGTCGCGTGTGAAGCTCAGTGAAGAAGGTAAATTTGTTCAAATTTGTACGCAGTGTACAGTTTCGTAATTTGATAAAGACCGGGGTAGTTTGCGAGAACTTTTCTGGAGGCAGCACAGCAATACTGATGGATTATGATTAGGGATGTACAAAATACAGTACCTGACAGATTCGATTTCGAGTATCTGCTTACCCCTGCCCAATAGTAACCTACCTTAGAGATCCATCCATTGATACAGGACATATCGTATTGAATTCACTACTACAGTGAAACTCGGCCAGTGTAAAATTGGACTGCTCAAGGATGCCGCTTGAAAATACGGTAAATAATGTCGAGGTATATAAAAATTGAAGGAATCCAAACTATGGATGTGGCATTGTCGGTGGCTCTATTATTTTTATACGCTCAGGACACACAATGTATAATGCGATGTAATGAATAGATAGGAGAATGTCAAAACGACCTAGTATGTTCTCTCGATCCGTCGTCCCCCTCAGCATAATGCCCGATGTAGCAGGCGTCTTTATATTTCTTTCTCTTGCGTCCTAGCTCTTTTTCATTATTCAACTTGAATTCGTCCTTGCTGGGATCTTTTTCTGGGCTTTTTTGTAATGACACTGTCAGCACAGCAACATGTGGGAGGGGTTACCACCGTTAATGGCGGAAAGTCGGAAACTAAACTTTCAACACTGTTAACCTACCTGACCCTTGCAGTTCTTCCAATGTATATGTTTGCTGATATTAATTGATTTTTCTTTCTTGATCAACACTTTTTACAACTAGATCATGTAAAGACAGTTTTATCTCGGTGGCTATTCGGTTATTTCCAAATTGTGATTTAAATGTGTTTTTTTTTTATTACAAAGAAACCCCAGTCACAACTGCAGCAACTCCAGATGACAATGAGACTGAAGCTCCCGACAATGACGCTAATACGGACTCTCCTGACAACGGAGAGGGAACGGAGTCTCCTTCCGACAATGACGCTAAAACAGAGTCTCCTTCTGACAATGACGCTAAAACAGAGTCTCCTTCTGACAATGAAGCTAAAACAGAGTCTCCTACTGACAATGCCACTGAAAGCCCTGATGACGATACAACCAGTGAGACGGATGTTGATGATACCACTGCTGAAGCTCCTGAGGATGTGACTGGTATGTGTGGTATGACATTCAGCATTGGTCTTATCCCGCCCGCATACTATACCGCATAAGAGTGCGCTGCTTTCTGCATCCATCAAGGTTTTGTCATCGACTTTGTAAAGTTCACTCTCTTCGTCCGCAATATGAAAATCATATTTGATCTGTTCCTTATTATACGTCTTCATACATCAAAAGTCGTGGTGCTTCATTCAATATCCTTTATCGTTCACCAATATGAATTTTGTGATGGTGGTCAGTAACACTCTGCTACCTGTATTGGTGGTGCTCTCGGTCAGGGTTTTGATATTCAGCTAAAATGCTTGTCGAATTTTGATAAGTGGGAAGTTGCTGGTTGTAGATATCTGTCGAATTCGGTCTGTGAAATATTTACCGTCACTGACCGAAATAGAAGTACAGCCTTACACATTTTTTATTTCAGATGATGTTGACGTTGGAGACAACTCCGCTGGTGACGCAACAAAGGCAACCGATTCCGAAACAACGAAGACCACAACAACAACAACAACGACGACCACAACAACCACGCCAGCCGATGGATCTAGTGCAGCTATACTGCCGTCGTTTTATATCGCATTACTGTTTTTTGCTGTATCTGCTATTTTGATGTAAGATATATATGTTGTTAGATATACATGATCTTAAACTCTGGGATGAATATGGATGATTGAAATAAATATTGTTTAAATAAATAAAGTTTACATTATTTCCTGATGTTTCATTGTGGCTTGACAACCGTAGATCCAACATTTTGGATGCTATTATGGCATTTTATTTAAAACGCGACAGGGTGCCCTATGTCAGTGGATCTCAACCGCTGGTCCGTCAAATTAATTATCATTTTAAATCTCAATTCCGAAATGCAAGAAGTTAGGTGCTTTTTCATCGATTAGAGAAATTAACATCAAGTTTTTTAGAAAGTGTGCAACCTGTTTTTGCATAGCGTCGCAAAGCGAGTTCGCGATCTACTTTAGGCGTTCGTCACCAGAGACGGGTTAATTGCGGTTAGTAATCGTAATCGATTACGACGATTACAGCATTTTCAAGTAATGGCAATACATTACATTCGAAAAAAATCCGAAGTAATCGTAATCGATTATTTCACATATCTAATCGATTTCGTTGTGAAAGAACGATTACTTTTTGCTTGTCTTTTTTCAACTGTCAGAAACATTATCTCGTGGCCCGATACTTGAAACGAGCATCAATCGTTATTTCGCAATTCTTTACTCGACATTTGGATCTGCCACCACAGTCATCTATACACTATATCAGCGTCGGCTGTAGCCAGAATGAGGACTGATGGCCTACTGCACTTCGCCAACGCTTCACCCAGACGTTGCTCTTGGGCCCCGTGATCATTCAAACTTCTGATTCTTGACTGAATTTCGCCAATGACATTGGTAAATTAATATATTACTATTCATTTTTGATCCTCTCTCATACCACGTGGTCGGATTTACCGGTAGAGCTGATGACTGCGAAAATTTAGTGCACGTAATAAATAATTTTAACATATTCGGGAGCGCCCGTTGTTATTATTACTTTGTTGCATATTATTAATTCGTGACCTCCCGTCTGCTATATAGTTGTTGGAGTCGCCCAAACTTAGCCGGCTGAACTAAAAGAAAAACTTCATTTGTTACACGCAAACATAAATTGTCATTTCCTCTGTGGGTGCCCCCGGTGGCATTTGTAGCCTACTGTGGAGTTAAGACAGGACTTTTCCTCACGCCAATTCAGCACGTCTAGGGACAATGGACATATTTAGATAGAATAGTCTCGGCCATGGTCTTTCTTTAGTACTACACACTTCGTGGAGTCGGGGGAGGGGTATGCTTAATAAAACCAATATATTTAGCGACATTATATCGCGAAGCCCGAAGAACATTTTCAATTGAGATATATCTCTCAAAAATATACTCTATAATTGGGTTGATTTGAGAAATAATTGTTGGCACCCAACTGGGGGGTTTAGGGTGCGGTTCAGCAATTAGAGCTTATCATCTCTGGTGATTTGTATAAAAGTATAGCTAACCAATCGTCTTGGTGCTCGGCTATACAATACTTATCTGAAGATAGCCTGTTGCTCTTGGTGAAGTTTTCTTCGTAACATATATACTCAATACATTGGTTTATTCAAACGTTATACAGTAGTAGCGTATAGAGCAGTGGTTCTCAATCTTTTTGTCTTCGCGGACCCCCTTTGGACCGCCGCGGACCCCCTCAAGTTTTCGTTCAAAATTAGCTCAATTATCGTTCCACCGCCATCTGTCCCGTGCAAATATTGATTGTAGGCTAGTGGTAAACTGCCACAAAATATCTTTTCTTGAAAATAACATCACAATACATGTAAAAATTGGGTAGACTTTTGTTATTTCGAAACGAATTTTGCAGCTGTTATTATTATTAATTGTGAAAATGGGACATACGCGCCAGTGTCTGAAGACCGGCTAGTATTGATTTAGAAGAAATTGCTTGTATTTCGACTTGAATGCGGACATGCTCGACGACTGTCGGATAGCCGGCCAAATGCTGTTCCACAGTTGGGGTCCGGCATACTTGATGGAGCAATGTGTTTTCTTGTATTCAGTCCTGATCAATGTTGTATTATTGTCCAAGCTAAAAGAACCGGGGCTGTAATTGCTGCCCTCTCCCATTAGGTAGGGCCAGTGGTGGCCTTACGGTTGGGGGGGCCCTAGGCGAAACTTCCGGGGGGGCCCTCCCTATCTATATTATCGCAACTTCTGGGGGGCTACGCCCCCCAGACCCCCCTCACTAGCGCTTAACGATCATTTTATTGTTCTACACCACGTAAACACTGTTCCGGTAGTGCTTTGTCTGTACATCATGTTGAAACTTTCAGCATACAAAATAATTATAATGTCATGCCACAGTACAATAAACGACTTGGCATATTCGAAAACAAGTGACTCAAGTGAACTACAGCGCGTGCCCAGACCCACCTATGTAGAAGAATTATGGGATGTAGCATGACATAATAGTATAACAAGGCAACTGCACGCCAAATATACCACATAAATCCAGAAAGCTGTCGGCTGACATTAGTAATAAGTAGGGCGATTTTTTTTTTGACCTAAAAAACGAAAGATTTTGACCTAAAAAATCTAAATTTTGACATTTTTTGACTTTAAAAAACTAAATTTTGACCAAATTTTGACCTAACGTATGCAAATTAGGTGTTTTCCCAAAAAATGTTAGAATTTTACTACTTATCCTCATTTCTGGTTTGAATTGTCTGTCCTTACGAAGTAGTTTTCCCTCAAAAACTTGTTTGACTCAAAAACTGACGAATTTTTACATGACGGAATATTATTTTAACAAAATTTGGCCCTATGATGAATTCCAGTACATGATGTAGGCTACTATGGTGAAAATAATTAAAATGTGTTGTAGTACAACGAAAGATACTTTTAGGCATTCTCGGCAGGGATATCTAGTTCTAGATATCCCTGGGTCTCGGGTAAAAAGTGTCTGTCTTTACTAAGTAGCTTGCCAAGGATGAAGATGTGGCGAGATAGCGTAGCGGGATAATCCACAGCTACAACACCAATGGGGTTTAGGTTCTAGTCCGACCGAGGTCGACTCCAGAATTCCTACCCAAGTGTTGAAGGTTTATCTAGGTTCCTTATCTCATCCGCGTTAAGCGGTGTCTTACAAAAAGCATAGAAGTGGGCCGTGCTACAAGTCGGCAGAGTCTTGGCGGATATGGAATCGAAAATAAGGAATATCGGCCTGGTGTGAATGACCATTGTAGTCGGCAAACACCATGAATATACAAACAACAACAGCAAGAAGAATGGAGAAAGAACGTTCAACTGTAGCAGCTATTGGCTGGCAACACTGTGTTGCTTCATTCTGACAATGTTGTACATCTCAATTTTTGTAAGAACCATGCAATGCCCATGCAGTCTTGCTTCACTTAGAATATTGCGGTACGTTGAGCATAACACGGTGTCAACCTATTTGTTTCATTTGAATGTTTATGATTCACAATGAGCAAACAATGCGCCGTCTGCCACAGTAGGCCTATAAAGTAGGCTACAAACTGTAAAATATCAAACAATAAGTTCACCGATTGCGCAAAATCTACGATACAAATAAGATGCAGGTTGCGAAAAATTTTGTCAATTTTGACATTTTTTGACCTAACGCTAAAATTTTGACCTTATTTTGACTTTTTTTGACATGTCAAAAAAAAATCGCCCTAGTAATAAGCCAGCACACCACGTCAAGGTTTCAGCCAGGTGCTGGATTGGGCCTATCTTTTTGCTACAAAGAAGATTTTGTTGCATGATAAGGCATAAAAGCAAAATGTGCAGCAATGTGGTACAACACCAGTAATACCACAGGAACACATCAGTACTGGTATCACCTGTGAAGAGCTAGTTCCATGATCTGTAAGAATATAGCTTTCAATACAACATCCATTGTAATATAATATTTATTGAACTCGGATAATTCTTGGGTGCCTCTCTTCAAGAGTTAACTGCACACCTAAGGGATTTAAATAGATTTAAAAGCAAAATCAAAACGGCAAAGTATGACGCAACAATGAAAATCACAAACCATGATATTCGCATTGTAACAATGACAACAACAACAAACCTTGAAGTATACGGACATACGGTACTATAGTAGCAGCGCAATTTGTAAATAAACAGTTACACACACGAAACAACACGCACTAATGAAAAAATTGTAAGTTATAGAAAAAAATGTTTGTCTGTAAGAACTTGCCTGGTTGGATTAAACCTAAAACGCTATAGACAAAAGACCACTACAATCAAATACAATATACGTATTTGAAAGCACTGTTACATCATTAAGTCTACAAGGCAATATAGTTGGTGGAAAAACAGCATCATCAATTTGTGCAGAACATTCCTGAGCTGAAATAGATGGTTAAATATTTGTGTCGCAGTTCAAAATTTGCATTGTCACTTTCTTTCCAAATCTGAACCACTTCCTTTTCTGAGATCCTGACTTACATTTAGCATGTACTCGCGGCATTGTAACAGATACTTGACTGCAGTAATTAGGAGATACTGATGCTACCAATTACAACATAACATATAACTGAGTGATACCAAACTCATTGTAGCTAATGAAAGGTACGGTTGTCAACTGACGAGTGCGCCTTACTAAATATGCTGTTTACCGAGTCACATTTATATTGAACTGGTAGCCCATTTCAAGAGTGTAATGGTCAAAATTGTCTTATCCAACACCTGATATTAGGGCAAATTTTGGTTGCAGTCGAATCCGTGGAAAGTTGCACATCTTTTTCATAAAAGTTGCACTTATTTTTCATAAAAGTTGAAGTAAAAAGTTGCATTTATTTTTCATTTAATCTTCACTAAAGTTACACTAAAAAAGTACATTTATGGATAAGTTTCTTGACATTATTAAGGTATGAGATATTCGAATCGATGCGTATCCAAGGCACTGTCGCAAAACTCAGTGTTGGCGCCTTCAACAAAATCAATAGCCTGAAAAAATTGACCCAGTAGTAGGCTAATATAATTTACGGCGGTCTAGCCTGAATGTATGTCAACTGAGAAATGACCTCAAATTTAAACGACAGTGATGATAATCAAGCGATCTATTTACATAAAGTACCAAATATTTCCAGTAAAAAGTGAGTTTAATGAAAAATCGAAAAGTTGGAAAAAGTTGCTTGAAAAAATGAAGAAAAGTCGCAATATAAGATTCCTCGAAACAGCTTAAAACACCATACTACATAACTTCCGAGTATTTAGGAAGCTGCCAGAAGCTGAAAAAAAAAGTGTGATCATTTAATTCTTTCCTCTGCCCTGCTGAAATTGATTCCATTGCTAATTGTTTGGTCACATTTTGGTCTTTTTCTGTGACATCACATCAAATTATCAACCTCACAACAAATTGAATATATGTAGCCTTTCGTACACCTTTCTCGATGATAGCCATTCAAACCTTTCAAGTATCGACATAGATTTTTGAGGCATAAAATATCAGGCATCAGGCCGCTAGAAACTTTCCTGCATGCAAGATGTATTGCATATCTATCTATAGTACACCACCAATTAAAAGACATCCACCTGTGATAAAAAAAACACTTTCTGACAACACCATAAACACTTTCTGACTGACTGTACCGGGTGCACATTGAGCATGGTAAAGCTTTGAAAATACGCTGCTAATCCGCAGACAAGAAATGAACAAATTTACCATCATGACAACCCTGAGAATGGATTTCCATTCAGAAAAGGCCCAATTCACAACTTATATGTTGAGTCAAGAGAATGGCTCAGTTAACAACAATATATAGGCTATAATAGCCTATGCTTTCATTGGCTTTCAAATGACTATTTCCTTTGATATTTTGGATATTCAGGCTCAGTGTGGACACGGTTCATTATCAATTAACATACGGTATCATATGAAAGCTGGCATCAAGGGTTAGCAAGTAGAATCTCACAAACATATACTGGAAAATTTTGATGCACTGAAATATACACTGCTGCCACTAGGAAATATATAATAATTCATTCCATGTTACAATATGACCTCATTAACATAAAATCGAAGTAGGCTCTTTTAACAAGCACAGAAATTCAATTATCGAACACCGTTTACAAGACAATATTCTACATGGGTAGGCCTACATGTATTTTCACGGTTATTCGCAAAATGAATAACTAAAATTGGCATAAATGGAGGGGGCGCTCATAAAATCAAAGTAAGCTCTATTAGCAGGTGCAGAAATTTAATGATCGACTACTGTTTACGGTACCATATTCTACATTGGTACATACATTTTCACGGTTATTCGCAAAATGACAACTAAAATTCGCATAAATGTAGGGGGGGGGGCTCATAAAATCGAAGTAAGCTCTCTAAGCGGATGCAGAAATTCAATGATCGACTACTGTTTACGGTACCATATGCTACATGGGTACATGTATTTTTACGGTTATTTGTAAAATGATAACCAAAAATCGCGTAAATGAAGAAGGGGCCCCCCCTCATAAAATCCAAGTAAGCTTTTAGCAGGTGCAGTAATTTAATGATTGACTTCTGTGTGCGGTATTACATTCTACATGGGTACATGTATTTTCACAGTTATTTGCAAAATGATAACATTTGCGTAAATGCAGGAGGGGGGCCCTTTAGCTAATGGCAAAATAGATAGAGATCATCAAATCAAAGTGAGCTCTTGCAACTAGCGCAGAAATTTAATGATCGACTACTGCTTACGGTACCATATTCTAAATTGGCGCATGGATTTTTGTGGTTATTCGTAAAATGATTACTAAAAACTGAGATTTGATGATTGACCTGTCTTTACGGTACAATACCATATTCTTTATGGATACAAGGATTCCGCGGTTATTCAGAAAATGGTAATACTTGAAAAAAAGCGCGTAAACCGGAGAAATAGTTGGAAAAAGCGCGTAAACCGAGGAGGGGGGGCCCTCGAAAGCGCGTAAATCAACCAGGGGGGCCCTAGGCGACCGCCTACCTCGCCTACCCCAAAAGCCACCACTGGGTAGGGCGAAGTTCGGATAAAGCCCAAAATTATTTCCTGATCAATATCAGTTCATTATTTTCATCATTTCAAAACATCACAAAACTGCGATACAATGAAAGATAGGAAGGTGTCTTTGAAATCAGATCCCCACCTGGGCAAGGCGATGTAAAAGAAGCATGTACAGTGTACACTACTACGCTTGCACTATAGAAATTAAACATGGAACGGCAACGACCGATTTTGCAGCTTCGTTCCGCTTCGCCGAGGCTGGAGTGGAGAATTGTTTTGCGTAAGCGACTGTAGGATTTCTGGCAATCTAAAAGCTATCTTCCGAGCACAGAAATTATTGAATCTGGTCTTGATCGAAAGCTACTGTTGCACCGATTCCGAAAATATAAATTAAAACAATGATCAGGCACTGATCCACCTAGAATCCGTGCTCCAAGTCTGAAATATCGGCATTTGGAAAAAAACGGATTTGTAAAATTTTTGTCGGAACTGGATTGGATTAGGACTTGAGATTTTTTTCAAATGGATTCGGATTTGGACTGGATTTACCGATTTTCGGGGAGTTTGATGTACGGTAGCAAATGACGACAAATTTTTTCGTCCAACCACGATTTTACATAGTTTGCAAAGTTATTACTTCGGGCAAGTTTGAATCGGATTAGGATCAGGATTAGGATTTGAATATACAAAAGTTTTGGATTAGGATTAGGACTTGAAGCTTCGGATTTGGATTGGATAGGACATAGGAATTTCAAATCCGCTCATCTCTGGTACAACGTACAAGTACATAACTATGATAACTATGACGTAATAGATGCTCAAACAAAAACTACCTCATTGGTTGTTATGGTTATATTACAGCCCAGAGACCTAAAGATGCGCTTTCTTTGTCATGGAAACAGGAATGCCGTCCGAATGATCAAGTTTGAATTTTATTTGATTCCAACTTTGATGCTTGGCTGGTGCATCATTTCACTCTGAATCCAGCTAATTAGCCAAGCAACCTAATTTGGTTGCTGGTTAACATCAGACGCACAGTAAGTTATCTACGATGTTAATGCCGTGATATTTATATTGACCAAACCAGCGGACGCAACTGGGATCTGTTATGAAGTTTCATACGGCACCCTATTCTATAGACAGCTGCGGTTTCCGATATAATATCAAGCTCTCAGATTATAATGTGATCGAATGCTAGACAGAGTTTTATTTTAATCTTACTCAAGCGTCACAGGTATGGTACGGTAGTTACCAACATTTTGGTATCGTATACATTAAATGATATCGTATTATAAATGAATTGCTGCCACCATTACCACTACATTTGATATTGCGACCATTCATAATATGATTAGAAGACATGGTAAAATATATGGCGAAAGCCCAAGGGCTCCTAATTTCCCATTTGACCGTAGTAGTGTCATTCAGTTGGTTAAGTCACTACGAATAAGTGTCTACAATAGATTATTAAACCTCCTCCTGAAATTGTCATCTAGGTCCCAGCTACGCTTGTATAGGCTATGGAGTGTGCCTATAGTTTGAAGTCATGCTTTTGTTGTTACGGTACCACAGGCCTATGCCATTAATTGCAGAACCCCTATAGCAGTTATATGTATATATTTAAATAATTGTCTGGTCTAAGATCATGTATAATTGTATCTTGCAGGGAATCCAGCCCAAGGATGGCTATTTTCCGTATCATCTTCTTGGTTCAATGTGAGTATATATAACCAATAATTCTCAACGTGAAACGTACCATGAATATTAATCATTCGGCAAATTTTCTTAGTCTGTCCCCACACCTTACACGTCTACAGCATGTTTAATGTGCCTACGGAGGTGTGATAACCGACAATGAAGTGCCAAAATGTAACATCACTGCAATTCTTTAGGCCGACAGTACACCAGTTTCTCCTACACTTCCAAGTTGGTCTATGTCGTAGGCGGAATCTCGGTACCTTCCACAACTAAATTCTCATGATGAGTAGATGTATCTTGTGTTGCACAGCTTAGCAGCTGGCATGATAGCCCCCCCTGCTTGCCGACTTTCAATGAACCTGTTTGGGTATTGACCAACACAGCCTGAAATCAGGCCATTCAAGCCCATGCACGCACACCTAATTCGTAGCCAAAATCAGTACGTGTATCATAACTATGTCAAAATAGTATACGGTACATTCACTTTTGTCAGCTTATCTGTAGTCAGTGCAATTTGACCTCAGTTGGTGTGATCACATACAATAGACAGCGATTTCGGCTTGATTACACTTTCCCTAGTAACCGAATTCGTTCTGTGTCAATTGTAAAATAAAATATAGTATCGCTATAAGACGTGTGATTTCTATAGACGTTTTGTATTATAGGTTTTGCCATTGGCTGCATGGGACAGCTTTCTGGAACACTTGAACCGGAAAGTGAGTTGACTATCATGTTATACTCGTTGTGTGCTGGAACATCACAGGGTTGTAATGACTTTGGTCGTAACTCCACCTGATTAGAGTCATTTGGTTGAAAATAGGAAATGACTTGACCTGAGTCATTGCGGAATAGTCCAGGGGCGTAACCAAGTCCCAAGGTTCTTATTCGCAAGTCAATTTTACTTTTATAGTTTTGACTCCAATCCGAGTCATAGTGTTGAGAGTCAAGTGCGAGTCCAAGTCATAGAGTTAGCTGTTCATTATTGAGGTCAAGACGGGTTCAACTCACTTCACTGAAACTCTTGGGAGATATCGAAGGCCTTGCATTCATAATATATATATTAGGGTTGTTCAGAATTGACCGACTTTCAAAAAGTCTAGGTTTTCAGTCCGTTTCCCATGCCTTATACCTTAAAAACAAATTCTGGCAACTTTTTTTTGTAATTCATCCCCTGCATCCGTGTGCACATTGAGCTGGAAGAATAGCAGCTGAAAATAGGGGATTCCCCTAAAATCTGAGTGTTACGACTTTACCTAGCCTAGTTAAAGCGACATATAACATGGATTTATGCAGCTGTTGCGGTTTGGAGTGCTACAAAACCCCACTATATAAGTCATTCCTAGTTCAGGATATCATTTCCATGTCCCACACTGCCTTAGAACTGCTCAAAACTACCTAAAACTGATAGTCATTTTGTTGGATCACATATCCTACACCCCTCAAACCTACCCGGCACTGTTCATCAATTTCCTGGATCCCCATGTGCAAGAATACAACTGTAAATGTAACATCCACTCATAGCCACATAATAAACATCACAGGAAACGAAAAAATAAGGCAAAGAAAGAGATCAACTTGGCAAAATATTATATAAATCAGGTGGATGAAATGGTTGCTTTCGAGAAATCTGCATATCTGTTCCGGTGATCTTCCACAGCTTGTAGGAGGCTCGCTCGCTGTTTTTTGTCATCCGTTATGAACGCAGCATAGTCGGTATTCAATTTTACCATACGCTCTGCTGCATCATTCACTACTTCAACAGTATTCCCAAATTCTTGAGCAGTCACGAAATCCGGATCAGTATGCCATTCCGAAACTGGAAGACACAACCAATCATGTTCCACATATATAGCATCAAATAGAATCCACGATTCTGGCCCAATCAAATCGACCATACTCATTGACTCAGAGACAGAGTGAGAGATCAGACTGAGAGGCATACCTCTGCGAAATTTTTCAGGGATTGGCATTTTCAGCAATTTAGCAGCCATCGCTTCCTTCAGTTTGTCAGGAATCTTTGGATTAGCCGAGAACATGGTAAATACCACCATTTCCTCAGTTAGATACCAATGATGTTTACGCAATTTCTTGTATGCCACATCAGCAACAGTGAGATCGCATAATGAAAAGTTTTTCATGTCATGAAGGAATTTGAGATCATTCCAAGGTGCGTCACATGCAATACCAGTTTTCAACCAAGCTGGAACATAAAACAAAGCAATGAATGTATTGATTCGTTCCAACTTTTCAATGAACTCTTCAGAATAGTCCATTTGCACACTCCACATGAACATTTTTTGACAGTACAGGACTTGACTCATCCATCTAACGCTATGAGTAGCACCAGGCTTGCGAAAACGATGATCAACATATTTGTCATCCAAAATCGCCAAGGTGCCTGTTGCACATTCTCTGTAGTCATCCCTTATCAAGACTTCTTTCTGCTTTCCATCATTGGGTTTCATCAGTGGAATTATTTCTTGCTTTGCTTCATCAGCTTTCATCGCCAACCAGCTGCCTTCAATAAACTTCAGCGTTTTATAGCTTCCTGATTTATCAATATGTTTCCACTTCTTCTTGAAGGTATTAAAATCCGTGTTTTCAGGGCCTGTGGTTGTTGATCCAAACAAACACTTCCAAACCTCTCGAATGACCAGTTCATAAATATGATGGCGACAGGCATTGTAGAAAACTTTCCTGTTAATCAACTCTTCAAGTAACGGAACCGCATCTTTGTTTTTACCAGTGTTTGAGGATGTTGTGTCAAACACAAGAGCTCTAACAGATTTTGGTAAATTCCAAAGTTCCAGCAGTTGAAATGATGCATCAGCCTGTGCTTTTCCTGTAGCACTTTCCAGAGTTTGAATGCCAAGAAGTTTCCCTTTCTTAAATGTGCCGGAATACGCAGACGATGCGAGCACTGCCAAGGCCTCAAATTGATATCCTAGACGACTCTCAGTGAGCTTTCCATCCCAGTGCAATGCAATGTGCTCTGGTGGATTGGTGGATATTTTTTCAAAGATAGAATCGGAAATTTTCAAACGATTTGCAATGCGTCGTCAATAGGTCCCAGATCTTGAAAGATGGAAGTCATTAGGGTTGCCATCGCAAGCTTTAATCAGTGCTGCAGTTATCATGGTGGCGGCATTATCACTGACTTTCAAGCGATCAAAAACCTGGCATAGGTCTTCGTCACTGAATAGGTTTACAGGAGCTTTTAGAGTCACAAATTTAGCGGAATGACCAGATGTCGACTGTGCAAGTTCAAAATCAGTGCTGTGAGAAGTGTCAGCTACCTGTGAAGATATAGATGAGCTCTCTGTAAATTCACCTTCGCTACTTGATGCTGGTGCAGACTCTCTTGCACTCATGGTCCGTCTCTTTTGTTGCATGATTTTCGCTTTCAACACTTTATCTTTGCCACCGATCGTTGCTAATCTCGGACCCCTTTGATCCTGATAAAACGCTATGTCTTCACGTTTTTTATCGTCAGAAAAAAGTCTACTTGCTTCAATTGTCGATATCGCGTCAGGGGCTCCTATATCCCATAGCTTACTCAGTTTGGCTTCAAAGTCGCTTTGTTTTTTTGATACATATTGCCGGCCTGCAGCTTTCTTTAGTGACAGCCATTGTTTCCATACTGTTTCCAATCTTTTAGTGGCATTGACTTTTGTGATAGTGTTTATGCCAGCAAGTAACCAAAAACCGATCACTTCATCTACTGCGATCTGGATGTGTGACTTGACTGGTTCATTTTTTAAAATGAATGCTCTCTCAGGTGTAGCACATATTGCATAACTTGCCTCAAAGTGGGCAACTTCGATCCCGTAATGGCTTCCTCAGATTGCCCAACTAAGAAATGCTGTGTCTGCGATCGTGTTCTTCAAGTTTTCTTCGGTACTGCTTCACTAGATGACGATTTTCTTTTTTTTTTTCAGACATTTCGCACTACAGCTAATCCTAGAAAAACAGATATACATAAACTCAGTCAAGCAACAAAGAATAGTGGAAAACATTTCAGTTCTTTTAGAGTTTTAGGTCGAACACATACTGCATAACTTGCACAGGAGTAGCCAGATTAGATCCAGTTATAGATTATCGAAGATAGTTATTCCTAAATTGGAAAAACTCATACCAGTATATTGATATCTTGGGATATAACAAAAAATTTAGAGCAACCGACTGGCGGTTTTCCCCAGACACTGGAATAGACATTTGCAAGCTTTGTTTCCATCCCAGTAGAAAGGAAAAGAGTATCAGGTCTATTATATCAAATAGTTGTATACTGCTATAATACTATGTTCACTAATCACGCGCTAAGCTCGCTAATAGCATGAGTCAAAACGCCGCCTGATAAGTCCTGCACCTCAATCGTAAACACAGTCCATCAACAACAAAGCAGCAAGGCACCTGACTAATCAATGATCCCCGTTTCACAGCCGTGCTCAGCGCTAGAACATACGCGTCACGTCAATGAGAACACATGTCATTTCTGTCGAGTCACTGACAACTGGGGAATCCCCTGATTCCGAAGAAATTTTTAGGTGCATGAGAAAACGGCAATGTGCACACGGATGCAGGGGATGAATTACAAAAAAAAGTTGCCAGAATTTGTTTTTAAGGTATAAGGCTTGGGAAACGGACTGAAAACCTAGACTTTTTGAAAGTCGGTCAATTCTGAACAACCCTAATATATATACATACTCATTTTTCTCACTCTTAGCATATTCGAACAGATAAAATACGGTTTCTGCGCCTATTTCACAAGTATCGGTCCTGATGCATGAGACTTTATTCAAGTCATCTTGAACAGTGGTTCTCAACCTTTGTAGCTTCGCGGACTCCTTTTGGACCGTCACTGACCCTCAAATTTTTTGTTCAAATCTAGCTCTGTTATTGTACAACATTCATCTGCCCTGTGCAAATATCAACTGTAGGCTAGTGATAAACAGCAACAAAATGACCATTCTTGAAAATAATTTCATAGCCTATGATACTATTTATGTAGAAATTTTGAAGGCTTTTATTATTTCAAAGCGAATTCTGTATCTAAATATCTCGAAATACGCGACCATGTCTTGAAAAAATGGATTTTTGTGAGTACTTTTTTTGCAAAACCCCCAAAAAACATATCTAAACAGCAGTATATTTGTATCAGTAGGCTATTGGCAATTTGGAAATTAAAATGAGGTTGCACGGTACAATGTTTCATCTCAGACAGCCGTTCCGTTTGTGAGTTGTGAAGTTTTAGCAGTTATGAAGCGAAACTGTCTTGTGATTTCTCTAATTAATAGAAATACAAGTTTTGCGAATTTGGAGGTTTTGCGGACCCCCTGAAAATGCTTCGCAGACCCGCAGTTGAGAACCACTGATCTAGACATGCACAGAGCACAAGGACTTGAGTACAAGTTGAACCAATACACGAATTGACACAAGTCGAGTCGAGTCATTTCCCATTATTAAGACACAACACGACTTAAACTCGATTCATTGCGCATGACTCAACCAAATCCTGTGACTTCAGATTTACTCAATAACTTATTCCGAGTTGATGCAAAAATACTGGGCAATTTTCCGGTTCAAATTTGGAAGATTGGCCCGATCCTTCGATGACCACGGCAAGGAAGCATGTCTTGGGATGGCGACGTGTCAAATTTCCTCACAAATAATCATCCGTAAATGCCAAGCATATCAGAATAAAGGTTCTACCAATTGATCAAATTCAATATGCCATAGCCGAAATGTGCTCTGTAAAATTGAATAGGACCATGAGCACATACACAAAAAATCTGAAGTAGCCTAAAGCATTGTTGATGTTATAGTTTTGTATCCTCATTGCTGGGAAATAGATTTTTCATATATCGGCTTAATGATTAAAATACATGACATTACTTTTTCAGCTACCACAAATGGAATCACAGGTTGGTATTGCTGTTCAGCTTCAAATTACGAGTAGCTCGAACGATGTGATATAAATCTACTTGGATATGCCTTATTTCATCCAATGTTGGCACATATGTATTATCGACAAATACCACTGTTTTGAGAACCACGGACATCAGGCATATGAGTAGGCCTGTAAGCCTTCCAGAAAATTGTAACTGGAAAGATTGTGTTCAATTAATGGAATGAATAGTAGGAACAGTAGGAAATAAACGTATATATTAAATAAAGATAGAATTTGGTAAAGCTTAAATGCTAATGTAATAAAATCTATTTTAGGAAACAGATAGTGATTCAAATTGTATAATCTTGTCTATATGAATAACCAACTCAGAATTTATAATATGCTATACCCGGTTTGTGTTTAAATCTGTTCTTTATTTATAAATTATATCAACGAGGAAATCATTTTTAACTAAGAACCGGGCTGTCCAATTTGATGAAGGTAGATTCTGTTGCCAATAGATGAATTCTCGGTCACTCCATTGTGTATCGTGAGATGGATTGAATTTTAAATTACCGTTCTACTTAGGGGTATCACAAAGTCGTCAAATTGATGAATATTACGCCATTAATGTTGCCCTAAAAGTTTTATCAAGTTCTGTATCGTATTTCGAATCCCGCATTCATGACATATGGTATTATATCGCAGTGTGAATCTAATCTTCGAATGTCATATGACATAATACCATGCTATGTTCTAAACCAGTGGTTCTCAAACGGGGGTGTGTGAAGCCGCAGTTAACTTAAAAAATTTTAGCGCTGTACACGATTTGTTCTCATTTCTTGGTTATTGCTTATATTTTCCCAATTTCATATTTCAGAACTCTATCATCAACAGCCATAACCTTCAATGCCATCAAACTATCCATAGGGATTGCTCTCTTTAATATTTTTCGATATCGCGATAAGGAGGGCACGAAATTTTTCACTGTCATAAAGGGGGACGTGTCGAAAAAAGTTCGAGAACCACTGTTCTAGAATTTCTAGACGCGGCAAAATTAAGATAGCTTCTCCCTGCTTTGAATTAAAATAGGACATCATTATCCCCTTGGATATATAGGGCCTACTAATTAATATGTTTTTCGGTTTTCAGATTTTAATAAGACATTTGGTAATGAAACGAAAGGTGAGTTTAACCAGTTATTGCGCTTGACATTCATTCAGTTGTGTTATTTTCTTCAGATCGTAATATGACATTTGGCAATGGGTTTGGAGGTTAGTTTGAATATTCATCCTTAAATTTTAGATACTTTTTGTGTTTGTTGTGTATTCGTAATCCGACTATTTCCGTCTTTCGTTACAGCAGTTTTAAATAATGTGTTACCATTCATTACCTATCTATACCAAGGTTTAAACAGCTGTCCTAAAGTGTCAGAGTATGGTAATATTCATGATCATAGTTCATGAATGTCAAGTATAGTTAGTACATCGCATTGCCCTTGGATTGGGAGGAGTTTTTATCTGTATTAAGTGTTGCTCGTTTTCAGATTTCAGTCAGAGTAATCCAGACTTCAACATGAGCAGTCCAGATTTCAATATGAGCATGCCTGATTTCAATATGAGCATGCCAGACTTTAATATGAGCATGCCAGACTTTAATATGAGCATGCCAGACTTCAATATGAGCATGCCAGATTTCAATATGAGCATGCCAGACTTTAATATGAGCATGCCAGACTTCAATATGAGCATGCCAGATTTCAATATGAGCATGCCAGATTTCAATATGAGCATGCCTGACTTCAATATGAGCTTCCCGGATTTTAATATGAGCTTTCCTGGTTTCAACATGAGTTTCCCTGATTTCAACATGAGTATTCCGGGTAAGTAAATCACGTAAGCTAATAAAGCTATTTCTATGATATATTCAATATAGCGCCACAGTAGGTACTTGCAGATATAAATATAGCTCTTGCGATATGCCAGCTGGTAATTGAAAATAGAGAAACCTGTTTTGTCAGCAATTAGGGATTTTATGAGATTATTTTTCCTTTACAGACTTCAACTTCACGTTTCCTGGAGGCTTTTGGGGTGAGTTTATACATTACACATGTATATTACCGTACCATTTTATCAAGTCTGAAATTATATGAAAACCTCATTGATTTCGATTGGTGCTGTCGAATTGTAAGTGCATTCAAAATACTTAACATTTGTCGGAATAGAGCATAATTTGAATGATGTAAACCTCTGGTTCTCAACCTTGTCTCCAGCGCCCCCAGGGGGCGATTTTGATTTTTAAGGGGGCGGAAACGCTCAGGGGGCGGTATGGGGGACGCTTAAGAAAATGGCCTCGCAGTAGATGGTGTACTAAGGACATATGAATATATAGTAGAACAATAGTTCTATATATCCCTGAGTTCTCATTGCCATGTTTCCACGAATCTGTTGTGTTCTTGATCTTGCTTGAACAATAACTCATACGACAAGGTTGCAATATGAAATCAGTATATTATCAGCAGAACATCTTTAATACAGGCGACACGATCCAGAGTGCAGTTAAACGAAAGACCAGTAGACAACAGAACACAGGGTATAAATACGAAGCACGACACAAGATGAAATAATGATTGGCGGTAATTACTAATCCTAGACAAATAAGAGACAAACGATACCAACGTAAAATGCACGAACATAACAGAATGCAGTGTTTTTTTTCAATTCATGTAAAATGAATTTGGCGTACTTATGGATTGCTAAATCCACGTTACAGCACTCCCATCACGCTAGCTACGCCAAGTCGTTTCGACACCTTCCTATCTTTTCATTGTATCGCAGTTTTGTGCTGTTTTGAAATGATGAAAATATTAATAAACTGATACTTATTCTGATAGCTCGTGTTATTTTCCACAAAATGTTTTGAGCTAGGTATTTATCGTGCAGCGCACTGTGTGACGAAATCGAAAAGGCGCTGTAGGCTACTGTACAACTTTTGAGAGTGATGCCCTTTGTACATTAAAGATGTTTTGAATCTTTTTGGCCAAAATAATGAACTAAACATACTTGTATTTTAGAGCTACAAAATCTACCTACTTTCACTGGTCATTATATTCGTTGGGATTCATTCTGCCCGAAGCGGCGTAAATTAAACCTCATTTCATCTCTCGTTAATCGCGCCTTGCGCCTCTGCTCACCGGAAAAACTGTCACGCGAATTGGATGATATCCACTTGATTCTCTCCAAAAATGGCTATCCGGACCACATATTAAAATGCTCCATCTCTAGGGTATCGAAAAAATCGGATACAGCTCCAAAATATGGCCCAGAAAAATGCCCGGCATTTTTACACCTACCTTGGCTAGGTAACGTGTCTAGCCGATTTGAAAAGCTTAGTAAATCGGCTGTTCACCGTTGCTACTGCAGCGTTAACACGCATGTAGTGTACACGACGAAACCCTTGTTACCCAACTCTCGAAAAGATGTACTTCCTGCCTTTGATGCAAGTAATGTTGTTTACCAATACAAGTGCCACTGTGATAGTAGGTATGTAGGACGTACATCTCAAAGATTGTTTGAGCGTATTAAGCAGCATATCCCAAAATTGATTCGGTCAAAAACATGCGCAAATGATCGCACGGAGCTCACACGTCAGTGCAAATTGGCTGCAAAAACAGACTGCTATGATGATTACCAAGCATATGCTTCGTCAATCGGTCAGCATCTGAGCGAAAACCTTGCCTGTGCACAGCACTATGATGACAATATGTTCACTGTCATTGCGCGTGGTAGGTCTGTGTTTCATTTAAAAGTGTTGGAGTCTACTATTATTCAGTTGAGCAAACCTATTTTATGCAGACAGAAAGATTTCCTCTATAACCTACAAATTTCTCATTAGTGCGTGTTGTTCCGTGCGTGTAATTGTTTATTTACAAATTGTGCTGCTACTATAGTACCGTATGTCCGTATACTTCGTAGTTTGTTATTGTTGCCATTGATACGATGCGAATTTCATGGTCTGTGATTTTGATTGTTGCGTCATACTTTGCCTTTTTGGTTTTGCTTTTAAATCTGTTTAAATCCCTTTAGTGTGCCGATAACTCTTGAAAAGAGGCACCCGAAAAGTCTTCGAGTTTAATAAATATACTGCTACAATGGATGTTGTATTGAAAGCTAAAATCTAATCGTCAGAATATTCGTTCATCATATCATAAAGGATGATACTGCTTAGTGTTGTTAGCTTGTTACCCCCATTCATGTAAAATGTAAGAGCTTGGTGCAGGACTAAATTTAATGTGAGCAAATCTCTACCAAATTCTCAGTTGATTCAAGTAGTCACACAAAGAATGAAACAAAACCCAATACAATTAACTTCCTCGTATTGCCAATCGCAGAGGAGACTTTGGGATGTGTACATCGATCTCGAACCAAAGCTATGAGTCCGTAGGCCTTACCTTGTTATAACAACCTGGATTTGATCCCGAAAATAGCACATACAATTATACCGTTAATTAGTCGAGTGGTCTAATAGTGAAGTCCCAACCTGAAAGCGGACTTCGACCACTTACTCACTTTGTTATACTACAGTCCTTAAAATAGGGGGGCGCCAGACTCAGGCAGTTTTTGAAAGGAGGCGCTGGAGAAAAAAGGTTAAGAACCACTGATGTAAACGGTATGCACAACCAGAGAACTGAATGTTCTGTCAGCCTTCCAAGTCCAAATGATCTGGACATCATTCCCTCCGGCCGACTTATAGAAGATATTAGGCTATGCTAAGCTTGCCTATGCCTGCCCCAAACGCAAACAACGCTGAATGTGATATATTTTTCAGATGACGTGCCAGATTTCGATGGTGAGTCTCAGTGTCTGGGGATATTATCAGTGTTGTAGTTCTCTTTCGGGAACTAGGAACTCCGCTGACCGAGACCATTTTAAGCTCATGTTCTCTGCTCACTCTTGAATTCTTTGATATCATTTCAGGGGTGGTCAGTAACACAATGATACTTTTTCAGAGTACTTAAATGGTTTTTCCATATTGTACTTCTTAATCAAGGGTTTATGATTTTACTTCTGCTCGACAGTTTTCATTTTTGTAGGCAAATTTAGTTCTAGAATACTTACTCTTCACTGATTTGGAAACTTCTACTTTTACTTAGAGTACCATTGATGATTACTTAGACCTAATCTGTAGAATACGAAATTTTCATGGGCTTGTGGTTCCAAGTTCCTTGATGGTGCAGACGGAAATAAACTCCCTTTTTTGATTAGTAGAGAGTCTTTACTGTGCTAGCTTTAATGAGATGCATGAATTTATACTCCCATCTCATTCATGCCAGTGACGTCCTATTTTGTGGTACAATTGTTGATATACAATGTTCTCTCCCAATCTCTACTAAACCTCTGACGTGTGTTAGCCGAAAATATTCGGGTTCATTTCAATATGAATATATTATTCAATTGTATATTAACATTCTGTCCCCCTTCATCTAATTCAGGAGGCGGTGGTGGCATGTTCGATTTTCCGTTGTTTGATATGGAAGTACATATGCAAGATGCTATCGGTACGCTTGGTGTCATAACCTGTCTGACAGAAGAGGCTTCTTCGGACTTGAGTAAGATTTTTACTGCTGCTGTGGTTACTTTTAAGGATACTATGCAACTTATAATACCTCAACCTTTACCAAGATACCATTCTCGGATATTCAATCGTTTGTAGTGTTTTATTGTATCAGTATGGTTTTTTTCTTCGGAGTTGCGTCTTGGGAGAGCCTACAGCGGCATTTATGTTACATAAAGACCTGCTATGGATGTAAATCCCTACCTTTCTAGCACATTACATCATAGCTGTTGTTTGTCATCAGCTTAATAGCAATTAACGCTGGGCACGACGAAAATATTGCATCACATCAGGACTTAGCCTATATTTTATCAACGAAAATTATAATTTGAATACTGTATTTCCATCGTTGGAGCCTAAAAACCTCGTCCAGCCGTGGTTTAGTATCGGAAAATATGTTGCACAACAATATTTCTGTCAAATAGTTCGTTATTGGCCCTCACAATGGTCACAAAGCGTTGCAAAATAGTCATGATTCAAAAATTCAAAATTAATTACAAGTATGACATAACTGACATCATTTTACTGATGGATGCTAAAAAGGACACATATTTGAACCTGTCAAGTCATTAACACTGTAATCAAGTCATAATAGATACTCAATTTTTTTCCAGCCGCGGTATTGTTTAGTTGTTTTTTCTCGGCGTAAAGTTTGCAAAATTTTTCACGCTGGTAATAATTGCCTTCCAGTTGAGAAGACCATCATCATGGGAGGCATCATGGGATTGATTTTCGGCCAGGTGCAAGGACAGGGAATGGCAGATCAAGGTAAAAACTGGCTGTGCTGAAGTACTTGGAAATCTTTCTCGGTAGTACATCTCTTACTCTGTTTTAGCTATTAACTTATGCATCATAGTAGTTAGTAGTAGTAGCTATCTACACATAGAGGTATCAAATACATTATCCATCAGTCCCAGTGTAGGCCACACTCAATTTAGGCAAAATTAACACCAATTTTAATCCACGCTTACATTCCTATCTGAAAGTTTAACAAATGGCCATCACTCGGGCTTATTATATTCTTATGTGCATTGTATTCAGACTATTCAGTAACGATGGGTTTGATATGAGAGTTTTGAATCCTATAATTCATTTTGGTCACTCAAATTTGCGGTAATGATACCCGCCTGTTATAGACACTGTCAAGTGCAGGCTGGGAATAGCCAAATGCCAGGTTTTGTCAGTTATGTTGTCATTGTATAAGTAACTGCTACTCCAACAAAATTGCTGGAATCTGTAACAACAAATCACGATTTTGCCCTAATCGTGTCAATTTAAACTACTTTTAACCAGACTTGGGGTGAATACTGCATCAATGTAATTGATTACGATTACGTCTGAATTCCGCGATTACGATTACATTATGCTCTGTTATGCTTCTTTGAAGTACTTGATAAAACACACTATTCCTTTTTTCACAGGGGTTCAGTTTGCGTTTTATTTCCAGCCAACGTAAAAATCGAGTGATCGTCCTTTTTACAAAGAAATAAATTTGACATATACACAATACAGTAATCGATTTCGATTACGAAAATTTGCTGTAATCATATTCTATTATTGTTACGGATCACAATAACCCCATGTCTGCTACTTATGCGGCTTATAAAAATTGGTGACAATATGCGGCAAACAACTTACCGGTAACTGAATATTGTTCGTGGTACAGGTGACTATATGAATGCAGGCGGCTTGGCTGGAATCGCAGGTGCTGCATCCGGGATGATGCCATTTGGTGAGTGACTTTTCTTCAGAAAAAATGCAAGGATTGGTCTAGTCTTTGGTCGTTGGATTTTTCCAGAAGTAAATATGGATATGTTTGTTTGTGCCCGGGTCCTCAAGTTTTAGTAGCACGCCTAGTGCCTCTTCACGTTATGTAAAATTCAGACAAGTGAAAGTAAATAAGTGCCTCTGACTTTTTTGTGGATATTTGAACTGATACTCAATGATTAAGGTGAGGATATGATGCCTGGTATGGACGAAATGGATGAAATGTGGAGCAAAGGTCGGTACATGAAGCTTCTACCTATATGAGTATTTGAATTATGTCGCTTACTATTGCAAGTTCTTTTCGTGTTATTATTGAAGAATTTTGCATTAAATATTTCCATTCTGAAAGTTACAATTCTAATCTTGCAGGTGATCCGCCCGCCAAAGACGATAAACCGCCGCCTTCAGGTAATTTCATTTTTATGCCTGTCCTTTGTGTGTATTACTTTGTGTGAAAATTAGTTTGGATTTCGCACTATAGTAACCTTAGTTACCTTTCTCCATTAACAGTTTTTTGTCATGTAGTCTTGTCAGTATATTTTATATTATTTGTATCAATTTCATGGTTATTCTTATGAATTACCTGTTTCCCTTTTCGCATGTAAAATTACTGGAACAAGTATCCTCAAAAGCGATGGAGCACATACTGGCACGTGAGTATTGTACAGTTTTTAGAGTTATATTTACTCATGTGTGGGCTACTGTTTTGAGTCCGGTGCACTTTGCTGGGTATTTAATCCTGATATCGCTTTGGACTACGCCCAGCACCAGCAGTTGAGAGGGAGACCCTGGATGAATTCAGCCACGACACGATGTTACGGTTACATTGTGATTAACAATATTGTAAAGCAGTGTTTTTTAACAAGTCACGAGAGCAAATATCCACCAAATTACACATCTAATACATTTATACAGCAAAACCATAAAAACACGATTTTCTCACAAAACAAAAGGCTTATTATTAATATTTACTGCAATTCTGTGTAGCTTCTGCTGTATGAGTAAGGTCTGTGTCTTGAGCTATGCCGAACCCCTGGTATGTAGCAAAGCCAAGGATATAGCTTCCAATTACTGTTTTTTACTGCTATAATTAAGAATTGGTGATGAAAAAACGAGGAAAGAGTGGAAGAGGGAGAGGTTTTCCACCACTCACGCTAAAAAATAATCCAAGCTGCCGAGTTTGTGACTGACAGTTTGTTTCTGTTTCTTGCATTTGTAGCAATATGCAATTCGGTCTGAATTTCATTGACATGCTGTGAAAATTTTATGTATGATATATCGCATATTTATATGTGTTCTGATTTTTTAGTGTCATGGGTAGATGAAATAAGTCTCTCTCTATTGATTTGCTCGGTTGACGAATAAATATTCTCTCTCATTGTCTCTCTACCATGGAGACCAAACAGTAAAACCGCCATCTTCCATAACAGAGCAAACCGTAAGCTCTCGGATATCATTTGAAATTTTGAAAAATACATTTTAGGTTCCAGGAGCGTCCTTCGACCTACGATAAAAGACGGCGATAAGATTGCTGAAGAAATAGAGAGTATGCCGATACAGATATTTATCAAATCTCGATTTTGAAATTAGGACTCATCGTATTACAGAAAGCGGTGACAAACCGGTCGGAACCTCTGAAAAAATAACCAAGACAAGTTCGGTCGCCGGGGAGACTGCGGGAATTATCGCGGATTTTGCCAGGAGAGCATTGAAGCAATCGCCCGATCCAAAACGTAAATGTTATGAAACTCCCGTCACTTGCTCGTGCTCAAGACTTAATTCACGATGACCCACAATCAGATATCGGTGTTATACTTGTAAATTAGGGTTGTTCAAAAATAAGTTTTTTTCTTCCAATTTTACTGGCTGTTCGATGTAATTGTTAGGTTTAGCTAAAAAAAACTCTGCACACCAGTTATAAGATATTAAATTTATTATTATAAAATAATTTCAAATTCTACTGTTAACCCCATGGAATTGTTGATTCGTCTAAAAAATCGATGCATAACAAATTTTGCTTAATTCTAACCAGTAGTTTAGAAACTACTGGTTATTTGGGTACGAAATTCAGACTTGAAAAAAATAGTAGGCCGATTTACAGTGGGAAATTCTGTATATAATTATTAATTTCACTACCACCCTGCCGTGAATACTATTATTTCAAATCCAAGCTTTTGAACGTCAATAACACTGTTTCTACTGATTCGAATTGAGTCAAATTTGATATATAGATATCATTTTTTTTGTACAACTTCGTAATTTCATGGGATCGCCAGTCAAATTTGAAGAAAAGGTTATTTTTGGACGTCCCGATTGCAAATACCAATTTTGGGGATTTGTAAAAAAATTCTTTCTCAACTCATTTCAGCTGTTGGAATGTTCGATATTTAAAATCTTTTCCACGATCTTGTTAAATTGACCAAAATTTCAATATTGGCTTGCTGATTACATGTGTAATTATGCGACTGATATTGAAGTAACCCTTGGAAAAATCGCAGTTTGCTTATTTGCATGTGAAAATTTCACGACAGAATTTAAGGAGAGTCTTGAGAAAGCGATTCCGAAAGTGAAAGAGGCTTTTGCAATGTTGGCGGGTTCGGAGAAGAGCACTGGTAAGCTGGTTTTCATGTTTGACGACATTATCTAACTTGCTTCCCTAGTGCCACGGCTTGTAGTATAAGTTTGCAGTTTGTATTTTGCGCAATGTTCACTTGAACGGTTGACTCTAATCACCTGGTCTGTGTCGTATTTAAGATTGAACTTGTCAAAACCTGTGAACTCATTTCTGAAAGTAAAGAACTTCATAACAATCCCAGCTTGAGTTCCGGTAACATTGTATGCAACGACCTTGCGTTGGTCACGTAATTTTAAAGTTGACATCATGTCTAGGCAGTGACTTTTATTCCTCAGTGTAATACCATGAAATTTTGAAGTGTGCCCAAACTTTATCTGAAAAGTCTTAAACAGACCCGTTACGGTATATCAATTGCGGGTACGATGTATCTAATTGATTTGGTATGGCGTAAATTTCACTGCAGCTTTTCATCTCGACAATTCGTGATTAAAAGCATTGATCTTGACTGACACAAGTAACAAAGTACATTTCTAGACTAGTTCCACGTCGAAATCAACGGTTATTTTAAGGCAAACTAGTTAGCTTGTACGTTTTACAATATAATAATATATCCATATCGAAATAAACCCAAATATTTTTGGCTGAGACTCGTCAGGCAGTTTTGGTCTGCCTAGCTACTAGCTTCAGGATTGGTAGCTGCATGAGTAATGTGAGTGCCCAGACCTGGGTTGGTGTCTGATTTCAAAGACTACTCCAAGTCGTTTAGACACCGCCCTATCTTTTCGTTGTATCACAGTCTTGCGGTGTTTTGAATTGATGAAAATTCCTAATAAACTGAAGTGAAAAAGTTAGGACCTTGACAGTCTTTCATTGAAAACAGGAGCCAGTCACGAACTGATAACTGAATCCTTGACCATCGGAAAGAAAATGGGTGTGAAAGGTGTTGAGAGAGAAGAGAAAATGGCTGCACAGATACAAGCCACAGGTGAAGAACTGTTACGTTTTTACTAATCAATATAAGTGTGATATCGGTATTGTGATTTTTCACCCCATTTAAAAATTCAGTACAAAAATCTCAATCTTCTAACCCCAAATAGGACTTATACGAAATTTTATGGATGTCGCTGACCTAGGTCATTTTAAACCCTGTGTTCCGTTATTTAGTAGTCTTTGTTTTACTGCTGTCTGGATAGTGACAGCGTCTTAAGTTCATTCTGCTTATATGATGCATTGATTTCATATTGGAAGCTCGTCGTATGAGTTATTGCTGTTATTATCATTACACTCTTGTATTACAGACGCCATGACACCCTTGCACGGTGTAACTAAGCCTGAGCTCAGCATCTCTTCACGTATGGTAACAAAGCAAGTACTCGGTAAACTTATCAGTGTGTCGAGTGCAGTAATAGACATTACCCGTCCTATTTTTAATCTAATAGAAGAGCAGAAACTCGAAAAAGAGCCCGAAAAGAACGCGAGAGAGGTTATGGAAACTTGCGTGGAAGGAGTTATGTCGAGTGAGTCGAAATTTCATTATTTTGATGAATTTTATTAAATATTGAAATAAATATTGGGAATTTACTTACATTACTAAATATGACGCACCCATGTTAGTTACTGTCATTGATTTTCACCGAGTTCGTGAAAAATGATTTATTGAAACAACGCAAATGACCGGTCTTGAAAATGTATGGGCCTGACCCTGACCGAGAACAATAAATTTTAGCATTTGCATATTAATTTCGAAAAACTTCCGCTGCGTTACTTTTTGAAAATCATCATTCGCAAACTGGCGTCTCACAGCGCAGATATACGTCACAGCAGTGAATCTCATGCTAGATATAAAGAATCAGATGACCTACTTGAAATGAACGTACTCGTGACTTGCTATAGCTTACTATAGCAGCAGCCGCATTCTACTTGAAATGAGATTCAATATTGTAATATTTGTAGGGAATGGGCGAAAATTATTGAAATATTCAGATTCATGTTAATATTCATGTATCGTGTGTCAAGCCTGATAGTGCCAAGGTTCTAATTTTTTAAATCTATATACCTCGTTATACTTTTGCTAATTTCTCCATATTTTAAAATACAGTCATGGACGAAATCGATAAGATTCAGAATATGATGACGCCGCCTCCGAAATTTTTGGATTGGACCGGACCGTTTCACGTTGACGGTAAGCACGATTATGATAAATGTTCAATATCGAGTATACTACCCTACTATTTGTCACCCAGGAAATGTGTCTTACTCTAAATTGGGACTTCCGAAATATGTTGCCGGCGATAGATTCGTAGGCGATTGGGATTTCAGTCCGCTACCCGAGGTCACACTTCCAGACGGTTTGAAAGTAGAAGACTTTGATGATTCATTCGGTAAGTTTTTCGTACGTTACCTAAGCTTGGAATCTTCATTATGCGCTTACAGTTCCAGATATTTTGAAAGACCCTGTCATTGTGGATTTGTGAGTATTCTCAGGGCTGTTCTGCCTTTTCTTAATAGAATAGCAGTATCTGTTTTGGATGGTTAATTTTCGAAGGACAATGAGAGACCACATTTAAAAACAATCGTTTAATATCAGGCAACAAAGCATCTGCCATGCCAGTGTACAAAATCAGGGTAGGTTCACTTTGATTTTTTGGCAGGCATCAAGAGCAAGGTTTGGTAAGAAATTTGGAACTGAAAGTTTTGGTATCACACTGTGATATCGTACTTGCTAAGAGATAATCGAATATAAAAAATTAGTCAACTTGATTTCAATTAATTATTAACAATTTTATCATTTCAATACACCACAATACTGTTGGAGATTGGAGAACTCAATCCAATATCGACAACTGCTTTCACTATTCAAAAACCCATAATCTCACACGAAAGGTATATCTTACACGGGGCGTTTGATTTTGTCACGCAGGATCCAATACGCCAGTCGAGTGAAGGACACCACTCTCATCGATTTCCTGAAAGGATCAGTCCCCGCACAGGACCTGCCTCTGGGCGCGTTGCGAATGCTGCCCCGGAAAGTGTTGATGCTCATTCCCGTGAGTATTAGTTAACATGGTGTCACAGGCCTGAATTTCAAAGGGGTTCAGTAACAAAGTAGGTACTGCCTGCTTGCACTACAAACTCAAGACTCCTGCCACATCTACATAACAGAATTTAAGGCGAAATCACGTTCTTTTTCGACTTTACATTTTGTGATGTTGAAAGTGGTTTTGGGATGTTTCCATCACTTTTAGGAGTGATGTGCGAAATATCACCTGTGTCGCGGTAACTGAGTATCTTTTCAAAGACTGCACCAATTTGATGTGTGAATAGTCATTTTACGTTATTTGTGAAGATGCGATAGTAATCAGCACCAGCAAATTGATCGGAGTACGAAATTTTGGATTTGGAAAAAATAGTATTTACGGTGGCAAATTCTTTATAATCATTTATCGTAAGTCTACCCACCGTAAATACCATGATTTGAAATCTCAAATTTTGAACTTCAATAACTTTGTTTTTGTTGGTTCGAATTGAGTCAAATTTGCTGTGCATCGTTTTTCAGACAATCTAACAATTTTATCAAGTAGCCAGTAAAATTTGAAAAAAAAAAGGTTATTTTTGTACATTCCTAATGCACACTGAATGAAAAGTGAAAGAAAATAATACAAAATGACAAGCGACAAAATGAGGTGGCATGTGACGGAAGGCGAGATTGATATGTCAGTTCGTGGTCTGGTAAACTTTAGGGCTTGCTAGTATTTATTCTACATGCGCCGTCTCTAGCAAATTGACGTTTTGAAACAACGTACTCGAGTAATTTTGATATCTTCATTTTAATTCAACTTGAAATAGTCTGGCATGTCTTGGAAATCACTATTTCTACTTGAGCACCGACCATGACTACTTTGACGAGCTCCGCCAAATTTACTCCCCCCGCTTTTTGTTCCAGGATAAGGATTCCGTTCCGATCGACAATCTCATCGATCTGGTAAAGTACGATCAGCTCGACGTGGTGCACACTTTCGAATTCATAGCCAATCTGTCCACTGAACGATGGATCGAATTGTTGGTGGCCGCCAGCGATCTTTTCGTGAGTTCACATTAATTGCCTCGTGTCAATTTAGCTGTTGAAGTTACTAAACCACATATCCAAGTGATGTAATTGTGAAACGCGTGAATGTTTTGCCACGAAAATGTGACACTCGGGTTTAGTACGAGGGTCTGTATATACTGTTTGGCGTGGCCTAAAAATTGCTCTATGTTCTTGCGACACAGACATTTCATGAGCAAGTAACTTCTTGAAAAACGTGTGATTAATTTTCAATTGCTATTTTCCTGCGTAAAAAATCGGGAACATGAACCAATGAAGGTGTCAACTAGTTGAAATGTGCTCAACTTGGAATAGATTTTTTAGTCCAACTGTAATGGCATAATGAGCATTCGGTGTCGATGGCTCATTGGTTCACCATGGCACACGGTACTTTGATCGACAGACAGACACCAGTTTTTCCCACGCTTGTAATTAAAATACCTTTTGCAGTGATACGATTCTCAGGAGACCCTGTAGGTCTTCTATTCGAGTGCATCGACTAATCATAATGCGAATTATAATTATGATATTCAAGGGCCATTTTTCAAGGTTCTGGTGCCATTACCTGGACATTTTTTAAATTTTCCGGATTACTGCACTAACTTAATCGCTATGGGGAAATTCTGTAACGAATAGAGATTTTCATGAAGCTTTGGCTTATTTATTATACATATCATAGGCTGTTGTTTAGTCTCTATACCGTTCGTATTCCATGAAAATTTTATTTTACATCGATATATTATTGCTCTACCGTAACTTGTAGTCTAAGGTCGACAAATACATTTTGTCTCTATTTACAATAAATTTAAAATACTCGCCAATCCCAAACCAGATGATCTCGCGATCCAAATTTGTGTTTCAAAGCCCATGGCTACGTACGCATTTGTTAGGTACTTTACATTGCCTAACCATGGATACTTGAAATCGAATTTTGCACTTTTCTTTGTCTTACAGTACGACGGCGAGTTTATGCCGAGCCCGCCAGTGACGTATTACATGCAGTATCTGTTGACAATGCTTATGCAAGAGGAAGAATATGCGACCATGGTGGATCAGTTAACGTCGGAAGAGAAAATTGCACTCACGTGTCCTTACGGACTCGTGCCAGCTGTCGTAGAAACTATCGAAGATGACGTTTCGGACAACTTTGGTTTTTTGTGAGTCTTTTGCCGTCCATCACGTGTCAGAGTTCGATTACTTTTGAAATGTTCTACCTGGTTTTACGGTGTATTTGAATATGACTTCTTCATGAAAAATAACTTAGCTTTTAGTAAAACCGATTAAATTTTGAGTTGGTGGTATTACATTCATCGCTCTGAAATAATACTATCATCGAATTGCCTTATTAATGAAGCTGTTTAAAATGACATGGGAAAGTCTATTATTCAATACTTCATGGTCAAAGATCAAGATGGAAGTCAGTCAAGAAGATGAATTTCCGACGACTTTCCATCATCAATTACAATGCAAATGACTATCGATAATTCAGTAAAATGATAGGAACAATTGGTTAGCATGAATATAAGTTTTGTCGACAGCTGGATACAATTCGCAATTTACTGTATTCTTCGGTAGTTACATGCAGACATGGGGTAATCGCGATTAGTAATCGTAATCGATTACGACGATTACAGCATTTTCAAGTAATCGTAATCGCAATCGATTACATTCGAAAAAATCCCGAAGTAATCGTAATCGTAATCGACTACTTCCCATATTTAATCGATTTTTTTGTGAAAGAACGATTACTTTTTATTCGTACAAGGACTGTGACATAAACTGAACACTCGTGAACAAGGAATACATATTATACCAGTTATTGAGAGCGCAAGCGTCGGATTTTCTAATGCCACTGCTCATTATTACGTCAGAGGTAGCCTATTAGCTTTGCTCGTCTTTGCGTGAGAAGTGTACAGTCCACCTCCACACATAGTAAATAGATATTCGGTGTACAATAGTGTGATTGTAAGAAAACCCATCATGCTGTAAATCGGGTTATCGATACATTTCATACACCACTACCTCGCAACAGGATACTTAATCACTTCTCTGCCTAAGTAACTTTAGTATTGAAGTTTGGTTCTGATTAGTTAACAATAGAATGTAATAGTTCTAATTCTATAGTTAAATGCAGTTTCAGTTTTGCTGCTTGGCGAGCAGTAGGCCTATATGGTACGAACCTACACCAGACAAAGGCTTGAAATTTTGTAGGCTACTCGTCAAATAAAACATTACGGTTTCCACAACGGCGCATTAAAATCAACAGCTGCTGATTTATATCCTAACTGAGCCGTTGGTTTGCCGTTTTCGTAATGGCAGCCTGCATTACATTATCTGCATCAAGTTGATGGCAGAATTTTATGGTCACTTTCTCTTATTCTCATATTATTCTACTCAAAACGGGCGCCAATCACTATTTCACCATTTTTTACTGAACATTTGGACCTGCCGCCATAACCATCGGCTTATATACCATGTTAGCGTGGGTTGTAACTATAATCAGGATCAAAACCGCAAAAGTTTCCCCAACCCAAATATTGGTCTTGTGCCCCCATAGAGTAGTCAATTTTGAAGTTGAAGATTTAATTTATTCAATAGTATTGGTAATTTCATTATATTGCATTTTTATTCCTATCTCAGCGCCCGATGGCCAGATTAACCTGAAGAGCAGGGGCGCGTAATTCATAATTATAACATCTGGTATCTTGCAATAATTACTTTATTGTATGCTTTTAATTCGTGACCTCCGGTCTGTTATATAGCCAAAAGATATTGATTGTAGTGGCCCAAACATATCAGACTAAAAGAAAAACTTGCGTGAGACGCACTCACGAATTGTCATGTCTAATGCTCTGTGGGTGCCCGGGTGGCATTTGCGTTGTGGGCTCAGATTGAAAGGAATGGACTGTTAGTCACGCCCACCCAGCGCGGCTATTGACAATGGACACATACCCTAAGTTTCCGCCAATGTCGTTCTTCAATAGCACACTTCGTGGAGTCTCATGTTGGCCGAAACTGCATATCTTTTGATGTGTCGAGGAGCGGTATTGAATGGCACCTAAATGCCTATTACTATGAATGATACATGCTTTATTTCTTGAGGGGGAGACGTATGCATTTCGAAATCAATCTATCTAGACTTCTAGAGACATTTAAATCGCAAAGCTCAAAGAGAATTTCCAAGTTAATGAAATCTCTCGAAAATACTCTATAATTTATGTTGGTTTACGAAATACTTTTGAGTAGCCTACCCTCCAACCACGCTCCCCACCCTATTGGGGAATTCGGGGTGCAGCAGTTATGGTCCTGGCAAGAATGCAAAACGTTGTGTGCGATAAACCGTCCTCTATAAAATGGGCAATGGGAACATTATGACGTAACAAGGAAATGCCCCATCTTTTGTAAAGACAGTTGTTATATCATTAGGCCTATTCATGTATTGCAGTGGTTCTTAACCTTTTTTACTCCAGCGCCCCCTTTCAAAGATTATCGGGCTCCAGCGCCCCCCAACCTCATATTGCAAGGAATGTACCAAAGACAATGAGTAAGAGGGAGGGCCGTAACAGAACTTCGTCAACTCCCCTAAAAACGATTGCCTTGCGCACCCATAGCGTGATAAACCAAACTTCTGAGGGCTTCGCCCCAAGAACCCCGTAGCGTGATTTCGATGGTCAGCAAAGTATGTGTGGCCTAGGCCTGGTCGCTTTAGGTGCCAAAATATTCTATAATGCATAAATGAATAGGTGGTAATTACATATATGTCGCTATAAACTTTTTATCCTCTCAGCCCACGTAATCAGATTTACCAGTAGTGCTGAGCTGTTGTATTGGAAAATAAACGGCACGTAATTAATAATAAACATATTCGGGCGTGCCCGTAGGTACAATTAATTCGTTACCAGGGCCGTAACACCACTTCGTCAGCCCCCCAAAAAATGTTGGTCTTGAGTCCCCCGTAGGGAGATAAACCAAACTTCCGGGGGGCTCCGCCCCCAGAGCCCCCTTCGGCTATCCGCTATTTGTTGATACTGGTCATCTACATTGGGTGTGCATTTACTTAGCCAGCTATTCTCGCCTAGACGCGCCAAGCGCGAAAAATTTCAATAATTATTGATTGAATTGGTCAATATGATCGGGAAGAGCATATATATTAATATCAATTTTTATCCTTTCTCTGCTCACGTAAACAGATTTACCGGTAGAGCTGAGTGATGTGTGATTGAAATGGTAGGACCCCTCAATAATAATTATACATCTTAGGGCGTATACCCGTTGGCAGGAACGAAACGAAACTTCGTCAGGCCCGCCGAAAAAACTTGGGTCTTGGGCTTCCATAGGGTGATAAACCGACCGCCCCCCATCACGTTGTTCGCTTTTGGCACGAAATCAGCTGTACTGTTTAGCGAGACAGTGCGAAGCGCGAAAATTTTCGATAATTCACGATAAAATCGGTCAATAAGATCGGGAATATGTCTTTTGTAGGCTATAAATAACCAAGTTTTCGGTGTTAATTCGCTCTGAATATACTCATTAAGGATATGTCCTACTACCACATCATGTACTGCGAAGCCATTTTTCTCCAGCGCCCCCTGAGCGTTTCCGCCCCCCTTCAAAATCGCCAGGGGGCGCTGGTGGCAAGGTTAAGAACCACTGATGTATTGTCTTCCAATATAACTACTACGATGCAAAATAAATGTAATCGTGAGTAATCGAAATCGACTACTTTCTGATTTTGCTGTAATCGTAATCGTAATCGCGTGATTCAGAAGTAATCGTAATCGCAATCGATTACATTCATGAAGTAATCACCCCATGTCTGGTTACATGTACTACAGCCATTGGACCAATTTTGTTGACTGGCATACAAGGTTACTTTGTGTTGAAATTCAGACTGTGTTGATGCCGAGCAAAATCGATTGAGACCAATTTTATTCTGAATAATCACGTCTGCCATTCATTGTCGTCATAATTTCAATCAATATGTATCAATTATCATCGCTTATGAAAATGCTAATGTTCTCAAATTTGGTTACAACAGATCATTCATTGTCTATCACACGTTTCCGTTACATTTCCTCGACAGAAACCATTGTCTCAAATATCTGAAAGGCCGGTCTATAAATCGGCAGTTATTCGAAGGCATCTCGAACTCGGTTTCATTTGATGTGGACTCTGCCGACGCGCTTCTGGAATTGGAGTATTTGATCAACTTTGGCCAGATCAGCATGTCTCTCAACGGCAGCGAAGTGAGAATTATTTTTGTTCGGGATTCTCCTGTGTCAAAAAAAGTTTAGGAATTGTAAAAAAACGACGATTACTCTGGTGTGAAACACAGAGGTGGTCAGGTCACACATTAAGTGGTTCTAATATTTCAAGCAAGTGGCTTTGTTTTTACGCTACCTCCACTGCCCTGTCACAGTTTTATGGGTAACCTCGCTAATTTTTTGTATTTGTAATTGGACACATGGAAAATAGTCTGCCGAAATGTTTACATGACTTTTATGAGTCAAATTGTCATAAGAACCGGGTGAAATCACCATTGTATCATGGTAGTTGAATGTAGTTTCGGAAATTGTACCTGTTTGTAGTGTCATTTAGTAATTTTGCATTTATCCCGAAGATGCAACTTGCAATTTGGTAAGTAGCCAATAAGATTGACTAACTGCTACAGCAGGGGTGGCCAACCTTTCGGCCAAAGGGCAACTTGAGATTTACGAACCATTGCGCAGGCCACTTGAATGTCGATGTCCTTTTCTAGTTGTTCGATAGGAGCAAACCGGACTAGGTAACGGTAAAAATAGCGCTTATATTACCACGCACCAAAATCGATCACAATTATGTCATGAAAACTTTGTATACCTGTGGTAGCCGAGCGAGAAATTTTTTGAAAGGTAATGAATGAATTCGGTCAATAATAATGCTAGTTGCATATATTGTGGGTCGCCTCTGTATACCGCTGGGCTCATTTGGCCAGGACATGATTATTGGGCGCTTGGACTTATCAATAACGAAGGTTTAAGTACACATATGCGACTATCATTTTGTGCAAAGGTTTCATCTCCGACGATTTTTCTGCGAGTGTGAACGTGATGTCAGCATGTTGGACGACATGTTCTCTCATAATTGCGAATATAGTTAGACTTAATTCCGTAAATTGGGCGTATTTTTAATTTTCAGTGGAAAAGGCACCAATACTAAAAGCAAGAAATCGAGTGACAATAAATCAGGCGAAATGCGCAAAAAAAAAAAAATCAAGTCAAATAAATCTGCCACGAAATATTCTACTTTATGGTCACATACGAAGATCTACAAAAATTACGGCTATGAACTGATATTTTAGTCATCAACATACTAAAGTTCGCGGTCAGGCTAATCAAATTTTAGTTTTGTCTTTCAAGTTCACAATAATTTACTTGGGCAATTTAATTTTTTGATATTATAACTATTTTTGAGAATTACTTCACGGGTCACTCGAAACCTTCTCGCGGGCCACATTTGACCCGTGGGCCACGGGTTGGCCGCCCCTGTGCTATGGTATGCTACCTGTCGACCAAATATTCTTTTGGAATCTACTTACTTGAGAATTAGCCATACCTTTAACTTTCTTCTTCTACTTGTAGTAGTTTTGACATATCTTTGAAATGATGGTACTATGCCAGATTTTGGTGTCACAATAGCTTCATGACACCAATTAATTGAACACCTATCTCAGTCACACAGTAGCGGTAGGCATACGTTGATATGAGTTCTTTGAAATCGATATCACAGCTATAAAATCTGGTCATTTGACATAATAAAACGCAAGCAAGCATTTATTTCCATGCTCTTGGTTTAGATTGAAAAGCTCGCCACATTGAACATTGGCGATTTTATCAAACCGTCAATGCCTTCCTTTGTGGATGTTGCCAAAATGCTATCGCAAATTATGGTTGGCGATGTAAATGACACTGCTGCCATCAACAGGTGAGATGCTGTGTTGCTGTTACTGTAAAATAAGACGATGCAACATATCAGGGACTCAATGTGGCCCTCCATTAAAATTAGGTTTGCGGTGACGTCTTACGTCCAATTATTTCAAGCTTTATATTTATCAAATTGCAAATCATGAGTTTATCTCCGATCTACTCTGCTATTTTTTCTAATTTTCCCTTGAGCCTCAGAAAGGTATGAATCTGCATCATGTTGTTGAATGTTTAAGATCTGTACTTGATAAAGCACAGTTTTACAGAAAATTGTTTATACAGCTGGTGAAGTGTTGTAATATGAGGTAGGCAGTCATGCACAACGCTGTCGAAAAACTAAAATCGTACAGATGAAAACAAACCGGTTTCCAAACCAGCGTAACAAGAAGTATTGGTGGTCAAAGCAGTGTTGGGATGACTCGAGTCATGACTTGACTCGAGTCAGACTCGAGTCACCTTTTTCGTATGACTTGACTTGACTCGAGTCACTTTGCTAAAATGACTTGACTTGACTTGACTCGGCATATCAGAAATGTGGATTGACTCGTGACTCGGAGCAAAATTCACGAGTCAATTTCAAGTCATCAAGTAATCGGCTTTGATTAAAATCACTGCATCTTGCATATGTTCGAATTGTTCGCCATACACTGGTGTAACCCGTGAGAGCGATCAATCATTTAAAGATCGTGCGTTTTACTGAGCCTCCATTGTTATCTCACTAATGAATTGACCGCAAACTAATTGATCGAAGCTTACAGCTTAGGTTGTCCTAAACTCGTATAGTAAAGTAAATTCTGTTCTTTGTTTTTACCTTAACCAAACCTATTGTTTTATTGAAACTGAATTCGAATATAGTTTATATAGTCCTCAACCATTGGCGCTGGCTCGAATTGCATCATATAGATTTGTAAATGCGTAATGTATTGCATCTTATCAGTTCGTATCTATTCTCTCTCTTGGGTGGTAACTATAAACTGAGGTTTAGCAGTTCTACTTATATGTGATCGATACAGCGCCTTCTTGCTTGTATATTTCACTCTATATTCGTTCATCGGTTCAAAATCAATGACCACTCAATCTGTATTACAGACAGCTAGCAAAATGCCATGAAGTAGCGTACCTCATACTTTGAAAAGACAACTTGACTTGAATTGTGACTTGACTCGTGACTTGACTTGACTTGACTCGACTTGACTCGAGTCACCTCCAAAAATCGAGTGACTTGACTTGACTCGAGTCACCTTTGAAAATCGATTGACTTGACTTGACTCGAGTCAAAATGTGCAATGACTCGAAATGACTCGTGACTCGAAGGTAGAGACTTGATCCCAACACTGGGTCAAAGTAGTTGGTACTCGTTCAGTTTATTGAGATTTTCATCATTTCAAAACACCACAAGACTGCGATGCGGTGAAAAGATAAGAAGGTGCCGAAACGACTTGGAGTAGTCTTGGAATTCAGACACCCACCTGAGCCTAGCCGATGTAAAGAGGAGGCCTGCACACTGGATGTAAAGAAATAAGGGATAAGATAAAAACGACTGTAAATGACTCATGTGTCAAAAGGCGAGGTCGTAACTTCTACTCAAGCACAAATAGAAGAAGCAATTTCAAAGTAAATAAAAAAGCAAGTATCCAGACCTGGTTTTGCCTAATGCACATAAACCAGTATAGTAGGAGTACAACTAGTCCAAAATGATAAGCAGTTGAAGTAGTGCAAATAGACAATAACTACTTGAGTACTCAGAAAAAGTAGAAGAGCTTCGTTAATGAGCATCTTTGTTCATTACTCATGGTTACTTAGAGATTGTAGTTAGCAATCTAATCAGCTACAATACAGAAAAGGATATGCACTCAATCTCACTTTTATAGTTTTGACTCGTGTCATGTCGAGTCATTTTCAATTCGCCACCGAGTCAAGTCCAAGTCATCGAGCAGAGGGTCGAGTCCAAGTCATTGTGTTGGCTGCTCAGTTTCCAGTGAAAGTCCCGTTACACCCACTTTTTATAACTATGTTTGGTGATATCGAATGGTTCGCATTTATAATATACTAATTTTCCTCACTTTTAGCAGTTTCTGGTCGCCTTTTCAAGTGCAAGTACCAATAGACAAAATCCCAACAGGGTGGCTACTTTACTATTCTTCAAAATTACAATGAAATGTCGGTCTTGGCCGTCTGAGTCTCGAGTCATGCGCAATGACCCGAGTCCAAGTCGAGTCAATACACAGACTGACTCGAGTCGAGTCGAGTCATTTCCGTATTTTGAAAAAATCAGAGAATCGTGACTCGAGTCGGATTCGAGTCGAGTCATGACCCGAGTCATTACAACCCTGCTCTAATGTACACAATACAGTGTGACATTGTATCAAGTAATACAAAGGGCATCATTTTGAACAGGTTGAAAGAGCTATGTTGCGTATTGTAGCGCACTCTCACATAAGCATAAGTACAATAGACGTTTGTCTGCATTATCCAATTTCTACAAAATAGGCCTGAAAAAACTGTGCGATAGGGTAAAAAAGTCCTTGTCGCCGTTGATCTGGAATATTCGACTCATTCCACACAGTTCCGGATTGATATCGTGCGGTGTTTTAATGAACGCCGCCGACACTTTCATGATGAAGGGCCCTATCTCCGAAGAGGCCAAATTATCTGCCATAAATACATGCCGTACTTCGCTGGGACCGTTCATGAAACAACAGCGTCAGAAGGTATGCGATAGTACTTGGTTAATACGCTGTGGGTCTACGACTTGAACTTACGCTGTATCGCAGCAGGATCAATGCAAAGGCGGTGGATGTGATGCAGATATGAGTGAACATATGGATGATAACTCTGACATGGTGAGAATGTAGTTATTTTCATGTTTTTTTTCAAATATTTCCTTCTATCATTGAGAATTCTTTATTATGCTTGTGAAATGACGGCGCATGCATCACATAGTGCTTGGTTAAGCGTCCGGCTTCTTAATTGATAGGTCGTGGCTGCAATCCCCGGCCTGGTCTGACCAAAGACCTGATCATTAACGCAGGTATCAGTGGTTTCCCGCTTGGCGCTCAGCCTTACAAGGCTATATATGCACCTTTCTTGTCCGGCGGCATATTCAAATCATGCACTCGTGGTATGCATATGCGCAGAGCGTTTGTATGTATGCGTAGATTTTGAGAAATGAAGTAACTGGTTCAATTTTTTCGCAGGATCACTTGATGAAGCTTCTTGAAGGAGGTAAACGACGTCATTCACCAGACGGTCCCGATTCGTTTATGGGACACAAGCCACAGGATATCAAAAAAATCCTCACCGACAATCCTGACGAGGCTGAGATGTTACGACCGATCGATAAAATCGTAACTGTGTTCAAGGTATGCGAGTTGCCGCTGTAGTGTTCTGTTATTCATTGATAACACTAGTCAACACAATTTTTGTTGACTTTGATCAGACCATTGATTTCGGCTAACTTTTGGGCGCTGAATTCAAAAATGACTTCAGATTGTCACGTCAAGTTTTCGTGGTAGGCACCCACCCCATTGTCTCATAACCCACATAAAAGTACTACTTTTAATATTTTGTGTTTATTGTATAAAACTATTCAAAAACCACAAGCAGTTGAAAGTAAATCAATAGACTCCAAATAAACATTTGCACCGCTATATTTGGTTGATTCACCCAGATATTGCTTCTGCAGGACAAATAAAGTGCGAGTTTCAGGGACCAAATTTACGTTAATGACTCATAATTCTGTGGGTTGTCTCGTTTGATACTCGAACAATAGTCAGCTAACATATGTAAGCTCCAATCTGCTCTGGTATCTCACCCCATCATCTTCATATATTGTGGGATGCGCCCATCGGTAACTATGCCAATGTTTTCCGGGAAATTATTTATATATGTTAGCTTCTTTGAATGTCTGCTGTCCGACATAGACATACGGCAGTGGCACATCTGTATCAGGGTCTTATTGTCTGGTCACTAAGAAACTCAATATTTCAAAGCTGACACATATGATTCAAGCCCAATCGTGCTTGTGATATTGCAACGATTCAATGTTTCTGTATTATTCTCGATGTTTCTGTATTATTCACAAAGACTAACTGAGTGTGCAATTGTTACTGAACCTAAGACGTTTAGGAGAATGTCACACTTTAGGATCCTTTTTGAGCTACCGATAGACATTTGCCATTCACGCGAGTTGTAAAATCGAGATTCCTATGTCCTCCAGCAATTGATGATACCAGCATCATGCCAATGCCAGTATCACGGCAATACACAAATCTACCGAAAGTATCCCTACGATGAAAACGCTGCTTCTCATGATCGAAAGTGAGATATCTTCGCTCTCTTGCCAAGTAAATTTTTCTCAATTCGCAAGGATGCTGAAAGTTCCAAATATTTCTCGTTCAAGTCCCAAAGCCTATGTCAGATCATTTAACTTGTGTTGATGGACGGACTACTCCACGTTCTGAATCATCTTCGATTTCAAAATCTTCATCATTAGGACTGCCATCCCTAAGATCTTCATCTTGATCCAAATTATCGAGCTTGTAGGAGTTCCAAGTTATATCAGATAAGCTGAATGGGGCATTGGAATTATAGCTGATAGTAAATGTAATGTTTACTTTTCTTGCCATCCCAGCAAACACAGTACAGACCAAAGATGTAGAAAAGCCGAGCCGATATAGCAGATGTTAGATCTCGGCAGGTCGTAGAAAGGGGGATTTTGTGTCGACTCAATTCAACGTCTTTTCCATGTCCTTCAATAATGTAAATATTATGCAGATGCTACAGCCTTTAAACATGGTGAGTAGAATGTAGATCCTACGTTAGAAGAAGAAGATCCTGATATAATAACCTGTTTTCTACCACTATGGGCTTAACCTGATCACGGCTGCGTACACACACCACATTATTTACTACATATTAATCACATTTGTGATAATTTAATTTCAAACGAATTGGCAATAATGCCGTTGTAAAAAATAAAACGAACAAACGAATGAATGTCTTTAGAAAGAAAGTGAAAACAGTCCTTATCATCAGGTTTCATCTTCTGATGAGCCAGTTAAATAACCAGCATGCGGCCTTTTTTTTTCAACACCCTGCAGAAATAAAATGAAAATGATGATTAATAGCTGAGACATTCGTACTGCGAAAATGGCAGAGGTAGCGACTAACGAATGACTCCTACATTTTTTTCGCCCATACTTACTAGAATGGATTCGATTCTGAACTATTTCCACTCAAGCTTTCAAGTTTTATTATTATATTTTTTAATATTATATGACTAGAGAACTGACTTCAATCGTCACTTCTACTTGATTATCAAGATCAACGATGACTACTTCAGCACTCTTTGAAAACAGCCACTAACACAAAAAGAATTCTTGACTAAAATTTCTTCACATTCTGTCCAAAATGATCAATTCAACAATCCAAATGAATCAGTTATTTGGCAGCTAGTTGGAGAGATATATACTCAAGTCTAGAAAGTGGAATTATACTCTGCCTGGAAAGCTGAAGACCTAACAATATTGTGTACAGAGAACAAAACATTTGAGTGGCAGCACTGGTATAGACATTAATAAATTATTAGAATTGACAGCAAGATAACCAGCAAGACATTAAAATGAGAATTAGTGCAGTTTCTTAGGCTGTAGTGATACTTAGCCAGTAATTGACCTAGCAGAGAGCAAAACGTTGCAAATAAAGCGAGCGAAACCTTCGACAAATGATATGATAAAACATTAGAATCGACAGTCTTACTAGAAGCAGAATAACAATCATGAGGGGTTAGAGAACAGAAGCCCGGGAAGTGACCATCAGAAATTACTGCATACTGGCCGAACAAATCCATGACCACTAACAAATGGTCTTTCAATAGTCAATATTGATACCAAATGACACCACCCCTATTTCATAGCAACATTTAGCAAATACAGCGCTGGAGTCAACCTTATATAAGCCCTAACCAAACGCCCATTAGTTTTCCCACCTACTACTTCGCGGATGGAAATACGCATTAAAGCGAACGGACGCGACTTGTCACACTCTTGCTATTTCTGCTCCTTTTTTCTCTTCGTTCCTCTTCTCTGTCGCTTCCGCTTGAGGAGAGAAACAGTCGGCCGCGTTTACGGATCGTGAATTCCCGGTGGGTGATTCTTCCTCGAATGGTCAGCACCTTGAAAATTGAGAACAATGTTGTTGCAAAATGCATGACAATTTGAAAGTTACATCATTCTAATTTTTCCAGTTATGGCCGTGAATCGTTACAAGTGCGGTAACCATAAGAATTATTACTATACTTCAACTACAAATACAATATATTGTATAAAATGATTACCAATTCTTTTACGTTGATCGAGTCCCAAATAGATGAAATATGTCAAAGAATTTGCTAAATTTTTGTATAATTTGACAGATTCCGAAATCTTCTCAAAGTGCACCTTTCAAAAATTTGATATCAAGACTCCCAACATTTTACAATTCGAAGTTGGATGGCTTTACCAATACAAGCAAACAGTTTGTATCGCAATTGACAATTATGTAGAGAACGCTGCGAGACATATGAGTAGGCCTACCCTAAAACGTTTCTCTGACATGGACATTAGGGCTCTTAAAATATGACTTTTTTTCTCAAATCGTTCTGGCTACTTGATAAAATTGTTAGGTTACCTAATTTAAGCCTAAACACAAAATTTGGTTCAATTCCAGCCAGTAACCGCTTTGCTACAGGAGAAGAAAGTTTTTATTTATTATATAAAAATAAATAGGTAATAAAAATTTGAAAATTTTCTGTTCACCCCATGAAAGTGTTAGGCTGTCTATAGAAACGATGCTCACCAAATTTGGTTCAATTCCAACCAGTGGAAGCGGAGATATTGCCGCCGAAAAATTTGGATTTGAATAAAATAGTATTTACGGTGACCGATTCTTTGTTTACTTATTAAAGTTGTGCTCACCGTAAGTACTATTTTATTAAAATCCAAATTTTTCGACAGCAATAACTCCGCTTCCACTGGTTGGAATTGAACCAAATTTGGTGAGCATCGTTTCTATAGACAGCCTAACACTTTCATGGGGTTAACAGAAAATCTTCAAATTTTTTATTATTCATTTTTATATAATAAATAGGAACTTTCTTCTCTTGTAGCAAAGCGGATACTGGCTGGATTTGAACCATATTTTGTTTGTAGGCTTAAATTAGGTAACCTAACAATTTTATCAACTAGCCAGTACGATTTGAGAAAAAAAGTCATTTTTGAAGAGCCCTACTGTTCATGACCGTCCACGTTTAGAGTTGCATCTCAAAGATGCTAAAATAAGCCTAAATATAATCCAAGCAATACGATCGTCCACTTTGACTGACTGAATTTCTAAAAACACCTTGATAGCTTCCACATCTTACGTTTATATATACTGTCTGCCATCGGCACAACAAAGTAGGCCTATTTAAAAATACCAAAACAGATTCAACATACCACATCTCTTGCAAAGGCTTTTGCTTTCATTCAATTTTCCATCAAACTTCTTTAAATCCTCCTTTGTGGTGAGTTGCTTTGGAATTCTTCTAGGATCAATTCCGATATTGTTTTATCATATACAATCTATGGCGGAATAAAAGTTTCGGATAAGTTCTAAAACGAACACAATTTTCCACACAAAAGTCAATTGCCACACGAAATGCCAAATGCTACGGTCTCATTTTACAAGGTATGGCGAGGAAACGTAGTGGTACGTTCCATTATAGCTAAACACCAATGAATTGCGGGTTCGAGCATGACACGTCGACTCCATAATTCCTACCGAAGTGTTGGCCGTTTATCTAGGCTCTTCCTCGCCATCTGATTCGCATAGCCATGTCTTGAAAAGCCTAGGAGTGGGCCGTGCTGTTAGTGGGCAGATGGTTGCCGATGCACCTGGCACTTGGTGAATTCGGCCGCACAAACTCGGCACTTGGTGAATTCGGCCCTCGGGAAATTTTGAAATGAAGTGTATTTACAGCTATTAATATGAATTATCAAACCAATAATAGTATTATCAAGTGATTCGTCAATCTTGTAAGGTCAGGGCATCCGTAGATCGCGCAGTCACGGCGTGATTAGATCACGGATTGCGTAGCCACGGGAAATAACACAGCGCTCATATACCGACCACGCGCGGTCTGCTTGGAATCGATGGCGTGAGTCACGGGCCTGTGTCGTGTAAGTTTTGAGAAGATGGATCTTGGCGTTGTATGTGAGATCAAAACTGTGGAACATCAAGCGGCGCTTCTTCGTTTATCGATCACGACAAGCCAGTGTTCCTCATCAACAAATGTTTCGCATGATCACGTCAAAATAAATTATTTTTTGCCTTTGGAGAGACGATTCCACTCTGGGATTAGGGTGTCTCGATAACACGGTTGAAGGATCCCAAGATTACGAGATCTACCACGAGCCACGACACGTTTAAATTTCCTTTTTGATACTGTTCATTCATACTAAATGCATTTCTAATGCGAAGGTGTTCTAGTGCCAATTCCTCCAAGGGCCGAGTTCACCAAGTGAAGAGCGTCGCGTTATTTCCCGCAATTACGCAATCTGTGATCTAATCACGCCGTGACTGTGTGATCTACGCATGCCCTGACCGCCGTACAACATTGACAACCACTCAAAGTGCCAAGTTCACCGGCAAACATTCCAGTAACCAATCATGGTGACCGGTACCGCTACGAGATCTACCACGGCCGAATTCACCAAGTGCCGAGTTTGTGCGGCCGAATTCACTAAGTGCCGAGTTCACTGGTAATCGGGCAGATACGGAATAATAATAATAAGAACCGGCCTGGTGTAAAATGACCAATGTAGTCGAACCACCACCATGAACACCACAAACAAACAAATAAACATCTAACAAGGAAAAGAAATTACCTTTGCAGCCTTTGACAAACACAGTTACCATTGAAACCAGCAATTAAGGTCTTATTCGAAAGCAGAATAACAACTGTTTTAGTGGACATATCAAATCAAATGTTGGAAAGTTCATGTAAAATAGCCCAAAATATTATCTTACTGTGACCATATTCCATCAATATGGTCTGGCTAGCCAAATTCTCTGGGCCAACATAATCAAGCTGCGTTTGGTTTCAACGATTAATAATCTTGTCACTGGATTCGAGGTATAATTGCACTCAAATATCAAATTTTGCTCCATTAATCAACATCAAGTTGAAAATGTCAATTCTTGCACCAACTTTTATAAAATCATGAATCAGTGTTCTACAGGAATGTATCTATATGACTTATATACCTAGAAAATTCAAGCATAAATATTATGATATACCGTAGGTATAGGTACCGGTAATTCAAACGTTTGAAGCGAATTATAGTGGTCTAATTTCACTAAATTAGAGCGAAATGCCAGCAATATAATTGTAATCTAATTCGGAAAAACGGTTTAGCTCTAATTCTAACCTGGAAAAACTGAAACTTTTCTATAGTTGTCTACACCTGTTTTGCAGAAAGTCAAACAGCTCTAGGCGTCATATACTACAGGCACTTCGAAATACCCCATAAGCTATATGCTACTGCATATATACCTTTAACCCGCTACCTCAGTCAGTCACAATTCCTATATATTTACGGCATTTACCATACAGAAAGAGCGAACTATGCCTGGCTGCGACCTGTTGCGCTTCAAATCTTTGTATGGCGCGATGAGCCGATGACGTAAAATTTGAATCGCCGAAATATTCTAGAAGTCACGCATCGATAATCATATTCCTAAACGTACAACATATCACTTATTTAGTTATTCTCTGAATAAAACTATTAACCATACTCGTTGAACATGCGAGATTACCGAAAGAGCGAATATATATATAATGAAGATCATATATATCAGAGGAAAACAAAACTATTCGACCTTAGAGCAACAACACGAATGTACAACACCGGTGACATCCTCACGCAATAAAACGAAGGGAGAACATTGTTTTCTAATGGATAGAACGAAGCTACCGCATGAGATCGAACAAAACCGGATAGAATTCATCATGATTGAATGTACCGACAAAGTCATCCTTTCTACGTATTTTAGTCGTACCCGCGAGAGATAGAAAATTTGCATTATTAGGTTAACTACCGGATATAACGAAGCCTAATGCATGAGATGGAACAACACCGAGTATGAATTTATTCTGATTGAATATAACCACAAGACCATCCTACTACGTATTTTAGACATTCCCTCGACACTTAGAAAATCAGAACCTAATCGAGATGATCCCGGATGATCCTTTTACGGTTTTGTGTTTGCTGGGATATCCTGAAGTTTGCATCAAATATGTGTCTGAAATATCCTCGGATAATTGCATCCCCTAACCAAAAATGGGTGAAAGCATCGTCCTAGATCAGGGCCGGCCAACCCGTGGCCCGCGAGAAGGTTTTGAGTGGCCCGCGAGGTAATTTCCGAAACTTCTAATATCATCAAAAATAGATTGCACAGATTGTGAACTTGTAAGGCCAACCATAAATTTGATTAGTCTGGCTGCAACACTCGAGATGTGATGACTATAATATCAGTTCCGAAGCATTGACAGATCCATCAGCCATTCACATATTGGTAGATCTTCGTATACTACAATAAAGCAGAATAATTTGCGATAAATTTATCAAAGTTAAAAATTTTGTACAAGCTTAGCGTAATATGTTGTCACTCGATTTCTTGTTTTTAATGTTGTTGCCCTTTTGCGAAAATGGAAGAACACCTAATGTATCAGATTGAGTCTAACTATATTCGCGATTACGAGACTAAGTGTCGTTCAACATATGCGACCGTGAGTTTGCGCTCGCAGTAAGACTGTCGACTATGAAACCTAGGCACAATATGATTGACGCATGTTGGTCGCAGCTTTCGATATCGATATGTCCATGCGCTGAATAGCCCTGTCTTCGCAAACTTAGCCCAGCGATATACAACAGGTCCGAAATATAGTCAAGTGACAATATTATTGACCTATGAACTTCAAAAAAATTTTGGCCCGCGCAGAAATTCATCAATCTAATATGTCCCTTTGGCTAAAAAGGTTGGCCAGCCCTGCCCTAGATCGATACCAGTACCTTTTTTAGTGATAATTCCATTGATCCGTTGGCTATATAACGTATTATATTAAAAAAGTGTGGATTTCTGTATGGCATGGAAAAGTAATATGGCTAAATTCGTGAAAATTTGAATATTTTGGGCATATGTCGTAGAGCAAAAACTTGACATGATGGAAGAAAATCAGCGGCATTTTTGGAATGAGCATACCAAAATTGTCCCAAATCAAGTGCAAAATCAAAGTCAACAAATTTTTCGTTCAGAATTGTTGCCCAGTAATTGCAGTGTATTTGTGAAATATCAATTCGAGCCGGAATTGTGGGTATTCAATTTATTTAACCACAAACTCCGTAAATATGATTTGGTGTTGCAAGAGTAATTGTAATGTACAGGTTGGAATTTGTATCGGTGACAACGTACTGAAGTTGCTGTACCTACTACTTACAGTAATTACCAAAGTGCTGATGTTTTGTGACTACTTTCACTTTTGCCTGATCAGTTTTTGAGCAATATTAATTGCTTTTACATTTTGAACGTGGGGAGCAACGTTGGCTAGTATGACCCACTCTGTCACAAATCAACATGACTGGGCGTCGAGGTTGGTACACATTACTTACTGCACTTTCATGAGAGCGAGGTCAGATTTATTTCCGCCTGTACCACTGAGATTCTTTGACGATGGAGATGCGATACGACGTTTAAGCAAGTTCATCTAGTCTGCACCACTGTACTTTCTCCTCCATGCTTTCCGTGGATGCTGGAGTGTAACAGTTTTAGAATCTTTGGTTGGACCCCCGGGTGGGGATTGAACCCACGACCTACCATTACAATAATTCCAATCCATGTTCCGTGCAGATGAAAGACAACCTCACTGATTTCCTATCGCACGAAAGAAATTACAAATCGCTGACTGCAAAAATACCGGTCTCCTTATTAGAGGATATGGACATTGCCGACGAATCGCTACACAAAACTTTGACTTCGGCGAGATGGAACCAGCAACAGGTAGTTTTTGGTGTAAACGAGACTGATCTTACCTAAACACACATTTGCTTACAATATAGGCTTTGCGAATGCTTGGTGATACGGTGCATTTAACACTGCACGATGTCAGGTGCGTGGAATATTTATTGTGTTATATAGCCAGACTCGGACAACTAGATAATTTTAATTGCATAATTAGACAAATTAAACCGTATTTCTAATTCTAATCTAATTTGTGAAATGTTAAACCGTATTTCTAATTCTAATCTAATTTGTGAAATGTTTCTATTCTCAAATTTAATCCTAATCTAATTTATGGTTTTCCTGAAAATGTTACAATAGAATTGTCAAGCGTGGAACGAGCCAAGCTTGGTGTACAGACATTTGCTATTCTCATGCTCATGATACTGATCTGGGATTTGATATCGACTGAGCTTGATTTTTGTTGCATATCTTTCTAATTTAGAATATTTTGGGAATTCAGTATGGTACTTCCAATTATAATGTAATTTGTAAAAAACTGTTTAGCTATAATTCTAATTACGTATAATCTAATTTGGAAAAAATTGTGTAGCTCTAATTTAACTCATGTATATTCTAATTTGTAAAAAACTGTTTAGCTATAATTCTAATTATGTAAAATCTAATTTGTAAAAAACTGTTTAGCTATAATTCTAATTACATATGTATAATCAAATTTGGAAAAAATTGTGTACGGTAGCTATAATTCTGCTCATGTATATTCTAATTTGTAAGAAACTGTTTAGCTATAATTCTAATTATGTATAATCTAATTTGGAATAATTGTGTAGTTATAATTCTAATATTATATCATCTAATTTGTAAAAAACTGTTCAGCTATAATTCTAATTATACGTAATCTAATTTGTAAAAAACTGTTTAGCTATAATTCTATATCATCTAATTTGTAAAAAACTGTTTAGCTATAATTCTAATTATTTATAATCTAATTTGTAAAAAACTGTTTAGCTATAATTCTAATTATGTATAATCTAATTTGTAAAAAACTGTTTAGCTATAATTCTATATCATCTAATTTGTAAAAAACTGTTTAGCTATAATTATAATTATTTATAATCTAATTTGTAAAAACTGTTTAGCTATGATTCTAATTGAATATAATCTAATTTGGAAAAAATTGTGTAGCTACAATTCTACTCATGTATATTCTAATTTGTAAAAAAACTGTTTAGCTATAATTCTAATTATGTATAATCTAATTTGGAAAAAATTGTGTAGCTATAATTCTAATTATTTATAATCTAATTTGTAAAAACTGTTTAGCTATGATTCTAATTGTATATAATCTAATTTGTAAAAAACTGTTTAACTATAATTCTAATTATATATCATCTAATTTGTAAAAAACTGTTTAGCTATAATTCTAATTATGTAAAATCTAATTTGGAAAAAATGTGTTGCTATAATTCTACTCATGTATATTCTAATTTGTAAAAAACTGTTTAGCTATAATTCTAATTATGTATAATCTAATTTGGAAAAAATTGTGTAGCTATAATTCTAATTATATATCATCTAATTTGGAAAAATGGTGTAGCTATAATTCTAATTATATATCATCTAATTTGTAAAAAACTGTTAAGCTATAATTCTAATTATATATCATCTAATTTGGAAAAAACTGTCAAGCTATAATTCTAATTATATATAATCTAATTTGGAAACAATTGTGTAGCTATAATTCTAATTATAATCTAATTTGAAACAGATGAAAATTTTATAGTGGTCCAACACTGTATAGCCTACCTCTATACAGCTGCAAAATCTGCACACACCATTGATACCATTGACGATTATTGATTCTTGTGCGTAGGGATATGGGAAGCCTGGCAGTTGGTCTGACTTGTCACGACGTGATGCAAATGAATATCGCCGTGATCATGCAGCTTGCGAAGGATTTGGAATATCATATCGACGATGCAATCTTGCCGAATTTGGTACCTACGCGGTTTATCGCGGCTTTGGTCTTGATTTTACGGCAGAGATATCTTTCAGGCCGAGTGCATGGCGATGAAGATGTTCCTGCATATACACAGTCGGTATCCGGGAATGAGACATCTGTCAAAGGAACTGAGCTCGAAAATTCCGCCTGTGTTTGCCGCTTTCCTCCCGTGATAAAAAATTACATTGATTTATATTGCCTTAACTATATTAGAAGAGCTTCTTGGAGGTACAGAACTTCGATATACGATTGAATAGTATATTCATATTGAAATGAATCCCGAATATTTTCGGCTGACACTCGTCAGGGGTGATCGTCAGCAACTAGTAGAGAATTGGAAAGAACATTGTACATCCACAATCGGATCACAAAATATGGCGTCACCGGCATGAAATTTCGAATAAGAGAGCGTTTAATGTACTATTTTTGGATGGTACACGAACTCCTTTTGCTGGCTGATAAAAGTTGACTCCAAGGCACTCAAATGAAAGTGTGACCTGTACATTGCACAGTAATAGTACATTGAACGGTCTCTTATTCAAAATTTCACGCTGGTGACGTCATATTTTGTGAAGCAATTGTTGATATACAATGTTCTTTCCCATTCTCTTCTAATTGCTGACGATTACCCCAGACGAGTGTCAGCCGAAAATATCCCGGTTCATTTCAATATGAATATATGATTCTATTGTATATCATCAAGTGCCATCATTATGATACAGTAATGTAGGTCCGAAAACCATTGAGATCAATTGGAGTGCACGTCTTGTCTATGACTAATGGGTTGTCATGAAAATCGCATGATTTACCACTACTATCATGTTTGCTGATCATTGCCATAGTTGTTATCTTACAGACTTTGCCTTACTTCAGGGTGAATCTCATAGCGGAGTACGGTCATTGTGAAGAGTTCTACAAGAAGATAATACCGCAAGTCCACCGCTTGTTTCCAACCGCAGTGTCTAGGATTTATCTGGAAGATCTCGTTACCTACGCAATCGATTGCTTTGTAAGTGAGAATGATCGCATTTTCGTTGTCACATTAATATCATGCAGAAATGGGCAATGGCCAAATAATTCTACCTTTTCATAGTACTTTATCAAGTGCTTATGTTTTTACATTGCTTCTACTTTGTATTACCAGTTTTCAGTTTATTAGGCAAAATTTAATTGGAAATCGCTGTTGTTGTAATTCTCTATCATGCCTCACACGGCAATGATGCCACAGATGGGTGGATTTCAAGTGTCAGTAACCGAAGCCTGCTCCGTTTTCAAGTTACATGTCTCGAATTCAGCGGCTAATGTCATTTTCCAATCCGAGTATCACCTCAAACATCCCTCTGATAGTCTTATTAGAATTTGAACGCCACTGAAAATTATATGCTCATACAAGTCACAGACTAGGATGACTAGATACCAACGAAATGCAGGTTGCAAAAAAGTTTTACCTTTGTAAAAAATTTTGACATTTTTGTGACCTAACCCTACAATTTTGACCTAATTGTTGTTGTATTCTTGCAGTCCAATAGAGATGCAGACGAAGAGAACACGGATTCTTACGATTCGAAACCCGACCGCTACGACATGAATGATATACGTAAAAAACGAGACATGCACAATAAAGGTCAATACAACGGCGATGAAAAATATAACGGACCCGACAAATATAACGGGGACGAGGAATTTTACGGCGGCATGATGAACGGCATGCCAAAGTCTGGCTTTGACCAAGTCGGAGATCTCATCTGTTTTGTGAAGCCGGAATTTATAGGTTATGAAGATGAAAAAACTTGCAAGGCGATGATGAAGGCCATGCGTGGGTGTATCCACAAGTTAGTACCGCCATACTTTTTGTTATATTGGTTGACTTTTGAAAGTTTTTTCAACCTGTTGCGACATTTTCATTGAAATAGAGAGAGAGAGAGAGTGTACCACAGACTTGAGTGGCTATGTACCAGTGTTGGGATGACTCGAGTCATGACTCGAGTCAGACTCGAGTCACCTTTTTCGTATGACTTGACTTGACTCGAGTCACTTTGCTAAAATGACTTGACTTGACTTGACTCGGCGTATCAGAAATGTGGATTGACTCGTGACTCGGAGCAAAATTCACGAGTCAATTTCAAGTCATCAAGTAATCGGTGTCGATCAAAATCACTGTATCTTGCATTGTTCGCGAAGCGCTGGTGGAACCCGTGAGAGCGATCAATCATTCAATGATCGTGCTTTTTAATGGGCCTCCATTGTTCCCTCACAAATAAATTGACAACAAACGAAGTGATCGAAGCTTACAGCTGACGTTGTCGTAAACTAGTAGTAAAGTAATTTAATAGCAAAATATATATTTCTGTTCACTGTAATTACCTTAACCAAACCTTTTGCTTTATTGAAATTGAAATAGAATATAGTTTATATACTCCTCAGCGATTGGGGCTGACTCGAATTGTATCATATCAATATGTATAAATGGACATTGTATAGCATCTTATCAATTCGTTTCTCTATTCTCTATTTTAGCTGGCAGTTCTACGTATACGTGAGCGATGCAGCGTCTTTTTGCGTGTATATTTAACTCTATATTCGTTCATCGGTTCAGAATCAATGACCACTCAATCTGTAATACAGACTGCTAGAAAAAGGCAATGACGTAATCAAGCTTCATACCTCGAAAAGGCAACTTGACTTGAATTGTGACTTGACTCGTGACTTGACTTGACTTGACTTGACTCGACTTGACTTGACTCGAGTCACCTCTAAAAATCGAGTGACTTGACTTGACTCGAGTCACCTGTGAAAACCGATTGACTTGACTTGACTCGAGTTAAAATGTGCAATGACTCGAAATGACTCGTGACTCGAAGGTAGTGACTTGATCCCAACACTGCTATGTACTTGTACAGTACATGTACAATGGATCAGTTCCACTTCTAGTTGAGAGTTTTTAAGGTAAAATTTGCCTTATAAACCGATGTAGAAGTGGAAAACGTTTATACACATAATTATGTTAAATAGTATATTCATATTGAAATGAACCCGAATATTTTCGGCTGACACTCGTCAGGGGTAATCGTCAGCAACTAGTAGAGAATTGGAAAGAACATTGTATATCAACAATCGTATCACAAAATATGACGTCACCAGCATGATATTTCGAATGAGAGAGCGTTCAATGTACTATTTTTAGGTGGTACACGAACTCCTTTTGTTGACAGAGTCTTGGTTGGTGTATTTTGATAAAAGTTGATTCCAAGGCACACAAATGGAATTGCGAACGGCCTCGCCCTACGATTCGAAATCGGTCGTCTCGATAATTATTCGCACAAATCGGATTATCCAACAGATGTTTGCCGATGGCAGAATTAATGGCCTTTGATCGATCAGCATCAATCTTAAGTGGATAAGTTAAGGGTGAGCTTTTGGTTTATGCGCATAAACCAACATGTCCCCAGATTTATCAGAACATGTGCGTCACGCGATGTCAAAAGCTCACCCTTAACTTATCCACTTAAGATTGATGCTGATCGATCAAAGGCCATTAATTCTGCCATCGGCAAACATCTGTTGGATAATCCGATTTGTGCGAATAATTATCGAGACGACCGATTTCATGTTGTTGTTCACACTTTCATTTGGGTGCCTTGGAGTCAAAATACGCCAACATTGAGCTTAAGTGATCTCTTCTCTCCAGTCAATCGGAATTTTGTGCCGGTGACGTCATATTCTGTGATACAATCGCTTATCGATATACAATGTTACTTCCAATTCTCTACTACTTGCTGACGATTTCTCCTGCCGAGTGTCAGTGAAAATATTCGGGTTTATTTCTGTATCAATACACCATTCAATTAAATGTACTTTGTGAAAAGTGTGAATGACCAACTCTGTATACAAGTGATAGTGATAGTTATAGTTATATTTACATTTATGTTTATAGCTATGGTAGTATAAAACTTCTATCGAGATGAGGGTGGAAAAAATGTCCCAACCCGTCATTTCAACACCGCACCTCCGGTTCTAAGACTTGCTCATCAACTCAAACCGTGTCTGTTTCAGAATCAGCAACCAGACGTTGAGTCAGATTCAGAGGAAGATCGTGGAAATGTACGGGAGTCCAATGTCTTGGAACGGAACCGTGTTACGCGAAATCGGACCGTTTGTGCCGACGATGCCGTCTGAAATACTGGACGCAATCCCAGCGGTGAGTCATTGATAATGTTCTCGGAGTGCTGTCCTGGACTCGTGAATTGAAAAATTTAATTCGAATTCTTCATTTATCATGATTTACCGGCGAGATGACAAGAGGATAAACAGAGATTCCATTCAAAACCAGGTGGGCCTAGTATGGCGTGAAAACAAAAATTCCTTGAAGGACGCTAGACAAAAGTCAGCTGTACCGTTGACAATGCAGTAGTCGTGACAAAGAGACAGTATGAAACAGAAATTTGTAATTTTTCTTCCTGTGAGCCTAGTTTTAAGTTTTCAGTGTATCAACATCTGTAGTAAGATACTCCCGGCTTGAATGGCTTGCTTCGATGACTATTTGATATCGAGCCTCCCATCCATACCTTGCTTATCTGTATATCGTATTTCACACAATTCCATGTTTGCTATGTGTGTTATTGATATTCACGGTAGAGAAATACAGATTCACTCATTCTCTCTAATGAAAAAATTAAGATTGCGAAGGAACTCCTTATGTTGACATGAACCTAGATTATTTAATTTTATTATCGCGAACTCCCACACAGATGAATGGCATGCAGACCTGCCCTTTGTGAACGCGGCATCATTGTAATTACTGGCACAGACTGAATTGTCTATTAGATGTTGACCAATTGAAAAAGAAATGATGTCAATTGGTTCTATGAACCAGACTTGGACACGGTGCAGATCGTCTGTAGCTGAAATGTAATTAGCCAAATGTTACGTAGTACTAAATATCTGATTGCCAACACTGCATGCAAAGAACATTAAGTCAAAAGTTTTGACACTGATATCACTCTGTCCTATTTTGTAGGATGATTTTGTTGCGGCATTCGATGCAATCAAGCCACCTCCAAGAAGAAATATGGCGTTGACGGGAGACCTGACGTCAGCGGTCGATGTTACCGAAATCATGAACGTAGGTATCTCTGGGGAGTTTGTCACGATGTCATCTCGCTGTCGTTATTTTTTTTTTTTTTTAATATCGAAATACAGCGCCTTGGAGGTACAGAACTTCAATATACAATTGAATAGTATATTCATATTGAAATGAACCCGAATATTTTCGGCTGACACTCGTCGGGGGTAATCGTCAGCAACTAGTGAAGAATTCAAAAGAACATCGTATAAACAATTGTTGATATACGATGTTCTTTTGAATTCTCTACTAGTTGCTGACGATTACCCCTGACGAGTGTCAGCAGAAAATATTCGGGTTCATTTCAATATGAATATACTATTCAATAATATAGAAGTATATTGATGATGTCACTTAGGCCACTGGATCTCAAAGGGGCGATATTGCCTCATGGGAGCGATTTTGAGATGAAAGGTGGCAAAAAAATGAAGGGGTGATTGCGGGGACGAAAATGTTTGAACGTTCAGTTAATTATAGTTCATTAAATATTTTATTTTGGTAAGTTCATTTGATAACGTATAAGTAATTTGTTATAATTAGCACTTGCTTTAAGGGGGGCAGTAAAGATATGTCAAGCTTGAGGACAGTAGAGACGCTTGAAAAAGTTTGGTTCACACTATTCTACGTCAACGCGGGTTTCCGATTGAAAGACCACTTATAAGTCATTTCTAACCCTTCCTATCTTTTCATTTTATCGTATTCCTGTGGTGTTTCGAAATGATGAAATTAGTAATAAAACCGATACTGATACTGCCGTAAATTCACATATTTTCAGATTCCGTCAATGAACGATAGCGGACCTTCGTTAATCGAGACGTCGGTTTCGCCATTCAATTATGCCGATTTCTACACGTTGGCCGTCAAACGAATTTTGCCAAGTATGCCCGCGTGCTTCCGGACTGTTGTCTTGTTACACATCGTTTTGGTAATTTTCACGTGATTATTCAGAAACTCCTGCCGTAGAAGACCTACGCAGACTCGGCCCTGACTCTCTGCCTTATCTGCCGATCGGTGATTTGAACCCAGAGGACGTTCATGAAGTGATGGACATGCTGGGGGCTGGAGATGTTCAACTGGCTGATGAAATGGAGCAAGATCTTAAGGATGCGTTTTTAGGAGTAAGCTTTTAAAGTTACAATCCCGCTAGCATTAGCGCTTGTTCGTTTGCATGTGCCACGAGGATAGTCATCTACCCTGTATTAGACATGTGGCTCTGTTTGACTTTCTGCATTCTGCCAGGCGAAGTTGTGATAAGCCATTCATTTTAATTTCCACTTTTTTGCATTAGGTTTTGACTACTAGCATGACTTACATAGGCAATAATTTACGACTAGTTCTACTTCTATATGATAGTTTTCGTATTTTTGACAAAACTAGACTAGGAATACTTACTTTTTTACGTACTTGGAAATTGCTACTTTTACTCAAAAAGAAATTGAGCTCTTGGTTTCTACTTCTACTACTACTCGGGTACCAACAATGACTACTCAGCGCTCTTTATTTAGGACAAAATAGAAATGTAGTTGCTCCTTTTTATAAGAACATATTGGTCGTCGATATCGGTCGATTAAATATTGTATGCTGTATTTTCCTACTAATATGTACCTTTTTCATTTAGCTTTTGAAGAACAAAGGCGATGTATTTACCGACGACCATCTTTTCAACATGACAAAACGTGCTTCTATCTTCGACGATTTGGAGATTGCCGACGTATTTTCTTTCTCCCAAGTGGGCACTCTCGCCAGGCTGGGTGAGGCCAAGTGGAAAGACGCCAAACAGGTATTTACCATGAAACGTTTTCAACCTATGGGCCTTTTTTATGTTGGTTGCAAATGTGCTGACCCTTTTTTACATAATCGACTTCTCTCGAATAGGCCGTGAGTAGGTGTGCTTAGTTTGTTTTTTTAGTAATCAGATTTTCAAATAGGTTTGGGTGCAAAGGTGTTGAGCTCTTTTTTAAGTAGCCACTTTACCAAATTTAAATGTGGGCCATAGAGCATTTTTTGCCGCAATCACAACAAATGGAAAACCACAGTGGTAGGGGATAGATTGAACACTCTATATTGCGGAATTGTCTCAAAAATTTACCTAATGCTACTCACAATTCACAGGATTACCATAGGAATATTGATGTACGATAGAGTTGTTCAAAGTAAACTTTTTTCTCCTAATTTCACAATTTCAGTGGTCAGATTGTTAGGTTGCCTATAATTTCGCTACACTCATTTGGCTCTATTCCAATCAGTAGAACCTGAAACATCGCAAATTGAAATTTCTACTACGATTTTTGGACATAATAGTATTTACAATTGAATAGTATATTCATATTGAAATGAACCCGAATATTTTCGGCTGACACTCATCAGGGGTAATCGTCTGACCATTTCCCCTGACGAGTGTCAGCCGAAAGTATTCGGGTTCATGTCAATATGAATATACTATTCAATTGTATATTGAAGCTCTGTACCTCCAAGAAGCTCTTATAATAGTATTTACGGTATCAAGTTTCATCAGGTTGCTATGACCAAACATTGTGTTCAAGGCATGCCTGAGATGAGAGTGATGCTTTTTCCATGTGTTTCCATCTTGACGAGGGCCTGCGATAGAGTTTGGATACAGGCTTCAATAATTAATGAAAAAAATGTTATGACACCAATCAGCTGGAAATGCGATGGTGATATAATTCAGAATTGAGCGAAATTTTGTGCGTATCGTTTTTACGGGCAACCTAACAATTTAATCACCGAAACCATGATATTTTGAGATTTTTATATTTTGAAGAGCCTCGATGTAGGTTCCTTGTACCATCCAATCACTGGTAGATTGCAAATATTACAGTATTTAAACGAAACAACATTTCAACAAAACAGAATCACACATATCTTGTGAAAAGCACATCACAAATTGACTTGGTGGAAGTGTTCAATGAACATGCACGCAACTCTTTAGGTCAGAGCCTTGATGAATATCTTCATGGGCAAAAGAAGTTATGGCGATCTCAACGGTCCGGAAATCATTGCCATGGGCAACATGCACTGTCATCTCAACAGCACGGAAGTAAGCAGCATCAACGCGGAATCCATGAAGTAATTATTTCATATTATCCCGTTCAGGACTCCATTTGCCGATAATCACCGTGTTGTGTTTGATAGATTCGCGCTGCATAGCCTTGGTAAATTGAAATGTTTCGATCAAGACCATATCGACATGTACAAGGAAGCAGTGCAGAATGCTTTTGCGACTATTGACGCCGCCACGCTGCTGGACATGGGTGTTTTAGCAGGTAATTGTGGTGAAAGGTAACACTATATTTCTACCGTAGCTCCAGAGGTGGCCACTGGTCGGTAACAAAGTACTTCCACTTTTCCACAAATATTCTCCCTATCTGTAGTGTCATCAGTCATTTGGCATTAGTCGGGAAGATACATCTTGCATGTAAATAGCCACTAAAAGTATGAGACCCCGCAACCAAATCATCTACTTATTACTGCAAGTCCTTCTTCTCGTAATTGATTAGAAGTTTCTGCTTCCAAATGAGTAACAACACTGGCTACTTTGACCTGCTCTGCACGCTTCCGATGTCTTCCGACTATTTATTACGTTATTAAAAGTATTTAGTTGCATAGTATATTCATATTGAAATGAACATCTCGTCAATGGTGATCATCTGCAAGACAGCAACTAGTAGAGGATTAGAAAGAACTATAAAATCAATCGTATCACCAATATACAATGCATTTTCCTATTCTTTACTAGTTGCTGATCATTACCCCTAACAAATGTCAGCCGGAAATATACAGGTTTATTTCAATATGATTATACTACTCGATTGTATATTGAAGTTTTGAACCTCCAGGAACCTCTTCAAGAGTAATTGCTTTAACAATGTCACAGCCGGATTTTCCGCGAGCGAACTTGACGAATTCGGCAAATCCAAATCCGAAGTTACTCGCACAACGAAAGACGTCTACATGATTCCTGCAAGCGCCATGAAAGTTATTCCTGCGACTAGAATCTTGGTAGAATATTTTTGTAAATGAACCACGTAACAATTGAAGTGTTGATGCGATGATGTTTTACGCAGTCTTCATTGGATGACGATCAATTGTTACGTTTGGGCACCGTGAACGGCGGAATGATGCTTCAACGGCAGGATATTTTCGAGCAGCTGAGCAATAACTCGAAGAACGCCGTATTCGCAGCTGCGTTTGGCCTAAATGCGGGTAACTTTTGACTGTGTTTCAATTAGAATTTTGCGATTACCCATTGATACACAAACTCTGATTAAAGTCTCTCTGAAACCAGATATCCCCAGTTACTACTATTACTGCTATTGTGAGATATGCAGTATTTGACGGCCACTTTGTTTCTATGCGAACCGTGTCTTATTTCAAAATGGAAATCGTGATTTTCAATATTTTTACAACATCAATGCAACGCTGCGTTTGGCAACATTCCATCTGATGCTACTACTCTCACTTCAAAAGCAGACGAAATCAATGTGAAAGAAAATGTCAGAAAGAAAATGTCTGCAGCTACAGGCTGTCTGTATCCCATGTAAATGGCAGGATTCTAATGACTTGAGTCATTTTTTCAAGTGCGTAAAATGACTCGACTCGAGTCAATTTCTGTGTTGACTCGACTGATGACTCGAACCAAGTCATATGACTCGGGACTAGGACGGCCAAGACAGACATTTTATTGTAACTTCAAGTAATAGTAAAGCAACCACATGATTGGTATTTCGCCTATCAGTCCTAATACTTGGAAAATAGGGCCAGAAACTGTTAAGACTGAGGAAAATTATGATATTATGAATGCGAGCCGTTCTGTATCACTCGAGCAGAGTTGAAAAAGTCGGTTACACCGGATCGAACTGAACACTGAACAGTGAACGTAATGACTCAGACTCGGGCTTGACTCGATGGTGACTTGAAAATGACTCGAGTCAAAACTATAAAAGTGAGATTGACATGTGACTCGAAATCTTGTGACTCGGTCACAACCCCGGTAAATAGCCTATTTCAGTAGGATTGCTCGATACCGCGAGGAGAAAAGAATATTGCTGAATTTGTACCATTTCTAAAATAAAATCCAGCTCCAAGTCCAGAAGAATTTGCGTAAAATAACAGCCAGAAATTGCACCATTTTTACCTGTTAAGACTTTGGCTCAGGTTCAAAAATCCTGAATCCAGTCCGGCTATTGATGACACGTTGATTTCTCTGACTGACACGCCCCTTTCTCAGGGGTTTACGCGTCGTACATTGAGTTTGCACGGAATCTGGACTTCGAAGCGCAGACAAGAATGGAGGAACGGGTTCAAAGGTTGATGGAACAATTGACAGATGCTTTCGTGGCTGCTGATAGAAAGTGGGTTTGAAATTTGTGGTCAAACTGGGGGTTACTGTAGCTTGTGTAGTGTTATTGTAATGTTATTGGGGTGCAAGTGGTAATAGTGGTTCCGAATACATGCCCAAGCTACTGAGATGGAAGTGGATGAGCAATGGTTTGAAGAGCTATTCACTGTGTGCCTGTGTACTTAAAAAATGACTTCGTTATCCGAATCAATGACAAGACACCTTCTAACTATTGTAACTATCTTTTTCAGCCCATATGACGATATCTTCACTTCAGGATTCATAAGCACTTCCGCCGTGTTTGGATTACCAGACATATCTATGGCGAAAAGGCCTGAGGCCGATTCACTGGTGTTTTCAAAGACGGAAGTATCAGTTTCCTTTGGTAAGCCAACTTTTTCAGCCAGTCCCTTCGATATCGTAATGTAAAGTCCCGACTCCATGTTCAAACCACATAATCTGGGTACATCGACACTTTGACAACCAGAGACATGCAGATGACGTTTTGCAACTCCTGCCTTTGTGACACATAGTGGTGAAAAATGAACAGTCTTCTGAACTGCTCTTGACATATCACAATAGTAGTCAGCCCTCAAGATTGCAGGGCCACAACCTAACATATTGACCTCGTTATCCGTTCTCAAAGACACTGTGCATGCATCTTATTTACATGCTGTAGACCAGGGGTCGGCAACCTTTTGCTAGTCGCGGGCCAAATTTCGGGTGTGCAACTTTTTGGCGGGCCGGAATTTTTCTTAGTACTATATTTTACGCTCACTTCGGTATATTATCCTACATTGCTGCAATCTCAATCATACCAATCAGACACATGTATTTACACTTCAACAACACAAGATAAATGTGACAATTGACGCAGCTTGCTTTGTGAAAGGTTTTCAACTTCTGGTAACAAGTCAGACGAAACAAAAATCAGACCCCATTCAAAATGGACGTCCGAAATACGTGATCTTAGCTTGCTCTTCGTGAATTTCATTGTTCAAAACTATTGTTCACATGCGTACGTGCTTCCAAAAATCGATGCAATTTCTTTTGCATTGTTGGTCAAGCTGGGATAAAGACCAATTTCAAGAACGTACTCATTGTCAAAGTCATGCAGCATATGCTCTTTGTATGAAATTTGTCATTCAATTCAACTGCATCGCATTTCAGAAAAGCCCATTTGAAATTTTCAGGCAATGGTTCCACATTAAACGGAGTATCGAATAGTCAGAATTCGTTTTGTAGAGAAGGAATGTCGGAAAAGCGGGTGAATATTCAGTAGTTAAATTTCGTATCACAGTTACAAATGTAGTGTTGGTACTAGGTTTTCTCTCCTCCAGTATAGGAAAGTGAGCATAATTTTCTTAGTACTCTTGACATTTCCAGAGTCGCAGATTTGTTTTGAATGCGCCTCAACATCTCATGTATTTAGTTGTTTTCCCTCTGAAGTTGCAAATTCAATTTGTTCAGATGTGACGTTAAATGTACCAGGAAAGCAAGATGAGATACCCATTTTCGATTACAAGATTATGAGTCGGCGATATTTTTATTTTCGAGGAAAGTTGCTATTTCATTTCTCAGTTCATTCACTCGTGTAAGCATAGCTTCTCGACTTAATGCGCGAACATGACAGATATAGGCCTACATGACATCGCCATATTGATTCTCTGCTTCTAGTAATATCTGGCGTATCTGATTCAGTTAATGAGACAAAAATCATATTAACAGTTTTCACCATTGTGGCCAAAACACTTTTCAGGTTTGTTGTCTTGGCACACAATGCCTTCTGGAGAATTAAACTATAGATAGGCTAACTGACATACGGATGCTAGTTATCCATAATTGAACAGTTTGAGATTCTGTCATTGCGTCTGAGATGTTCCAAGCGTTTTTGAAGCAAAGGAAGGACACCTTTATCGTCACACCCCATTAGAGTGGTAAACCCTTTAAAAAGTATGGAGCACCTTCGGTTGCGAGATACACCCGATTGATAAGCACTGATCCAGTCTAGTCTATCTCCCTCTCCTACTTCAACCACCTTCGTTTTATGGCGTAACAATAGACTAATAGGATGTACGCTACTATTATATCGTAGCAATGCCGCATTTTTTTCATGCAGTGCTGCACTGCAGATTGAAACTCATTATGAAACGGCGGGCCGTATTCTTGTGATAACTAATTATTATGTCGCGGGCCGGACGATTTCGCTTGGCGGGCCGGATCCGGCCCGCGGGCCGTAGGTTGCCGACCCTTGCTGTAGACCAAGGTGGGTGTCTGATTAAAAGACTACTCCAAGTCGTTTCGGCACCCGCCTTTCTTATCATTATATCGCAATCATATGGGTATTGGTTTGATATAAGTTTTAAAGAAATTATGATTATGATGATCACTCTGACAATATGTCATTACTGTTATGTTAGTTTTCTATGTTATAATTGTTATCCCCCATTTCTATTAGTGGTAGGCTGTAATATGCCATTCATTGGCGTGCTTACTGTATACTTGTCATGATACACCATCGCAACAATATTCTAGTATTTCGAAGTGGCCTCTAGTCCTCCAAATATTCCAAATTTGGCAATATTTAAATATTCCTCTCGAATAATAATACAATAAGAAATAAGCTTTTCGTTAACTTCATAATTTTCCAAATATCACTGCGGCCCACTTCAAATAATCCCTGTAGCCCACGGGTTAAGAACCCACGCAAAACTGTTGACTTTTCTAAATTCAAGGTCCAAGCTTGCAAAAATCTTGTTTGAGATTTTCCCCTGGAATATCAATGAACGCTTTTGATATTCACCTTGCTATGCAAGTTAGTGGTGTGCTTTTACGCCAATCAAATAAAGTTTTGTTCATTTTCATAAAATTGAAAATTCAGATTCTACTGTATAATGCATATTCCTCTGGTAGCTCATATAGTAGATATATTAATCGTCCAAAAATCGCGAGGAGCGCTGAACTGGAGTATTTTTTTTTCAGATCAATCGTTTTTCAACGATAGAGTCGTCGTGAACATGTAAGTACTGTCCAAGGGCCTGTTTATACCCTATATAGAACACGGTATTCGTTGATCACTAGGATCGCTGGATTCCCAGCTCTGTTTTTATCATCTGGTTTATATTGTGCTATAATCAAGAGGTTTGCTGCTACCCATTTGAAATACCGTGTGGTATACGTGGTTCTGGTAAAGATACTGCAGGGTGAAAATATGTACCTGATTTCTCAATCACTTTATGATTTGATATCTCATTCCTCCAATTAACGGACAAGCATCCTACTTCTAACATTTTGAAATTGGGATATAAAATTGTAGTGTTTTTGGCACACCGGGGCTTGAGAACGACTGCTAAAATCTACACAACCGCTACACTAAACGTGGTCAATTCTTAACCTAGTATAGTATGCTATGTCGGCAGTGTTAAGAACCCTGTTTTCTACCGTGGCTACCCAGGATCAATTCTTACTCGGAGGAGAATTCCGTGATGATCGACGTGTTCACTGGAAAATCAACGTTGAACGATATTTCGGATGACGAATGGTCAAGCGTGCCGGTGAAAATGTTGCAAGGATTCGGGGTGTGTTGAGACACTAAGGGTGGAGACTGGAGAGTATTTTCTGAACATCTTCAAATTCATAATATAGTAATTTTCCTCAGTCTAAACAGTCTTTGGCCCTATTTTCCAAGTATCAGGACTCATATTCGAAATACCAATAATGTGGTGACTTCACTACGGTATTCTTCGAAGTTACAAGGTCTTGGCCGTTCTAGTCTCGAGTCATATGACTTGGTTCGAGTCATGCACATTGACTCGAGTACAAGTCGAGTCAACACAAAAATGGACTTAAGTTGAGTAATTATGAGCATTTGAAAAATGACTGGAGTTAAGACGAGACACCTAAAAATCGCGACTCGAGTCACTACAACCCCGGCATAGTAGTGTAATGCTCCTGGTCTGCGTGGCTCTGTTTCAATGACTTTGTTATATCGAGCATCCTGTCTATACCTTGCTCATATGTATATCATTTATCACCAAATTACATTTTTGTTACGTATGTTGTTGATTTGCATGGTGGACAAACGACGATTATCTTTGTCTCTTTCGTCAGAGAGACACAATTCAAGATCTATCTTCGGACAAGCTAGCAGCGTTACTAGACTCAGATGATGTGTCAAAAGACCCAGCAAGTTTATCAAGAATCCTAGACAAACTCGACTTGGCGCAATTCAAAGATGCGCTGAAGATACTGAAGTCAAAAACGGTACTAATACAGGCCCGGGACTGCCGTTAGACACTTAAGTTTGACACTTTTGTGATATTTTCAGAACGAAACAGCCGACGGCGTCACCTGGCGTCCGCCAATCAGTATTCAGTCAGTGATTGCGGACACGTTCTTCCGGTTCCGCCATGGCGGTGAGGAGGAAGAGCTTGACGCTTTCCTGGAGTACATATGTCCGTTTTCTGCCGGGGTCGATTCGTGGCACATCATGATGCTGCCCAGTGTTGAGTCGTATATCGTGGATATGTAAGTAGATTGCTCAGTTCCGTTAAATAATAATTCCATCGATTCAAAACACCATAAGATTGCGATATATTGAAAAGATAAGAAGTACTTAGAGTAGTCTCCTAATTAAACACCAATCTTTGCCTAGAACAGAGGTTTACAGCCTATGGGCCGTGGCTCGGCAGTGCGCCAGGGCATAGTTTTCATTGGGTCACAAAACTCGCATGCCATACGGCAGTGGTTTCAAACCGGGGATCGTTTACCTTATTTCCAGGGATCGCAAAGTTGCTGAACATTTTTTAGCAATCAGATTCTCAAATATGCAGTAAGAAGGTGTTGACAAAGGTAGTTTAGGAGATGAACCACGAAACATTTTATAATCAGAAATTGAGCCATAACCGTAAAAAGGTTTGGAAACACTGTTCTAGATGATATGAATAGGAACCATGTACAGTCTTAAACAAAAGCAATAGAGGATAACATGCAACAAGCGATGAAACAGAGGTAGGATATGTCAGACCGTGGTCCGGTTATTGCAGATTAGTACTTAATCGGTAGAAACTGCTTGTATAGTTGGGGACACTGCCTCGAATGCCTTTGAATTACTATTTTAATCGCATACACTGCAATTCTCAATCGTCAATTTAAAAATCCCATGTATATGCATTGTGCCATTGGTTAGAAGTAGTTCGTTACCAACCACCTCTGCCCGATTTATACCCCAGGATAGAATGTAAGGGGTCACCCGTCAACCATTAAAGTAAGCAAAGCTTTTCTTTACAAAATGGAAAGTCTCAAAAAGTATGTAGTAGAAGTGGAAATAGACTAAAACCATATTCACTCGAGTACCTGGGAAAAGCAGTATGCACTGACCACCTTCGTTCGTACTACAGGCTGGAATGCTTCGACCTCTCCTACAAAGACCTCGAAAGTTTCCAAAAGCGTAGCATCGTCAACTGGGTCTTGTCCATGTGGGACACGAACGACATGGACGCTGTCAGGGCGCAGCAGATGAGAAATTTCCTCATGGACCTCCCTCTATACGACCTCACCAGCGTTTTTAATTACGCAGAGGTTCGATACTGCGACAAGCAGCATTGCGGGTATCGGCCAATCCAAAATCTCGCGCGTCTCTTACAGGTTATGAAGTTTGTCAATGCGGGCGGTTTGCTGCTATTGGACAGCAGTCATGAGATGTTCCACACCGTGTCGGGTTTTATAACGAGGACAATCCAAGACGTAGACCCGTCCAAATTTAGCGATGATGAGATCATGCGGAAGTGAGTACTCAGTCCCAAATTTGATGCACAACACAACTATTTTATGGAATAGCCAGTAAAATTTGAAAAATAAGTTATTTTGAACAGCCCTAGTACACAACACACGTTCACGATGCCAAAAATCGGATGTTATCAATCTTTCGAGATTTAGTGACGCGATCCTATCTCGCGTTACAGACTCGGCAGGGGAAAGTGCGAGATCAAGGCGCGGAAAGTGAAATCGGTTTTGGATTCTGCGAGCATGAAAAAGTTTCTGGACTACACGATGCAGTATTGCAAGGACCGCGAATCGGAATTGCAAGATTCGATGTCGGAGGTGAGAGGTTAAGGTTGAGAGCGGAAATCATAAAGGTTGATTCTACTCATGGATAGAAATGTGATCCGTGGATTTCACAAATACAGAAAGTACAGTACACCCCGCGCATGCCTACGATTGCTTCATTTTCATGGTGACATACATCATTTCAACTACTAACCACAATTAAATCAAAAACTAAATAAGCCAGATTTTGCAATCCATAGACAGAAATATTTCCACTATATGCAACCAACGTGATCTTCCGAGGTAAGTCACGATCATGAAGTCCTCAGGTTTTGCTTGATCAAGGATATTTAAAATCTTACTCCAAGATATCCACACCAAGTTTCAATCCATCACTTTTGGAAAAATTCCAATCTGATTTTCATCACAGGCTGTAACCCCCACTAAGATCATCTTGAGTTTCAAGGTGCCTATTGGTGATCAAATGCTCCTGGCTGGTGTAATGACGATCATTTGGATATGAAGCGTTAAACGCAAATATCTTCTGTAGCTGCCTCAGCTCACTTTGTCTCATAGAGTGATTTTTGTTGTGTTTTTTGACGTTTGCAATTTTCGTGTCGTAGTGCACTTCGGAAGCCGCGTTGCGTCTGCAGCGTTGTCGAATTCTGGAACATCAGATCGCCAGGATGGAGACAAAATCCAGTTTTTCCAGTTATTCCAGCTCCACCTTTACCTCGGTATCGGTGACGCAAGTGAATGCCTTCGAACGACCGTCGGTTCAAGAGTTTGAGGTGCGAACGCAATGCCGTGACCCTGTCCACGTAGTGTACTATAGACGTGGTCGAAGTAGTTAACGTCGCTACTCACTTCGAAGTAACTTAATTGTAATTAAATGTAGCAATTTTCAAGGTATTTTGAGTCTACTTCAAGTGGGAGTGATAATTGGAAGGTCTAACAACTATAAAGTATGTAGCTTCAGAAAGTAGATTTGATCAGGGTTACATATTTTAGCAGTTAACTGTAATCCGTTGCAAAATGAGTAATTAACTCTGTAATGTTTTGCTCTCAGAAAATATTCCTCTCCGTTTAATGCCCCTGTTACAATTGGAAGAAGAACTGAATGAAGAACTATGGCATTGCAGCATTTTCGATTTCAACGTGCAATATTTGTTTTTCAGACCATGAAAATCGTGATGGAGTCTTTTCAAGCCGAGAGCAGCAACAAAGACTTCACGCAGTACACCTCGAGCGATATCCGCACCGTGGCCGGCGCCTTCAGCATTTTGAAGCCGAAAGAAATCGACGACATACCCGACGAAGCCATCTTGGACAACATGGACGCTTTGAAAAACAACACAAACCTGTCAACTAATCAGGTTTGTAAATTTACATTATCAAATAATTTCTCTGATCAGTGATCAGGTTATGTACACGAGCAGCAATGAATATCAATTCTGGTGAATTGGACACTTGGTGGCCCCTAATCCTTACCCTGATCTCCCCCTACCATAACCTCTTACTTTAAACCTAACCTAGCCACTAACCGCTGCTCCTAACCATAACCTAACCCGAAATTCTTAATCAAATACAATAATACAGAGACACCAAGTGTCGTCTATCTCAATTCATGCTCAAATTCAGTGAAATATGCCTTTCTGGATTTATTGATACAATATTTATCCATTGATTCCATAATAATTGTAGTTTTTTACATTTCCAATGCCAAATTCATTGAGTGCTGAATTCACTACTAACTTGACAAACCCCTGCTTTAATGTGCAAGCCTTCGGCAAACCGTAAATTTCCCTCCTATATTACAAAAACAAAAATCTCCCACAGCACTACCATTACTACTGTTATAGGAGCAAAAAATGAACTGTGCCTCAACAACAGTGTTAAAAGAACCTAACCATTAAACATGATTTTCACACAACAAAAGAATATATTATAGTGCATATGTACTGCTCAAGTCAGTATGACTGCTGCTTATGAGTCAGGTGTGTGTTTTGACGTCATTTAACTTCTGTGGTTCATTGGAACCTTGGTTAAGAAACCCCGAGCTCCCTGAGAAGTTTTAGAAATGCCACCTTCACAAGCGGTTTCCGTTGCATTTAGAAACGCAAGATCTTCAGCAAGATTGTCTCAGCCGGATTTGAAGTTACCACTTCCAGCAGCATTATGGAACTCGGCGAGTTCGTCACAAGCGTGCCTTCCGATCAATTCAAGCAACTGGACGCCGAGGGTATCAAGGAAAGCCTCGGTGAACTGTCGAAACACGCGAAAGACTTCTCGCCCGCCCAAAAGAAAGCTATCATGGAAACGGTGAAAATTTTATCCTGGTATTGCCTGGTTGAGATTAATGGCCGTCAAGTCTCCTACGATACATTCAATGGGCGATTTTATTATTGCTATCTGCTCGAGATCCACAATACACAATGCAATGTCATGAAAAGATAGGACGATGTCGGAACGACCAATTACGGTTCAGCGATCTGACATCCATTTTGGCCTAATGGTATTACTTTCGATCAACCAATCAAATTTATTTTATTATCAGAGTCAATATGAAAAATAACGAAAGATTTTGTGATAAATATACTAACCAATTGTATCTTGAAATTCTCCAAGAAGCTCTTCAAATATGATAACAGGACTGCAGTGAAGTGGAAAAAATCATCAAGTTAACTGCAGTATTTGTTAACTGGAAAAATATATTACGGTCGAGCTTTCTTTGTAAATTATATGATGCATAATATTGAAGTATTCTTAGTATTATTTGCTTTACGTATAAACTTTCTATATTTATTAATAGATGATATTATGATCATATAGTCTTTTAAATTGCAGTCCGTGTACGATAGGAAAATAGGTTATGGTTGAATTACCAAATCTATATAGAAATAATGAAATATAGTATTATTTAACATGATAAGTTAATGAACAGGATGAATACGTCGATATGATTTATAATATAATTTAAATAGAATATAGCCCGAAGTAACAGCATTATATCTTGATGTGCTGGCTGTCTTGAATCTTTTCCTTGTATGCATCCTTTATATCGTATCTTGCATCGTCATTTTTTAAAAAGACAGCTTAATGACAGCGACGCAGTGGTTAGATCTCTGGTCTGGCATAGCAGTCTGGTCTGGCATAACAATTCCAGTTTTGTGTATTCTGAAAATCCAGCAAAACTTATGCTCTGGTTTCTGAACGCTTTCTCCGTTCAGCTGAACGACGGAAACGTAACCGACATGATTCAGCAAGACCTCGGCGATTTGGTCACTGAAATTCCAGTGTCAGACCTTAAGGATATCGTCATTGGCAAGGAGGACTTAGAGAAAATTGGCAAGCAGCCTTGGACTCGCGGTCAAGTGAGTGGTTTGAGACTCAATTGGAAATTATTGCAGCAAAATAACGGTTGATAACCTGATTTGTTTACTATACATGTTTGTTAATGTGTTCCTTCATCGAATTTACCCCCATGAGCATCCAGCCTTATGTATTATTGTATTCCCGATAATATTATTCTTGTAGGAAGCGTATAAATATATAATATTTGGCAAAGCAAATGCACACTGCTGCAGTAGTCTGTGTGAATTTGACTTGGGTTAAAGAATACTTTTAAAATCGTCAATTTTTTGGTGTTGCTTCACGTGGCATCAATTTTTCATTGTGATGTTATTATTGACAATTATTTCACAACAGACATCGTTGTTTCCCAAAATTTAACTTTAATGCTCACACTTCTTTATCACTGTCGCTTAGTTGTGGTGAATATGTCAGTGTGAATTTTCCAATGCAGGCAGCAAATTTGTTCCGGCAATACAGAAAAACTTCCGGATTGGAAGACACGCCGTTGTCTGTTGATGATATACGGTATGTTTCGCAATGGGTATGAAAAGTGAAAAGTTGAGATATCCGAATTTGGTATTCCAGCGAGATGGGCCGCACCAGTATCGGTCTCTCGTGTAAGGACATCATGAAAATCTTAGACGACGAGTCGTACGACGCGGCGCAAGCGTTGGTTGAACAGACAGAAAGATCTCTCACTCTGGATATGGTGAGTTGGAGACATGGAGTAATCGAATAATCGTGACATGTTTTTGTGGTCGAATGTTGCATTTTCAAGTGATCATAATGGAATACATTTGGAAAAGTTCCGAAGTAATCATAATACGGTAATCTATTTATAAATGCATTTATATCATTGAAAGAAGCATGATTGTATGCTTTTTAGTTTTACAAAGCCTAAAACATAGACAGTAGACACGCACCCCCTAATTTTTACCTTGTAGATTATAACGTAATATATTTCGACTGTGTCACAATTAATCTGTGACGTCACGTTATTGTAAAAAAATGCCCCCACCCCATATTCTATCCCTCCCGAATTTACATCATGACTACATGAATGGATGTGAACTGAGCAAGGTATATTGCGCAGCATCAAATTATCGTCAGTAAAACCTATGGTCCTTTCAGCGTAACTCGTTATTACTAGGGCAAGTTTTTGTTGCAGTTAAAACCGTGGAAAGTTGCATTTATTTTTGACAAAAGTTGCACTAAAAGACCACATTTTGCTCGGTTGACTAAAAAAAAAAGTTAACTTTCCGGCTCAGCTCCCGAAATAACCGTAAGAGCGTTGCTTCAGTGCTGATTTATGGTATTTCAGTCGAATTTGGCCGTTTATTTCACCAAAATCAAAAATAGTTTCATGAAAAATCGAAAAAGTTGCAAAAAGTTCCATGAAAAAAAATGGACAAAAGTTGCAAAAAGTTGCACTATAAGCTTCCTTCTAACAGCTTAAAACAGCATTCTACATTTCTTACGAGTATTTAAGAAGCTGTTGGAAGCTGTAATAAAAAGTTGCAAAAGTAGCAAAAACTTGCCCTAGGTATTACATTACAGCTACTAGCTAAGCTCATTGCTCATCAATGACGAATTATATCCGCACATGTTCAGCAAGAATTCACTGCCCAAGCTGTTCTTTTATTATTATTGGGAACGCATAATATTTGTAATTTTGTGTTCATTTCATGTTGCTCTCCTATGATCCTTCTTGAAGCGTTGACCAATCATTTTTTCGCCATTCTTTACACAAAATTTGAATCTACTGTCAGCTCATACAGTGTTAAAATGGGCTTTAGTGCTGATAACGTGTATTTACAGTTGTAGTCATGCGACCTTTATGCTATCATTGATCACAATTTCAGAATGACTGCATCGCCACAAAGTTGCATTATTCATTACGTGTGTTGTACGGTTCGGATTACATCTCGAACGACACAGATACAAATCTGGAAACTATTCTTCAATACATACCCGAAGACATCGCCATGATGATGCCCACCGACGAACTGGCGAAAGTGCCGTCAACCGCGTGTATGGAGCTGATGGCCAATATCGGAAAGGCGAGACTTAATTTGCTGCCGCTGGCTGGTTCTGGATTGGAAAGGAGAAAGGCCCTGGCCAACGTCACCATGGCGTGCATTGTGAGTATCTGTTATGACGGCTGTTACATTGATGTGCAGTTTAAATTCGTCTTTGTTAATTGTTAGTCTAGCATTTCTTAGAAATAGTAGAGTGACTTCGATTATACTTCTATTCTGCTTCAAGATTTTCGTGGCGAATTTGTTAGGGTGTGTGCAATGTTTGTTTGCTAGAAGTGGAACTTGAACAGGTGCCGGCAGGATCGCTGTTATCTTAGCGATATTGTACTCGGTATTGTGTATACGTCCTACAAACTCGTGGCCTTTCTGCATTGATTATCATGACATGATTTGTGATTTGAGGAAATTTGTAGGATTTGCTGAATATGAGTTAAACACGTACTACTTTTCGAAGATAGATAGCCGGCTTTATTTTAAGCCTGTCGTATTTTGAAATCTCTCAAGTTTAATTTGACTTCAGCCACAGCCAATCAGATGTTTTCTAATACAGACATACAGCTTGCGCGTTATATTCTAATAGTCAAAGGTTGGAATTGATCGTTAAGGATAATCAGCAGTTGACAGTGCAGTGATTGCTTCTGAAACTGGGGTAAAACTCTGTGAGTGTGCCTTGTAACGCATTCACATTGATTTCGCAAATATAGTATTCGAGGCAGGGATTGTTTCTCTGTGGATCCCCCTACCGAGAAATTTAAGTCCAAAAAATTGTCAAATTTGTTGGCAAAGTCAAATTTTTTTGCAACCTGCATTTCGTTTGTTAAGTAGATATTTGCACTCTTGATGAACCATAGTCTATATAAAGGCTATGGATGAACTTATCATTTGACATTTTACAGCTTGTAGCCTGCTGCCTACTCTTGTAGACGGCCCCTTGTCTGCTCATTGTGAATCATAAACGGTCAAATGAAACAAATAGGCCGACGTGGTGTTATGCTCAACGTACCGCAATATATGGCACTAAGTGAGGCAAGACTGCATGGGCATTGATTCTTATATCGAGAAGCGCATGATGAAAAATTGTGACGTAGACAACATTGTCAGAATGAAGCAACGCCATGTGTCACCAGCAGTGTACGCACAACTTCAGTGTTGCCAGCCAAAACGTTCTTTCTCCATTCTTGGTAAACTACTTAGTAAGGACAGACACTTTCTCCCCGAGAATGTAGGAATCTATCTTTCGTTGTTGTTGTTGTACTACAACAAATTTCAATTATATCTACCATAATGCGTGATAGAACTACTGGAATTCTTCACAGATGCAGATTTCATTAAAATAAAGTTTTTTCATGTAAAAATTTGTTAGTTTTCTAGTCAAAAAAGTTTTTTCGGGCTAAACTACTTCGTAAAGGCAGACAGTTCCAACCAGAAATGAAGACAAGTAGCACAATTCCTATATTATTGGGGTAAACACCTAATTTACACACATGATTTCAAAATTTGGTCAAAATTTGGCTTTCAAGGTCAAAAATGTCAAAATTTTGATTTATAGGTCAAAATCTTACGTTTTTTAGGTACCAAAATCGCGCTACTGATGTCTGTAGAAAGGTCGTCACTTTCGCCCAGCCCCTGCCATGGCCTGATCACTAGTTCGAGTGCGCTTATTAGTGTGTGGTGTGTGGCTATCGAGACCTACGGTGAGCTTTGAAAATGAGACCAAATATGAAGACATATGTCGACAATGTGGACAGAAATTATAAATATGGACATTGTAGTTTTATAGTTGTAGTTGCAACATTGGCCTTTCATGGTCCCCTTAAGACTTTTCCACCTACTCAGCGCGATTATTTTATCATCTATCGCGTATTCCCAATGAACACATTCCTGGCCTTAAGGACTTATTGTCTCGTATCACAAGTTTGACGGCTGCTATTAGCAATCTGAATGTTTTTTGTATCCAGGTATCTAACCGCTTGCAAGATCATGACATCGATGTTGGCGAAGCGCTCACGTTCGGCCAGTTGGTTTGCGACTTGGAGGTTGAGCATTGGACCAAATTCAGTCTGGATGCGTTCATCGAAATGATGGCGGAACTTTCCGACTGTTTCTACAGGTGCGGTGGTCTTATTTTTTTACATTGGCTGGGTAGCTCGCAGAAATGGCCAGTAACGTGATCATTTCAATTTTCTTATTATTCAGGTGGATTTGTCTGTGGTTTTAAGCTAGTATCGTAATTTTACTCGCGATTCATACATATTTATAGAATTGCTTGTACCCGAATATCATGTTTGACTGCTTTGGCCATCTCTGTTAGCGTTAGCGGGGGAGTGCTTTTACTTTTTCACAGTGCTGACGTAGATTGCCCCTGCTCACACAACTTTCCTTAGATGTGATGCTTGGTAATATTCTCCCAAGTAGACAGGAAAGTTTTATATAAGCCGATGTGGTGCGCATAACGTGTGAATTCGCTAATCACAATGTTGCTGTGACTTTTTCTTTTAGTTATGTTTACTTGATGAGCTTAAATCAAAGCCTAAGTTTAAGGTCGATTAAAGTTTGCTTCTTTCAATAGAACTGATGTCAAATACACTTCAGATATAAGGCAATATGTCTTGATTCCAGGCAATCATAAAAATCACGACATGTAGAGAAGCGTTACTTCTCGATCGCACATACTGAGCAACAATGTTTTGGCATTTTTTCAAATTCGAAATATTCTACTCTTACAACGGGTTGGAATTAAGCCAAATTAGTTGTGTAGCCTTTTTATTTGGTACGGTAACCTAACAATTTCACTTGGTTGTATGTGAAATGGTCAAATAAAAATATTGGTAACAACCCTGGCATACAAGCATGGCGCTGGAGTATTGTGGACAAAACATACGGAAATTAAACCAAAAAATATCCCGTCAGGTTGTCTGAAGATAAGATCCAGCATTTGATGTCGCGAATCTACGAAAAATACGGCAGCGACTCAACGACATGGACTGAAGACGTTTTGTCCGTGCTGGGCCCCTTGATGGCGCTTATGAGCGACGATGTCATCAGCAAGATACCAGAGGTAAGAAGCCTACTGCGCTGTGTACGGATACGGTGAAAGTAGTCACTAAATTAGGCGGTAGGCAGAAGTAAATTTCTACTCAATTACAGTTATATGCAGCAATTGCGAAGACATGTCAAAACTACATAAAGTGGGAGTAGATTAAGTTTTAAAAAGTACTCGTTGGAGGAGTGCTATTTTACGCGGTTCTTATGACAATTTCACACGTTTATTTGATGCAAGCTTGTTCCAAAACTACTCTCTTTTTAAAAAAGTAAGAAATCTTGTCTACAAACTGTTCAGGCTCGAGTGAAAGTTGTCCAGCAACATAAATAGTGCAAATTGCCGAAACAAAAAAAGTAGAAGATTTTTGGTACTGACCGCCGATACTGACCATGCCGTTTGGATAGGACACCGTGTACGAGTCTATGGACGACGTGTCGCCGCCTCAATTAGACCCGGAGCTGCCAGCCCATCAGTTTATGAATTATGAAGCCGTCTATGGGAAATTCGTGGATAGCGTTATGTCACAGAGAGCGTCGGATTCACGTCGGAGAAGAGAAGGTCAGCTGCTGTGGTCTTGCTGTTGTGTTTTTTTCTTGTTTCGACTGTGTTTTGGGAACGAAAAACAATCGGTTTGGCTTGTAGAATTTGCAGTTAATCTTGAGTTATACAGGTCGAAGCGATAACGATGTTAGCAAGAGGACAAGAGCAGAATTCTGCCATGTTTTGTGTTATTCGTGTGTCTGTACACTGTACAGTATGTCTGTACTTTTTTCTAGTGTAAACAATTATTCTTAGATAAACCGACTAAACTAGGGGTGTCAAACATACGGCCCACCAGGTGATTTCATCCGGCTCGCGAAGCAATCCTGGGTAGATTGAAAAATATGTGTATTATCCAGCACATTTCTAACTAATGTTGAGATTTTTGGTAAGACATACTTCCAATAAATAATCCTTCAAGATGGCATATGTCGAGTATGTTTTTAGGCTAGATAACCACCCGACTGCGGTGTTGTGGTTTCTAGTCACCGTTAGGAGCAAGTTGCTGACATTGACACCCAATTCCGAGAAGGCAAGAATTTGTGTGTTTAAATCACTAACCAAAAACCAGTTATTCACAGAAGCGAAAACGCCCAAAACCCTGATATGCAGGTTACATGGAAAATATAATGGTGGTCTGCAGTCTCGAGAGAAACCCGAATCGCGGTATAATAATATGAAGCAAATTCAAACGTCCGCGTTTACAATTAATTCTCTTGCATTCCTCACAACGCATACGCAGGGTTGATGTCAATATATCACTAAAACTTACATCATCGTTAGAGCCACTGTTTTATTGGCTTTTAACTGTATTCAGCCGTCTAATGATTGTATAATTGTGAATTCCACTGTTTGCGAATAAAAGGTGCAGCTAGAATAGAGCCCCTATGATCCGTATTATAATGTAATGTACTATTGTGTATATACGCTGGTTAATGAAGTATTCAAATGAAAAATAAGGGCATGGATTTTGAGGTATTTTGATGCGGCCCGCGAGCGATCTGAAGTGTTGAATCCGGTTCGCGACGTCAGTTGAGATTGGGACCCCTGGACTAAACCGACTAAATCTTGCCCCCGAGACTGACCCATGCCGGTTAAGAGCCACAGCCCTAGAGTGTAGGGATTATCCGTTATGTAACCTAGAATTTGGACCCTGCCACTTGTCCTGTGAGATGTATCTAATGACAGCGGATTGATTCCCGCACGCAATCGGTCAAATTAGTCTTATATCAACAAATTCTTTACAATTTTCAATCTGTGCCGCAGTTACCGCACCAGACTATGACGAAATAGTGCTTTTGGGCGCTGGAAATGTTGCGTGGAGCGCGGAAGAACTCGACGCTATCACTGACGACGATTTTTCAAACGCTTTGTCCGTCCTGGGAGCTATCGGCACGTGGTCCAGCGATCAAAGCTCTACCTTGGTCGCAAAACTCAAATCTGTGAGTGCTGTGTAATATATCGGCGGACGAGGTTTCATTTGATTCCCGATCAAGCGGAGATCATTATTTTATATCAGATCTACGGCGCGGTGGAGTCTTGGGCTGGCAAAGTGATCAGCGACGCCCAGCACTTGATCGGAGAATTGACAGGCTCGGAATTAGGGAAGCTGGTTATCGATGACATTGAGGCAGCTACACAACTTTCCAGCGTCAACTTCACAAACGGAGAGGTAGCACTAGTCTTTTGTGATGTTTTTTTGAGATTTCTCCAATTTCATCAATGCGTTCATTTTTGCATCATGACCCAAAATCATGATTATATCATAATTCTGAGGTATTGGCCTCAGGTCCGTATACCGTATCTGATAATTGCAGCTGTTTTAGTAATTTCAAGTTTTAAAGCACCGTAACTCGAAGGTATATGCCTGCAGTCCATATGCCATATTTGATAAAATCGTAGCCGTTAAAGTAATTCAAAATCTTAAATCTTGAAACCCTTAATGACTTTCAGATTCGAATATTTCAAGCCAGATTAACCTTCAATTAAACATTTGATATTATTGACTCATTCGTAAAAATGATTTATAAATAATTGGATATTTTCAAGTAAATACCGACGGAAAGTTTCGGAGAACAGTGTCAATTTGTAGTTGGTGATCTAAAGCAGAGAGCAACATACTTGGCAGATAATTGGTTTCGAATCAGCCTTATTACAGTGGTGATTAATAAGCATTGTTAAACATTCATGTAGCGATATGCGCAAGGGATAAATTGTAATCACAGTCTCACATATTTTCCAAATATTCCTACCTGGAAGCTATTTTTGATGGTATCTTCTTGTGGTGTTAGCATGTAAATTATTATGATCGAGAAGCTACTAATAAATGATAGGCGTAGTCGACAGATTTGAGTGCAGCGCTAAAATTCAATAGTATTGCGACAGAATATGCCCAGAAAAGTCATAAGGTTTTGTTGCCGCAGTGATGCTTTTATAGTCAGGTATACGAGTTATGAGTGTTGAGTGGATAATAGTTGGTGCATTAGATACAGTTTTGGAGCACTCAGAAAAGCAGTCGTTGGAGTTTAAGTTATTTAGCACTCACGAGTGTATCTTCTTGATAGCTGCGACAGGGATACTGCGACTGAATCAGTAAAAACGTTACGAATTTACGTGTTCCAGAAATACATGATAATCGAGGGATATTTGAGAGGAGCTGAGACGAATCTCTCAGTTTTGTCGAGTAGCGAGCTAGCAGGGTTTGGTTCTCTAGCATGCGGAATCGATACTGACACCTTCACTCTGCTTATGAACGCCACAATAAGGTAAGTGTCATTTTATGGTTATGAGATTACGAGCTGTACCAGAGCGACAATTATGGCCTAAACTTCACTGGCGTTTTTAGGTCAGCGATAAAAGACCTCGGTAAACTGGGTTGCTTTTCCCAAGACCAGTATGATTTTCTGAAAATGATTGCCGTGTCAGCCGGTGGGAGCCAGATCCCGTCTGCGGCGGAGTTGGATGATATGGGCACCATCGCTGGTCTGTATTTCTACTTTACGACGGCCGAAACAAGAATTTATAAGCATCCTTTCTAACAGCTGGATTGACAATACAGGATTTATCTGCGTTGCCTGTGGAATCGATGGCATTCATAAAACCAGCTGCATTCTTGCAAATGACACCAAGCCGCATACGGGTAATGTAGCATAATTCTCTAGCAATATCGCATGTCCTGTATCTCTTAATGTAACGGGCTACCCAATTGCAAAATGAAAAAAGTATGAAGCTTGCGTAATAATTATAGAACTGAAATGTCAAGTTTTAAAGGATTTAGCAATTTGTAATGTATTTTTCTGCACCGTGGTTGTCGTAATTTAGAATCCATGGTTTACTTTATAGTTAGCGCACGTCGCAATTCTGCAAATGTTGTACTAAACTGTTTAAACGCACCCTACAATTACTTTAAGACCGGTTATGTATGAAAGCTAAGAAGACTTTTTAAGCAAAATTTATTAAATTTTTACAGTAAAATTTAGCGACATTTAGAGGCTAGCAAACAGCAAAGTTGAATTTCGTTCAAAGAAACCAAAAAATCAAAATAAGTTACAGACTTTTAACAAGACTTTGTCTTGCAGAAAAATCTATTAAACCCTGTCTACCATGCTTCTATTTCTCATTGATTGTAGTTCCTAGTATGTATTGGATATTGGAATGTTCAACGGTGCACAATATTTGTTTTGAAATTTTACCGTTCTTCAAGTTGAAAAAACTCAAAATATTTACTTTTTTGCTCACTTACTGTGCCCAGCTCTAAATGAAATTAGCTTCATTGTCGTCATTGGAGGGCAAAAGTGCTATAAGTAATGTATGCATTCCAGGATGGGTTGAACGAATCGCAACTTGTTGCTTCCGGCGCCGGAAATATCGCTGCATTGATGACGGAGAGCATATTCGATGAGCTTACGATGGCGCAGAGGAACGCATTGCGAAAAGCTACTTACGGAGATGACGCAGGTTATTTGCATAAAGTTTTCGGAATAGGAATAAATGGGCGGTTTTAATACAATCCGTGTGTTACTGCGTATTAGGGATGCTGTGTGGTTCACGTTATGTGTGTGAACCTCCAAAGTTTAGAGGCTCACGTTCACAAACGAACCTTGTTAGGTTCTGCACCGTGAACCTTTTTCATATATTACAATTCTTCACGCCGTTGAAATTCTTTGCAAATCCTCGTCGAAATTGTTGGCAATGCAACGGAAGATATTGATTATTATATCATTTGATTGCTTCAGTTGATACATTCGCGTTGTGGAATAATGTGGCCTGAATCGTCGCTAGGCATCGTGTACATTAATATATCAATTCACTGAAATTAGCAATATGACGTCACGTGACGTCATAGGTTCACGTTCGCATTCACACAGAACCTTTCAAAAAGATTTGCGTTCACACAAAACTGAACCTTTCAGAGGTTTCACACCATCGCTAATGTGTATGTAATAGTTTGGAATTACAATACTATGGGTTGTAAATTGTTTCTCGTAGCTAAAAGGCAATTTTTTCACCTAATGTTCTCAATTTTCGATTTCTACGTCCTTCATCGCACCAAGAGCGAGTAACAGTGAATTAATGCGTGCTAAAAATTTTGCAAATGGTCAAGAGTGATCTCTATACCATAGAGATAGATTGAGTGGAATGCTACATTTTGTGAAAATCTTCTAGCTGCGGTTCGACTGCGGTGTCTGTCTGAGGATATTAGCTGCTGCAAAAATGTTTTTTACATCATTATCATCATCATTTTATCAAAATTTTTATCAAATCAATACACCTCAAGATTGCGATATAATGGAAAGATAGGCGGGTGCTGAAACGACTTGGAATAGTCTTTTAATCAGACACCCACATCGGCCTACATCATGTAAATAAGGGGCATGCCCACTGGATTTAAAAAATGATAACAGAAAAGGAAGCGACTAAAATGAACGCTGCTTGTGTCGCTAGGCGAGGTCGCTGAGTCAGGTTGTGGTCCAGTAACCTCGAGGGCTGGCTTTCAACTTTAATTTGACACCACATCATATTGAGAGTGCAGTGCCCTATCAAGTATCAGTGGAAGTGCTCATAATATCATAAAATTTAAAAAAGTAACTAGTTTTGCCCATAACGCCTCAAGCAGAAGCGGAAGTAGTATCGAATAGTATATTTATATGGAAATTAACCCGAATATTTTCGGCTAACACTCGTCGCTTCCTTATATGTTATCCTTTCTTAAATCCAGTGCGTATGCCTCTTGTTTACATGCTGCAGGTGAGGGTGAGTTTCTGATTAAAATACTACTCCAAGTCGTTTTGGGACCCTCCCATCTTTTCACGATATCGCAACCTCGTGGTATATTGATTTGGTAATAATTTTAATAAAACGATGATGATGATTTGAAAATGCGGTGAAAATGAACCAGATTGCCCAGCATTTTTCATGCATTGCATCGTTCATCAAATTTGTTGCCGCGACACAGAGTTGGAAGACGAATCCAGCACCGCGGTAACACCCACAGGCACGGCTCAGCCCGATGGCGAAATCGACCCGGATAATGATGATGATGTCATTGATGGAAGTGGTGATGATGACGACACTGACGGCAGTGGTGATGTCACAGACAATGATGGTTCCGGTAAGCCTACAGTACAGAATTTAGCAACTAGATAATCCTACATCAGGACTGAGATAATTCTCGAAATTAGTTATATTTTCAAAAAGTAAATTACCCAGGCAATATATTGTAAACTTGCAAGGCCAACCAAAAATTTTATAGACCTGACCGCGAAATTTGGGATGTTGATGACTAAAATATCAGCTTCAACGCATCGGCGCAGCCGGGCGGCCAGCCACATTTTTCGCAGGTCTTCGTACCTTTTCACCAAGTAGAATTTCGTGGAAGATTTAATTGACTTGAAATTTTTCTTAGCACTTTGCAAGATTTCTTATCCCTCGATTACTTGATTTCCGTATTGAAAATTAAAAATTACAAATACACCCAATTTGCAGAATTGAGTCTAACTATATTCGCAATTAGCAGATAATGTGTCGCCCAACATGCGACTTCGCTTGTATGCTCGCAGCAAGATCGACGAAGAAACTTTGCACAAAATGATAGAGGCGTGTTCACCGAAACCTTTGATATTGATATGTCGAAGCGCCGAATAATCTTGTCCTTGCCAAATGAGCCCAGCGATAAACAGAGGCGACCCGCAATATATGCATGTAACAATATTATTGACCGAATTCATTCATTAACTTTGAAAAGTTTTCGTGCCTGGCGCGGCTTGGACATATGATTAACCACTGAGTTTTCATGACATAATTGTCATCAATTTTGTTGATTCGTAGCAAGATAAGTCTTGTTTTCGCCGTTAGCTAATCCTGTTCTCTCCTATCGCAAGACCCAAAAATGGGCATCAACATTCAAGCTGCCCGCACAATGGTTCGTAAATTTCATGTCGCCCTTTATCGGAAAAGGTTGAACTGAACAGCCCTGTCCTACATGTATAATTCTATCTAACTTGTGAAATGTTTCTTTGCTCCAATTTTAATACTAATCTAATTCCTGTTTTCCTAAGAAATCTGGAATTTTATTCAATTTCCAAGTTTTTTCGAATTCAGTAATTCGAATTCTAATATAATTTGGAAAAACTGTGTTGCTATAATTCTAATTCTAATCTAATTTATAAAAAGCTGAAAGTATTCTAGTTGCATAACTCTGCCACAATGTGACAATTCTCACGTTCAATAATCTCGATTTCACAACGACTTAATTTCCAGACGAAGCTGACCCAGGTGATAACACGGTGGACGATGCGTCCCCCACAAAGGACGCGGACCCCGAAGCTACCACCAAAGCTGCCGACGGGGGCACCACTACTACTACCACCACTACTACGACTACAACCAGTGTACCCGTGGAGCCTGATGGATCCCCTACCGTACTGCCATCTGTATTCACGATATTATCTCTGTCAATTGTGGCTGTCGTCTATGGAATGTAGATAACTGACTAGGTCTTGTGCAAAGTATATGAATAAATGTGGGAATATGTGAGTTGTGATGGGGTTAGTACTCATAGTGAATATCAGTTGATCGCAGGGATGTTACCAAGCCGCAAGGTTTGAAGTCACAATCTCACTTTCATAGTTTAGACTCGAGTCAAATCAAGTCGCTTTCGAATGATCGCAATGTCCCTGACAGGAAGCGGAGGGTCGAGTCCGATCACCTCTCAAAGCAACTCCATCAGCGGTCACTCACACGCCAAGGATCACTAATGCATGTATATATTGGCCGGTATGTTGTGGAAATGATTTAGTTCCGGAATTCCTAGCGGATGAGAAATTGAACAAAAACACGGACGAACAGCTCATGGTCAGCATTTGATCGGCAACCAGTCTTGCGCCTTGAACTATTCAGACGACATGTTTTCAGTTTTATCCAAGGGTAGATCTATGTTTCATTCAACTGCTTTGGAATCCACTTTCATCAAACTATAGATAACTAACCTACGGTACTATTTTATTCAAATCCTAATTTTTCAACGGTAATAACTCCGCTTTCACTGGTTGGAATTGAACCAAATATCGTGGTATCGTTTCTGTAGACATTTTCTAACATTCTCATGGGGTGAACAGTGTAGCGGTCGGTGCAACGGCTTGTTGCAAGACACGCTGGTATAGTGCTTGATTGGAGTCGACGCGGGAAACCCTAAAAGGTGGGAACGCGGAACTCGCGGAAATGGCCCCTAAAACTCGGAAACTGCGGGAAACCTCGATTCCTGAAGCGCTGAAACAGAGAAAAACGCGGAACAGTCGGTAATTGACCTCTATAGATCACAAAGTACGCACTAAAACGAGGAAACAGCGGAGAAGGCGGAACGCGGGACAGTCGGTCATTGACATTTGTGGATCTCATAGATAGAAGGACCCCTAAAGTCTAAAGCGGGCAAAGTGCGCGACACCAATTTTCGATTAAGGCGAATTAGGCCTCATAAATGGCAGAGAACTGTCGTAATAGTTGAAAATTGAAATTATTAAGTATCTGAAAGTCAAAGTCGTTCACAGACACCTGGCATTGCGGAAAATACCTTGAAAACGCAGAAACCGCGAGACACCCCAATTTTCGATTATAAGGCAGATTTAGCCTAACAAACGGCCGCGAACTGTCGTGACGGTTTAAAATCAAGCTTGGGAAGTATCTGAGGGTTAATTATTCCGTCAATGACCCAAATAGACGCTGAACATAGTGTATAAACTCTATATATCGATAGAAATAAACGCGGAAACTGTGGGACAGAAATGTTCAAGTAAGGCAAATAATGCCTCGAATGGCTATTTTTTTATGTCAACCGACTACGAAGTGGTAGAACTTTACCACTATTTCAGGATTTTCCACCGGTATTCTGTGTTTGAGAATTTTGAAAAAGTGTCTTCCTTTCCCGATTCCAAAATATAGTAACATAATGGGGCAACTCTAAACGGCGGAACGAGCGGACTGCGGAACTAGCGGAACTTGCGATACTAAACGGCGGACCAAGCGGAACTGCGGACCGAGCGGACCGTAACAAAATAGCTCAATACTAAACGGCGGACCGCGGAACAGCGGAACATGTAATACTAAACAGCGGACCGAGCGGAACTGCGGACCGGGCGGACCATAAGAAAATAGCTCAATACTAAACGGCGGACCGCGGAACAGCGGAACATGTAATACTAAACGGCGGAACTGCGGACCGGCGGACTATCACAAAATTTGCAATGTAAACGGCGGACTACGGATCCGGCGCATCTCGTAATTTTCTCAAGTTATCTTTTCCTGGAATTTGTTGAAGCTTATATTTTGCTGAAAATTTTGTCAAGTAGTTTTATTTTGTCAATTAATGTAATTCTTCAACGTCTAGTTATGAGTTACGATACAATTTTACTTTATTCCATGTCGTTTTGTACTTTATATGTTCTGTATTTCTAAAATGTAGTAAACTTTTAATGGTCATGATATTGTAATCGGTTGACACCGGACCATAGTGTCAGTTCTATAATAGAACTTCTATTAGCAATTTCATCATTTCAAAAGACTGCAACACTGCGATACAATGAAAAGATAGGAAGTTGTCGAATGGACGGAGGAGATAGCGCAGTGGTAAGCGCTCACCAATCTGGCGGACTTATTTCGATTCCGGTCGGAGGTTTATCTGGGCTCCTCTCCCCCCGTCGTTGCCGTTCTTACGACGACAAAAAAAGCCCAGTAAAAGACCCAACGAAAGAAAGCACTCATAAAGAATGGAAAGAACCAGCAGTATAAAGGGCCTCAACAAGTTCAAGATCGAAAAGAACTGCGTGACATCGGACACTAGGCCCAGGTGGATGTCAGATTAAAAGGATCGCAACTGTATGCGTGTCGTTTGACATCGTCCTACCTGTTCATCACTTGGCATTGTGTCTTATCGCATTTTACATTGTGTGTGACTACATATGATAAAACCCAACTATATTATCCTCTTATTGTCCTGGACTGTGGTAATCAGTTTACACCAGAATACACAGATCAAAGGTACTTCATCTGATGTCCCCGTGGGAAAATTAAGTCATTTTCAACTAAGACTGTGAGAACCATAAAAGAAGTTGACCAGCGTAGTAGCTATGACATCCATAATCTGACATACCTTCAAGCACTGATTTAATGAGCCGTTCGCAGTTTCACTTTACGTACAGTTCGTACTTACACCTGCATGGCTTAATCTTTGAGACAAGCATATTCATCTTTGTCTGCTATTACATTTGTTCAGTCAGTCCACGATTTGCGTTTGGGTAATCTGTCGTCTGACCCGTCGTTTTCATTGAAAAATCCTTCTGGGATTTGTATACGAAGTTGTTATAAGTTTCCCTTGCCAAATTATCGTGTTCGAGCAATGATATATATACAATGATTGGAAACTGCCACGCTCCCTAACGCTGTAAGGTCTACTCCCGCCGAATTCAGCTTGTGCGCGGATAAGGTTGACTGGATACCCTTCATTAAGCTATGTTCCTTTGTGGAGTGCTACTATCACATTTGCTGAGAGATATATTTCGTGGATTTTTCGGTTGTTGGTTGATTGAAAATAAGGTTTACGAGCATGGTGAGACAGTACAGCATACTAAGGTCTTTTCAAACTTCCGTCAGTGCGCAATATTCAGGTACTGACTAGCTGCTTAGGTTGTTGCATCTGTGTACGAGCGGAAATAGCCTAGGAAATCAAGACAGCAATTAACGCCATCTGATATCTTGAAAGCGAAACTGATTAAGATCCTTGTGGGGGTTATCTTATTGCTAGTGGGTGGCCATCGTGAAAATTCGACGACACCCATTTAACTACTCGCCCAGACATTGCTTCATTGACCATTTGCTACAATCACTGCCGTTTGTTATGTATTTTGGTTGTATGAAAATGAAGACTCTCTCTCTCTCAGAAAGCAATTTTATTGACTATTCACAATTACAACTATTTTTCTTGAAGTTAATTGATAGATGAATAGTTGGTTGCGTCAGCATGGGCAGGCAGTGTTGCATACCAGGGTGTGCTAAAACCTCTGCCAATGCGCATTTGTTCAAAGTACCAGCAAAACGTTTTTGTACTGGCGCCAAATATGAATGGGCTGAAAACTTTGAGAAATTTATTAGAAGCATGCGTCAAGATCAGTGGCTGGATCAATTGTATAAAAGAGACGATTTAAAGATTTGCGAGCTTCATTTCGCGTCATCCGATTTGTTGAAAGGTGAGGAAACGATTCTATACCATACCCTTCATCATTGCATAAGTTCTACAGATTGGTAAGCTAACTTGACTATATATTTTTATTCCAATGGTAGTTGACTGGTTAGACTGACAAAACAAGTTTCGTTTTAATGTCTAATGCAGGAATGGCCAACCTTTTCAGCCAAATGGCCACATTCGATTGACGAACTACTGCGCGGGCCACCAGCTGCGCGAAGCGCGAAATTTTTTAGAAATTCATAGGTCAATAATATTGTCCCTTGACTCTATTGGGGGCCTGCTGTATATATCGCTGGGCTCAGTTTGCAAGGACTGGACTCTTCGGTGACTAAACATATCGATATCGAAAGATTCAACCAACATGCCTCAATCATTTTGGGCCTAGGTTTCATAGTCGACGGTATAAATGCAAGGTCGCATATGCTAAACGACACTCTGTCTCGTAATCACCAATATAGTTCGACTCATCTGATACCTTGGGAGTTCTTTCATATTCACAAAGAGGTAACAATATTAAAAGCAAAGAATCAAGTGACAACATGTTGCGCGAAGCGTGTAGAAAATTTTTACTTTTGATAAGTCAATCGCAAATAATTCGGCTTTTTTGTAGTGTACGAAGATCTACCAAAATGTGACTGACTCATGGATCTGCCAATGCGTCGGAACTGATATTTTAGTCATCACATCTCAAGTGTTGCGGTCAGACTAATCAAATTTTTAGTTGGCCTTGCAAGTTCACAATTTATGCAATCCATTTTTGATAATATTACTAATTTCGGAAATTACCTTGCGGGCCACTCAAAAACCTTCTCGCGGGCCACGAGTTGGCGGACTCTGGTTTAATGCATTTGCTTTTGTAAACAGGACGCAAATTGATCAATTTGAAAATTGGAGCAATTCCAACCTTGAATTTGCCTGTAAAGAGTGTCTGTGTGAAGAAAACGCCGCAGAGACCACCTCCAACTGAGAGGAAATTGGAACAAGCTACATACCACAATAATTTGAAGGACATTGAAAAAAGCGCAATTCGTTATCTTCCTGAATCGTGGCAGTTCCAGATGAGAGATAACCATATTGTAATCCACTCGAATTCAAGCATTGGGGTATTTCCAAAGATTCTCATCAAAATAAATGATTCTTTGATGATTCATGCTGCCTACTATGGCTGGTTTTCAAATACTGGGGCTGCCATTGAATCGATTGATGCGGGAAAAACTACTCTTGCTGGAATCATCAATACTGTGTCGAACTTTTCTATTTGCCGAGGAATCGCAACCGAGACCGATTACGATTCGGAAAATGCTGATGTTATCAAGCACCAAGGAATGTTGTATGATTCATTAGATGGAATGCTTGCAGTTCCTCCTCCACCAAGTACCTACCTAATCGCTCAAAGTTAAGTTTGTCCCTCTGATTTTCTAGATATACCAAGTAAAATCTGAAATACTTATATGAAGGTCAAGAAGATGTGAGGTGTTCATCCGCCATGGCGATAAATGCAAACCCTGCCTTGATGCTGAGCGACGTTTGACAAAATTAAAAGCAAGGAACACTCGCTACAGAAAAGAGGTTGAAAATGAACCTCTGTATCATGCAACCACAAAAAGCCTACCTAGCAGGACGGTTGCAACAATTAGGACACAGGAAGAAAAGTATGAGAAATACAATTGTTTAAAATTTGCTCTTGAAATATTTTAAAATTCATACCTTTCAAGGATAGAGTGGTTGGAACAAATCGTGAGTCGCCTTGAAAGTGACAACTCACAATTACGGCTTGATTCTGGCCTGTGCGTGGACATGGAGACAATATTTTCAGAAGGTTTGAGTGTTCATGATTTTAAGAACTGCTCTTTTCAACCTTGATATCGTTTAGGTTTACGGAAAAATGAAGTTCCGCCGTTCTACCAGTTATTTTGGCAAGAGCAAGCAAAGCTCAACAACTCGTCGAAACAAGGCAGAAGATTTCATCCCGATTTGATAAGGTATCATTCTAGTTGAATTGGCCAGAATGGGTGTTACGGTAATTGATGCATACCTTGCAGGTTTTGTCTCACATTAGCCATGAAAAGTAGCAGTGCCTACGAACAGCTTCGCGATACTGGTCTGCTAGTACTACCTAGTAGGAGAACACTTTTCAATTACCGGTTGGTTTTCTTTAATGTTCAACTTGTATGCCGCGTTTTACCCCACCCATGATTTTATCATTTCTTCCGTGCGTGTCTAATACACGATACAGGCTATGATGTTTATGCCCCAAACTTTTGCACATATGTACTAGCGTGCCCTCCGCCCAGATCCAATTGTCAAATCTCGTTTTTGATCTTATAGAAGTGTCCATAGCTCATCACCCGGATTCTTGGATAGTACTATACAACAGTTGAAGGAGAAATCTAGGTCGATGGAAGAGCATGAACGTCTTCTTGTATTATCCATGGATGAGATAAAAGGTATTTAATTTTGTAGCTTGAATCACTTATTGGCTAGATTGTGCTGTAATCACTTCATAGCTACCGTACTTTATAGCTTCAGCGATGCTGTTCAATGTGATGTTTCATGTGTCTAACTATTTCTTATTTTGCATTTTCAGTGAAAGAGAATATTGTATTCAGTACAATGAAAGACAGAATGGTCGGATTCGTTGATCTTGGCGAGTCGAGACCTGTAGATGTTGGTGAACCAGCTACACATGCTCTTCAAGTTTATGCTAGAGGCCTGGTAACGTCTTTTTCCATGCCGTTGGCATACTATGCAACGAAGTCGGTGGCTTCATTCCAACTTTCAAGTATATTCTGGGAATGTGTCGGCATCTTGGAGGATTGTGGATTTCGGGTAGCTGCGTTTGTTGCTGATGGACTCAGTGCAAATCGCAAGATGTTCCAAGAGCTGAATAACTTGAACTTGAGGTTTCCTTACAAATGCCAAAATATATTCAACCCCCAGCATGAGATATTTTTGATTTTCGACCCTCCTCATTTGTTAAAAACCGTACGCAACAACCTCTACGCCAGCCGCACCGGTGGTACGAAACTTCTTAACAAGGATGGTAAATTTATTCGATGGCGGCATTTTACGGCTGTTCCCAAACTGTTTAAAACGACGGAATTGAGATGCTGCAAATTGACGGATGCAAAGCTTTGCGAAGATGCGGGTGATTTTTGCTGCTCAGCTTCTCTCTAATAGTGTTGCGAGTATTATGCGAGCGAGGGGAGGTGAGGATATGGAAGCTTCTGCATGGTTTGCCGGTATCTTCAACAAGTGGTTCGACATTATGAATACGTCAACTAAGTTCACCTACAACGCTGACTTGAGGCCATATTGCAGTCCAGACGATTCACGCTTGGACTGGCTGGAAAATGATTTCTTGCCTCAAATGCGGAAATGGAAAGATTCTTGCGCTGGAGGAACAGCAACTGAGAAAGCCAAAAAATTCTTGAGCTGGCAAACGTATGAGGGTCTCGAGTTAACGACAATGGCAATCGTTAATTTGATTCGGACATTCCTGCCATTGCTTCCAACAGATTACTATATTATTACCAAGAGGTTGAATCAGGATCCGTTGGAAGCGTTTTTTGGCCAGATCAGGAAGTCTGGTGGTACTTGTGAAAACCCGGACCTGGAGCGATATGGTCATTTGCAAAGAATTATTGGCGTCAGAAAAGACTTGAAAAATACCAGGGGTTCAAACGTCCTGTTTGATGCTTCAACACATTCTGATGCCAAGCGTCAAAAGCCTTCTGAGTAGAATCAAATGTCTACTCCCCACTGCCGTGTCATCAACTGAACAGAAATGCTCAAGTAAATTGCATTTGTGCATATTTATTGTAGTCGTGTGATGCAATTGTTCAATGAGTTACTATAGCACTGTTTTTCAGAATTCGAGAAAGAAAATTCATCACATTGTATTCACTGCGTACAAATCACTTCTTGGTGCAAATAGACTTCAACACCTTCCGTTGACTAATATTTTGGTCCTTATTATTCTGAAGTTCTGAGTTGATGACTCTTGCTTTTTGGTAGCAGCGAATTCTGATATAATAACGAAAGATTTTTTCAAGCAACTGATTTGTTATGGAGTTTTGAAGTGCTAGCGTGAACGTCGTCAAATCTATATCATGCATAACATTTTCAATAATATGATGGTGTTGGTATCCTGATCGAAATTTAGTCTCAATAACCATTAATGCATTCAATAACCCCTGGACTGGTACGGTCAATTGGCCAAAATCCTTATTCTGCAATACAGATATTAATGAATTTGGTGACACGTTGGCATCAGGCTCGTCTTCAATCAACTGGCATATCAAATCGAATTCGTATGTATCTCGGCAACGTTTTTTCATCTTCTGAAGTATATAGCCGGCAATATACTGTATGATATACATTTCATCCTTGGTCAGGTCACAATTAACTTCCTTTTTACTAGGTTTCTTTCTGTGAAATTTGGATGACGCTATGTCGAATACTCTGCGCACACTTTGAAGTAGAAATACTCTTGGCTGACTTGGGAACTGTTCTGGAAGTGTCATACCATCACAGCTGAACATGTACATCAACTGGCTCCCACTACTGGCCTTCTCAATCGTGTTCTTCAAATACTTGAACAAGATGTCTGGTAGTATTTGACCGTTGGTGCTCCTGGACCATGCACTTTTGATTTCTTCATCTGTAACTGTTTAGGAAACTCGGGTTCATGAATGAACTAAAGCGACAAAATGCCTAAATCAGCCTGTATTGTGTATTTAGTTATGCTTAACTGAATATGCGGTCTTGTTTTAGCCTGCAATCTGTATACAAAGCATCTAATTAGTACTTCATATCTTGTAGTTGATTCTATCAAAGCATTAGTGACAAATACTACCTTAAGTGGCGCCTTACTTACATTGATACCCCTCTGATGAACTGCTGGTGACCATTTGATTTGACAAATAACTGCAAGGAAGCGGAATTGAATTGTTGAATTGGAAATTTAATACTTTTACGGTAGGATTACTTTCTTTCGTCCATAATAACTTCAACTGTTGGAATAGTTCCGTCACATAGATGGTGCTGGTCGAATCTGGGAGTGTGTTGAGGGTGAATAACTTGCGGCATGTGTCTTACATTGCATGCTAACCTGCTCTTTTCCGCTACTGCCTCAATTTCGTCTCCCATTGCATCTTCCATGTCAACTACGACAGTTAAAGTAGATGAGGAGGCCATCTTATAACGATGAAAAGTATAACCTATACAAAAAGTACATTGCACTTTGAATGGACAGTGGCAAGTGTATAAAAATTATCCTGAATGCCTTGACTCAATAAATTTTAAAATGAGTCTTCTGACCCATATTACATACTAGCCACCATTGTTAAATGCTTGATAACTTCGCAAAACAATATTGTACATCACGCAGGCTCATTGGGACATCGATTTTACCAACATATCAAGTCCATGTTAAATGTGGATATAATTAGCGTAATATGCACATGCAGAGATTTCGAGGAGGGTTGGTTCGATTATGTTCACAATAAGAGCAATTCTGTTCACAATAAGAGCAGTCTCATGTTCACAATAAGAGCAGTCATGTTCACAATAAGAGCAGTCTCATGTTCACAATAAGAGCAGTCGTTGTATTCACAATAACATCAGTCGCAGCACCACCATATCCCCCGGACACGATGTCCGGGTGGCAACATAGTCCGAACACAACCCAGACATGATGTCCGAACACCCCCAGACACGATGTCCGAGTGTCAACGCAGTTCGAACACACTCCTGACATGATGCCCAAACACCCCTAGACACGATGTCCGAGTGTCAACGCTGTCCGAACACCCCCCAGACACGATGTCCGAACGCCCCCCCCCCCCCAGACACACCCCCAGACACGATGTCCGAGGGTCAACGCAGTCCGAACACACTCCTGACATGATGTTCGAACACCCCCAGACACGATGTCCGAGTGTCAACGCAGTCCGAACACACCCCAGACACGATGTCCGAACCCCCCAGACACGCCCCAGACACGATGTCCGAGTGTGCACGCAGTCCGAACACACCCCAGACACGATGTCCGAACGCCCCTTCCCCGAGACACACCCCAGACATGATGTCCGAATACCCCCCAGACATCCTCCAGACACGATGTCCGAACTCGCCATGCCCCAGACATGATGCCCGAGTGTCAACGCAGTCCGAAGACACCCCAAACATGATTTTATGAACACTCCCTAGACTTGATATTTGAACACAGGCCGGGGCATGATGTCCGAACACGATTTCCGATTGGCAACGCAGTGCGACACACCTCAGTTATGATATCCAAACACCCCCAGACATGATGTCCAGAGTGTCAATGCAGTCCGAAGATACCCCAGACATGATAATACAATAAGAACAGCCATGTTCACAATAAGAACAGTCTCATGTTCACAATAAGAGCAGTCATGTTCACAATAAGAACAGTCTCATGTTCACAATAAGAGCAGTCATGTTCACAATAAGAGCAGTCTGATGTTCACAATAAGAGCAGTCATGTTCACAATAAGAGCAGTCTCATGTTCACAATAAGAGCAGTCGTTGTATTCACAATAACATCAGTCGCAGCACCACCATATCCCCCGGACACGATGTCCGAGTGGCAACATAGTCCGAACACAACCCAGACATGATGTCCGAACACCCCCAGACACGATGTCCGAGTGTCAACGCAGTCCGTGTCTGGGGGGTTCGGACATCGTGTCTGGGGTGTGTTCGGACTGCGTTGACACTCGGACATCATGTCTGGGGCGTGGTGAGTTAGGACATGGTGTATGGAGGATGTCTGGGGGGTGTTCGGACATCATGTCTGGGGTGTGTCTGGGGGGGCGTTCGGACATCGTGTCTGGGGTGTGTTCGGACTGCGTTGACACTCGGACATCGTGTCTGGGGGTGTTCGGGCATCATGTCAGGAGTGTGGTCGAACTGCGTTGACACTCGGACATCGTGTCTGGGGGTGTTCGGACATCATGTCTGGGGTGTGTCTGGGGGGGCGTTCGGACATCGTGTCTGGGGTGTGTTCGGACTGCGTTGACACTCGGACATCGTGTCTGGGGGTGTTCGGGCATCATGTCAGGAGTGTGGTCGAACTGCGTTGACACTCGGACATCGTGTCTGGGGGTGTTTGGACATCATGTCTGGGTTGTGTTCGGACTATGTTGCCCCTCGGGCGTTCGGACATCGTGTCTGGGGTGTGTTCGGACTGCGTTGACACTCGGACATCGTGTCTGGGGGTGTTCGGGCATCATGTCAGGAGTGTGTTCGGACTGCGTTGACACTCGAACATCGTGTCTGGGGGTGTTCGGGCATCATGTCAGGAGTGTGTTCAAACTGCGTTGACACTCGGACATCGTGTCTGGGGGTGTTCGGACATCATGTCTGGGTTGTGTTCGGACTATGTTGCCACTCGGACATCGTGTCCGGGGGATATGGTGGTGCTGCGACTGATGTTATTGTGAATACATCGACTGCTCTTATTGTGAACATGAGACTGCTCTTATTGTGAACATGACTGCTCTTATTGTGAACATGAGACTGCTCTTATTGTGAACAGAATTGCTCTTATTGTAAACATAATCGAACCAACCCTGTAGGAGATTTCGACTTGAATGATGGAGAAGAAACTGCTTCCACGGCTGCGGTCCGCTGGTCTAGTCAGGAATGAATACCAGACGCTAGAAAGAAATACGTCTCTAAAACTATATTCAGCACGTTAACGCTGGCTGCCAATGATGTAATAAAGCAAACTTTATCATATTATTGCTAGTACGTCAAAGGCGTATTGCCGAGGGAGGTTTTGTTTACAACGTAACTGTGTAAGCGATGAAGCGTGACTCGGAACACGCTGAAACGCAGAGCTCGCGGGAGTTTCCAATCATTGTATTTATATCATTGTGTTCGAGCAACAAAACTACTTTCTACATGTCAGAAAGTAAACAGTTCGTATTTCAACTTTAAATTAAACGGTTAATTTTGATATAGTCCAGAAACGTAACCACTGGAAGAGTGAGCAGATGAAAACCTACTGGCATGTTCCAAAATAAAAAGTGCTTTCCTTATTTAGCTATATAGACTAAGAGCACCATGACCGACGTGATGGAAACATCCATCGAAAAGAGAGCATCAGAGTAAGCTAGTTACATTTCATTATAATTACTGCTCAAGTAGAAACAATTGAATAGTATATTCATATTGAAACAGGGTTGTAACTAGGGCTGGGCAAAATCGAGTACCTGAGTGATTCGATTCTGAATCACGTAATTTGCTTCGAGTCGAGTCGAGTAATCGAGTATCACTCATTATGACGTCATAAACGAATGTAATATGTCGAAGTTCAAATATGTACCTTTTATGCGACCACAAAGAATATCATGCCTGTTAATCTGTTATCCATCACACTAAAGATACTTTGGTATTTTTTCGACCATACTGATTTCATTGCACTTGGTGGCAATGTTGTGGGGTGATCATGACTTCGGAAATGTGCTGTTTCCGGTAACGTTCGTAGATTTGCATTATATGTTTCGAATGCTACGATACGGCCAATCGAGGTTTCAAGGCTTCAACAGTGAAAATTAGTATCGAAACTATAATTCTCGTTGATAAATTAACTTTCAGTGGCGAGGAGCGTATCATTTCGGTACTCGAAAAATTCGTCTTTTACTACTCGACTCGAATCATTAAAATTACTACTCGATTCAGATTCGAGTACTCGAATCATTGTGCCCAGCCCTAGTTGTAACCAAGCCTCAAGGCTCCGAGTCACAAGTCAATCTCACTTTTATAGTCTTGACTCGAGTCAAGTCGAGTCATTTTCAATTCACCACCGAGTCAAGTCCGAGTCCAATTCGCAAGCAGAGGGTCGAGTCCGAGTCATGGTATTATGACTCGAGTCCGAGTCCAAGTCATTGTGTTGACTGCTCAGTTTCCAGTTGAAGTCTTGTTAAACCTACTTTTTACAACTATACTTGTTGATATCGAATGGTTCGCATTGATAACATAAAAATTTTGCTCACTTTTAGCAATTTCTGGTCGCATTTTCAAGTACTCGTACCAATAGACGAAATCCTAATAGTGTGATTACTTTACTATTCTTCAAAATTACAATGAATTGTCGGTCTTGGCCAATGATATATATATCATTGGTCTTGGCCGTCTGAGTCTCGAGACATATGACTTGGTTCGAGTCATGCGTAATGACTCGAGTTCAAGTCGAGTCAATACACAAATTGACTCGAGTCGAGTCGAGTCATTTCCGTACTTTCATAAAATGACTCGAGTCAAGTCGAGTCATCAGAAAATCGGGACTCGAGTCATTACAACTCTGTATTGAAATGAACCCGAATATTTTCGGCTGACACTCGTCAGGGGTAATCGTCAGCAACTAGTAGAGAATTCAAAAGAACAGCGTATATCAACAATCATAACACAAAATATGACGTTACCAGCACCCTAAGCACGTCCCTAAATCAGCATGTTCCTAGATTCATTAGAACGCGCTCGGTGAAAAGCTCACCCTTAACTCATCCGCTCAAGATCAAAGGCCATAAATTCTGCAATTGGCCAACACTTGTTGGATACAGCACCGTAACTGCCGCACCCCAAACCCCCCAATTGGGGGGGGCCCGAGCTCGAAGGGGGCCCAAAATTATTTCGTCAATTAGCATAAATCATAGAGTATTTTTTTGAAAATTTAGGCAATTTTTTCAAAATTTTTTCGCGCTGCGCGCGAATTCAAGTAGTCATTTGTCTTTATTATTGGGTATTGGGCCATTACCGCGCCACGACCTACCAAGACATACAATCTTGTTTTGGCCATATAACACGCTACTCAAGAAGTGTGCCAGAACGATCGGCAGCGAGAAAAGCTTGGCCGAAAAGGTCTATGCCTTTATGCTGACCGAAGACTTCGTTATATATACAAAATACATATAGGCTGAATTGTCCATAGGCGCCTAAATGACTGGCGCCGAATGTTGCTGTCTTTGCAATCTGAACCTCTCAAGACAAATACCATCCCGCTGGTAAACATTTTATGCCAGTGAAGAAATGCCAATTTGAAATCGTGTGCGTCTTTTAGTTTAGAAGCTCACGTTATGGGCGATTCTATATTTTTTGTTATATATAGCAGACTGGAAGTCACGAAATAGCATGTAACGAAGTCATATCAACGGGTCCGCCCGCCGAAGATGTTTAATTATTATTTACGGGCCCTCCCGTTTTCAAGACACTTCACTCGGCTCTACCGTTGAATCTAATTACGTGACAATGGGTGCGGGTTCGAGTCCGACCGAGGTCGACTTCCGAATCCCGATACCTAAGTGTTGGAGGTTTACCTAGGCTCCTCCTCGCCACCTCATCCGAGTCAGCGGTGTCTTACAAAAGCCTAGAGGTGGGCCGTGCTATAAGTCGGCAGTTACGGAAAATAAGAAGAATATCGGCCTGGTGTAAATGACCATAGTAGTCGACAAACACCATGAATACCCCAAACAAACAAACAAACTAATTACGTGAGTAGCGAGGACAATAAATTGATAGCATAATATATATGCAATCGCCGATCTGATTGACCGATTTTATCATAAATTATCGAAAATTTTCGCGCTTCGCGCTGCCTCATAATAAAGTACAGATGATTTCGTGACAAAAGCGAACAACGTGATGGGGGGGGGGGTCGTTTTACACCCTATGGGAGCCCAAGACCCACGTTTTTGGGGGCCTGACGAGGTACTGTTTCGTTCCTGCCAATGGGTATACGCCCGAAGATGTTTAATTGTTATTGAGTCGTCCGACCTTTCAAACACACCTCACTCAGCTCTACCGGCAAATCTGATTACGTGAGCAGAGAGAAGATAAAACATGATTACAATATATATGCAATTCCCGATCATACTGACCGATTCAATCATGAATTCTAGAAATTTTCCGCGCTTCGCGCGCTTAGGCGACAATAGGCCATTGACTAAACAAACTCCCAACAATATGATAAATAGCGGTAAACAGGGTATCGCGGGAGGGGGGTCTGGGGGGCGAAGCCCCCCAGAAGTTCGGCCTATAACCCTATGGGGGGCCCAAGACCAACGTTTTGGGGGGGGCCTGACGAAGTGCTGTTACGGCCCTGGTTGGATAATCCCGCCTGTGCAAAAAATTAGCGAGACGACAGATTTCGCATACTCGGAAAGGGTCGCTCACACTTTCAATTGTGTGCCTTGGAGTCGACTTTTATCAAAATGCACCAGCCAAGGCTGTGTCAACAAAAAGAGTTCGTGTATCATCTAAAAATAGTATATTGAACGCTCTCGTATTCGACATTTCTTGCAGGTGACGTCATATTCTGTATCACGATTGCTGATATACGCTGTTCTTTTGAATTCGCTACTAGTTGCTGACGATTACCCCCGACGAGTGTCAGCCGAAAATATTCAATTGTATATTGAAGTTCTGTACCTCCAAGAAGCTATTCAAGTAGAAACATACATAGAAATTTCCCCTCGATCAGAGATAGTCGATAGGGCCTATATACCATGTCTGTGGTGTGTTAGTAGAGTACTGCATTGCAACCAGGACATCATCATCATCATTGGTTTATTAGCAATTTTATCAGTTCAATACACCACCAAAAAAATGCGATACAATGAAAAGAAAGGAAGATGTCGAAGCGACTAGGAGTTGTCTATGGAATCGGACACCCACCTTGGCCTAGGCGATGTAAAGAGGAGGCATGCACACTGAATGAAAGTAAAGAAGATAGTACATAAAAAAGAAGCGACAAGAAATAGGGCGGCATGTCATGGGAAGCGAGATCGATAGGTCAGTCGTGGTCCGGTAATCTTGAGGATGGACTGTATTTATTTAGTAGTAATTGCTTGTATTTCGACTTGAATGTGGACATGCTCATCATGTTTGGGGTATGTTTGGAGTGTGTTGGTACTGTGTTGCAACCCGGACATCATGTCTGGGGTATATTTGGGGTGTGTTCGTACTGTGTTACAACTCGGACATCATGTCTGAGGTATGTTTGAGATGTGTTCGTACTGCAGTGCAACCTGGACATCAAGTCTGGGGTATGTTTGGGGTGTGTTGGTACTACATTGCCACACTTGAAGACACCCCATAGTTACCCTAGACAAGATGTCCTTATGTTCGGTATGCTCCTTATTGCCAAAATGAAAGGCACCCTTTCAGAAATTAGGAGTATTGTGACATTTGCAAGTTGCGTCTGATCCGTGGTCCGCTGTTTACACTGTAGTCTTTGTAGTAGTCCGCTCGGTCCGCAGTTCCTCTCGGTCCGCCGTTTAGTATTGCAAGTTCCGCTAATTCCGCGGTCCGCTCGTTCCGCCGTTTAGTATTGAGCTATTTTGTTATGGTCCGCTCGGTCCGCAGTTCCGCTCGGTCCGCCGTTTAGTATTGCAAGTTCCACGGTCCGCTCGTTCCGCCGTTTAGTATTGAGCTATTTTCTTATGGTCCGCTCGGTCCGCCGTTTAGTATTACATGTTCCACTGTTCCACGGTCCGCCGTTTAGAGTTGCCCACATAATGCCCACCTTGATAATTTAATTTTTGAGTTTGCGCGGGCAATTGTTTGTTCGTTCATTGTAAAAAGCGAGATAATTTTAAAAGAGCGGACTTCCTCGAAACGCATTGTAGAAATTCGTTTAGGTACGTGGGAAGAGTATAAATATAACCGGTATTAATACATTGGAACAGTAGACCAAAGATTGCTGTGAGAGATTATAGACGAAGTTACAAAGAATGAAGAGAAATTCGACAGCGCGAGAATGGTCAAGCACTTCACGGATTACCGATGCGAATTGTTACGAATATTCAAAAAAGATGAAAACATCAGGAACATCAAAGGGAATACAAGAGAAAGGAGAAATTTCAGAGCGTGGACGAATCTGGTGCTTTACAGCAAACAATGCCCACGGCCTAATAACAGAGGTCGAAGAATGGAGTATCTTCGTCGGACCTGCAGAGGAAGATGGTGGGCGCTGGTTGGCCCATGGCATCATTGGACCAAGACAAGTGAACAAAAAAAACTGTTCTGCACAAAAATCCGCAATATTGAAGATACTCGCGAGTGCGGGCATTGAGCTACACGACGGATATCTGAGAACATTGAAAAGCACAAAAGTGGATTACATCCGATACATGTATGAACGGAATCCAGATGGGATCCCAACCGAGGTGTTAGCATGGTTGTACAAAACATCGAAGAATTGTATGATGGATAAGAGAATAAGCAACCTGCAAAAAGAGTGCTCGAACAAACCTTCAGCGGCAGAATGGGAGAAGTTATGTGTTGAAAAATTTGGATTGACGGGAATATCGGACTTGGTCATAAAAACATCATATGATCTGTGGCCACAAACAAGAAGCAAGGAATGGAACAAACTACAAAAAATATTGAGAAAAAACAAAGCAACAGAAATGACTGGATACGAAGCGTATGAGATAACAAGGCAAATAATCCACAATGCAGAGTGGGAAATGACGGGGAAGAAAATAACACCGAGTGAAGCAGACGTAATACTGTGCAACGCGACGATGGAAGCAAGAGCGGGTAAAATTGTTCACTCACCTCATATACTACTGGAGGGGTTGACTGGAGCCGGAAAAACACTGCTTGGAAAGTTAATGTTCCCATTGGCAATTGCGTATATCGTTGCACATAATAGTGAAGATGGTTGGCAGATAGAGCTAAGCACAGCCCAACACGTGGTAAAAGTGGATGACGCGACTGTTAATTTTTGGTCATCACCGAGATTACTTGGAACCATATACAACATGTACCATAGCGCATGGACAGCGAAAATACCCGGTTCCAAAAGGCCACAGGCAGCAGCTATTGCATTCATCACATCGAATGGACTAAGTAACCTACTCAAGTTTGGAGTAGTCGCTGATGAAGCGGGGGCGGCCAGAAGATTCCTAGTTGGGAAATTCACGCAGAAGTTTACAAGAGCAACACGATCCAGCATAACTGAAAAAACTTGCGAAGACCTATTAACACTATGGCAAAGCGAAATGGAAATAAGAGAAAATACATCTCAGAGCAGTATAGTAAAAAGCGGACTCTAAAGAAATATATCAAGACTGATTTAACAACAGAAGTTGATATTGTAACATTCAATGGATCAGTCATGCCTGAAACGGTTGTCCGACATATGAGCATGCAACACAATGAAAACGACGGACCAGCATGCAACACTTTAGCATGCCTCACTCTGGTTTCGGAACCGCTAATCCCTAATCCAGAAATCAACCCTTATACATATCCTAACCTCAACATGACTATCAAAGAGTCTTCGAGCCAACCCAAGACAATGAAGACTTGTTTATGTGTTTACGTGTTTGGAAAATTTATTGTTGTTGCCAACCATGAGTTATTAAACTTTCAAGTTTGAGTGGGCAGTGATTGATGATAAAGGGTTTGGAAAATGAGTATATTCACGATGTAATTAATATAAAAGCAAGGGAGGAAGGGGTCCTTATACACTGCTGTGACGACGGCAAGGTCACCTAGTCTATACCAGAGTTGGATCAATTGTAATTGAGCTGAATGTAAATAATTACATTTTTCATGTAATTGTGATTGAAGAATTTCTATTTTGTGTAATTGTTATTGGATCAAAATTTTGCTCAATTACAATCTCAATTACATTTTCATGGAAACCTGACAATCACGACATAAAATAATCATTTAATCAATCATTTATTCGTCGTACCAGTCAAAATCCGGTACGAACCAGAATGACGACGAGGGGCCTTAGTAAACAGTCACTACCTGTAATAATTAACGTATTTACATCGATGTTCTATGCGTGCTGCGTTATAACTAGATAATTCAGTCACGCTAAATCGTTTCAACTAGATAATTCAGTCACGCTAAATCGTTTCCCATACTTCAGTACCAACACAAAACTTTGTGAATTACAATATAGGCTAAACCAGTGGTTCTCAAACTGGGGACGTGCGGCGTGAAAGCATCCGAACGGAGTGCGACGCTCCAGTGAACTGAAATCGTTTCCGCGCTTGGCCCGATTCACCTTCATTTTATGGTTATTGCTCGGTGTTTAGTTTTAATTTCATATTGGAGAATTCTCTCATCAACAGTCATAACCTTCCATACCACCAAACTGTATTTAAGGATTGCTAACTTTTTGGTTTCATCGTGTGCTATGACGATAAGGGGGGCACGAAATATTCACTCTCATATAAATTGCGTCTAAAAAAGTTAGAGAACCAGTGGGCTAAACCAAGTCTTATTATTTCAAAAATGAATGAACAGCAAATAAACTCTTTTAAAACCTGTGCTGAACCATTTCCTACACCACGGTCAATGTTATTTTAATCTCTGATCAGTACCGAGGCTTGTTGCAACAATAGCAAAAAAAATCAAGTTTCCAACCAAGGCTTCATCAAATTTGATCACTCATTTGTAGAGATGTTATCCCGATCTTACCTCCAATCCTGGCCAAATTTACTGGGGCCAGAAACTTTTCGCACCCTAATGTTCCTCAAATGCAATTTAACAGTTTCCGAGCAAGTGAAAATGTAAATGCGAACCAAACTATTGTAATTCTTCGTTATCAGGGGGATCTTTCCTTTTGCATTTATTTTAATTTCACGCACCTTATCGGTATCATCCTCATCTCTGACGCCTTACCAATTTCATTTCATTATCCTGACCCAGCTCCGAGTAGCCTAATCGTTTGATTACATTTCATTGACTGTCCTGTAGCCTATTCGCTGTTAGTCGCTCAAACCTTTGGTTCTTAACAGTTGCTTGAAACATTTTTCTGTGTTTGTAGTTTTCAGTGCTAAGGATTAGGAATAGTTCGAATATGTTCGAGTTTTTTTTAATTAAAGGGTTTTCTACATATCAGGAATGAAACATGCATATCTTGAGATTGTTGCTAATTACGTCGCTACGGTTGTCAAAGAACACCTCTTTACAGAATCGATTACATGTTTAAAAGTAATTGTAATTAAAATTGTAATTAATTACATGTTTAACAGTAATTGTAATTTGTTATTTTTATCATTGAGTAATTGTAATGTAATTGAAACATGCGAGAAAGCAATTGTAATTGAATTGGAATATTGTAATTGATCCAACTCTGGTCTATACCCCATGCTTTCTGTGGCTGCTGAGCACCTAGCACAGTGGTCGGTAACCTATGGCTCTTTTGGGCATAAAGTATGGCTCTTTGCGAAAATTCTAATTTTGTGCATATTTTATCAATATTGGAGCAACTTGTTGATAAATCTTCGGCACGACCAGTATTATTATTCTTGTGGCAGTATATAAACAGGTCTTTGAGAGGTGATGACAACAATTCCGAGGAGAAAATATATTTCATTTGTTATCAAAATGACTGCCGCTAAATCCGCTTGATTATCATTTCATTTACTTTCACTTTACCATTGTTTCGTTCTCCCATTTCATGTATTTTAATTACTGCATATCGTGTTGCACTCTCAAGAGCAGGGGTTCTCAACTTCCCATGTATAACGGGCCGCATTCAAACAGCAAAAGACGCCGCGGGTCGAAGGACATTATTACCATGTATTTTGGGGCTACTGTAGCCCATATTCACCAGCCGTATACGGGCGTCTAGTTCATTTGTATGCATTTTAAAGCATTAATGGACATCATTTGCAATTTTCGTTTGCAATTCCTGTTTTTGTGAGAACATGTATCTTCCTGCGGCGCAAGTAAATTCCTTCGTGGAGCGTACATTGCGTCCATTACCGAAGCGGTATATGCTCCTTCAAACCCTTCCACCGCATTTTCTAATTTGCTCTGTACTCGAAATTTAGGGTGTCCCGCAGTTTTTTGCGAGGCCGGATTAAGTGTTTCAGGGACCGAATGTTTCAACCTCAGACAGTTCATAATTTCAATTTTGATGTAGGCCTACGACGGGACTCTGCCATTTGTGAGGCCAAAGTTGCCCTACACTATGCAATTGGGGTATCCCGCAGTTTCCGCTTTTTCCAGATATTTTCCACGAGGTAAGGTAGGTTCTATTGCCATTTGTGAGGCATAATTCGCCTTATACTCGAAAATTTGTGCCCCGCACTTTGCGCGTTTTCTAGATATTTTCCACGACGCCAGGCCAAGTGTCTCAGTGACCGAATGTTTAAACTTCAGATTCTTCATAATTTCAATTTTCAACTTTATACGACGGTCTTCTGCCGTTTGTGAGGCCAAATTCACCTTCTACGGGATAACTTTAGTCTCCCGCAGTTTCCGCGTTTTCTAAATATTTTCCGCGAGGCCAGGTTAAGCGTCTACGATGGTGAGTGATCGAATGTTTCACCTCAGATACCTCATAACTTCAATTTTTAACTAATACGACAGTCCTTTGGTGTTTATTGACCCTATAATTCACCATATACTCGACAATTAGGGTGTCCGTTGATTTTGAGTTTTCGAGATATTTTCCACGAGCGGGCATGTTCACTGTTCAGCGTTTACAAGCTTGACCGAACTGCGACTTGTATGATACATTTGTTGTCACTAAAGCGGATATAAACTCACACACAGTACGAAAGGAGATTAGTGAAAAGCTCAAATTTGTTTGCCTCTCGCACGCTGTGCGTATTGAAGTTATCAACATACTGCATTATCGTAGGCGGCAAAATAACTCAAGATAATTGACAATCGATGAAATGGAAGTTTTAATTGACAATGATGCATAAACTTGAAATATTAGCACGGCGATATTCACAAATCCACGCTGCAGATCACAATCAGACGCATATGTTGAAAACAATTGACGGTGTCGCGGTAGTGCTATGCATCACGCTGAATGGTGATAGCCCGGGTTTTCGAGGAAATTGAAGTACTTGAAATCACCGCACAGCTCGGCGCTTGCCGTTGCGCCGGCTTCTTCCTCCGACGGGGGTCGGCAAATCATCATCCCAACTGTGACTGGTCCTGATAAATGTAATCAGGAGTGTGCTCAACTGTGGAAATCAACATTATAAACTAGAGAGAGAGGTCATTGAATCCTGCAGACGAAGTAAATGGTTAACTTTTTTTAGGTTGCCACGTCACAGTGTGGAATACCAGGAAATATTGACAATAAGTAGTTCCAATGCGAAATGATTATAAAATTAAATTGTTGGATTGCACTCTCAGCCAGACTAGTACATACTACTAATATAGATAGTTGGCGGTCAACTAAATCCATATTTTTAGTAGTCCTATAGAGTTTCGAAAAGTAAGTATAGTTCTCGTTCTAGTTCTAGTTGGGCATTTTGAAAATCCAGTACCTTGTACAAGTCTGCTCTCAGCACGCTTCGCATGACCATGACCCCTCCAAGACGATAGTCTTATGACGTCATTACTAGTCAAAAGCGGACAGCCTACCTGTGACTGGAAGATGCGCGATTCTGACGAAGTCGTATTTTACTCCATTGTCATCGCTGACTTCAATCACGATGCTCTGCCTCTGTCTGAAATTGATTCACGCCCACCTATTACTACGACATGTAGGGTTGCATTTAAAACAAATATCGTTTCAGGCTTTTCGAAGTACAGAACTTCAATATTGCAGCAAACAATACGTTCATATTGTTAAATTTATTCCACTGGAAGCTTTTCGACTGGCTCACTGACTGGAACCTCCAAAACCGTCGCCGGCTCAACAGTTATAACACATCGATATAGATCATTGGTACGGAATGGGTTTTCTGATGATGATGATGATGATGGCGATGGCCGTACAAATGCCGCATAACGATGTAGTCCTGGTTAAGGATATTTTGGTATGTTTATGACAGTTATCGGAAGACTTTTTCGTCGAATGAGCCATATTTACCCTATATTTTCAATTGTCAATGCCAATTGACTGTGACGTCACAACTATGGATTGATGACTTGGTTCAAAAAGTGAACATGTTTTAAACATGTTTGTTTCACATTGAATTTTGTTTTAAATGTAACCGTAACGACAGGGGGAAACAAACACAAATGTGACTCAAGTGGGAGTACTTGAGTATCGACAACGACTGCTTTGATCGTATTTGCATAGAAGACAACAGATAACGGCGGCTCAAAGTGGTGTCGCCATGGTAAAGGATTACCCCGAAAAATTACCGATTTCATGCTGGGCTGTAAATTTCAGAGTAATCATATACGTTGACACTATGTCATATGCGGTGCGGAAACGGAGCCTCCAGTATACGATGCGCGTCCCACGAAAAATGGATCAGAGAAACCAACCTGAATTCACCTGTATAGTTTGAGACATACATCTCTGCCTTCGGGCCATGCTTGCTTGGCTTTGGACCAATCAGAATAGTCGTTCCTCGTAACGACGACGCTCTGCCACGCACGGCCGTCTACGTATTCTACGCCGGCTTTAATCCAAGTAGTCTGATCCACACCAACGAATAGTCCCGCTTGATCGAACTTAACCTGAGTCGTAATGTTGCAGGGTTGCATTCGTGTTCCTCTGTTATCGCAGTGGACATAACGCGATCGATGCGAAATGAGAGAAATTAGCTTCAGAAAGTCACTATTTTATCGGTTCAATGCGTGTCGCAAGCACCGTAATAATGTGATGTTTCAAAATGGTAAAACACATGAATGCACGAATAATTCGACTTCACACCATAAAATGATGAGGGAATCCCCGATGGGTATTAATGTCGTCCGACAACAAACCTAAAATAAAAACAGAAGACGTTTCTTACCGAGGGTCGGAACGTGAACCTTGTCTCTGCAACGAAATTTTCTTTGGTCGTATCCAGGCCCAAGACGTGTCCATTATACGCTTGTAAAATCGGGTCGTAATACGTGTTTCGCCAAAAGTCGGTTTTAAAGTTTGGATCCACTTTCAGGCTAGGATAAAAAGGCGTCACTCAAACTTATTGTTGTCACAAGCTTGTGGTTCACGTCTTTGGGGATTATGGCAAATTGTTTCCATCATGATTGTCATATATTAGAAACAATAACCTGCAACATGCGCCTTATCACAAGGACAGAGTGAGCCTGAGCTTTACTATAGATAACTAACCTACCGTGGGTTAGTTATCTCGAGCGCTACTATTCCTGCTCAAAACTTTCGGAATCTCATTTGCTAATTTAAGCTCTGCGTGGCGAGCTCGCCGAAATGTCGGCGGCATTGTGAGTTGCGACTTTGTAAGCGAATTTTAGCACTTCACTAGTTTGGGAAAACTTGGGCGTCATATTTTCTAATCATCATTAACAATTAATCAAGTCAAATGCTGTGCAATTCATGCGGATTCGAAAAGTGTATGTGTATTGTGTCTGTGTGTATTAACATAAGCTAGATGATGATGATGATGATGATGATGGTTAGTAAGAGGTCTATACCTGTTAAGCGATACCTGCACTTTATCAGGAACTGTACCGACTTTCCAGCTCAGCGCTGAAGGAATACCGTCGCTAAAATTAGTTGAAAAGAACGCCATTACTGCGAGACTGATTTCAAGTCACTTGCTCAGCCTGCCAGTGGTGAGTGGTGCTACTATAGAGTATGACTCTATAGTGCTACGCTTGCAGTTTGCTCAAACACGCAATATGTTGCTCGAACGGAGAGAAAGTAAACACATTTCATTCTGTCAGATTAGCGATACAAAATGTTCTACAGAGAAAAATTATGGATAACGTATTATTTGCTGAAGGTATACTTACACTTCATCATCATTGGTTTATTAGTAATTTTTATCAGTTCAATACACCACAAAAATGCGATACAATGAAAAGATAGGAAGGTGTCGAAGCGAATTAGAGTAGTCTATGGAATCAGACACCCACCTTGGCCTAGGCCAGGGGTTCTCAAAGTGTGGGCCACAGGAGCATTTGAGGTGGGCCACAATGCTATTTAGAAAATTTTGGAATTAATGTGAGTTTAGTTATATTTGTTATGTTAATCGCTAAAAATATATTCATATTATCTAATTATACGTAGGCTACGTAAAACTTTTCATCCGACTCTGATGAGACGTAGTGACACGTATGGAGTCAGCAAATTCATGTCGAAAATGGGAGGGAGACACCGCGGCTTTCTCCACTGACTATGACAACCTACGGCTAACAGCAACTAAAATAATTTCGAGTATGTAATAGCTGGAAGGTAATGCTGAAGTAACCAAGCATTCCGGCAGCGTCATATATATCAGATGTCGTATGCCGTTGGAAGGCGTGTGCAATAAATTAGGAATGAAGTGTAATTGAGCTACAGATTTACTGTACTTAGGCAAGTCGTCGTATTATTGTAAGATTAAAAACGCCATAATTGCAAATTATTAGCAACTTCTGGTGGAGGTATACTGCACCACTGCAACGAATCGTAATGGATTGAGGATTTAGCAAAGCGCATTATAATCTTCGAAGTCGGTTCAAAATGTCCGCCCTGGAAATCTTTGTACATAATGCAAGAGTCACATGAATTGATTGTATCATTGGATTGAATATTCTGACATCGCAACTTCAGTTGGTTTGGTACAAGACATACAATGTGCATTGTGCATTGTACAACATTCATATTACATAAATCTTTCTCCACTTCTCTGTAGTACCCCATCACCAATGAATTGTTTGAGCTGACTTAGAATGATTGTTATTCCCCACAATAGTGGAACCAAAATCCCAATCACACAGCGGATGCGTGGATTTGATCATTGTGTTTCGCGACGCGAATGGAGCAGCGGACGATCATAATATACATCAGACCTGGGCAAAGTGCGACCCGCGGGCCAAATGCGGCCCGCGAAGCTATTCTGTGCGGCCCGCGAAAGGTTGCTTGGAATTCAAAACATAAATCTTGCTTTTTGAATGACCAAAACAATAGGCTGTATCAAATGAACAGGATATTCGTTTACTTTGAAGCCTGTTCATTACTATGCCACGCTTACGCTGCCTACGTAGCCTACCTGACATGCGCAATCCAGATTCAAAATAAAATGACTCATCATATTTATCACCCATAAAGGATTAACGGGCACGCCCAAAAGATAAAGCCGAAAACTGAGATTCAAAAAGGTTTAGGTTTAGAATTTAGAGCACTAAATATTCGTATACTGGAGTCGGGGGTAAACGCGTCCTTTCAGTTTTTGCCGACTATGTCGCCGAGATTAGAGATTTTATTTAAAGGCGGTCTTATGACACAAACACGAAACACTCGGTCAAGGGAGGGCGAAGTTCAGAAAAACTACAAGCTTCGTTCAACATAAAAGCTATTTAAGCTGCACACTGATCGGAAGGCAGCGACTGTTGCATGTGGTTCTCAAACTAGGAGACGTAAAAGCATCAGAAGAATGACGTGAATCCGAAGTTTATTGAAAATATTTTTTTCGCGCTTCGCGCGATATATACCCACGGCTTATAGTTGTTGCTTTGTGTATTGTCCGACTTTCATATATCACAATTCTCTCATCAACAGCCATAATCTTCCATGCTATCAAACTATCCGTTGGGATTGCTAGCATTCTGGTTGCACTTTTTAATATTTTGTGATATCACGATAGGGGGGCGCAAAATTGTTCCCTATCATAAAGGGAGGCATGCCTAAAAAAGTTTGAGAACCACTGTTTTAGAGTCTTAATAGAAGAACGTGGATAGGGATAAAAAATGTGTCATGTTTAACCTTGTTTCGAATCATGACAGCAAATAGATATTTTTGTTCATTGACAGTCACTACCAACACCTACCTAATACCAACACATTCACTGAGCAGCATCTATTATGAATGTAATTTAGAAACAAAATTAAAATACGCCAGAGAATCAATCTAAAATTTTTCACTCACCCGCCAACGTATTTATTTTTCTCATTTGCCCGCCCGCGGAGGAAAATAATTGCCCACCCCTGATATACAGAGTTTTAGCCTATCTACAAGGGCCGTAACTGCTGCATCCAAACCCTCAATTGCGGGAGCTCGAAAGGGTTCAAGATTATTTCGTTGGTCGTTTGTTGGAGGATATTTCTTAGACATGAAAATTTTTCGTCGAGCAGCGCGCGATTTCATGATCTATATTTAAATATCATCAGTAGGCTAAATTAAAAGAAAAATGCGCATAATTTAGAGAAATGGGCATATCGGCGCCGTCGATTACCACTCATTGAACAGGATTATTACACCAATATAAGAGGTGGGCCACAGCACATTTTCAGACCGGAAATGGGCCACGGTCAAGAAAGGGCTGAGAACCCCTGGCATAGGCGATGTATGTCAGTCAGCGAGTGGGGATGTATGTCTATGTATGTCAGTCGTGGTCCGGCAATCTTGAGGATGAACTAGTATTTATTTAGTAGTAATTGCTGGTATTTCGACTTGAATACTAGTCCATCCTCAAGATTACCGGACCCCGACTGACCTATTAGTTATCGACTGTGAAAATTGCTCCTGTGTCCCGGGTGGCTCGGCTCTGAAAACGATGTCATATCGAACCTCCCGTCTACCTTGCATGTCGCATTTCACTGTTACATTTTTGTAGTGTTATATTGATATGTATAATGTATACGAATAAAGATTCTCTCTCTCTCTCTCTCTCTATATATATATATATATATATCGATCTCGCCTTCCATGACATTCTTGTTGCTTGCTTTTTTCTATACTATCTTCTTTACTTTTCATCCAGCGTGCATGCCTCCTCTTTACATCGCCTAGGCCAAGGTGGGTGTCTGATTCCACAGACTACTCCAAGTCGCTTCGACACCTTCCTATCTTTTCATTGTATCGCGCTTTTGTGGTGTATTGAACTGATAAAAATTGCTAATAAACCAATGATGATGATGATGATGATGATGAATATGGACATGCTCGTTGACTGTCCGATGGCCGGCGGGATACTGTTCCACACATCAGGTCCGGCATATTTGATAGAGCGGTGATCTTCTTTCGCCTTGACTATTTTTGTCTGCTCGAACACCATGACATAGCGATGTGATGAAGGGACAGAGAAAAGTCGGAACAATGACTTGAAGAAATTTATAAGCCAAACACCCACCAAGAAGTAAAACATGTTCAAGTTCAAGTTTATTCATAAAATTTCATCATTCCAAAAATCACAAGACTGCGATACAATGAAAGATAGGAAGGTGCCGAAACGACTTGGAGTAGTCTTTGGGATCAGACATTCACCTGGGCCTAGGCGATGTGAATAGGAGGCATGCACTCTGGATGAAAGTAAAAGAATATAATATAAAATGATAAGCAAATAAGACATGCGTTAGTGATTGCAAAATTATCGCAGAAAAATGGGCAAGCAATCAAGTTTCGAGACATGTCTTCTTTTGGCATGTGATTATCTACCTAACCTACGTTAGACATTGATCGAGGGGCGGGAGTGAACAAGCGTTACAATGAAATGTAATTGTTGTTAGTCACTCAAGTGTATATATAGTGTTCAACGGACAACCAGTGCTCGAGTAGGTAGTTTTTACTTCGACTCTTTACTCAAGAATTTTTGTTACTTGTTTTCTAATCATTGCATCCTCCAAATTAGAAGATTTGCTGCTAAACAGAGGGGCCATAGCTTCGTCATTGTTACTCACGAATTTTCATCTGTGTAACCTAATGTAGCCTAATAGTTGTCACGACTAATATAAGCTTTAGGCGCCTCGATATTCTTTTGGTCGTTTACTTTGTTATATTGCAATCTTTGCATATCATAGTTCTATTATGCAACACGGAACACCCTATACTTTGTTCGCCTTCTGGGCAGAGGTCAACTGATCTTAGAGTCGAATGATCGGTGGTTCTATGATATTTTCCCACGCAAGTTGCACAGTGCGATGTATACTGAACAGATAGGAAGGATGTCGAAAAGAACCAGTAGGCCAGTAGGCCTATCGCCTATGCTGAGTCAGTAATATTTAGAACTCTATGCTAGTTCCAAATATCCCTGCGCTGAGTGCAATAGGCTATAACATAGGGTTACCATACGTCCTATTTTAAGAAGTTTGGCCTCTTTTTTGACTTTTTTGAAAGTGTCCTCGGAGGGCGCGCTTTTGTCCTCTTTTTTTAGAATCTTGGTCAAATTTACGGTCAAATTCGCCTGAGATGCCGTAAATCAGCACCGAAGTAACGCTCCTGCGGGTATATCGGGAGCTGAGCCGAAAAGTTGACCTTTTTCAGCCCTCCGAATTTGCAACTTTTAACATTTTGAAAAAGTTTCCCATCTTCAGATTTCCAAAATATGGTAACCCTACTATAGCATAAGTAATTATATAAATTAATTATCACCAGATTATATCGGCATTATTGACTATGCGGTATTATCAGTAATGTAGGCTATTATCGATGTTCAAATATGATACCTACTTGTTAGTGCTCTAATTACAAAGTAACTGTACCATGGCCATGGGCGGACACACCAATGAATGGTTTATTGTGCCTCGAGTGGCAGATAATCTGACATTGATTCCGGCGTTATTTCTTTTATAGAATTGACTAATTTATACCAGGAACAATTACGACCATTTGAAAATACACGCACCGCCATTACACTACATGCATGTACCTATGATAGCCGTAATATGTAGGGTGTGAGTATGTCATTGAAGACGAATAACGTTTGAGTCAGTCGTTCCTCTCTGTTGTCGACAAATTTGTCATTATATACATACACCAACGAATTAGATTTTGCTTATAAATTGCGTTGGCGTATGATATCTGATACATGCGTGACATGAACGAAACCGCGTCTGATCATTTTAAAACAAAATTTATTACACGCAATAAATGCTGAGTCTGTAGGTTTCGCTATTTATTGGGAAGATTTGTGTTGTGTGAGCCGTGCCTCCATAAAATGCATCTAAAAGGAGCAATAAAAGTCTTATTGATTGTCGGCTCATTATTCTGTCCTGCTCAAAGCAAAGGTATACTAACTACAAAATTATATATCAAATTTGTAAAAGTATTTTGGCAGAACTGTAGCAAAAATTCGCTGTAATATCTATGTTATATGCGTGTATAGTGCAGGCCCAGTGCAGAATTGTAAAATATTTGAGATATAACTGCTGCCATGCTAGAGGAGAGAAATGAAATGGTCATTGATTATTATCTGGATTATTTCAACTCGTTTTGCTATCCATATCTATCTATATTGCTATCCTCGGATTTGCTTCGTTCAGAGAGCGGAAATGGAAGTATATATAGCCTACTACATTTTGTGTGGCTTGGTGAAATCTAAAATAATCGAATTCTATGACTTAATAGCTAGACAAGTAAACAGAAATGCAATCATGCAAAATATGATTTGAGTTAACTTGTGAAACACAACTGATGGTGGCGTGCAGGGCTGTTGTAGGCCGACAATAAAAATGAAATGCACAGGTCCGTAACTTACGGCAAATACAAGTAGTACGGTAATTGTGATTTGTATTCGTAATCGATTACGACGATTACAGCGTTTTCAAGTAATGGAAGTGGGTTGCATTCGAAAAAAGAATCAGAAGAAATCGTAATCGTAGTCAATTATTACTCATATTTAATAGATTTCTTTGTAAAGGAATGATTAGTTTTTGTTCTATATGTATACTACGACTATGGCATTACCATATGTTCCCATTTAGGTGTTTAGGAGGATTTGTCCTCAGTTTCAAGAAATCGGAAATGTCGTTCGAGGACGCCTCTAAATGTCTTCCTTTTTGGAAATCCGCCCTCCTTTATAGTTTTGACAGCTAGAAAACGCCATAATTGACGCGAACTATGTAATACGGACGTACGAGCGGGTTATTCGCGAGTAGGACTGTAAGAACTAATAGCAGAAACGAAGCATTTTCAAACTCCACTGCTAATTTTACATCACAAGTAGCCAATTAGCTATCTTCCTCATTGAGTAACGAATTATCCACCCGGGGTTAATAGATATTTGATGTAGTGGTATGATTGAAAGAACTACCGTCGTGCTGCATGTCAGGTTATCAATAAGCATCAGACACCTCACAGGAGAAGGGTTGTCATTCATCACCAATCTGCCTAGTTTCAAATGGCAATGTTTGGTTGGCTTTGTCAACGCAGTTTGAACGTTGCTTCTTGGCGAGGAGTATGTATAGGCCTATACACACCAGACAAAGATTTGAAATTTTATACTCGTCAAATAAAATATGACGATTCCCACATCGAAGCATTTCTAATCAACGGATGCTGATATAAATCAAAACCACGCCGTCCCTTGCCTGTCCTCGTAACTGAAGCTCGCCATATCTGTATTAAGTGGATTGTATAGGCATTATGCAATATGCATACGTATGTTCAACTAGAAGCATTCATTTTGGCATAAATTTCTTTTCACTTAAACCTATTATCAAATGGCCCTACTTGAAATGTGCGCCTTTTTTTCTCCGCGTCTTTTTTTCTCAACATTGGAATCTGTCACCATAGCCATCCGCTTAAGCACCATGCTGGCGTGGGCTGTAGCTAAAATAACAATCGTTTGGGCGATAAATCGTCAGCTGTAAAGTTATGCAATGAATGCATTGTGAGGTGGCAATCAAATGACGTCGCATTATAAAGAAAATTGTGCTTGCATGAGGCCTTCTCATCGCAATCGTTATTTTGTCTTCCAATATGTGTTCAAGGCTCAAGTTATAACACGCAAAACAAATGTAGGCTAATCATGATTAATCGTGATCATGATCGACTACTTCGAGATTTTGCTGTGATCGAAACCGTGATTCAGAAGTATAGCATAATCGTATCAATCACAATCCATTGCATTGATGAAGTTATCGCCCTCTGTCTGCTCACGATCAATGAGAAAATGGAACTGGACACAGTCGTACGTTTCATTTACTTTAAAATACGGAATAGAGCTATCATAGCAATAAAAATCTATAATACCGCCAGGGCACGTAATCCGGCTAAGGGCTACCAAGCGTCCTCCTTTAGGAGGATTTGTCCTACTTTTTGAACAAATGTCCTCCCTTCGCCCAAATGTCCTATTTACTAACAATTTGTCCTCCTTTTGAGCCTAAAATGTCTAAAAAGACCACTGAAGACGTTAAAGTTTGGCCTAAAAGATGGTCGACGGGTTACGCGGGAGTCAAATCTAAAAAATGACTTTTATTTAGTCAACACCATAGAACTATAGTTGAAAAGTCGGGAGTCGAGCCAGAGTGATGACCTTTTTCTCGGTAACACAACGAGATTTCCAGTACATATTTCAAAATCAGCTGTTTTCAATTTCGGCAAATTAACTTTTTTGATTTGCTTAAGTTAATCTTACCATATTTTGGGAATCTAAAAAGAGGACACTTTTTCAAAAATTTGAGACTTTCAAAACCGGAGAAGAATTCTCAAAAATCGGTGAATTTTTCCCACTTTGTGATCGGTTGACTAAAAAAAAGGTCAACTTTCCCGCTCAGAGCCCAAAATACCGTTTCTTCCTCCACATTGCCGGAAAAAAGGTCATTTTTTCGCTCAGAGCTCAAAATACCGTTTGAGCGTCACTGCTGTGCTAATTTACGGCATAGGCTATCACTCGCATTTTGCTCTAAATATGACCAAATTTTCACAAAAGAGAACAAAATTTCAAAAAAGAGGACAAAAGGGCGTCCTCCGAGGACACTTTCAAAAAAGTCAAAAAAGAGGACAAATCCTCTTAAAAGAGGACGTATATGGTAACCCTAGTTTAAGTGTCCTCCTTTCCCGATTCCACAATATGGTGACCCTAGCCAGGCTAACGTGAATTGATAGGAAAGTGGAATATTGGTTTTGTTTCTCTGTTGTCGCCAGGATACCAATATCAGAGCACATCGCTTCGGATAATCAAATCCGAATCGAATGTTGGTTTTAATAATCCGGTAAAATACGCCCACATGGACACTGGACAGTCTAACCGGCTCTAAAATCTTCTGTTTTTGGCTTCGGCCTTCCATATGCGTGCGTTACAATCTACATATCCCCAAAAGTACGTAAAACAAGAGAAAGTGTTCCAATTTCCAATTCCATAAGTTAGGAAAGTGGAGGTATTTTATCATCCAATTTTCGAGTTGAAAGACCAAAAATTAGCGTAAGCTAACAAATTTCATGTCTTATCTGTTATGGTCGGATATATAATGACGGAGTTCCAATACAATTGTCGGTTGTAATATTTATATGCTCAGTTCATTTCAGTTTATTCATAATTTTATCATTTCGAAACACAACAAGATTGCGATACAAGATAGGCTACATACTGCACACAATGCGATACACAAGACTCAGCGCAATGAACAGATAGGAAGATGTCGAAACTACAATTTGTGGTCTATCAATCTAACATCCGTCGTGGTCTACCGGTATATACTATTACTGCCCAGCATCATTGTTATTACATATACTGATTGCTGTCTTATTAATTTTATCGATTTTGTTGTATGCGATCTTCGGCGGTTCTTTCTCCGGACTTTTGTGTAAAAGCGCCGTAAGAACGGCTACGTAGATGACGAGATGCCACCAGCTAATTCAGAGACAACATGACCCGCGTTATCTAAATAGATCAAAGGGTTTCAATGAGTTATCCGCCCGTGCAAGTATCGTTCGTCTAATCTTCTGTTGCGATGGTCCTGCAAATTTAGTCATGGAGTTAGCCAGAAGGTATCATATGGCTCATCAAAAATTAGTCGGTCCAAGATTATGACGCAATCGTGGTGACGTACGGAAGCATCAACCATGACTTGTTTCAATTGTTCAGTTCGATCGATTTCACCAGCGTGGTCTACGCAAATATGTCCCCTTGTGTCAGTTGTGTGGTACCAGTGTTGGCCAAGATTGTGGATTGTATGTCGTGACTGTCACTTTTTACTGCTACAGAATGCGAAAACCCGAATCCATGCGATTCAGCCGCATCATGTGAAGAAACTACCACTGGATATTATTGCGAGTGCCTGCAAGGATATACTGGAACCGGCATCACCTGTTCAGGTCAGGTCAATGCATAGTGAACGTGCGATGTCTTGTTTGAGTTTGTATGCCCACATCAATATGATGGACGGGACTTGCCCTAATTATAAGTATTCGATGACTGGTCGACGAATTGATTATGCTCACTTGCTTCAGATAGGGTATTCTGGTTCTGAATACCGCTTGTATGTCCTTGTTAATGCAGTGATTAATTTTTTAACATTACATAAGGCTGGGGTCACCAGACATGAGCATATCCATAATGTTGGCTACAGACTGTAATTCAAATAAAATTGTTACATCAAAAACATGTTCTAATGTGACGTTACACGTTTAGATTGATTTGCTTAACAGATATCGACGAATGTGACTCTTCATCAGCGAACGATTGCGATGTCAATGCTGATTGTACAAACACTGTTGGTTCATACAATTGCCAATGCAAGTCCATGTATCGTGGTAATGGGACGCTTTGTGACTTAGGTAACATAATGTATAGGTTCAGCTACTCATAGTTGACAACTTTGTGTTTTGTACCTATAAAGAAATACTTGCAAAAGAAACAATAAAAGTATATTGTGGTGCTACAATTTTCTGTTAATTTTATATAGGCTATGTGTATGCTTCTCAGTGTCCATGCCTCTTATTTACTTATATCTTATAAAACTGCGTAGCCTACTACTATTGGTGGTTGTCTGTACCTTTTAAATTTCACTTCTGGCGAAAAAAAACGTAGCACTCTAACATTAGATATGCATTCGTTTTCTTCGATGTGTAGGCTAACGCTCGGGTCATGAGATGATTTTAACACTCATATTCGGATTGTGCTTCAAAAAGTTTGGAAACAACTGTTGTCTGGCTTCCCAATTGTGTGGATTTCGTAATGGCTTGTCTTTATGGCTACTTTTTGACAGATGAAACATGTGACGATTCAAATCCGTGTGACTCACACGCGTCATGCAAAAGAACTGCTACTGGATATAGGTGTGCGTGCCTGCAAGGATATACTGGTACTGGTATCACCTGTGCAGGTAAAAAATGCAGTGAATGTGCAACATGTTTTGCGTTTGTATGCCACCAGAAAGTGTGATCCACTGCCCAACGATCAATGTTCAATGACTGAGCACCGAGTATGCCGCTCAAGCTGCCCTACGTTTGCATAATTCTCAATACCAGTTTTATGTATTACTTAGTGTTGACATCTTTTTTTCTAACCAGACGAAAACATAGGTATACTTATACAAACTATCATTACTAACAACTGGACTTGGGAAAACACTGGTTTCGAATAGTTGGGCATATTGCACGCGTGCTTCATTGCTTCTGGCCTATATTTGATAGTGTGGATTTTATATTAGGAACAGGGTTGTAACGACTCGACTTCAGACGCAATGTTTGCTTGAGTCGATATGACTAAACTCAGGTCTTTTTTTTAAAAGGGGAAAATGACTTGACATGATTCGTGTTGTGTATCTGCTGACTTGTGCTCGAGTCACTGCTCATGACTCGAGCAAGTCATATGACTCGAGACATTCTATTTTCAAGTCTTGTTTATCGGGACCAATTCTTGAAAAATAGGCCATGGGTACTGTATTTTATCAGTCTGAATAAACATGTTAAGTATGAGAAAAATGAGTAGGCATATGATTTGAATACGTGGCCCGCGATATCACTTGAAAGTTTCACAAAAGTGAGTTTAACCTGACTCGATAACAAACACTGAACACTATGACTTGGACTCGAGTCTCAGACTCGACCCGTTGCTTCCCGACATGAGCTCAGACTTGACTAGGTGGTGAATTGAAAATGACTCGACTTGACTTGAGTCAAAACTATAAAAGTAAGATTGACATATGACTCGGAATCTTGCGACAGGGTTACAGCCTTGACTAGCGGGTGTTAATAACTTATGAAACTACTAGAAATGACCGTCAGATATGTATATGCTGAAATGTGGGCCACCGGCTGTGCAAAATTATTATCAAGAATAACTGATACAGCTATTAACCTAGCAGTGCTGGCTCTTGATACTATGATTTACCCGGCAGATATCGACGAATGTTCCCTTTCATCCACGAATAATTGCGATGTCAATGCTGATTGTACAAACACTGATGGCTCATACACTTGCGAATGCAAGTTAATGTATCATGGTAATGGGACAATTTGCGAAGGTAACATGGATTTGGTTGTGTGCAGATTTTTTTATATCGTTGAAATCTTTCTGTTTTGCGTACTTTACCTCCCAATAAAGAAATTTATGTATATATTATTATTTAACAAACTTTTTGTTGACAATATTTTGTCTGTGAATATGGTACGAGTTATGAAACAATGCCGAAAAAGGGAAATTAGCCGTACACTTGTGTTTTTCAAGAAACTTCGACCTGCATAGTGATTAAATTGTTCAATCCTGGATGTTTAAGGAATCTCATGTCATCATTTGGTTGATAGTCATGGCAGATCTTACTCCTATCAAATGATCTCGTACAGTTCACTAAAACATTGGTCTCATTATCGGTATGTTAGACCAGTGCTCTTCAACCGGGGTTGTCGTACACCCTAGGGTGTACCAGAATTTGCAAAGGGTGTACCACTCGGATGGGGTGTACACTGTACAGGGGTGTACCAGATCCGAATTACAATGAGCCGATGGCTAGCTATCACAAAGACAGGCTTATGGGTCAGTACAGGTTGACGCACAGGTTAATGAGCAATATGGTACGATGTTATCTCAAGTGTAATACCGCGGTGGTAATACCACCACTATGGTAATACTGTACACCGCTTGATTGTGATGTCATAAGCAAATATTTCTCCTATTCATTTTGCCGTCGGCAATAGACCAATGGTTCCGTTTGGTGTTGGAAAGTATGCAGTCATTTGTCTTTTAGTGATTTTTGAGGAAACCGCCGCGACAGCTCAGAATTCTTGAATTGGTACTTACTAACCGACGTTAATAAATACCGCAATGCACATAAATGAAGTGACGTAGCCACTAGCCAGCCAGGGTCGAAACAGCTTACATGTTGAAATCGAAACCCTTTTGTTTTAAAATGCCGATTTTATGTCCAATATTTCGCCATACATTTGCAATTTAGTATTTTGTTATTAGTGATGCAAATTAGCGACAATAGACTGTGTAAAGCGGCATACGATCTGAGGTTACTGACATCTCTTGCAGCCCATGTGCTACTATCGACTGTGTGTGGTGTGGGGCAGGCCTGATATGCAGTAGGCTGGTGCGCCTGCTATTATCGCTGATCTGAATTACCGCTTCTGCAGCAGTAACTTTTCCTACTCTCTCCCCAATACTGTTACATTCAGGTTGATTATCGTTAGTAATGTCATGCTGTTTTGGGGCTGACACGAAATAAATTCCAATTTGCGTGGCGGGCGGCCTAACTGGCTGCGAATAGACTCTGTGACCAAATACTATTTTATTCAAATCCAAATTTTTTGACGGCAATAACTCCGCTTCTACTGGTTGGAATTGAACCAAATTTGAAGAACATCATTTTTATAGACAACCTAATACTTTCATGGGGTGAACAGAAAAATTTCACATTTTTCGTTATTTATTTTTATATTATAAATAGAAACTTTCTTCTTCCGTAGCCATGCGGCTACTGGTTGGAATTGAACCAAATTTGGTGTGTAGGCTAGGTAACCTAACAATTTTATCAAGTAGCCAGTACGATTTGAGGAAAAAAGTCATTTTTAAAGACCCCTAATGAACAGGGGTGTACGAGTTTTGAGCAAACGTTAAAAGGGTGTACCACGTCGAAAAAGGTTGAAGAGCACTGTGTTAGACGACAATCCTCTCGAATTTAAGATGCGTCTACTGCAAGCTTACCTTTGACTCGGTTTGGATTGATATAAATTTATTACTGTCCCCAAAAGTATTAGTATCCATCCATCAATAAACAATAATTAACCAAAGAACTTGTATTCGGGAGCAGGAGCGGGCTAGGGAACTATCGAAACCTGGTTTCCGGCCCAGGGGGCGTTGTAGAAAAAAAGTTTGGGAAACACTGCTGTAATGCACGCTGTATGGCTACTCCTTCCTATTCCATTATGTGATGGTGATAACGCGTACTTTTGACAGAGAAAACATGCGAGGACACGAATCCGTGTGACCCAAACGCGTCGTGTGATAGAACTGCTACTGGATTTAGGTGTGCTTGTCTGCAAGGACATACCGGTACTGGTATCACCTGTGCAGGTAAAACAATGCAGTTAATGTGCAATGTCTTGTTTTGTGTTTGTATACTAGCAGAAAGTGTTATCCACGGCCAGACGATCAATGCTGAATGACCGAGCAGTGAGCATGCCGCTCATGCTGTCCCATATCAGCCTGATTCTCAATACCGGTTTCATGCCTTTTATTTGCAGTATTTAAATATTGTAACATTCTACTTAGAACGTCAGCATTGGCCCGCCATATTTAAATTCCGTTATCCGGGTCACAGACTCCAAAATTAAGACTTTTCTAGCTACTGGCTCTCCATGTGATTTGTCTAACAGATATTGACGAATGTGCCTCTTCATCAATGAATGATTGCGATGTCAATGCTGATTGTACGAATACTGCCGGCTCATACACTTGCGAATGCAAATCAATGTATCGTGGTAACGGAACAATTTGCGAAGGTAATATGGCATTATTTAGGGTGTAGATTTTACTTTTTAGAGAAATGCATCTAGAACAGTGGTTCTTAACCTTGCCCACAGCGCCCCCCAGGGGGCGCTGGCGACTTTGAAGGGGGGCGGAAGCGCTCAGGGGGCGATATGGGGGGCGCTGGGCTCAGGGGGGCGGTATGGGGGGCGCTGGAGAAAAATGGCTTTGCAGTAGATGATGTGGTGATAGGACTTATCCTTAATGAGTATTCAGGGCAAATTAACACCGAAAACTTCGCTACATATAGCCTTCAAAATACATATAGGTTTGATTGTCCATGGGCGCCTAAATGACTGACACCGAATGTTCCTGTCTTGGCAATCTGAACCCCAGAAGACGAATTCCATCTGGCAGGGAAAAATTATATGTCAGTGAGGAAATACCAATCTGAAATTGGTGCGTCTTTTAGTTTAGTACGATTGGGAGACAGGGATATTCCTATTGGGCGATATCCCCGTTGAACGATTCTATATTTTTTGATATTGCAGACAGGGGGTCAAGAAATAACATCATGCAACGAAGTCATACCAACGGGCTCGCCCGCCCGAACATGTTTAATTATTAGTAACGGGCCCTACAGTTTTCAAGAAACCTCACAATGTTCGCTTCAAGTTTTGATGAGTCTGCGCACACTCAACAACTCACTGTGCTGACCCTTGGATAACAGTGCGTAACGACTAAAAAAAGTTAATAACTTCGGATTTGTTGTGCGCAACGTAGATTTCCTGTACGCAGAGACCGTGTCAGCACTGCGCACGTGAGCAGCTTAGAGGGAACATTGCACCTCACTCAGCTCTACCGGTAAATGTGTTTACATGAGCAGAGAGAGGATAAAAATTGATCTCAATTTACATGCAATTCCCGATGATATTGACCAATTTAATCATTAATTAGTGAAATTTTTCGCGCTTCGCGCGACTAGGCGAGCATAGCTGCCTCAGTAAATGGACACCCAATGTAGATACCTAATAGGCTATCAGCCAATAGCGGACAGCCTAATGGAGGTCTGGGAGTGAAGTCTCCCGGAAGTTTGGTTTATCACCCGATGGGGGCCCTGGACCAACGTTTTTTGTTTGGAGGGGGGCTGACGAAGTGCTGTTACGGCCCTGGTAACGAATAATTGTACCTGCGGGCACGCCCGAATATGTTTAATTATCAATTACGTGCCCTTTATTTTCCTATACAACAGCTCACTCAGCGCTACTGATAATCTAATTACGTGGGCTGAGAGGATAAAAAGTTTATAGCGAGTTATATATGTAATTACCACCTTTCCATTCATGCATTATAGAAAATTTTGGTACCTAGGGCGACCAGGCCACACAAACTTTGCTGACCATCAAAATCACGATATGGGGCTCGTGGGGGCGAAGCCCTCAGAGGTTCAGTTTATCACGCTATGGGTGCGCAAGGCAATCGTTTTTAGGGGGGGTTGACGAAGTGCTATTACGGCCCTCCCTCTTACTCATTGTCTTTATTACATTCCTTACAATATGAAGTTGGGGGGCGCTGGAGCACGATAATTTTTGAAAGGGGGCGCTGGAAGAAAAAAGGTTAAGAACCACTGATCTAGAACATTGGTTGTTAACGGGGGGATCTGTGGACACGTTGGGAGATGCATTGGGGAATTAGGCCTAAAGGCCTAAGGCCCAAAATTATTTTGAAAGCCACAAAAAGTGGAATATTTCCTGGACAGATGCACGGACTCCAATATATTATTCGAGCTTCATGTCCGTGGTCTTTTTGATTTTAATATAATTAGCCAACCATCAGAAGTGATGTTGAAAATGGGGAGGGGGTACGAGAAAGCTCACGGGGTACGAGCGCAGAAAAGGCTAAGAAACACTGATCTAGAAAGAACCAAAGTATCAATGAGAGTTGACGGGTTTTAGGGTCTGACAAAACACAGTAGACTTGTACAAACTATTGTTACTATTAATTACTGTGGGAAAACACATGTTTGAATGGTTCGGCACATTTCAAGTATGCTTTATTGCGACTATATTCAACTGTGTGGGTGTCATGTTGGCAGGTTATGATAACTTTTGAAAATTACCACTTGAAACGACTGGATAGAACCATTACATATGTAAATGCTGAAATGTGGGCCACATTATGTGCAAAATTAATTTCAAGAATAACTGCTCCAGCTACTAACCTACATGTTCTGGCTCTTGATACTGTAATTTTACCTGGCAGATATCGACGAATGTGCCTCTTCATCAATGAATAATTGCGATGTCAATGCTGATTGTACAAACACTGATGGTTCATACACTTGTTCATGCAAGTCCATGTATCGTGGTAATGGGACTATTTGTGAAGGTACCATAGATTTGGCAGTGTGTAACCTTTCTTTTTGTGTAGGTTTACTGCACTGTTTCTTAAACCTTGTGTTGCCAATATTTTGCCTTTCAATGGTCCGAGTCGTGATTACAATTCGCTTTTTCTTCTGTTGTGATGGTCCTACAGATTTGATCAGTACTAAGCGTGAAAGTGTCTTTTGGCTCTGGTCGATCTGTCTAATATTATGATGCAATCGTTATGAAATAAGGGAAATGTCAACTTTGAAGTGTTACAATTGTTCAATCAGATCAGTTCCAGGGTTCTAATGACTCGAGTCATGACTCGGCTCGAGTCACAATTTTTTGGTGACTCGACTTGACTTGAATCATTTTCTCAAAATAAGTATATGACTCGACTCGAGTCAATCTGTGTATTGACTCGATTTGGACTCGAGTCAATGCTCTTGACTCAAAACAAGTCATATGACTCGAGACTCAGACGGCCAAGGCCGACAATTCACTGTCATTTCGAATAGTGAAGTAATCAAACTATTGGGATTTCGTCTATTAGTACCGGTACTTGAAAATGCGACCAGAAACTGCTAAAAGCGAAGAAAATTAGTATTTATTATAAATGCGAACCGTTCGATATCCTCGAACAGAGTTATAAAAAGTGGGTTTAACAAGACTTTAACTGGAAACTGAGCAGTCAACACAATGACTTGAACTCGGACTCGAGCCGTAATACCATGGCTCGGACTCGACCCTCTGCTCACTGACTTGACTCGGTGGTGAATTGAAAATGACTCGACTTGACTCGAGTCTAAACTATAAAAGTGGAATTGACTTGTGACTCGGAGCCATGTGACTTGGTTACAACCCTGCACCCGGCCTACACATATTACATTGCGTGGATGGTGTTAACGGGAACTTTTTACAGAGAAAACGTGCGAGGACATGAATCCGTGTGACTCGAACGCATCATGCGACAGAACTGCCACTGGATTTAGGTGTGCCTGCCTGCAAGGATATACCGGTACTGGCATCACCTGTGCAGGTAAAACCATGCAATATATCTGTAATATTTTGTTATGCGTTAGTATAATAGCAGAAAGTATGATTTCACAAGTCTGCAATGTCATTGTTCAACGACTGAGCAGTGAGTATGTCACTCACGCTGTACCACATCTGCTTGTTTATCTATATTAGTACTGTGCCCTTTAGTTGCCGTGTTTAAATTTTTTACATTCCACTTCAAACGGTTGGATACTGCCGTCAGATTTAAATTCTATTATCCGGGCCGCAGACTGCAAAATTAAGAATGACTTTTCCACCCATTAGTCACCGGTACTCGGTCATGATACTGTAACTCACGTAATAGATATCGACGAATGTGCCTCTTCGTCAATGAACGATTGCGATGTCAATGCTGATTGTACAAACACGGATGGTTCATACACTTGTGAATGCAAGTCCATGTATCGTGGTAACGGGACAATTTGTGAAGGTAACTTGAATTTGATAGTCTGGCAATATGGTCCGAATCGTGAAACAATGCTTGAAAGGGTAAATTAGTCATACGAGTACAATTTGATTTTTCTTTTGTTATCATGGTTCTACAACTTTGATTTGCAGGGATGCGGAAAGTGTCTTGTGGCTCTGGCCGATCTAAAATATTGTAATGCAGTCGTTATGACGTAAGGAAAATTTCAAATTTTACGTGTTTTGATTGTTCGATCATATCAATTCATCGCATGCTTTTTGGCTACAAGTTGTGCTACAATGACAAAAGTGGAAACTAGCTATACACCCATACGATCATATCAATTCCTCCAGTGCAGTGCTTCTCAACCTTTCCGACCTCGCGGACCGGTAAAACTTTAAAACAAACGCTGCAGACCGGCCAACCTTGACAAATCAAAATTTTCACTTAATTCAATTACGGTACATACAACCGGGGTCTACCGTAACTACGACACGATAGTTATCGTAGACCCCGATACAACTCGATTTAATATTGGAAACTTCATACAATGTTGCCTTTTTAACATTGCATATTTATAATTAGCTCTATTGAAGCGTCTGCAAGGCGACGGTCTCGAAGTTATCTTAAATACCACTAGCTTGATTGTGATTTGTCGGTATATCCTTTGAAAGAAATACGACTTTGCTGTTTGCTGCCAAGTGTCGTTAAACTGCAATTGCAGTTTGATCAAAAGTTTCCAATACTTTAGCATAAAACTTGTCCGAAACGAGTTGCATGGTACACTCCCACCAGGGTTGCGTACGACCCAAGTAGATAATGAACTTTCCATTACGACACCATGCAGAAAAACACGTTCCAAACTTTCTAATCAATATAAGATTGAATGTTTTATTTCTATAATTATTGGACAAGTGTCCAACTTCTTGCATTTTGGTATTGAGATATAAAATGCCAATATATATGGTGGACCGTGGACCGGCCTGTGGCTGAGAACCACTGCTCTAGTGCATATATTACGGCTACTCCTATTCCATCGTGTGGTTGGTGTTAGCGTGTACTATTCGTCAGAAAAAACATGTGAGGATGTGAATCCGTGTGACTCGCACGCATCATGCGAAAGAACTACTACTGGATATAGGTGTACGTGCCTGCAAGGATATACTGGTACTGGTATCACCTGTGCAGGTAAGACAATGCTATGAACGTGTAATATCTTGTATTGTGTTTGCATGCCAACAGAAAGTGCGATTCGCGGTGCCCGAATGTCATTGTTCAAGGACTGAGCAAGTGGGCAGTGAGTATGCCACTCATGGTGTCCCAAATCTGCCAGATTCTCAATACCAGTTTGTTGCCTTTTAGTTGCTGTATAACAGTTTTTTTCTGAATTCCACTTCAAACCAGTGTTGAGATCAAATCACCACCTTCGAGTCGCAAGTCATATAGAGTCATTTCACATTTTGACTCGAGTCGAGGCACTCGATTTTTGAAGGTGATTCGAGTCAAGTCACGAAGTCATGTTGAATTTTCGAAGGACAAGGCATGGTTCAAGTCATTGTACTTTGCAAGAAGATTGAAGTACAGATTGAATCACCATTACGGTAATTCAAGTAACGTACATCCACCTAATTATGCCTTTAACTGGGCGTTATGCGCCTCACATGCATGTATAGTGCACATATTCATAGAACTTTCTGTACTACCGGTAACTGTCAGCCAGATAGATGATAGAATATGAAACCTAAAGAAAATTGACATGATGCAATACACATTGCACCTACCCACATTCCATATGATACAATTTAAGCCTGCGCTGATTGTTGACGAGTAATGTAAATATATAAGCTATATCAGTCCGAAATAAATTATATGAGAGGTTCATTACGGTTAGCACTGAACAGTTCATAGAACTGAAATACACTGCTAGAGAAAAAAAGATTACTGTACTAGTATAGCCTACTACAACGTAACCTCCGATCACTTGGTTTGCAGTCAATTTATTTGTTGTACTGACGAAGGATCAGTAAAACCAAGCTTTGCAATTGTTGTGTACGTTGTACAGGTACAGTGACTTCGTCGACACCGATTCCTCAATGAGCGAAGATTGACTCTAAAATTTTGCTTCAAGTCTTCAGACAATCCACATTTTTTAAACGCCGGGTCAAGTCATTTTTGCAAAGTGGCCCGAGACAAGTCACGTCATGACTCAAACGGATGGATAGGGCCGTCAGATTTAAATTCTATTATCTGGGTCGTAGACTTCAAAATTCAGAATGACTTTTCCAGCCATTACCCACCGGTGCTATCTCTTGATACTGCAACTTGCCTAACAGATATCGACGAATGCGCCTCTTCGTTGATGAACAATTGCGATGACAATGCTGATTGTACAAACTCTGACGGTTCATACACTTGTGAATGCAAGTCCATGTATCGTGGCAATGGGACTATTTGTGAAGGTAACTTGAAGTAGAATCAGATGGTCTGTAGATTTCGGTATTTAGTTGACAGTTTAGTGGTTTGCCAACGTTCCACCCTAGAATAGTTCTATAACAGGGTTGCCATCGACATCCATTTCGATCAAAAGTTGAGGACAGCCCATTTGACAAGCTGATGACTAAAAAAGGGTCATCACAATCGACTAGCAGTAATCATTGTTCCCTCTAAGCTGCGCAAATGCGCAGTGCTGACACGGTCTCTGCGCACAGAAAATCCAAGCTGCGCACAAAAAATCCAAAGGAACATTGGCTGTAACTATAGCGATTTCGTTGGTTCAGTACGTGCTGATTAAAAAAAGTCATCGCTTTCCATGAATTAAGACTGAGGACATGTAGTTTTATAAGGCATTATCCTTCAATATATGGACAAATCCTGTGAATAAGGATGGTACGGCAACCCTGTCTGTAAAGAACAATGACAGTTCAGTATTACTGATTGTTGGTATGTCATTCTGCCCTGACAATGTTTATACGAACTGGTATAACTGTCAAAAGAAGTAATTTGTCTTTCCCGTTCCAACAATTTGCTATAATATAGGAGGATTCATTTGTCCAGCACCCTCAAGGTGCCAGAAATCACCAGGTTATTAAGTCAATACATCCGTATTTTCCTGTCGCTGTCCCTAGCAGGAAACTTGCTTGGATATCAGTTCTGCAACCATCACATTGCTATGACCCGGCTAATCTTCCTTCGGAACAAATAACTAACTGCTGATTTCAAAAGTGAATTAACTAACACAGGAATGTAAGGATAAACTACTAAAAATAATCTATATAACACAGGACTGTAAAAAGAAACAAACGAAAAAGATTGATAATTACAAATAATTCATTACCGGTAGTTTACCAGGGCATTTGTTTGACAGTAGATGGTCATGGTTCTAGACTCTCAAATTGAGACGACAATATATTCCACATTCTGACGTCAGTGTACTAAATGTATAGTATTTATTTCTCTTTCATATTTCTGTGGTATGGTTTTCACGATATTATGATGCAATCATGATGACGTTCCAGAAGTGTCAACAGTCTGTTACATGTCTCAATTGTTCAATTAGCGGACACATATTCTGTGACCACTCTGTTTGGGATACCTGTGGATGTGGGCGCCGTGATTGTGAATTTTGTGGCGGCTGCTTGTATTTGCAATATTTTTAACAGATAAAACATGCGAGGATATGAATCCGTGTGACTCACATGCATCATGCGAAAGAACTGCTACTGGATATAGGTGTGCGTGCCTGCAAGGATATACTGGTACTGGTATCACCTGTGCAGGTAACACGATGATGTAGTGAATGTGGGGTGTTCAAAAATGACTTTTTTTCTCAAATTGACTGGCTACTTGATAAAATTGTTAGGTTACCTAATTTAAGCCTACACGCCAAATTTGGTTCAATTCCAGCCAGTAGCTGGATGCCTACCGGAGAAGAAAGTTTCTATTTATTATATAAAAATAAAAAAATAAAAATTTCAAAATTTTCTGTTCACCCCATGAAAGTGCTAGGTTGTCTACAGAAACGATGTTCACCAAATTTGGTTCAATTCCAACCAGTGGAAGCGGTGTTACTTGGATTTGGAAAATTTGCAATATCAATAAAATAGTATTTACCGTGGGCACAACTTTATAATAATTAAAGAATTGGTCACCGTAAATACAATTTTATTGATAATCCAAATTTTTAGACGGCAATAGCTCCACTTCCACTGGTTGGAATTGAGCCAAATTTAGTGGACATTTTTTCTGTAGACAACCTAACACTTTCATGGGGTGAACAGAAAATTTTGAAATTTTATTTTATATAATAAATAGAAACTTTCTTCTCCGGTAGCAATGCAGCTACAGGCTGGAATTGAACCAAATTTGGCGTGTAGGTTTAAATTAGGTAACCTAACAATTTTATGAAGTAGCCAGTGCTATTTGAGAAAGAAAAAGTCATTTTTGAATACCCCTATTGTGCATTGTTCAAAGTCATGTTTTTAGTTTGTATGCCGACAGAAAATATGATTTGATGAGCCTACATCCTCGCCGCCAGATATATATTTTATAATGCGGGCTGCAGGCCGGGCAAGTAGCATCCTGTAAGGGCTCATGATAACCGCAATTTGCGTAACAGATATCGACGAATGTGCCTCTACATCGATGAATGATTGCGATGTCAATGCAGATTGTAAAAACACTGATGGTGCATACACTTGCGAATGCAAGTCGATGTATCGTGGTAATGGGACAATTTGCGAAGGTAAATTACAATTATAATAGGATAGTGTGTAGATTTGGTTATTTGGTTGGAAGCTTTGTGGTTTGTGAATGTATGTCCATAAAATACATCTAATAAAGAAGGATGAAGCATTGCTGATTGTTACATGTGTTCCCCAATGATTGTGGATTCTGTGACGGCAACGGCAACATTTTGACATTGATTGGCTCTGGCCAATCTAAAATTCATCAGTGTAATATTATGATGCAATCGTTATTATGACGTAATAGAAATGTCGACCTTCACTTGTTTCTATTGTGCGATCATATCACTTCCTGACTGTATATGGTATGGCTATGGCTACTCCTATTACATTGTGCGGATGGTGTTAATGGGACTTTTAACAGAGAAAACATGCGAGGACTTGAATCGGTGTGACCCAAACGCATCATGCGAAAGAATTGCTACTGGATTTAGATGCGCGTGCCTGCAAGGATATACCGGTACCGGAATCACCTGTGAGGGTAGGGAAATGCAAAAGAGAATGCAGTTGATTCGCAGTATTTATTCAATGAATGGGCAATGTTTACTCCATGTATCACGCTCGCCACATGAGTAATTGAGTATGATCAACTGTTGTTGTGAAACAGGAGGTACATCTGTCATCGATATAATCTACTATATCGTCAGTATTGTATATGTTTCATCTGGTGGTTAATGTGTGTCATGACAAGCGTAGGTGATAATGAGAATACACCCACCAGAGTTGGATCAATTGTAATTTGTAATGTAATTGAATGTAATTAATTACATATTTCAATGTAATTGTAATTGAAGCATTTTTATTTTGTGTAATTGTAATTGTAATTTGACAAAAATTTTGCTCAATTACAATTTCAATTACATTAAATTGCTATTGAGACCTGACAAGCACAACATAAAATAATTGACTTATAATGCATTCTCTTTAAATGTCGACAAGGAATTTGGTGGATCCATTCGCGGAAGCCCTTGACTGCGCCCTTGCGGGCGAAGTTTTTTATTTTTACCGCTATGCTGGCCTCGGCTGCCATTGTATACAATTATTAGATTACTAACCAACGGATGGATTCGCAACACGTGACTCACGATTGAATACGCCGAGAAGCGAACTGCTGAGCCGGCTAAAAGCAGCAGAATTGATCGTCCCATAGCTAACGATCCTAGCGTCGAAATTTGATATGTATGGTCCTAATCGAAAGCTAGTGTCGCACTGATTCCGCAATAAAAGTATATTTCCAGGCAATGGTACCATCCCAAAATAGTCGTGAAAGTCTGGGAATCGGCATTGTTCTGAACAATCGCTGGGAGTAATTGGTCATTGTTGTGGTCATGCGGCTGCGGCGCTCTCACTTTTCAGAACAGTCGGCCTTAAACGGCTATTTTGGAGCAGTTACATTGCCCTGACGAGATTTTAATTCGTATTTTCGGAATTAGTGCATCAATAGCTTACGATAAAGACCATATGTATCAAATTTGGACGCCTGAATCGCCAGCTCTAGGACTACAAAGTTTGCTGCTTTTAGCCGACTCTGCAGTACGTTTGTCGGTGCATTCATCCGTGACTCGCATCTATCCGTGGGTTGGCAATCTACAATACGATTTCAGATCACGATGCTGCATCGTTACTTCGTCTGGCTAACTAACCAGACCACTGGATATTATATAACGTCTTATCTGACAAGGCACGGTTTTGTTTTCACCCCTCATCCTAATTCCTACGTCCCTCGATAAAAATAATATTATTTCTTCAATTATATACTATATACGCAAATCCAACCAGTGCATGATTATAATACTTTTTCAACGACATACTGCATACTGGAATAGTTCGAAAACGTTTTTCTTTTATTAATTACATGGTATTTGCGTATCATGAATGAAACATGAATATTTGAATTGTTGTTAATTACGACGCTACGGTTGTCAATTTATGATTATTCAATTACATGTAAAACAACAACAATTGTAATTGTAATTGTAATTTGATATTTTTAGGATGGAGTAATTGTAATTGTAATGTAATTGAAACATGCATGAAAGTAATTGTAATTGTAATTGAACTGAAATAATGTAATTGATCCAACTCTGACACCCACAATGATGAACCGATATGGTATTGTGATTCATTCATTTATTTATTTATATATTTATCATTTCAAAACATGATTGGAGTACGGGACAAATCGCCACCTCTGGCATTAATTCAACATGAGAAACATTTAATCCCTGCTCGAAGAGGAAATGACTTTTGTAAACACAAAGGTTGTCGTGGTGCATTGGAAATACAATGCTGTGACTCGTTAAATTGTTTTACTTTCCGGAGGTGAAGATTTTGTTGTTACCTGATGTAATTTGGAGTGTTATTCAGACAACGTACCTTTTTTGTAGTTCATCAAAAAATGTCATTAGCTACAAGTGCTGGTCAGTAACTAGGTAACGAGGTACTAGGAGAGTGAGTACTCAAGTAGCTTTTGCCTACATGTAACACTTACTCAAGGAATCAGGTGTTCAGACCATTTCTGCTTGATGGGTTTTTAGGCAAAGCTACCTTTTTTTTACGCTTTGGATAATGAGTGGAAAGCAGTTCTGGAATATGCTTGCATCAATTTTTGAGTGAAATTCTTATGACAGCTGGAAAAAGAGCCCTTGCCCAACAGTCACTGGATATGTTTTTGAAAATCGCTCAGACTAGTTTTAGTATTAGATTAACTGATAAACGTATAAAACCCAACGACCAAATCCATTTTTCAAGCTACTTGCTTGAGTACTTTCCAGGTCATCATTTTCTACATCTACTAGTAGTTTTTACATGTCCTCGAAATTGCTGCTTTACCAATTGTGCAGACATTCACATTGGTACTCCCACTTCTACTACTGAAGAAGCAGTGCTGTTTGCTGCTGAGATCACTTATCGAAAATCAGCGTTGTAACCAAGTCACAAGGTTCCGAGTCACAAGTCAATCTCACTTTAATAGTTTTGACTTGAGTCAATTCAAGTCATTTTAAATGCACCACCGAGTCAAGTCCAAGTCATCTAGTAGAGGGTCGAGTCCGAGTCATAGTGTTTTGACTCGAGTCCGAGTCTAAGTCAGTATGTTCACTGTTCAGTTTTCAGTTCAATCACTTTTTTCAACTCTGCTCTAGTGATATAAAATGGCTCGCATGTCGCATTCATAATAAAGTAAGATTCCTCAGTCTTATGAGTTTCTGGCACTATTTTCCAATTGTCAAGACTGATAGACGCAATAACAATAATGTGGTAACTTTACCATTCTTCCATAGTTACAATGGAATGGCTGGCGTGTAGGCTTAAATTAGGTAACCTAACAATTTTAGGAAGTAGCCAGTACTATTTGAGAAAGAAAAAGTCTATTGTGCATTGTTCAAAGTCATGTTTTTAGTTTGTATGCCGACAGAAAATATGATTTGATGAGCCTACATCCTCGCCGCCAGATATATATTTTATAATGCGGGCTGCAGGCCGGGCAAATAGCATCCTGTAAGGGCTCATGATAACCGCAATTTGCGTAACAGATATCGACGAATGTGCCTCTTCATCGCTGAATGATTGCGATGTCAATGCAGATTGTAAAAACACTGATGGTGCATACACTTGCGAATGCAAGTCGATGTATCGTGGTAATGGGACAATTTGCGAAGGTAAATTACAATTATAATAGGATAGTGTGTAGATTTGGGTATTTGGTTGGAAGCTTTGTGGTTTGTGAATGTATGTCCATAAAATACATCTTATAAAGAACGATGAAGCATTACTGATTGTTGGCATGTCAATATTGGTACATGTTCTGTGACCACTCAATCTTGTGAGACATGTGTTCGTCGTGATTGTGGATTCTGTGACGGCAACGGCATCATTTTGACATTGATTGGCTCTGGCCAATCTAAAATTCATCAGTGTAATATTAGGCCCCATGGATATACTCAGATATCGCAGATATCGCAGGTATCGCAGATATCGCAGATATCACTACTGTGGATATACTCAGATATCGCAGATATCATTGTGGATATACTCAGATATCGCAGATATCGCAAAAAACCGCAGACATCGAGGTCATATAAAGGTCACGCTTCGTTTAGAGCGCAGATATCACGTCTTAAGCATGTCTAGGTCGATTCAGTGCGCAGATATCAGGTCTGGACCATGCCTGAGGGAATTTTGTGCGCAGATATCAGGTCTGGACCATACCTGGATTCTTTTGGTGCGCAGATATCAGGTCCGGACCATGCCTGGGGGAATTTTGTGCGCAGATATCAGCTCTGGAGCATGTCCGGATACAAATAGTGCGCAGATATCAAGTCTGGACCATACCTGGATTCTTTTGGTGCGCAGATATCATGTCTCTGGACCATACCTGGATTCTTTTGGTACACAGATATCAGCTCCGGAGCATGTCCGATTACAAATAGTGCGCAGATATCAGGTCTAGACCATACCTGGCGCTGTTTCCTGCATAGATATCAGGTCCGCAGCATGTCTGACGCCAAGCGATATGCAGATATCAGACCCGGAGTATGTCTGGATACAAATATTGTGCAGATGTCAGGTTTGAACCCTGTCTGAGCGTATTTCTTTGGTCGATATCAACTCCACATCATGTCTGGATGGAAATGGTCAGGCCTGGTCACTGGTCAGAGCTGACCATAGTAACAAACCACTTACAGTTATTTTTGAGTCCTCAGGCAGATTTTGCCTGCTTGCATCACTTAGGCTACTCTAGTGCAGGGGTGTCAAACTCAAGTTGTTTAGCGGGCCGCATTCAAACCTTCAGAACATAGGGGATTAGGGGTTCTATTCAAGCGACACGTTTATTCGCAAACAATGGAATTTGCAAAAATACAAATATTGCCTGGTTGAATATAGTTACAAACCGCTAAAACAGGGGCTCTTACGACGATATAAGCATATTTCTATGATCCCCTTGTTTCAGTCGTAATCTGGCGTTAACTCTGCGTATGCGTTGGGAGGAATACAAGAGATTTAACTGTAGACGTGGCCGTTGGAATTCGGTTCATTTAAATCGCGATTCGTTTTCCTCTGATGGTCGGGAACCTTTTCAGTCAGAAGTGATACAGTAGTGCGAACGCAGATATTTGAATTACATTTTTGTAACTACTATATTCTCCATATATTCATGCATGCAACGATTTCACATTGGCGTTTTCGCTTCTGTAAATAACTAATTCTAGGTCAATTTTTCCATAAAACTCTGAACTCAGTGTTCTTCATTTTGGCTTCCCGGAATTGCGTGTCAATGTCACCGAATTTTTGCTAATACTGCTAGAGTGAAACCACAAAATAATAGTTAAAATGTGGCCTATGCACATATTTTACCTTTGCTGCATTGAGGGATTATTTAATAGAAGTTTCACGGACTAAAAATCTCAACATTTGTTAGAAATATGCTGGATAATACAAGCATTTTTCCATCAACTCGAAATTTTTTCGCGGGTCCGATAAAATCGTCTGGTCGTATGTCTCACACCCCTGCTCTAGTGGTTATATATCTTTGTACTACATCCAATTCTACTTGAAAAATTTTTAAGGAAATAATAATACTTTTTTACACTTTGGATTTTGTAAAGTAGAGAGTAGTATTGGCACATGTTTCTATCACGTTAAGAATAATTGTCATGATAAATGTTCAAATAGCCTCACACTCCTTGCGAAAAGAGTGTGTATTCACACCCGAAGGGCGGAGAGGAGTGGTACAAGAAAACATAACCTAACTAAGAATTATATAACGGTCATAAATCCTACGTGCCTATACGTGCATACCATTCTACGTTACAATGAGCATGCAGAATTTGGATTAAAATGTTGTAGGCTAGGCTACTGTATTTATACCGCGGTTTAAATCTGAGGTACTTTCAGGTTTTGTGTGTCATGAGTACAGTGTCGTTCAAAAATAACTTTTTTTCCGGATTCCAGTCATTCACTGATTAAATTGTCAGGTTACCATAAAAACCGTTGCACGCCAAATTTGGTTCAATTCTAACAAGTATATAAGCCACCGCAGAGCCAATTAAAATTTTTAATTTGTTAGAAAAAATGTTTTAAAAATTTCATAATTTCCTATCAACCCCCCGAAATTGTTGAATTATCTTCAAAGACGATGCAAAACAAATTTGAATCAATTCCAACTAGTAGAAGCGGAGTTATTTGAGATTTTCGTTGATAATTCTCGGATTAACTACCAATATACACCATTCCCGAAGAATCCGACACGGCTCGGATTTCGTGCTAATGCGTGAGCCGAACAAAGCGCAGATGGTCGGAGTTTCTCATTTAGCTGTTTAAACAGTATTTACCATGTTTGTCGACTAGCCCTACCTGCGTATTCGATTAAGTTGACCGTCGCAACGCTCTATTTGTAGCCGGACATGCTCCGAAGCTAACATCTGCGCATGAAAAAGACGCCAAACCTGATATCTGCGCACTAGTTAGGGCATTATATGTTCAATGCTCATATAGGTGCTGATATCTGCGCACCATTTGTATCCGGACATGCTCCGGAGCTGATATCTGCACACCAAAAGAACTCAGGCATGGTCCAGACCTGATATCTGCACCCTATTTGTATTCGGACATGCTCCGGAGCTGATATCTGCGCACTATTTGTATTCGAACATGCTCCGGAGCTGATATTTGCGCACCAAAAGAGCCCGGGTATGGTCCAGACCTGATATCTGCGCACTATTTGTATTCGGACATGCTCCGGAGCTGATATCTGCGCACCAAAAGAGCCCAGGTATGGTCCAGACCTGATGTCTGCGCACTATTTGTATTCGGACATGCTCCGGAGCTGATATTTGCGCACCAAAAGAGCCCTGGTATGGTCCAGACCTGATATATGCGCACTATTTGTATTCGGACATGCTCCGGAGCTGATATCTGCGCACCAAAAGAGCCCAGGTATGGTCCAGACCTGATATCTGCGCACTGAATCGACCTAGACATGCTTAAGACGTGATATCCGCGCTCTAAACGAAGCGTGACCTTTATATGACCTCGATGTCTGCGGTTTTTTGTGATATCTGCGATATCTGAGTATATCCACAATGATATCTGCGACATCTGCGATATCTGAGTATATCCACACTACTGATATCTGCGATATCTGCGATACCTGCGATATCTGCGATATCTGAGTATATCCACGGGGCCGTAATATTATGATGCAATCGTTATTATGACGTAATAGAAATGTCGACCTTCACTAGTTTCTATTGTGTAATCGTATCACTTCCTGAATGTATATACGGTATGGCTATGGCTACTATAACATTGTGCGGATGGTGTTAATGGGACTTTTAACAGAGAAAACATGCGGGGACTTGAATCCGTGTTACCCAAACGCATCATGCGAAAGAACTGCTACTGGATCTAGGTGCGCGTGCCTGCAAGGATATACCGGTACCGGAATCACCTGTGCAGGTAGGGAAATGTGGTGAACGCGTGATATCTTTTTTTTGGTTTATGTGGCCAAAGAGAATGCAGTTGATTCGCAGTAATTATTCAATGAATGGGCAATGTTCACTCCATGTATCACGCTCACCACATGAGTAATTGAGTATGATCAAGTGTTGTTGTGAAACAGGAGGTACATCTATCGTCGATATAATCTACTATATCGTCAGTATTGTATATGTTTCATCTGGTGGTTAATGTGTGTCATGACAAGCGTAGGTGATAATGAGAATACACCCACAATGATGAACCGATATGGTATTGTGATTCATTCATTTATTTATTTATATATTTATCATTTCAAAACATGATTGGAGTACGGGACAAATCGCCACCTCTGGCATTAATTCAACATGAGAAACATTTAATCCCTGCTCGAAGAGGAAATGACTTTTGTAAACACAAAGGTTGTCGTGGTGCATTGGAAATACAATGCTGTGACTCGTTAAATTGTTTTACTTTCCGGAGGTGAAGATTTTGTTGTTACCTGATGTAATTTGGAGTGTTATTCAAACAACATACCTTTCTTTGTAGTTCATCAAGAATGTCATCAGCTACAAGTGCTGGTTGGCAACTAGGTAACGAGGTACTAGGAGAGTGAGTACTCAAGTAGCTTTTGCCTACATGTAACACTTGCTCAAGGAATTAGGTGTTCAGACCATTTCTGCTTGATGGGTTTTTAGGCAAAGCTACTTTTTTTTTACGCTTTGGATAATGAGTGGAAAGCAGTTCTGGAATATGCTTGCATCACTTTTTGAGTGAAATTCTTATGACAGCTAGAAAAAGAGCCCTTGCCCAACAGTCACTGGATATGTTTTCGAAAATCGCTCCTAGTTTTAGTATTAGATTAACTGATAAACGTATAAAACCCAACGACCAAATCCATTTTTCAAGCTACTTGCTTGAGTATTTTCCAGGTCATCATTTCTACATCTACTAGTAGTTTTTACATGTCCTCGAAATTGCTGCTTTACCAATTGTGCAGACATTCACATTGGTACCTCCACTTCTACTACTGAAGAAGCAGTGCTGTTTGCTGCTGAGATCACTTATCGAAAATCAGCGTTGTAACCAAGTCACAAGGTTCTGAGTCGCAAGTCAATCTCACTTTTATAGTTTTGAGTCCAGTCAATTCGAGTCATTGTCAATGCACCACCGAGTCAAGTCCATGTCATCTAGTAGAGGGCCGAGTCCGAGTCATAGTGTTTTGACTCGAGTCCGAGTCTAAGTCAGTACCGTATGTTCACTGTTCAGTTTTCACTTCAATCACTTTTTTCAACTCTGCTCTAGTGATCTAAAATGGCTCGCATGTCGCATTCATAATGGAGTATGATTCCTCAGTCTTAAGAGTTTCTGGCACTATTTTCCAAGCATCAAGACTGATAGACGCAATACCAATAATGTGGTAACTTTACTTTTCTTCCAAGTTACAATGGAATTTCTGTCATGGCCGTCCTAGTCTCGAGTCATTTGACACATTTGAAAAGACGACTTGAGTCAAGTCGAGTCACCAAGAAATTGCGACTCAAGTCATTACAACCCTGTCAAAAATAAAATCAAAATTATGGAGCGTAGAAACGTCACGTACAAACTCATGGTTCAGTTCGTCTGTCTGTAGTCTGATACTCGGTCCCTTGATATAAGTAGTTATTAAATACTTTTGTCAGATGTCAACGAATGTCAATCAGCAAGTGGCAATGCATGTGATGCTAACGCAGTATGCTCAAACACTGCAGGATCGTACACGTGTACTTGTGAACAACCTTATACCGGTGACGGGAAGGTGTGCTCGATTACCCAGCCTAATGGCAGAGATGGTGAGAGTTTGAAGATAAAGTTCATATACTTATGAAATGAGTTTACAACTCATATAATTCAAGTGGCGCATTTCCTGTTTTGTGTTCTAGCAAATGCGCAATGCACTCTTGATGCAATGGACGTGATATTTTTCGGATTACTAATCTCCATTTCATTCCATATTACACCCATGTCCAATGTCCATCTTTGGCAGTGACTCAAATTCCAAACCCTAATCCAGTTTTGTAAATCCGAATCCAATATGAATCAAACATCCTCACGCCTAGTATCTTCAACTCCAATTCCAAGTTTTGTGTCTTTTCTACTATATTTGGGAAGCTTTCCTGTTAGCATAGCGGCAGAGCGTACACCTCCTCAATTGTTAGGTTGTTGGTTCAAGCCGTCGGTCCGGTCAGGCTATAGCATGTCCTCCGTCTGTTGTAATTTTGGAAGATTTTGCAAGATGCTGGCGTTGAAATATAGGACACTTGTCGCAAAATTACTACTCTATTCTCTTACTTAGTCATTCACGTATCGATTTTGCATAAATCCAACTTTTGATAGCTTGCAACGGATGCCAAACCAATTCGCACTGCTATACAGTAGATGAGTCTGAATATGAATGCCGGTGTAACCGAGGATACAAAATGCAAGACGAAGGCGTATGCACAGGTGGACAATGTTATCTGATTTCTATGTAAGCTTTGTCGCATGTAGAACATTTCTATTTTAGGGTACTGCGTGGAAAACACTGTGAGGATTAGGGATGTTAGCTACTCCTTCAGTGAGAGTTTTGACGGTTCCGTTAGCTTTTCTCGAGAGAAGTGTGAAAATGGTATGTTATCTATGATTCAGCAAACATTTGGTCAGCTTCCGTGCTGTAAACACGGAATATATATGCCTTCATATAATATATATTATATTTCATGTGTAAATATGCCATTGCTTTTGATCCTGTAGGTATATAAGGCGGTTAAAGTAGCCAGCGTTGGTACAGAGGTACAAGTAACAACATATATTTCTGCTCCAACTGCAAGTAGAACTAACGAATTCCATAACATGTCAAACCACTGCAAGTCGAAGTAAAAAATGAAGGATTAATCCTTACTGAAACAAGTAGCTAATGACATTCGGTCGAGGCATCACATATTTTTAGCAATTGAGCGGAATCGCTAGGCGAATCTTCGCGACTAACGGAAAATTATACCAGAAATAGGTTCGATTTTCCAAAACATATTCAGTCACCATGATATAGGGCTATTTTATCTAGTTGTTATGACAAATTCACGTATAAAATTGATGCAAATATATCCCAAAATTACTTCGTAATTGATTAAATCTTCAGTCCTAAAGTAAGAAGTTTGGCCTACGAAATTGTGAAGTAGAAGTTGAATTACCGTAAAAACATACCCACTCGAGCAATGCAACTACGCAACACAAAATTACGTACTGACCACCAGTAGGTATGCGTGGCATTATTAACTACCATTAGTCAATAAACTAGGCACAAACTGTTCAAAGTGACAAATGCAACGTTAATTACATATTTTATCCTGTTTATAAAATAGGACGGTCCAGGGCATCGATCACGTGTATGGCTGAAGAAAACGGGCTCAGGTTCAATCTATCGTTCAGGTTCAATCTATCAACGTTCTACGAAGTATCCTGCAGCGATAACGTCAGCACTATTGCGGCGGAGGTAGAGTGGCATGTTTCCTTCGTCGATGGTCATTGGTCAATCGACCATACTGACACAGCCGCATTTCGGGCATTGGGCATGAGGAAGAAGGCTCTGTCTTAATAGTATTATCAGAAGTGGTTGTAGTGTACAAACATAACCACGGGGGTAAATAGTGAAATTGAGCAGAACATACTCGAGTACGTTGCATTATGTCCTGTGTGTCGCATTGCATATTGTGACTGGATGAGCGAATGGAAACAATGGAACCGCCGATTATGATTGTAGGAATAGGATGTTGTATATTTTGTCCTTGATGTTTTTGCGGCACATACTCCGACTCGTGATATACATACACACGATCTGTGCAAACACATACCATTCATGCTTGATGTGCATATGTGCATATGGACAAGGAAGGTGCAGATATAGCCTTGTAAGGTTCTTCGAGTCTTGCAACAGCACTCTATGCTATCCTGGAAATGTTGAGCGCTAAGTAGGGAATCACAGCAGTTTTACTGATCAGATCTTTGGTTTGACCCGGGCAGGGATTGAACCCATGACCTACAGACCGGGAAGCTGGATGCTCCACTGTTATGCTATCTTGTCGGCTTTATCTAGTGACTATTTCCTAGTAACTATAATGCTGAAGCGTTGTTGCCCATGTCACAACTTCTTTTCCTTCTTGCAGTAATAGTTCCATTAATGTTTCGTCACCTCAGATAAATTGGGACAGCAACTCGAGCAACGAAGTGGAAATAGGAATGTCCCGTTTGACAGTAGCCGTGTCCGCAGGGAGTGGTCTTGGGGACGAGGATCGGACAGCTTTCGTGAATGCGGTTACGGTCGGTGCGGAAACGATCCAAAACAAATCGGATGTTGTGAGTTCAGTTCTGGGGTTTCGTGGAATATATGATGCTCTGCATTATGGTTATGAATGGAATCGCCGAAATTGTAGGAAATTATTTTCCAGCATGATTGCCTTATTGTGCTATTTACAGAGTGTTCTCTACTTTCAATAGTTTTGTCTGGCAAATGTGGTGGGTGCTAATTGTACCACTACACCTTTGAGGAGTAAATAAATCCGTTTTCATAGGGTTACCACTTACCATACGTCCTCCTGTAGGAGGATTTGTCTTCCTTTTTGAGGAAATTGAAAATGTCCGCCTAGGACACCTAAATATCCTCCTTCACAGCTGTTACAGCTAGGGTAACGGACAGGGTCAACTGAAAAAAGGCAGAAAGGACGTGAAATAGGCAATACGGACGTTCGAGCGGGTCATTCGGGAATCTAATGAAAATGATGACCTTTTTTTCCAGTCAACACCACAAAAGTAACGTAAAAAGTGGGTAATTCGGGAGTCGAGTTATGGTGGTAACCTTTTTGTCGGTAAATATTTCAGAATGAGCTACGTTTTCAATTTCGGTCTACTAATTTTCATTGCTTGGTAAAAGTGTCCTCCCTACCCGATTCCAAAATATGGTAACCCTAGTTTTCGTCTGTTCAACAGCTTAATCCTTTTGCGACCCGCGCTACTGTGGATTATAAGCCAAAACCCAATCTTTTATTGCAATATGTGGTGACCGAAGACATGGAGATAACATATATAGATATATATATATACGTATTTTATAAACTGATCATCCTCAATAACCAATTTCTCAAAATTAGGGAAGACAGTGGTGCTGACCATTAGAACGGAACGAAAATTTGAATATGTGAGCAGCGACCTGTTAATAAATAGATTTGCTCATTCTACTTTTGGTTTACTTTATTACTGTGTAAAACTTGCCTTCTTCATGTTCTTTTGTGAAGACACAATCATCAACATAATTTACTGTTATCTCAAACATTTTATTAATTTGGTTGCTTTACTTATCGGCTCATAATTTAATAAATTGTGTCTATAATAAAGATGTTCGACACTCAAACAGTAATACTTTCCTTTTTTATTCCAGCTCACGGAGCAGACACTTCGTCAAATCGTAGTCGCCGCTGACTCGGTTACCAATTCGTTTTCCGACGTGGCGAGTAAGGGCTATCCCAATACGACCAACGTAACTGTGTTGGAGCAAGCGGCGAAGTTACGTCATTCGGTGGAAGTGTTTTCCGCAAAAGCGTCGTTGGCAAAGGCAGTCGTCAATGTGGTGACGCCGAATATAAGAGCGCAGGTATGATTAGATGGGCTCTGCATATGTGTAATTACTGGGGCGATTATTAATCACCTAAAAAACAGATGATTTCGCACTAAATAATCAAAATTTTGACATTTTCGGCGAAATTTTGCGCTAGGGTATTAAAATCAGGCATTGTTGCGCATATCGTTAAATTGTGGTACATTTCTGGTAGGGACTGTCTGTCCTTATGAAGTGATCAAAAGTTCAACAGCAGAAATTGTTTGCAGGCACCATTGGATTTCATTGTATACTGCCGGAGTGCTAGCAATAAACTTTGTGAACAATTTTGACAATTTTTTGACCTAACGCTACAATTTTGACTTTTTTTGCAATGACAGAAAAATTATCGCCCCAGTGATAAAGCATGCCTTATTGACTGTACAAATTCATATGCTGTATTTGTATACATTTAGCGCATTGTATTAGACTGAAGTGTTAATGTTTTTAGACTTATCCCATTTCTAATCGGACAAAATCAGGCAAAACCTACTTACTTTTTGCACTTTGGATTTTGAAATTTAGAAGGTAGTTTTGCATTGAGTTAGAACCACTTGACATGACATAGGCACTGTATCATAGTACCTGAATACATTTTACTATTGGTCGAGTCATCAGTCAAATTGCGTTAGTCGCGATACATCTTGTAATTTCGGAAATAGCCGTCTACTTTCAAAAGCATGTGACCTCTCGATCCAATCTACCTTTTGAAACTACTTCATCGAGTACTTTTTAGAGGTCTCTTTTCTGCTTTCACTCGTAATTGAGTTGAAATCGCCGGCAATACTTCTACTTCTAATTGAGTAGCATCACTGGCGTGGCAGCATGTGCTGCCGGCCATGGCTCTCTTGAAAATGCCGCCCCCCTAGGTAGACCGCATCAAATTTCGACATAGATTGATGTTCAAGTAATCTTGTCAATAGGAATAATTACAAATAATATGCCGCTTCTCAACCTCACCGTCTCGACGTTAATGACGCCAAAAATAATAAAAACAAGAAATAGCGAACGAATGTATTGTACAAATAGAACATCAATGGCCGCCTCAAAGCAAAAGCAGCGATAATATCCTCAAATTCAAGTTTTTGAACGTAGTCTCTTTCTATAGACAGAATGGATGGAGCTGATAGCCGATCATTATTCATGATAGAACTAAATATATAAGACTTAATCAGTTTGAGCTTTGAGAAGCTCCTCACACAGCTCGCAGTTGAAAAACCAATGTTCAGATAAAGTTTCAGACACGAGCATAAATACGGTGTCGAATCAAGTAGCTTTGCATTAAACAACCACTGTAAAACATCAAACATTGTTGCACTACGATCAAACGTGGTTTCACTGCCCCGCACCAGCCTCTTAACCCTTTTAAAATCTCTAGTTGAACAACTTCATATGATTATAACTTAATTTGTGTTCGTCCTAGAGCAGTGGTTCGCAACTTTTTTTTGGACACTCCCCCCTTTAGGATAGTGAAAAATTCCGCGCCCTCGTATCGTCATATTACAAGATCCAACCGGGATGCTAGCAACCCTAACAGATTGTTTGATGGCATGGAAGGTTATGACTGTTGATGAGAGAATTCAAAAATAAGAAACTGGGTCTATATATAGAGAAACACGCGTGAATTGGAGGTAAATCACGCATAGCGCGAAAATAATTCATTTGACCGATTCTTCGCGCCCCCCTTAAGATGCTTTCACGCCCCCCCCCCCCCAACGGGGGCGCGCCCCCCAGGTTGAGAACTCCTGTCCTAGTGGCCTCATATTGGTTTGTACAAAAAGCTAGCAATCTTCTGCTTTATATGATCCCTAATTCGAGGTATAAGGCATGACAATTTTCGCAGCTAACTCCAAAAAGTCCACCTCGTCGTCATAAGTGCTTCTAAAAGCGCTGGTGAATAAATTGTGAATTTGGCTTTGCAGCAGCGCGTGGGAATTCAAAAATCCAATTATATCATTTAAGTGGTGAATGCGGTAAGTGCTTCTAAAAGCGCTGGTGAATAAATTGTGAATTTGGCTTTGCAGCAGCGCGTGGGAATTCAAAAATCCAATTATATCATTTAAGTGGTGAATGCCGGTAAACCTAGTTTCAGCTTCAAGTTTAAATCTGTCCTATGCTTGAAACATGCATCGTCTAAATTCTTCAACAACACTGAGGCCAGCATCTTCTGTTTGTTCGCCAGACATTCTCGTTTTTCTGCGAACTCTCCGAACAATCGGCCGTGACGGCTATTTCGGAGTGATTCCATCGCCATGTTAACATATTAATTCGTGTTTTCGGAATCAGCGCGACACTAGCTTTCGATTGAGACCTGTTTGATTAAATTTTAGCTGACGGGACGCCAGCTATAGGACTACCAAGCACTCTTCTTTTAGCCGACTGTCTACACGCCGCGCGAGATAGTGTAATGATGATGCGTCCGGCTTCTTGATCGGTAGGTTGTGGGCCCGATCCCCGGCCGGGTCAGACCGAAGACTCGAAAACTGGTATCCGCGGTTATCCCGCTAGACGCCCAGCAATCACGGAGGAGAAAAAACGGGGTGCAGACTAGATGACCTTACTATAAAGTCCATATCGCATCTCCGTCGTCAAAGCATCACGATGATGCAGGCATCTCTCTCACTGTGCAGCCTCATTTTGCCGCCCCCTTGGAACCTGCCGCCCCTGGCGCAGAGCCAGAACCGACAGGTGGCCGCTACGCCACTGAGTAGCATTGCTAACTATTTTAATCACCTCTGAAAGAGACAAAATATCTCAAAATATAGATTTCAAACTCTGTATTACACATCTTTTCTACCGATGGCTGTTAAATGTGTTTGAAAAGCATGTTTTACAATAAGTAGGACCAACTATCTTATTTAAAAGTAGAGAGAGAGAGAATCTTTATTGGTCAACCGTTCAAATCAAAAACATACATAGTAAAAATGAAATTGGGCGGAATGTGATATGATAAGCAAGGTATATAAATAGAGGTCTTCTGTAGCCAGGAATAATTTGGAGCACATTACTGAATACTATGTGTGTAATCAAGATTATTCGTGCTAGAATTTTTTGTCGCCATTCTTTTGCTTTAGGTTCAATCCAAGCTCAGCAACACAGCGAAAACGTACAACTACACGTCGCCCACGATGCGCATGCAAGTTCCAAAAGAGGCGTTGGAGCAAGCCCGCGCAAAAGGAGTATCGAACTCCGACCGGCTCGTATTTTTGGAGTACTCGGGGAAGTCGCTCTTTCAAAGCTCCGAGAAGTATTCCCGGGTAACGACGAGGTCCGAACGTTCCGGGGGCTTTAGAAAATTTGTCATGCGCGGTCGTGTTTTAGGTTCTCACTGTGGAGCTGGGAATCGGTTCGAAAATAGTTGGTCTTGAACACAAAGTAGTTTTCAAGACGGAAGACGATATCGCTAATAAACCCGTTCCTGGGAAATATCAGGTGAGTCACAGTACCGACCCATGCAACATCGTATGTTATGCTTGGATTACCAGTTTGAAACAACTCAATTTGTAAGTGTGGCTCTAATTAGTTGTATATAAATATGAGAGGTAAGGCAATTCCTGTTCGAAATTTTAGACTTACATCCAAATCCAGAATTAATTTGTAACTTTGTCAAAAAGATGCATGAAATATGGAAATTATTATAAATTTCATGTCCCGATTCAAATTCTTAGCCAGTTTCAAAATAGTCTTATATCCTGCTTAAAAATTATGTTTCTTTGCATCTCAATCTTTCCACGTACGCTACAGCATAATTTTTAACGCTGCTATGTTGACTCAGATACTCAGATGATTTGTTCAGTTGGGTTCGTAATTAAAATTTCATCAGATAGGAGGGTGTCGAAACGACTTGGAGTAGCCTTTGAGATCAGACACTCACCTGGGCCTAGGCGAGGTAAAGAGGAGGCATGTACAAATTGCACCGTGAATGAAAAGTAAAATATGTTCAATAAAAAATTTAAAGGGATAAGCGACAAAAATGTTATTTTAGTTTGATTTTTTGTTGCAAAAACGATCTCATGTTCGCCTCCAAGATGTGTTGATTGATTAACCCTCTCATCTCTTTGTCTCGGTAAAGTTTTCAGTCCTGCGTCGAACAGCAGGTATTTCAATGTGTCTGCGTATTTCTTTCTAGACCGTTCGAGCGAAAATGCGATGCTGTTATTACGTACCGGAGACATTATCGTTTTCGCAAGAAGGATGTTACTTGATGGGTGACGGTGGTAAGCGGCATTGTGCTTGTGATCACATGACCAGCTTCGCTGCGTTGCTGGTGAGCGTATTTATTTTCATAGCTTGTCTTTTTTGTGTTATCTTCTGTTACTTTTCATTCTGGTGTGCAGGGCTCTTGTTAACATGTTCTTTTATTTAATATCTGTAGGCCACGGAGGGTGTCTGATTGCAGGACTATTCCAAATCCTTTTTTACTCCTTCCTATCTTTTCATTGTACTGCATTCATGTAGTGTTTTGAATTGATGAAAGTAGTGATAAACAGAACTGTACTGAACTTAACTTGATTCGTCACTCTCGATATTGGTAATTTTATTTCCATCAAATCCATGCTAGGATTATTTTGGCATACTTGCATTTTCATCGGTTGACTACGAGGTATTCCGTTGCAAGCATATCCCAAATTAATTATCTACTCTACAAAATCCATAGCGTTCAAAGTAAACAGTTTTGTGTAACAAACTGTTAGGTAGGAGTGTAAGCAGTCTGAACGCATAACCACTAGAGAATAACAACTAGGACAAACCTAATTGAGTACTTGTAATGAGTAGAAGTACCTTGTTATTGACTACCTCTGAGTGTTAGTTCTATAGGTGCTATTCTTATTGTATATTGATATACTGATATATATGCTGGGAGATAAGTTCTAGCAGTGAACACGAGAATCCAAATTCTCTAGGCTTTCGATTTAGACATTCGATCTTTGATACGAAATGTGCCAATTTGCTTCTATTCTGTAACAGGATTACGAAACCGTTGATGACAATGTCGTCCTTTCCACCGTGACGACAGTAGGATGTACCCTATCAGCTGTTGCTTTGGTAGCGGCTCTGCTGATACATCTCAACGGTAGAAGGAACCGAGAACGGAAACATATCAGTCTGTCGATCAATGCCAATATATGTTTCGTGCTGCTTTTGGTGTACCTGGTGTTTTTGATTGGGGTTTCGCAAACCGACCACTATCGCTTGTGTCTCGGAGTCACCGTCGTTCTGCATTATCTGCTGTTGGCGTCTTGGAGTTGGACTACAGTGTATAGTTATTCTATGTTCCACTCTTTGGTTATGGTGAGTGTTGTTTCTTTATACATTGATTGTCCATACTCTCTTTGTAACGTGATGGCCAGTACAGAAATAATTCGCATTTTTGAGTGCCGTATTCAACTCTATTGCTTAGACTTGCACTAATTTCGTTGTTATTGTTTTTATTTCTACTTACACAGTTTCTAACCCCAGAAGATTGCTGTCGCGAATATTTCCTAGTAGTTTTAGTAGTAGGCTACTATATGGAAGAAATTGGGTTATTTCTATGGTTAAAGTCGCACATTTTCAGTTACAGCTGTCTAGTGGTAGCAGCTAGCAGCTATCATGCAGATGGAAATCTATTTGATTTATTGGCCAAAAATGTCAGGCTCTTTGTTCTTTTATAATGTCCATATTTACTTATAGACTCTAGCAAAACTATTGGGGCGTCTGTCGTATTTTTGATTGTATCATTGACTATTTTGATGATCTCCGTTCACAATCAAGTTATTGCCATTGGCAGAATTCAATTTGTTTTTGTTGTATGCAGCTGAATTCGTCCAGAATGGGAAATCATTTTTTCAAAAGATCTGCCGTCTTCGCTTATGGGCTGCCTTTGATTATCGCCGTTGCAACTTTTATCGCCGAATACGTAACTGGAACATCGGCGGAGATTGATAGAAGTGACGGAGGTGAGTTTGAATTTGCAATGATGTATGGCGGCGATGTTGCTATGTATTGTGATTTTATTGTAATGCGCGAAGTTTAAGCAGATTCTGGAATGATGGTTGATCATGGATATATGGCGGCGAACATGTGCTGGCTGTCTGGTGACGCGTTGAAATTCGGATTCATCTTGCCAGCTGGGATTATGCTCCTCGGAAATTATTGCGTGTTCATCTACTTGGTGTTTTTTCTCGTCAGACAACGGATCAAGGTGTCTTCGTGCTATAATGAAGTGACTCTGTAATGACTAGTGAAATCGGCAGATTTACAATACAGATTTAAAGACGTGTTAACCAGTGTTGGGATCAAGTCACTACCTTCAGGTCACGAGTCATTTCGAGTCATTGCACATTTTGACTCGAATCAAGTCGAGTCAATCGATTTTCGAAGGTGACTCGAGTCAAGTCAAGTCACTCGATTTTTGGAGGTGACTCGAGTCAAGTCAAGTCAAGTCACGAGTCAAGTCACAATTCAAGTCAAGTTGCCCTTTCAATGTATGAGGCATGATTACGTCATTGCATTTTACTAGCTGTCTGAAATACAGATTGAGTGGTCTTTGATTCTGAACCGATGAACGGATATAAAGGTAAACATACACACAAGAAGACGCTGTATCGCTCACAAATGCGTAGAACTGTAAAACTACGTAACTAATTGCATAGCCTCAGTTTATAGTTCCCAGCCAAAATAGAGAACGAATTGATAAGATGCAATGCACTGCCTATTTAGGAATTGACATGATACAATTCGAGCCTACGCCAATGGTTGAGGACTACATGAACTAAATTCGAATTCAATTTCAATAAGACAAGAGGTTTGGCTAAGGTAATCACACAGAACAGAAACAGACATTTTGCTATTAAATTACTTCACCATACTAGTTTACGACAACATAAGCTGTAAGCTTCAATAACTTCGTTAGCGGTAAATTTGTTTGTGAGAGAACAATGGAGGCTCAGTAAAACGCACTATCATTGAAAGATTGGTCGCTCTCACGGGCTACACCAGCGTTTTGCGAACAATCTGACCATATGCAAATGAGAGAGATTTTTATCGACACCGATTAGTTGATGACTTGACTTGAAAATCGTTCATTTTGCTCCGAGTCACGAGTCAATCCACATTTCTGATACGCCGAGTCAAGTCAAGTCATTTTAGCTAAGTGACTCGAGTCAAGTCAAGTCATACGAAAAAGGTGACTCGAGTCTGACTCGAGTCATCCCAACACTGGTGTTAACGACATTGTTCCCCCGCTGACAATTTATTTGGAAACAATATAATATCAGTCTTATTAAGCATATTAACTGATAACCGTTCAGAGGTGTTCTCAGTGTCGAGGCTCAATCTCAATCAATCAATCTCACATTTTATTTTTGTAGAACATAAACTAGTGATATGATGTGCCTGCCTCACTTATATGAGTTGAAATGAGCATAAAAATTGGGCGAAATAGAGCCTGTATCACGGTAATTGAATATATTTTGGAAAAATTGTATCGATTTGCTGTGTCGTTGCAAAATCTACTTTTTCACCCTACTTCGGTGCTTTCAGACGTTCATTTCCTAGTTTTACTCAAAGTAGTTTTGATATGTCCCAAAAATTTCTATTTTTAATTGCATAGAGATGTACATTACTTCAACTTCTACTTGAGAGCCGAGGCTTACGATTGAACCAACTCTGTATCTAAATTATGCTTATTCCAATGGTCTACTTCTCCACAATGATGAAAGTACGTTGCAACTCGCCCCCAATGCCACATTAAAGAATTCAGTATATGCTGATTTATCGTATTTTGGTTTCACTCGCAGATCAAGGACAAGACTTCACGAAAGACCTCTTCTCGCGAACTTTGTGCTTCTGTATCAATGGCGACTACACTCGGCTTGACTTGGATATTTGGCTACCTGATGCTCATCAGCACTGATCACATTTATCGCAACACCATGGCCTGGTTATTTACGATCACAACCATTGTACAGGTGTGTGGAAATGTACAGATAATGTTTCGTATTAATGGATTCGAGCAAACTGACTGGAAATATACCTCATTCTACCTAATTGCAAGTCTTGCAAAACCGAGCCATACGAATTCTCTGTCGGAAATCTAGATATGAAAATTGTAATAGCATGTATCGTAGCGTTAGAATATTGAAAGTGGAAGACATTTTCAAATTTGAGGTAATGAAATTTATGCATAGCTATCATCAGGGTGAACTGCCACTATATTTTGGTAATCTGTTCAAGATACCTTCAGATACCCACCAACATCATACCAGATTTTCTTCTAACTTGTCTCTGTCTGTGCAACACCACTCTACCAGTCTAGTACAAAATTCGATCAGTTTTATTGGTGTCAATGTTTGGAATAGGCTGCCACCTAATCTCCGCAATTTAGACTCTTGTGCTTTTAAAAAACAATGTTTTCATTCTCTTATCTCTAACTACCACTGAATTGTATTTGCATTGTATTTCAAATTGGTCCATGATACTGTGTCTTATTTTTCCTTTCGTTCGTTAGTTTATTTTAATTTCATTTTTTATTCATTAGTTATAGACTGTGAAAATTGCTCCTGTCCCGGGTGGCTCGGCTCTGAAGACTATGTCATATCGAGCCTCCCGTCTACCTTGCATGTCACATTTCACTGTTACATTTGCGTAGTGTTATGTTGATATGTAATGTATACAAATAAAGATTCTCTCTCGCTCTCTCTCTCTACATATACCATATTCTCCACCTGTTGTAACATGCTACTGACCAGAGACAGAGCGAGAGAGAATCGTGCAAATCAATAACATACATTACAAAAATGCAATTCAGTGAAATATGTGATAGCCGACAGGGGCTTAATAAAGCCGGGCCACCCGGGCTTACTACAGTAGTAGTTACACTCAAAACTTACATTCACTTACAATAATACAAATGTAGACAAAACAAACCAAAAACACATCATGGGAATAAAAGAGTAAGCATTGCATGAAGTGATATATTTTATCAACGGAAATCAAGATGAATCAAGATTTAGTTTTTACAAGCTTCCGTTTCTTGGTTATCAGGGCATCTTGCTGTTCGTGTTTTCAATCATTCACGGAGCGGCACTTCGGGACCGATTGTACACCTCGTTTAAAAACAGCTTTTCGACAATCCCATCCATGAGGAAGAGGGTACGATATAGAGACGGTGATGGGCGTCAATAACTGTCCCGGTGTAGTTATAAGTGTTTTGCTTTTCCAGACCTTACGGAATACCAAGAAAAACGTGACTACAGTCTCGACGAAAGACGATTACAGCACGAGCTCTTCAAGGAATAGCGACACTAACCTGGAAAATCACTGTTACGTTAACTCGAATAGTTCTCTCACACTTGGTAGCACCGATGGTTGTGACGATTCGACAATTTAGTAGACACGAGCATGTTTTATGTATAAAACATCGTTATTATATCTAATATTATGCATATTTATATTTTCAAGACCACATTTCTTATTTTAACATATTCTAGTCGAATTATAAAGTGAAAGAGGATCGTATTAATAGTTTTTTATCCTGCTTTAGTGGTGTAAACCAGGGGTGGCCTACGGGGCGCCCGCAAGAGCCAGGTCGCCTGTAAGGACCAGATTAGTCACCCTTCGTGGCGGTAGCAAATATTATAATGAGAGCTTTGGATGTCGAAGTGGAGAAGGGTTCCATGTGAACAACAGTTGTACATGGGTCGGTCCAACCCAAGGAAAGTGCGAATGCAGTGTTTGAATGGGGCTTGCCCCAAAGAGTCCGAGGGTTTCAGTAAATATTCCCAAACCTCGACTCGGAGATTGGTACTTTGGCGTCCTGTGCGGGTCGTGGAAACCCTACCCAGTGCTCATCCTGTGAGAGTGAAGAAATTCAACGCGCACGGGTTAACGGTGAGAGCAACTTATAGCCCTTCGCATCATAATCAGTACCCAAGAAGTAGCTCTTGTTTCCAAATAGGTTGGTGAACTCAGGTGTAAATTGACAACAGAATACAACCTACACGTTGCTAACCTGTTATTGTGTTTGGTATCCGTCGAAAGTTAGAAAGGTTTCGAACAGTAATGATTAGTAAAGCCAGTGAATGAAAGTCCAACTTTTACAGTGGCGAAGATTAGACGGGTAGGAGATAATATCTTATCACGAGTAGTGTGACTTTTCACGGTCAGGCTAAAGATGAGGTATTCTCAAGAATGCTCGTGATCGAAAGGGAATTCTAATATACACATCCTTGAAAAGCTACCATACCCTTACATTACTAAATGTACTGTGTGATGTATTTGTGCAAGGTTAGTTGGTCACTCAATTAAAAGTTATGAAGCGCTTTGGCAGAGTCTTTCCGTCGGGATTTTTTAGGTGCTGTTTGGTATGGCGTTATTATGGAGTTGTTACAGTCATAATGCGATAATGATGATGTAAATCAGGGCCGGCCAACCCCTGGCCCGCGGGCCACATGTGGCCCGCGAGAAGGTTTTGAGTGGCCCGAGAGGTAATTTCAGAAATTTCTAATGTTATCCAAAATGGATTTCACAGATTGGGAACTTGTGAGGCCAACCAAAAATTTGATTAGTCTGGCCGCAACACTTGAGATGTCATGACAAAAATATCAGTTTCGACGCATTGGCAGATCAATGAGCCAGTCACATATTGGTAGATCTTCGTACAATACAATGAAGCAGAATAATTTGCGATAGATTTATCAAAAGTAAATACTTTCTACACGCTTCGTGCAACATGTTGTCACTCGATTTCTTGCTTTTAAGAACGCATAGCCTAATGTATCAGATTGAATCGAACTATATTCGTGATTACGAGACAGAGTGTCGTTCAACCTATGCGACTTTGCGTTTGCACTCGCAGAAAGACCGTCGACTATGAAACCTATCTAGGCACAAAATGATGGACGTATATATGTTGGTCGAAACTTTCGATATCGATATGTCCAGACGCCGATAGCCCAGTCCTTGCAAACTGAGCCCAGCGATATACAGCAGGCCCGCAATATAGTCAGGTGACAATATTATTTACTTGAACTTCTAAAAATTTTCGCGCTTCGCGCGGCTATTGGCCCGCGCAACAGTCCGTCAATCGAATGTGGCCCTTTGGCTGAAAAGGTTGGCCAGCCCTGATGTAAATCTATATTACAATCACTGAGATGTAAAGACTGTGGTTATAGTACGAATAGCAATCTCAACCGCTGTCGACGAAGCCTAGAAACATACAAAAGACTCAGCATCACTACATATCAGTGGTATGTCATTATTATTGTGTTACACATGAATGCATATGGTAACTAAGCAACCGCTCACAACTCACCGCGCAGGCGACAGCTTCCAAGGCGCAAATCTGCGAGATTTTTGTAGTACGAATGGTCTGTATCTAAAAAGATGCAGAGAAATAAAGATAAGATCCGGGATACCACACCAAGCATTCCATATGCTGGAAAGGTTTTCGATCTAGGTGGATCTGCGAGTGAATGTATTCATCCATCAGGGCCGGAGGTTGGTGCTTTACTTGTGAGCGGTGGCGAATGCCGATCGATTAGGATAGTGTTGTTTCGCGCCTGCAAGGTCGTTCTTACGGCTTGAGGTTTTTCTAGGGCCCTCATCGTCACCTTATTCGCATAAGTAGTGTGTTACAAAATCCTAGAACAAAAGTGGGCCATGCTAAAGGGCACCGGTAAGTCGGCAACCAAGGAATCCGTCATGATTCTATGCCGTGCCGTGGTACAAGTGCTATATATGCTGGGGAATGCTGAAATTTTTAAAAGATTTATTTTATTTCTTCTGTCGGCTTCTTGCGTGTGACTTAGGTGTTTTTGTGCTCAACTTTTCAGCCTATTAATTGATTCATTGAAACTGCATAAATAAGTTCCCATTTTAAGATAGGCTACATAAGAGGTTTAAATGTTGATATTTGGTTATTGCTTTCAATTGTATTTCAGCCGAAGGTTCCCGAAATTGTCAATAAATTTACCAACACCGATGCTGGAAGACCCAGCTGTGGACTGGCCCGAGTTCACCATGGAAAAGCCAACGATGCTGACGAAGCTTCGAAATATTACCATGGAGTTACCACAGCTGGCTCATTGAAGGTACTGTAATACTTCTTTTGTATTCCAGTTTCATTGATTTGCAAATCGCGCGTGGTGGGTGTCTGATTTCGAAGGCTACTCCAAGTCGTTTCGACACCTTCCTACCTTTCATTGTATCGCAATCTTGTGGTAAATTGAAATGATAAAAATTTTAGCAATAAATTGAATTGAAATTGAATTGAACATACATAAGAATGCTACGATTCCAATATTATTACTAATTTTCTTTTATTTCATTAACAGCAAATGGCAAAACTATAAATTTTCAGTCCTGCATTTGTATTGAATTATTAAAATAGTGTGAAGGCAGATTCCCATCCTGCAGATCTCACAAAAGAAAAAATACAGTGTTGAGACATTCATTCAGACAATGATAACGAAAGTGTCAGCCCACCAACTCTATTTTAGATCAACCGGCAGTGATCAAGACTGTATAAGTGTACAGATTTTGGCCTTGAAACTGAACGATCTTGCTTGCTTGCATATCTTACACTCATCAAAATTGCACAAAACTCACAGTGGTTTTCTAGATTGACTTAAAGTCATAGAATAGTGCGTTGTGTGTCCCTAACAAACCCCCGGACACAGTTTGAGAAACGAAGAAAATTTAATCAATCTTATTTGCTTGAAATTCAGTAGATTGCAAAAGTCAGACAACATATCAATTCACAATTCCTTTCTATTGCAGGCTTCTGATCTCGTGAGTCCCGCACCTAAAACGCGCTTTCAATCGCGTATGGATGATAAGAAAGAATCTCTCTATGAGAGCTATATCAATAAACCCCTTGGTAAATCAAGGGACAACACACCATTTATGGCTGCGGACATTGATCGATTGACTACTACGTTTGGAGTGAGAACATTAAAAGGTAGGAACACTCCTCGTAACACCGGCTATTTCTTTTGTATCTGCAGCAAATTTTTAATTGCCGCAAAATGCGAATAGTAGCCTACATTTTAAGGAATCCATTTCTGGACTGTGAATCATGTGGATCTATATGGTATTCTGCTGTTATTCATTGCAATCAGACAGCTAAAAATTAGAATCTTTCTGATGTTTGCTGACGATTACCCATCCAACGTGTCCAACATAAAAACTTGATTTTACTTTATAGAATAAAACATATTATGTTGCATCAGATGAAGTTGCCGGTGAGGTTGTAAATCCGCCGAAGAGTCGCGCTACCGTGGATGAAGAATCTAAAATTGCACACGAGTTGTATACCATCAGTCACAATGATTATCATGTGGGTGAAACGTACGACAGGAGGTAAAGCAACCTTATCTTGGAATGGTCTGTACAACCCCACTTTATCTTGTGTTGTCTAAGGAATTTATAGTTTTTTGAAATATGTGTTTTCAATCGCCTGATTCTGTCAAGCTACTTTATTTTCTATCATTCATAATATGTTGGTTGGAAGTTTAATATTTTGATGTAAACTGCTGCGAATGCTGTTTGATTGTTGACGGTCAATATTCAACACGTTTTAATGGGATCCTGAATGTACCATTATCCATTGTACCTTTGTTTGAGATATCATTTATGATTCTCTTATTGAGGGTGGGATATTTTGTAAACAATGATAACACTGCCGCGTTTAAGGTGTAAAAATGGGTCGTAGGGTATCTTGTGCAGAGGTGGTCAGTAACAAAGTACTTTTTTGCCAACTTGCACTACTTTGTCAGTTGGTTACGTTTTTTCACTTCTACTTCAGTTTGTCTTGGGCAAAATTATTTACTTTTTTTGGAAATTTGTAAAGTTGACAATAGTTTTTGCGTATGTTTGCATCTCCTTTGTGAGTGAAATTTTCGCTTCAACTGGGCAGTAGAGTCCTGTATTATGGCAACTGGATATTCCTTTGAAAATTGCATATGTTAATAGTGTTATTTGCCATTTTGTGTTAGCCGCGAATATGCACCTTTCATCCTGCAATCCCAAGAATATACACATCTGTTTATCTGCTAAACGTTGTGGCCTCACTACCCAATCTACTCTTTGAAATTAATTACTCGAGTATTTTTAGACCTATTTGTGCTTGAAGTAGTTATGTATATCGCTTATAATTGAGTAGAAATTTACAGCATTACTTGAGCTTCTACTTGGTCACCGACACTAGCTACTTTGACCACCTCTGATCTTGCACCATCCTGAAGTGATCATATGGTAGTAAAATATTACTGATACTGTTGAGCTATGTCTACTGCTGTGTGGGTTTCCATATTCATCTTACTATTGCGAATGCAAGTCTTCTGAAATAGACATTTACGCGCAGGTACGACTGGTCGCGAATCGCACGAGAGTCGACATTCGGAGTTGAAACGCCTCATTTCAATGATGGACGTCTCACAAAGTCATCACTGAATTGGTTGCACGACAAGCAAGCGTATGATATATAACTTATATTCAATAACGGTTTGGTTATGATCACCACTGGTATAGGCATAGGCATATTGTAGGTGTACTATCGGGTAAGGTTTTGAAGAATAAACACATTTCATTGTTATGTTCATTTTGTCAATGAATTTCCACCTAGTCATTTGGAATTGCTTGGGAATCAATTATATCTTCTTAAAATCATTCTCATTATAAAAAAATTATATTCTTCATTATTTCTGACTTCATTTGTCATATGTAAAAATTTGTATCAAACCTTGGAAAATATCAGTCCGTAGTTAACGACTGATTTCCTCATAAACAATTATCACACGCTATGCTTGAGATCTGGTGATGCCAGATCGGAAAGGGCATGGAATTGGGGTTGCCCTATTTCGTATTTGGATTTTGACTGCTAGCCGACCTGTTTCATTATTGCTGGGAAACTCATTCACAAATTAAATTCTTGCCCAAATGAAGTAATATCCATTTTGGAGAGGATATTTATCAAATTTCAGCTTCAAAATTCAAATATTGAAACTTGAATATTTCTTGTAGGGAAAGAGGGGCAAAGATTGTCTCAAAACGCGTCGACGATTTTCGGGAAAGGAATCACCCTCAACTGGGAAAAGTCCATGATCCGTAAGCGATGAAATTATTGTTCTGACCAGCCCGAATACAATTGGTTCTAAAATATTTTCAGAATTGCGGACACCCTGAAGGTGCCGAGTGACCACACTTTCGGTATCCTACTTCGGCCCGACGAGTACGGAGCTGGGGACTTGCTTCACGGTCGTTCTCCGGATACCTATTTGAGGGGCCGCGACAGGGAGAGGGGCGTAATGCATGCAATACGACAACATTTGAAAAAAGCTAACTATCACAATTTCGACAATCTCGCGGCTGCTTTCAAGCATTATGATACGGTTAGTTATAATTTCTTTACGAGTGTCGCCCGTGTTTGCCATTATATGAATTATTAATCCAAATCGGATTATCCAAAAGTAGCATATATTGGTAACACTGACAGAAGCCATTTGAGATGTGATTTTTCATTATAACCTCCAAAAAGCAATCCCTTGACCTAAACCCCTGTGGTCTTTTCAAGTTTGTCCCTATCAATGAATTTTAACTTGAACAGTGGACTATGTAGTTACCATGTAAACAGATGCTGATAAAACTCCCAACGTAAGAATTTATCCACATTTTTCTTCGTAGAGCCTCCTCGCAATCTGCTATGAAGGATTTCATTTTCATTTTATCGCAACTCCTAAAAGCTCAGTTTCAAAACTTTAAATTGAGTCGTACTGGAATATGTATTTGTGCTGTGGGAATAACACTTTTGCCTGTTTCAAGATATATGTGTCATACAACTGTGGGCAGAGAAATATTCCTAATGCCATTCAGTCGAATTCACTTAGAGCTTTTTTGTACTTACCCTTACCAGGTGATAGATGAATAATGACACTCCAAATAGGTAGAATCTTCCAAAATATTTTCAGTTACCGTGCTACAGGGCCTGTTTCACACAGCTCTCCCGACAATTTCCCTCACAAAATTGATGCAGACTATCCCAAAACTACTTTCTACACTTTTCAAATTTTAAAAAGTAAGGGATTTTGTCGAAAAAACGGTTCAAGTGCAAGTGGAAGTATGCTAAAAGCACAACGAATTGAGTAAGTGGTGCAAATTAGCAAAACTGACTTGTGTACTCTGAAAAGTAGAAGTACTTTATTACTGACCACCTCTGACCATGGTCCGGTAATCTCAACTGTAGACCAGCCCGAATCAGGGTTGTGATGACTCGACTCGAGTCGCCATTTTTATATGACTCGGCTTGACTCGAGTCATTTTTTCAAATGCGTTCAATGACTCGACTTGACTGGCGTTAATTTTTGTATTGACTCGAGTCATTGTGCGTAACAACCAAGTCATATGACTCGAGACTAGTAAGGCCCAGTCAGATATTTCATTGTAACTTTGAAGAATGGTAAAGTTGCCACATAATTGGTATTTCGTCCCCCAGTCCTGATACTTGGAAAATGGCCAAAAACTGTTATTATATTTTGAATGCGAGCCATTCTACATCACTCAAGCAGAGTTGAAAAAAGTGGGTTGAACTCAAAACTGAACGGTGACCATAATAACTTGGACTCGAGTCAAAACACTGTGACTCGGACTAGATTCTTTTCGCTGACTTGGACTTGGACTTGACTCGGTGGTGCATTGAAAATGACTTGCCTTGACTCGAGTCAAAACTATAAAAGTGAGATTGACTTGTGACTCGGTTACAACCCTGGCACGGATCACGACCAACAGCCTAAGAGACTCGATTTCAATTTCAACAGAAAAAAGACGGCTTCATCGATGGCGAAGAATTGAGGACCGTGTGCTGGCAGTTGAACGTCCCGATTGAGGATGAAATGCTGTATCTTCTGATGTCGTATTGCGGCGGAGAGGAAGGCGGCATCGATTACGTCAAATTCGCAAACTTCTTGAACTGGAAGGACAAGATGCCGATCGTTTTCTCGGCGACGCAAGTCAAAACAGCAATGGACAACTCGTCAGGTAGCTGTTGATGCATTAGTGGCAGAGTATGGTAGGGAGTGGTTCTCAATCGCCAATCCGCGCCAACTTTATGGCCGGTTCCATAATTTTCATTTTTAATCTCGATATTCGACGAAATTTGATGGAACATTTTAGATATATTTGACAACACATCATAATCTAACAAACATTAAAGCCGCATATATTTCAAAAGAAACGCAACAGTCATTAATCGAGCTGGTGATTTAACATTACGCCTCGGCAGTGAACTAGATCATGTGTAATGTAGGAAAACAGTGCTAATCTAATGAGTTAACGGCGCATATGTGGCCTGGCATCATGCTAAAACATACCATGCTATGTCACTTATGTGGTTGTTGAGACTGTGACATTCTGGGAAAATTATATCCAAAATGACGAAGGATCACTTGAATATGTGATCAGCTGAACTTATTCATCACTCATCCACTTGATCATTGACACCAGCCGAATATATTCTCTCGCTTGTCTGTACTTCGATCACAGTCGAAATCGTGAGCACTCGATATTTGTGATAAGGAGTAGTTTTCGTCATTAAGTAGCCTATTCCTCGGTATATGCTATCTAGGCTCCTTATCACAATATGTTCAGTAGGGGTCTTCAAAAATGACTTTTTTTCTCAAATCGTACTGGCTACTTGATAAAATTGTTAGGTTACCTAATTTAGGCCTACACAACAAATTTGGTTCAATTCCAACCAATAGCCGCATTGCTACAGGAAAAGAAAGTTTCTATTTATTATATTAAAATAAATAGCAAAAAAATTGAAATTTTTCTGTTCACCTCAAGAAAGTGTTAGGTTGTGTATAGAAACGATGTTCACCAAATTTGGTTCAATTCCAACCAGTGGAAGAGGAGTTATTGCCGTCGAAAAATTTGGATTTGAATAAAATAGTATTTACGGTGGGCACCACTATAATAAATAATTAAAGAATTGGTCACCGTAAATACTATTTTATTCATAATCCAAATTTTTCGACGGCCATAACTCCGTTTCCACTGGTTGGAATTGAACCAAATTTGGTGTGTAGGCCTAAATTAGGTAACCTAACAATTTTATCAAGTAGCCAGTACGATTTGAGAAAAAAAAATTTTGAAGAGCCCTGATGTTCTGGTTCTTGATGCTATTTCCTTAGAATATGCCCTTGCAAGACTTGCGTAAGTGCAATACATGGAAGCTTCCGATTCTCAAAACGGCTTTTGTTTTTCAGGCCAACCTCCTGAAACACCTACGCTGAAGAAGCAAATCGACAAGGCCATAACCGATCACAAAACATCGTCCTCTCTGATTGGCGCGGGATCGACAGGTCCCATGAGGAATTTCCAATATCGAACATACGGCGTTCCTACTGTCAGGGCGGACCTACCAGCGCCCCATTTAAGGTACATGTCCGCATGGTCACTGCACAAAATAGCCCCCGTATCGTGGTAAATAAATATGAATTTGAAGATTACACATGTTTGCAGTGTCATCGGTCGTTTTGCGTTAGTCACGATGCCAATTACATCTTGCCATTTCAAAAGCAGCCACATACGATTAACTGCTAAACGCATGCGACCCTTCGATCAAGGATATTTGTTGAAATTTCCTTATCGAGTACTATTCCAACCTTTCATGTTCTGCTTCCACTTGAAGTAGTTTTGAGATGTCCTAGAAATCACTACGTTTACTTGTAATTGAGTAGAAAGGTACGGTGTTACTTTTACTTCTACTGGAGTAATACTGCTGACTACTCTGAGTCTCTGACCATCTCTGATTCATGGTAACTTGGCCAGCTCCGGGTGGAGTGAAATTGACATCAATACGTATTTTAAGATCGGTTTAGGCTGCATTCGTTATGTCACTGGGTAACAGAAAAGTCTCCTCATTGATATCGACCGTACTATACTAATGCGTGTATTGTGGCGAGATGGCGTAGGGGTATAGGCCTAATCGACAGCTGCAACACCAATGGGTGGAGGGTTCGAGTCCGACTGAGGTCGACTCCAGAACTCCTACCTAAGTGTTGGAGGTTTATCTAGGCTCCTCCTCGCCATATCATTCGTGTAAGCGGTGTTTTGTAAAAGCCTAAAAGTGGGCCGTGCTACAAGTCGGCAGCTACGGAATGAAGAAAATTGGCCTGGTGTAAATGACCATAGCAGTCGATAAACACCATGAACATCACAAACAAACAAACTAACGCGTGTAATGTGCGTATTTCGTTACATACCAGACGTGTCAGCGACCGTACGAACTACGGAGATGAATCCGATGCGTACGGCCTCGTCAATCCGTCCATATACTCGCAACGAGGCGTTTACGAAACAGACTTCTTCATGTCACGAACAAAAGATGAGGTAACAGTCAATTTCTTGTACATACCCGACCCGTGTGCTAGCTGAGCTAGTCAAAAGATGCACCAGCGGTGTCTACACTCTGATGTTGAATTTCGTGATATTGTTGTTTTGCTGACGTCATCACTGCATCATATATCGGTCCATGCGGCGATTCGACATGCGACAATTGGGCATGCGTCACATGGGCATGTGGGTTAAATAACGGGTTGGGGTTAGATTTAGTGATGTGTTAGGGCTATGGTGGAGGTTAGGAGATATATAAGGGTAAATTTCAGGGTGGTGTTTGTGGTTAGGGTTAGTTTTGCGGTTATAAAGTTACGTGCTCAAGTGACGCATGCGAAAGTGTCTCATGCTCAACTGCCGTTTTCCATTGTGCCCCATGCTCATATGTCGGGCTATGAGCCCATCACAGGGCGAAAGTTTAATATGTACAAGATACATTTTATGCGACCACAAAGAAAATGGTCCCAGCAGTCATATACCACATTAAAGATAACATGGTATTTTGTTAACGCACTTATTCCATTGCCATTTGTGTGCTTGTTACAAGTCGATCACATCCTGAATAATTACAGATAACATTCGAATCGTTGTGCACGGCCATAATCGTGGAGGTTATGCTTGGACGATTCGTAGATTTGCAGTTTATCCCGAGAGTTTAACTGGTTTAGTGGGCAGGAGATATTTAATTTCTTCATCAACTGTGCTATCAGGAATTTGGGTGGAATCCAAGCGTGAGATCGCGATTCGTGTCGGTAACTGTTGTATATTAGCTTATTCTTCCTGTTTTCCCCGGATAAACCATGGAGAAAAGCCTTATTTTAGTTTTAAAATTATAATTTTGACAATGTAACGCCATCTGTTCTGGTTGCTCCACAATCTTTAGTACACACACATACACCCTAGTGTCAATTTCGCATGCGCCCATGCCTACCGTCTTCACCAATGTTCATTCAGATGAAGAGGATATTACAAAGTATCGGCGTTGAGATGAGTCCCGACACGTTCGAGAACATCTGGAAAATAGCCGAGGAAAAAGATCCGCAAGGCAACAGAGAGGTAGCCGCTGTATTCTTGCGTTTAAGCAATTCCAATTCTGCGAATGGCTGTAATCAAGCGGTTTCGCCAACCCCGCATTGGTATGCAGGAATTTCAAAGCTACTTGCCGTAAAGGCGATTGCACAACCGCGCAAAACAGTCGAACAGCCGAATTGATTGATTACCTCGATTTCAAGCTCGTATTTACCCATGTTTCAATTCCAGTTCGCAGTTTTAACAGCGTCGTAAGCCGCGACTAACTGTCCGAGTCTATTCACCACAAATCGGTTAGATATGTGCGAATATTAAAATACAATATGTGGGATATGGGATAACGTCGCTGTGCAGCAACTGTACCCAGACGTTAATAAAACCACTCGTGCAATGATCAGATTTGGTGGCCTAAAGTAGCACGAATTTGTGAGATGTAAAGCTGTAGGATTTGGACGATGGAAATAATATTCGTATGTTTTGTTTCTCTCTCTATATATGTTAGCTTCCTAAACAGTTTTCCCTGTGTTGATGTTTATCACCATATATTCGTTTATGATCGAGATAGCGTAGTGTTATATTCCTTAGCTGCAGCACCAATGGGTTGCGGGTTCGAGTCCAGCCGAGGTCGAATTCATAATTCCGACCTAAGCGTTGAAGGTTTGTATATGCCCCTCTCGCCATCTAATCCGCGCAAGTGGTGTCTTTAAATCACAAGAAGTGGGCCGTGTTACAAGTCGTCAGATCAGAAATCATATATAGCGTATATCGATCTGGTTTATATGAACGTTATGGTATAAAAACACCATAAATGCTATAACCAATATCACCATTCAATCATCGTTTCTGTTATGTTTATCCGCTCACAATGTACAATGCGATGGACAGGACAAAATGCGACCATGCAAGATGTCGAAACGACCAAGCACACTCAATGCAGTATATAACAACTACACAAACGCGTCGAATAGTCGTAATCAACTTTTAAAACATTCACCACTCAAGTCCTAATCCGGCTCGCAATAATAATAACTCAGAATTCGATCCTTCCATATTGTTCGAACGCTGTCTATTTCGCTCGCTTGCTTGAATATATCACGGCATCTCTGTTTACACACAACAACGCACTTTTTTTCGTTCGTCGCACCGTAACCGTGCGGTATTGACGCGTATGGCACAATATACAGAGGTGCCTAAATGCGACTATCGAGAGTGAGTTTATGATTAATAATTCTATTCTTTCAAAAACACCTCAAGATCGCGACACAAAGGAAAGATAGAACGGTGTCGACCAATGTTCCCTCTAAGCTGCGCACGTGCGCAAACGCGCAGTGCTGACACGGTCACTGCGCACAGAAAATCTATGTTGCGCACAAAAAATGCGAAGTGATGACTTTTTTTAGTCGTTAGGCACTGTTGTCCAAGGATCTGCGCAGTGAGTTGGTGAGCGTGCGCAGACTCGTCAAAAATTGGAGGGAACATTGGACTGTCGACACAACTTGTAGTCGAATCAATGCGGGCCGCGACTGCTTATTGATGCAGCCCCAACAGTGCACATTTCAAATCAATTTCAGGAATACAATTTTCTCGCACAATCGACGCAGGCTCAACAATGCAGCCGACGGATGTAATATTGTCCACTAAATTCAAAAATTGTCAAATTAGTCAATTTTCCTACTCAAGTAGAAGTAGAAGTCGCCGTGAATGTCTACTCAATAACATGTAGACGTGCCAAAACCACTTCAAGTAGATATAGAAAATTAAAGATTGGAAGATTTCTCGAGTAAGTAGTTTCAAAAAGTGCATTTGGTCAATGAGTCGCATACTTTTTCCGGTTTATCGGAGGTTATTAATTCCGGCATTGGCGGCTGCGTCGTCATCATTGGTATATTAGCAATTTTATCAGCTCAATACACCACAAAATGGAATACAATGAAAAGATAGGAAGGTGTCGAAGCGACTTGGAGTAGTCTATGGAATCAGACACCCACCTTGGCGTAGGCCGTGTAAAGAGGAGGCATGCACACTGAATGAAAATTAAATAAGATAGTATACGATAAAAGCAAGCAAAAAGAAATAGAATGGCATGTCATGGAAGGCGAGATCGATAGGCCAGTCGTGGTCCGGTGATCTTGAGAATGGATTAGTAATCATTTAGTAGTAATTGCTTGTATTTCGACTAACGGAAAACGACACGACAAAGCTGACTGACATTCAAAACTCCGAATCGAATCTAATACCCAAGGTCTTGCTCGTACATCTTGGAAATCGTAACGTCGATATTTAGTGAATAATGTCCAACTCTGAAGCTTGTAAAATTCTTGACCGGCAATAAAACGAACAGCATGCTAGCACCACCTGTAAAAGGCTGTAATTGCGCGGGGAGTTATGAATCTTAGAATGCACTCTTCGCAATATCAGCATTTGGAAAATGTTTACGAAAGTGTAATCACAACCGCCTTGGAAAAAGTTAGGTCACCCCTGCTGAATGAAATCGTAATATATATATCGCGATTCTCGATGCTTCCCACAATCTCTCGCTGGGTGATGACGTAATTCACGCCAACGCGTAACCACAAAGCAGTCTTCTTTATAGCGCGTTTCCTTTCTCTTTAATACACTGTGATTCAATCGATCGCCTTTTGTCTTAATCACATGATCCCTTGTTCGTATCAGGTGTCGGTGGAAGTCTTTCGCAACGTGCTGGACGACATCCAGGCCCAGGTCATCACCGCTGGCTGAGACGAGACGCAAGACTCTGTATTCTTGTCTGTGTGACAATGTGAAATGTTGCTAACAAACGTATTAGAAAATTTTTTTACACAAAATCGCGTGTTTGTCTACTTTACTATGAGTGAACGAGAGACGTATAATAGGGAGAAAAATGTTCGCCGACAGACTTCATAGTTGGAACGTGACGTCACAAAAGCGGCGGTGTCAGATTGTTTGAAATATAGAATTTTGTAGGGTGTTATTAGGCCACGCTTCATGCATCGGTTCGAAAGAATCGTTCATTGTCAACGATCGATGTGCAAACCAGACTATTTATTCTATCGATTTCTGCCAGGTGACTCGCATTTTCACTTGGATGCATATGTAGGAGCAATATGTAGTTAGAATTGACTTCGAAGATTTTAATTTGTTCTTGCTTGGTTATGGTCACACTTACATAATTTTGAAAGCGCCAGAAAAGTACGACTGTCGTTCCAGCGTTGCGGTAAGTCATCCGGATTCTTTCCCAATCCACTTCCCTAATCCACTTCCAATACTCATCCGCTATAAAACTATAGCATCGGCCGGGACCCACGATAACTTATCCTACACCCCGCAGAAACGCTGAATGTACCGAGTGTAAAATCGTGTCCATACGGCTCGTTCAAACCCAGAATGGTAATAGATAATCCGGATCAATTCCAGCGACTCGGCGCATCATATTTAGGAATTGAAATATAAATGAATATATTTTCCTTTCCTCCCATCATGCCCACATACTTCACGCTTATAAATTTGGATTTCGTAGTGAGGGTGATGCGTTGAATTAGTGGGTTAAATGATAACCCACAATGCGAGTATTGACAACACCTCACACATAGTTTGTGATGATGTCGAGGTATGGATTATCATCAGTAACTGTAAACGTGATTACATACGTTATAGCAAGCATCAATTTGATAAGTTACTACACCTAAAAGTTGTTGACGGAACACTGTTCGTAAATGAGACAATTGGTCGCGAAAGACAGCGTCGGTAATGTATTCGCATTTCTCATAGTGGCGAAACCCCGTCAATAGGTTTCAACAAAGAATAATACGACAACGGCGCGACGATGTCAGTGGGCGAGAATGTTTTGGTTTACAGGCCTCAACGAGCTGGCTAGTAATGCTATACACCTGAAAATTGTTTCGCGAACCTACTCGCCGTTCCGCTTGATAGTCGCTTTGTCAAAAGTATTTCGCGTTATAAGAGTCCATTACAGTTTCGCGCGAGTTGAGAGGGGTAACTGCGTCTGAATTTGACAGCCGATGAGTTCCGTAAATAGGCCTGTATTTATTGTGATCCGTTAAAATATGCGATTGCTGATAAACAGAGTAAGATGTGTATTTGATCCTTATAACGTTCCGCTGTGGTTCCGGTCATTTCGAGACATCTTCGCAAGTTTCATTTAGCCAGGATGAAACAGGCCACACCCAACAGGTTGTTATTAAGTTCTGCTTTGTAATATAAAAAGCGGGAACTGGCGCTAACGTTCTAGATTACGATCAGTACTAGGGAGTAGGCCTATTATACTACCCATTATAATTTATCAGCGGCGATAGAGAATAATAGGCTTTTCCAGCTTTATTATCGTAGATTAAAGGATGTTCAAATGAAAACGATTAGGGAGCAACTATGGACTGACACGTGACACTCCTGAGCTTAGCACATTCTAGATGAGATAAATGATGCTGTCCAATAGCAGACTTGCAAGCAGTATCTTGAACACATATCATAGGGTGTTGACAGACTGTGGGGATTGGGTTTGAGCAGTATCTTGCTGCGGTTTTCTGATTTCCTGTGGAAAATACAATTAAATTCCTTGCTGTAAACCAAGAGTTCCCAATCTTTTTATTACACCGTGGACCTTTAAATTATGACATATAATAGGAAAGGTTAATTTAATTAACAAACTGGTTTATCCACTACCGATAGTCAGACCGATAAAATAATATAAATACAATGCACAATAAATATGATAGTACATTAAGTAGTTGCTCAGTTAATGTAATGCTGATGCTTATTTATGCCATATCTTAATTGTTGGTTTTCTGATGGAAAGAGTCAGTCGCTAGTCATATTGAATATCCAAGACGCCGACCGCGCTGCTTCGTCTTCAGAAATAATGGCATGACCATTTCATTAAGCTTAGGCTACGGTTTGCTTAGTTTTGCCCAAAACATGCTCAAACAATCGTTCTGAAAGCTCAAGTAGTTTGCCATCTCATCTCGCAGCTTGAATTTAAATTTATTTCTTTTTTCATTGGAAAATAGAAATGATGATTTTTAATTGTTTCACGCCCCCACGAAAAAGGCTAATGGCCAACTGGTTGAGAAACCCCTGATGTAAACACCGAGTTGTGACCTAGCTTTTGACTATCACATCAGAGTCTGTTTAAAAGCTTTTAGTGACTAAATCAACTACATGAAGGTATTGTTTCGTGCTTTTCCGAACTTGTGAGCCCGAAAGACTTGTTTCGTGTTCAATGCTCCCATATCGACCTGGTATATCGCATTTTGTCGAATTGTTATAAAATCTCAGTATTGCTACAACATCACAAGCAACCAGCACGGTGAAATACCGTGGATGTATTTCCTCCCTTTGTATGTCAAACGGTATCTTATCATATTAGTCATGGCATATTTATCTATCTGCGTTTATAGGCCAGTAAAGAGCCTCGCTTGGTCCCGGGCCTACCTGACCGTGCTAGTTACGCTCAGAAGTAACCAATCGTTTCGCGTCGACGAGAGTGGCCGTTCTCATTTTCATTTGTGTGCCTTGGAGTCTACCTTTATCAAAATACGCCAACTAAGTTTGTGCCAACAGAAGGAGTTCGTGTGCCCTCTAAAAACAGTACATTGAGCTTAAGCGATCTCTTCGCCCCGATTATTTTAAAGTTCATGCCGGTGACGTCATATTTGGTGATACGATTGTTGATATACAATGTTCTTTCCAATTCTCTACTATAGTTGCTGACGATTACCGCTGACGAGTGTCAGCCGAAAATATTCGGGTTCATTGCAGTGTGAATATATATATTCAATTGTGTATTGAAGTTATGTACCTCCAAGAAGCTCTTCTAATTGTTACAACAAAGCCAGTTAGTAGGCTAACAACACACAAAGTGAAGTCAATGAACCTACAATGCAACAGCAGCAATTACGTCATGAAAATTTTCATTATCAATCGACCGGTGCTGTAGTGTGAATAGTTGAAAAGATCTCACCTTGTCACTGTGATTTAATAATAAGATTTTTTTGTATTTTTCACTTGTAAATGCTGTAAGCCTCAGTCGGGCAATATTTATGTTTTATAAAATGTCATGACTGAGTAATTCGTAAATATGACAAGCTACAGTTCAACTATCATGTTATGACTGCAACATCACTATATAACCTAAACCTATGTGTTTATAACCTAAAATGTTGTTTCAACCAATTCGTTGCAGTTTCAGACGGATACGGAATTCCTTTGATCTTTCCTCAGTATAATCTACCGCCTCCCAGGAAACACACACGTAATTTATTCTTCAAATCTGTGCAGAGAGAATTGCTTTATTTCGAAGTTATTGTTTCCGTTTGAAGTGAGGGAATTATTTTCAGTAGACATGAGGATATCATTACATCTCGTCGCTATTTGCTTCGCATCCGTATCAAGTGAGATTTCTCCTTATTTGACTTATCAGTATCTAATGGCACAAGAATATATATCCATCAGGGCCCTGGAATGGTTGCCGCTCTAGCTTAACCTACATCCTGTATTCGTATATTGTTTCATGTCTGCCTGACGTGCGTCCTACAATATATAATCAAGTATTGCAATCAATATTATCCATTCGCAAACACCATATGCGTTCCTTCGCCACAGTCGTATTCATGGGAGGAAACAATAGGATTACAACTATATTACTTCACTTTTGGATGTTTCTTATGGAATACAAACAATTTTCATCTAGTTTTTGTACGTGCATGAGGTTTCAAAGACCTAGTCTAGTTTTAGTAAAATCATACTTTGTACTGGCTTATTCGACGATGATGTAAACGGGTAGATTTTGATCCCAAATGAACTAGATACACTCTCAATCTGGTGATATCATCAATGTGCTGACATTTACTCGCACATATGTTATGATGAGCGACAGAAACTCAGTATAGTGCGACAACTCATATAGACGCCTTTCATCCTCGAGTCGTATGTGCCATACTGACCAATTGACCATGAAAACCATGTATAAATTCAGAGGTGCATGATCAATATAGTAATCAGTTGAGGTAAAAGTTATGCCGTAATCTACTCTCAAGCACAACTGCAAATATATTGGTTTCCAAAGCCGGAGCCGGCTGAAACCGCTCCGTTATCGGGGGAAATACGAATGGGTCGAAAGGCATTGGTTAAGCAAGTAGCCTGACAAAAATTGAAAATTTACGAGATGCATCTCTCCATGATGGTAGTATTGGTATGAATAGGTGGAATCGACTCCATATTATGTGTTATTTTCACCAAGGTTATGATGACTTTATTCATAAAACGAGGGATAGAAATTTCACCCAAAACTATATTTTCTACTACAAAAGTTTAAGAAGTAAAAGAACAGTGTCTTCCAGAACTGTAGAATTAAAAGTGGAAGACCTAAGACCTCAGAAAATGATAGCACCCGAACAAAAGTAGGCTACCGGGAAAAGTAGGAAGTATATACTTTATTCCTAATACATATACATATTGATTCAAACGCCACCAAACAACATTCTGTCGACCACAAAACCACGACGAAATTATTCGACTGCGATGACGTCATTGTTTTGTTCTCATATTCCTGATAGTGTAGGGTTGCCATACGTCCGGAATTTCCCGGACATGTCCGGAATTTCACTGTTCAAAGTAGCGTCCGGGAGGAATTTCTAAAATATGTCAAATGCCAGAATTTTGAAGACTGGACGTTGGCTCATAATTTTTCCGTAAATCAGCATAAAAACAATATTCTGGGGGAATGTATTTATGCTGATGCATGATATTTTTCTTCGAATTGCGCGCGATTTAATATCACATTTATTGATTTTAATATGGAGACTACCACCCTCGCAAGAACTGCAATAAAAGATAAATAAAAACAACCTTCATTTATTGGAATAAGCCTAATTGTAATTGTAATGTAATTATAAGAGAACGGTATATGGTACATTCTTAGAGATCGTTAAGGCTGCTTAAATGCTTTATTCAAAGATAGTGGTTCCAAACGGGGGGGGGGGGGGGGTGTCGTTTGCATTTATTCTAGGGTTTACGAATATGTTGAACGTAATCAGCTTCCAAAATAGCCCGACCGCTCAGGTCTAGGTTTACCTTTACTCAGGGCCGAAACAGCACTTCGTCACCCCCCCCCCCAAAAAAAATAAATAAACAGCAATACGATGGTCTTGGGCCCCCATAGGGTGATAAACCAAACTTCTTCACCTCGCTGTGATTGGAGGCGTCAACCAATATGGGAAAAGGCTGTAGGCTACACCAAGTTCAGACAAAATCATTTTTGAGTGTATGGAGCAAGATCTCCAGTAACAAAGCTTGTAGTCTTGGTCCTGGCCGAAGCAAACTCCTTGCGATGTGGAATCGTCGGTGAGGAATGATTGCTGGTTTTTGTCAGCATGGAATGCCCTAGGTATCCTCAGCAGCAGCTGACACACTTCTTGTGTTTTGGGGTATCAATATAAGTTGAAATAGCGGTGTTTTTCATATGGCCTCCAGGTCAATGTCACAATTGCAGATATTGCAACACAGATACCAGAGGAAAATGATCGAAGTTCTGTAGTTGTTAAAAATAAGACAAAATAAGGACGCAAGTCGAAAACAAGGACATTTCTTAGAAATAAGGACAGTTGAGTTTTCTAAGACGTGGCTCTTCAAAATAAGGACAAATCTTAGAAATAAGGACGGTATGGCAACCCTGCCTATGATAGTGTAAAATCAATTGTCCGTTTGCACGTCCCGATCAGAAAAAAATTGCATTCGATTTTCGTTTAGCTGTGGCGCTGGCTGAATTGAGAATAGGAAGTTGCTCTTCACAATGGTACTATCTGGAGAAAGCACATTGCGATTCCAAGTTCGTGCTTGAAATGTTAGAATCAGAGCAGCCGCTATCGAATTGTGGGTGAGTTGAGTAATGAGTATATATATTCTATCTACGTATCCCACCTAAATGATGGTAATAACAAAATATCAATGAAGATGCAATCAACCTGTAATGCTGTTTCAATCCGTTCTTTTCTTTCTAAGTCACGCACTCCGTAACAGGTCAAGTGTGACCAAAATAGAACGCGGCTCGCAAATAATGAGAGTTGAGCTCAGTGAGAACCCTCGAATTTGTACACTCCGGAGTCGGCAAACTGTATGTAGTCAACAACTCTTTTGAGCTTTGCTATCATGTTATTCCTGTTATAGTTGACTCTACCAAATGGGCCTAGTTGTTTACCATGCATGTCCCGACGAACTTTCGATGTATAACGAAGTTACTCTATTCGAAATTCATTTGAGATTGGAAAGATAGATTAATTAATCAATCGGATATACAAAGTTACAAACGCATGAGCAAATCAATGCTGCATTGCATATAGCTAAACTGTCTGTTAACTGGGACAGGATGTACATTGTACATATGTATATTAAAAAGATCATACCCCTCTCCGCGTTAACGAACGTGTTCGTATTAGATGTAGGCGGAAAGCAGTTTTATTCTGATCCTGCAGCAATATGTAGTGTAGGAATGCTGATCCTGATTTCGAAACTTTACATGCAATATCCGTATCCAAGAAAATTCTGCCCACGGCTATTGTAGGTGTAGCACTAGCAGGGATAAACAGGTGGAGCTAGATGTGTAGCCTGCAGATTAAACTATATCGCTCGAGAAATATTTCTGAAATTAACACGACAATGCAATTCACTAGGGCATAGCTGCGAAGTAGAGTGATTATAATCATTACAGAAGGACGCGTTCGCATACTTGCGCAATGAACGTGTGACTGAGCGTGAGCATAACAACAACGCACCAGAGTAATGTACATGTACATTCTTGGCAAAGTCTTCATGAAAGCATATACAGTGACCTCATTGATAAAATTGCGCCTATTGAGCTTGCAGTACCTGTGCTAGTAACAAACCGCTGCACAAAATGTTTAGGATGAAGATGCATAGAACACGCTGGCGCTCCACGTCGTGGCTGCGATAGTAGGCTATATTTGGCGATTTTGCAACATCGCCAACGTCTGACGTGACAGAAACTTGAAAACCCTACTTCAAAATAGAATTATGTCCTGAACCAGATGGAGGTATAGGGTGAAAAATCGAAATCCTGATTTGATCCCGTTTGCACCAAAAAAGATCTTTTAATCCTGATGGATTCGTGTTCTGTAATCCTGATCCAGCGCACAACTAGTCTGTACTGTGTTGTTTATGTCTGACTGCAGGGATTCTCATTTCTCACCCTCGGCTCCAGCTCCCCCCAGCGGGTGATTTGGATTTTGAAGGGGGAAACACTCAGTGGGCGACAACGAGGGGCCTCAGAGGGCGATATCGGGGGCGCTGAAGAGAAATGGCGTCGCAGTAGATGTTGTAATTGTTCTCATAGGGACATATGGTTATTGATTATACAGTACCGAGCGAGATAGTGTAATGGTTATGCGTCCGGCTTCTCGATCGGTAGGCCGTGGGTTCGGTCCCCGGGCGGTTCATACCAGCTAGGCGCTCAGCAATCACGGATAGCACGGTGAAGGAAAAACGGGGGCGCAGACTAGATGACCTCACGGCCGGATCGCAACTCCGTCGTCGAAGCATCTCGATGGTGCAGGCGAAAAAGAATATCATATCTCTCTCTCTCGGTAGAACAATAGTTCCATACATCCCTGAGTTCTCGTTGACAATTTACGTTGACAGAATTTGTCAAATCTCGAAATTTCTTTATAATCTTCATCCTTTTGTTAATTTTTTTATCAAATCAATACACCACAAAATTGCGATATAATGAAAAGATAGGAGGGTGCCGAAGCGACTTGGAGTAGTCTTTTATTCAGACACCTACCTTAGCACACTGGATTTAGGAAAAGATAACATAAAAGGGGGCGACAAATATGAATGGTGCATGTGCCGTTAATTAGTCCAGTAGTCATTGGATGTTTCCAAGTGAAGGCTCAACCCGAAAAGACCGACCGGACTTCGACCTCTTACCGATGGTACTTAGTACAGTTCTTATGGGGGACGCCAGACCACAACATTTTCTGAAAAGGGGCGCTGGAAGAAAAAGGGTTAAGAACCACTGGTTTATTGTATAGCGATAGTATAGACAGAAAAAAAACAGGCGGCAACAATGAGGATACAGGCAAAATACGCACGCACACTGCACTGCAGTATTCAGTCTCTACACGATTCGACTGTACCTAATAATAATAAATTTAATTATTACCAAATGCATGAACATTATAGAAGGAATGTCCGGGCATCAGCGTTAATGTGAATATAAGAGGTTATTAAGTAAGTACCTGATGCCATCGGCGAGCGTCAGTATATGTAGCCTTTGGATAAAAAATTGTGAGTGTATAAGCTGTTCGGCACAGTAACGTTTCTTCCCGGCTCAAACGATGTAACGAATTTCCCTTCATCACATGAAATAGTTAAAACAATTAGGAACTTCAATACAGCTCCGTACTCCCATGAAAGTATTCCCACTGTATGAAAAAATACACGAGGAAAGGTTGTTCCGACAGAAATGTTGGGTTTGCCATGCTGATCAATCAAATATGTCATTGCCTCACTAGGTGAGTCATGTACATCCTCATATGAAGAGGATACGGCATTTTCATCCATAATTACTATCAAAATCCCTTCTAATGCAGGTGTATGTTCTATACAAGGTAGTATGCTTATACCAATTATTTTGAATGGTATTGGAGCGGTACAATAATAAACGATATGTCGATGTAGTAGGAATGAATATATGCTGCCTTGACAGAGTGCAGAGTAGACTCTTGAATTGTTGCATTGTTTTTAAAGCGCTAGTTGGCTGTACAATGAAATTATGTCCATCATAACAACATCAACAATACAGTCCGGATAGCCAGTAGCCTGACCTTACCAACTCAGCATAAGCAAGGCCGGCAGCAAATCACCAGCTTAATTCCCTCAACGTAGCCTACCAGCATGACGGCACAAGTCAGTAGGGGTCTCAGCTTTCCCGTGGCCACTTACTGGCCACAAATTTTTTTGTGGCCGGCCACGAATATCTCGTGGCCGGCCATGAAAATGCGTTGTCTCGTGGCCGGCCACAGTGAATTTCATAACCGGCCATACGAATTCATCGTGGCCGGCCACGAGTTCATGGCCAGTTCGTGATTTTGGCACATCTAGTTGGCTGAAAATCCGCCCTTTGCATCCAATTTGACAATACTCGAGTAGATCTTCTTCATTTGCAATACCAACTTGCTGGCGTCAAGGTTTGTATAGACGACTTCCACTATTATCGCACGTACTCAAGGTACATTACCACTTTATTGAGTAGTTCAGAGATGGGTTCAAAATTTGCACGGCTTTACACGTGTTTACCTTCTGTGTTTGTTGTAGAAATGAATTTAATTACCACTGACTATTGAAAAAGTACTCTGGGGCGGTGCGTTGTAAACTAACACCGAAACATATGTTCCTTGAACTTCTTAGAATCAAGATAAATACTTGATAGAGTAATGTATGAGCGTACATCTTATTGCTCAGTCAGACAAACGTCTTTACATTAAAACTGGTGCCCACGCAGCTTCCACGCCAGGCGATCAACGCAATGGGATTGCGTGGAAAGATAAAACCGTGGTGCAGACTCGATAGCCTTGCAGTTTCTTCGCATCTCCATCGCCCAAGCCCATTAGTGATGCAAACGTAGATAATCTGACTCCCTGCCCCTCCTTCCTTTTCTACGTCAAGAAACCGTCATATTTTGCTACAAAAAGTTTGTTTATTCCGTTACCAATTTCACAAAATCTGAAGCAATTGAACATATGATTACAATTATTCACAATTCATATACAAGTAGTTGAATGCAATGTGTCCAATACATGCTTTTCACAGAAAACACCCAGGGGCACGAGAGATCAGATGCACTTTACACGGCGATAAGTATTGGCACTGCATTCAAATGTCGAATTATAATGAACGATTGGGACTTGTCTTTGTCATCAAGATTGTTCCCTGAACATTGATTGGGGAAACATTCCATTGTTCCCTGCATCAACCACAAATATATCATGCCTATTGGTCAATTCGCAGGCTTGGCATGAGCATTCTTTCATCGATCGACGGCGCTGCATTTGATGTCGCATCGATCGATGGTGCTGCATTAGATGTCGCAAAGTATCTGGGGTTATTTATTATTATAACAGTATTTTAATTATATAGCAGGCACATTTACGTCCTATGCCCACCACATCGGTTAGCAGCTTGATCTAACAACGACATGCGATACAAAACGATCCTTGCACCCAAGTAGGCCTAATCAATAAGTATCCTTTGGCATACACGGCATCGTTAGTGACTGCGACATGCATCTCATTCGTACAATATTTGTTTCAACCTGGAAGAACGGCACCTAGGTGGATATACATACAAATTATATGGGATCGGAAACGTGACCAAAATCAAATTTCTGGGAACAAAGCCCCACATTTTACCAATATTAGGAGTAGGTTAGGCTACATCATTGCCTCTATTCTACATATATAGCACATCTGCAGTGTGTCAAGTTCAAGTGCTGCTACAGCATAGAAATATTCATAGATTCATCGACACAATTCTCATCGTCCAACAATATGAGTGCAGCTCCATTGATTTTGAGGATCTCGAACGTCGTATGTAGGCCTATTGTATAGCAGTACGATAATCAAATATGTATATAACCGTATATCTCGGACTCATCATAGACATGATACAGAAAGGAAGGGTTGTATCAGCCTGACATTATCCAATTCACAGCTATTCAGCTATACGAAAGATAACAAACTATGGAATTGTTTGCAACTACAAGTCCTTGGAAAGACATTTTCGATAGGGGGAAGCACCGGCCACAGTGAGCTGCGAGCTGCTCTGTGGCCGGCCACAGAATGTTATATGGATTTCACAGCTTTTCTGGAACTTGAAAGAGTATTTTCCACATATTCTTGGTTCTTTGATTCCCTAATTGATTCGTTCGGGTACTTTTATTACGGTATTTAGTATTGAAAACAAGAAAACAGGTGAAATGACCGCATATTGACCGATCCAGTATCTCGATGAAACATATAGATTATGTATTCAAGGAGGTATATAGTCGAGTCTACTTGAGCGTAAATCGAAAAAATCTGGAGTGCATTAAGACAAATTTCCAGTTCAGTAGTGTATTATTCATAAATTCATCAGGGCAATCCACGAAAGATTTTAAACTGCCCCAACATCCTTAAACTAGTTTGTATACATGATCAAATAGGCCTATGTATTACTTCGCATCGCAGACTTATCATAAACGATAAACATGGTTGAAAAATGAAGTACACTATCACCATCATATTGTTTAATCGTAGGTTTGTATATTTGCAAAATAAAACTAACTATACAATCGATTGCAACTGCACAATGCACATTGCACATCTTTCTATTGAAAATCAATATCAGAACGGGGGAAGCACCGGCCACAGCGAGCTCTGATCTGTTCTGTGGCCGGCCACAGAATGTCATGTGAATCTCACAGCTTTTGGGGAACTTACAAAGATTTTCAGACAGATATCTGGTATACATTGTTTTTTTCCAATTCTATGCAGTTGCATACGATTAGCTGTGACGAGTGTCAGCCGAATATTTAGGTCTATTTCTATAAAAAATATACAAATCAACACTTACCGCAGTTACCAGTTTCGATAATGTCTTCACCACCGCTTCTAGCTTTCTATACCATTATTTCCTGTTTCATTTAGCGAATATCCCCCTTTTTAAAGCATTCTTTACATCATTTTGTGTGTTTCTAATTGATATATAGAGACTATTCCAGATCGTTTCATCTTCTTCCTATCGTTTCATTGTATCGCTATATTCTTCTGGTATTTCGGGTGAAAATGCATATAAACTGAGCTAAACTCTCGCTCTCACTTGGTTCTATTTACTGTACGCCCATAATAGAACATAAATGATCATGCACTTGACCACGATTGGGCCACGTACATTACTTATCATCAATACTAACTTGATATATTGCAGCCGGCCATGAAATTTGGCCATGGCCGGCCATGAAATTTAGTCATGGCCGGCCATGAGAATGAGTTTGGCATGGCCGGCCAAGGAAATTTCATGGCCGGCCACGAAAATCACCATGGCCGGCCACAGAATAGCATCTTCCGTGGCCGGCCACGGAATATCTGTGGCCGGCCACGAAATTATCCGTGGCCAGTAAGTGGCCACGGGAATGCTGAAAGTCCGTCTCGCACAAGTTCAACGGATGAAATGAGGAGGACTGTATTACCAATAAGGGTGTTATCGCTTGATTAATTGAAAATAGTCCTTGTAGCATACCTGCACCAAGTGTAACGTATGTTTTTATTATTCAGAACCGCTTATCAAAACGCTCACAAATGCTTCGAAGAAAAAATCCACAATGAATGCTTTACAACCGAAGAGGAGAAAGAAGCGGAAGTAAGTGTTCCAACCTCAGCCTTAACACTAAAAGTTTGTTCTATAATTTAGTCCGATTACATTGTACTGTTTTGTGAACTCACGAGACTCGTTCTGTCAGACTACCGATATGCATTCATTTTTTGTATATGTTTAATTTAAATCTTTGATGCTCTCTTTTTTGATGGATAGCCTACTTCCATCACCTCGGTCATGGTGCTCTAAGTCTGAACGCAGACAGAGCTAGACCTATATGAAGAGAGAGAGAGAGAGAGAGAGAAAGAGAGAGAGGGAGTGGGAGAGGAAGAGAGAGGGAGAGGGAGATGGAGAGAGAGGGGGAAAAGAGGGAGTTTTTACTCTGTCAACCAGTGGTTCTCAAACTTTTTTGAACACCCGCCCCCCCCCCCCTTATGATAGTGAAAAATTTCGCGCCCCCTTATCGTCATATCAGAAAATGCAACCAGAATGCTAGCAATACCAACGGATAGTTTGATGGCATGGAAGGTTATGACTGTTGATGATAGAATTGTCAAACATGAAATTAAGACTATACACAAAGCAACAACTATGAATGGGAGGTAAATCGCGCGAAGCGCGAAAAAATATACCAGTTGACCGCAGCTTCGTCCCCCTTCAGATGCTTTCTCGCCCACAAGGAGGGCGCGCCCCCCAGTTAGAGAACCACTGCTGTCAACTAATGCAGATAAATTACTGTGGACCTGGTGCATGGTAGATGAATAATGAATAGTCGAATTTTCCCTTGTCCATTGGCGCCTAAATGGATGGGCACTTCCGCAGATGTATAAGTATAAACTATGGGGCCCTAAATTTTCAAAGACACCAATTAAGTCAGCACTAACAGTAAATTTGAGCACGTGTGCAAGTAGTTAAAAATTCGGTAGTAATATATGCCATTCCAATTCCGGTGACCGAATTCAACCATGCATTTGATTTCCTTTCGCACAAGGCGCCATTAGACATACAACAACAGTTCGTTAACCACCGATGACGAAAAAACTATCGTTATGATAACGTACGACGCTGAGGGGGGTCTATAGGTGCCCCGACGTTTGGTTTATCAGCCTTTGGGGGCCCAAGACCAGTGTTTTGGGGAGGCTGACGAAGTGCTGTTACGGTCCTACTACGCACATAATGTCATTAAAACTAATACAGTTCAGTTTTGGTTGGTAATATTGTATTTAGGCCTATATTGTAGTTTCTTACACTTCGAAATGGGTAAATTTACGTACTTTTAAATTTGATGACTCGCCACAATGCAATCGATGCTGATAAATTGTGTGATTGGGTTCGACTTGATACATCAATTCATGGAGTATATCGTTTCAAGTTATGAAAGACCGTCTATGACTATGTTACAGTCTATTATATTGGCGTACATAGTAGGGTTACCATACGTCCTCCTTTAGGAGGAATTGTCCTCCTTTTTCTGGTTTTTGAAAATATCCTCCGAGGATGCCAAAATGTCCTCTTTTTCGGCAATTCGTCCTCCTTTACAGCTTTAATAGCCAATATAGTGGATAAATTCCTCTTTTCCCGATTCCAAAATATGGTAACCCTAACATATAGGATTTCGATACATCGTTACTTCATAATGTTACCAGTTTGCATTTTTTGTCAGGTAATAGAATTTCTCGACAGAGAATTTGGCAAGCAATCTCACTTCTGCGAAGAAGGACTTCTTTTCAGCATGGAAGCCGCCATGGAGAACGTAACTAAAGAAGACTGCAAAGACGAGGAAGCCTCGGATTACGAAGCTTGCGAACGACCTTTCACCCAGGTTTTTCTCAGGGAGTTCAGCAATTCAGGAGCAAACGCTACAGCTCTTGCCAAGTAAGCAAATTATATAGTAACATACATTTGACTTGCTGCTATATTGTGATTCGACATTGAGCGGTAAATGGCACGAAATTTGCGACACGCGGTGACGATTGAAATTTCACACTTGCAAATTGGTGTTCTAAAAACGCCGTTTTCGCTCTGCAATAAAATCGTGTTGTTATAATTCAAGAATTTGGACGTATGAACGAGAGGCGTGCTTCAGTAGAGTTCTATATATCCCTGTTCAGTAGGATAGTAGTGACGCAGTCAGAACTACACTATTAATACGGTAGTAATTATAGTTCAGTCTAATACGTAATCGCCCACTTTTAACACGTCACTCTGATTGCAGAGCTTATTCGGAAGCGAAGGTGTGCCAGAGCGAGATAGCTACTTCATGCGATATACCTGAGACGGATTATACATATCATTTCTTCGATGCTACAGAGTTCAATCCCTATGACATTCGTGCGGTAGAGAGTGAGTTCAATAAATACATTGCGTAGTCTGATACATCATAGTAAGCCTTTACCTAACACCTGCCGGTTCTTAGGGGTAAATGACGCAGTGGACAGGATGGAGAATGGAGAAGGCGGTCCATCTTCACACACTGCAACAGTTGTCACTATTGTTATTGTCGTGATCATAGTAGCGATTGCAGTTGGAGGAGCATTCTTTTATCTCGTAAGTAAGCCTATACCGATATACAGGTACTGGTACATGAAGACTTGGTGAGAGGCGTGTGCAACACGTGTATTCAACACTTGTACTCATGACGCCACCGGGTGGCGTATGTACACAGTAAAACTGTTAAAGGTCAACTGCATCTCTATAGACAACTTTGCGGAATCATGTTCAGAACTTTATTTTATACCTAAATTACCGACTTTCCGTGTTTCTACTCAATCGGAAATTGCCGTAATTTTGACTGAAAGTCCCAATATTGGCATGTTTACAGAAAAAGCAGAATGTGCATTGTGACGTCAAGTACATGACATCTCTATTCTCACCACAGGGGATATGTGTGATTGTGTGTTCGCCAAGACGCTGGGCGAATATTTGAGTTAGTTATATGGCGAAGGACTCGCTTGTATGGTGTTAAACCTGAATCTGAGTACTTGAATGTAAGTATGAAATGCGGACGCGCTTCAGGTGGTGATTCGCTCGATCCCACATCAGTGGAACCCCTATCAGCTTCGTATGATGGGTCGGTTGGTAATCTGTAGTGTGATCAGCGTAAAAGCTAAATGAAATGCAGTATGGTAGCGGCCTATGTATAATTTGGTGGATTACTTCGTTTCAATTAGGAATCTTGCTACAATCAATCACAGGTGTTAATATGGAGGTTGCCAGCTTAAATGACAACTATCAAGGAGAGTTTGTGCTGACAGAATAAGAGTGAATCACACCATTACCATGATTTCAATCAGCTTGTTGGGATGGTGATGCATTGAAGATGTCTTACTATAGATATGAACAGGATTATGGCCACAGAATTATAACATCTAGTTTGATGCATGAGTGAATGAGCCTCATTAAGATGAAACGGCGAGTCCGTTGCCAAGTAATTTCCTTACACTACACTTTTCAGGAAGCTGAGAAACACTGCACAGGAATTTCGTCCGATTGCTATGGGGATTCTGCAGAAAACAACACGGAAAATCCTGCCTGCGCATGTCGTTACTGCCATCCGATCAAAAGTCACATCCAGTAGTTTCAAAGGATTTCAATTTTGAAATGCTTCATTGCGCATGAAAATAGTTTTGTTGAAAATAGTAAATGCAACAAACTAATCCATCAACACTGCTACTGTATCAGGAAGAGAAACATATCGGGTTTTGTGTCCAGCAATATCATCATCCGAGCTAATTTTGACGATGCCGCTACTCAAATAAAATTGATGAACTCTGCCGTTCCTGGTCGTGTTTTGACGAGTGCATTGACTTCTTCATTGCAGTAATCTAGAGAAGGCAAAAAAATATCACAAGGTGTTATAACACAGTCAGATTGAAGGCAGTATTCCTTCTCAAGTATCATTAAATAAAGGATTGCAAACTTCATCCTACAATGATGCGTATGGCTTGTGAATATGGTGAAATCTTATAAGGGTTGTTTTGAACAGTTAACAGAGTACTTTACGACAGTTATGGTGATACTGGTACTTTCTCATCTCCGCTGAGCTGCCAACATCTTGAGAGGGACATAGATTACGATATAGTAATGGATCATCGGTATTATCGTGTTGCTTTTGCTGCTTACATGATAAGTAGGCTTCCTGACTCATAGGCTACAGTTTCATCAGTCTATGATTTTATCAGGGTTGCAGCCAAGTGGCAAATTTTCGAGTCACAAGTCATCTCACTTCTGTAGTTTTGGCTCGAGTCGCGTCCTTTTCAATTATCCACGGAGTCCATAAAAGCCAGGTTGGAATCCCGGTACGTTTAGCGCAATATCTTTGGTGTGCCAAGGCGGTTTTCGGCGTCACACCTGTGTGCAGTCAGTGGAATCTTTGGTGTGCACGAGACACCTATTCCATATTGGCATAAAAGGAGGTCAGCGATGTAACCATCAGGTCATGCAGTCAGCTGGTTACATACTCCCTTTTCAGTAACTAATGCCACTACTTCATTCAATGAGTGAAGTGGCTTAATTTTAGAATACTTCCACTTCAGAAGTTTTTGAAGGCATATACGGTACCGTACTTAATTCTACATGTATACTTGAGTGCAAACAATAACTACTTTCGTTACTACCACAGTCAATACTAATAGAAACGGTTAGTTACAGTCTTATAGTACTAGCTGACTCAATACATTTTCACTTACCGATTTCGGACAGTACGTAGCTTTAGAGGAGTACCGGTATTCCTCTGTGAAAATAAAGTGTGGACGGGAGTACATGCGATAGTTGCCTGTGTTCGGTAGTCAACTAGCTTGTGTATCTCGGATACTTCATTGAAGCAAGATGGTTGGAAGTGATCCGCGCATGAATATGATTCTGTGCGCAATTTTGGTCTTCCGCACTGTTCAGCTATAGGCGTCCGGTCGGCTGACGGCATATGGCTTGTGAAAGCGATGTAAGGACACTTTGAGTACCGCATATTGCGTATTGTAGCAGCCATACGCGACATAACGTCTACCTCCATTCCTCATCTTAACAGCTTTCATGATCACACTGAAACACTCAAATCCACAGCAACAGGGATAACCTTATGCAAACCAGGTATCAAGACTTCTGCTGTGTCAGTTACATGACGTCATTTCATGGCTGAATGGTTTCGTTTCCGTTTTTTGACTTTTCGATTTATAATTTAAATTACTTGAAAACTATAAGGTATTTTCAATTTTCATTATTTTATTCATATTCCTAACCACATAATGTACGAAATAAGGTAAAGTCATTTTTGAGATGCAGTTGACCTTTAAATATCAACAGGCTAACGCCTGGCGTAATCTTCATTGGCTTTGGTCCTCTCTGGTCGCAGATTTATTAGTTTTAAAATCCTAATCATCATATCATAACTAAGCCCATGCCCATCTCGCCCATCCGTTCTCGAATCTGCACAGATGCTTATATAATGTTTTGCAGAGTTGATTACCAATTAATTAATCAATCAATCAATTACTTGATACATTTAGAACGACGATTTACTTTTTATTGATCATTGACTTCAGACGTTGTAATTGCTGATCTCACTTTAGCATCGAAGAGATATCGCCCGAGCAGATATCCGTCAAGAAAAGCGAGAATCGCAAAAAGGCCAGACCAAGGCTAAGGAGGACACGGAGATGCAGCCACTTTCCAACCAATCTCAAGATCCCGACGAGATTTCACCGGCGTAACGAAGGCTGGATGGAATTCAAGATATTCCGTGCCGAAGGAGAAATATAACTTGGACATCTTCAATTCGTTGCATATATGCGTCCGCGAGATACACGCTTTGAGCGCTAGATATTCAAGTAATGCAACGCCTGAGACTGGAGGTTATTTTCACCGGTAGACTACGCATTCCTATGCCCGTGTGAGCTATGATGGTTGTTTTATATTGCGATAATCCCAATCCGGTCTTTAATGAGATATCTTTTCATGATAACACACGAAATTGATCTGTAGGCTATTTTGTTACGAGTGCTTTGCGGGAATAAGTTCGAATAATCAGATTGTACTTGGAACTTTTGTCCCCGGCTCATTTATATTACGTAGCTACATCAGCGATATCGAACAGATTGAAACACTCTGGTCGCAATTAGAATGCAAAATACGACCATGGAATGCAGATGCATCACAGAATAGACCAACATTGCAATGAATGCGTATTTCATAATTTTACATTTTTCGGAGCAGTGCTAATCTGCAACACTTTACCGAGTAATGTGCGTTTATGTTGTGAATGTCATATGTGCAGATGACGTTGGGATCAATGTAATGTGAAACCACAGCACTACATTAAAACTGACTTATTCGGACGGTAAAAGCCCTGCCAGCTCCTGCAGGAATGGTTGGAATCAAATAATTATCATGAATAATTCATCCATTTACACCGCGTTGGTTATTTGTACTGACGTTGAACTACACGAATAGTTGTTTGTCAGGGCCAACAAACAACCATCCATGTAGATTTTGTAGAACCATTAGTTTTGTAGTGGAAATCTGTATAAAACGAGCGGATAAAAGGTTTCAAGATATCGGCTTTTTGCAATGTATTTATCTGCTGCCAAACACTAATGATTCGACTGTCTGTCGTAGTAGATCGACAGTTTTACATTATCTACATTATGCAACGAGTGTTTTGACCAGACTTCAACTATAATATTAATGTAATACGGACAACAATGTGGGCCTACAATGCGATACACAAGACACAATGCTATATCATGAGAAGTATGAAGATGCTGAAGCTATCAGTACGGTCTGTTTATCATAATATATTCGGCTATCTTTTAAGCTCTTCTTCGTCGCTTTCCTTGTATTCGTCCTTGCCCGGGCCTTTGTCTCGACTTTATTTGTAAAAACACTGTAAGAATAGCGACGTAGGGGAAGAAGAGTCCAGCTATCCTACATGAGCCTGCGACCCTGCCTGTACAGCAGATGATAATGTGACACGATGCATGTATGGTGGACAATCATCGCGAAATTTCATACTGCTACTCCAATCTCTATTACTCGTGAACATAGTGTCACTTTGGCTGCATCCGATTCTGGTCCAGATACATCACCAGTTGCCAGAGTAAGAATTTTGCGATCGCATAGAATCTCATTGAAGAGACAACACATGTTAATCGTGCCTTCAGTAGTATCATATAGCGTAATAGATTTAACGGGTCTGGAATATGGGGTAGGCTACTATATTTGGGACTCCTATATATGGGTGCAGTGTGCATACATTGAAGAATATATAATTCTGATTGATACACATTAGCGGTGAATGAATTTGGCGTTTTTCAATTTTATTTGCATAAAAAACACATCATCCAACACTAACGCAAAAGCGGATAAAGCAGGTAATACAACATTTTGCGATTTAGACATAAAAATCAATTTTCGAACACAAGATATCCCGAGAAGGTCGATTTTATCCAACCGGCTGTCATTCTACTCTCCATGGCCTGTAAATAAACTCTGTCGTCCGCTTCCAAAAGTATCATCCCTTGATTATGTGCGGAATCGAAATCATAGGCGCTGCCGCCAGCGAAACCCTCAAAAACGGGTGCGGTGTTTTTCTGCAGAAAGAAAGGCGATCACTATGGGGCTGATCGGATGATCCAAGATAGAAGTAATTCAATCTGGCATCCAATAAATATTTCATGCTACGCATCGCTTTCCACGGTGTTGCATGCCAAAGAAGTCGACTTTATGTGACCACAAAAAGATAAGTAGCCGACATCATATACGCATCTTTGAATTGCCATGCTTCGTCGATGCAGTGCAAAAATAATTTAAAGTTAATTTCAGAAACGTTATCGAAATCAAGTGCGGTGGCAACGGTCGAATTCCAGTAGATTCCTGACATAGGATCTACTAAACATTAGTGGTTTAGAATTCCAGTTATCGGTATGGAGCTATAGGCGACACAATCTAATCCGCCATCCCCTATATGCCCTTCGATCCACTTTAAAACCTTCACATATGCTACTTTGGTTATAAATGTTATCAAAACTTAAATTTATGATAGGACAAATTCGGTGATACATGAATGATAACATTGAATGCGCGAGTAATTAAATCATTTCTTACATGTCATGGCATTCAAATTCGCGGCTTACGGGCAGGATCGATTGTGCAGAAATTAATTCCCGTGTAAAATTGATTTTCGCTTCCGAAGTCACTTGGGTCTCAAAACGTACTGTCCTCCGACGGGTTTTTATTATAATTCTTTTCGTGTCTTTGTGCAGAATAAGTAAGGGATTAATGCATTTCATGTTTGAACGATTCATAGGTAAAACAGAATCATTCATGCGAATGCGTGGATTTTGGGAAATAACGGATTTTAATGGGTTCAATCGTGTTACTGTGTTGTTTTGGTGTTCGTATTTTTGAATATTTTATGTCTGGCATGTAGAATCCGGTAGACCACATGACATTTCAGATCTACCACGAAAAGAGTATCATTCTAGAACGAGGGATTGGCACAATGAGTCGATCTTTCGAATAATGATAATATATTCTCGAATAATTTTCTGAGTACATAATTTTACGACGAGAATTATAGTTTCTATATAATGTCGTCTATAAGAAACGACATATGAAGGGAATGATTGCAGTAGCCTGACTTTATATATCCCATCCAAATAGGTACGAAGCAAGACGACCAAGTGTGCGAACATCTTATTAAAATACCGCCGCTGATATCCCAGAGACATACCAAGACGATAAAATAAACGATACGCAAACTATAAACAACAGCAAGAAATGAAAGCCGGCTACTGTCACCGCGTCGCATAAGAGGCTACACAGCATTCTACGTGACGAATGATGAACCACGAAGAAATCATAAGCACCGTAACATATATTATTAGTATTACCGATCGTGGCGGTCTTGAAACGTCGATTGGTCGTATCACTTCATACGATACATGCAGTACAAAGCTACCAGCCTAAGCGAAATGTCATCTCTGTGAAGTCGCGATTAACCCACAGCAGCATTGTCACAAAGTACAATGAAATAGGTATGGTCAAAAACTTCCAAATTACCTTTAATGTACAACAGAACTGACATTATTATTCTATTTATGGTGGCATAAAACGTACATGTACAATTTACATATATCAGTTTATCGCATCTTTCGTACTTTTATGACGTCATATCGAATGATAGTAGACTCGACTCGAAGTCGAATACTCGATTAAGAATCGAACCACTCAGGCAGTCGATTTTGGCCAACAACGCGACCGGAGTCTGTATTATTGTCTGTAACAGCCAGTCAATTAGTTTAGGAAGTTGTTTGCAATCTAGATTATAGAACAGCGGTTCTCAAACTTTTTTCGACACCCCCCTCCCTTGACGATAGTGGAAAATTTCGCGTCCCCTATCGTCATATCAAAAAATAGTAAACAGTGCAACCAGAATGTTTGCAATCCCCATGCATTGTTTAGTGGCATGGAAGGAGCTGTGGCTGTTGAGACACTTCTTAAATATGGAATTCGGATGATAAATTGCATTTAAAACAAAAATCGATTAAAAACAAGCATGTTTGAAACAAGGCCCACGAATATTCAATTTTGACGTCGTAGTAGAATGCCATTTACAATTGAAAATATATAGGGTAAATATAGCTCCTTTGACGAAAAAAGCTTCCAACCGCAGTCATACACGGACCAAAAACATCTCAATCAGGACTAAATCGTCGTGCAGCATTTTTACGGTCGGCGGACATCATCATCAGAACATTCATTCCGTACCAATGATCTATATATGCGTATACTATAGCTGTTGAGCCGACAATTCCGCGGGTTCCAACCATTCCATATCGTATACGCCGGCTATATCGGGTGTAAATAGTCTGTACACTCATACTACATGGTTTTTAGAAAGTATTTACACAATTTTTGGATAATTATACAACTTAAAAAGATCACAATTTTATTCAAAAGGCCTTTGTTTAAACACTGCTTGAAACAACATGTTTTAAAAAAAAGTGTTTTAAACCACCATTTGTTTAAATGCAACCCTAGTTGGAGGTAAATCGTGTCAAGCGCGAAAAGATTTCCCGCTGAATATTTTGTTAAACATAATCATGCGCAATGGTAGCACGTAGCATATAGATATTATAGCGATTTGGGTGCCTAATCCCTTCTAATACCCCGCTTGAGCTTAGCCCAAACGTACCTGATCATAAGCTAAATCAAAAACCAATGACATAGCTATATACATACACGAATTCACCAGTTACACTTCATTCAGGAACATCTTCTGATTAGTGCAAGGTTCGGTATCAGTTAAAGCCTACCGTCAGTGTGTGGATGGTACGACGCGATTATGACATTTAAAATCGAAATATAATTAGTATTGTTACCATTTTTGAAGCTTGGAAGTTTCAGCACAAATTAAACTCATTCCGAGTTCAAGAAACGTCATTTCTCTCAGACGGCTTTGCGCCTCCCCTGAGTTGCTTTCGCCCCCACTTTCAGCACCGCTGTTCTAGAACGTGCAAAGTGACATTCCACACAAATATATTAGTAACAAAGTTGGGATCAAGTCACCATGCTTTGTCTTCACGAGTCATTTCCATAATGCGAGTCAAGTCAAGTCACACAAATCAAAGCGACCAGAGTCAAGCTAGGTCAACTACAATTTCAATTTATTGTCAATCAAGTGATTAAAACACAAATATTTTAGGTTTCGCATTTTGGACTTTGTGCACTCCTAATCCTATCTCCAAAATATGTGCAGGCCTTCAGGGTGGATTCAAGTTCATCGAACGACTTCCGAAACAGCGTGCAAAGACTATGGTTATTTAAAAACAATCGCCCATCTTGTTAGGAATGTCGTATATAGCCCGATATGAATTCGGACATAGGTAATATACAGATGTTTAACTTAGAGGAGCCTCGGCTAATGTCACATATAGGGTTGCATTTAAAACAAACGGTGCTTTAAAACACTTCGTTTAAAACATGTTTAAACAGTGCTTTAAACATTGGCCTTTTTAAACAAAAGTATTTTTAAGTCATAAAATTAGGCCATAATTGTGTAAATACTTTCCAAAAAACATCCTGTATGAGCCTACGGACAATTACCACCCGATATCGCCGATGTATAGTGATATGGGATGATTGGAACCCTCAAAACAGTCGTTTCAACAGCAATAGTACAGATATTTCGTCAAAGGAGCGATATTTACCCTATATTTTCAATTGTCGATGTCAATTCACTATGACGGCAAAATTGAATATTCCTAATAATAACAAAAAAGAAAAACAGTTTTAAACATGTTTGTTTTCAATTGGTTTTTGTTTTAAATGCAACCCTAGTGTCACACAAACGATACTTATTTGGAGAATTTATGCATGGTTGTGGTGATGATGTATTGCCAGTCAATGCCATTATGACGGTAGTTAAGTGCATGGTTTGTTGGTCGAAGCTGGTTTGTTTCTGTGATGTCGCTGCTAATGGAATCAACCATATCCAAAACGTTAATGGAAATTGAATTCACTCAAAAGGGTATTGACTACTTGGACGCTTTTCAGTTCGGCTGATAGGTTCAGAATGCTGTGCGAGGTATAATATTCAATGACCTGAAAATTAACTCTAAAATGTGACGTCGAGTCACGAGTCATTTCATATTTCCTAAATTTCGAGTCCGACTCAAGTCAGGTCATTTTAGGGTGGTGTCTTAAATTAAATTATTGAAAAACGTGACGTGACGAAAATTGTTATTGTAAAGGTTTTTGTAGTCGAATGTTATTATTTGTACGAGCGAAGACACGCGATTCGGTGGGCGATTTCAGTGCACATTTAAAACAGATATGGAATCCATAGTATGAAATTGCTAATTGCTATTTCTAATAACGCGAACAAGTGATTTTACGTCTCCATGGGCATGTTCCCCATCTTTAGTGTATTACTGATGTCACATCGTATTCCATGTTACGGCACTCATCGAAGACCTCGTTACAACCGCAACTGATTTAGTATGCACACGCCACATTTCTCCGTGAAATTTCTTCAAACTCAACATGACACTACGGCTCATGATATCAAATGGAATATCAACATTCGTCACTCATGCACAGCAGAGCAATACATAATATAGCATGGACGATGCTATTGTATGCAATGTGGAAAATGAGCTATTTGTTAATATTTTCACCGACCTTGAGCACAATCTTCAATGTGTCGCTGTTGAATATTCTGAAAACTTGAAAAGAAAAGGAATAAACCCCTCTGACTGGAGCTGTAAATATACCAGTAGAGGAATCGAATCCATCCCCGATATTCAACTGGATATAATCGAATACTAATATGGGATCGCGCTCCGTTGTTGAGAGGCTTGTCCTGCGCACGGCGGTGAAAGCTACATTCCGGGTCCGGCTCGCAGCACTGGCCAGGTCGCCACAAGAATAGCGCATGTTGTCCCACAAATTTCGAATCCCGTTTTGCTCGACGGCCGGGCTTCGAACTCTGTCGTCTCGAGATGATTTTACGGCCACTGGTTCGGCATCACACACAACGACGCATTGGCCTTCTAGGGCGATATTTGCGTCCACGTCTCGGTCTCGCGATTGGGTATTGGTAGCGTCTATCTTGTCCGCGTTAGTTACGCGGAAGATACTCAAAACGATGGTAACGACCAGCTTCTTTAAATTCATGGTGTTCCTGAAATTATCAATCGGTGTAAGTAACTATACTGCAATCAAACGATCGACTAGGTAACGAACTGAAAAATACAGGATAGCCAAAGTAAAATAACTCATGCATTAGCGCATAATTCCGAACAAATAACGTGTCGTATTCAAGCCATCCATATATGTCCATTGTCCATGTCCTTTGCCATGGACCGTCAGGGTATGCAGCTAATCTGGATCTCATATGATCCAACGATAGGTGTATGTGACATACAATGTGTTCTCGATGGAATTTCAAAGAAAATATAAAAAAAATAATTCGGGTCATTGCCATATACCTACATCAAGTGATCGAACGACTGTAGCATAATCAAGCGTCCTTCAATCATCCTAGTATTTGGGCTCAAGGCGGCTGCTTCATCATACAAGTATTAAAGGTCGACCGATTATCGACATGGCAAATTAAAAGGCCGATATTTAGAGCTTTCCCGATTATCGATAGCTCCCGATTATCGACCGATAAAAATAATGGAATTCAGTGCTCCGTGTTCTCAATCTCAAGAAATCTACGACGCAAAGGGCGATATAAGACAGATTTGCCCTTCCAGGACGAGTTTAACTGGGTGAGCACTGAGCATGCAGAGAAACTATGCTTCCTGCATTACAAGCTACCTTTTCTGGACTGATCTGCAAATTTGTATCATGTTTTGCTTTTTGGTATATCGCAAATTTCAACGAATGTGCACAATTAAGCAATAATTCTTTTCAATTTCAGTTTTCTCGTTTCTTGTTCAGCTTTCTGTGGCATAAACAAGTGCCATCTTGCCTCATATATGATATTTTTGGTGAAATTGTTCTCTGCTCCTTCCATATTAATATCGGCCTATGATATCGGTTATCGGCCTTGAGAGTGTATCGATATATCGGTATCAGTATCGGCCTGTAAAAATCAATATCGGTCGACCTCTAACAAGTATATAGCTAGACTCAGCAGACATCACGTTTTCTGGCTCCGTGTACACATGCGCTTCCTATATATAGCCTCATTTCTCCCAATGCGATGTGACGCTGCAGCTCATATCTGGTAACGACAGGGGCATAAACATTATATAACGTTTTCGTATCAGAATATATCCATATCCCTACATTGAACAGTTGTTCATAAAGCGAGTGTGTTCTAGAGGATCCTAGAGAAAGCAACTCCGCCCTGCTGTAAATGCCAATGTTTCACAAGCTGCGGGGACAGGGAAGGTATTTATTACAACACGCTTGAATTATCGCCTGATATAAAGCCGCATTACTTACACCGCAATCGATTGAATGATGAAGTACACTATCCGAATTTAGATCACTCCCGGACGAGAGACGGTCTGTGACAGCTTTTTCGTAACCATGAAACGACTGGAAATTTTGAGGTAGGCTACTTCTGCAAACCATTGCTTTGCGCTCAATATTCCCGTCACTAGGTTTACATGAATTATTTAACTTGGGTGGGTATAGATGACTGCACGGTGTGCGAATCAAGTAGTTATTAGACCAGTCCCATAGAATTGAAGTAAACTCATATACTGTTAGAGCTTGTGTTATTTCGATTTTTGACCATGATTGTTACCTCACAAACCATCGAAGAAATTTTTACTTGAAAACTCACACAAATGCATTTCGTAGTGACACATTATTGAGAGCCTATGGTTCCTTGCGTCGTGTACATAGGAGTATGCGACTCATCGAGGAGGTTTAATATGGGATGAAGCTGTGGGGGCGCCTTACACCAGGATACCGTACTCCAAATTTATGTAAATAAGGATGGTTGAATAGTATTGTAAACCAGTGAGTTGAATCTGGCGTGAAACGGGGACGGTCGTTCCACCGACTGCAGTGACAATAATATAGTAACAAAGGTCAAGTGGAAAAGTTACGCGTATGCAATTGCATATACATTTTTATCCAAGCATGCCGCATGAGGAAATTTCATAATCAGTTGGACACAGCAAGAATAGAGAAGATACCCCGAGAAATACAAAAGCAGATTGAAGGTATGTTCTTCAGATACTTATATCTGCCAGAAAGAATAGAAACGATCAAAAGAACAACTATGATCAAAAAGAAGACAGAAGGGGGACTGAAAATACCTTACATGACAACCTTATCTGAATCTTGCCACATCATTAAATACAAAGAAATGGCAAAACAAGATAATCCGACAAAAATGTGGCACTACATAAAGATGTACTAGGAACTAGGAACTAAAATTAGAGAAATAAACGGTGAACTCTATACCAACGAGATGTCACACAAGCTAAAAATAGAGAAGAGCTTGGCAGATCACGTAGAGCTCTTCAAAAAAATGAATATAGATAAAGAAGATTGGCAGAAACTCAAATTCAAAGAGTTATACAATAAATTAAATTCTTTTCACGAAAACCAAGCAAACCAGAAAGCAAGCTGGGATAACCTCACCCTTGAGAAATCGCGGATGAACCTTATACTAAAAAACGAAGAAAAAATCATCAATTTCAGATTAGCTAATGAAGGATATCTATTCGGTGAAGCAAAGAGAAAAAGAAACCTACTGAAAATTAGAAATGGAAAAATTGAAACCCACAAATGTAGACTGTGTCAACAAGAAAATGACACAATCCAACACGTATTTGGGGGATGTAAATTCACACAGGACATACTGAAAAAATAGAAATAATCTTCAACATCAGACTCAGAGAGCTGAAGCTCATACTGCAACATCAAGGCACGACGAGCGAAACCACCATAGCTCTGATCTCGATCTTCAAGAAAGTCATCCTAAAATATAAATGGTACCTAGACATTGAAAACAAAACAACCGAAAACGACGAAGAAGAAAAAGAAATTTGACCCGAAACATCCTGCGGAAGATGGCGACACGAATAAGAAAATCACCAAATTGGAATCATATTGACACCTTGAAAAAATTCGAAGAAAAGGCGGAAGAACCCCTAACCTAAAAGGGAAAACAATCACCGAAAATACAAACCTGAAGACTTGAATGGAGGACGACAAGAGATAATGCTGATGACGGAGACTTGAATGGGATTGATGAACGAGAACGAAGGATGGCGAACGAACGAGAATGGTGATGACGGAGACACGACGACGAAAGAATGATGACGAACGACCGATGGACGATGATGACGATGACGAAATCTGAAAAAGAAACCGAAATGAATATGTGTGGGTATGAATGTGAGAGCGAATGTCATTTTGTGTTTGAAACTTTACCGAATGAATGCTGCGAATGAGAAATATGATTTGATAGAATAATTTGCCCTTTTCTTGTATTGAAATTATATTTGAATTAAATTTGGGATGACCGCGGTCATCCCCCCACAAAAAAATGAGCATAGTTTCTATAGACAGCCTAACACTTTCATGGGGTGAACAGAAAATTTTCAAATCTTTTATTATTTATTTTTATATAATAAATAGAAACTTTCTTCTCCTGTAGCAAAGCGGGTACTGGCTGGAATTGAACCAAATTTTGTGTGTAGGCTTAAATTAGGTAACCTAACAATTTTATCAAGTAGCCAGTACGATTTGAGAAAAAAAGTCATTCTTGAAGAGCCCTAATGGGCATGTATATTCTGATCTGACTGCGGTGGGTAGGCCTACATGTCGGGGTTGTAACCAAGTCACAAGGCTCTGAGTCAAAAGTAAATCTCACTTTTATAGTTTTGACTCGAGTCAAGTCGAGTCATTTCCAATTCAACACCGAGTCAAGTCCGAGTCCAAGTCATCGAGCAGAGGGTCTATAGTCAGAGTCATGGTAATATTACTCGAGTCCGAGTCCAAGTCATTGTGTTGACTGCTCAAGTGCTCAGTTTGCAATTAAAGTCTTGTTCAGCCCACTTTTTATAACTCTGTTTGGTGATATCGAATGGTTCGCATTTATAATATACTGATTTCCCTCACTTTTAGCAGTTTCTTGTCGCAATGTCATGTACCAGTACCAATAGACGAAATCCCAATAGGTTGGTTACTCTACTGTTCTTCGAAATTACAATGAAATGTCGGTCTTGGCCGTCTGAGTCTTGAGTCATGCGCAATGACTCGAGTGCAAGTCGATTCGATACACAAATTGACTCGAGTCGAGTCGAGTCATTTGCGTATTTTGAGGATATGACCTGAGTCAAGTGGAGTCATCAGAAAATCGCGACTCGACTCATTACAACCCTGGTACAAGTAAGTAGGCCTACGAAGTAGGAATATCTAGAGTACTAGTCGGATGGCCGTGTTGGTGATTTTAAGTATTATTTAGCAGAAAGAACACTCCCTAACCATAACCATAAGTGACTCGCGATTTTAAGTGAGCAAGCTTCGACTTCGTAAAACTAACTAATTGCAAAATAGAGCTGGGCTCCCACGAAATACTAAATCGACAAAATTTCTTATAGTCTACTGGCACCTGTGAGTTAGCCCAGTGGTTGCACAATGCACATTGTTCAGTAAACCAGTTTCGTCATCGCTAGGCTGCTGCTAAGCCCCGCAATTCAGATATTACATCAAGGGGTCGGATAGATATTCATTTTGAGAATATGTTGTAGAACATGTGAGTTTCAGAATCACTGATAAAATCAACTGATGAAATGATTAATAAACCGATACTGATTTGGTAGACGCAGTAACAGCGTACAGACTGAGGTGCTACCAAGCGTGCAATCGCTGTTTTCGATCCTGGGCACTCGGTGGCAGCACTAGCCAATATCGATATTCATCAATAAGCCAGAACGAAATATCAAAGCCGGTGTGCCGTCAGATACTAAAACCAGACAGCCTGCTATACATAAAACGACCGTATAGGTACCACAGCTGATCGTGATGTGAGCTATCTACTCTACGGATGATTGTCGATGATTCAGGAGGGGCTTTTACAATATTCAAATCATCGCATATTAAAGGAAGTGTAGAAGTAAAATGAAAGATATGACTCACGTATATCCAGTTTTTGTCTGGTTATATTATCGTGAAAGTCATAATGCTCATAATAATTTGTAAAGTTATATTCACTACAAGATTATTACAAGATTATCGCTTGCATAAAAAAATCTTTTCTATCGTCCGCGACATGCAACAAGTTAATACGTAGACGCAGGCGAGAATTTGGGCTACTTCATTTAGTACGGAACAATAGGCAAATTCATGCTTCTGTGAAGTTTGCACTCTCGTGCATTACACGTCAATGAAACCCTTGAAAACGACGCCCTTCGGCGTTGTCATTTGTGTATGAGGCCACGGCCGACCGCCACACTCCAAATGAAGTGCGAAAAACATCGCATAATTTGTACCCGCACGACAATTAATCTCACACTCGTGTCACACAAGTCGACAACTCTTTTCGCGTTTGACGTCAACCCTTTCAACGGCACGGAGTAAGTTTAAGAAGATATATGCATGCCTACGTTGTTGCTTTACTCCTTTGCAATTGAAAATCGAAGTGCCTTCAAGCATCTTGCGCTTAACATTCCATTTGATGAGTGATCAATGTTTACCGCATCAGATGTGATGCTTTCGTTATACAAACTTACCGTGTACAACAAAGACTATACTCACCGAAATAACTGTAATCCCACCAAATCGCCGAAATGCTTTTGCAGCTCGTTCCTGTATAACAGAACTAGGAAATTTGGAGCTAATTGAATAGTTTCGCATTGTAGTACTTGGTACGTTACACATCTAATACCCAGATTACATCTGAAAACGTGACCGCGGCGCGGGCGTATCAATTTCACGTTACATGCCCCTAACCTTCTTGCTGAGGCTGGCTCAAAACGTAAATTTTAAAAAGTGCCCATGCAATTTTGTTGTCAATCCACATAGCCTGGTCCAAAGCTATACTACAATCATAGCTTATCAAATGAACTGTGCACAGGAGTAGTGCGGGATTCTATGTCGAAGAAGCAATATTAAAAACAGTCAATCGAGAGCGAACAATGAATTCATGCGACGCCTGTCATGGTTTCGTTCAAGTTCAAAGAGATTATCCTAATAAATTTGAAACTTGTTGTTAGCTCATCTGATAAAATTCCGACTTAACAAATATCAATATCGTCAATACTTCATGAGTAAACCATGGACGTGCATTGTGCAATGTGCATGTGCAACATTATTGACAAGTATAAACAGCGACATGAAAACGCGGGTCGCATATATGTTTTGTAGTGGTTGCCTGGACGTGGACAAGCAACTCGTTAGGTATTGGCAGCGGTGATTGGGAGACTTCACTATAAAATTAATCATAAAACTACACGTAATAATGGGGAACAGCTGTCCGAAAATCGCGCGTTGCGCTAAAAGATTTTTAAGTTATCCGGGGCCTACGATAACTAACAATCTTGAGTTAACCTAGGGCCCGGGCTGTATCCACGCGCAAAGTCAGCGTACGCATATATTAGTGATTTTAGTGTTGTTTTGGCCATGAGATTAGCCCGCTTGAGCATATATAGCTCAAACGTATCAGACTGCGCCAAATTAGAGCCCACTTCGCGGGCCGTAAACCATTAAAGATTGGCACAAATTTTCTTCCGTGTCGCATTTGGCCAAGGTGAACGTACGATCGTTTTCTTCTGTCAGAAGAATTGCCCTCTACATGAATATTAACCTTTCGTTCATCCTTATGTGTTAATTATGGTTGAATCATGGTAGCTTGCATGCGAGATATTTAGACATTTGCGTATATCGCAGAGTCCTCATCGCATGAATATACATTCCGTCAATACAACGATGGCACGGCGCAATGTGCAATAGATAATCTCAATAATTTTGACGAATTGATTTTTGCCGTACGGTACCCTGGCTACGAACCCGTTTCTGTTATCTGTATCTATAAGGACTCGATTTGTGGGTAGTAAATTGAAGGCATATTCATCAATGCTTTAGTGAAAACAGTGGGTGGTCTGGCTTATCGTGCCGTAAACCCTTCATAGTAATAGGAAGGTCACACATTGGATTACCGTTTGCAGTCAAAACGTATTCCCCTACCTCACACTTTCCCCTATAAGTTAACACTGGACAATGGACATATTTAGTCCAGACATTTTTAACAACGTAGTAATAATTAGACAAAATAGTTATCTGAGCCAATTAAACTGAGCAATGCACTCGGTAGTGAAATCGGCGACATCGCTCAAAGTTCAAGAAATGCGTAGCTTTACCGTGCCTTGTATGAGCAACTGAGCATGGAAGGCATGGTTTTAGAGCCCGAGTGTATATTTTCTAGTAGAGAACAGAAAAATTTACGCGTATTATGTCGCCATATTCAGTCAAACACGGCTTCATTTCGTGATTCGAGTGACGTGAATACGCGTAAAACAGACTGCGCCTCAGCAATAAGCTGGCTTACCATGCATGGAGTCTAATATTGTCACCGTTTGAGAAACGGCTATTGCCCTCGGATATTCAATGACGCGTGAACCTCGACTTCCAGCAATTTACTCGCGATATGGTTCAACTAAACGGCCTCTGACAGTATGCGAATACTGCGTTCAAATTTCGTGACATTGTGTCTCCAACAGGGATATGGTGGGAAGCGTGGTGACTGATGCTGGTTCCGAATTTTAACGCGATTCGTGGGAAACTCTACTTCGCCGGACTCGATAAAGGCACTGAAACTTACACGCCCGCCGTATCAAGATTAAAAGCGTGACATTGAACAAGTACATTTCCCGTTCGTTTCCTCATACTATAGGTTTGCTGAATTGATCACCACTACGACGCGATCTATATTCGCTGACGTGTGCGTTCGGCTATGCATGGGCCTGATATTTGAGTCGTTCTGTGTGGGGAATGCACTTGTTAAATTCTTTGGCCAATACGATACTGAATGTTTTGAAACCTGACCTGTGTCTTCCGACTGACATCGGATATGGAATGTATGCAATTCAAATATACATTGTCAATTAGTCATACACGGCAGACAGTTATCTGTTCCACTTCTGACATGACTTTCCCGGCTCTAAACCTCTAATTCAGTCAAATCATACCGGTACAGTATCACAGCACCAACAACGCTGAAAAAACGCCCCGTTACGTCAGAAAAATTGCATAACGATGTTACGTATCTGTTTTTCTACGTAGACCCGAGGCCTACAACACTTGAGTATCGTAGGTCCCGTTAGACCTGCGAAAATATAAATCACTAGCTATATTCCATGTGTTGGGACTTTACTGACATATTATGCTCATTAAAAAGTAGAATTATATATCAATTATTACTAGATTATGTCAGATATATTACATAATGTTATGAGGCATTCGTTTTGCTAGTTAGGTCAACGAAAATAGAATTCGCGAACTATGTTTCTTGTGTTGCGATTTTCTTATTTATTGTGTTAATTTTAAAGTATTGTAAAATTAATATCAGTGCGGTAGATGCTCGGGTGTTGTGGAATATGTTACAGTCGATCGACTCGCGAAGCTTGGCGCCTTGATCCTTTGAAGATGAATAGGCGTGAATCACATTAGTATTCGCCAGAGGGACGCTTGACTTCGTTTGATGTACTCGGAATAATCGGCAAAACCACAAAATTACAGTGTTTGCGTTATCTAACCTCTATCGATTTGAGCTTTTTTGGCATGTTTGAAGTGGTGTACGAATCGCACATTATAATTAACAGTACAACTAACACTTGCGGTGTCAACGGACATTTCTTACATAAAATTAGACGGCAGTTCTACATGTTACAGGACTTACACACAAGAGAAGTATTTGCACGCTATCGTGTACGGTACCCTATTGGTTGAGGGAATTAGCCGGGACTGTAATATCTGTAATATTTGGAGTCTGTGCTTCTATGACCTGTCCCATTTGAAATCGGCGGATATAGACTTACAGGTGTTGAATACGGCACGAACTCCAGTGATGTCATCACACCATAACACGGTCTGAGCTAGGCAATGCCCATGTTGATTTGGTGAATCAGTACGCGACTAGCTTCACAGACCTATCAGGCAGTACTATCAGTCATATAATGATTTGCATGTAACAGAATATTACAAACTTGCTTTTCTTCCTCAGATACAATCATTTCACAACAGAAACGTTAAGACCGGTTGGTCCATGACTTGATATACTGCCAAAGTGAGTACTTCGTAATGATAATTCGAAACTGTCAACGAATATAACGGGATTAAATGAATAATCCAATTGATTAAAGATTAAACTATTCCGGCAGAGAAACAATACGCACTATTGTGAATAATAGCAATCGCCAACGCAGTGAAATGGCAATTGGTCATACGATTGTTGCCAGGATCACTCTATATGTCCAAACACTTTATTTTAACCGAACAAAATATATTCATCCCACGTTGCTTCAACATACTATTTCTAAACCATGTGAATTCGGCCTTGCTGTAACCGCTAGAAATATGCATTCATGTTCGATTAATTACAACATATGCTGTCACAGGCGACGGAACAAATATCCCTGATACGAGAGTAGTGAGCAGCAATTTAAATATTGTTTGCACAAAGCCATCTAAGAAGTCACTGACGCGAAAAGATAAACATCCGATCCCTCATTTTCGCGAGACTATGTCATCGCAACATTAGAGGGAGCCGCCAACTTTGGTTCGCGAGCGACCAGTTTTCCGTAACAAGCTAAAAAGACCAGAACAAATGACTCAGGGAGGCTGCGAGAATATGGGATGACATCTCTCTCTGTGCTAGTCGCGTAATTTTCCTGTAGTTGACATAATGTAGTGGGCCATTTTCAAACTCACGGTGCATGTGTTTTCGCGCCAGCGAGTGGCTTTCCCTAGTCTCCACTCGACTGTGACATATACACGTGGGGAGCAGGTGATGCACGCAATATTACTAGGGACTTACATGAGCTGCCATCTAAAAGAAGTCCCCCCCCCCCGCTTTAACGCATTGTCAGGAATGACATGTCGTCATAGTGCCAGGAAAGCTTTTATTGCCCGCGAGAGTATTGATGCTCTTCAAGAATGTGATATGACCAAAAAATTCATTTATCAACGTTTGGAAGAAGTCGGCCTCGAAATATCCAGTCTCAACACGTTCATTCGCCACTTAACCACATTACTACAAGAGTTACATCAATCTATCGTATCGTGGAATTGACCTTTTCGACTAATTCACGTGAAATCGACAATATAAACCATTATTTTTGAATGTGTACCATTAGAAAAGGGCTTTGGTTTCTGTTTATCCACTCTCACCTCATACATATATCGCGACACTGCAAGATGTTTTGTGAACAAAGTATGAAACGGTATTTCGCTAGCTATCACAGCGTTCCCGAATATTAATGTCAGTATACCAACACAATAGACATCTTATATATACCCCATGATGATATATCCCTCTTACTTACCTTCGATCGTAGTTTTTTGCTATCTTTTCCTATACATGTCATTATGTCTGACGCTAGAAGTCAAATCGGACTTCGGTCTCTGACCGACACTAAATAGAGTTATCGATAATATGGATTATATACTTTATTTTGGGTTAAATCCGATGTCAATATGACACGTAAGGTTCCCCTTGAAATCCACCCGAGTTCCAGGGTTCCAGCCTATTACGTTACGTTACGCGTTGCGCGTGATTATTGCATTCGCCACCACCTTTATTAGTGCAAATGGATTTTCGACACCCGTTCATATCAATCGCAGGAGCGGATTTTCAAGACACGACCACGTATTTCAAGAAATGCAGTTACAGAATTCGCTTTCAAATAATAGAAGTCGACCCAATTTTTATACGAATAGAATGATCTTATTTTCAAGAAAAGTCATTTTGTTGCTGGTTATCACTAAGCCTATAGTGATTATATGCACGAGACAGATGACGATTGCACGATAATTCAGCTAAATTTGACCTGAAACTTCCTGGGGGTCCGCGGAATCCGTGACGGTCCGAAAGGGGTCCGCGAAGACAAAAACGTTGTGAACCACTGCTGTAAAGTACATCCTCCGCATTACTCCTCAAAATATGTGATTTAAACCGGATGAGAGAACTGTGTCACATTGAGAGCCGATCCCCGCGATTCTCGCATACCGAAATGGTAGTTCAGTTCGGTATGGCATATGGCCCACGTTTCCCAGTGATCCACCTAGAACCCCACAAAAGGTGTGCGGGATCGTATCCAGATTTCACTAATACGGAACGTACACGGTGAATCGCTTGGAGGAGTCCCCAAATTGTTCCGTCGCCATGAGAAATATATACCACGAACCACCTATCATACCTACCATGCCTGACAAAGGTATACTATAAGTCCATATGAGGCTATGATCCAGTCGAAAATACTCCTAGATGTGTATGACTCTCTAGATCTTGACATATTTGCTGAAGGTTAGGTCACACTTTTGTAAGATATTTGGCCCGTCAAAGGCAGCCATATTTGTGATGTGACCCGCTGTGAAATTGACGTTCACGACCCTATGATAGTGTCACAGCGGATTTGGTGGTGCACTTACATTGCTGATGGATTGGACGTTTTCTGTCGACGTTGGTATAATTAATTGGATTTCAGCTCGTAGTGGATGTAACGGAAGGTACATTGTAATTATTTCTAGTGGGATAACAGCAGACTCTTCCTGTTACAAATCGAGTACAACATTTTAATCCAAATTATGCATGCACGTAGGCACGCAGGTTTTATGACCTCAATATACTTCTGAGTAAGGTTATGATTTCGGGTCCAACCCTTTTCGGCCCTTTGGGTGTATGTGTAACTGGTTTAAAAATGGATGTCCATTGACCATTCAAGTTACACCTCACTATTCCATCATACGACTTACGAGAGTACGTAATGTGAGGCGATTCACCGTACAGTTATATCTGATAAGTGCAGCTACACCAATGCCGCATTGCCGGCGTCGTATCAGTAACGATGAATTCGCGGTTAAAACAGAAATATTCCCGATGACGTAATCAACTGTTTATGTAGGTTAGCGATTTGTGGTTCCAGCAAAAATATCAGGCGAGCAGTATCCCATGATAAGTTTTGTCGAAACAGAGATTTTTCGCCTACGAATAATAGCCGTGGGGTAACAACCGTCACGCTCCGCCTCCAATCTCATCTTGATTAAAACTAAGTCCTCGCGATAATTCATCAGCACGACATGTCTCTGTCACGCTACCACGCTTGTGATATTCTCATTTCTGATACGGACAAAAAGTTCAAAAGTTTGATACGGTTTCATGCAATATCATCCGATTTAATGCACCGGCATCACGTAAAACAGCGAAACTTCTAGAAATTATCGCCAGTGCGTGATTGTACATAAACAGCGACGCATTTGAGTATTAGCCCAAGTTTTAATCCGCACGAAATCCATAGAGTCTTTGGCCATGTAGATATTCTCGTTTCAAAGAATTTTACAAAAGTAACAATGCTGTCTTGTTGTAAGTATTCGAATCGGTTTTCGTAGCCCCGGGCGAGCCATTGTTTGTGGCAAAATCTCTCTTTTAAAGCTAAAATTAACAATTATCGAGAGCAATATTTTTCTAGCGTTCATCCGCGAGAAATTGAGCGTTATAACTTTCATTAGCAAATTAATAGACGCGCAGCTGCGATTTAATTTCAGATACATGTACCGTTTACAACGGCAAAACATTTCATCTCTTAAAGCTTCTTTCGTGGAAATTTCCGCATTCCGAAATGCTCAAAGTGATAATCTAATCGGAAACTTTATAGGATGCATTTCTCTACAACAGATGCGCCGCTGCTGCAATTTTGTGTTGAACCGGTGTGCTGTCAGAGATGAACGTCCCCTCTTGTACTCTTGTACTGGAATGCAATGTTCTTTTATGGACACAGGGATAAGACATTTACTCGCTGCTATGAAGAGTGCTAATAGTACAAATTGACAAGGAATCTACTTCTTCCAAGATTTTGTATGGATTGATAAATATTAAAACTGTATGTGTTGATGTTATTGTTTTGATATTAATAAATTACATTCGTCATTTTACACAGGGCTGATTCGGAAAATTTGAGAGGTTTTCCACCACTTGCTATATTTGTGACATAATATTGCCACTCCATTGCTCTCCTGAAATGAACATTTTACTAGTTGAGTGATCTTAGTTTTAACGTAATTGTAAAGGTATTAGCACAATTCGAAATTTGTGGTTCGTGGATTTTACTGTCATTTAAAATATATTCGCGGATTGTGTCTTGTCTACAAATTGAACGTCGAGGAAGAAGGGTCTTCGAAATTGAATTATAATTACTAATTTTAGTCGAAATAAGTTATGAACCTGTGTCACACTTTATATGTGGAAGAAGATAATCCGGCTAGGTAATCTTTCCATTCTGTTAGCGCATAGAGCAGAGGTTCGAAGTTGTGCCGGGATTACGACCCAGCTTTATAAAATATTTCGGGTGTAAATTTAGTAGAATGAATACTGGACCAATCAACGATATAAACTTTATACCACGGAGTTTCCGGGGTCACATCGGGCTTAAATCAGGTTGCGACCTACATTCGGGTCCGCGCCCAAGTTACACTTCTGCCTCAGATTCAGTTCCGTAACGGATTAACTCCTGAACATGTTGGCATTACAATTACAAATAGCAACATTAGCAAACATCGCCTCGCACCAAGGACAAGATCATCCAGCCATTCCCGTGACAGGTTTTCTCTTGTTAAATCATCATTCGCGTGACTGGAGTTCTTCAATACGGAGAGCAAGAATAATGCGGTCTGCCTAAAATGTAACGCAATTCATACGACTCGCAGTACTCAAGGGGTTCCCACTTCACCATATTGTACTTAGCTATAGTCAGACACCATTCCATTATTGCTCTAGCTTTGTCTGAAATAGCTTTTATTCGTCGAAGAAATAGAGGCACGTGCTTGAGTAACATTTTATAGAACTCAGTTTCAACTTGAAATAAGGTTTCCCACTATATGCAACCAACCTTAGAATGAATTATCCAGCAATCATGGATATGCGCGTCCGGGCAATGAAGTGGTGAAGACACAGCCCTCGCATATGCATGTCGTGCAGCGCAATGTTTCTCCATATAACAAAAGTCTTGTAGCGTAAACGGCACGGCAAGCCTTGCAAATTTCCTATTACAATTTATCAATGTTAAATCTGTTTGTAGCGAAACTTACAACCCATCAAGTTTCAAGCGTTGATCCATTATGATGAATTTATAACACGGAATGTTCTCCATTTCGATTAAGTTTATATGTTACGATCTGTGCGTTCTCTGATTTGATTGTGTTATTCACCGGGCCCGCAATCGCCGTTTCTAATCACGCCACCATGTTACAAGCTTGCTGTATGCCTGACAAGTATAATAGGCACGTTTGAAGTATAATAGTACCATTGTATTTGTAAATGTTCGACTAGCCCTTTATGGTTTCTTCAATTTAACTAAATAGCATCGGAAGAAAGTCACCCAAACTCAGATTTAAATCTAACTCGTAACGCCGTTCATCACTATAATGCTATGCGCCATGTTTTTGATATGCATCAACTCGAGATTTCGCGACAAAGAAACTTTTGCTTTGTTGATCGCCTTCACCTGTTATTTCATCGACTGTGTACTGGGACATTATTATTAAAACACCCACTGTTTCGATGCTGTAACATTAGTGCAGGTTAGTTGCCACCTTCCAGCGGAGCGGTGTTAGCAAAACATTGCAAGTGAAAAATCATTTGCAGTCATTCAAAATGAAATTATAGCTCACTTTTAGGATAAATTTACTTATCCATTGGTAAGTATCTATCCGGCTGTGAAGGTTAACCATTTGGTGTACGAAGACCCTGTGACGTATCAGAATCACTCATATACCCTTTCCGGCCGCGTTGTAGTGAGTTACCGCGAATGTCGTAAAACCAAACGAGTATGGCACATGATGGATAGTTGCATTTTCATATTTCACGTATGAGGAATGAGGATTGTAGTAAAATATGGATAACGATCATTAACGTCATTTAGACGTTTAGACGTGAGTTGTATATGTGGGACTGTGAGTCATTATATGAGTAACAACTTGCTAAAGTTTTCGCCGAATCTGAATATTTGCAGATGTTGATCGTTTCTATCTCTCATCTTAATATTAGGATATGAACCCAGATTATGTTCTAATCCTTGTATATGATGACTGATCAACAAACGGTTTAAACTTTGCCAGCATGTGCAGGATTGCAGGGCCACTATCAAAACCGCCGGACACTTTCATTTGTCGATGCAGCAGAAGTGGTCAACCATAGGTTTAAGTGGTCGGAATAGAAATGTCATTGGGGCTAATGCAGAGCGATTGTTTAGTATATAAGTTGAGATGAATAGCTTTCAAGTCAAAGACAACGAGTATAATTTGACCTTTTCACTGAGATAACATCGGATCTGCAAATACCGCGATGAACGTTTCATTGATGTCAGAGCCCATAGTATATATAAGTCATGCAATAACGAAAACACCGACGTTCCAACGTATTCAAATACGCTAATGCCAGGTTATGCATCATAACTCAGCAAGCTGCGTCGAATAGTATCCACACATTTCAAACAATTTACATGTATATGTCGAGCCGTTATTTGATCACGAACAGTTTGTTCGGGATAAATATCAAAGTAACCGCTGTTTGGTTGACCTCATCTTTTCACGTCTCTTGACGTCTCACACGAGACGAGTCTATTCGCTCATCCAGTCATCAGCAAGGTAGAGGTAAGCTTCGTCGAGTCGTTGACTCGGGAATACCGTATACGCCCGAATATCACGCCATACTGGTGTTATGTTTTAACCAGACAGTCGGGGTTAACCTGTGGTTACCGATCACGTGTATAGCGCTTGATGCATCAAATGTATTGTATCCCAGTTCTATGTTGTTTGTGGTATTTATGGTCTTTTCGACTACAATGGTCATTTACACGAGGCCGATAATCTTTATTTTGATTCCGTAGTACGGCCCACTTCTAGGCTTTTAAGACACCGCCCACGCGGATCATATGGTGAGGAGGCACCTGGATAAACCTGCAACACTTGGGAAGGAATTCTGGAGTCGGCCTCGGTCGGACTACAACCCGCAACCTATTGATGTTGCAGCTGTGGATCATACCACTTCTTGATTTTTATCATATTCGAGCCATCGTATATGTTGCAATACCTTGCACTCCATGTGGCAACACAATACTCATTACGACACCGCACTCCATGAACGATTTTCAGGTACATTTAAGTCCAATGTTTGCCATTTACTTTCGTCGTGTCACAATTGTAGGCACTGCGCTAGTCTGTGTGAGCCTTTGAGGTGGGCGTGGGGAGTGGGCGTTTCAAGTGTGTGTCTTTCTTTACCAAATGAATTTATTCGTCACGTGGCATTTACACGTTGTTGCTGTTGTAGTACTCATGGGGTTCAGGGATATCTAGAAGTTCTATATATCACTGGTGGGGTTTTGGCTTTTGACCACATTTGTCATGCTACACAAGGCCGGTATTTATCATTGCGATTCCTGAAATCCTGAGTTGCCGACTTTTAACACGGCCCACTGCCGTTTTAGGCTTTCGTAAGACACCGCTTACGCTGATCAGATGTCGAGAAGTACAGATAATCCTACAACACTGAGGTGGAAATTCTGAAGTCGACTTCGGTCCGGTGTAGTAGCTCGTGGTCATATTCTTATAGTAAAACTTACCATTAACCTCAACCTGACCGGGCAAGATTCCTGGGAGATTCGGTTCAGGTTAGTTTATGAAGAAACAAGTCGCAATGTATTGTAATCAAACACATGTCCGGGCCTACATATAGGCCTAATAATAAAAGAACATGTAAATATGAGAAATACACACTGAAAGATAAGCTAAAATGAAAAAGCTACGGAAATGAAGACTACTCCAAGACGTTTCGACACCTTCCTATCTTTCATTGTATGGCAGTCTTGTGGCGTATTGAAATGATGAAATTATCAGCAATAAAGTGAATTGAATTTTGAAGTAGGTAGGCGAAGGCGCCTTGTCAGATCATCATCGTCCAGTAATCACTTGGACACTTGATTAGTAGCCTACTTGACAAAGCGATTTTGTCGCAATTAAGAGTCCACAACAGGACCTAAATAATTCATTTTTTTACATAGAAAAATTAATGGATGATCCTCGCCGTATATTCAAAACGTCGTGAGATTAACTCAGAGGGCACTATTGCGCATTGCGCGCATGTCGAACGTCTCAAGAGCGTCACGGTCCACAACGTGCTTGATCACAGAGTATTTAAGACGATTGTACCTTTGGTCATAGCTGTAAACAAGTATTATACAATTCACATTCAGAGAATTCGCCAAAAAGTTGGATTTCTTTTGTTATGAATTCGGCGAAAAGAAAAAGAGCGTGATGTAAGCCATCAAGTTAGCGGACAAAATTGAATTGACGAGTAGGCCCACCACTAGCATCGCATAGTACTCTGGAGCTATATGATAGTACACTAGAGCAGTGGTTCTCAACCGCCAAGATGTCATTTGTTTAAGGCTTGTCGATTGCTAAATCATATAAAACGTCAAATTTTAAACAGATTCATAACTTCGTGAAGTAACATTAGGTCTGGAAAAGTATTTGATTTGACTTGAAGTTCAATCCGTGTCATTTGACGACATGCAAGCGACCAGTACAAGCTGACTCACTAAAACGCGCAGTTTGTGCGATCATTTGTTTTCGATTAATTCATTTTGTGCGGGACAGTAACGGCCGCACCTCAAACCCCCCAATGCGACCGGGGACGAGCTTGAAGGGGGCCCAAAATTATTTCGTGAATGAACATAAATTATAAAGTAATTTTTGAAACTTTATCCAACTTTTTCAGTTGTTTTCGTGATTTAGTGTCATAAAATGTCTTCATTATTGGGTGCCCTTCACCCAAGAAATACACATGATTTATATAAATAGTCATTTTGGCGTAAGCCATTACCGCGCCACGACGCACCAACACATAATGAAGTTTAGGCTAACATGGGACTCCGAACAGCGTGACAAAAATTTGGCAGCGAGAAAACCTTGGCCGAAAGCGACTCCCTTTTTTGACCGAAAACTGCGATATATATATGTCTAATTTTCCATCGACACCTAAATGGCTGGCGCCGAATCTTACTGTCCTGGCAATCTGTACCCCACAAGACCAATGCCATACCACAGTGAAACATTATTTGCCTGTGAAGAAATAGCAATTTTGAATCGTGTTTGGCTTTTAGTTTAGAGAACGCTTGGGCGATTTCAATATCTATTCACTTTAAAACATACAGTAGGTCACAAAATAAAAACACGCAACGAAATAACTATTCCAACTGGCCCGCCCTAACATGTTTAATTAATAACTACACGCCCTTAATTTTCCAAGACGACTCCTCATTCAGCTCTACCCGAAATCTGATAATTCGAATAGGATAAAAAAAATTATAGCAATATATATGCATTGCAATTATCAATACTATGCAATGTTGACTGATTCAGTCACGAATTGTAGAAAATGTTTCCGCTCGATGCGATTAGGTGACACAAACTCTCTGCCTACACTGAGTAGAATGAATGTACTCACGAGTACTGGTGGAAACATTCACCCAGCCAACAGTGGGGTCTTGGGGAGGGGGGCGAAATCCACCAGGTGTTTGGTTTATCACCCTATGGGTGGCCAAAGACCAACCTTTTTTGGGGGAGGGCGGTGAGCCGACGAAGTGCTTTTTGATCCTGATTTTGTGGATGGTCATTTATAGCTGTTGTCAAGTGTTTTTGTGAAGTGCATCGTATTGGTAGTAGCCAGAGTAGCCTACGTCTGTTGGTAGTGTGCAATGACCAAGATAGCACGATAAGATGCTTGGTTCGATTCCGAAACACTTCTTCTCTCGCTATTGTCGAAACGACGAATATTATTCGAGTTAGTGTGGTCGGCTAAATCCACAACCTTCGGTGCGAAAGACTGTATAGCGACTATCGGCGGTAGAATGTCGGTCTGGGCAAGGCAATTTTACCTTGACTCAGCACAATCACTATACCGTAAAATGATATGGATGCCATCATGAACATAATTAAGTACGATCAAAACCATCGAGATGTCAACCTCTATCACAATATGCTTGCAAAAGCGGTTGTATACGTTACGTTCTGGGGTGATTTCAATTTTTGAAAGTCCACCGGTCCGCGAGGTGAAAAAGGTTGAGAACCACTGCTCTAGAACAGGGGTTCTCAACCTGGGGGCGTGAAACATCTGAAGGGGGGCGCGAAGAAGCGGTCACCTGAAAAAAAAATTTCGCGCTTCGCGCGATTTACCTCCAATACACGCGTGTTTCTCTCTATATAGACCCAATTTCATATTTTTTTTTATTCCTCATCAACATTCATAATCGACCCTACCACCAAACAATCTGTTGCGGTTGCTAGCATCCCAGTTGGATTTGGTGATATGACGATAAGGGGGGCGCGAAATTTTTCATTATCAAAAAGGGGGCGTGTCTAAAAAAAGGTTGAGAACCACTGCTCTAGAGTCCTATAACTTTCGGGAAGACCCGTTCGCGGACATTTCAAGAGTTATAGATATTCATGTAGTGTAGAGCGTACTCTGGGGGCGTTGTTGACTTACAGTTTTCGATTTCAACCTGCTAAGGCGCGCGTCTTGCATATCGTTGCATAAGACAACATGTGCTTTCTGGGATACTGTTTGTTCAGTATCATAAGTGAATTGTCAACGCAAACAGTTTCAGGATGGATCAACTACGGCCTTTGATTGTTTTTACCGCACGGAAAGGATATTTTTAATGATTTCATTTACGTCGTATGCGATTGCTTTTTCGACAACAGATGTACACGTATATTTTTATTTATATTTTGGGCATACGCTCGAAATGTCAATCGTCGACAATATTTGTGCGAACGAGGAATCGCGAATATCTATTTATTGAACTGGATTCCCGAGAATCAATGAGAGAAAAATTTGGCATATGCTTTAGTCAGTGCATAGCTCATATACCTGAATATAAGATGTTCAGTTAAGTTTATTAAAGTTATATCAATTCTCAGCATCACAAGATTGCGATACACTGAAATTATATAACAAGGAGTCGAAACGACTTGAATGATCAATCAAATACCCGACTTGGCCTGTTGAATAAAAAAAAAACGAAAACGTGATATATGAAGCGTGCACATTGCACATTGAATATAAAATAACAAAACACAGCATAAAAAGGTAAGCAGTGTAAAGAAAGGACCGCGTATCAGCAATGAAAAGGAGTTGCCATTTGTCGGTAGGTAAAGTCGAGACGTCGAATCGATATGACCAAAGGGGTATAGATGTCCGGTATATATAGAGCAGGAGTGGCCAACCTTTTTAGCCAAAGTGCCACATTCAAATTACGAGTCATTGCGCGGGTCACTGGAATGTTGAAGGCCTATTTTAGTCGTCCGATAGGAGCGAGCCGGATAAAGTAACGGTGAAAACCACACTTGTTTTACTGCACATCAAGATCGTTAATATTTATGTCATAAAAACTCGGAGTGCAATCGTGTGGTAGACGAGCGAAGCGCGAAAACTGATCAATATTAATAGATAAATTCGGTAATTATAATTGTTACTTGCATATAATGTGGGCCGTCTCTATATGCCGCTGGGATCAGTTGGCAAGGACAGGACTATTCGACGCCTGGACATATCAGTATGACGGTTTCGGACATAACGTGTCTATCATTATCATCACCGACGCCGACCATCTTTCTGCGAGCTCACACGCGAAGTCGCATGTTGGACGACACGTTCACTCATAATTGCGAAAGTTAAACTCAATTCTATAAACGAAGTGCTTTGTTCATTTTAATTTACCGGAGGGGTGGCAATATTGAAAGCAACGAATGTAGTGGTAATAATTCCCGCGAAGGGAGAAGAGAAATTTCAAATTAAATAAATCTGCTGTGGAACATTATACTTTGTGGTAATATACGAAGACCTACGAAAAATGCGACTGGCCCCTGGCTATTCCAATGCGTTGGAGCTGATATTTTACTCATCAACATCTAACATTTTTAATTGGCCTTGTAAGTTCACAATAAAATATTTAATTCATTTTTTGATAATATAACTAATTTCTAAAATTACCTTGCGGGCCACGGCCCTTTAGTTTTTGACGATTCTGATCGCACTCACCAACTCAGTGCGCGATACCTTGGACAGCAGTGCGTAACGACTAAAAAGTGGTCATCACATCGGATTTTTTGTGCGCATCTTATATTTCCTGTGCGCAGAGACCTGTGAGCACTGCGCAATTGCTCACATGCGCAGCTTAGAGGGAGAGAGAGAGAGTCTTTATTTTCATCCAACCAAAATACATAACAAACGGCAGTGATGGTGGTACAGAAAATATGCGTGCACAGTATTCGGTATTAGATAGGAATGATCGATAAGACCGTGTAGGTCATCTAGTCTGATCACACCAGCTAGGCTTACCATATTTTGGAAATGTAAAAAGAGGACACTTTTTCAGAAATTTCAGATATGCAAAACTGGAGAAGAATTCTCAAAAACCGGTAAATTTTTCCCACTTCGTGATCGGTTGACAAAAAAAGGTCATCACTTCCGCTCAGAGCTCAAAATAACGTTTTTCTCTCCACATTGCCAGGTGGATGACTCAAGAAAAAAATAAGTCTTCTTTTCGCTCTGAGCTAAAATAACCGCTTTACCCTCCGAAATACCCGCCGGAGCTTCACTTCTGCGCTAATTTGCGGCATATCACTCGCCCTGAATTTTCAAAAAGGAGGACAAAATCTCAAAAAAGATGACAAAAGGGCGTCCTCCGAGGACACTTTCAAAAAAGAGGACAAATCCTCTTAAAAGAGGACGTATGGTAAGCCTAACACCAGCCTCAAACAGGTACACTTGACTCTGAACAGTCTGGCTGTAAAAAATGTTTAGTTAAGAAAGGAAAATAGAAGAAAAATTAAACGATGGTAGCAAATGATCAGTGAAGCAATGTCTGGGCGAGGTAGGGCAACAGTGGAACATTGGATGCTACCAATATATCCCTATATTTGAACATATTGAGGCGTTAGCTTCATTTAATTGCCACAGTTTGATAAAGAGCAATCACCGTATTGAAATGATAGCAATTTTATTACTGATGCATACAATATGCAACGTTACAGTGATGTTGGTCACCTACCTCGTATATTTACGCCTTGCAGAGAGAGCGATAGGCTATGAACAATATTCATTTGCTTCGTCTTACTAAGGTTCTTTGGACGACTCTCTACATACCCCCTGTAGCTTCTCATGCCTCTGTCTGTCTGTCTATCTGTCTCTCTCTCTCTCTCTCTCTCTCTCTCTCTCTCTCTCTCTCTCTCTCTCTCTCTCTCTCTCTCTCTCTCTCTCTCTCTCTCTCTCTCTCTCTCTCTCTCTCTCTCTCTCTCTCTCTCTCTCTCTCTCTCTCTCTCTCTCTCTCTCTCTCTCTATCTTCATGTTGTTCCTGTTGACTTGGAGCCTAGCTCGGCTCACTTTGTCCCTGTGCTGACCAAGACTCAGAGCACAATACCATATTATAACGGGGCGATAAGCTGTGCGGCTGTGCTCCGCTATAATAATACAAAGCACATTTCCAAAAGTAGCGTGCGGAAAGATAACAATACAATTATGTTAACCGTAAATTTAATCACAACACGTGCAAGTTTATTTACCGTTAAACATAGAGAAACCTGTCTCCCCACACCATTAACATGGCAACGTAACGTAGCCATGAAATGTATCAAAACAACCGAAAATTGTAAGTAACACTAATGTTTTATGGTTTTAGGTTATAGGTAGGGTTACATTTAAAACAAGAATCAATTTACGACAAACACGTTTAAAACATGGTCCTTGTTTAAAACAAGTTTTCTATTGTATTTGACCCGTCACTTCGCGAATACTAAATTGTGATGTCACAGTGGATTGATATTGATTATTGAATATGAGGGTAAATAAGCTCCTTGACGAAAAAGGATTCTGAGGGTTCAAATCGTCCAGAAGTTCATAGAACGTGTTTTTCGAAAATATTTACGCAATTATGGCATAATTAAACAATTTTTGAAAAAAAATACATTTTTTCAAATGCCATCTGTAAAACAGTATTTAAAAGGTCATTTGTTTTAAAATGCAACCCTGCTTGTAGGCCTATACTCACATTAACCATGCTCCGCATGAAAACGTATATAGGTATCATAAAGTTAATTTCCGGATTGATTTAGCAAAAATTGATGGGTAACACTTGTTCTCTGTTGCATTCTTCTATGGTAGGTAAAAAGAGTGGGAAGGTTTATCAATTTGTGGTATTATCTCACTTTCCGTGCGGAAGTGAATAGAGCCGGATTAGGTTCAAATAATGCTAATCTTTACTGCGTTGCTTTCAGTCACGGAGAACTTATTGAGATTTTATATCTATGTATCAAGTGCAACCACAAGGCACATAACCCCAGTATTGTTCGTCGCGCACAGTCACTTTTCTCATTTCTGTTTGCGCGAAGATACTCTGATGAACTCTAATATTTCGCTAGAAATTCCGATACTGCTTCGAGTAAGATGACGGTATCTTGTTTAGAAGAACAGCTGACGTAATCTAAGGATTGGTGTTTCGTTAAAGAATCAGAGGCTATCTATATCGAACCCCGCGATGAGTTGACTGAGCATGAGATATTCCGAGGCATAACAGAATAAATAAATAAATTCAATCAACCCAAACTAAATCTCCTTCGGTCGTTTTATATAGTCGAGAATTATATAGTTATTGTGCGCCAGTTAAGTTTATTTTCATGGCGTTCTATATATAGATCACTTGCATGAATATTGCACGCCAGTAGGGGTACATTTTAACTTCAAAGACATGCGAAAACGGGTCGCAAGATTACGCTGTATTTGGGGAGAATTAAATACCAACCATGGGGTATCAGCAATATAAGCACCTTGTCAAAAGGGGATCGATATTAAATCATGCGATGCAGTTTGATTTATTAATAGGCTATACGTGATAACGGTCATGACTCGCACATTTATTCAGCACTTTGACTCTTTTCAGATTTCGCGTAACAATGCATATAGTTATACGCTATTACGCTATTACGCTGTGTAACATTTTTTCTGAGAATTGACAGGTAAGTTACAAATCTCATAAAATACATCGTGGTCTATGACAGAGTTCGTGTGACTGCTGGAGTGAAATTTGAAGAGTTGAAATAATGTCCCTTTGGAATAGTGCGGTGTCACCATCATGTCTCCATCAATAATACCTGACAACTTTACATTAAAGTAATAATAAAGAGGGAAAACAGCAACAGGTCTTTTCTCGTGGCGATACGTACACGGGCATTTTAATTTCGTCTAGGATTCGTGATGTTTTAATATTTTTTAATATGACTGTACAGTAGCATACTGTATACATACTGAATAAATATGTATGTCCCTCTCGAATTATGCAGTATTGAGTATTACATACTTGGAAAATAATTCGTTAAGCTCCATGTACTCGGAACGCATCTGCGCGATGCTAATAAAGTGGATTGCACCCGTAAGTGCAAATCATCAGAATATAATTTAAGTGGGCTGTATGAGGAAACTCCTAGATTTTCCATTTTTTTCATAGCGTGCATGCCACACATTTCCATTGTGTAGAGCGAATAGCTGGAAATATATTCGCATGCTGATATCCTGTAATGAAATGATCCTACAATTTAATTTTGACTAGACTAACAGATTATGCAGGTTGACATGCAAAATACGAGATCCAAATCATCTTATGGTCTTTTAGACTGCATGATTCCAGCACCATGCATTGCTATTTAAATATAATCTGTTTCGCATAACGTTTGCGATAAATTTGTTAATACTCCATTGAATAATTATAATTTAATCTCTGTATTAAAATGATTTTTCATCATGTCAAATTGTCCATTCTCAATATGAGAGTACCAAAGTTTTCGCTTCTGCGGAGCCATGCGAGGTATTTATCAACACGAGATGAGATACTCACAATTGTCTTCGATGCCGCCGACATCATCACCTTAACGACGAGGTCAAGATAGCGGCAATCAATCACATAAATATCGCGCGTGGAATTTTCATAATAACAACACGTATTATTTGAAACACTGCACGAATGTATAATCGACTCAACGAAAAATAATATTGAGACAGTTCTGAACGTGTTTGGTCGTCGAATTAGATGTGATGTGTGCAATTCACGGACACTGTGCAAGAAAGAAGTTATATAGATACAATGCATAAGTATATGGTTTATGTACCGAATCTAATAACCCATACGACGAAGCCATGCGTTTAGATAAAGGGATGGCGAAAGGCGCCAATGCCTCCTGCAATTTATGGTGTCTATTCATGATGTCACGTCATTATTACAATATGTTCCCACAAAATAAAAATAAAAACTCATTCTTGCTACGCCATTGGACAAATTAGGGAAGAGCGGTATCCGATGCGGAAATACATAAGTTTGTGCGGATCTTAAAAGTTTTAGAATATGAATTCATTCGGGTCCAACTGGCAAATTCAAATTCAAAGTCAGAAAAATCCTGCTAAAGTCACACTAATTTTACATATTTCAGTGGAAAAATCCTGGGCTATGTTCTTGCTCCGGCACCTGAATGGGATCGTGATCACTGCTGCCCTCAATATAAGATGTGGCTTGCCGCTATCAATTTCGATTTGGAACATTCTGATGTCGCTGCGATTGCGATAAATAGCATTTAGGGCTATCTTCATCTCAGAAATATCGCCATAAATGCGTTTTTATGTCTAATGTCCAACATAAATATTTTCTAGAGAACGAAACCTCCGATGTGTAGCAATACGTTTGCGGTCAGATTATTTATTATTATGGTTGTACTACACAAATTCTCTTTCCATACCATTCATTGATATCAGCTGTCCATATAGCCCACAAAGCTCAGAATCTCAATGTTTAACCATTACGTTCTATATTTTTAGACTCCGTCAATAACGTCTTCGTCTAATCGTTGTTATCCTTTTTTTCTGGTCGGAAGCGGGTATTAGGTATTAGCACCTTATCCGATTCATTAAATTGTTAGAAGCGGATCAGATAGCAATGCGTAAAACCTTTCTTTAGCTAGTAACGTCATATACATAGCCAAGACACGCTTCGGTCGTAAGTTAGACATCTATAGCGATGAAAAAAGTTAACTAAAGCTCAAATAGAAGATGCTGTAATTTGATCAGCGGAATGTCTTCGAATCTAGATAAGTCTCTTGCCTGGCATATATAAAGCCTCGAGACGGAGAGCAGACATATCATTGTCAGAGACTTAGGCCAACCGAAGGATAAACCAATCGACCCGATTTGGGTTAAAGCAATGCATAGCAGTGAGGAATTTTGAGGACCCGTCAAAGCAGAAATTAAACACGCTTATATAAGAATGGCTCCACGCTTTATAAACAATAGACTCATTTTAATCAATGAATTGTATCCTCCGTCACGTGTTAATCTCAACAATCGCGATGTCCAGCGATAAAACAGATTTCAGACGCTTGAATTTGCGAAAATTAGCTATAACAAGCAAGGTATTACCGATAGCGATAACGCGATGGCGACGTATCGTGAATGCGAAATCTTCCAACTTCTCTGGCCAGTGCGCAATTATATCAAAGTTAGTTTATGCACTGATAAATAAAGGTATGACGAAATGGCGTTATGAGAGATCCGGTTGTGCGCAGGAAAAAATAGCCGCAGATTTGAGACAACTCCGAAATCTGCCGTATTACTTTATTTGCGATCAGCGAAGGGATTCCTTGAAGACCAGGCGAGAGGCGGCAGGCGTTAACAACTGCAAGGTTGACTAGACAGGATTCCCTCGCGAAGCGTACGGTGTCTTCGTTGAGCTGGGCAGTTACAGGTTACGCTGTCTAGTGTTCGTCTGGTATGTATAGTCTGGATTTCAAACTCACAGCATCATTTTACTTTTATGCAGAATATTTAAGAACGTTAGATAAAATACATTATTTTTATACCAAAGAAGATAAGCAACCAATCTCAATAAGACAACAGCTTCCAGCGACAAAAACACGCTCTTTTTGTGAAGAATGATAATTTATTTATTAAAGATATTCAAGATGACCAAACTATTTATATTTTATGGAATTTTCATTATTTCTTCCGGATCAGCATTAGCATCGCAACACAGACACGGTGAGTGACGCTAGGATCATATTTGCAACTGTCTTTGTTGTGGTATCAATAATAGTAACCCTGAATGTCGGACTTGCTTGTATTCACTATAGCATAATTGCTTGTAGAGAGGTTGAAAGCTCTATTTCTCAATCTTCAATTAAATCCCGTTTAATAACCTCGGGGCTCTAATATCAAGATGAGGAAAGCCGCAAACATATGCCGTTTATCTTCACCACAGTTTCCTGATTGATCCTGTATATCTCGGCGAATAATCACAGGGTGTGATCGAAGCAGCAATAAATTTCTCATAATATTTATGAGACCGAGGCTGTGGTTAGGTTTAGGACCTGTTCGCGTAATTGGAAAGTGCAATCGAATCTTTCGTAAAGAGCCAACTATTGTAGCACACTTGAGAAACCATACTCGTTCTAGATCGTTAAGGATTACTTCCAATGTCGGTCGAACCACTTACGATAGCGATCGCTTCGGCTGCTTGGCATGATGCCGTTTGCATGTCGCCGCAACATACTTTGCGAAAGCGAATGACGAATAAACGGAGGAATCTATTTCAGGTCAATTAATGAAAGCGCTATCATCACTAACAGAAGAGGACGCTTCTTCGCCCGTCGAGACGCGGTTTCTTCGTCGCGTTGACGCAAAAGGAACATTTATGTCCTACGTGAACATTGAATCAATTAACAGCGGATATAATAAAGACTTTGTCAAACTTCGGCGGCGTAGGAGCGTCACGGAGTCATTGACCCCGCAAACAGACGATCACGAAGTCTTTATTGAAATGGACAATATGTTTGATATGCCGAAGCCGCGGTTCCATTTAAAAAAGAATTATAAGCTAGTTTCGAAGAACTTCCAATTGGAAATTAGAGGCAGGGGAGGCAAAATCGTCACGCGGCACGACGAAATAGACGATTGCCACTACACGGGAACTATACATAACTACGACGGATATTCTAAAGTGGCGCTTAGTTTGTGTGACGGAATGGTGAGTCGCATCGGTTAAGCGCCTGGATTATCCACGGTATCGTCATTTGCATTCTTTTTCAACAGCAAGGCGTCATAGCGAAAGACGGGGTCGAATATGTAATTGAACCTCTGTTCAATGAAACATCTTCGGCTTCGAACGACACGGACGACAGCTTAGTCGAGTCGACTACCTCCGTCCCGTTTTCGGAAGCGGAAGCGATGAGCGAAGAGAGGGCAGAAGGTCACCCGCACGTGATTTACAAAAGATCCATCTTCCGTCATCTTCATCAAAGAAAAAAGAGCAAAGACGATCTCGGACACTGTGGTTACTCGGGTATGTTTGCAGCACGCCGAATTCAAGGGCAGCATCCTTCATTGAGATTACATTTGACAGATGACGCGAACGGAGAAACACCTTGGTGGAGGGTCAAACCGCAAGGTGGCGATTCAAAGACACGACAGGGCGAGCGTCACGGATCCGATCCATCATCATCGCAAAACAAGCGCGGCTCGAAAAAGTCCAGGAGGAATTCAAGACATCACCATCACGAGAAGCATATCACAGAGAGCAACGACCTCGAGGAAGAAACTCTCAGTCGCAAAAAACGATCCGTCAGTCGGGAAAGAAACGTTGAAACGCTAGTCGTGGCCGACAAGATGATGGTCGGATACCACGGACGAAAAGACGTAGAAAGCTACATACTCACAATAATGAATATCGTAAGTACTGTCAATGAGACCACAGTCGTTGACCTTCACTTAACGCGCCGCAATTGTGTTGGCAGGTATCCAATCTGTACCATGATGCATCGATCGGTAACGCGGTGAACATCATTGTGACCAGAATAGTCTTGCTAACGGAAGATCAGGTAAATGATAAGGAAAATTTACGGATTGTGTTACGGCGCTAGTTTATTTAGCGGTTATGATGTAACGGCTTGAATATCGTGTAAGAAACCCGGCCTCGAAACTTTATAACATATGTACCTTTCTTCGCCGCAGCCCAACCTCAAGATAAACCACCACGCCGATAGATCGCTGGACAGCTTTTGCAGATGGCAGCATTCTATCAACGTAAACGATTCGGTAGAGGCTCCGGAGAGTGGGATAGCGCACCATGACAATGCTGTTCTACTTACCGGGTAAGAATCGATGAATCAGCCGCGATTATTGTACATTGATTAGCATCTGAACTTCCGACGCGAGGCGACGCCTTATCGTGGTTCTGTAAACTTTGTTTTGCCAATACTGTGGGTCCAAATGAGTCATTGCAACGGTCTAAGACATTACGGCAACCTATGATTCAACTCGGGGCGATATCTGGAGTTGGTATCCATAACGCAGGGAACATTACTAGTGTCCATGACGATATCCGTTTATGGTCTTCCACCTAATGATTAATTGGGATAAAGAGATCACTATGTCGAGACCTCGTAAGCTTATCGCTCCGACAGTACGAATCACACGACGGGTTTGATTACTTGTGGAATGAAAGCCATCCATAAAACGAAGCTTTTATTTAAACAGCTATGCGTAATCGTGTCTTGTGCTTTGTAACATGATGTACCGAAATTTGATGAGGCGTTATTAAAATATTATATTTGCGACTGAGTATATTCTAGAACCGATACTAGATATCGTTATTTCCATTTCAGGTACGACATCTGCACGTTCCAGAACAAGCCTTGCGGAACTCTAGGTAAGATTTGTGTGTTAAACTGATGCTTATCAAAACACCGCCATGCATACATCACCGCCTTCATGTTATCTGTCATGCCTTTACGTGATCATCGTTCTGCTGACGTACGTTCTTAACCTATACAATGCACGGGAATATCTCAGTAAACAGATATGCCACACCGCAAAAATTCAGATTTATTCAAGGTTACACGTGATAGGATTCCCCGCCTTTAAACAATAGACCCGATTACCAGACATTCAAACTCCCATCGCTTTGAAATTGAAACTATATGCGGTCTTGATTGACAGGTCTCGCTCCAGTATCGGGCATGTGCGAACAAGGCAGGAGTTGTAATATCAACGAAGATATTGGACTTGCTTCCGCCTTCACAATAGCCCACGAAATGGGACACAAGTAAGATTTTATTTACCTTACCGGTACCTAAAACACATCACGGTGCACCATGTCACCTTAGCGGAATTCGGTCATTGCGGCCTTATCATTCCTTACACTGCCGGAGTCAGAGATGGTAAATAGTACTTCACATTACAGTTTCGGTATGGAACACGACGGGAATGGAAATGACTGTGGAATGGGCAGCGGCGAGCCCGCGGAAATCATGGCAGCACAATATTCGAAGAACTCAAGGCCTTTCACGTGGTCACGGTGTTCCAGATCATACATCACTGAGTTTTTAGAGTGAGTATTCTCTGTATATTTATTAACATTTTACCAAAGCAGCATGTGACCGTGTTTACTAGCCGATTTGCATTGTCTACTTGTGTGTGAGATCACGTAGGCACATCTATGATGATAGTTTTATAGCTAACTCCGATATTATTGAAGATAACTTTATATATTCATTGAATACAATTCTATTTGCAGCACCGGGTCTGGTGAATGCTTAAGAGGCGGTCCCCCGCGACGAGACTTTCAATTTCCTGAGGAATTGCCCGGACAGCAACACAGTGCCGACGAACAATGCCGATTTCAATACGGCCCTCAGTCTCGTCAATGCAACTACGGAGTAAGTGTTTTATATTGAAATAGAAAATCTCAAAATCTCGTCATTTAGAGGCTATCGACACAATATATCTATAGAATAAGTTGACGCTAATCTCCTAATGTTATCATCAAAGATTACATGCACTTGCGGACGCAGCAAATTCTCCCATCTGCACTGTAGCCTATTATGCTCGCAGGCCGCACGAGCCGGATTATATGTCAAGTCATCAATTGAACCGATTGTGTGCTTTCAAATCGAAAATACTGTATATGGCTTCAGCCTCCATATATTCATGTAATAATCTTTTTTCAGCACACGTGTCAAGTATTGTGGTGCGTAAGTCAAAACGGACGTTGTATCACTAACAGCATCCCGGCTGCGGAAGGCACCAAGTGTTTTGACACAGCCAGAAACATAGCGCACGGGGTATGTTTCATAATGTTATCATCTTCTTTCAAGTGTCATATATGTAATGTCAATTCTTTTCAGTGGTGCTATCAAGGTCGTTGCGAGCCCTATGGTCAGCGTCCCAATTCCGTAGATGGCGGTTGGGGACAGTGGAGTGAATGGAGCGAATGTTCAAGAACATGCGGCGGCGGAGCTAGCTCGTCGTACCGTCAATGCAATAACCCGGAACCTCAAAACGGTGGGAAATATTGCACCGGTCAAAGGCGACGGTATCATACTTGCAATGCACAGGTGAGAATACTGTAACATGTCAAAAAGTACTTGACCGTCTGGTGCCCATCATAGAGTTCACGCCATATTTGACATGATACTTACGCCTGTCTCATTGATTGGATAAATCTTTCTCGACGATTGATAGGCGCACTTGGGCGAGATATGTTTTCGATGAAAGTTTCCAGTTCGTGTAGAGTGGGCAGCTGCGAGGATATGTTAATCATGTGCATATCTGGGTCACATGCCGTTACAATCGTTTAATCAAATTATCTCCTTAACATCAGTCGGAGACGCCGCCGTCGACGTCATAGTCGTAAATCCACGAGATTTCCTTGACTATAATTCGTACTTTTGTCGTTCCAGGCCTGCAACGCCACTACCAAGTCTTTCCGTGAGCAGCAATGCGCGCAATTCGACGCGGATCCGTTTCAAGGCAAATATTACAACTGGAGGCCTTTTGTGGGTGGTAAGCGCTGCTGTTGGTCTTGCTATTTATAATGATCAATCCCAATCTCGTTATTCTTCCATCTAGGACACAACGTGAATCCGTGTGCACTCAACTGCTTAGCGGAAGGTTACAGCTTCTACACCGAACGTGCCAAGGCTGTGGTTGACGGCACTCGCTGCTTCGCGGATAGCATGGATATGTGCATCAACGGAGACTGCCATGTATGTATAATTGATGAAGCGGAAGATACATAACATAGCTTCTAATTTAGTTAGCTATGCGAATCCGATTTTACGGCAGTAGGCAGTACCATTACTTGCTACAACTTGGAATTCCGTTTATGACGTAATTGCTTTTGTCTGCAGCACGTTGGTTGTGACGGAGTGCTGCATTCGGAAGCGGTCGAAGACAAATGCCGCGTCTGCGGCGGAGACGGGAGCACTTGCGAGACGGTTAACGGCGTGTTCCAATCGCCCGGGATGCAAGGACGTAAGTTCTTTCATGAGGTCTATTTCCGAATTTTACGAAGCCAATTTTTACGGGGCGTAAACTCTTTCATCGGTAGCACTGGCGGCATTTCAATCAAATTCCCTTTTGTGCTGCCTTTCCGCTTTTCTATCCGGCTAGAGGTGAATGAAGGCTTTATTAAGACCATGGGTCACTGCATTTATCGCTGCCATTTGTTTATCCGCGATAGTAATCTGAACGCTGCATAGTCTTGCTCTATTTAACTCAAATTCCTCCTCGGCGAGGTAGAAAAACCACAAGGAGAATAAGAGTTATCGGAACAATTGCTTCGTTTGTGTTCGTTTTTCTTCGAATTACGTCATGATTCTCAGAGGAAGAACAAACGCTTTATACAGAGCTAAACCTTCAAGGACAAACAATTTGGTAAAGACGAGCGTGACAAAAATATTACATATAGACGGAACGTAGCGAAGTAAAGCTATTCGGTCACGTTTAAAAAGGATAGTTTGTTCATATCGCTCTTTTTCTCCGTGAACCACGGAAACCTCGTTCCATACCAAAAATCGGCTTCGCTTGCGTTTCTTCTTTGTGCATGTATTTAAGAATGACTTGAGGTGAGGCGAAACAAATTTCCTACGAAATGAGTCATTGCGATCTCTGCGATAAAGCGTTTCGAAAGTGCGAGATCTTCCCTCGCCCACATTCTAACATGAAATTTCACGCTTGTTCAAGGTTGTCGTTGGATTTCCGATATTATTAACGAAGATTGTGCTTACGGGTCGCGTGCGCTTGCCAAAACAATAGCCTCATTTACGCCGGTGTCGTTAGGTCGCCTATAAATACCCATGAATGCTGTCTCGTCTATCGGGAATCTATCTCAAGAATTAATCGCGCATGCTTAGACCACCCAGGATTCTTTCATCCGGTTGACAATGAAAATATTATAATCTTTTTCATTCTTTGTAGTGTATGAAGAAATTGCGATGATACCGAAAGGCGCAGTTCACATTCACATCAGCGAAGTGTTGGTTTCTCAACAGAACTATCTCGGTGAGTTTCGAAGCTTCACACCAGCTAGTGCCTATTCAGCCGTGTCATCTGGAATGTTATTTTTAACAGCGTTACGAAGCCGGAGCGGGGATAATTATCTAAACGGCGGCTACACCATCGATTGGGCGCAAAAGTTTGATGCTGCTGGTACGACATTCACGTACGGAAGAGACGAATCCGACCCGGAGTTTTTGAAAGCACTCGGCCCTACAACCGAAGATTTAGTAGTCCTGGTGAGTAATATATCTTGTAATTACGAAAACAGGGCTTTTGTTAACGCTACTTATCGTATATTTATAGGTACTTCTACAAGAAACCAACAAAGGAATTCGTTACGAATACAATGTTCCAGTGGAACACCCCAGCAGCGGCGATTACGACGTGCAATTCGTATGGAGCATGGGAGAATGGTCTGAATGTTCCGCCACCTGTGCTGGCGGCACTCGCCGTCGAATGGTAATTTGCCAACGCGCTACTGACGGCAGTCAAGTACAACACAGTTACTGTGATCAAAGCACCATGCCTTCCGAAGAGATAGGAAACTGCAACATCGAGCCTTGCGGGCCAGAGTACGTCATTATTTTCATCCCACGAACGAACGTGTGTCCTAAATTTCGCTTTGGTTTAGGTGGTATATCGGCGAATGGCAGTCTTGCAGCGCGACTTGCGGCGGTGGGCAAAGAATTCGTGTTGTCAACTGTCAACGAAAAATATCGCAGTCTGAAGACGAAGTTGTTGCGAACAAATTCTGCCCTGGAGAGACTCCCGTTTCGACGGAGAACTGCAACCTGGACGTGTGTCCCCCGCAATGGGTGGCGCGAACGTGGACTCAGGTACTACACCTTACAGTGCGTGTATATAACTATAACGCGTCCCCATCATTCCGCGATTCTCATTACTTCCGATTCGGAGATATCGGTAGAGGTTTTCTTCAAACCCAACTCAAGAATAGCCTACATTCGTTCGTCGCTCATTTTAGTTCTGACAATCGCTGAAAATACAACTCCGTGTTGTTTTGACGTAGTGAATCATCGAGAGTTTTACCTCGCGTTTGTGTTGTTGCAAACTTCTGTGTCCAGGATTAGTCTTTTGTGGTCGTTGTGGGAGATTTAGCTTCCACCGCTAATGAAGTTTACTTGGGTTATTTTGCTGCTGTTTTCACTCCTTGACGTTATCGACCGAGCATCCACTGTGAAAAGGTGCTAATGGAGTAAGCCGTAAGATCTACCACTCGCTATACTAAGAATATAACATGTCACGCGTTCTAACTTGAGTATTTCGGATATGAAATGATATAGCTTGCGCGGAAGTGTGACTTATGTTAGTTGAGACCCAGAGATTTTTAAAATAGTCATCGTCGGTATACTCAAGTAGAATTGGAAGTAACGCGATAAAGTTGTACACAAGTACAGAGAGAAGTCAATAAGTAAGCATTCTAGGTCTAGTTTCGCCTAAGAAAATGAAAACCTAGTAGAAGTGGACGTGCCGCTTGAGTAGGTATTGTTGCAAGTGGGCAAAACCATTTTCAATACTCTGAAAACGATAAGTACTTCGTGACTTACTACCTCTGGTCAAAGACTATAGAATCGTCTTTAGAAGTGGTGTCAAACTGCTATAATTACAGTAAATTGCCAAAATACAGCATAAGTGAGCAGTATTTGGCCTATGTCATCAAAAAGCGCACATTTCAAGTGCATCGACTACACGTCTGGCTCATCACATCAATTATTATCATTCGAAACTAACAGGCGCTCGAAACGTTACCTCCAACGAACCGTTTCAAAAACATGTTTATTTCGCTTACAGTGCAACTCAAAATGCGGCATCGGCTGGAAGAAGCGCGAAGTGGTCTGCATGTCAAGCGACGGAACTGAAAGTTACCCCAACAGCCGTTGCAACCTACGCCACAAGCCTCCGTCCAGCACGAGATGCAACGCAGGTCACTGCCCGCCTCCGCGATGGGTCTACAGCAGATGGTCGAGATGCAGCGCGAAATGCGGATACGGTCGGCGGACAAGACGGGTATCGTGCCGGACACACGACAGGAAGAGAAGCAATCTGTGCTCGCATCACAGCAGGCCGCCTTCAGTCAAGTCGTGCCGCTCTAAATGCGCGACCACGGCGCCGCCCGCGTCGGCGGCTGGCGAAGAATGCGCCGACGATCCGAAATTCACGCACTGCGCTCTGGTGTTGAAATTCAAATTCTGTCAGAGGCCGTACTTCAGCAAGGTGTGTTGTCAGTCGTGTTCGAATTGAGCGACTTGAAGCTTGCGGCTTTCTACGATGGAAAGTCGCGCGAGAAAAAGCACAGGAAAAGTGGCGGATCCCGCAGAACGGTATGCCGGGCCTCATCTACACCGCAATGTATGCTAGTGCTGGCGCGAGCTGCTTGCACCTTCACAGTTAGATGCGGGGCGTATCGATTCCGAATTCAAGGCCGACAAAATCGCACGGGAACACTACAGCAATACAATCGATGTCGATTGGCTTACGCCGGTTGCACTGGCGGTCTCACTCGGGACGCGCGACACGATAACAAGCTCTTCATTGAGTACTTTCTTCATAATCTTTTATGGACATGATTACCTTAGTGATTGTCTCTCGTTTCTACTTTGCGTTGCTTTTATGTGAAATTAAATTTTTTATAAAATTCCGAGCACTCTATTTTTGATCAAATCATACGCATTCTTTCTGTTCTACGCATTCGCTGCAACTATGTATGATGATTCGCGGTATTTTTGATATAGATTTCCTTTACTGTTTCCGAATACTTGGGCTCCAAGTTTTCGAATAGCTGTTCGCTGCCGAAGCCGAGTTCTTGTGTTAAATTATTTATTTAATGAAATAAAAGTAAAAAATCTAATTTCCGTTGGCGTGCGTTAGTTTATTGTAAATGACGAGCTGCGCGTTTAGAGATGCATTTCGCTGCGGGTAGGAAATTCGGGCAGGGCATATTCGAGTAATTGAGCGTTTGGTAGAAGGTGAATGATTCGCCTTTCATTTTAACCGTTGCAGTACAACGGTGTCGTAGGAGCCAATACGGATATAACGAAATATGTTTCAACAGTGCCATCTATCGTACAAATGCGGTTGTCTAAACCAGGGTTTCCCAAACCTTTTTACTATCACACTGTTCTTATCTGACTAAAACCGGGCACGCAGTGGATATACACTTTTGCGGCTAAATAAACTAACGACAATATTACAATACCGATACTGATTGCGAAGGCGAGATAGAAGGGCTATAGATACGTTACGAGTATCAACAGATCATCAAACGTTATGAAGAATTCACCAATATATCAGTAGCCTGATACAGGCTAGTAGTAATTATGTTGACGCTGGAGTTTCTTGATCAAAGATGCCGTGACATCAATTCAACATCAGTGGAATTGTAAAACATGTTTCTTGCAAGTCAATTATTGTGCAATCTCCGACTGGCGGATCAGTTATATGATTGTATCGCTGTCAATGGATTAACACCCGCAGTTAGTGGCGTGTCATCTTGGATATCGTTCATTGAAGACATTTATTATAAATGTTGCTCCCTCGAACTCGCGGCCAAACATGGAGCTGTATACAATGCATCCTTTAGTTTTCACAGATTGTGATTATTCATTACAAAGTACGGCAATATATTTAGCATACTATAATAACTGGGAATTCTTTGCACATCGCGCGGTTTACTGTCAGTCCCAATGCTTATTCAGGCGATGTATGCGGAAGCTCATACAACAAAGTAGAAGGCGAAAGTTCCGAGACATCAGGTAGTTAAAGAAGTAGATTTGAATTCGTAGATTTTCGTCAATCGCTATTGTCAGTTTTCTAAATTACAGGCTACATTAGTTCGGTTTATTAGCAATATTTATCAGTTTAATACGCCACAAAAAATCCGATACAATGAAAAAAGGAAGGTGTCGAAAAGACTTGAAGTAGTCTTTGGAATCAGACACCCACCTTGGCCTAGGCGATGTAAAGAGAAGGCATGCACAATTGCACAGTTGCACACTGAATGAAAAGTAAAAAATGATAGTATACAAAAGCAAGCGACACAATGGGGTGACATGTCACTGAAGGCGAGGTCGATAGGTCAGGCGTGGTCCGGTAATCTTGACGGCGGACTAGTATTTATTTAGTAGAAATTGCTTGTATTTTTACCTGAATGTGGACATGCTCGTCGACTGTCGGATGGCCGACGGGATACTGTTCGACACGTCAGGTCCGGCATATTTGATACAGCGATGATCTTTTCGGTCGATCATATGATATTTGGACGACGTGGACGCGCGTGTGTTGCACTTGTACGCTTTTGATTCCGACGTAAAGACGTCATTGAAATATTCGGGGCAATGACCGCAGTGGAATGGAACTGATAAATCAACTAGGTGATTTCTGGTTTCCGCATATCTTCTATGTTTAGGACGCCGAATCTCTTCAGCAGCGACTTGTTGGATGGACATTACGGACACGGACAACCAGGCCCCTAGCTATGATAAGGAGTACGTTATGTTGTAGTTTTTGCAGTGGCTCAAGTGCAGTTTTACTGGCAGCCTCCAATAGAGGATGCCATATTGTAACTTCAATTGGATTAAGGTTTAAAGAGTATCAGAAGAACCCAGACTGGCATGAAACGTCTAAGGCTGTAGAAGAGAGAGAGAGAGAGATATGATATTCTTTCTCGCCTGCACCATCGAGATGCTTTGGCGACGGAGTTGCGATACGGCCCCATGAGGTCATCTAGTCTGCGCCCCCGTTTTTTTTTCTCCTCCATGCTACCCGTGATTGCTGAGCGCCTAGCAGGATAGCTGCGGATACCATTTTTCGAGTCTTTGGTATGACCCGGCCGGGGATCGAACCCACAACCTACCGCTCGAGAAGCCGGACGCATAACCATTACACTATCTCGCTCGGTAGAACAGGCCACACATGCGTCTAGACTAGGGTTACCATATTTTTGTGAAGCAAATTCCGGACACTCTTTAGCGCCCACTAGCGGGTTTAAAAATGAGGTATAACACATTGAATGACAATATGACGTCACACTAGCAAAGCGTTGTCAAACGACTGTATACAGGAATGGAGTGAAACATAGGTCATGAATTGGGCCCTCTGTAAATTTGTGAGCTCTGGTGATTGCTACTTGCTATGGCGTGCAATAGATTTCTCCACTGGTCTGGCGGGCCGTGTTTGGACTGTCGGGATTGTGTTTGACAGCCCTGCTATACTGTTAGTTTGGCGCGGCTATCTCATTGTGTGTTTTTATTTTAATCAGGTCCGAAACAACATTTTTTCCGCCCCCTTCCGTCCAAAAAAAAGCACTGATATCTAACCCACCACAGGGTAATCGATGTAACTTCTTGCGCAATTACTATATGCATTTGGCTGTGAAAGTTTATGAATGAATTCTTCAATAATATTGATTCTTCCATTAGGCCACTATAAAATGCACCAGCAGGTTGCACATCCGGTGATTTCCAACCTTTAATAGTGGCGACCTCATTTCAAACTTAAAAATGTTCCGTGGCCCAGCTAAAAACTTTTGATAAGCTGATTACTAAAAAAAATCAACTTGCCCAAACTTACTCCCGGCCTAGGACGGTGATTACGTCCAACATCATCGCGATCCCCAGATAAAGGTAAACGACCCCAAGATTTGGAACCACTATCTGTGACTAAGCATCCAATCCGCCTTGACCAAATCTAGTATTATACCGTTTGCTTATAATTTCGATTACCATTAGACTTATTTCAGTAAATGATGGTAATTTATATTTATTTTGATTGCATTTTTTGGCGAATGTGGTGCCTGGTGCCCATACTAATATCAATATACGTTGCATTACCTCGCGCGCAGCGCGAAGAAGAATTTCAAATATCATAAATCTGCTTGGAAAAAATATTGTTTATGTTGATTTACGAAAAACTTTTGAGCCTACCTCAACCCTTCAAAATTCCGGACATTTAGGCATATTTTAGAAATTCCTCCCGGACGCAGATTTTTCAGTGAAATTCCGGACATGTCCGGGAAATTCCGGACGTATGGCAACCCTAGTCTAGACTCTAGAGTCTAGAGACTGAATATGACTCTTCCACATACTCGTGAATAAGACAAATATTTACAACCTTCGATGCTATCGTTACCTGTTAGGCCTACTGTCGTGCAGGCTCGCGCTGCATCGCACAGTTTTCTTGACTTTCAAACTCACGAAAGCGATGCGAATAATATATCCGTTTTCTACATTCTAACTGACAAATCTTATAGGTAAAAGCGAGTAGTGCGGATTCAAATTCAACTGTTGACGTAATCTAAATTCGCAACCGTTTGAGCAAGTAGTAAAGGTAGACTAACCGCATTTGAGTACTTCGAAAGAGCAGAAGCATTTAGTCCAGTGGTTCCCAACCTTTTTCGACTCATCGCCCCCTTTTCAAGACCAACGCCGATCATCGCCCCCCAGATTTTGTGAACGGGAAAATCGGTGTACAATCTGTATTCATCGGCGGATTGACTAAAAAAAAGGCCAACTTGTCGGCTTGATGTCGAATTTTACAGTTTTGCAACTAAATTTCCGTGGGTTGACTGAAAAAAAGAAAGGTCATTTCTCCGACTTGACTCCTATATAGCCGTTTTAACGCGTCACCGCCGATAAAAAATCCGATAAATAATAAACCGCGTCAAACGGCAAGAACGCACAAGCTCTCTGTATTAGGTTACCAGTGAATTCGGCACTTCCAGCGTCCATGAGGCGAGCCACATCTTAACCTATTCCTACCCGAACAAATCAATACCGAGTGCTGTATATTGCAATTCCTAGTCATATTCAGTGAAACATTTCGAATATAATAATACCATATTGATGCATCGCTTTGGTTATGATACCGTTCATTACATTTCTAATGGCAAATACGCTAAGCGTCTAATTCAGTGGTTCTCAACCTTTTTGACCTCGTGGCACCCTTTGAAAAGGATAAATAGTTCGCGGCACACATAGCACAGTGGTTCTCAACATATTTTGGCGTACGACACCTGAGAACTACCAGCGTACTTAACAGCACCCACAGTCGTACAGACTCGGTTTCTGGCGAAGTACTTCCAGCTTTTACGATCACTCAAGTAGGATTTGCTCAGCTTCAAAGACGAAATTACGTAATCTTCTATATCTGCGGCCATGTCACAAATACGTCTACGAATGGCATAATTTGACATCGGAATCATTTTCAATTCTTCCGCAGCTTCGGTCCCAAAGATTATTTGGCAAATATATTTCAAGCCGAAGAATAACTTTCTTCGCTCCCGTGTGAGGATTTGAATTTTTAGCTATTACCTCTGCGCTCACAACTAGCCTGCCGCGATCTTGGAACTTTGGCCTGCGCTTATATACCATATTTCATAAGATTTGTTTGACAGTAAACTCTACCTACTACCGCATTGTCGATGTCATTGATCATCGTTCCGGAGAGGCCAAGCACGATCGCCACAAACCAATAACGATGGTTATAGGCTTGTGGCTCTACGATTGGGGGGGGGGGGCTGGGCGAGACTTCCGGTAGCCCTATAAGTATGAAATCGCAGCTTCCGGGGGTCTCCGCATCCCAGACCCCATTTCGCGTCTATTATTATCAACTTTGTATTAGTGCTCCAAATAGAACGGAATTACGTGATGTGTATATGATACGATAACACGGCTTCGAAGCAGGCCTAAATAGAATAGTGATACAAATGCTGCAGGCTAAATAGACCACACTAATTTGGAAAGCTATTAGCTGACATTAGTAATAAGCCAGCATGCCACATCAAGATTTGAACTATTATCGCATGGTTGCAAGGATACACTACATCAAAACTAAGAACCTCTACCGCATGCAGAGACTTGATGATTATCGGAATATGGGACTTTTCTAACAAATGCGAAGATTTGATGATTGACCCATCTGTACGGAATCATCTTCTTGATTGGTAGACGGATTTTCACGTCTATTCGCTCTAACCCCCGAAAAAGAGTTTAAACTAAAGAGTGGGGGCCTTCGACCAGTGGGGGCGGGATACCGCCCACCCCAAAAGCCACCACTGCTTAGAGGTGTATACATACAAGGATGTCAAACGCATTTCCACGCAGATCGTATAGCACGCGTGACGATAGCAATGCCTCAATAGTTCTACTGGCAGGGGCATCCACCAGCAGTTCAATTATTGTTCCTAAAATTTGGATAATAACCGCAGTGGCGGGAAATTTGTTAACTGATGTAATTAGATCAACTTTACTTCTCAATTCTCAAAGTCGACACCGGTAACATAACGTTGCGCTCCCAGTCTACATTTTAACAGTAGTGCCGACACGCTTCCAAACAATCGCGATGTGGATGTTTATTGTCTGTAATTCGAATTTGTGAACGTGAACATCACTTCCAAAGGAATTCATTTCTCGGTGGTGATTAAGAGGACGATGAGGATCTGAAAACTGCATTGTCATGGGCGCCGCCATGTCTGCTCTTCTCTGCGTTTAATCAACGCAATGTGCAAAACTAATTGCAACATTCATGGCAGGCTATGTCGGGTGAAGCGAATTCGCGGGTGATATTCATTGCAGGCATGACGATAATTTTGATTTGTCAAATGAGCTGTACAAGCTTCACATCGTGCCCGTTTTTGATTATTGATTGTTTGCTATAGACTAGAATTATTTAGCGAATAATTTCAAAAATTTCGAATAAATCGCTCGCGGCACACCGGTTGAGAACCACTGGTCTAATTCATTGGAAGCTCTCTCCTCACAAGTCGCAGCATGGTCCAACTCCTCTCCCTAACCACGCCATTAAAAACACACCGAGCTTCAACCAAAATTTCTTTTATCGCAACTCAAACGGTCGTCGACGACCACCACGCACAAACAACCAAACGTCGCAAATTCGCGATACGCATATTCGAGAACGTGAAAATAATGCGCGCCGTGTAAGCCATGACACTTTAGATGCAAGCAACGTCACGAAGCGTCGTCCGCCCGTTCCGAGTCGAGTCGCAGCAAACCGCTGATGAAAATCCCGTCGGTCGAGCACCGGTTCAGCTTACGTTCGCCGTTTTCCAAACGGCGACTCTTTCTGTTTCGCAGTTCCGCAAACACTCGCTCTCGCAGCGTTTGCACTCTGGGTAAAGTTTTCGAACAACCCGACAAATCTCCCTTACCGGAGACCAGCGGGTTTACACGAAATTCTCCGGGCGCGCGGTCGGACGATACGGCAAGACCGCAGGTATCAGAGTTACGGTTTTCGGCCCGGTGCTGTAAATGGCGTTGCTGCATTCTGGCTTTGGTGATGCCCTGTGGCCGCCGGGTACGGCCGCCCGCGTTGGGCGACGGGTTGTGTTTGATGAGCATCATACTAGGGCACATTACGGGGACGGGGTTGTTTTCAACAGGGGACGGATTTGCAATGGTGTCAGCGGGAGACGGCTGAGTCTTTACTGGGTCTTTGATTGCGTGCGCTAAAAATAAGTCAACAATACTCAGTCGCTTTCAGATTAATTCATCATGATTTTTGAAGAGTTGCTGTGCCGCATTGTAAAGAATGGCACTGAGGGAGGACCAAAATGGGGCTCTCGCCCACCTTCAACATTGCACCCAAAACATTGTGACGTCAAAAGTGACGGTTACGTCATAGCATTTCACTATGTTGGCAATAAAATTGGACGCTGGGCGTTGTCACGTGAACGCGACTCAAACATAACGTATCAAGTACCCGGTATTACGTTTCGAACTGTTTCAAGTAAAAGTAAAAAGATGTCAATACAAATAGTTTGGAAAGTAGATCGGGACTTCCATCGTCAACATTACTAGATCTTTCCATGTGACTAATTCAGAATGACATATGCAGCCAACAAGTGTGCAGTTTAAAATGATATTCTATTACCGCGACACCGTGGTCACATCTCCCAGTTGCTATGTCAATTTCTATCATCAAAATGACAAAAATGCATCCAAACATGAACTTCTGCATCGCAAAATTTAAGGTGAAGAAAGTAAGTAGTTTGACTTCACAAACTGGTTATCATAGAACCGGCAGAAGGTAAAATTGTGGTCACTTTAACGGGTAATAGGTACAAGTATATAATTCTAGTTCAGTTCTACGAAAAAGTAGAAGTACTTCGTTACTGACCCCCTCTAGTGTTCATAATCATGCAACGGATTTCAGATTCGTTCAATGGCGGATGGCAGACCGTCTCAATTCGTGACAAAATCGATCACGAGTCTCTTACCCGTCTCGGTTTCAACGGGCCGACCTCGGGACGCCTTCCGGACAGCCGGCCGGGATTTTATCGTCCCGCAAAACCGTCGCAGGTCTATCGGCTTCGCCACCGTCGACTCCCACATACCCCTCTGCAGAGACGGCACGTCCAAATCCCTGGATAGCAAGGAAGTCAACGGTCTCGCACTATTGAAATTGCATCCATTCTGCAATTACACATGCAAGCGTTACCCAGATTTCCCTATCGATTTACGATTAAACGCCCGCCGTAGACCGCTTCAAAGCGGTTTGAAATCAGGGCTATATCCAGGGTTGCCATATCGCCCTTATTTCTAAGATTTGTATTCATCTTGAATGGCGATGCCAGGTAAAACTAAATTGTCCTTATTTGTAAGGATTTTTGGCAATAAGGCGGCTACTAGGACATAACGAGAGTGATGACCTTATTTTAGTCATGAGCTCACCAAAAAGGCCGTGAACAGGTGATATTAGGAATGGTCGAAGGTGTTGTCCTCAGTTTACAAATTTTGCGGTTATAGTACTTGGTTTTGGGAGTCCTTAATGTTTGATGCATGTCGATGGCAACCCTGGCTATATCACGAGTTTCCCAACGCAGGGAAAAGCGAGCAACATATACCGGTACTCACGTGACTATCAGCACTTTGTGTCGCGGCTTTCATCAATAGTTTTCTGACATCGTTGGCGAGGCCTTGCGCGCCTTCCGCGGATGAGGCCAATCGCTTTCTCTTGTTAACTAACAAACAAACGTAAATCATACGTAAGGCGTTTTAGAGAGAAGTTTCATCAATAGCGTAAACGACATTGTGATGCGACCGCAAAACGATGTAGGCCTAATTCACGAAGCGGGAATATTTCTTTTATAGTAGAGGGCTTGCGCGGCATGAAGAGTAATTTCTACACAATCGCATCTACACGGGAATAGTTTACCACGATGTTGCTGCGTCAGAACTAGCCGGGCAGAACAAATATCAGTGACCAAATCACTGGCATACAAATGCCCGCGTATCTGCCCACGACAGTTAAGCTAAGCAGTTGTGAACGAATGTGCATAAAGCATAACTGTTGTGAATCATATGGCATGGGAGGGAGAAATTTCACTTACAGACGATTGAGAGCGAACTCCAACAGCGGCGTCCAATTCCAATTGCTATCATTCAACATCTTTAAATAACCCATTTGTAATGCAAGTTTTAATTGCAATACTGGCGTATTGATTGAGCGGAAGCATTAGTCATATAATTACAAATCACGTGTGCGTATAATTGCTTCCACTTTCAACGGATCTTCGAATCCGCGATCAATTTGTGTTTACTAGTCAGGTAACACGGCTATTGGGAGCTGCCGATCAAGCCCGCTTCAACGACTGCAAAATTAGGTTCGAATCGCCTGATTGGATATTCGAACGACCCAATTCCAAAAGCCAGTTTAGAATCACCTGATTCGATATTCAAACGGACCAATTCGAGAAGTTTAATTCTAGTCGTACGAGATCATAAGCGATTCGATTCACATAATTCTATATTGAAACGGGACATTTAGAAAAGTCAGATTCGAATAGTACGTCCTAAAGTGATTCGAATTGGTTTCGAATTCGCGATTCGTAATCCCAATCCATACCAAGCGTACTAGAAACAGGCTAAAAGCCCGAAAACCTAATTTTAATTATCTATGGCGGAAATATATAAAGTCCTGTTACCTGCTCCATCAGGCGCGATCAGCTTGTCCCAGGTTATTTCAGAAGCAGAGACCGATGAGTCCTCTTTCGCGACTTCTTCCTGAACCGCGACGCTTTCCGATCCACTTTCTGTCGATACAGGACTCCCGACGCCGCCGCTGGCCAGCAGACATGACAGCGCGTGGTCGCGCTTCAGCAGGCCTTTCAGTTCCCGCGTGGCGCGGTTAGACACATCTCGGTATACCTTCCTCTTATCACTGCGCCGCAAGAGTTTGTGATAAATCGCCGACGCAGAAGGTAAGCCGTTTTCGGCTCGCGGCAAGCGACGTTTTCGGGCGCGCCTGTTCTTACGCTGCGAGACGAGATTCCAGCGTATACCAGCACAGGCCGGTTCGACAACACTGTTACGTAACAGATCAGACTCAGCGGAAGACTCCGACCTGGCTTGAACCAGAGATTTAGTGCAGTCTTCAAGCCTTTCTGCAGCCGCATTGCGAGAACGCTTTCGATTTCCGTAATCGCCTGGTTTTAGAGCCCCTGTCCCTTTCGCGCCAGGTCTTATCCTCAACGCAGACGCCACGAATTCGGCGCTGCCGGCTGATATCAAGCTGGAAGGCGGGTCGCTAAGCGATTCCTGCCTCAGCAGTTGCAGGTTTTCGCGCAAAACAATCGGGTTGATGCGTCCGACGCAAACCCTCCGGCGTGCGTACGAATATCTGGACTTCCGAACGCTTTTCGCGGTCCTAGAACCGGCACCAGGCTCTAATTCGGGCTTCTCCCACGCTATCTCCAATTCCCCGACCAGTCGCCCGGTTTTGATTTGCGTATCCACTCTTACACGCTGCGCGTCGCTTCGCTTCGTGTCGCATATTTCGCTTTGGCGCACGTTAATTCTCTCGCTTTGCTTCGCGCAGTTCGCGTTCTGCATGATGCAAGACAAGATGTTCTCATAATGATTCTCTTTTCGTCGATTACCGTCGTCTAAATCGGGGCGTTTGGTGAGGACGCGCTGCTTGAAACCGGCCTTGCTGTTGACTCTGCTTCCGACAAGTCCCTGCAAGTACCGGTCTTCTTTGAATACCACTGGATGTGCGGTGATCACGCTAAACGCTCGTGATGCAGTCGACGCGTCGCGCGTCGAGGAAAACATGAAATTGTCCGCGGCCCGAGACTCTGATTTCGCCCGCTTTGCTTTTGTATTGCGCTCAGAAGTCGCTGCCCTATCTACGAGAGCTTTTCTCCTCAGCATAGTCGCTCTGGGACAGCGCCTCGGCCCGGTGTTACTCGCCGGGACGGACGCGATTTTAGCGGACGCACGCGTCAACTCCGGCATCCCGGCACACGCAGAGCCTAGATTCAATTTCACGGTAGAGCTAGAGTCACCCGAAGGGGCGTTGCGCAGTGTTTCGCGGGTGCTGTCTGTCTTTTTGTTCATGGCTTGCCACAAGCCGTTTTTTCCGCGGCAATATTTCGCTTTGAGCGTGACAGGGGTCGGAGTGTTCGCATGCGTTGTCGACGCGCGCAAGACTTCAGCTTTACTAGCAACGGCGCTATCGGGTTCGGTAGGCTTCACAGAAGTGTCCGGAACATTATTAACTGCGTCAAACTCTAGTTTGACTCTGGATAAGTCTAATTGACTGCTTTCAGCCGCGCCCTTCTTAGGCGTTGAGGTATTGGTCGCTCCTGCGAAAACCTCTCTCGGTTTACTAGAGCTACTCGCGGAAGGGCTGGAATGATTATCCTCTCTCTCGAATGAGCTGGCGAATTCCGCGCGCATAGTGTCGGTGATAGCGGCCGGAATCCAGTTCTTGACGTCCTCCTGGCCGTATCCGGAAGTCTCCGCGTCGTCGTCCTGCCCGGCGGTTTTCTCCCTGATCTTAGAGCACCGGCACTTGCGGTACCAGTACGCTTTCCAACCCTGCTTTTCTATGGTGTTGTCGATGCAGAGAAAATGCGTCTCGTACGGCACCGGTATCATGGAGCTGGTCTTTTCCCATCTCCTGTCAACCGTTGCAGAAATGCGTGAGTTACCATTGAAAAATGTGTTTGAATTTCGGAAGGCTGAAGGTACTGGAGACTGAAGACTAGAGGTAGATGCAGTCAGTGTTAGTACACAAGTAATGCAACGCCGTAAATTTCTATCCAATTACAAGTAGTAGCGATCTCGAAGACTAGTTCAAGTGGAATTCGGCCAGCTCTTTTTCTCTCGTAGAAGTAATACAGACATCTCCCAAACGAATTTTTACTTCACAAAGGGCATAAAGTAGTTTTGTCTAAATAACTGTCAAGTAGAAATTGAAGAGGGCTAAAAACAAACACTCAAGTAGTACAGGCTGGCAAATCCTACCCGAGTAGTCATAAAAAGTAGAAATACTTCGTTACCGACCACCTCTTACTAGACATGTCACCAAAGTGCCGTCGTACTCTCGTACAAACATACGTAGCGCAAAAATAGCGGTGAATAAATAGCTTGCATATGAACGATCACGCAATAACGTCGATTAGACAATATAGCCTTAAAATTACTGGGAGAAACCGTGCTCCACACGTAACAGAGTCTACAATATGGTCAGTGAACGCAAACCTAGACTTTGGTTTGAAATCATGCGCATCGCACTCTACAATATGGTCAGTGAACGCAAACCTAGACTTTGGTTTGAAATCATGCGCATCGCACAACACAAGAGACAATCTGCACAGATTCGCAACCCACCTTTTTCTCCTGCTATTGAGATTCCTCCACAAAGCCTTATCAGCGCCGGGCATCAAGCTCAACAGATACTCCGCCACGACAGTGGAAACGGGCTTGCTTGGAAAAGACGACGACTTGCCCCGTTTCTTGCTCGGTGTCTTACTGCCGTTCTTGAGCAGTACGGCTTTCCTGGCGTGATTAGCTTGCGACGGATTGGCGGCGGACGTTTCCCCGCAGTTCGAAAACGAGAAAAACGGGGACGAAACGGGCTGTCTAGAAGCGCCGCTAAAACTGAGCAGCTTTCCCGACTCGGTGACATTGACGGGTTTAATACCGGGCGTGACGTTAAAGTTTGGATTTCGCAAGGGCGTGATCACCGAGTTGTGAAACTTCAACCCTTGCACGAAGATAGAACCGGGCGTTTTCGTGGAATTCTGACCTTTCAAAGACACGGCCTTCACGAGCTTGATCGCGCCGTTGCCAAAAGGTATTGTCTTCACAGCCTGTGTGTTGGCCGGGGCAGATCGGCCCCCTGCCGCTGCATTTTTCTGCCCGCTGTTGATGATCTGCACTACAAACTGTTGATTCAAAGCGTGCGCGCCGCCTGCGGCGACAGTAACGGGAGTAAATCGCGGCCATATCGGGTTGCATTTTAGTTTATTCGGCTGTGGCGAGATAGCAGATGTGTTGTTGGCTGATACGACAGGGACCCCGGAAACCTTCAACGGTTTTGCAACGACAGGTGCCGAAGAAGATGGCAAAAAGGAAGTGCCTGTGGGAAGATCGCCCTGACTGTTATTGTTGCCTACAATAACCACGTTAAGACTCCGTCTATCTGACTCGGTGCTGGTCAAGCGTACTTTCTTAGACACTTCACCAACCGCCGGCAATTTCCTCTTCAACTGACTACCGCTAGACTGCACGATCGCCACCGACGGGTGATTTCTTAAGAAAAACACGCGCTCGGGCTTAGGATTTGTCGGCCCGTTCGATTTCAAATTCTCGGCGGCCCGCACCGAATTCTGCGGCGTCACTGCGGAAGCAGGCTTAGCCTGCTCAGACCGCAGTCTGCCGTCGGTGCTCAGCGTCTTGTTAGCTGACGACAGGTCGTTGAAACACCGACGCAGTATGTCCGCCACGTTGACTACCTTGCCGCTCTTGGACTTCTCGAAGCAGTTGGCGCACATCATGTACTTGCAAACGACGGAGACGGGGTCGCGCGCGGCGCGAATTTGGAGGCCGACCTCGCGGCAGCCCTGCACGTGCTTGGCCTGCGTGCGCGCGCCCTTGGAAATCATAAGGGTGAGGTAGGCGTTGCGTAGTTTCCTGGAGATGCAAAGTTGCTTAGTCGTATGAGTCTCGCAGACAGGCATACTCAAATGTGATCAAAATAGTCGGACATATCAAGACCATTTCAAGTACAAGTAGAAAATGAAAGTAGGTAGTTTCAAAAACGTATATTACGCAGAGGGGTTGAATAATGTTTGCAGTAAATAGGAGGTTGCTGCTGTTGACATTGCGAAATGTGTCTTCCCGACGAATGCCAATTTTCCAGATAAATGCACTCATAAAAGTCATGCAAACTTTACCTAACACGACTTTCTACATTTCAAAATCAAAATCGTGCAATTTTGCCTAAAATAATAATGTTCCTGTAGCGGTGCAAGTATTGACGAAAGATAACCACTTGAGTGAAAATTGCAAGTAGACGAAACCTAACTGAGAACTTCGAAAAAGTGTAAGCACTTACGCCCTGGATAGACGCGGACATTGCGACGGGAGCGGAGTGACGTCCAGTTTGCCCTCTGCAAAACAGATATAGCCGACCTAAGTAACCGCGCGCCGATACACCGACATCACGCTGTTATACATAGTCCCTGCACATGCACATTGCACAACCTATACCTCACTAGTCGCGTACATACGAGTTTCCCAATAGCCAGATATCTCATGGCTTAATCGTGCCGTGCATTTTCAGCGGCGAAAATGTAAATCACGGAGCGAAATGGCGATCAACGCGCACTGTTCAATGACATCACATTTGACCTTGATACACACCGGGTAATAGAAAGACACGGAAGATTTTATTGTAAACTGCGATTGCTTGTCATTGTGAAATCAATTAGAGCAAGTTGAAAATCGCTCATACTGATGCAACTGATTGTCATGGTTCAAAAGTTTGTCTGCACGAAGTGTCATACATGTGGTGTCCGCTATCACGATCTCGAAACGGGAGTGCGTCCTGATCGCGGCCTAAGAATATCTCGCGTAGCCTACGAACGAACCGTTGCTTGGTATCAATCGTGTGAAGACGCACAAATACGCGATAGGTCCAAGGTCGAATCGGGTTATCAAACATTATTCAAAATGTTGCTGGCTTTTCGGCCCACTCGACGACGGACGTTTCGTTTGCAGCGTATAGCGAATATTTCGAATGCCGATATCGCGCAAGGGGAGACTAGACTCTATTTGGGCGCTAATATTATATAATCTATAATTAATTTACGTACACAATTTCCTCACAGCATAGATAGCCCCTCCGCAATATCAATATATTAACAACTTTAAATCGATAGGTGACGATTGCAACACCTGTCGATCGGAATTTCGCCAGGAGTCATCAACTTGATGAAGTACGTCATAAACACCCTTGTATCTGATGTCGATATCCTAGCCCTCCAGCGCTATCCTGCCACTCAGACAAGCGAAAAGTTGATGCCGCGCATTCGGCTTGGCCGAATATTATGCAACTATTAGTTCAACATACTTCGCGATCGGCCCAAAGAAAACTTATCTACTCTTGACGTAATCCCGTGACGTCATACCAAACCCATGTTATTGTTTTTGCTAGGGATATCTATCAACACCCAACGCTAGAGCACGGTTCTCCGATACACGACCAACTGAATCTTGGCGACCAAATTTGGCGTGCTGCAATATCACATACGACTATGACTGAGATTGTCACTGATTGTGCACAGGTTAACCCGATATTTACGATTTACGTGTGCATTCCACAGGCCGCCAAAATTCAATTGGTCGTGTGTCGGAGAACCCTACTCGAATGTAGCGGTTGGTTGAACTGCTCGCCGAATTGATCAAATCTCGTGTCAGTTCAAACCAGCTTAACATCTTGAAGTGAAATCTTCATGCCAATTCAGGAGAGTCGAAATGACATAAATGACAAGCAAACCATACAACAAGGCTCGGATCACGGAATCTTCTCTTAGTAGTGAAAGTCCAGCTTAGTATCGTACCAGACACTCGCCTACCAAGTCATTTCACGACGAATAGACTTTTCGTCATTAGAATAAAGGACCGAACGGAGTGACGTAACAACGTGACGGCTTGATTCAGCGCTTAATGACGGGAAGGTGGTTGGTGACTGAGAGCGCTAGCTACCAAGCGAAAATAGTCACTTCTGGCCTGCGCCCGAAAGGAAGTTGGTACCATCATGGCCATGGTACCATGCATAAAATTGACTGTACCGATGAAAACACCATAAACATACTGCAGAAAAAAAGAATATCTATAACGTTACCATTCACAAAACATTCCATGTTGGATATGGCAAGAAAATAGACGCATAATATCCCATGGCATATTGGACATACTGAACAGTGTGCAGCATGCAGGCAATCTGGTAATGTTCTTAATTATATATCATTCGCCATCAATGGGACGCGATCAATTGAATAATTGAATCCTAGATCAGCTACGTATTGCACCAGTTGTCATTTGCATCGTCAGTGGGTTTCAGCTTTCTCATTCACGCGGTGTATATGCCGCAAAAATATCAATGGTAAAAATATACAATGTCCTATTCAACGGCATTGGGTAACAAGCGACATTCGCGGCCGTGGCAGTGGAATGTCGATGTAAGGCAAAAATACTTGCCAATCCAAGTGTATTCCGGCGGTAATGAGCTTACTATGTCACTAAATGCGACTCATCAGATTGTCAGAAAAACGCGTTGAGCGAGTCGTTGATGAACGGATTTCAAGGCCGGGATTTAGAAGTCATACGTACTACGTAGTCTAACTAGTCTTGCCACGCGGTGGTGCCACAAAACCTTCAGAATCGCCATTAGATAATACGCCAAACGGAAACACAATCTCGCCCTCGCAAGCCGTTGTGCCAAACGAGCCGATAATCGCCGAGGCGTGACGGGAAATACCCGTCGGTCTACTCGCAAAGAGAAAACACGAATACGCCTCGCGAACTCGCTGACTGCTTGGGATTAACGTAAACTCACAAGCCACAATCAATCATGCTACAAAAAATCCAGTTTCCCAGCACTTTGTGGCTAACAAGGCAATCGGGCGATTGTAAATTTGCAATAGCAGAGATGAGTATCATAAAACCAAAGTATACAACATAATTTCCCTAAGCACATATTAACTACAATGACAAGACTGCTCGCATTAGGAACTACAAGTTAACAACATCACTTTATTGTAGATTAGTTTATCAGTGAATGGTACTTACTATTAATTCTCGCGATGGAGGCAAGACATCCCGTCAAGGCAGCCTGTAAATAATGACAAAGAATGTAACAGGCCTATTAAGGTAGAAGCCAAACACGTTCATTATTCATAGTAAATTCATAATAAAAAAGCTTATGTACATCTTTACTGAAGGATGAAAAATACATGACATGCGTATAGAAATCGATTGAAAAAAATCTGTACTGCTGACAGGGAAATATATATAAAGATATATATCGTCGCCTGGTAATAAGTAAACCTACAATAAGAAACGAAAGAATGTAAGGGGAATGACATACCTTGATTGCAGATTGTAAACTACCCCACTTTTTCCTGCACTCGGTGAGACTAACTTTGTGACTGGCAAGAAGAGCTGTAAAAAGAAATATAAATGGTAAACTCGGATTTTTATGCACATATACGTTCTAAACACTAAACATACTTTATAGACATCAAAGATAAATCCAAATTATTCGAAATTTTGGTGAATATCGGAAGAAATTCTGTTTCATCGAATGATACAATGCATGTCGTATGGTATTGAGCCTTGAGCAGATGAAAATATATCAACCTCTAATAGTATTTTATTCATTGCATGTTTCCTAACAGAACTTAGCAAATCACCGAATGTCAAATGTTCCAATTCAACACAAAAATGCTTGCAAATGCTTGCAACGGAAGTATCCTACTTTTGACTTCCTTGGTCACAATGATTTGGATAGCATTTCTGGGGTTGATTATCGAAGCAGACAAGCAGTTATTGATAACTCAAACTTGACCAGAAAATTGAATTGTGAGGTTCAAGTAATTTCCAAATGAAGACATCTTCAAGTGTACAATAAAAGAGTTCACAAGCACTGTGGCATCAGAGAATTCACATAAACTTGCAACAAAAACCATACACTCCACAAAGTTAGTATTCAAAGGGGCGTTGACAAATTAGACTCAGTGTTGGCAAGATAAATCTTTGTCTCAAACTATAGCAAGGACATCATTACAACTATAGCCATACAAAAAGCTACAACCAACTACCAAATTCAAGAGAACTTTGTTCAAAGCAATTGAACTTTTCATTAGTCCATGATATCAAATATGTGGCAGTGGTATCATGGCAATATATTGAATAGCACACAATTCCGAAAATGTCAGAATACTGGTAGGAAGGGCCAGTAGTATAGCTTGGAAAGAGGAAAAAGTAAAGTACATAATCAGCATACCAATAGCGCGTTCTCCCAGTTGCTTTTGATCAACGGCATGAGCATCAGGACCATCGGAATCTGACCAAATACCATTATCGGACCAAAACACTTTGAGCTGATTCCAACATTCTTCCTGATCTAAAAAGGCAATTACAGAATTCAGGAATCAAAATCTACTTGACACATTTATCATTAACATAGCAAGATTTCTAGTGTGGTACCTGTACATCAAATAAATATACTAGAGGCCAGTAAAGAATGATCAGGAATCATCTCCTTAAAAACCATTTCTTTGGTCTACCAAAATACAACATAATCCATGAATAGATATAATTGAGATACAATGAAATCACAATGTGAGTAATGCTATAAAAATTTAGTCTGAGAAACTGATAATCATCATCAGCTCTTCACATTACATACCATAAATAGTCATAATACACTCGCTGAATGTAAATATGTTCAATGAATTGAACTATACCTGGATGATTTCCCTCCGCATTTGACTTGGATCCTGATTCATGGTGCTGCTTCAGTATTTTCTAAAAAAAGGTAGAGAGGTTACTTAATCAACCTGCGGATCAAATTATCTACAAGCATGATTTGAACTACTCATAATGTAAACTACTTATGAAATGTACACAGAAACCTATGGCGAAGTTGATGGAAACCTTGAAACGCCCACAATGTCTGGACTCTTGATATATCTATATTAGAGTTGTTGTGTGATATAATGCTTTGTCATCTCCCTCAATGTTAAGTTGGTGTGCCTGTGCTATTCAGAATCCCATTACGATAGTTAAGATACCTCATAATACTTTCACAGACCTGTTTCACAACAATATCTCGCCAAGTGTATGCACACTCCATACTCCAGCTGTCCAGCATTGCCAGATTTTGTAGAGTTGAGCAAGTTATAGAATGCAATTATGCGGTTAATTGTTCTGTCTCATAATAATAGTGACATACCAGTAGCTCAGTTTGAAACAATATCCACGTTTATCAACAAACCCCAGTTACTTAAAATCAATAGATTTAGGATTGTCTGAATCAGATATGCACTCTTTTGAACTATTTCCCAATCAAACAAAACTCATACACTAAGACAGCCGTTAAACTGTGAATATCATAACAAAATTACTAGGTAGCAGCCAAATTCGCCAGAAACATATCCAATACATCAAATAGTGATATAGTCAGTAAAATGTCAAAAGGATAAAAAAACTATTTGAAGAAGTATGATATATCAGGGTTGGATACGCCAATATGCAACAACTAGGCCTATATCACCTGCATAATTATCATGGTTGAGCTGGGCTACTGTTTCGATTGAGATAATACATCACAAGAAACAATCTCAAAGACCAGGCGGTCATATAATGATTACCCTGAATAGCTCGCACTTACCAAATAAATCTAGACACATTTCAATTCATATTGAGATATCAAATTTTACCGTAGTACTTGTACTTGATGGGACTACTTAAGTAGGTCATTAAATGGACATTTCGAGTGGCTTTTTCTGCTTGCTACTTGTACTTAAAGTATTTCCATAAGGACAGTATCTACTTCCTATTTGTGGAAATTTTCAGAAGTAAAAGGTACTCTACAATTAGACTTGCATTGTTAGCATTATTCTGTGCACAACTTTGTCAAAATGGACATCAAAATTGCCACTGTTTCAACTTGTTTTCATATGTATTCGTTGCACGAAGTCACAATCTGTAAGTGAAAACTAACAGGTAATGCATCTTCATAATCTACATTGTGAATCTACTCGAGTACTTTTCGAATTCGGCATTTCTGCTTGCACATGAAGTAGTATTGGTATGACATCAAAAACACTACATAGGACTAATGCTTGTACTTAACAAGAATTTTACAGTTCTAGGCTACTTATATTTCAGTAACATTAGAGTCACCTCCTACCACGGCTTCGTGGCAGGAAAGAAATTTGGACTGGCTTTCTTCAGTGTCAAACAAGTAGTCTATCTATTAGGATTCACCCATTCATAATTGTTAATGACAAATTACAATAGACAATAAGTTATAGAATCATGAGTATTCACACACTAATAGGATTGGACGTGGCTCTTAGTTGTCCGTAACAATTTATCTCAATGATCATGATTGGGCCGACTATACACATCAAATATAATCAAAATGAGATTCAATCTTCATAAAAATCTGGTACGGTATGCAAAATTAGGAGCTGGTTTCAAGAGGAAGGAAAACTGACCCGTTTCCCGATCTCTGCAAAAATTGAAACCAACGTAGCTGTAACCTGTAATCCTATGTTAATTGGAGCATGACATACAAGGCACAAATTATTAGCAAGAAATATTACCCTACCTAGTAGACACAGGGGACATATATTACAAAATTACAAACTTAGTCGTAGGCTACCCACTACTAGGACAATATGACACTATGACAGCAGGATGCATGTTTGTCCTTAGATATCAATTTTTAACAAAGTTTTATGTTAATTAACCACACCTAAGAAATTGACGTTGATGGCTGCTTAGGCTTTGGTACATAGCTATGTGATTTGGATTTGTCGTCTCCCCTGTTGAATGGCACAGATTACTAAACATCTCTGTCACCATCAACCACAAGATTGTAGAGTAGGGTTTCCATCATATTGTCTATTGATTCACCTACACATTAACCTTGTTGGCTGTGTAGCAGTTGCACTGCACTACCTATCCCTCTTCTTCTGCTACACAACTGTCTGTGAGGTCATAAACTACACATAAAATTTCCCCAATTCTATGCAAGTGGGTTTTGGTATTACAAAGGTATCTGGTTCAAATGAGATAGCAACTATGCAACAGGCATGACAGCCATGACAGGTGCTGTCATTAGCACAATTCAAACACTCAATCATAGCAGATGTCTTTACTATTTTCCCTCTATAGAACAGAGGTAATTTCTGCTGTCTTAGTGACATAGGCTACATACCATAATACCAACATATTGGACCATTTGACACCATAAATAATAGGCCCATACACTGTAAACTGTAACAAAATGTATATCTGCCAGTGCAGCGTATGGTATTCTTGAACACGGGCAATACGAAAGGATTTATGCAGTAGGTGAAAGATGAGCATTGTGCAACAATGAAGTCTCCAAATACTGAGTCGCATATCATGCAAGCGTTCATTTCAAGCTCAAAAATGTAGGCTATATATGCGGGTTAATCATAGACACCAATTCGCATTGAGTTGTACCCTCTTCAACATTGGCCCGATGTAAGTATATGGCATATGCAATGCATTATGCATTTTCGATCACATGGGACTTTGCACATGCAGGGACTGAGGCGAATTTCTTATTGGTTAATAATAAGAGTTGCTGAAGAAGAATTCTACAACTTGTTTCCGCAAGCAAGATGTTCAACCACAGAAAGCTCACTTGTGGGGCATCAACAAACAAGCATATTACTTCATAATATGAATCAAAGTTTGTAGGCCTAAATATATATTAAATTATTTATCGATGAGGTTAGTGCCTCAATCAGGTAGGCTACTGCAATGACGGATACACAATACACATGATAGACTACTGGAGCACTACGGGACACATGTAAGTAGAAAAGTAGTCTACTTGGAGGGAAAAATTAACTCCAGTGTTGTCACATGAGGTGACGTCATTACCTAATTATGACATCATAAACATGACGGCGTCACAATACAGCCCTATAAATAATTTGATGAAGTAGGAACTCTTTTATATTCACCTAAGCTACAGAGCAATACATTAAGTCAATGAGAAATTGAAGGTCAATTACACTTTACCAGGGAGAAGTTGCATTGGCACACTAAATAGACACTGAAACCAATACAGAATATATCTTCCTTCTGATAAACTTTCAAATATGAATATTTCTCAGATAAGCTTACGAAGTAGGCTAACGCATTCATATTCATCTGGTTGCTACACACACAATATCCCAAGATATAGGCCTATACATAAATGGTGAATGCATATTGTAGGCTATAGGCAGTTAGGCACAAGTGTTGATGCATAGGATAATTATGACAGTATGTTGAGAAGCCTACATATGATCGTTGATCACACTTCATGCATGTTACAGGCACAAATCCTTATGCTGTTAATGGCAACAAATGAAATAAACAGCAAATAGGTAGGTCTAGAAATGGAGTGCATGTACCAATAGGCTTGTGAGGTAGGCATAAGATGTCTTGAAGTTCAGAGATATAACTACCTTGAATAGCTCTTTTCTTTCATGACAGATGCAGCACCCTTCAACAGGGCTTGAATACTTGGTGGAATCGTTTTGTGGGGCAGCTTGAAAATTGTTGATGAGATCGCGAGTGATGATTTGTAGTACTGTAACACAACAATGCCATGTCAGGGTTAACTTTCAATAATGGTTGGGTGCTGATGTATTACAGGAATCATTCACCAGCACGAGATATTTCGCTAAACGTGACGGAGGCTATTCAATAGTGGTATGCGAACTCACGACCACGTCACACACGTACACAGTCCTAAACGGCATTTGGGTCATTCTAGGTCACCAGCAAATCAGCCGTCCGGCCACAACGCCGTGATGTTGAACAATATGAACGTACCACCGCACACAGCCAGATAAACAATCCACAAAGCAATTTTAATTGTGCACATAATACCCAGGATTTACTTGAGAACCTGTATATTCGCCCTATTTTATGGACTGTCCGAAGCAATTCAGCGATCAGCTACAGTTACGTCCAATAGTTTTGGAATGTCAGGGCAGAACTCAAATATATCTATCTATATATCTTACCAGTACTGTTAAGGATTCCGATATTTCCGAAGTAGTAAGCTAAAAGTAGCGAATCTTGCTCTACGTTGGTGTCGAGCTTCATCTTCCACACGACGGTGCCTCGATGCAAATTGAAGGCGGGAGCTCAGTTTTGGCTATGTAATATTCACATTTGATTCGATCCCATTCGTAACCAATTTATCGACTAGGAATTTCAGATACAATAATTTCTACGCAGTTGCCGAAAAGTTGAAATAACGCCGAAGATAAGCCGTTATTTTATAGCGACAACTTGTACGGTAAGTTCATCGAACAGATCCGATTACGTTTATACGGGTTATGGCTAACTGATTAGCCTCCGTCAACCATCTGGCTCGGATACTGCTGAAGCTTTGTATGTTTCGTCAATCTCTCGTTGTACGCGTTTGGAACAAGTCCCGCATCGAGGAACAAGTTCCGCCATCGAAGCCCCACGCATATTGTCAAGAAATGTCGGACTTCGAATAAAGCGGCTTTTATGAGCTGGATTATTTCGTGCTATTATCGTCCGTAGCCTAAATGCATCACATCAACTTTGATTTAAAAAAGAGTCTCGACCACGTTGAAAACAATTTTTGGTTATTATCACAATTCTCAGCGAATATTTCTAACAATTTATATCAATAAATTCAACAAAGATTACTCAGACAAAGTCTCGTCCCTTCGTTTCAACGATTAGCACGCCTTTGCGGGCACTTGGAGCGCTATATACTGCAGAATTGACCTATGCTGAATTGCCTAATTGATTTACCCTCCCCGTGTCTAATGATCGCGATGAAAGCGTCGTTCTCCAATGAAAAATAACTGGTTGGACGTAATCTGTTAAAATTTACCCAAAATTATCCAGATGCATTCATGAAGCAGAAGTACTTCCGAAATGCAAGGTATAAAGAAACAATCAACAATAGAATCGAAAAGTGACGCATTTCAATAATAACTGGCGTCTAATATACAGGTGTTGCCTGGCGTTGGATTCATTTCTTATACTAGTCAACCTAGTCCGAGTTCACCTAGTTTGATTGATAGATTACTTGACTGAAAATTAGCGACTAGAATTCTGCGATACTGCCGACATTTCGACACGAAATTTGTAATATCACCTCAGTATTTTGACTCTGCGTTTATTTCATCATAGTGTCCTATATGGTGTCGACACAAGCAAATCGCACGGTTCAATGAAATTGTATCACGTCACAGTTTCCATTTGGCTACAGGCAATTTGACGGTGATTTTTGACCGGCTTGCCGAGCATTAAATTTGATGAATTGGGTATCAATCGAAAGCTGACGCTGTACTGCTTGCGAAAATATAAATTTTATTCCCCTCATGGCTCTGGAACCCCCACAATCAGCCCCAAATTATTCATTGTCGAGTAGATTGGCAGTGTGACGCAACAATGTTGTCTGGCGAAACGAGAGACTAGCTCAAGAGCAAGGATGTGGCCGAGCGGCGAGAGTGGGATCAGCTGACGTCGCGGCAATAGCAATGTGCAACCGCGCCACAGAGAAACGCTGCGCTGTTGATACTTTTTCTATGCGCTTCGGTACAAGCGAGCACACACCAGCCTTTCCTTGACTTGTAAGGGTAGAACTGGGTCCACAGAATGTATTAGGGCCCTACCAATTTTCGCGCAATATATCCTTCAGCTGATAGAGATATGTAGGCTACGTCTGAGTAGTCTACATTGGATATGTCAGATTATTATGATATCGATTGCCTTAGCCCGCTTGTTGCGTAGGGCTCCAGAGACACGTCGCGCTGTTGATGGCGGGTGTCGATACTTTCTATAGTCGCTTTTATGGTTAAGTGTGAGCAAGGAGCATTGAGCATGAGCAATGAGCATACATTACAAGCTTTTATTTGATCCGTATGGGTAGGACTTGGTCCGCGAATGCAGCAGGTAAAATGTTGATTGTTGAATAAAGTTTAACAGCAGGAGTGTCGAATTAAACTGGGATCGCTGTCCGGATTCAATCCGTTACTAGAAAGCTTGCGGGCCATACCTGCCAAATGATTCCAAAATGTTACCACCAAATTCATACCTTTGTTTTTCACTGGAATATATCTGATATCACTATAAACGTTGACGTTGGAATTTGGTTTAGCATTTTTCAATCACCAAACAGTTTTTTTGAATGCCGGGGACCTTTTGCGTCAAAAGTAATACAGTGGTATCACAGATATTTGAATTATATTCATTCTGTAGCCTGTATATATATTCCTAATATAACTTACGTAAAACGGATTTGCATTATTTTTTTCGCATCTGTGAATAACTGAATGTCCATTGTCTATTCGGCCCAACAGAGTTTGCACTTTTTCGCCTTCTTGGAATTTGGCAAGGTCACCGACGTGGTGCTTATGGGGACTAGAGTGAAAACTCAACACTGTAGTTGTATTACTACAATATGATATATTTACATTATCTAAATTTGCTGTCTTGAGTGAATCTTATTACTTGAAAGTATATTTTTCTTACTAGAAATATCTCTATCAGCTGAAGGATTGCGCGAAAATTGGAAGGGACAAAATACATTCTGTGGACCCAGTTCTACCCTTACAAGTCAAGGAAAGGCTGGTGTGTGCTCGCTTTTAGCGAAGCGCCTATAGAAAGTATCAACAGCGTCACGCATCTCTGGAGCCCTACGCAACAAGCGGGCTAAGGCAATCGATATCATAATAATCTGACATATCCAATGTAGACTACTTAGACGTAGCCTACATATCTCTATCAGCTGAAGGATATTGCGCGAAAATTGGTAGGGCCCTAATACATTCTGTGGACCCAGTTCTACCCTTACAAGTCAAGGAAAGGCTGGTGTGTGCTCGCTTGTTCCGAAGCGCATAGAAAAAGTATCAACAGCGCAGCGTTTCTCTGTGGCGCGGTTGCACATTGCTATTGCCGCGACGTCAGCTGATCCCACTCTCGCCGCTCGGCCACATCCTTGCTCTTGAGCTAGTCTCTCGTTTCGCCAGAAAGCATTGTTGCGTCACACTGCCAATCTACCCGACAATGAATAATTTGGGGCTGATTGTGGGGGTTCCAGGGCCATGAGGGGAATAAAATTTATATTTTCGCAAGCAGTACAGCGTCAGCTTTCGATTGATACCCGATTCATCAAATTTAATGCTCGGCAAGTCGGTCAAAAATCACCGTCAAATTGCCCGTAGCCAAATGGAAACTGTGACGTGATACAATTTCATTGAACCGTGCGATTTGCTTGTGTCGACACCATATAGGACACTATGATTTCATTCCTCTCCTCATATTTCATGAGTTGGGTTCGCTCGGTGATGGCGGTCAGTTGCGTTTGTACTTGCCCTGTAGTTCTGGGGGAAGTGTGTGTTATTACGCGTTCACTTTGCTTTTAGTTGAGTTCACCACGTGAAACCACACTGGTGGGTTTTCTCATCCGATCTATTGGTATTTCAAGCATCACTTGTTCCCTGTTCAAAATGTATTTAGAGAGGTAAGATAAGATACCGGTAACGGTAACCAATAAATGTCCATCAATGCAGACGCTGATTTGTTCGGTCCATCGATTTCATCATTGCAGTAAAGGCAATAAACTACTCTGATAAAAGCTTTAGCCCTGGTGTAGTGCTGTTACAGTTAAGTCTTGACTGTTATACGTCACAGGTCGCATGGAGTGCTGTTCATTATTTATGAGAAACTACGTTTTGAAATCCATATTCTATATTCATATCGCCTAGATTACTAAGGCCATTGTGTTACGACAGAATAACACTGCATCAGCGTTTGCGTGGATCGGATTGACTAAGCAACCAGCTCGGAATTTCCTTCCAATATTGAATTCAATATGATTCAATTGGTTAGGTGATGGCTGATGGTATACTGCCAGTACGGCACTTTTTCGATTAGCGACGTTGGGGTTAACGGTTGAGTTAGTTTGTTCGTTTTAATATTCATGGTGTTTCGACTACATAGCCATGGGTCATTTTAAACCATTCCAATATATATTTTTATTCCGTACTTACCGACTTGTATAGCATGGCCCGCTTCTAGGCTTTTTATAAGAGACCGCTTGCGCGAATCATGTGGCGAGGAGGAGCCTTGATAAATCTGCAACGCTTGGGTAGGTTAGGGTTGGGTAAATTTGCTTGTATGGAATCGGTGTCCTGTGCTCACACTATGTTTTAATTTTTTTTATTCAATTACTTTAACATGTAGAATCGTCGCTGCCCACCTGTTATATCAGCATCAGGCAAAACGTACCGAGATTCCAAAATTGGTATGTTAGGGTTGGGGGTGACGAATATTAGGGTTGGAGGCGGGTTAGGGAATGATTGTGGTTAAGTAGTGTTACCATTAGTCCTACTTTAGAAAGATTTGTCCTCTTTTTCATGTTTTCGGGAATGTCCTCCGCCTAAATGTCCACCTTTTTGGCAATCCGTCATTCTTTACAGTTTTTACAGCTCTAAGATTATGGACGGGAGTCGAACGAAAGCGATGGACTTTTTTTTTAGTCAACTCCGCAAATTTTCCGGCAAAAATAGCAAAATCGGTCAATTTCAGTTGATTGGGTCAAAGTGTCCTCATTTCCCGATTCCAAAATATAGTAAATCTAGGGTCAGGGTATCGTAAGATTAGGGATGGAGGCCACTGGCCACTATCGAAGAAGCGCCGCCAGTACTGCTGACAGCCAGCCTAACGCACGCATTTTTTCATCTACCAAACTTATAATAAGATGATATTGATTGGTTGACGATAAATAGTTTATGTCACACGTTCTACCAATACGTCAATAATACCTGTATCATCTACATCAGTGGTTCTCAAACCAGACTTGGACAACTAGATAATTCTAGTTGTCTAATTTCACTAAATTAGAGCGAAATGCCAGTAATCTAATTCTAATCTAATTTGTGAAATGCTTCCATGCTCTAATTCTAATTCTAATCTAATTTGTGAAATGTTCTTATGCTCTAATTCTAATTCTAATCTGATTTGTGAAATGTCCGTATTCTCTAATTCTAGTTCTAATCTAATTATTGTTTTCCTGAAAATGCCTCTTTGTTCGAGGCATATTGCACTATTGCAGTGATTTAAAAAGAATATCCCGCTTGCGCAGGGAAATCCAGTGCCAAGCCGCCATCGCCTTATACTTACACCGTGCAGTCATAGTAGATATTATGGCGAATATAGCCTGCTAGAGTAGCTTGTAGTCTGCGAACAACATTCTAGTTTATAAAACTTTACGTTAGTACATCGCCATTCTGACTATCATGGGCGATCCCCACGGTTACCATAAAAGAAGTAATATTTTATTAAAGTATAGTAAAAATCGAGCCTAGCTTGGTGTACAGAAGTTAACCATTCTCATGTTTATGGGAATGCACTGTTGTTGTTGTTTATTAAACAAAAATATGTGGCGGTTACAGCCTCACGGCCTTTTGCACCACGCACTGTGGTTTGATGTGAGCTGCATTTTGCTGTATTCATTTCCCATATACAATTTCATTCAATTTCCAAGTTTTTGCGAACTAAGTATAGCTCTAATTCTAATTTTAATTTAATCTGGAAAAAGCTTAGTAGCTCTAATTCTAATTCTAAACCAATTTTAAAAAAGCTGTGTAGCTCTAATTCTAATTTTAATCTAATTTGGAAAAACTGTGCAGCTCTAATTCTAATTCTAATCTAGTTTGAAAAAAACTGTGGAGCTCTAATTCTAATTCTAATTCAGAAAAGCTGAAAATTTTCTAGTTGTCCAAGTCTGTCTCAAACTGGGCAGCCTGAAAGCATCTGAAGGCGGCGCGAAGCCGCAGTTAACTGAATTTTTTTTTGCGGTCGGTGCAATGTATCTCCAGATCTTGGTTATTGCTCTGCCTATTGTCCGAATTTCGTGTTTGAGAATTGTCTCATCAGCAGCCATCACCTTCAATGCCATTAAACTATGCGTTGGGATTGCTGACATTCTGATTCCTCTTTGATATTTTGTGATATCACGATGAGGGGGGGCGTGAAATTTTTCACTATCATAAAGGGGGCATGTCTAAAAAAGTTAGAACCACTGATCTACATGGAGCAATCCTTTTTCAACAGCAATGTTATTTAGATGTAATATTGCTCACATTAACCACATCGAGCAATGAGCAGCTATTGTTTTCTTGTTATGACAATTTTCAATATACGGTACGGTATGCAAAATTTACTGGCATTTATATTGACACATTCACGAGTCCCGTAATAGTTTTTGCTTCTCGTTCATATTTATCAAGACCTACAGCATACGTTTGAAATTCCTAATTCCCAACTTTTGATATCCCTGACATGCTGAGCTGGTTTTAGATTTAAGTTTTTTAAATTTATCGCAGTCATATTTTAGTGGAGTCAACATGTGAAATTAGCTCGATGTACTCGTATTGGCGGCTCAATCAGAGTCAGAATGTGAATGCTTATCATTGCTTACAGTCAGGATTGCCTTTATGCAGTTATCAAATTTATTTCTTAGAAATACATAATGTTATCTAGAAGCATACTTTAATTAGCAAAAATTCTGATTTTTCAAAGAAACGAACTCTTTGCTGTACATGTACCAACGCAATCATGAGCGAAGAATCTCAATCTACATGTTTCATACGTTGCGTGTCTTCGTGTCTCGGCATCCGAAGACATCAGCCACATGAACATCACAAAAAGCCGAAGCAAAAAGGGAAGTTGAACGCAGAAAAGTTGCAGGATATAGACGCGAAAAACTGCAAAGAAGAAAGTAATAATGGTTTTATAGTACAGTGTCAAGTCAATGGTAAGGTAAGCACTTCAGAAGCACGCGATCAAAAAGTCAGCAACGACGAAACTACAAAATTGATTTTAACCCAACCACCACTGCCAGTGAACGGAGCCTCGAACGAAAAGGAAACTCCTAAAGATGGTGCAGACATTGACTGTAATACCCACTGCGTTACGCCAGACGAGCGCACAGTGGAAACTTGTCAGCAAAATATTTCGAACACAGATTCAAAAGATTTAATATATTCCAAAAGCTCAAATCATACAGATTTTACTGCGACAGCTGAAAATTTACCTTCATCAAGTGTAAACACCGATGAGACAGTCGGTGAAGTAGTCGGCGATGTCCGAAATCAGCCTGCACCACCTAAAGAGCCTAAGCATAGTGATAGCGATTCGTACGTTGGCTCGGATATTAATTTGCCCACCGAGGGCGTACAAGATACGCGGAAGCCATTAGACCCGTGCGGACACCGAGCCAAAATTGTGAACGGAGAACGTGATGCGAATCCAGAATTACTTGGCGACACGAATAACATTCAAGGTGAGCTTTGCTGTTTTGTGTCTCACTCTTTTTAGAGTCATTGCCCACTTTACATTTTGAAAATATTAATATTCCGTTGCCCATCTGTTATATTTAACCAGTGGTTCTCAACCTGGGTTTAATTGAAGCTTAGAGGTTCGGTAAGGAAGTCTTGAAGGGGTTCGGCTGAGTTCAAGCCTGTCGGTTTACTGATGCCGTTTGTTAGAAGATATCTGAACTATTTGTCCCATAGAAGTATGGTAGATATGAATACGGAGAAAAGCAACTTCGTTGCAAAAATGATAGCCTATGAAAGTTGCATTTAGCAATCAGAAATCGTGTAATCCAGAATTAAATACCGGTGTCAATGTCTCCTATCACACTGCTACGATTGCTCGCAACAATGACGATTTTCATCTGTGAATATGATTTTATGAGGTTCCATCGACATGGCTTAATTTAAGACCGATTTCATTCATTCCTTTCATGGGTATCCTATCCACCTGTTAGTTTGAAGAAATAACTATATATATAATATCGTCCAACTGTGAAGGGTTGGACGAATGCATGTATGGTGATTTTGAGATTCGGTTCCTTCAAAAAGGTTAATAACCACTTTGCTAGAAATATCGAGAGAAAGTTCTCTCTTGTGACATAACAGCAGCAAGTAAACCTACATTTGATCTGCATATAAAAAAATGACTCCGGGAATATTTCAATACTGTTGGTTTCTAGTTATTTTGAATTTCTCCTCGTTTGCTACCGTGGGCTGTCGATTGCCGATATTGCCATTAACGACCCTATTTACATGTCGTGATTACGTGACAGCGCCAAACATCTTTCTATATTTAGAAGTGGGCTCAACACATTTACTGACGTTTGTTCCCGATGAAGGTCAGCTTGCAGTATAACAAATGTGGCACTGTGAATATATATTTTACTGGAACGTTGGATAGACTGCAACACATTTCAACAACTTCATGATTTTCCAAATAGCTTTGTGTGATACCTCAGATTCCTCCTGTAACGCAAGGCCAACCTGTTAAGAACTACTGGTCTAGCTTTTTATTATTGAGCGATACCTCCATACTAGTCTTATACCGGTTCTCCACTTTATAACCTGATTTGTTTGCTGTGGCTATGATTTAAATGAATTTTGATTTGAGATTTAAAATTCATGTTTAGTCGGTGAGGTCATTAACACCTTTATTAAGACATGACTCATTTCAGTGACCCATTCCATTTTAGATGGCTCTAACATCCAACTTATCCAAGTGCCATTTCCTGTGTATGAGTCATTGATTGATTGAAGTTTGAATTCTCTCATAGGATTGATTGATTTTGATGTTGACCAACCAAGAATGGTACCGGGTCAATGCATTCGGGAGTGATTAGTATCCCACGCATTCAGGATGTTATGACAAGTGGTATCCCCGAGAGAAGTCAATTAATATTTATCGAAGTCAATTAATATTTATCGGGCATGTTATATAGACTGTCAATGTGTTGAGAAAGCCTTTGAAATGAATTTTGTTCCTATTTACATGATTCCATAAATTTCAATCTTCCTGAATATATCAAGTATCTCAACTTCCCCTATTATGTGATGTGATTATTCTTGTCAATTATAGTGTGACCTTTATCATTCAGTAAGACTGTAATAGCGATTTTATGGACCGGTTGATAAGTTATTGGCACACCTTTGACATAATCTGCTATTTGCTCGTAAAATAGTAAGAAGATATCAGAGGTTATACGATATCACAGGTTTCTTTTGTAGTGTGCTTGCTGATCGTGTGACCAGAATGCCCACAGACAATTCAATATGTAGTAGTAGTATTAATAGTATGTGACTTGTGAGATGAGATAACCGTTCATATTTTTGCTCATAGATGAGAACAATCATGCACACTTCCGAGAACTTGTAAACAAAGAAAGAGCAAGACTGTCAAATCTTGTTACAGAATGGACTGAAATTCTATCAACGGATATCAGTGTCGAAGGTATCATTACATATTATACATAATACAGGATTTGATATATATTTTCATTATCTTTCTCCTAACCATTTTGAATTGGTGGGTCTCCTTTTTAAATACTTTAATAATGGTTTGAAATTTTGTTCTGATTATATGAAATTGAACTTGTGTGAGGTCCAATGGAATTATATTTTCTGAACTGAGGATTGGGGTGGACCATTTCGCCTCGCATACTAAAGCACCGTACAGTGAATTCACTAATTGTTGACACTCTCCCGACACTACAATGAATGGATATAATAATGAAGATCCGCTTTAGCTCGTTCAAAGGATCTTGAGCCATTCTAGTTCTAGCTAGTATGTTATTAGGATTACTCTGGCCTAAATGAGGTAGACCATTGTGTTTGTTATGTTTGACCTTATGAAGTCTTTCGATTAGAATTTCGAATGGTTTTAGGTGGGGATCACACAGTATTTGATGATGAATTCCAAGATATTTAGTTATTGTGTGCATACTGGGTAGTTGACCTATGGCTCCTATATTGATATGATGGCCGATGGGCATATTATTTTTGTACTGTTTATGTTACGAATGCAGAGCATGCGCTTCATGTGTCTTTCATCTGCAAATATTTTGCAATCAACATTTTTTCTGGATGATGTGGCACCTTCAGTAGTCAAATTTTGATTATGTTACTCATATGGCCTATAAAAGATTGAAATTACTAGAAAGTTAACAGCGTTGCAAACCGTTGGTATTTTTGCACATCCAGTAGTCAGTAGAATATAGGATAGGACCCATTCGTGCATGATATTAATTATTGATTTCAGTTAGAGCCAAATCTGGTATTAGTAGTGATTCATAATGTGAATACCACGATCACTGTCATATATGAAATCTAGTGATGTTATGAATCTCCACACCTTGCCATTGCTTGTAGCATCACCCCTTGTATAGATCTATCCATCCAGAAATACTTGCGATGCGGGTGCCCTATCGTGGCCTGCATTTTCAGGCTTACTTCTTGTGAGATTACTATACATCTTCTGTTGATTGTCTTGTACTTATGATTTCCATATTGTATTCCTCATCGTCACGATTTCCTGTTGTAACACTCCTCAACCTGTAACATGAAAATTGATTGTTTCACGTGATCCTTATCCCACCGCCATGATTTAATTACCTAAAATTATAGCTTTCCATTTTCTCACAACTGATAATACATAATATCCAGCATATTATTGACTATTTATGTAAATTATGTTCCAATTGATTTTGCGCCTTGGTTGTTTCAGTGGCATCTGAAACCGAGTTTGGAGCTTCATATCTTTAGCACTTGTAATGACATTTTATTGATTGCATCTCTTTGCGACATGTTTTCTCACTATGAAACTGCACATTGAAATTTTATAGGCTGCAGTGATGTCATTCTGGGTGTAAAGTTGCATGATTCCTTTTGATTTTTGTTCACTTTTTTGTGTTGCTTCAAATCTATGATCGTAGCATCCTTCTGAAACAAGGTAGCTCAAAATTCCTTAGCTCCGTTTAAGGTGTTTTGCATTCTTTATCAACACTAACATTCTGTACAGTGCAAGATGAAATATGTTCCATCAACGGGCAGACGAATCTCATCATTACTGAAAGATTCGCGCAGTTCAGCTCTCTGATCAATCGTTCCGAAGGGATTTCGGAAAACTGCAAGCCAGATGATGGCAAGTTGATAAAGCCTTCAGACCTGCAAGGGTTTTGGGACATGATATTCTACCAGGTAATCGTGCTAATTTTATTTGTGACCTGCCGTGTCATGTAGTCTACATAATTTTATGAATTTATGGACCTGTTCTTGTTGAATTTGGTAACTTAATTACCAAATAAATGTTTTGACTTGGGTCAAATGCCATTGAAAGTTTAACAGCTTTCAGATTGGCAGTAGCAAATTCCATTCCTTATTAGGAGTCAGTTGAGTTTAAAGTGTGCTAAGTAAGGGTTAATGATGGGCGTTATTGTTATTTTTGTTCGGTCTTGAGCAATGTTTGCGCTTTTTGGCAGACATCACACAACAAATCATGTTTGACTGATTATAATAAAGTTCATGGAAATTGTATGAGATAAGACCTGCTTATTTTGTAGCCGATTGAAGTTTGTGACATCCCAATTAGGTTTAGTGTATTTTCATGTTGCTAGCTACAGTTAGCCCTTATGGGCCCTTATGTTATCCCTTCGTGTATTCTTTTGCTGAACTTGCACTCTTTTAAAAAGTTTTATTTATTGTCAAGTAACTGGTGCTACCCACTTTGACCCAGTAGCACAGTGAACAAACATGACCTTTAGCACCTTCCAACTAGCCGTAATGGACTGTTGATACAACACCAACTTTGAACCACAATTTATGTACTGCTAGAGTCAAAAGAGATAGGAAATGGCCTGCACCAATATGACATACCACGATACAGCTTTTTAAAGCAAGGTTATTTGCTAGGTGTGATGGCTTGAAAACACATTCAGTAATGAAGGGTTAGTACATTTATCGGTCAAATGTGTTTCAGATATGATACAAATTTACCCAATTTAGCAATTGTACAGTCAGAACCCTGTCGAATTATACATGTCATTCTTATATTCTTGCGACAGTCGTCTAATTTTTAATTTCGCTCCTATTTCCACGTCATTGTCAGCTCGACAAATTGCCCTGCGTCTGATTCACACTTCATCATTTCTCATTATGTTCAAGTGCTTCTGATATCTTATTGAAATTAATGAAATCATTTCTGGACTTGTCTATTTCTGAACATCGCCACCCATGAGTGCTTGAAAGCAAGCAGCTTGCTGACCAATTTTTAATTATGGCTTTGTGCGACAGCCACTTTTTTTATTTATAAGTGACTTGATATTTCTTAAATGTATATGATTTGCTATTTGGCTCGATACTCCGTAATGAAATGAAATCAATTTAATAGGTGCAAGATGTTTCTAACAAGTTCGAAAAACTGGAAGTATTGCGTCGGAACAACTGGGATTTGAGTCAGCTGGAAACCAACGTTGTTGTCAAGAAGACTCCAAAGAAGAAAGCACTTAATAAGGTTATTAGAGTGTAGGCTCAGCATGAGTGCGGTAGTGATGGCCCAATAAGGATCGATATTCTCATAAATAAGGCATGGTATTAGTGTGATTGTGTAAGTATTAGAGAATCCAAAGAATGGTCAGCTGAAATACCAGGAATGTAGACAGGGATTCCAGCATGAAATTACAAATTACATGTTCTAAACATATTTCTGACTAAACACCATGACTTGGAAGAACATCACTTCCTATATTCATGAAAAAAAGTGAGTCATCCGTAATGCATTAGGCTGCTCACTTCATTCGGTTCACCACAACTTCTGTGGTTTAATATTATTTACCTAATCATGATGACTTAGATACATAATGTAACTGAATTTCCAAGACGTTGGACTGGTGACTTGAACCAGGAAATATTTTAATTGTTGAAAATGTCTGTGACAGCACACCCAGTTGTTGGACACGCGTTTAAGTATAAATGTTAAGGAGCTGCTTATAGAGCTGAAATTTGAATTTGCACAATAGAAGTCGGAGATAGGCATACATTGAATACTACCTCTGTAGTGCAGTTGTACTGCATTGAATTCTGCTGTGGACTGTTGAAGCATTTGTGTGAAAATCGTGATGACTGCATTTTGAAATTGTGAAATGTTGCTTCCTGTATTTACAGAATGCCGTGTCTATATTTGGCACAGTAATATTGATGCTTTTACAGTCTATTAAACATTACACTCTACTGAGTTCACACAACAAATACGGTATGTGTATTGCCTTGTTTATTTTATGCTTGTTTCTATTGTCAAATTTTGCTGTACTTGGTACTTACGCATTATCTAATTTTTACAGTATCTAATAGCTGAGGTCATTCTATCTTTGGCAAAACACCGATTTAATAGTCCATTATTCTGATGCAGGGGGCTAGCACTGCAAGCAACGACAAGGAAAAGGCCCGTCGGATGGCTGCTAGGAAGCGGATCGCTGAAGCGAGACAGCGACTAAAAGAACAGACGGTTAACGCTCCCGATCCTAATACACTCGTCGTAGTTTAACTTCATTCCTACCACGCTACGCGCCGCTGTAGTAGTCCCTGTGTTGCCCTGTCTTGTCTTGTATTCTTCTTCTCCGATTCTAGTAAGATACCATTGCATCCTTTTCACAATTGCCTCTAATTCTCTTGCTTATTACGAATTCTCGCATGCGTATTTCATGTTTTGATTGATTACTCCGAAATGTCAGACAAACATATTATTGAGGGGATAGGCTTTCTTATGCCGCGTCGGTCGGTCACCACACTGTGTGTATTTTTGAACATAGCAATTTTGGCGTTTGCCAGTGTTATTTCTATCATTCGTCAGTTACTTGCAGTACAGTATTAAATAATTGATTTTATTAACCCCTGGTACCAAGTAACTTAGGCCTGTCGGTGCGCCGTAACAGTACGTTCTTCATACTGCACTGGACGAAAGTGACTTTTCTCGAGTTGCCAGAGATTTTTTTTTTGCGTAGTGTCGAATTTTATTGCATGCTCGTATCACGTCGGGAATTAGTGTAGGACCACAGTTTGCGTGCGCGGTTCATGAGATTACTTGTTGCTTCGAAAGTATTTTCCAATGTGTATGTCTTCCATTGGCTTGTGACAGTATACTTCCTATCAAGTGTTGAAACCTATGCAGGTGCTTTTCTGCAATCATGCTCTACTTCATACTGGCACGGTCTGAACGAATGTAGCGTATTTCAAACATTTGGCATGATCACTAAGCTGCCGCCTGATTCTCATGACCAACTTGCTTAGAAAGAGAAACGGTTGTAATACAACTCATTTGTGCTACTTCCCTGTCAGGCTTAGATTCTACGACTCATACACTCACATGTACTTATATAACCCATTTAGGTAGATTTCATTTGAAGCAACGTAGCCTTGTTTTTAATATTGATATATGATAGACAAGCTGAAGATTAACGCTTGATTACCGCAGCGTATCTGTTGAGACTTTTACCGCTCAATTTATGGGTATGAATTTAGTCCTGCTGTGAATTAAAAATAGTAATGTAGGATGAAATTTCCATGTCCTGGAAGATAGCATGCTTGTATTCAATGACAAGGTGCCCAGATATATTATTTTCATTTCTTAATATCTGGTGGCTCTGTAATATTTTTCCGGGGTACATGAATTGAACATGCATTGCATTGATAACCGTAATTGAATGATATGAATATTACGGTGACGTGCAATAAACAACGCACTTGCATGAAGTATTGTAACCCATGTTGATGTTCTAATGAATGTGTGATCGATTGACACAGAGTTAAGGATTCATTTATCTTCAAAGATCTTAAAATATTGACTCACCATTTTTACCTGCTTGCGTTTGAAATTTTTGTTCAATAAGACGTTCAATTGACAACTGTGTTCTTACTGTGGTTGAAGGTAATAGGGGCACTGATTGATGTGACACTCAGAAATGATGTACCTTCCATGACGGTAGTCCAGACCTGCCTGCTTTTTTTTCGAATTCCCAGATTTTTATCTCGAGAAACGATATGTAGTTCTATCATCCGTTATTACGGATTGTGGCAGAGGTTCTCAAATCTTAAGTAGGGCGCAGTTTGATCTGATTGAGGGCAATGTTCCCTCTAAGCTGCGCGCACTGAAAAATGTGTGGCGCGCACAAAAAAAGCCTAACTAATGTCCTTTTGTTAGTCGTTACGCACTTTTGTCCAAGGGACCGCGCAGAGCGTGGGTTGGTGAGTGCGCGCAGACTAGTGGAAAATTAGAGGGAACGATGATCGAGGGTGCCTCCAGATAATGAGGCAAGGGTGTCCACCAAATAGTGATAACTAAACCCGAGTAGCATTTGACAAGTTCATGGCTAAAAACACCCAAAGAATAAGGATGAGCAACAGTATCAGCATCTCGACAGGAATAATGATATGATTAATGATTTTTTTAGTCACCAGCTTCCTAAATCTCGCACCGGGCTGTAATCAACATTAGTATAGAGTAGCCTACTTATTGGACAAACAGACATTTGTTGCTTCGTCTAACATAAAAATTTGACTGGAGCTGACGATATGGCCTACCTCCATGGCATTGAAGTAATCGAGTGTATTCATATGAAATCAATATTAGATGTATAGTATATAAATTAACGGGTACAGTCTCTCATATCTTATTGTAATTTGAAAAAAGGTAATCCAGGTGTTGGGTTTTAAATTTATGCTGAGGTAGCTCTTTGATATTGTCGGGTCGGCCTACGCTATTCCAAATATTTGGGCCCATATATTCAATGGACTGCTGGGTCAGTCTGGAGTTCATGCGGTGAACATAAAGATGTCCAGATTCTGATGATCTAGCAGGGGTTCTCAAAGGGTGTGGGCCGTGACCCACTGGTGGGCCACAGGAGCATTTGAGGTGATAGCCACAAAGCTATTTAGGAAATTTTCAGGATTAATGTAAGTTGAGTTATATTTGTTACGTTAATCGCTACAAAATATATATTGTATACGTAGGCCTATATAATACAATACTACTTTATTATATCAGTGTCGGGGTCAAGTCAAGTCACAAATCAAGTCAGATGAATTTTCGAAGTAGTGATCACCTGATCATTCAAAGTCATTACATTTTGCTAGCTGTGCTAAAGGCAGATTAATTGGTGATTTATCTTCAATCAAATAACGAATATAAAGTTAAATATACATGCAAAAATGCGTTGTATCGCTCACGCACGCGTATAACTGCTAATAAAATACGTCAGTAACTGTATAGCTACATCAAGGGTGTCAAACATACGTCTGGCCAACTGATCACACGGCCCGCGAAGCAATTCTGAGTACAGATTTAAAAATGCGTGTATTTTATCCAGCACATTTCTTGGATTTGTAGGTAAGAAATACTTCTAATAAATATTCCTTCAAGATAGCAAATATCGAGTATGTTCATTTGGACCACATAATAACCACCCGACAGCGGAGTTGGGATTTCTAGTCATCGTCAGAAGCAAATCGCTGACACTGACACCCAATTCTGAAAATGCGGAAAAGTGCATATATTGTGGAGTTGGTAATATTTTGGAATCATTTGACTGCTCTGGCCCGCGAGTGATCTGAATATTTGAATCTGGCCCGCGACGTCAGTTGAGTTTGAAGACTCTGAGCTACATGCTACAAATCGTTATTATCAGCCAAAATAGAGGATCGAATACGAAGCCGCGAGAAGTTGAAGAAATTGATGTCGTACAATCCACTTATTATCTATACATCCGTGAGAATATAAACGCACAAACTATATTCGGTAGAATTTAAATCATACAAGAGGGTTGGTAAAGGTGAGCACTGTGCAATGTAAGGACAGGGCCGCCCAATAAACAGCGATACGGTGCTACTAGATCAATGGTTCTCAACCGGGGGTCCGCGGGCCCCTAGGGGTCCACGAAGCAATTTCAGAGGGTCTGCGAAGCTTCTAAATGATAGGGAAATCGCGATGAATTTTCGTTTCATACCTGCTAAAACTTCATGACTCGCATCAACAGCATGGCCGTCTATGAGATGAAACATCCTTCTACGCCAAGTCATTTTAATTGCCAAAGTCCTAATAGCCTACTGATCAAACATATCGTCGCTTAGGGGTGTGTGGATGGAGTTTGTCGCAAAATTAACAAGTAGGAGTATAGTAAGCTCAAGGTCAATCAGGGTTACTTCGAAAGGTTTACAAATCATCTTGGATTTGAAGTCGTTAGTAGTCTCAGCTAATTAGAATTGTTTTCATAATCTGTCCTAGTAACGGGAGTGAAACCTTGCCACGGAATTTATTTTCATCTGTAATAGCCTATAGAGCAGTGGTTCTCAACCGCCGGTCCGCGGACCGGTGCCGGTCCGCGAGGTATAATACCATTTTAAACTTTAATTTCAAGATGCAATGTTGAAGGCTTGTCCTTGTCCTTCAAGACGTTTCATTTGTCGACACGCGAGCGACATATACTGAACAGATGCGAGCTCACTCATCGCTAAACAACGTTGTTTGATCATTGGTTTTCGAATCATTTATTTTGTGCAGGACCGTAACTGGGGCACTACAAACCGCCCAATCGGAAAGGGGCCGATCTTGAAGAGAACCCAAAATTATTTCCCAAATGAACATAAATTTAGTCTGCGCCCCCGTTATTTTTCTCCTCCATGCTATAAATGATTGCGTAGCGCCTTGCAGGATAGCTGCGGATACCAATTTTCAAGTCTTTGGTATGACCCGGCCGGGGATCGAACTCACGACTTACCGATCGAGAAGCTGGGCGCATAACCATTACACTATAATCTCTATCTCGCTCGGTGTTCGGCACCGAATGTTCCTGTCCTTGTGATCTGAGCCCCACGAGACAAATGCCATCTCGGGGGAACATCATCATCATCTCATCATTGGTTTATTAGCAATTTTATCAGTTCAATACAACACAAAAAATGCGATGCAATGAAAAGAAAGGAAGATGTCGAAGCGACTAGGAGTTGTCTATGGAATCGGACACCCACCTTGGCCTAGGCGATGTAAAGAGGAGGCATGCACACTGAATGAAAGTAAAGAAGATAGTATAGAAAAAGGAAGCGACAAGAAATAGGGCGGCATGTCATGGGAAGCGAGATCGATAGGTCAGTCGTGGTCCGGTAATCTTGAGGATGGACTGTATTTATTTAGTAGTAATTGCTTGTGTTGCTTGTAACATTATTTGCCAGTAAAGAAATACCAATTTAAAATCATTACGTCTTTTAGTTTATGTTTTGTACATTCTAAGACACGACTGCGTACTGATACCGAATTTCTACACATAGTATGATACTTCTCTAGCCTTTATTATTTGCACAAGACAGATGACAATTATTAGATGATAATTGAGCTAAATTTGAACTGAAACTTTGTGGGGGTCCGCGGAGGTCAGTGACGGTCTAAACGGGGTCCGCGAAGATAAAAAGGTTGAGAACCACTGTATTAGATTAATCTATATACTACACTACTGTAACAACAACTCAAGCTGTGATCATTTCGTTTGCAGTCAGTTTATTTGCGATGCAACAAGGGAGGATCAGTGAAACGTACAATCAATATCGTGCGTATCAAGCGTATCGTGAATAATCCGAACATGCAAAAGATACAGTCAGTTAATCGACACTGTTTACTTGATGACTTGAAATTGACTCGAAAATTTTGCTCCGAGTCACGAGTCAATCCAAATTTGTGGAGCCGAGTGATTTTTGCAAAGTGATTCGAGTCATGACTGTATTATATATATATAATACCTTTCATCCGACTCTAATCAGACGTAGTGGCACGTATGAAGTCAGCATGTAGGCCTACAAGTCGAAAACGATAAAGAGAAACGACGGCTTTTTCCACTGGCTATGACAACCTACGGCTAACAGCAACTAAAATAATTTTGAGTATATAATAACTGGAAGGTAATGCTGAAGTAAACAATATATTCTGGCAGGTTCGTATGTCGTATGCCGTTGAAAGGGATATGCAATGAACTCGCAATGAAGTGTAATGGATGTATAGATTTACTGTACTTTGGCAGGTGATATTATTGTAAGATAAAATTACCATATAATTGCAAATTCTGGTGGAATCGTAATGGATTGAGGATTTAACGGGACGCATTATTCTTTGGAGTCGATTTAAAATGTCCTGCCTGCTTACATAATGTAAGACTCACATGAATTGATTGTATCATTGGATTGAATATTCTGACATCGCAACGTCAGTTGTTTTGGTACAAGAAATATATTGTACATTGTACAATGTACAGCATGCATATGAAAAAAATCGCTCCCCACTTCTCTGCAGGACCCATTCACCAATGAAATATTTGAAGCTGGCCCAGAAGGATAATTATTCCCCATAATAGTAGAGCTAAAATCCCAGACACACAGTGGATGCGGGGATTTGATCATTGTGTTTTTCTATGCGGATGGAGCAGCGGACGATCATAATATACTCATGAGTTTTAGCCTATGATCTACCAGGCTGTAACTGCCAGTGTTGAGATCAAGTCACTTCCTTCGAGTCACGAGTCAATTCGAGTCATTGCACATTTTGACTCGAGTCAAGTCAAGTCAATCGATTTTCGAAGGTGACTCGAGTCAAGTCAAGTCAGTCGATTTTCGGAGGTGACTCGAGTCAAGTCGAGTCAAGTCAAGTCAAGTCACGAGTCAAGTCACAATTCAAGTCAAATTGCCTTTTCGAGGTATGAGGCGTGATTACGTCATTGTATTTTGCTAGCTGTCTGAAATACAGATTGAGTGGTCATTGATTTTGAACCGATGAACGAATATAGAGGTAAATATACACGCAAGTAAGGCGCTGTATCGCTCACGTATAAGTAGAACTAATAAACTACGTAAGTAATTGCACAGCCTCAGTTTATATAGTTACCAGCTAAAATAAAGAATAGAGAAACGAATTGATAAGATGCAATACATTACCCTTTTGCAAATTGATATGATACAATTCGAGCCTGCGTCAATGGTTAGGACTATATAAACTATTTGTGAATTCAATTTCAACCAAACAAAGGTTTGGTTAAGTTAAGAACACAGAACAGAAATAGACATTTTGCTATTAAATTACTTTACCATACCATAGTTTACGACAACGTATGCTGTCAGCTTCGATCACTTCGTTTGCGATCAATATATTTGTGAGAGAACAATGGAGGTTCAGTAAAACGCACGATCATTGAATGATTGGTCGCTCTCACGGGTTATACCAGCGTTGCGCGAGCAATCCGAACATATGTAAGATAAAGTGATTTTTATCGACACCGATTACTTGATGACTTGAAATTGACTCGTGAATTTTGCTCCGAGTCACGAGTCAATCCACATTTCTGATACGCCGAGTCAAGTCAAGTCAAGTCATTTTAGCAAAGTGACTCGAGTCAAGTCAAGTCATACGAAAAAGTGACTCGAGTCTGACTCGAGTCAAGTCATGACTCGAGTCATCTCAACACTGGTAACTGCTGCACCCAGACCCCAATTGGGGGAGCTCGAAGGCCCCCAAGATTATTTCGTTGGTCGTTTGTTGTAGCATATTTATTCAACTTGAAAAATTTCGTCGCGCTTCGCGCGATTTCGTGTCCCGGAATGTGTAGATTTAAATATCATTAATAAATTAAGTGAAAAATGCGCATATTTGGGAGAAATAGGCATATCGCCGCTGTTTATTACCACGCATTGAACAGCATTATGACTCCAAGATAAGAGGTGGACCACAGCATATTTTCATATTTTCACCACCCCACAAGACATATGAAGTTTCGGCCATCATGCGACTCAGCGAAGCGTGCTGCCATCGGTGTCGAGGAAACCTGGTCCCAAAAGCAACGCCTCATCAGACTGACTGAAACCTATATACGTCGAATTGTCCGTAGGCAAAGGGTTATGTGGTGCAAGACTTAGAAAGCCTTTTACAAGGATATCTATATCTATCTATACGACTGTACCTTCCTTGTCCGGCGGCATATGCATAGTTGCATATTGCATATGCATAATGCATATGCGCAGATCGTGTGTATAGGCTATATCATGCTATTACGTCAGAGTCAGTGAATATGCCACAAAAACTTCAAGGACCATTCCTCTGTGCGTATACAGTTAGGCCTAATTCGTTATACAAGATCGCCGCAAACTTGGTGTCATTCTATTTCTTCACAACTAAAGCAATAGAGTTGTAGGCCTACATATCAGTTGCTAAGAATGCTGCTCACAGGGCCTACTCGATGCTAAATAATTTAGTATTTTTCAATGTGAACAATATATTTATATTTACCGCTGAAATCCTGCATCAAGGCAGCGCCGGGGCCTCATGTAGGCCTACATTGTACAATCGGATATTGTTTAGGCAAGTGTGGGAAAATTTTGACGCAATGACCACGAAAACACACATAGCCCATAATTGACATAATCGTCAATCATTCAATTGAATGTTCAAAAACATTTGCGAACTTTGGCTTGTAACCTATGCTCCCAAATCAGAGATAGAAGTAGGGTATACTTCTACTTTTTCGTAGTAGGCTACTTGTACTACTTCCTCAAATGGTTATGGTTTTAGACTATTTCTATTTCGAATTGACAATTTTCAGTTTCTAGGCAAAACTAGGCCTAGAATATCCTTACTTTTTACCTACTTGGAAATCGGTACCTCTACTTGAACTTGAGTAGAAATATACGACGCTACTTCTACTTCTACTTGAGTATCGATGACTAATTACCACATATGAAACAGCGCGCAAAGTGGCATGATTTGTTATTTCTAAACTATCGTCCATTATTGGCACACGAAAATCCTATTTGCAATCAGGCAATCTCAATCTGAATTCACGCGTGTACGATACGCGAATATTTAGCTGCACGTTTGCGTCTCTTTTATGTGTGAAATTGTCAGAACAACTGGCTGAAATAGCCTTTGTATCACAGTAGCTATCAAAATGCTCTCGAAAATTGCATATAGGGGAGACCGGGGATAAATGTAACTAGGGGCAAATGTAACAATCGACCTCACCGCTAGTAGGGTGGATAAATCGCCTTGATATTTTGAGTGCGCATGTGGTAGTTATCTCTCCTAACATATCTGAAGTTACGTTGAGATACGACGCGACACTCCGAAATAATTTGAAAAAAACGAAATTTTGGACACTCGAGTAAATATTTTCTGATCTGGAATAATTTTTTCAGACGAATAATACCTCAAGTGGTTAAAACGTAATATATGTAGCTGGAACAATGTTACCGCAGTCTACCTTGATGATAGAAAAACTAGGACTTGCATCGCCGGAAAGGTACCATACTGAGACACTAATCATGGTCGAGCGTGTCAGGGGCAAACGTAACACTCTGTTTCTTTTGCCCCGTTACGACATCTTTTCAGTGCTGAATATCTTTGTTCATATGTTGGTATAACCATTTATTTACTACAGATGAATCTTGAAACAGTCAGAAGTTCAATACCAGAACAGATAATACCTTGCCATACCAATTCTTACATGATCATTTGTCGGAATGGCCATACAGCAGTGGTGACGCGAATCTTACGGTTCGGTTATTTCCGTGATTCTACCACCCTTTCTTATGTTGATCGACTTTTGGTGTGTCGACCTTCAATGGTCACTTAAGAACTTGCCCATGACTGAATGCTCATCCTCCGACTTTGAGCATGGCCCATAATTACATTTTGTCATTTGTTGTGAACAAATTATTTTAATTTCGTACAGAACAGGAGATTGCCATTAGCTTTGACTCCACAAAATGTTGTGTCCTCGTTTTGCTACACTATCATAGGCGCATTCAACCAAAATATTTTAGCCAGGTCGATTTCGCACCTTCGTAGATGACCCAATGCCCAACCCATTGTGCACGCTGAACAACAGAACCTTGGTAGAAGATGCCTAATATGTGTATGTGTAAGGAGATGATGGAATGAATGTGGTTCTTGTACACTTTGAGCTCATGAAGAAGTCACGAAGGGTGATATTTTATTTAAATGCCAAAATGCTATGAGGCGTAGCCTGGAAGCGTTCAAACTTCTATTTCTTTAGTTTGATGCAATAATACAAGTTGTGGTCCCGTTTTCGTTGTTCATTTTGTTTGTTTTCACTTATAAATAACACTGTTATAATTGCCCCGCATAGGTGGTACAATTGCCCCTGGGTACGGGGCGATTGTAACATTTGAGCGGCGATTTTCGCGACCCAAAATTTCCATGATTGAGTGTTGATTGAGTTCCATTTTAGTTTCTATATAAACTATCGAGTTGCTGGCTTCCTTATATAAAACTTTGGAAATGAAATTTCCATGAGAACAACACGTATTGTTGGAAAATCCAAAAAGTGTTACAATTGTCTCCCGTTTGTAGTGTTGTTATAATCGTTTTGCTTTCATCGCTAAGATGCAATTTTGCATTCTGCAATTTCGGAAGTAGCTATCTTTGATTAACTGCTAAAAGCTTACGCGCCCCTTGACAAAACCTATTTTTGAAACTACTTATTTGAGGACTTTCCATACCTTCATTTCTGCTGCTGTAAGCAAGTATTGTAAAAGTGACTACGCGGTGCTTCTTCTGATCACTACTACTACTTCTACTCTAGGCCTACTATATAATCGACAGTTTCGATATGGTTTCATCTGCATCTTAATATTTTCATAATTTCAAATTACCACAAAAACTGCGATACAGTGAAAATATAGGAAGGATTGTTTCTTTTTGCATCATGCAAGCTGCCGCAGTGGCATAATCCGTAAGATATGAGCGGTAGTGTTGCGATAGGTCGGTAGAAGATTATTTTTCGTGATATATTCCGCTGTACTGCAGACTTGATTCCTTTCCAAGTAACCAATCTAACCATAACAGGAATCATAATGTGACAGTTCAAATAACCTAATATAATAAATAAAGTAATTAATAAATATATTAATAATGAATCAAAGAAACTCTTACGAATCGTAGGCTTTCATCAGCTAACTCAATGTGAATTGTGATTAAGAAACTCGATTATCCACAATAACATGCATGAGAGATATCGAAGTATTCTTATCCATTACTATTTAGTGATACTTTCTCGGCTTAGCAAATTCTGAGCGCTGGCGAAGTTTAGCGGCTTTTGTTGGGAAGATCTGTGAATGGTATCGACATCCGAATTTGGCGTGTGAGGCAGTGAGTGCAGAAGTTCCTGTTCTTCGTCGCTTCGAATCGGTGGATACTATCTTCATGTAGAAAAATCTGAGGAAAGAAAGTATGAATGACCCACCAGGTTAGTGCTTGCACGTACTCGCTTTTTGGGAAGTTTCATAAGAACTTACAATTCCATACCATGGGTGTTTGGTGATGTTTGATAATGATGTGAATACTGATTACTTAGCGATTCGTGAATTTATACATTTTGCTACATTCAATAATATGAAGCTATTTCAATACACCTGGCCAGAAAGAGAGAGTCATTACTATGTCCATTGTCCATGGCCCATGGGTCAGATGGGTGTCAGGGTGTGTGCATTGTATCGTATTATATAGGCCTATGCTTCCTAAACTTGCTACCTAGTACCTGCCTCTGCCTACCAATACTTTACCTAATACTTAAACTGGGTTATTGATAAGCCAGTGCGTTGTTCAACTGCGGAATGCATGTCATGATGCAGTTAGGACTAGGATGATAACGTGATTATGATTGTGACTGCAATTAATCTGAATCTGTCAATATGTACCGTACTATATGAATGGACTGGTAGCTTACCCCCTGAGAGTTCGTGTACCAGTTACTTATTGTGGTATAAACCTTCAATATTTTATTTGATGATCTATGCTTGCATATACTTGGAAAGATTTGTGCGGTATGGTAGTTTATTTGCTACAATTGAAATTTCTCAAGATAGTCACCACAATAGGATGTATTACTGCATTGCATTTATGCAGAGCATGCAATTCCGCAAATAATCGCACAGAACTATGCATTTGTCAACTTCACTTTAAGATTTCATAGAAGTGTTCATAAAATTCTCTAAATCTTGACTGTAATTGAGTATTATGATAGATACAGACAGGCTATTTGCAACAATAATGTAGCATCAATGTGAATTTCTTCCCATGTAAGTTTAAATATCAGTTAATTATGAATGTAATTATTATAAAGATTGATTGCTTCAGATGAAGCACAGTTTACTAACGGAATACGGTTGCAGTTGCAGACTAGCTGACTTGTTCAGGTGTTCGGGACTTGGTTAGTTGGCTACTTTACTACAAGATTATTCCAAATGAAATGCTGAGCACTTTACCATATTTTCAGCAATGATACTCTCTGTATGTACTTAGATCAATTAGTGCCAAACATTTATATTGCTCATATATATTACCCTACTCTATTTTTATAACGACACACGCATAGGCCTATCTATATTACGATACTATAATAATTATATTTGTTTTTTTGCTTGTCATTGAATGGAGCTTGATGAAGTGCCATATGCCCATTACTCATTTGTCATGTTTACAATAATTTAACAGTTTAGGTTTTGAACTCTTGAGTGACACAGACTAACACTGTGATATTTACGTAGTTTATACCGTTGATGAATTGATACATTTTGCATTGCTATATTATTGTATACGGTACAGTGTGTTAGCAATCAGCGAAATTGATTCTCCTGCTCTCTCGAGCTTCATTATCAAAATGAGATGAGCTAGATTATTATACAACTAGGCTGACTGTATAATTTATTTAGTTTGAACCATCACAACTGCTTCACTGATATTTAAAACATTCAATTAATCACGATTAATAGAAATGCTGTAAATGTCGCAATCGATGGTGATTACATCATGTCTGGCTGAGCATATGTCACTATGCTCATGATGCTATACTATTTGTATGACTTCTATTGTTGTTACAACAACTAGGCTGTGGAAAGCTGGGTGGCTCCCCTAAGTGTTGGTATTGTAACAAAAAAGGGTATTATGCATCTTAGTACTGAAATATCATATACACACGTCCCTATTGAATTTGACGTCATGAAATCATAATGGTAATATGACTCCATGCTTAGTTTACCAAACCTTATGCCTGATGATGTAGTGCCTATCCAGCTTGCTCACGCCCATCAATCTCTACTTGTGAGAATATGCACTGTCTTATTGATGTGTCTCAGTTGAACTTGCTTGATCCTGCCATTCTCTCATGTAATTTTACTTATTGCCATTTGCATTTCATTACGGCGGAAGAAGTATATTTGTGGTATATTTTGTTACTTTTTGCACTATTCTTGACAACCTCCTTTAGAGGCTTCTGTCTTGCATTTATCACATCAACAGGCAGTCATGCATTGCATCAGCATCACCCTTCCTGGCATGTCATGCCATGGCAAACCCCAAGCCTACCATTTACAATCATTTCATTAGAATCCTTATCACGTGAAGGAAATGGAATGGAGACACTGAGCCGGTTTGTGGCCTCGCCTAATTTTATCGGTCTCCATGCAGAAGACGCAAATTTAATTGCTCGAATAACAGGTACCCTCGTACAGCTCTTTTTAACACAAAAAATCCGCTATCCAACGAAGTGGGTAATTTCACCGGACTGTAATTTGGGCGGCCTGTTGATTTTTTTGTTTCTTTGACTAGCTGCATTGAAGCTGTAAAGCTTGAGAATTCAGAAAGGATTGCTTGTTCCAGGCGATGCCCCACCTACAGATGCCTACGGTGATGAGTACTCGAGTTCCGCCTTACGACTAATCAACCAGGAAGGTGTCTATCAACTCACACAAGACCTCAGAAAATTTTCGGACACTTTGACAAGCCTCAAATCTGTATTCTGCGAGGAAAGAGGTAAGGCCAGCTGTCTCATTTTGATAACATGAGTGCTTTGAGTGTTGCCAATAATTGCGTAGGAATTAGGATGTCCCATGTACGGTTTATCAAGTTTAGGGTAAGGTTAAGTTGGAGGGTAAGATGGTATGCGGCACGCATGTTTGATTTTGATAATATGACATAGGTACTGTAATTCTAATCAAGTAGGCTATTTGTAGCAAAAATACTAAAAGTACTCGATAGCATAGTGTTAGCATATCTTAATGCTCAGGTCTTGTTATTATCAAGTCAAGAAACACCCATAAACCAATCAGGACTAATATATTCTACACTACGCTAGTTTTGCCCATGTACGTATGCCTACTTAGTTTGATTTTGGTCCTTTTACAAGTTATAGTACAAAGATCGTAATTTCCCATTTTTGTTGAAATACAAATAGTCTATACAACCATACATGCCTTAGCAGATAGCACTAAATGCAACCTTGCAAACATGTCTTGTGGTACATAGTGGCTTGTGTTGAAAAAAATTGTCTACTTCTTGGTAAGCTTCATATCATAACACAACTTGGAATTGGCAAAGTTCAATTATGTCAATTATTTGAATCACACTCCAATATCCATGACCATTGTTTCTCCTATGAGTCCTATGTATTAAGAATAATTGAAATAAAATACCGGTAGTAGTTTGAAATACTAAGGTCGCTAACACGTGCATGTGTTGCACAAATAATTGCTCCATATCTTCAGTACTCCAGCTTTAAGCAGTTGAACACATTAATGACGCACACAGGTCGGTTAAACTGGTATATTGGCAGCTTTGAATCAAAACCTACCTATCTAAACTACTGAAAAATGATTATTCCTGTTAATTTGCTCTGAATCATGTGTTTCGATGTTAGGAAGACATGGTTTGATTCAATATTTTCAACTTTGACCCAGTGATTCTATCGTCCACCCCTAAATAATGATGCCTTTTGCAGATTTTGATCTTCTAATGAGATCTAACACTGTGTATATGTTGTTTCGGCCACCAAGGGAAATTTTGTACTGCTTATGAGCATTATAAATATTCACTTTCTGTTACTGGCCCCATCAAATGACCAGCTGTCCACAGGTGTAGAGAGCAATCAAATACAGTTGATATTATTTCAATTGCAATCAACTTGTAATGTTCACGTTTTGTTTCAGAATCATTAGAACCAAGTTTACGGGTCGCCGCTCACGAGAGATTGGGTGAACTGCTGAAAGTGTTAAAAAACACGGTGAATAAGTACCAGGAGCTAGACTCGACAGGGATATTGAATGCCGCGGAAAACCTCATAAATCATATAAAAAGTATGTGCCTTTTTAGGTTGATTCTGAATATGGGAATGCCTCGTGTGCGCTGTGGTGTGATAAGACTGGTGATCTATATATAATAACATTTGTGAATTGATTTTCTGTTCCCTAAAATAGAGCTTCTCGTCCCTCTATTGCTGAAAAAGCTGCGTCTATGTGGACCGATAAATTGTATATTGCAAGGGTCTACAAACTGCAGATATGGCTACTTTGTAAACACCGTTAGAGTTTGCGTCACTTGTCTTGGCATTAAATATTTGACTCGCTTGTGATTGTTGCGGCTATTCGCTGTAACGGTAACCATTCTTCCTCGCCACCGGTGTCTGGTTGTTGTTGATATTTTTCTTGCCATTTTCCATGGATAAAGCTTTCAGCTAGAATTTTTTTGAGAATCAGTACTTGATGATAAATAATTACTCTTTGCTCATATTTCCGACATATTTTGCAGCTTTTGATTATGAAAGCGTCAGAGAGAACGTATCACCAGAGATCTTGAGCGCGATCAACAATCTAGCCCTCGCTTTCAGCTCTAGGTACAGTACTTTTTGGGTTTCTTATCCTGCAGCGCCTTCCGCTGATACTGATGTGTTTCACTTTCAGTGTGTCGGAATGTTTGATTGGGGATATCAACATCAGTCCTTCACATTCTCTGGTGAGTGGATTACTGGATTTACTCTGAATAAACACACGCTTGTAACGCAATGCTCCCAAAATTATGATATACTAAGATTCAACTATTCATATTCCTGTAGTACCACAGTATTTTTCTGTAGGCTACTATATGTGTTTGGAGAACATGAAAATATATGTAAGATTTGAGTCTCTGGACGTGACACAGTCGAAAAATCATGAAATCGAATTTGCTTATTGCACATCTTAGTTACTTTGCAAATTGCACCAGTGGTTCTCAACCTATCTATTCTCGCGGAGAGAATTCAAAAGAAAATCGTATATCAACAATCGTATCACTAAATATGACGTCACCAGCATGAAATATCGAATACGAGAGCATTCAATGTACTATTTTTAGATGATACACGAACTCTTTTTGTTGGCACAGACTCGGCTGGTGTATTTTGATAAAAGTCGACTCCAAGGCACAGAAATGAAAGTGTGAACGACCCTTTCCGAGTATGCGAAATCTGTCGTCTCGATAATTTTTTGCACAGGCGGGATTATCCAACAAGTGTTTGCCATTTGTATTTTGAAATTGAGATACAAAATTCGAATATATTTGGCAGACCTGCACGAAACTTGCCACAGATTGTCACCGTTCCGTGGACTGGCGGTTGAGAACCAATGTCTTACACCATCTCTTTTTTTTAGTTTACACCGGAAATTGTTCCATCACAATGGAATCTACATATGCTTGTATGTTCTTTCTAGGATATCCAAAATCAGGGCGGGTTTCGAGGCTCTGACACTGAACCGGTGGCGCTAGCCCCGCAGAAAAGCTATGTGGAGGACGCTAGTCACGATGACCTGCCTCCTTATAATATGGAAGGTATGGCTCTCCGATGTGTAACTCTCTGAATTAGTGCAGTATGTAATCGGAACTGCTTTACAGCAGGCGACGGTAATCTTCCCAGCATCGACTCGACGTCGAGTGCGCGTAGCGTCGCTAAGAGCTTGGAAGTCACGTTCGATCGCGCAAAGACGTGGTCAAAATACGCAGGCGACTTGTTGAATTTCATCAAGAAGAGATCTCATATTGGTAACGTATTGTTGTTGTGAAATTTAGCAGGATTTGGAAGCAGACATAATTATCCTGCCGAACTTGAATACACTTCCAGCTTGGACCAAGCCAAGTGTTGCATTGAATATGCCTTAATCTTCCACCATGCGCAATTTGATAGTGCTACTAAAACGCCATCTTGTGGAGGCTTGTCAATGTCTTTTGAAACTTTGGTATGGCCCTATTTTGAAACACAGGCAGAGACCATCAAATTAGTTATCGTTGGTACTAAGTAGGAATAACATCATAAATTTCTACTCAAGTACTAGTAGAAGTAGTGAGTTTCAAGATTCCAAGCCTAGTTTTGCGTATAAAAGTGAACATTGTTCAGTAGATATGAAAGTAGACTTGAGAACTTGGTGGAATTAGGTAAAACCTGCCCGATTACTCCGAAAAAGGAGAAGTAATTCGTTACTGAACACTGAACTGAACGGAACTGAAAACTATCCGAAAGTTTATGTAGTCTAAAGTTGTGAAAGTAAGCAGAACCTACTTGAGTAGGTTTTGCATAACGTAAAACTACTTTGTCACCGACCAGCTTCATGTATGAATTGTCCCCCGCGAGTTCAGTCGGTACCGGGACGATCTGTTTTTAATCCCGAATCATTCCCTTACAGAACTGGAATACGCCAACAAGCTGGCGAAACTCAGTCAAACGACGCGCGCAGTCCTCTCCGAACAAAGTTTCCTGCCCTTTCAGTCCCTCTATTGCACTCTACTTGATAACGTAAGTGGATCGAGATTTGTCGTCGGCGTCTGACGTGTGTATATCCCCCCCTGTTTCTGTATCGATTCAGGATCGAGAGTACGCCAGCAACCTGAGCTCCATGTATCAAAACCACTTGTTAGTTCAAAAGTTCTTCGATCCGCTCAACGCCGCGAGGCAGGAGCACGAGCGGGCGCGGAAATTTCTGCGGGAGTCGTGGCGGAAAGAAAAACGACGGGTGGTAAGTTCCTGCGGATGCTCTGGACAACTAGACAATTTTGAACTTATCCAAATTAGATTACAATTACGATTATAGTTACAGTTTGTCTTTTGAAATTAGTTTACAATTAGAATTATAGCCACAGTTTTTTCCTAAATTAGATTATAATTATAATTTGTGAATTTAGAAACTTAATTAGATTTCAAATTAAAAAGAACTACGACAAAATTAGATTCAAGATATATCAAATCAAGAGCTCATCATCATAAGCATCTCATATGCGTGGGAATGACAAATGTCTGTGCTTGGCTCATTTCGCGCTATAGAGTTCCTTTTGAACAGCTTCTTGGAGGTACAGAACTTCAATATACAATTGAATAGTATATTCATATTGAAATGAACCCGAATATTTTCGGCTGACACTCGTCAGGGGTAATCGTCAGCAACTAGTAGAGAATTCGAAAGAACAACGTATATCAACAATCGTAACACAAAATATGACGTCACCAGCACGAAATGTCGAATACGAGAGCTGGCCTAAAAATAGTACATTGAACGCTCTCGTATTCGACATTTCGTGCTGGTGACGTCATATTTTGTGTTACGATTGTTGATATACGTTGTTCTTTCGAATTCTCTACTAGTTGCTGACGATTACCCCTGACGAGTGTCAGCCGAAAATATTCGGGTTCATTTCAATATGAATATACTATTCAAGAGTTCCTTTTACATTTTCAGCGAAACTAGAGAGTAGATTAAAATTGAAATTAAAACATGGGACCATTTCACAAATTAGACTGAATTCGAATACCAGCATTTCGCTTTGAGTAGTCAAATTACAGTAACTAAGGACCGGCAAAGTAGCCTAGCCGTGGAATTTGTAAATTGACGACTCTAAATATAAAAAAGGTGACCAGTTTCACCCTGCCGTGATCATTGCCGCATTGGCACCTGGTCTTTGAAAGCCCTCTTTCGTATCGTCATTGTAAATATTGGGACCTGTGACGCAAATCTGACGATACTAAGGGCAGAAGTCTAAAATAAGGTCAATGCAGATTTATAAGACACCTCCTTTCAAAATAAGTAGGCCTACTTATGTTAACCTGTTAATATGCATTTAGGCAACGGTTTCTGAATGAATATATTCACTCCTATATCGTGACTTTTGTAAGATGATTGTTTTCCTGTGCTATTATTAGCTGGACATCCTACAGTGAATCTTCACCATTTCTAGCTTGTATACTTTTCATGGTTGAGGTGTAAATATGTCGTCTTCCTAAAATTTTGATATGCAGTCTTCGCCAGTTCTGCCAGCTAGGTGATTTGGTCGACTTAGAAACGGGGAATTGTACCCGACCTAGGTAAAATCTCACAGCTCTAAAAATTATTGGTAGGCCTGAATATGTTTTTGCTCTGAAATTTTCAAACGCGGTATCAATGCGAGTTTGTATGACGAGTTATTTTGGATTCTCGGTATTCTAACCCGACTGTAGGCTACACCATCGCATTTGAAGGGTCATCGCTTGCATTATGCAGCCATTCATTGATGTTTATTCTTGTCAATAATTGATATGCCACGCTTGCGGACAAATAGAATCGGGGGGCCGATTGTTATTTGGCGAGATTTTGTGAATGGCAGTTTTGCACGCTTGCGCGCTATTGTCTATCAGGCTGAGCCTCGCTCTGGCTGCAATGTGGATTATTGACATAACTTGTATTCATGTCCGCTTGCAATTCGACGAGGGTAAATCGCATTAGTGTTGGACGGTTGTATTCGAATGTGACAGAATTATATCATGCCACATAGCACCGTCTCCCGGGATGATCGCTTTGTTTCATTGATGTTCAATATATTGATGAATTATACATGATGCGTTTTTTAAAAATTTGTGCTTCATTTGATAATGCTGTTTAGTCTTCTTTTGTGTTAGAACAAAATGAACTGTAGGCTACTGCGTGGGGCGAGAAGTAGTTTGTAGTGGCGTCACAACTTGAAGATACATTTTCAGTGTGACCTATAGTGATAGCCTATAGTGATAACTTGGGCTATTTCTTTCTGACATATCAAAATAAGTCAAAATTTTGTCAAAATTGTAGCGTTAATTCAAAAAATTGTAAAAATAGTTTACAAAGTTAAAATTTTTTTGCAACCTTCATTTCATTTGTGTCGCAGATGTTTGCACTGTCGTTGAACTTGTCATTTGACATTTTGGAGCTCGTAGTCTACTTAATAGGCCTACCGTTGTAGACAGTCCAGTGCCTGCTCATTTGTGAATCATAAACAGTCAAACGAAACTAATAGGTTGAAATGGTGTTATGCTCAATGTACCGCAATATCCTAACTGAAGCATGACTGTGTGGACATTGGTTCTTACATCAAGAAGCGTATGATGAAAAATTGTGATGTAGACAGCATCGTCGGAATGAAGCAGCACAGTGTGTCACCAGCACTACAGCAGTGTACGCACAAATTTTGTTCATTTCTACCGTAATGTCTGATGTAACTACTGGAATTCCTCATAGGTCCAGATTTTGTTGAATTAAAGTTTTTTCTTGTAAAAATTTGTTAGTTTTTAAGTCAAAAAGTTTTTTCTGGCCAAACTACTTCGTAAGGACAGACAGTTCCAGCCAGAAATGAAGATGAGTAGGACAATTCTAACATGTGGGAAAACACCTAGTTTACATAGATGATGTCAAAATTTAATCAAAATGAAGTTTTTTGTGGTCAAAATGTTACGTTTTTAGGTAAAAAAATCGCCTTAGTGATATCGATATCTCAATAAAAATTGCTACAAAAAGTTACTCGATTAAATCAAGTCGCTAGCTCAAGGTTTTATTGCCATTTCACACATCGATTGGCGACTAAAGCACGAATCCTTTACGGGTGACACGTTCCTGAAAATTTGTAGCACTTTGAATCACTGATAAAAATCGACCGGTCTTGCAGGAGGAAGCCGAAGCTAACGTTCGGAAAGCCAAGCAGAATTATAACACTCGGAACAGCGAATACCAAAAGGCGAAAGAAGCAAAGTTGAAAGCCGACCAGCAACTGTCTGAAAGGACTTCTGGCGATGGAAACCATTCGCGCCAGGTAAGGCACCATTCTAGTTGGCATTGCATTTTGAAAATTATACGGCTACACTGAGTACACTCAACAGGGGTGTTCAAATGTGACTTTTTTTCTCAAATTGGCCACGCGATATAATTGTTAGGTTACCGCACCTAATTGAATGCTGCACACCAAATTTGGTTCAATTCCAACCAATAGCCGCGTTGCTACGAGAGAAGAAAGTTATTTATATATTATTATATAAAAATGAATAAAAAATGAAATGACTAGGTTATCTTTAGAAACGATGCTCACCAAATTTGGCCAATTCCAACTAGTAGAAGCGGAGTTATTGTAGTTTAAAGATTTGGGTTGGACTAAAATAGTATTTACGCGGGCAAATTCTTTAATTATTTATTGTAGTTCTGCCCACCGTTAATACTATGATTTGAAATCTCAAATTTTGAACCTCAATAACTTCGTTTCTACTGGTTCGAATTGAGTCAAATTTGGTGAGCATAGTTTATATAGACAACCTAACAATTTGATGGGATGAACAGAAAATTTTGACAATTATTTTTATTCATTTTTATATAATAAATGAATAACTTTGTTTCCTCGTAGCAATGCGGCTATTGGTTGGAATTGAACCAAAATTGGTGTGCAGCATTTTTTTAGGTAACCTAACAATGTTATCAAGTAGCCAGTACAATTTGAAAGAAAAATTCATTTTTGAACACCCCTGAATACACAATGATGTCGGTAGTTTAGTCACTGTAAGCCAACACTACTGCTATAACTTAACGCAGTGTTGAGGTCACTCAAGTCATGATGTTTGAACGACTCGACTCGAGTCACTACCGAAAATGACTTGCCACACTCGGCGTATGAGAAATATGACATGAATCGTGACTCGAAGTTAAATTTTTCAATTAATTTTCAAGTAACCTTGACCTGTATGCGTAGTCACTACTCGATATACCCCAAATTTTGATGAATTATGACCATTTTTAGTGCCTCTTGAATGGTGTAATCTTGAGTTATAGTATACGATCTGGTGCCTATCTGGTTGATATACGTGAGTGATGTATCTGTACTGAGACGGGAGAATATCAACATTCCTGCAAACATGAATCCATGCTATCCTTCAAGCAAACAAATGATGTCCTTGACGCTGAATGATCGCGCACTTTGGATGTTTCGTGTTTATGAGTGTTTGCTAATCGAAGGAAATTTACAATATGAGGCGTGTTGGTCAAGCTGTTTGCTGGTCATTAATACTTTCTCAATATGACACACGTGACGAAGCGTATTTTCTGTGGATTGTGGTTTAAACCCGCCGATCGCAGTTGGTTGTAGTCATGCAGACACGCCTTATCATACAGTGTCACCGGTAAGCTTGTTGAACGGGGGATGTTTTATTCTGTCGTCATCTAATAATTTGACGATTGCTTCCAGTCAGAAACCGCACGGTATCCCAAGCTGCGCTGGTATGTGTGTTTATGATTCAGTAATCGAAGAATTCCAGAACAATAATAGAAATATGTCAAATATGTACGCTTGATATCAATATTCAGACCTCATATCTTCCGCTTAAGCTTGCCCGCTTTAATTTGTTGAATTTGTCAAGGAAGAGTTTCTACTGACTTAACCTTTTCCTATCTGCTTTTAAGGAAGATAACGTTATAGTAAAATAGGCCAATGTTGCCGCCGATTGCCTCACCATCACTTGTAATCATTGAATCTATTATCCACATTCTCAGTACCGTAGGTACGTTTATGGTGTCACTGATGTAATGATTCATGTGTATTTGTTTACGTTTGCTATTATTCAATGTGTTTTGTATCGGTTCTGAAATGATACCCATGCTCAATGAGCGTTGCTCACGATTACTGATATTGTAACTTGGGAAATATCATTGCCAGCTGAAATTTAGAAATATTTGCCATCATCTAGTAACTTCTTAGTTTTTTTGTGATTACTTTTTAACTGCAGATTAACAAATATCATAGTTTCAAGTTTGGTTTACTTCCTATTTAATTTAAACATTTGCCAATCCTTCACACACCCATCTGTTAGAGCTAGAGAGTCAACGAATTTGTAGTTTTGTCTAAACGGCAGAAATACTTGTAGTTCTCATTGTTATCTCATTCTTAATCCAAGCGAAAGTTTTCATTCTGGACCGATGACAATGCAAAAATATTGTTTTTCATTGCTGTTCACTAACACAATCAAAATCTTATATATAACTACTGTACTTGTGGCTCATCGACAGCTGATTTACTATTTCCTTTCTTTCACAATAGGGTAGCGGCCTGAGCAACCAGCTGGCTCCTACCGGAAACACACTTGGTACGACCAAGATTGACAAGAAGAAAAAGCACGAAGATGATTCCTATCAGAAGGTTGGTGCTTTTGGCTGGTCCAGAAAAGGGTATCAATACACAAAACAGCTGTGCATTAACATGAATTGTTCGAATAGAACGATGGCAGTTGAGTTTATGAATTACCCGATTGGCAGTAGTACGCCATAGCACTGACACAGCTATACTAATGCACATTATTTTCATCAAAACTGTGAAGGTAGGACAACCTCGAATTCGTTCACCGCCAGTTGGTTGCGTATTTATTCACGACCAAGGTCAGTCTGGGTTATATCAACGTTGATAAGAATCCCAACCCACCTAATTGTCAATCTGACCGTGCAAAGTTCACCGAATCTAGTAGGATTAACACGTATCACATGGTTAATATCGAATTACGGGATTAATGTATACTATACAGTCATTAAATCAACTTATTCCTTTACTTATCACGGTAAATCGCACAATAACTTGCACGCTACATGGATTACTGCCTGTTAATTCGGGTTTGAGTATAAAACTTAATGAATTCAAGATGAAACAATGCAATTTTCCACATCTGAATTTTAATATTTAGGCTCTATGTAAGTAAATAGGCTACTGTAATATTGAACATGACATCTATTTTTCCTTGCAGTGTAATCTGTTCACAAACTATACACAAATACATTATAGCCAGGGTGGCAAGCTATAACTTGACGGGTACCTTGAACTCCCAAAACTCCTGTGGTAATCGTAAAATTGCGGTAGAGGTCCACAATCGTATCAAGTCATTCTCAGTTTTACTATTACGGTTCTAGTATGGAGAAAGAGGCAAGCCCTTCCGAGATGTGCTATTCCCGTGTTGAGACCCTGATTTAATGATAGTTTTGCACTAATGATCCCGTTACCCACTTTACTTTCCATTCTGTAGGCAATGCAAGCGGAAAAAATTTACAGAAACTCTGTATCAGAGTTCGACCAACGGAGGCAGGACCTCGACCGGAAAGAGGTTTGTTCTTTAAGAAAAAATAATCCATGATATAGTCGTGTTACGACCGATCTGCGATATTTCCAGGAAGAAATCTTGAATCAGCTGAAGGAATGTTTGACGAAGTCCGACGCCGTCACGAAACGTGTCACCCTGCACTTCTTTCAAGCCCACTGCGATTTGACGTCACCCATTAAAATTCAAGTAAGTGCTACTTTTGTACGAGTAGCCATCAACCCAAATGTGACTTTAAACTCTACTGTAAAGCACGAGCAGAATTACTGGTAGCTGGTTTACTGCCAACCACGCGAGCAATGGATGTGGAGGAAATATACTTTCGTGTGGGCAAGCTTTGTCAAATATGAATCTAGCAAGGCTACCTGGTTTCTAGACCACATTCGACAGTGTGATGGTAATCGCTGATGGCTAATATATAGCTCAGTGATAACCATTTCAAGTCGGCCAGTGGATGAATGAGATAGTCAATTTGTCATCTCCATAATTGAAGATCGCTCGTCCAGTAGCTTACTTCAGCATTCCATATTCCTCTACAACCAAGAAGTAATATTATGATACGCAGCAAATAAAACTTGTACGTTGCCGTCATAGCCTGTCTGACTTGGGTGCTTTGGTATTTGAATTTGTCAAAATAATTGAAGCCCGTAATTTGTTTGCGTCAAACATCGGGCTGTCGGGACTTTTATTTATTTAATTCATATGTCAGTTGTATCCGACGCCTCTTGTGACGTGTCCTGGCAAACACGGATACGCAGCGGGAAGTTTATGACTTTGTTTGGATCTGGTTGCCCTGGGTAATTTCAATTAACATCACCGAAGACCGATTACACTGTTTACTACGTGGCGACTAGTAAATGTCGCATTGCAAGACAAATGTCAAGTGATCATAACTAATGTTTTTAAATTTTTCTATTTCTCTGTTTGGATGGTCAGGCATAACTTGGTTCCACTGTTCCGGTTGAAAATTACAAGGTATTATTATAATTGTGGTTTAGATACGGCTGGGGCTGCTAGGGCTGAGCAAAATCAAGTACTTCCGGATTTCAAGTATTCCCGTATTGAAGATGTGGAATGTTCATATATTTATTTTTTATGTGACCAAACTAAAAATATTGCCGGTTCTACACCGCATTGAAGATAATGTGGTGTTTTTTTGACCCTACCTATATCTTTGGACTTTGCGACAACGCTGTTGGTTTCACAGAAATGCCATTTTCACTGATTGAACTGTTGAATAGTATATTCATATTGAAATGAACCCGAATATTTTCGGCTGACACTCGTCGGGTGCGTCACATTTTGTGATACAATTGGTGATATACAATGTTTTTTTCCAATTCTGTACTAGTTGCCGACGATTACCCTTGATGAGTGTCAGTCGAAAATATTCGGGTTCATTTCAATATGAATATACCAACATACCATTGAATTGTATATTGAAGTTCTGTACCTCCAAGAATCTCCTCAACTAAACTGTTTGGATTTGTACTACAGTACATGTTTTGGATGCTATGATGCGACTAACAGAGTTTTGAGGCTTCCAGGATCGGAAATAAGTATCAAAACTAGTATTCTAGTTCATAATAACTCGTCGGAAGGGCCGAATAAGTTCAGTACTTGGAAAAATTTGCTCTTGCTACTTGACCTGAATGATCACAGTTAATCCCATCATTGTGCCTAGCTCTGTAGACCGTCTCGCTATTTCATACATACGCTTCTCAAATCCCTGTTATTCATACAGTACCAGGCTCTACTGGACGAGTCCCGGAGTTACGAGCCGGGTTCACAGTACACGGAATACTTACGCCACCACCTCGCCCCTCATCAGTTGGATTCTGTGCCCGACTCGCGGCTGGACACAAATGAAAATTACGGCTTCGAAAGCATACCAGGTAACGACGGTGGTGTGTTTTCAACTCGCGTGATCAGTTTTTGGCAGAGATGGTCAGCAACCAAGTACCACTTTTTGACAGCGTTCAACTACGTTTTACCAACTTGACATTATGTACTGGTACTCGAGTGGTTATGTTTTATGACTGTTTCTACTTCCGCTTAGCAGTGCTCTATGTAAAACTTTGAATTTTGTAAAGTAGAGAGTAGTTATGAATATGTGTGCATCGTTTTTACGGTTGAGATTGTCGTAACAACTGCGAAAAATAGCCATTGTCCACGGTGTCTTATCGAAAACAACACCTATTTGCAGTGTCATTCGATATTTTTCATTAGTCGTAAAGATGCACCCTGAAATTTTGAAAGCAGTCATATTCGCCTCAGATTAAGTGCTAAAAAATAGCGACCCCAACTGCCACTCGAATCAGTTTGGGCGTGTCTTGGAAATTGCGAGCTGCGCACTTGTGGTAGAGATTGACGATGGCCACGTTGACCACCTCTGGTGGTGGTGGACTGGTTATGTCTCTAGACTAGTTCCACTACTGCTGGAACTGTTGTTTAGGCACATTTCTCACTTTGGAATTTGCAAAGTCTTTCCCCCACAGACGTTTCTCTCCCGTTGTAGGTGGAAGCGATACGGAATCGTGCAGTTCGCGCTCGGCGGAAGACCCATCGCCCGCCCCCAGCCCGGCGAATCACGCGAACAGGAAAGCCAACGCAAGACGCGCCTCTACGGAGGGCTCGTTGTCCTCGGACGAGATCCTGGACGAAGGCAAGGACGTCGTGGAGCCGAACCGGCTGAAGGCGTCGTCCGCGAAAGGTTTGCTATTCGCGTTTTTACCGGGTTTTTCACAGACACAAAATTTCTGTCCGGTGTATTTTGACGGCGAAAAGCGAGATGGGATATCAAGTGCGATTGTGGCTGTATCGGTTAAGTTTCAAGACTACCCTCGGCGTTACATTGTGTCTGTATATTATGAATTCGTGATAATGATTGCTTTATTTTTATTTATGTATCCAATTTTTAAACTTATAATCCTATTGTCGGAGTTATAAGGGTTACGGTACCGCATTTATTTCGGGGGCGGAGAGCAACTGCTGTTGATTTTGCTTACGTTGAAAGTTTGCCATATAGAATGTTGAATTGTGGCGTCCTTTCTTTGCCTCGTCGAAATATTTTAGCCCATTTTGCGGCCTTGACCAACAATGTCCGGGCTACGTTGCTTTTGAGATGTCCTCGTTCGCGATTTTGTTTGAAAATGCACCCAGAGCGCGTGCTGAGACTGACCGTGTTTACCATTCTTTTCGGTTAACTTTGCATTTTTGTCGCTACAACATCCGTTGTCCAAGCTGCTACCCTGCTCTTGCCGCGACCTCGGTGTAATTTTGTCCAGCCTGTGCGACTCGTCGTGATTTTGTTCGAAAATACCCCAGTAGTTTAAAACATTGTGAAGTATAGTTGAGTAAATCTTAATATAAGTTTACTGAATTACAAGTAGTTCTCAAGTAATTGCATGATAAAAACAAGCTTTTTCTGCTCATTCGACCGTGAAATCAGAGGGCGATTTTAAAGCATATTTGAAAGGGTCTGTAAATGAGCAGTTTCTGAAAGTTGTTATCTTTGTTAGGCTTAATCAATTGATTTATTTAACCGTGAAAGTGTAAAATTGAAGATTTTACGTGTGCGGCCCCAGCATGTAACTCTCAATTCGATAGCGACGCTAATACAGCGGGTCTTGATTTACATATTTTGCTTTCTCAGACATCGCCAGCCCGTCTTTCACCGAGTCGTCTTCGCCGGTGAACGCGCGGCCGCAGCTGAAAGTGATGAAGATGGTGGAACAGGTGAAGGGCGCGTTCAAGGGCATGAAGAAGATACCGAAAGTGACCGTTTTCGGGGTTCACTTCTCGGTCGCGGCACAAGACACGGGCGACGGGATACCCACCCTCGTCAAACGCTGCGTTGTGGAGATAGAAAGCCGCGGTGTCGCCATCAAGGTAACCGCAGGGGTTGAACTCTCTTTTAAATTTTGTAAGCTGGTTACTAATATAAATATTGTGTGCTGATTTGGTCAGCACCTTCAACCTCCACAACAAAATGGCAAACAAGACCCCCAGGTTGAACACCATTGCTCCATTTCTTGTACCCGGTGACTAGAAAAAGGTCATCACTTTCTACCAGCCAGGGCTGTAACCAAGTCACAAGTCAATCTCACTTTTATAGTTTTGACTCGAGTCAAGTCGAGTCATTTTCAATTCACCACCGAGTCAAGTCCAAGTCACTGAATAGAGTGTCGAGTCCAAGTCATGCTGTTTTGACTCGAGTTCGAGTCCAAGTCATTGTGTTGACTGTTCAGTTCCAAGTTAATGTCATGTGAAACCCACTTTTTACAACTCTGCTCGGTGATATCAAATGCTTCGCATTTTCCTCACTTTTAATAGTTTCTGGTGGCATTTTCAAGTATCAGTACTGATAGACGAAATATTAATAGTCTGAGAACTTTGCTTTTCTTCAAAATTACAATGAAATGCCTGTCTTGGTAGACCCAGTCTCGAGTCATATGACTTGGTCATGCACAAGTCAAGTCAATACACAAATTGACTCCAGTCAAGTCAAGTCATTTTTAAGACGAAAAATCGTGACTTGAGTCATTACAACTCTGCTGCCAGCCCCTTTCATGATCTCAACCGCCTTTGTTGTTTATAGTTGTAGTTTCAACATTGTCCATTCACGGACCCCTTAGGTAATGAAAGGCTTGGATTTACGATTGTCTTATTTCCGCATTCTGTGACAGGGTATATACCGCGTGAACGGAGTGAAAAACCGCATCGAAAAGATCTGCTCGCTGCTAGATACGGCGCAGTGCGCCCGCGCCGACCTGTCTGATCATTCGCCGCATGATATTTGCGGCGTCTTGAAGTATTTTTTCCGTCAACTGCCGGAACCACTGGTGCCGTTTGATTTCTATGATTTCTTTCGAGAAGTTGCGAAGGTAACCAATGTTTGTCGATTTTGTACATTTTTTGTCGTGTGTTGTGTTTATCGGAGGCGATGTCGCCGATTTTAATGGACATCGCGTCATTATGTCTGGGCACAATGACTCCAGTTGAGTAGTGAGAGTATATTTTCCCTAGTAACGAAAATACACGACCCTTCACTCTCAAGTAATGTTTCATCAACGAATATATATAGTTTCGATACTTTCTTTCCACTGTGTGACCCGCAAAACCTCGGTCGACTGTAACTCGGCATCAAAAATATGTAGCGCAAGGTAAGCCGTGTTCGTGGAAACGGCCGCTATGCTACATATGTTTTGTAGGAGACTATGCATTAGGGCTGTTCGAAAAAAAACTTTTCCTGCAGACTTCACTGGCTACTTGATAAAATTAGGTTTGGTGAAAAAACGCTGCACACCAACTTTGGCCCAACTCCAACCAGTAGAAGCGAGATTCTTGCAGTAGAAAGTTTTGAATTTATCTTCAATAAATAAAAATTTTAAATTTCAAAATTTTTCTGTCAACCCCATAAAATTGTTACGATGTCAGTAGAGATGATGCGCACCAAATTTGGCTCAATTTCAACCACTAGAAGCAAAGTTATTGCAGTAGAAAAATTTGGATTTGAATAAAATAGTATTTATGGCGACTAACTCATCATTTATTTATTATAAAATCATGGAATTAGAAATAACTTCGCTTCTAGTGGTTGGAATTGAGCCAAATTTGGTATGCACCATCTCCACTGACAGCCTAACATTTTTATGGAGTCGACAGAAAAATTTTATTTTTTCATGATAAATTTAAAACTTTCTACTGTAAGAATTCCGCTTCTACTGGTTGGGTTGAGCCAAACTTGGTGTGCAGGTTTTTTTAAACAATCTAACAATTTTATCAAGTAGCCAGTGAAATCTGAAGGAAAAGTGTTTTTTGAACAGCCCTACTATGCACATTTACTCGTTCAATGTAATCCCATGTAGTGCTGTTCACGAATAGTCGGTCGGTAATTGCCGAACAATTTGATTGTTTACAGGAGTACACGGAGCTGTCAAAAGCCAGCAGGCAGCTTGACGAAGCCGACGACACCACCCGGTTGGAACACCAGAAGTCCCTACAACTGTGCGTGGAACGGATGAAAACCAACGTGGAAATGCTGCCGGCTGCGAACAACAGGACGTTACACTTCATCATCGCTCATCTGTCCAGGTATGGACCGGGTCTTCGTAGGCGCGATCGCCCGACATTCTAGCGTGCAACACAATGACAAATGACAGCTCAACATGCAACACCTTAGCATGTGATTGTATAACCCCAAAGCTAAATCTCAATTCTTACCTTAACTCGCATCTTCAAATATCGCAATCGCAACTTTAGTCAACATGGTTTCGCATGTGACCCAACTTTAGCCTGCATTGCATCACTTGAGCATGCGACTTTAAATATCAAAGCTAACCTCAACCCAAATCCTAACCATGACTTTACCCACATGCTCAAATGTCTATTCCCCAATTGTCGCATGCTGAAGGTTGGTATGCTATTGTGTCACATGCTGATATGTCCTCAGACCCAAAGCACACCGCCTTCTATGTTTGCTTATTTATTATGTTTGAATGTCTGTCGGGAAAGAACGGGTGTTCTGGACATTTCTTGAATTTGATCATGTCGTTTTCCAGGGTTTCCGAGAACAACGCGGAGAACAAAATGACCGCCAGTAACCTCGCGATCATTTTCGGTCCGACGCTGCTGAAGCCTAAAGCCGGCAACGAGTGAGTTCTCATTTCTTCATTCGTGTCTGAGCTTGATATAGTAGTGTCATGAGTCATTTTGCCTGATTGGAGTATTTGGTTGTATTAAGTTCCTAGACTAGATCGAAAACGACTACCATAATTAATTATTTTATCTTGTGCATTAGTCTTTCTTATGCTCTATTTTCATATCTTCCATTTCTTTTCAGGTCCGGCCAGTCGTTACTCAATCTCCTCGAATTGCCCTATCAGTCGCAAGCCATCGAAATGTTAATATCTCATCACCGGGAAATATTTTTGCGCCCGCCCAATCGGGTGAACTCTATCGACCTGAAGGGACGGCCGCAAGGTTCGTGGTTCTGCTTGAATCGCAAAGGCCCCTCGTTTTTTTATGTGGCGAAGCTTCGGAAGCTTTGCGACTGTGAAGCGGTGTCGGCGTGCTTTTCCTTCAGTTTGGAAATTTGTGTTTGCCATTTTGCAGTGGTTCCGAAACTGTATTTCATGGTGATGCTCTGATGAATTCCTGATGCAATTTCAAGATATGCCTCCTGTAAAAATGAAGCAACAGACGCCTGTTTGCTCAAAAGGCACTGTACTGAACTTGTTTGATGTGAACAGTGTGTTTGTTGATTTTTGGCACTCATCAGAGCGCAAAGAAATGTTTGGTATTGTGATGCCATAAACCGGGGTAACTTTGGACTTGAGGGTAACTTTGGACACCAAGCAGTAAAAGATTCAAATGGTTATTTATTAATGGAAAAGGGTTGCCGCTGGATGTCCAATTCTTTTTCATGAGGCAACAGTACCACAAGTAGTCTCAATAAAAGGTGGATTCATTTCATTACCAGTTAAACTTGATCCAACATTGATAAACTAATGACGGGGGTCAATTTCATCAAAATTGATGGCCATTAAAGTTCTTACAACCAAACATAGATAGCATGTGATTCAGAGATTCAAAACTTGGCAGCAGATACCTCTAAGTAGTTTTAATCCATGGCAAAAATCTCAGTGGGCTCACCCTTGGATCAATACAAGAAAATGTGATGTCCAAAGTTGCCCCGTCAAATTTTATCAGAACGGGGTAACTTTGGACAGCAGAAAATGTGATATTTAGAGCTCTGCAAAGTGGCTGCTTCATCTGTGTCAAAGTGTATCGTCAACTATATTCCTTATGACCGGCCTGATGGCTTTTTAAAATGCAATGAGAAGGTTAATAAATTAGGAGTTTGCCAAAATATGAAAAAATGGGTAGGCAATGAGCTGAGAGATTGTAATCGGGTGTAAGCTACTTCAAAAACTTATCACATACTCCTAAAGATGTGCCTGCAGAATATGGGATATTGTAAATTATGACAAATATATCCATCAGAGGACAGAAAAAAGGGAAATTGTATCTTTTAAAGAACAGTAATATATTTGAAATGGCAATAATCACGGTAACATTCTTAATGTTTGCTGTCGATTGCTGATACTGCCAGTGGGATACCCCTTATCACCATATGTTATTTATAAGTCCCAATTGGTGAAGGCATGAGGGAAAATTGAGATAAGGGATGAATAAGGGGGCATTACCCTTCATAAAGTACCTATTTTTTGGGGGGGGGGGTATTGGGCAAAAATCATGCAATAGGCCAGACATATACTATTTTGTTTCAGTTTTAGCCACTGCTCTCATCAACTCTTACCAAATAAGCCTCATTTACAAGGTTTCATAAACAATAGAGTGTAAAGGCATACAAAAAACTACATTGTCCAAAGTTACCCCACATGCAGGGGTAACTTTGGACACGGATAATTTACGAAAATAAGGCACTTATTTAGGACCATGAAGATTTTTGGATTAGGCAATTCTAATCTTTGCTCCATGACCTATGAAAAACACAAAACTTGCCTCCCCTTCAGCCTAGCATTTCCAAGATACAAAGCGGAATTGTTGAAAATTGTCCAAAGTTACCCCGGTTTACGGTGCGCATCTTGCGATGTCAATATGATTGCGGTAGTTCGACTTGATTACGTAACTGCGAAAATCTGACTTTGCGCAAATATCACTTTAGACGACACAAAGACTGATATTTTCACAGCCTATACAGTTTCAAATTTGGATTCGATTTGAACCGTAGCCACAAACAAATCTAAGTCTTTTCAAATTATGATCTGAAGAAATATCAGCGAGGGCTAAGGTTGATTAAATTATCCTGATATTGTAAAAATACAGCGTAAACGTAAATGCCAATGTGATAACTGCAGCATTTGGTATTTCTTATATGCATAACTATTCTATCTGTGTCAAGTGGTTATTGTGACTTTACTAATGTTCTTTCACTCCGTGAAAAGACGCGAGAGAAGGGAACATGGCCGTAATTCGCCTCACTGTTAGGCGGTTCTGTTGCGTTTGTTTGCTATCACTAGAAAGGTGCTAGGTGCCCAGTTTGGGAACTTGTCTGAAGTGATCACCAGGCTGTAATGTTTTTACGGCAGTGTGCCATCGGTGACAGTCTGTTTGCATATTCGTGATTTACCGACAAAAGCAGACTTTAGGTGTGCTGAGTACGTTAGCTTTGAAAAATGTGCACATTATCTACGAATTGGGTTGAGATTTTGAAACGCGTTCCTTTTTCTAGGTCCGTATGTCGAAAGTGTCCAGACTCCGGACGGTGACGAATCACCGCGGATCAAGTCGAGCCCTCTGACATACCGCCGCTCTATGGAATTCCTGGCCTCGGACCGCGTCAGCATGACCTCCGACCTGTCGCCAGAGTTTATCGCGTCCCAGCAGTCGCCGCTGGTCTACGACGACACCCCAACACACACGGTCGGACACCCGATAGCGGCCGACGCCAACCAGGACACGTCGTCACGGTCTTCCTTAGCCAGCCTCACGCCGAGCCACGAATTGACGTCGCCTAGAATAGATAACAGATCAGAAGACAATCAGGTAATCTGCAAGCGCTGGTTCTCAGCTCATTTTCAGGGCATTTTTATGGAAAAAGCGATTCTTTTCATTTGTCTTCATACGTCGTGGACAACCGATCACCTCTTGTTTCATAACTTACTCGACGCGACGTGTCTTGAGTTACGAGACCGCGTCGCGAGTTACTGTGTCTGTCTTTGCTTGCGAAATAATACATGCACTTCTATCTCTTACTACCTGCACCGCATTACAATCTGACGCTAATCTGATGTTTTTCCTTTGTAGGCTAAATATTAACGTGAATTTGGGCCTGGCGGATATTGTGCTGGTCATTTCGGCCTGCAGTGGCCTCGTAGCACTGTGGGTCATATTATTAGTCGATGACGCAATAGATTCATAGTGTGTGTGTGTGCTGTATTGAAAACAACTGCCCACACCCCAATTTGTTGATGTAGCTGACGCATCAATCGTATTATATGATGTTGAATTCAATCGACTCGCGGTTGCGATGAATTTCAGCAGTTATTTAAAATCTGTGTATTGGCCTTGCCAAAATAGAGTGAAGTTTTAGTTGTTGTCTCCTCCTCCAATCGAATACTATTGATAGACGATGTACGTAGAAAAATGCCTGAATTCAATCCAGTACCAATCGTAGACCTGCTAAGCAACGCTAGACAATCATTCAAAAACAGTCGAAGCATTTTAAAATCTGGTCATGCTGTAATATATTTTTTGGGAAAACCACAGAGAAAATTGTAGTAAAGGAGTGAGTTTTTGTGTTCAATATCTGACATTGACCGAGAATAATTTTGTCTTTGTAATTTTGCTATGGACACTGCTTGTAGCCTGTCTTACGACTCCCTGTAAGATATCCTGGCATGTAATTCTCACTCTTTGGTGTCGATCGCACTCGATATTCCGGCATCTGCCCCAAACCCTGCAGCTTACTTTTTCCATTCTTACATAGATGACTACCGTAAATTGGTTAAATACAGATTTATAGGTTGCGGTGCAAATTTGCGGGCAAGTTTATCATAACTAGTGAGCGTGATAACAAAACTTGCATATATATAATTAGATATTAATTAGCAATTGCGGTGTTTTTAATGTAGTATGTTACATTTGCTATACACATAACTAACTATTCTAGTAGCAATTCTGTAAATGTCCTTTTTAATCTGGTGAGTCCCCCCCGAGTAAGCATGTATTCGAGTCACATGCACCTTATAACGACAAACTTCACCACTACTACTGCATGCTTCCCTTACGCAGCGGACGGAGTTAAACAATGATGGGTTCGATGTTACTAATGGTGAGTTGATGTACTAACGGTTGACACTTTGTTGTCGCTACACGATCATGAGCTTGTTGTCTTCGAATGATTTCGAATCTTGATGCACCTTGGTTTGTGATTTCTTTTTCTCTTCCCAGCAACCGCTTGCACGCTTTTAGGCTAGTGCGTTGTTCTATGTCTTGCATGCAGTTCATTTTGAAAGCGGTGCTTGGTTAGCCTGTCTTGTAGTGTCTGGAGACGTTTTCAGTCGAACAATGGTTGCTGTCTGTTATTTTTTATCAAAAATTCTTCACAGAAACTAGCAATGTCAAGGCTGGTTGAAGCGGGTGGTTATGTCACGGTAACACAAGGTTGGGTTTTAGCATCTCATCTGTGTGAACATGGTAGCATTCATGTTCCTAATGTCCACGGTACGTTGCCACAACGTTGGGTTTCAGCACCACTGCTGCATTAACTTGGATACCTTTCATATTTTGATGCATAATCCCTGAACTCTTCACTGTAGAGACGCCTTAGGACACGTAGCGAATAAAGTAATGAATCTCTAAAATGTATGCCAATCAACTGACCCAATTTGAATAAGTCACGTGCTACTTGCTAGCATGCGACTTTTGTCTCGATGTTGCGGCTAATTGCTTCAATTTTAAGCTTGGAATTTGATTGTGATTTCTTAGACCGTAGAGCGACTGACGCTGTGTAAAAATGCTGCCGATCCTTCACAGCAAATTTAGTTGCATGTCATCACCAGAACGATATTATTGGAAAGAGTTGGGCATGGATGTTTGAAGTCCTATTTCTAGCATCGTTTTGTTATTCCATACAATAATATTAGTAAACCCATGCCTCACTGCAGTTAAAACGTTGCTTTATTTGCATGTTGAGAGCAAGTGTCGTAAGTACGGCTCTGCTAGCGTTAGGATTAGAGACATGTGCAGGTGTTGTCTTCTGATTGATTTTTGCTCCATCCAATTAGCAACATTTTTCCATAATTAGCCTAGCTGTATATACAATCAATGCGAAGATATTCTGCAGGTTACATCATATGTTCAATTGTTCATGCATAACAGGGGTCTCTGACTCGCGGCTTGCGACTTGATTTGAGATTTAGAAATGAATGTGCCTGAATGTATATTTGAAAGCTGAAATTAATTTCAGTTGAAGAGCAGAACGGGTTGTTATCTTAAGACATGTTACAAACTTTAGCTTGTGTTTGTGTGAACAATGAAATCTTGTGGCTCACGACGTCTTTCAAGTTGGAGTACATGCCATTTGCCGATATTGAGACCCATGGTGTATAAAAAATATGTTCAACCGAGGTCATTCGAGGGGATGGTTTGATCGTTAGTTGCATGCTATACTCGATGCCCGCTTTTCGGAGTCATCTACTATATCAGCCTGTGTTGTTTAGCATGGACTGTTTCCCAGTGTTGATTTGTCACAAATGTGTATTCGTTGAAATCGCACTTTTTCGGCGACGATCCAACTGACCATTTTCTTTTGCATTCTGTAGACAGGAGAACGATCTTTTCACATCGCACTAGTGTAACCAAGAACTCATCTTCGAATCATAGTTTGAAAGGTTGGTACTGGCACGAATATTTTCTGAACCTATGCTAAATAATATTGTTGAGATATTTTCAAATTCTGTATCCTTGTTTGTAGAACTACATCTAAACATGAATACTAGCTAGCCAACAAGTCTCTTTCATTACTTCCAACTTTCGGCAAATTTATACAATTACCAGAGGTGGCATATAATGTAGTACGTTTGCCAACTTGCAGGACTTATTCAAGTGTTTTTTGTTTTTTCACTACCACTTTTTTTGAAGCAAGTAGTGAGAGTAGGTGAATACTCGTTGTGTTGAGTAAAAAGTGCAGTTACTGTGTTGTATGTAGTCTCCAAAGTCCAAATGTATCCTCCTTGTACAATTAACAATAAACGCGACAATTTCGCAGGAACAACAGCAAATAAATTCGGATCCGGCGGCAAGCGTGGCCGCAGGGCGTCCGACCTGTCCGACATCTCTCAAGCCGCCAAGAATTCGGACACGCAGACGCACGGCCCGCGGAGACCCTCCCTAAAAAACTTACCCTTTTTCAAATCGAGCCAAGACAGCGGCCACGCCTCTGAGTCGTTTCAGCGTAGCACTTCGGCGGACACGATAGATGCCGGCATTTCGTCTCACCGGCCTCGAAGCCAACGGCTCTTGCCAGCCACTTCGGCAAGGAACTGGATGCGTAGACAGGCCCAGCATGTTAGCCCTACCGAGTCTACCCCGCCGCTACCGGGTCACGAGGCAGGAGATAAGACTTCCAAAAACGGAACGTTTTCAGATAAAAACGATAGATGTATGTCCGACTCTAGTCACTCTGGCGGGCTGTCCACTATGCCAGGGCGGACCCCGCCGATGAGCAAATCGGTCAGCCTGTCTCTGTCGAAAGAACAGTTCACCGGCATAGACGGTTTCGGAGGTAAGTCCAACGCAAGTACTGCCGACGCCCGGAACAAATTGCACCTCGACCTCGGCGAATCGACGGACGATTCCTTTTGCTGAGTCGTCTACATGAAGCGGAGCGGAGCAGAGCGTCGAGACGCGTCACGCGGCCGGATTTTGACTGCCAGAGCCGATATCTCTTCACCTTTTATCATAACACATACGTTCTATACAGATATTTACGTGGTGCGGTTTACGATTCATATATTTATGCGTGTAATCGTGTGTATTCGCGGCGGCGTCCTCGTTACGCTTTTATTACTACCGCGCGCTCTTAACCCTCTCGTTGCCCGTGCGCGTATGCGCATAACCTCGTTGAAGCCGAGCGGTGAATATAACAATTTGTGATTTGTTACAAACTCTATTTTACCTGAAGCACTGAAGAATGCCGGGGGTCCATTTTTGCTGGCGTTGTCCGGAATTTTGGACCCTTTGTGATGAGCGGTATTTCCGCGGTCGCCGTTTCGGATTTGAACTGAACTCGCGCGGTTTGAGCGCGAATTGAAGCATCGAATATCATTTTGTGTTCAAGTACCGCACTCCGTTAAAAGTCACGTTCGTGCGAATGCGAGCGAGCAAAATCATGGATCATTCCGCAATGGTTTCGTAACAACCGGACCGTGAAATACTTGCATTACTCTTACCGCGCTCATTCGAATGAGTGACGACGATAACGATATTTTTATACTCCAAGAACTGTGCCCCTGCGCAACCGCTGTAGGACCCTTTGAACAAACCTTGACTTGTCAGCAGTCCGATTCAAGTGTTTTACGCCGTGCGTGCATCGTTCCTCTGTAAATTGTTTCCAAGCTAGCGGGAAGCGCTACTGTTCTTACGGCTCGTTTTTTGTTAAAGCGGAGCACGGACAGACCTGTTTCAGGATGCGTTTGGTCACTTGCGCGCCGCCCGCGTTTTCGAGATTGTTTCGTTTCTCGCGTTTCAGCCTTTTTGTTATCATTGTTGCTACGTTGATTCATCTTTTTATTCTGCGAAATTGGTATTCTCTCAACTAAATAACCTTCACTCGGATCGCTGGTGTGTTTTTGTGGTCGTCTGGTGGGGCGGGAAAACGCAAAGACGTTGGTGTAGAACAGAGATTTTAAGTAGGCGTAGATGTTTAATTGCTCCAGGTCCAGCTCTCTCTCATCATAAATTGGCTACAACCTCAAGTGTTGTAGGTTTATCTAAGCTTCTCCTCGCCATATGATCTGCGTAAGCGATATCTTAAGCTCTTAACCCTTTTAATGGGGGTCACTGTCACTTTTCAAATTCATACCGTGACCTCACAAACTTGACTCTGAGCGGTTCCAGTTGAAAGTGGGCGGAGTATAGCAGACCGTTTCCGCCCTCGATCGACACCCCATGACATGTCTAGGTTTTTTTTATAAGAATAAAGTTTTTCTCTAAAAAATCTCCGTCTCTCATTTTTCAAGGCTGACCCCCAGGATGGCGTCAGAAAGTCAAAGATCATGCCTCAGTGCGTAGCCAGTAGCCACCGCTGCCTGGTTTCGTACAAGCCGTTATGGACGTAAACCGCGCAGAGGTGGTCAAAGTAGTCAAGAAAGCTACTCGAGTAGAAGTAGCAACGAAAAAATCAACTCGAGTACGAGTAGAAGTAATTCGTCCATGAGCAAGCTAAAACTACTTGAAGTAGGCCTACCTACAAATAGAATTGACTGACTTTAAATCTACTCAAGTAAATAAGTAGTTGTGAAAATGATCATAATTCGTTCACATGGATTATAAAAAGGTGCAAATTGAGCTATGCGAAAGATGCCTACCAGGAGGTATCCAATTTGCGACAGCATAAGGATTCGTCCGCATCATGGGATGAAAATGATAGTATTGATATGGAAATGCGATACTAATTCTCTGTTTTCTCGAACAGCACATTTTAGAAAATAGCATGGTATGGCGCCATCCCCCATATTATAAGGCCCGTAGTTTAGTCGAAGGGCGATACGGAGAAGTTGTATAGGATACGGTGTAAACACTTTGCGCAATAGTAAGCGTTAATAAAAAATATGGTGGACCGTAAAAATGCTATATTGTGTAGTTTTATTTCTGGAAATTAAAAGCATTACTACACTTGCTTTTATACTTCAATTAACATGTATGTTCTCCAGACAAAAGAACTGATATTAATTAGAACTCAAAGTAGGCTATATGATACCAGAGTTGTATCAATTGTAATTTGTAATTGAGCTGAATGTTATTAATTACATTTTTTCATGTAATTGTAAGTGAAGCATTTCTATTTTGTGTAATTCTAATTTGATAAAAATTTTGCTCAATTACAATTTCCATTACACTGTATGGAAACCTGACAATCACAACATAAAATAATCCATCAATCAATCATTTATTCGTCACACCAGTGAGAACCCGGTACGGACCAGGATGACGACGAGGGACCGCAAGGCCTTAAGGCCTTAGTACACAGTCGCCACCTGTAATAATTAGCCTATTTACATCGGTGTTCTATGCGTGCCGCGTTATAATTCAGCCATGCTAAACTGTTTCCCATACTTCAGTAGCAACAGAAAACTTTGTGAATTACAATATAGGCTAAACCAGTGGTTCTCAAACTGGGGGGCATGCCCTCCTTGGGCGGCGTGAAAGCATCTGAAGGGGGGGCGCTAAGCTCCGGTAAACTGAAATTTTTTCCGCGCCTGGCGCGATTCACCTTTATTTCATAGTTATTGCTCTGCGTATACTCCGAATTTCATATTGGAGAATTCTCATTCTCTCATCAACAGTCATAACCTTCCATACCATCAAACTATCTGTAAGGATTGCTAACATTCTGGTTTCATTGTGTGATATGATGATAAGGAGGGCACGAAATATTTCACTGTCAAAAAGTTAGAGAACAAGTGGGCTAAACTAAATCTTAATATTTCAAAAATGGATGAACAGCAAATAAACTCTTCTGAAACCTGTGCTGAACCATTTTCTACACCAATGGTCAGAGTTTTTTGTTTTCAAATCTCTGACCAGTACCGAGGCTTGCTGCAACAATTTCAAAAAGAAATTCCAGTTTTCAACCAAGGCTTCATCAAACTTGATCACGTATTTGTAAAGATGTTATCCCAATCTTACCTCCAATCTTGGCCAAATTTACTGAGGCCAGAAACTTTTCGCATCCTAACGTTCATCAGATGCAATCTAACAGTTTCCGAGCAAGTAAAAATGTAAATGTGATCCAAAATGTTGTAATTCGTAGTTATCAGGAGGTTCTTTCATTTTGCATTTATTTTAATTTTAAGCACCTTGGTATCATCCTTATCGCTGACGCCTTACCAATTACATTTCATTATCCTCACTCAGCTCGCTGTGTAGCCTAATCGTTTGATTACACTTCATTGACTGTCCTGTAGCGTATTCGCTATTAGTCGCCCAAACTTTTGGTTGTTAACAGTCGCTTGGAACATTTTTCTGTGTTTGTAGTTTTCATTACTCATGATTAGGAATAGTTCGAATACGTTCGGTTTTTTTAAATTAAAGGGTATTCTACGTATCATGAATGAAACATGAATAGCTTGAGATTGTTGCTATTTACGTCGCTACATAGTTGTCAAAGAACACCTCTCTACTAGGGATGGTGTGAACCCCTGAAAGGTTCAGGCTCGTGTGAACGCGAACCTTTTTGAAAGGTTCTGTGTGAACGCGAACGTGAACCTCATGACGTCACGTGACGTCATATTACTAATTCCAACCCTACATTTCAGTGAAGAGATATATATATGATTGAACAGTGAACACGATACCTAGCGACGACTCGGGCCACATAATGACACAATGCTAAAGTACATACTGACTTATTAAACGAGGCTAAATGTATCAACTGGAGCAATCAAATGGTAAAATAATCCCATAAAATCAATATCTTTCGTCGCCTTGCCAACAATTTCGACGAGGAATTGCAAGGGAATATAAGCTTACGCCTTAACGGTCTAGGCCAGACTGAGCAATGTATTCGGCGACTGAGTGTTGCTGCGTTAATGTTGCGCAGAGTGTAAAACGGATTTTACTCCACTAAGAAGTTATACAGCAGTAACCAACACCTCAATCGCGCGGATTTGATTTTTATGATACAATATACATATGAAATCGAGATGGACCACGTAGTTGGATATTTCGGGCAAATTTTTGTAACGAAGCAGGTAAAATTATTGAGATTTTCAAGGTGCAAGCCAATTGCTCATTTAGTGTTGATTTCTATGCTTCCAGCGCCATGCATTGAGTGGCCCGCAGTTTAATAGCAATAAATTTCAACCAAAGATGTTATGATGACGTGTAAACTGTAATTTATGAAAAAGGTTCACAGTGCAGAACCTACCAAGGTTCGTTTGTGAACGTGAACCTCTAAATATCAGAGGTTTACACACAGAACGCGAACGTGAACCTCACGTTCACACCATCCCTACTCTCTACCGAATCAATTACATATTTAACAGTAATTGTAATTGTAATTAATTACATGTTTACCAGTATTGTAATTGTAATTGTAATTTGATATTTTTAGCATTGAGTAATTGTAATTGTAATGTAATTGAAACATACAAGGAAGTAATTGTAATTGCAATTGTAATTGAACTGAATTATTGTGATTGATCCAACTCTGTATGATACTGGGAATTGAAAGTGAAATATAAATACTACTTTTAAAAGCGGCACATGTATTTCATGTCTTTAGTCCAGAAAGTTTCAAAGGTGGTATGCTAAAACAGCTTTAAAACTTAAAAAAAAAGTCATAGTCCATTTTTCAGATAAGGACACGCCATATATGGACATGCTAGATTACCATTACAATGTGACAAGTAAATGCTAGATTGCGAAACATCAGTTTCAAACGTTATTCTGAGCCATATATACTGTGATGAATTGTTTCATATGGGTGAAGGGCGACAATGCGGTGTGAAGGGAACCACGCCCACCCGCTACCTAAATTATATTCACCGATACTTTCGTGAAATCATACTGGTTACTCCGTATCCACTGCACGCGAAGCGCGACGAAAATTCTGGGCTTTACTCAACTTCTATGAAAATTAAATGTTGATACTTCGTGAAAACAGCCCCGAAATTCCTCAGGTTATCTTCCTGATTGGAAGTAGAGAAAAACTACTTGAGTACTTCGAAAAAGTCTACTTCTACTTTTTGGAAGTACTCAAGTGTTTTTCCTCTACTTATGGTACTTAGTCAAGTAGATCTGATTTTCTCTACTTCTACTTCATAATATTTTGTGATCTACTTACTTACTTTTCGCTATTTTCTGTTTGTCAAGTAGAAGTAGTTTCATCCCCCAATACGAAAGATTGCCTGAGGAATTTCGGGGCTGTTAATTTCAAGGAGTACCAACATTTAATATTCATGAAAGTCAAGTAAAGCCCAGAAATTTTGTTGCGCTTCGCGCACAGTAGTTATGGAGCAGGGGTCACCAACCTTTTTGCAACCGAGGGCTACTTTTGCGTAATGATTGAAGCGGCGGGCTACTATTTACTCCCGCCGTTTATCCGTACTACACTGAATTTCCGCTTTCATATTCATAGCACTGGGCATGACTGGACATAATGTTATCTGTTTCTATAGCAGTCAGTGGGAAGCCTGGCATTGTATGATATCAACTATAGTGCGCTGTACTCTGGTATTCAACTTGACAATGCAATTCTGAGTGAGTGTTCCAGATGTGCATTAATTAAGCATGTTTTGTGTTTGTTTTTGATGAAGTTCTCGTCCAAAAAGGCTTATTCACAACGATAAGTTGAACCATAGACGCTTGCAACCTTCATAGCTGCTGCGCATACACCACTGTACTTTTCCGTATCAACAATGCACCAAACGTTTGCTGCAGACTGAGGTGGGGGTCATTTTGCAGTGTTACAATTTCAATCTCCAACTGTTCAGCATCCAGAAATGACAAGATTTCATTATAACGGACAGCAGAAAGTTAGAAACATGGTATATTAAACTGCGTTGAGTGTAACAGAAACAAGCTGTGCCAAAAGATGCAATACGTAATCGGTATACGGATATTGAAAATCTGCTAGTATACTTCACGGCTATCTGACTCCGAATAGTAATATTGTTTACTACTTTGGCATTGTCCTGGTCGTCGAGCTATCGTAACGGAACCCCCCACCATTTCAAGAAGCCCGTGAACGGCATTCCGTCATGTCGCCTGTATAGGCAATGCGCCGTATCTTGAATTTCTGGTGAAGATATTTTTAGGTGTTTATATATGTAAGTTACATGTTAGTGTGTTTTAAACAAGAATAGCTGAATCAATCAATCTATATATCTAAAAGCTCACTGGTAATAATCTGACGAATATTGGTAAATGCTGCTATTCCACCTATTTTTAGAATGGGCTCGGGGGCTACTCATCTAGTCCTCGCGGGCTATCTGGTGCCCGCGGGCACCGGGTTGGTGACCCCTGTTATGGAGTGACAAATATGTTTTCACGAAAGTATCAGAGAATATAGTTTAGGTATATGGCCCACCAATGCCACCATAACGTTTGAAACTACCGTTTTGCAATCTAGCAATTACCTATCATATCGTAATCTAGAAGCCCATTTCGTGCCTTTCTAATCTAGAAAATCCAGCCTTTTGAACGTTACACCTGTTTAGCAGATCACCCTTAAAGCTTTATGGACAAATAACATGAAATATATTTTCCGCTTTTTAAAAGTGGTTTTGTATTTCACTTTCAATTGCGAGCATCAAACTTTCAGTTCTAATTACTTTCGGTTCTTTTGTCAGCAGAGCATACATGTTGAAGCATAAAAGCAAGTGTAGTAATGCCTCTATTTTCCGAAAATAAAGCTACACTAAATATAACTTTTACGATCCACACTATTTGTTATCAATGTATACTAATCGCGCAAAGTGATGAAACCGTATCCGATACAACTTCAACGTTGCTGTTCTCAACTGCTACAACTCAACTGCTCTTCGCCTAAACTTGGGGCCTTATAATATGGGGTAGGGCGCCATGCCATGATATTCTCTAAAACGGGGTCTTCTAGTAAACAATGGTTTAGTATCGCATTTTCATATCAATACTATAATTGGCATCCCATGATGCGGAAGAATGCTTATTCTGTCGAAAATTGATACCTCCTGGGATGCATCAATACGAATCAAGCTCTTTGCACCTCCCGCATAGCTCAATTCGCAGTTTTTGACAGTCCATGCGAACAAATTAAGACTGTTTTCAAAACTACTTACTTACTTGGGTTTTAAAGTCAGTCAATTCTACTCCTACTTCAAGTAGTTTTTGGCGGCTTGTTGAAAAAGTACTTCTACTCGTACTTGAGTAGGTTTTTTCGTCGCTACTTCTACTTCTACTTGAGTAGCTTTCTTGGCTACTTTGACCACCTCTGCGAAATACCCCTTAAAGTCTGAAAATCGGCATTGTTCTGAACAATCGCAACCGCGCAAGGACCGTTGCTATGGTCATTGTGCCTCGTCGTTGTGACTGTTTAGAACAATGCCGATTTTTATACTTTGAAGGCTAATTCGGGGTGGTTTCGTTGCCTGGATGAAAATTTAATGTATATTATCAGAATCAGCGCATCTGTAGCTTTCAAATTAAGATCAACTTTCTTTCATTTGAGCGCTCGGGTCGTCATCTATGGGATTAGCAATTACGTTGCCGTTTCATGCTATGAACTGTCGACTGTAGCATCACTCGACCGTGAATCACGTGTTGCACTGCACATCTATCCGTGGGTTAGTTATCTATAAAGGTACAATTCTACTTTTTTCGGCATGCGTATTTTCGGCCAAACTCCTCATGTAAGATCGTCGGTACTCGAAAATTGTCATGCCTTATACCTTCAAATTAGGTATCATATAAATTAGAAGATAGCTGGCTTTCCATAGAAACCAAAAGCAGCCCGCTACGACATATATCTTGGGAGAAATTGAGAGATGAACTTGAACTTGGGTCACCAGCAGGGTTGTAATGACTCGAGTCACGATTTTCTGACGACTCGACTTGACTCGAGTCATTTTATCAGAATACGGAAATGACTCGACTCTTCGGGTGGGCTAATTGTTATAACCGGTAGTTACTCTGTTACATGTTGTTATTTCTTGACCCCCCCCCCCCATCAGGATTGTCGGTATAGTGAAGAGCACATGATTCCGAGTTGGTATTTCTATATGAGACGCATCCTTTTCTTCTACTGTTCGCATCTGTACTGTGGGATTCAGATTGCAAAGGGAGCAACTATATTAAAATCGAAAAATGAAGTCAGATTGAACCGCGCGCAGCGGGAAGAAAATTTCAATGATTGATTAAAATCTGTGAAAAATTCGGCAGTCAATTCGTAAATTCAAATTGCATGTCAACAACCACCATCAGTTACTAATTGAATTGCGTGTCAACGGCCGCAAGAATTTCCTTCTGCGGCCGCAGTTGGCCACCCCCGAAGTTGATGTTGAATTTGCAATCTGAGTGTAACGTATTTGATATTTCACTTCGTGGTCATATGATATAAGGCCTCTATAATAGAATGATCGGATGAGGTGGTACGAGTGTACGTGAACTGTGCAAATCATAACATGAATATAGAAGAACCTTTGTAATGGAGAGTATGAACATGAACATAGACATTTTTTCATGTCAACGGCTTTGGTAGATAAGCCTACGTCATCCGTGGTTTCTGTTATGTATTCGTTGCAGTAGTCTCGGAAATACAAGTTTTCAATACCGTTTTATTTGCCTTGATTTCCAATGCTACTACGTAATACAAATCTATGATGCGTTTCCAGAACGGCGTCATAAGCCTACTCGTCGTGAAGAGAATACTACAAAAATAATTTTTATATACGCATTACACCCATTCCCGATCCTGGAATCGAGCTTCACTGGGATTGCCCCAAACTCTATTCCAAATAAATATCTGCAGCCGGCTGCACAAACTCCATGTAGTCCTGGAAATATCGCGAGAAAGCGGAACCGAAACAATCGATGACGTCGCGTGTGGAACTTTCGCAGACGAATGTGTGACAGGCGAATCGATATTGAGTTGGATGTCGAGTGATAAACCCGAAATACTTTTCGTCGCGAGGATGATGGCCGCAGAAGGATATGTTTTTCATGTGGAAAAAATGCGTTCGTCGTTTTACCTGTCGAAACGGATACATTGCCACAATTCTGATTGGACAATTATGTGGTGCGAGACGGAGTGGCATACTACAAGATAGGATAGACTGTTTCCAGAGGTGGTTAGTAACGAAGTACTACTACTTTTTCGGAGTACTCAAGTAGCTTTTGCGTACGTACATGTTCACTAGGCCTATTTACTCAAGTGGTTATGTTTATTGACTATACTTTCACTTATTTGGCAAATCAATACACACTTATTGTTGTAAGGTAGATCGTAGTTTTGGGAAGTTTCCAACATGTTTTTGAGGGAAATTGTCATAGCGACTTAGTAAAATAGCCCCCGGGACTGAATATATCTTTGAAAATTATTTTTCGTGGCATCAATCATTTATTATGCTAGTCATGAAGATGCATCCTGAAATTTTGAAATTAGCCACATTGGATCGGCTCTGAAAGTATACGACGTCTCCAGGGATGTCTAGATATATCTGGACGTTTCGACCGAATCTTCTGTTTGGAATTGCTTCTACTTATAATTTAATATAAATTTACAGCGTTACTTGTGACCACTTTGATCACCACTGTAGGATAGACTGTTTCATAGGGCTATTTTTACGAAACCCATTAGATACAGGTCCAGAACAACCGTGGTCATCAGTAGGCTACATTTTCACGTCCTAATATCCCGATACCAGGAGTTACCGCGGAGTTGGGACGCGGCTGATTCAGTTACCTTGTAACTCGAGCTGAAACGGCTCTCCGATGATTTTCGACACTTGTAATGCTTCAAAGCCGATTGATCTATCATTTTCACTCCCCTCGCTCCGATCATGAGGCAAACGTAAGCCGGTGGACTGCAATCAATTGTCTGGCGTCGGACTTCGGCAACCTGTCATGCAAATGCTTATTACGTATACGACATAGCGGTTGTAATCCCAACGCTGCCAGTCATCGTATTATTAATCAGATGCGGCCAATAAAGAAGTAGGCCTACCTCTACCTTGTCGGACTGATAAAGTCCGATCTTTCTACTTGCATTACTTCCTCGATTGGGTATGTTTGCAGACTGCTTTCACTTCTACTTAACAGTTTTTCACGCAAAACTGCTTACATTTACACTTTGGCTTTTGTAAAGTAGAAAGTAGTTCTGGGATTGGTTTGTATCAATTTTATGAGTGAAATGATCATATCAAATTGTCGAAATATACGATCTATTATGAGTATAATATAATAATATATTTACAAAAATTGCTCTATTTGTAAGCGTGGTCGACTTGACTTGACTCGAGTCAGAATTTGCAATGACTCGAGATGACTTGTGACTCGAAGGTTGTGACTTGATCACAACACTGGTATAGATGGGTCTTGTATAATTTCGAAAATAGCCGATATCTGATGTACCGCTAAAAAGCACGCGACATTCTGACCAAATCTACTTTTGAAACCTATTTACTTCAGTACTTTACAAGCAGTAATTTTATACTATTTAAAGTAGTTTTTACATGTCTTAGAAATATGTAGTTCTACTTGTACTTTAGAGAAAATGGTATTACTTTTAATTCTATTTGAGCAGCAATGTTGACTACTTATACCACATCCGCTACTAGTATTAAAGTACTGTATCAACAATGTCTGTATTCTTACCTTGTACATGGCTTGACATAGGACATCGTGTCCTTTGTGACATGGTACTTCCACAGAACCAATGAAATACAAGAAAAACTTTTCTGAATCCGTGTCTTCGAAAGCTTTAATAAGGACAGCGCGTTATCATTAGTCAGAGACAGTAATTGCTAGGAAATTCCTCTGACTTACAAGTGAACTCCTCCAGGTAATTTGATACGCTCTGCCCGTAGTAGCATGGAAATATGCCTTTCTCTCCTGTCCGCATGTTCAGCCCTTCGTACCACAGATCGTCGTGTTGAGCTTCGACATGAATAGGGTCATAAATCTTCAACGTGAATTCGAAGGAAACGAGTCAACGAAATTGTAAATATATGGATCAACGGCTGTGCTACTCACGTCAAGGTATAATTCGTCGGAATGCCGAGGCACGAATTTAAAAGTAGAAACATGAGTTTGCTTCTTCATTTCCCCGTCCAAATAACAATATTCGACACTTTGAGGATCGTCAATTGCTGTAATTCAATAATGAGAAGCACTTGTTCTCATCGCCCGAGCATATATGCCCGTTACATATCAGGCATAAATAACGTCCATGTCACGTCAGGTCTAAGCTTAATGTCTCACAGCCAATTTAGCCAGATATACTTAATTGTTCCCTCGGAATGGAAAGGTTATCGTAAGGGACAGGAATGAAACCCGGTCTCGCCTGTGTTTTAGACCGTCGATCACTATTTAATACGTAGGCTAAGACTGTATCTACCTACTGTAAGGCTTATGGCCTAGACCACTGAAGAGGGCCATGAGTAACCAAATTTTGCTTCAAGGTGCAAACAATGTTCAAAGGCCTCTTATCACGACATACATTTCTGCTTCTAATTTGCTGTGTTGTATCATAGTGTTATTTAGAGTGTGTGACCGTGATATAAGGCACTGATTATATCAGACGGGGTCAAAGTGGCCATCGTTGATTTTATACTCAAGAAGAGTACAAGCAGAAATATCGTTTTCCAAGTAGGTAGAAAAGTAAGTATTTTAGGCCTAGTTTTGCAGAAAAAAGGAAAACTGTTAAGTAGAAGTAGAAGTCGTATACAATCATAACCACTTGAGTAAGTAGTGCAAGTAGGCAAAACGGAAAAGTAGAAGTATTTATGTACCAGTCACCTTTACTGACTACATATGGTTTCTTTAATAGTCACCGTATGGATGCATACCGTGAAATTTATAAGTACTGCATCGGCATGTGGATAAGTTACGCCTATGTATGTATGAAATGATAGTGTTGCAGCACTCTGCGTTGGGAAAATATAGCACTATAGCACACTTACACCATTCGGACGCACTCCTGGTAAGAAACTGGTCGATTTTGTCAATTTTTTCTTCGTAAGTATACTTGGGCCTGTCTCTGACATAAAGACAAGGATGTATCTTAACACCTGCAATCAACTCGAGTTATATTATGAACTAACTTCCTTTTGGATCTAGATGTTTTCGAGCTGACGTCTTCGGACCTTGGGATATTCTATAAGAGGAAAAAAGAGAATTATAACAAATTAGACGAATGCACCTTGGCTAAAATTTGATAGTATGGTGACATTGGAAAACTTAGGGATGGTGTGAATGTGCGGTTAACGTTCGCGTTCAGTGTCTGAACCTCAGAAATTTAGATGTCCACGTTCACAAATGAACCCTGGTCGGTTCTGCACCGTGAACCTTTTTCATATATTACAATTTCACTTCATGATAACAACGTTGGTTGAAATTTATTGCATTTCAACTGCAGGCCACTCTATGCATGGCGCTGGCAGCATAAAAATATCAACACTAAACGAGCATGCACCTTGATAATCACAAAAATGTTACTTGTTTTGTTACAAAGGTTTGCTCGAAATATCCAGCTTTCCGTTTGTGAATATTTAGTGACTCTGTGCTGTGAGCTTGACCCGCAATCACACAACATCAAGAGCGAAATACACTGTATGTATATAATAGTCACCGATAGATGCTCATTCAAGCAATCGATGAAATTGATATTGTTGTCTGATGTAAAAAAAATCTAGCAAGCGTACGGGGTCAATCTTGATTACATATATGTTCATTGTATCATAAAAACCAAATCCGTGCGATTGAGGTGTTGGCTACTGCTGTATGGGGTAACATTGGTAGCAAGTATAGAAACCCGTTTTACACTCTACTCAATATCAGCGCAGCAATACTCAGACACCGAATACATTATACGGTCTGGCCTAGTCCGGCGCAAGCTTATATTCCCTTGCAGGTCCTCGTCGAAATTGTTGGCAAAGCGACGGGACGATATTGATTTTATGGGATTATGATATCATTTGATTGCCCCAGATGATACATTTGGCTACGTTTAAAACGTCAATATGTACTTCAGCATTGTGGCATTATGTGGCCCGAGTCGTTGCCAGGTCTCGTGTACATTAATATTGGCTATCACTTCACTAAAATGTAGGATTGGAAGTACCAATATGACGTCACGTGACGTCATGAGGTTCACACCATCCCTACAGTACAGACATTGGATGTCGCCGTAAATCTAATAAGGCGTAGTTTGACCAATTATCCTCACTTGCTGTAGGCCTACACAAGTTGGATGATCTATCACGAAAAAATCCCACTCCTGACACAACTCAAATATGATTACATGATTATAGGTTACGTCAGTAATATAGAATTTCAGGGCTCAGGGCTTACCTCGCTTTGTCCCTCCGACGATCTTCTTATAGGTTTCTTTCGGTGACCTACATAGATTATACATATCACTATTCACAGTCCCTTCCAATGTCACCTATCTTCGAATGTAGGGGATTCGTGACGTATACCGTATTAGGGAAATATGTCAAGAACCAATACTTAGAGAAATTTTCCATACGATTTTCACACTAAATCATTGTTGATGTCTACAATACCATTTCGATTGACTTCTCCCATTATAGGTTAGGAGCCGAATTTCAAACTAACATTGATCATGGCGTAGATCGGGTTGTTTCAATTCGTGCTACATGAATGTATTCGCAAGAAACGAATAACGAGATCTCCGTTTGCTGGGAATACATCGTTTGCATCTTGTGATCTCTTCAATTATTCATGCGAGGTTAGAATATCACCTCCCAGCGCGCTATACATATCACATTCCTTTGTCGATTCTTGATTCGCAACACTCTTCCGCTAACGCTTAACATCATCACTCTTGAAATCTCTCACCCTTCGCTGGAAGGCAGTCATGAAAACTTCCATTATTTTCTTCGCCTTTTTTGTAATTTTGCGAGAATAGGTTCAGCGTTCGCGGACGTGAAGGCCCCTTTTCGGAACTGAAACGGTACATCAGTTAGTAAAAGCGTTGTGGTCAATATTGTAGTGCGAATGCTGGCGTTATAGTAGCACCCGATCGTCGGCCTGTATTTAACATCCCGTATATTAAAATTCTGATTTCACAATAAAGAATATGGTAGGCTACTGCATGATGCATACAATTAGAGCCTACATGTAAATACTATACCATATTACCAGTGACATCGTGATCGACGTTATGAAACCGATCAGCGAGAAAAACAACACCTTTACGAGCAGATTCTTCAGATTGCTCTGTCTCAGGTCACAGGCTTGTTTTTTCATATTTCATTGTATACATTCCATTACATTGCATAAAGACTATTGTGCATATTTATTACAGTCAAACTCCCGGTGGCCTATTGCGATACGTATCTGTGAACTCTGAACATTGAAAAACCAGAATTTCGTATGATCGCATGAGCACGAGCACGCAAAACGTGTAAACTGCGTTGGCTGAGGCGATAGTGCGATTGTCTCAAATCAAACTCTAAAAATCAGAAACCAGTGACTGATATGTTTTCAAATACAGAGTTGTCGAGTCAAGACTGAATAACAGATGTATAAATTTTTCGCAATATTAACCGCTTAGTCAAACAAAGGTCACCAATCAACCAACCGCGATGTCATTGTAGGCAATATATCCGCTTGCTGAACCGTGCCAGATTCGTCCTATATGGCAGTTCGCAGAATGATTGATTAGATTTTAATTTCTAATCGAATTGCAAAAGGAAATGTATTTACTAACGAAATATAACATCCGTAACTTACTTCTCTTCGATCCCTGTCTCCTGTTCCGCGACGAATTCTTCCGTAAAGTCCAGCTGTATCATTTCCGGTGATATTTTCTTCATGTGTGCAGAAATTTCGCTGGACGACAGCTTCACTTTCTGTTTCTGTAGCATCACAATATCCCGGTGAATCCCCGCGACAAAACTCACGAGGCCCGATAACGCAATCTTGCACTCTGCATAATACGGACCTTATATCTGCCGTTTACGAGGCTGTATTTCAGGGACTTCTCCTCCGCAATTTCGCTCAGATCCTCATCATTGTATTCGTCAAGTAAAAAGTCTGGCGATTCGCTGGAAGGTAAAACAATAATGACGCATCGATTCTACAGAATTACTGAGGTAATCGCTAGGCTTTATCACCAATAAACGTCTCTGCATGAAAACTCCTCTTCTGAATCGGATGACTCGTTTGTTGAAGTTGAATGCGCCATTCCCAAAATGTGAATGGAGTCGATGTGAATTCGGTCTCAAAGCTATCTCGCTCTGACTTTCTGTTTATCGACGAACGCGCGTCTCGTTGCGTTAGTATGGAATGACATAACGTTCGGCGAGCATTCAGGATCAATACGAATCAATAATGCATCCCCTTACGGCCATTTGGGTGTGGTTGTCTTAGTAACTCGGCAAAGCGCCACCATACGAAATGATGCAATTCAAATTCAACCCACAAGAGCACGGTGTCGTGACTGCACCGGCCATTTCTATTGTCTAATTCTTCATTGTGAATACTGCATACATCGATGAGCAGCACTTGTTTGCAGGTGGAGTACCAAGATGTCCCAATACCAAAATATTTATATCAAAATATCACTCGACTGATTTGTAACTAGGGTTGCGTTTTAATCAAATGGTTATTTAGAACACTTGGTTTAAAACTCTTTTAAACAGTGTTTTAAAAAATGACGTAAAAACGTTTTTTTTTTCAAACGTTGTGTATTGTGCCATAATTTTGTGAATATAGATTCGACAAAATATGTGGTATGAGCCTACGGACGATTTGCACACGATATATAGTCTACGACTCGAAGTGCAAGATATGGAATCATTGGAACCTCGAAATCGTCGTCGGTTCAACAGTTATAGCACAGCTATAGACCATTGGTACGGAATATATGTTCTGATGATAATGACCCTCGACCGTAAAATGCTGCATAACGATGTAGTCCTGGTTAAGGATACTTTTGGCCCGTTTATGACAGTGGTCGGAAGCCTTTTTAGTCAAAGAAGCGATATTTACCCTATATTTTCAATTGTCAATGACAATCAGCTGTGAAGTCACGACTAAATATTCGTGACGTCATGGATAAAAAGACATACAAAACACAATAAAACATGTTTTAGAGTAGGGCCATATGTTTTAGACATGTTTGTTATAAATTTGTTTTTTGTTTTGTTATAGATGCAACCCTATCTGTAATCGTGACACCGTTCCCATTCATGTTTGGTGAAATAAAATTACCATGTAAAACATTCCTGTATGTATCCGCAACCGCAGTAGCGGAGCGTGAAAATAGCCAGGCGTTCAAAACACCGATGCATCAGAAATAGGGGATATGGGTTAGCGTGTATACGTTTTAGGTTTGGGTAGGGACCAGGTCGGTTTGTTTTCGGGTTAATTGTATAATATTAGGTTAACTCCGGTCATTTTGACTTGCTCGCTATTGTACCACTCGCTGTTTTGAGCAGTTTTGACACCCAGCACTCTATTTTAACATGAGCAAATTTTATAAAAGCCATGCATTTTATATGCATCGTGCATCGAACCCGATTTTGGTACATCAATTTTGTTAAAAAGATAATCATGATGGGTGATCCGACAGCAAAGAAAATGCCGGAGAGTTTCGAACTATATCCAAGCATTTCAAGTTCTAGCTAGACTCCTCTTCGTCATATGATCCGCGTAAGCGGTGTCTTGCAAATAAGCCTAAAACGAAAATGGGTCGTGCTACAAGTCGGTGCATCAGAAATCCTTATAAGGAATGTCGGTCTGACCTCAGTGCCTCCCCGGCCACGAACCAGAGATATTGGTTTCTGAGAATCCGAATACGCGTCCGACAGCTCGAGTTTCTGAGGAACTATCCATCTGAATCCGAACAATCTCAACCAAAAATCCACACGAATCCGAATAATGCCGTCCAGAATCCGAGAAATTCGATTAAAATGACCATATTCCGAAGAATCCTAATTACATATCTGAGCAGAGTGGTCCTTGCAAAGGCTAAGGTTAGGGTTAGCTGATTCATATTTGCTTGGACCCTTGACAGAACAACTTTAGAGTGCTACCAGTGCTATCAAAACGTGTTTACTGGCCGTGTTTGGTCGTCGACTTGAAATAAAAAATCACGTCTGGTCAGAACTATCCGAAGCAGAAGTTACAACTATCCGAAAATATCCGAAACAAAATCTATATTAGAATCCGAATCCGTTCCGACTGCATCAAAAATATCCGGTCCTAACCCAATCCGAGTCCGTCCGATGCTCATCACTGCCATGAACCTCATCGCACGTCACTGATAAATACATACAATCCGAGTAGCGCGTGCTCATGAGGTCGCAAAAAGGCGGATACTCTCTGACAGTCAGAGTTGAGCAGAGTTTAAATGTTCAGACCTTGATTTACATGCTGTTCGATGTGCCTATAGTTTTGCGCTATCTTATGGAAGATTAGAAACTGCCAATTTAATTGTTTAGGCTTCAAAACAAAATGGCATGCTCGCAAAACGCTTGAGTCGCGAGATTTAGTGCAACTGATTTAGGTTGATCGCGGCAAACAGTATTTGCGGACACATCCTATGTAGTCTAGTCTGAAAAAGAGTAGATTTAGGAAACTGTAGCTACCCGCACTGTCACTGATACCAGGTTCATTTTTGTTTCTGGTTGAAAGATGTGGCCAGAATATACAAAAGGCATATCTGCGTTGATCACACAAAACCGACTCAAATTTATCTTCGATTTTGTAGACAGCTAAAAGCTTTACACACCCCTTTGTGTAAAGCTTACGCTTGATTTTCTCCCACGTTACGCCAATTCGTGTTTGCACGCCTTTTGTCGCGCGGCTGTCGTGTTTGTCACTCGCCGACGTAGCCCTTAAATCAACCGAGGCTGTCGGCGAGTGTTCGAGACGCCTATAGAATATTCCTTTTGTACATTCCAAACATCACTGTTGAAATTGGATGCTAGACGCACTTAACTTGAATTGAGCATAATGCTGCAACTGAGCAATTGACTAGCCTATATCAAAGCACCGCTGTTGTGATGACATCCCTTCAGAAACATAATTTTTCGTTGATCAGTGGAACTCGAAGATAAATTTTAGCGCTATACCTGAGAATCTTTGGCGCAATAATCATAAGTGGAATGCTTTCAAGAGGGAATAAGAGAGATTAATGCCAATCCTACCTTTATGATTCCTCATAATGCTTTATATGGATGTATATCACGATGCAATGCAGCATCGTACGGGGAGTTTTTTTGTAACGTGTTAGCATATTTAAATTTACCACCAGCCATCCACTCTCCTTTGACCTAACTTTGCCTTAAGCTTATACTTATGGCTAGGGTATTATATCGGGCATCAATGGCAACAATACTCGTGTAGGTCGAAGATGTGTGTTTTGTTGTATGTGTAGGCCTGTCTCATGTATCCCCTTGTTAATTGCGTGTATTGAACGGATGTAAATATTAATAAAACTGCATTATAGATATTGTTTATTATCAGTACCCATATTTGGAACGTTTTTTGTGTAGAGCATATCAATGCTAGGTGGGCTCAGTCGATCAGTCTACAGAGATTATATAGGTGAATTTCAGGTCAATTCAAAGCGTATTTCACACGGTTCTTCCGGAAATGACAGAAACGCTAACTTAACTTACTCGTATGGGCTTTATGCCTCGGAAATGCAGCCGGTGCTTATTTTTTCTCATCTCAACCAAATGATTCCTAGAGACGAGAGCTTGTCCGATCTGTTTGCTCACCTCTCTCGCACCTTTACGCCAGATCTTACGAATATATGCAGCGACTTACCGGGACATAGCCACTTGCCACCAAAGCTGCGGGATCTCTACTCATCGGTGAATTTAGTACCATTCGAGTTCGGAAAAAGGTAAGCTCATTTACTGTCACTACCATAATTTAGAGCACTGTCGCGCTTGGTGCAATATTACGGGTAGCATCTGGTTTAAATGCATCATGACCTTGATAGTACCATGATTGAACAGAACATCGCTGGCAATGCAGTGTTGTGCAGAGTATGCCAAAATGATGGTGCATTACTTGCGGAAGTGTCTCAAACCAGTCGTAGCTAGTGTAATATTTACGAAGGTTTCGTGCTAAGACACAGCCTATTCACTGCATGGCGTTCGAGCAAACAACAGAAATCGGGTTTTTGCAATCAAAAATAGACCGTGCGGTGACTTTGCTGACTTGTGAGAAGATGGGAGAGGCAATGGCATCCTGCGACCTTTCGCAACTTCAAAAATCGAACTATGATGTGATTTACGTCGTACAGCATCACTGCCAAAACAAACTGGCAATCTTTCATTTCATGCTGATTGTGTAAACCGGATCGAGTCGTTTGCATTCTTGGAAGAATTGCAAGATTGCGAATAGTTACGTTGAAACGATTTGACAAAGTGAGCGTTTTAGCTTGATCGCTGACCACATGTGTACTTATACGTATTTCGGATAAGTACTCAAATTACATATTGGTTTTGACTCGAAATGGCGGTTTCAGCGCATAGCGACGACATTGTTTCCGTAATAATCATCCTCGGCTGTGAATTTACGAATATCGTCAGCATCGTAACGCTAGCAGATGGTGTAATAACGAACGAACGGTCTCAACTGGTTTTAAGCAAAAGTAGCAAGTATACATACGTCATAAAAACGAATGCGGACGCCCTGTTGTGAAACCGATGACTTTTAGACCGACCAAACGGCCCAATGTGTTTCCGCAGCGAAGTGGAAAATAATGCCTTTCACGTCGCGCCGACATATTCCTTATTGACAATTGGAATGCCTAAGCATAAGGAACATTCTGTTCCGGGCACGACTCTGCAATACTTAGAAAGCGTGTTTGGAATGTCGTCACAGGGCGTGGCGTTGTGTACCTTTCCGGCGTTTTAGCATTTTCCGCGGGTGTGCCTTTAAGATCATAGATATTGCCGGTTTAAATATCCGACCATAGCAATGGAGCATGGAATTTGGAGAAGTTCTCGTGATGGGATCATATAACAGACTTGGTCCTTGACAATGTAGTCAAGCAACAGCTATTTTTCCTCTAAAGACACCTAACAATCTCGCTTTCAGTGACAACATATGAAATATTGAGTTTCATTGCGACCAGCCGAACAATGATACGCTCTTTCTTAATTTCTTCTATATCTAGCCAATGGCCTTGCAATCAAGCTGGCATGAACCGCTAGAAAACTTAATAAGCCTTCACTTTGATTCTCTGGTGGTTGACTGGTTTTGAAACGATCACAAAGCCAATATACACAGGCCACTAGTGTTGCCTCTGTGTAAAGTTATTTGGGCAATTCAAACAATCTTTTCGTTTACTGTAGCCAACTATATTGTGAATATGTGCGTGTGAGTGTAGGTATGTCTGTATGTATGCTTCCTTCCGTATGCTTGATATCGGGATAATGTTCTCTTGTCTGCGGAGTAGTGAATATCTCAGCAGGTACCAATTATATTTCATATCTACATTTCTGAATCGAAATATTTTTGTCACTAATAATATGCGTGTAAGCACACTTATTCACCGGTGCTACTGATCGCATCATAAATTGCTTCCTCGCGCGTCATCTCTAGGGCTGGGCACAATGATTCGAGTACTCGAATCTGAATCGAGTATTTATTTTAATGATTCGAGTCGAGTAGTAAAAGACCATTTTTTCGAGTACTGAAATTATACGCTCCTCGCCATTGAAAGGTAATTTGTCAATGAGAATTATGGTTTCGATACTAAATTTCACTGTTGAAGCCTTGAAACTTTGATTGACCGTATTGTAGCATACGAAACATATAGTACCAAGCTACGAACGTTACTGGAAATAGCACATTTCCGAAGTCATGATCATCCCACAACATTGTCAACTAGTGCAATGAAACCTGTATGGTCGAAAAAATACCGAAGTATCTCAAATGTGATGGATATAACAGGCATTATATTCTTTGTTGGTGCATAAAAGTTACATATTTGAACTTTGACACATTACATGCTGTTGTGACGTCATGATGAGTGCTACTCGTTTACTCGACTCGACTCGAAGCATAATACGTGATTCAGAATCGAATCACTCAGGTACTCGATTTTGCCCAGCCCTAGTCATCTCCGATTAAATATTTGCTGTTTCGAATACACTACTTTACCGCAGACACCTACAGGCCTGAGCCATAACGAATTGAGCATAAGCATGCGCATATCGTGCCATCAATATCTCTTTCACCTGCTTTCAAATACTCAACTCTTCACACTTCTAGATAATTCGTGGTTTCGATGTGACACCAAAATGTATAAAACCAATTTAATCTAAACTCGGTGAAAATGTATACATATATACTAGTAATTAGGGCTGGGTAAAATCCAGTACCCGAGTTATTCGATTCTGAATCACGTATTATGCTTCGAGTCGAATCGAGTATCGCTCATTATGACGTCACAACAGAATATACTATGTCGAAGTTCAAATATGTATCTTTTATGCCAGCACAAAGAACATAATGCCTGTTATCCATCCCATTAAATATAATTTGGTATTTTTTCGACCATACCGATTTCATTGCATTTCTTGATAACGTTGTGGGATGATCATGACTTCGGAAATGTGGTATTTCCAGTAACGTTCGTAACTTTGTACTATGCCTCGTATGCAGCGACACGGCCAATCAAGGTTTTAAGGCTTCCTCAATGGAAAATAGTATCAAAACTATAATTCTCGTTTGTAAATTACCTTTCAGTTACGAGGAGCGTATAATTTCAGTACTCGAAAAAAATCGTCTTTTACTACTCCACTCGAATCATTAAAATTAATACTCGATTCATATTCGAGTACTCGAATCATTGTGCCCAGCCCTAATAGCAATGAGCAATGTGCGCTGTACAGCAGAGATGAGTCAACTTATCTCATCTCGTCCGTGCGCTACAGTGATGCATATTGGTGTGCATGTGCACTGTGCAGCCCTACGGGTGGGAGTAAAGAGGTTTATAACTTCATATTTTCCAATCGCTTGTATTATATCGCTGGCTCCCAGACGTTTTAACGATCGAATGTGACGGTCTTGCTTTGCGAATTGTGATGTCATACACCCCCTCGGTCCATTGCATTGATTAGTGTCGTTCACAGACTTGAGCCATCGAGTTTATCTGGAATCAAACTTATTGGGCCGGAATGATTCATTGCAGTAGAGTGTAGAATATACAGGGTTATGGCGCGGCAAATTATATTCTAGCTCTATTCCGCAGATTGGACCCTGCAGTTCGATAAATTTCAGTAATATTTCATTGACCAAAATTTTTTGCAGCCAACATGTCTACAAAGTCAAGAACTTCAGCTTACAGACGAAGCTATGGGAAGCAATCGTCGTATTCGATGTCAGTCGCAAACACTCCGTAAGTGTATAGAATAGATACCTAAATTGTTGACCAGAATTACTGTGTTATTCGCAGGTAAAACTTGGAAAATTTGAATATAAGTAGGGTTGTATTTGAATCAAATCGTTTGCTGAAACAGACCTGTCGTGTATGTGGATGTGCATATAACTTAACAAACCGGAAATTGTGATAGTAAATTTCATATATAGGTGATGAAATGGTGATGGTTAACGAACATACAAAAACAACAACAAGAAAAAACATTTTAAACATCTGCCTATTAAATGCATTTCCACTTTAAACGAAACCCTATATTAGTTATTCCAAGATTGCACGAAACGTACTTACATTTATAATGTGGTGCTTATATTTTATGATAGACTTAACGCCTTAATACTTCAGTCTGAATGAAGGAATGGCTCAACAGGTACAGTGCCCATAAACATGTAAATGTGTTCAATATCAACTTATTACGTCACTGGTACTTTAAGCACTGGTAAGAACTAATTAGCAGATAGACATCTCAAAAGCGAACGTCTATAGGAATCAATCGTGTACAAAGGGAAACCTTCCAAATTTTGATTACGAAACCGTATATTGTTCGCGCGCATAATTATCACTCAGCTTCACCCATCACCCACAGAGAAATGCGAAAGAACAAAGAAGCGGAAAAGGAGAAGATGAAGAAATGTAACAACCGCTTGGTCAATTACATCGACAAAGTTCACGACTTGATCGAGGCCAACAGAATTCTGAAAGCCGAAAACGCCGCTCTCCGTAAGACCGAAAAGGGCCCCGAGAAGGACATCGCAGAACTTTACGAAGATGAATTAACGGTACGCAGCTATATAGAATAGATAGGGTCCTCGTATAATATCTACGGTGGAGCTGCGTGAACTACACTGTGCGCATTGTTGCGTAAAAATCCGCTGTGTACTCGTGCGGCTACGAATTTAATTTGTCCTACTCTTTTTGTGAGATTCAGAAACCTCATCAACAATTTCAAATTATATTGTAGCAATCAGAGTATATTATCTCAATCACGAGCCCTCTCTAAAATTCTACGGAAGCCCATCATATACAGAACGTTTAACACCGTTCATGGAAATAGCTTGATTTGTTTAAAGGACCCTATATTATGAGTGCGTCAAAGTCAAAACAAACCTTTTCTCCCGTCAATGATCGCAAATTACTTCAGCACGTTCTCACACTTGTAATGCTAACGGCGTGGATCTTCGTTGAACCGTGGCATCATATACAATTTGTTCCCCAGAAACTTCGTGCCAAAGTGGAAGACCTCACCGTTGAAAACCAGAGATTGGAGATCGAAAAAGACAACTTGAAATATGACTTGGAAGATACCGAAGAAAAGTAATGCATTTATATAGTACACGACTTTCTTAGGTCAGATGCGTTAGGTTAATAGCCTGTGCTCGCATTCATATCAGCAGCGCGTTGTGACTTAGCTGCGTCGCAGAACTCGTCGACCGCGCAACTTTATAAAGGCTTTATGTTAACGTGGATTGCCGAAATAATATTTAGAAAGTCACCTTATTATCCTTCCTAGTTCAGGCATGTGAAGATATTATTTATCTTTGAATGGTAGTGTGTGTTTTCCGGGCGTGTCCGTCCTCGCCGACGCGCTGTCACGTATACGCCGAGTAAATTATACGTCTATCGCAGTCATGATAAATGAGCCCTGTAATGCCGGCTCAGGGTGTATCCTGTTATTTAGCAAGGCGAGGAGAGATCCCTCTGCAACCTATAACATTCACCTATTGTATACATAGCCTATCTAATGTACGTGTAATGATAATAAACGACGGCACATCTCTTTCAGATTGGAACAGGAGCAAGAAGAAAGAAAGGCTCTCGAAAAAGAAGTTAAAGACCTTCGCAAGGCACGTGGTTAAATTCTTTTTACCTGCAACCCATATCTCATGTTCCTGTGTCTTGTTGCACCTATCGCTCGCGTATAATCATAATGGACTGTAATTAACACATTAGGAACTGTCGCTCGTACAGAATGTCATGTTCGCCTTGTCTCAGAGCGGCGCAAAATCTACCCTTAACAGGAACAAATTATGTCGACACAGAAACATTTTTAAAACGCTTGCTTTCCTTCCAAAGGATGTCGATGACGCAACTATTGAAAGAGTCAGCTTGGAGAGCAAGCTGGAGAATCTCCAAGAGACTTTGCAACTCGAGAGACAAGCACACGCTGTGGTATGTTTCCTTACAATAGTTCTTGTTCTACCGTATACGTTACACTACGAATGACGAAGTTAATAACAGATACCATGATAGTCAATAGTCAATAGTCATGGACCACTTGGTCGGTATTAACTTGTATCAACTAATGAATCAGTTAATGAGATCGCTCTATGCTGATTGCTGTGCGGTCATCGACATTTTTCCCAGACCTTATGACCGATTCTTTGCAGGAACTGGAGAATCTCCGCGGCCAAATCCAACCGGCCTCAGCGATTATGTTGGAGAACGAACCATCTTCCCTGGTTACCTCTGATCTGACTGACGCCATCCAGAGCGTGAGGCAGCAATACGAGGCGTTCAACACGAAGAACATGGAGTCGCTTGACGCTTTTTACAAGGAGAAGGTTTGTTTGGTCAAGCAATTCTTTATGCTCGCCCGCCGTAAATAACTTGGTTTGCCATTGAAATTTTCAATGGACCCATTAAGACTATATCCACAAGCGCATCTATGTGTTTTACATATGTAGCATAGGCTAAAAGTGTTCCTTAAATGTCATTTGCTTCATTCACGGAATGTTCGCCGCAGTAAATTTACATTATTCTGTACGAGGTTTGGTATTTACAATGATAACATAAGACTGTTAGCGAAATACACATTTATTGGCATGTCCGGCGATGCGGTTTGATATTCGCCGGCTTTGCCGGTCTAATATTAGATCTGCGCGCAAAAGGTCACGTTCCAGCTATTACGTCGCAATTCAAGGAAAAGGCACGACCGCATACTCTTTTACGACTTGGCATTGTGCGTCATCATTTCCTTATTAGGCGCTTTCGTATATCCTATTGCTTATAGCGTATAGCCGCAAACACTAAAGTGACATCTGAGTACTTCCAAAACCGTATGCCTAATTTTACGCACCATGCGTTCACAAGGGGATATATTGTCGTTTGGCATCACGTCTTATCTTGTCTTATATTTATTTCCTATAGCTTGAAAACATGAACAGGCAACTTAAAGCGACACAGGAAGATAACCGTGGGCTCAAGCAAGAAAACACCGACCAAAGAAAGACCATTCATCAGTTGGAGATGGAGCTGGAAGCACTCCGTGGCAAGGTAAAGTATTACTGGACTTCTGGATATGGAAATGAAATACAAAATAATATTTCCACATCGACATATCTCCATCAAACATCCACATCTACAAGTCGTCTTAAAATATAGAACACAAAACTTCATTGCAGAGAACATAGGAGAAACAGTGGCAATTCGACCCGTATTCTTGTCATGCAGAAGCGCTTATGAATCCTACAACCCATCTTTGATATTATGAGCATATAAATTGACCCAACTCTTCGTACAGAAGAGGGTTTATACGCAATGCTGCATTTCATCTGGTGTCATAATCCTCATTGGCACTCCTTAGTTTACTACTTATGAACCCCAATAACATTCGTGCTACAGACCGACAACCTGGAGAAGCAAATTGAAGATTTGGAAGACAGACTCGCGAAACAGAATGCATCTGCGGATAAGGAGATTCACGAACTAAGCAAAGAACTCGACGACGCGAAATTGGTAAGATTCTATCCAGCGAGTGAGCGTGGACTTGTAACAATATACTGCTTTGTCTTAGGACCTTGCGAAATATCTGAAGGAATACCAGGATCTCAACAACTTGAAACTCAGTTTGGACCAGGAAATCGCTATTTACCACAAGCTCTTGCAAGGAGAAGAGTCCAGGTATGTTCTGCTCAGTGCCTATCAAAGTAGTCAGCGTTAGTATTCATCTAAAAATCGAAGTAGCGAATTCCAAGATATGTCAAAACTATTTAGGCTACATTAGTTGGAAGACGAAAATAAAGGTATGAAAAGTGCTCAAGTACTTGGTGTTAAAAGTAGAATTGGTCGAGGTGTCGCTTACATTTAGCAGTTAATAATCGGATGTGACTATACTTCGAAATGATTGTTGACACTACAAATAGGTTCAATATAAGATAATAAATTCCGTTACCTTGACTCAGGAGCTGTATATCCTCATTTTTTATGACAGTTTCACTCATAAAGGTGATGTATGCATAACCTTAAACTACATTCAATTTCACAGAATGAAAAGTGCAAGGAGTCTGTATGTTACGCCTTTAAAACAGTCAAGTAGATGTGGAACTATATTGGGAAAACGAACTTCAGTAATAGGCTACTCCACATTTGGTTTTGCTAATTCCACGATGTCTGACGGGTGATCTATGATTAGTAGGGTTGGAATGACATTTATGTGGCAGGATCGTAAATCACAGCCGATTCGTGTTTGCGGGTCCTATTCGTTATGGGTATTCGATGTATTTCAGTTGTTCCATTTCAATAAAACGACATCTTAACTCTTTCGACGCCGCGTATCCCCATATGTTCGCTAGAGATTGTCTCAAAACGCCGCGTATCCCCATATGTTCGCTAAATCGAGAGAGCGTATTTTTGTCTCGAAAATCTGACATGCCGTTTTGCGTCCATGGCAGTCGGGGCATTGTGCGGTAATGAATTCGAAATTCAAGACTTGCTACTAAGAAGCAATTTCGCTGGATTACCTGTACGGAATAGTAACTTTATTCGATATATATTTCCACGACGGTAATGATTTTCAACAGATGTCAATACCTAAAGACATTTTACATCATTATCACCAATCTTTAGCGACATATCGCGCGTTAAGTTAATATACGGATCTACTAAAGCCACCAAGTCAGTACATGTACTGCGACAACACAGACTTCACACCAATATATACGTATTTATTCAAGTTTTTCAAACGTAAAATTGCGTCGGGAGATGACGAGGACTCAACGGAGACAAGTAATGATGTTTTTGTCCAGATCGTTGCTTGTAATCGTACACAAATGGGCTCCGTCGGTATGTTACTGCGCCTGAAAAACAAACTTGAGTACCGGTACTAGCAAAAGTCAAATTTTCGAGCCATTATTGTGGATTTGACGTCACAATGATAATCTTGAAGCATCGACGGCCGAAGATCATGTCGGCAGCAGTATTTCACGACGGTTCTGAACCTCCGCGTTGCCATTGAAAAGGAATTAACGATTTAAGGATAATATATTATCAATATATAATATAATAAGAATATTCTGTGAAATTTACAACGTCATAGCTAATCTATAAGTACCATAGAAACACTAACAAAATCCATACCTTGGCAGCAGCGCGCCTGAAATCAGCCAAACTTCAGTTCGTACCGAAGCCTGTCCTAGCAACACGACAGGATCAATCAAGGCACGTTACGCATCATTAGATAGATATCGTTCGCGGCTACAATACGGACGTAGGTACGTCTCGGTAGCTAAGGTAGCGACGAAGTTACGATCGGTTGAAATTGGGGTTATTTGGTGAAAATCGCGGCGTTTTGAAGACAATCGTCAAATTTAGCTCGGCGTCGAAAGAGTTAATGAACAGCAAATGTGGATTTGTGGCATTCGGAAATCCACGATACTCACGCATGACATATCGTTTGTCATACGCAGGGACATTAAAGTGGAGAAATCCGACTTCAAACCGGACAGATCGAACCGCGGACGCTCCGCCTCACGCTCGCGATCAAGCTCCAAGAGCCGCTCACGATCCAGCTCTAGCGCGTCTTCTCGCTCTGCCAGCGACATCGTCGAGGAAATGATGGAAGGCAAAGGACCAGAAGAGAAGGTGAGAGCCTGTTCACCTCAGTTTGCAATGTAGCAATGCAATTCATATTTCATCCCTGGCATATACACATCCGTCACTAACGTTCACTTCATACTAAAGCACAGAATCACGAGTGCTGTGACGTCGCGACTTTAACACGCAGTGCTATGATCTGCCGAACAGTATACCTTCCAAACCGGGTATATACTTGGGGTCGAATATTAGGGCGCGTCGGACAATAATTATAATGACATATTACAATGGAACATCATTGCTTGGTGTTCACGGCTAATAAACACATGGAGGTATATGCTATTATTATTCTCGGTAGCACCATAATCGTACAAATCAATGTCTGACTGCTGAATCGCTACCCTAATCTAGAAACAACAATAACTAGGCACGGAGAAGCATAGGAAACATACTATGAAACATTCTTCCAATCTGGTTCAGTAACATTTCATTCAAAGTCCTTCACAACCTTAGTTCCGCGCGCGTTAATCAGGCCACAATTTCAAAATCATGTCGCTGATGATCTCAAAGTATCGATAGATCAATCCGATCAAATTCTTAATGATAATTATCGCTAGCAAGTTTAAATATTTTAAGTGTTAACTTTTTATGCCAACTCAAACATTTGTTCGTTTATTTTCGCAGTGATAAGCCGAAAGTCCTTGAAGTGCAGAGCAAATTAAGAGGGGAATCAAGAATGTCCGTCTTTAGTTGTCAATTCTGTAGTTCGTACAGTAGCGCATTTAATGCCTTTCGTCTATTTCGTCTATATGAGTCTCTGCTTTTACACACAAACGCTCTTCGTATGAAATGTACCAAAACATATCTGAATGAGAAGTGACATTTTGATGTATTGTTCATTGAATACAAGCATGTATCACGAATATGATCTTGTGATTGGGGGTGTTTTCAAAAGCGTTGGAGGTCAATCTGAAGTCAATCGCTTATACGTAAGATCCCATGCATTCATTTATACGCAGTCATAAAATCAAACGAAGATCTCAGTAATTGTTCAGTAACTAATAAGGTGTTCATCAAACTCTGCCACTATACATGATGCCGCTCACTTCATCATGGGTGTATTTATAGCTTTTGGTGACATGGTGGTGTAGTGGTACGTTCTACGACGGCATCACCAAGGAGTCTCGCGATCTAGTAATGCCGTTATCGACCGCAGAATTCCTACACCTATGTGCTGGGGTTTAATGTAGGCTACTCTTTTCCACCCTATACAAAAGGTTAGAATGAATGTGGCCGTGCTGCTAACAGTGCTAACACCAGCAGGTCAGGAATTATAACAAAGAATATCTGCCTTATAGTCTATCATCACCAACGTAGTCGAAACACCATCAATAGTAATTATTACAACAGCATGTAATATAGCCGCTGAAATTAATGTGGGTAGCAGGGATTATATGTTTATGTTTGAATACGGGTTCTTGAAAGTCGTCTAATAAGACGGCATGCAGCAGATACGAAGTTTCAGTCCAAGTCGGGTCGCGCAGCGAAGTAAGGTATAAATATCGTCCTAATATTTGTAGTCCCATTAAAAGTCATGCTAGCCAGTGAATGATTGAAAGACCGGGAACTAACAAAATGATTGCCGCACCCAAATCTGGCTGATGTTTAACTGCGGTGTTCAGCCCACTGCCACTTCATACACATGTACCTAAAATCAATCGAACAGCGAGTAGAGATCAAATGTGAATGAACATGTGCTTCAGCCGCCGCCAAACAGAATATCGGACTTGATTCCGGAACACTGCAGTGTGCCGGATGGTTGCTCCTTATCGCGTTCTGCGCTTGCATCGCTGGGCGCCGTGCGGGCTGTGAAATGCAAAAAGAAAAAACGGAGGCAAAAACGACGCAGTCTCAAACCTGTGGTAAACCGCACAACGGCACAAGCTATTAGAGTCGAGGAAAATTTTTCACTGGTCAATTCATCATCTCACTTAATGCCTCCTTTATCATCCTTGTATATCCCACCGCCGTGACGCCTATATCCCGAACATTTGTGAATGGTTTTGAAGTTCAGAATCATATACATGACGACATTGCTAATTCATCTTAACCTCGTGTATACATTAGAATATTTCTTGAATATAATGTCCAAAACATCCAATGAATATCGCGATACTCACGTTCAATTTACCAATTATACCACACAATCGTATAGCATGTCATTGGTATAATTCTATAAATACTCAGATGTAAATAAATTTAGCCTATGCGTCGCTTTCTAACAGTACTACCCAGGAAATTCTGCGTATACTGCAGTATATTCACAGCATATCCGCTTTCTACAATATGGTATAATCTAGAACTCAATGGCTGGGTATCTAGATATGAATGGAATACGTATAACACCCTATATGGAGTATACCGAGATAGCCAATACTGGTATTATGGGTTTATATAAACGTGTTATCGAGTTACTGAAGGCTATTCTTACAAATTTTGATCCTGTGGCGATAATGCTTTTGTGACAGGGCGTGGTGTCAGTTACATGGAAAGTAAAGGGCGGGACAGTTCAACCAGTGCAGCCGTTCGACCCGTCAGGCGACGCTGAAAAAATACACAAGGGATTGGACAAATTCCGTAAGTAGGAGCGTGGCGCATTTGCGGGCTGTGCGCCGATTGTGCGATCCCTCAATCAAATTTCCACCTAAGTCTTCTAACTGAACTGTTGAACAAGTAAGTCGAATTTGACCCAAGCACGGGTCGATTGGTCGCTAAACTTAGAAAAAAAATACCTCATGAAACAAATCGTAAAAATGTACACCGGCAATTAATTGACCACAAACTTGAGTAAAACAAAGCTGCAAGAGAAATGATGTCTATTCGTCATGTCAGGTGTAGCGTTGTAAATTGTAAACAGTCCTCACTCCTCATACCCGTTAAGTTATACGCATCAGAAAATACGTTCGAAGTTAGTATGCTCTAGCTATAACCTATTTGATATCGTAGAAACAATCAACCAACGCGTTCCACGAGAAGTAAATACTATTCCTATAGAGATCAACCCCTGCTATACTAATTATTATCATCATAGTTTAATATCAATATCATCTGCAACAGTGGTCGATGATGAGGCAGTAATCAACATCCTCCCGCGACGCACGAAGGCTCAAAGGATCGCCATCGCAGCTTCATACATCAACAAATTCGGCAAGGTAAGCAAGGGCCATTTGTTGTTGCACTGAATTGAAATCAGTTTCGGAGCGTAAGTCAACGCAGAAAACTCACTGTCATCGTGTAGGAACTCACCGAAGACTTGAAGGATAAACTTAGCGGAGACGTGAAATCGACTGCATTGCATTTGATGTGGAACAGGAGCGAGATGGACGCCAACGCTTTGCGTAAAGCTCTCAAAGGCATGGGGACCGACGAAGCCACGCTTATCGAGATCTTGTGCACGCAGAGCAGTCGCGAGATAGAGTTGATCAAAGTGACTTATACGGCAGGTACATAGAGTTGATCAAAGTGATTTATACGGCAGGTACATAATGCAGATGTTACTAAGTTCGCAAATGCACGTAGACACATTGTAATTATGATTATATATGCTTAGGTGGTCAAAGTAGTCAAGAGTTGCGACTAAAGTATAGAATAAAGCTAATGCCGTAAATTCATCCTAATTACAAGTATAGAAGTAGCAATCTCAACTACATGTCAACTCTACTACGTCTAGAAGCGGATAATGAACATCTGAGAAGTACTCAAGTACTTTTAGCAGTTTATCGGAGGTGGCCACATCCAAAATTGCAGGGCGAATCTTCACGACTAAGGAAAAGTGAACAATGACACTACAAATATAGGTGCAATTTTCAAACATATGGCCGTAATACAAGGCTGTTTAACCCGGTCGTTATTTCAATTTTTCAATTTCACCCATACAAGGGATGCAAAACTGCTTTATACTTTTGCAAATTACAAAGTGTAAAAGTAAGTAGTCCTGTGTAACAAACTGTTAAGTAGTGTAATAACATATCCGCTTGAGTAAATAGTACAGATAGGCAAAACCTACTTGAGTACTCAGAATAAGTAGGACTTCGGTTCTGACCCCTCTGTATATACGTAACAATATTTCAGAGTTCCAAAGAGATCTGGAGGACGACATCGCTAGCGAAACATCTGGGGATTTCAAGAAATTTCTGCTGGCGGTTTTGAAAGCTAACAGACCGGTCGACAACGGAACCGTGGTAGCAAACTTGGCAGACGCGGACGCGATGGTACGACCATGGTGCATCGATATTGACTATAGTTTGAAGTCGATTATTAAATACTTCGTAAACGGGCATATTCGAATGGATTGTTATCCACTTTAGAGAGTAGTGATTGCATCCTATGATGGAACAAGGACACTATATATAGGTCTAAGATCAGTGACTATCAGTGACTTGACCAGTAAGCAGTTACTGTATAATTCGACTTTGACAGGCACTGGCACAGATGTCGGTGAAGAATTGGGATCCGTCGAATCCAAAATTCCTGGAGGTATTCACGGAACGGAGCTTTGAACATCTGTGGTACCTCTTTAACGAGAGCTGGCCCAAGGTGTCGCAAGACAATCTCCTTGACACGATCGACCAAGAATCGAAGGGGAATTTGAAGAAAGGACTCAAGACACTGGGTACGATCTTCGGGAAAAGAGACGAATTCTAAATTAGGACTATGTTGTTGTCGTCGTTTTAAACTCTTACTTCTGGTGATCTTCGTTGGTGCGGTTGGATCGACTTTTGAGCAAGCAGTGGCGCTTAGCCTTTTGTAGTCGTGGCCACTTTCCTATTTGAATATATTTCGTGGTCTACCTCTTGAAGTTTTGCTCAAAATGTATAGGGGATCTCGCCCCATGCCGTAAAAATGATAAATAATAATCGGACTCCTGTTTAATGACCAGGGGCGAATATTTCATTATTGATGTGTTGGTTTCCGGTTGCTTTGTAATAAAATTTCTTTCCGGACTGTTATCCGAGGATTGTGCCGTTCACGAGCATGTTTAAACGTCTCAATTACGTCACATCGACAAATTCTGAATTCGGCGCATCTGCATAAGTGCATCATGCATATTGATGGATATTTTGCTAACATCATAACACGAGCAAAACTGAACTTATCACCCACTTCATAATTTTTCAATTGTCTCTGTAGACCACCTCCAAAGATCTTCAAATGTACCATGTCCTTTGACTTCACATCAAGTTTTGCGTATATATGCGACATAAGCTTTGATTGAATATATTCCGTTCTAATCTTTGTTTTATCTTTGTTACCTTAGTTCGCTTCTCTGTATACATTCCTCCTGTTTACTACGCAACACAGCTGTACGAAGCGATGAAGGTAAGGACTATTCAATACCAATACGCTTTTACAATCAGCAATTAAACAAATTAACAGGGCATGGGAACCGAGGACAACCAGCTGATCTACATTTTGACCACGAGAAGCGAAATCGATATGATCGATATCAAGGAAGAATTTGCTAAAAAATATCAAGTTCCTCTAGCACAGAAAATCGAGGTAGGTCGCAGTGTGCGAGTTACGACTGAATATCATGCTGCTGATCGAGAAGATTCAGGTCATGAGCAATAAGCTCCACTATTATAGAATCCTGTAATGCTGCAATATCGCTGACGATCACATCGCATTAGAAACTGATTCCCTCAACGTAGCTCCGCTGACAATTTATATTGTCTCTTAACAGAAAGAGACTAGCGGTGGATATGAAAAGATGCTGCTGAAACTGATTGATGAAGATAACTAAAGAATGGAACTCCGCGATGCCCGAATATTGTATTATATAGGTCTACAGTCCTTTTAGTTTCACAAACATACGCCAAATGTACGCCATCGACACAGTCATTGTCTTACCAACAGATATAATCATTACCTATATACAATACATTTCACATTTATATATAACTCTACCGTATGTATGTTACCTGCCATTACAGACTAACACATAGCCATTAATGTAGGCTATAGCTCTTGCTGATACTATGTTACGTTACGCACTCAAGTCTTACTTTATAAATAATTATATAATCTTAACAGGTCTGGTTTTACGATATATGAGAAACGGAACAAGTCAATTCAGTTTTAATAATGTTATTAACACTCGATGTATCTGCTATTGGGATGATTTTGATCTTGATTTTACAGTGTACTAAAACTTACTGTTTATATGGCAAATCCCATGTAGATTGTGATATATATATCTCAAAGACACATGCGCATATACATGACGTAAGAGTTCCAAATAAACACTGCAATCTGGTTTGCTAGCGTCATTTGAAATAGAACAAGGAAATCGGACAATTGGTACCGTCGTATTATAAGAGAGAAGGAATTTACAAGAATAAAAGTCATCACTTCATTTGCAGTGGTGTAAGGTGTGGAATTGAAGAAAGGGGTTGCGCTATTAGCCAGGCCGTGTTACTTTTGGCATATGCCAAAAATAGCGTATTTCTGGCATTTTTCAGATTTTATTTTTGGCAGTTTTGGCATCGCCAGAAATTCATATTTGTATACTCGAATTAACGATGTAAAACGCTGTACAGTATACAGTGTATAGTGTAATATCATATCAAAAGAAAGTCGCAAAGCGTGCAGTATCCACTTGGTGTCATCAAACAGCGGAAGTAAAAACCGAATTGACAGCGGCGTTGGAAAGTCAATTCACCCAATACAAAACCGATCGACCGCTTCTGCAATATCTAATGCGAATAGCGATTTGATTTGCATATAAATAATTACCTGCATTCACACAGATCACAATACCAGTATGCCAACATTTGAGTTGATATAATCTATTTTATTCTTGAAGGTCGCGACGAAACATTCTTCATTGGCTTGCTGTAGCTTAGCTTATAGTACACAACAAAACAAGTTAACAAATTTGAGTTTTTGAGCGTATGTCTCATAGGTCCCATGGTCGTGTGCCTTTGGACCCACCGGGTGGGGACCGATGACACGTTCGAGCAACAAATTTTAAACGTTTATAAATATTTTTTGAAAAGGCGAATATTCATGTAAATGTCTGCGATAGGTAGAGCTTGTAGCAGAGTGTTGAGACAGCAAAAGATCTGCTATTCTCGGCTGAAGATTTCAGGGCCAGAGATCATTTTGCAATTTTTGATCCATCGGTACTACATCTCCCCTACATCAGAAAATTTACTCAAATAGTTACAAATGTGATTTTTTCGTGCCAGGCGTTAATTGACAATAGTAAATCACATTTCCCCGATGTTTGTATGGAATGCCAGTCTGCAAGGTTCAATAAGGTGTACTTGGAAATACATTAAATACCCCTGTTATTGGTGCTGCGGCACGCGAAGTCATCAAAAACCAGAAAATTGGCCCGCGAGCATATTTGAGTTTGAGACCTCTGGTCTAGGGTTATCATATTTTGGAATCGGGAAAGTTAGTTTACCGAAATTAAAAACAACTGATTTCGAAATATTTACTGGAAATCTTGTTGTGTTGACTATAAAAAGGTCATCACTTTGACTGGACTCCCGAATTACCCAGTTTTTAACGATACGGTATTGGCTAAAAAACATTTGGGCGAAGGGGGACATTTCTTCTAAAATGTGGACAAATCCTCCTAAAGGAGAACGTTCGGTAACCCTGCTATTGTCCAACGAGAGTGCACGTGCTTGCACACGATATGCTCACATTTTCATTAACAAGTTGAAAGTAAATGGAATTATATTCGCGTGGAATTAAATGCGGCATGGGTCGCGCGTATCGGCTTCATGATGTAACAAAAATGCACGAGAGGTGACAGCAGGAAAATTCCTTGATATTGAGCTACACCGATATTGACAAATCATTTGATCATAATATTTTTAGTTTAATTAAACCATAATAATAGTTGGTAATATATTTTAATAAAAAAATTTCGAAGGGCCGAATTCACCAAGGGCCGAGTTCACTGGAAACCATTTTTCTAATTCCTAGATATCATTTACTACCCGGGTTGATTAAACAACAGTATATCGTTAATTCAGATTTTAGTACTCGACTATTTTGCCTTGACGCTAAGATTTTCATTCTCATTACATAGATCCTTGGACGGTTGACCGCGGCCTAACGAAGGGTTTACGGGCCTCAATTTAGAAATTTAGCGTTACACACTTGTTTTGTCGCTCCATGCAGACTCATTTCAATACTTGTTGACATTTCTATCTAAAACGTTCATAAAAATCTATATTTTGGTATATGCCAAAACACCAAAAATAGCTTATTTTTGGCATTTTACAATTTTTATTTTTGCAGTTTTGGCATTTGGTTCCGGAGATGCCAAAAATAACATGGCTTGGCTATTAGCGTTATTAGAGCAATTCGAGCATCCGGGTTGTAGCTTGTAATTCTACAAGCAGGTATATTTGTTTCCGTAATTCGTCTCTGTGGATTTTCCGATATACTATTTGGGAAACAACGGGTCGTGATGCTTCTCTTGATTGATAAAAAATACAGCTAGCGTTTCGAGCAATCTCTGGTTGGTTACGCCAATGTCTACAGAACACTATGCAGGGAATAGTGTACTGTACTGTATAGGTACATTACATCTTCATCAAGTTCACCGCTGTGGCCAATAAGTAGCCTAGGTAGACGAGTTGTCACTGGGCTCTAAATATGATGTGGTCTCAAATTGAAGATTTTAAGAAATCTTCTTCAGAAAGCCACCGTAATGGCACTGCAGCGAAAAGAGTATTAAAAACATCCCCATCGCACTTTCACTACATAAATAAATCTGTATAGTGTCATGACCGCGCGTCTTCTCTGCTTCAGCCGTTGCAAAATTAGTGGCACGATACAGAACGCAGTGCCCCTTTAATACCATATGGTCCGATCATGAAAGTTGCATTTTGCATGCTAAGGGCGTTCGTTGCCGTTCAATGCGTGATTTTGCAAAATCCTGTGTTTGCGTCAATTGAAGGAGTTAGGGGTTCCGGCAAGGAGTACGCCACCATAAACGTTGGGAACCAATGCCGGTACTCGATGCGCTCAGTAAAAATCAGTTATTTACTGAAATTAGAAGAGCTTCTTGAAGGTATAGAACTTCATATACAATTAAATAGTATATTCATATTGCAATGAACCCGTATATTTTCGGCTGACACTCGTCAGGGGTAATCGTCAGCAACTATAGTAGAGAATTGGAAAGATCATTGTATATCAACAATCGTTTCTCGAAATTTGACGTCACCAACATAAAATAAGATCCCGAATAAGAGAGCGTTCAATGTACTATTTTAAGATTGTACACGAACTCCTTTTGTTGACAAAGCTTGGGCTGATGACATATAGTTTGTACAGTATGGCTCTTCAAAAATGAAATTTTTTCTCAAATCGTACTGGCTACTTGATAAAATTGTTTGGTTACCTAATTTAAGCCTACACACAAAATTTGGTTCAATTCCAGCCAGTAACCGCTTTGCTACAGGAGAAGAGAGTTTCTATTTATTGTATAAAAATGAATAATAAAAAATTTGAAAATTTTCTGTTCACCCCACGAAAGTGTTAGGCTGTCTATAGGAACAATGTTCACCAAATTTGGTTCAATTCCAACCAGTGGAAGCGGAGTTATTGCCATCGAAAAATTTGGATTTGAATAAAATAGTATTTACGGTGACCGATTCTTTGTTTATTTATTATAGTTGTGCACACCGTAAATACTATTTTATTCAAATCAAAATTTTTCGACGGCAATAACTCTACTTCCACTGGTTGGAATTGAACTAAATTTGGTGAGGATCGTTTCTATAGACAGACTAACACTTTCATGGGGTGAACAGAAAATTTTCAAATTTTTTATTATTTATTTTTATACAATAAATAGAAACTCTCTTCTCCTGTAGCAAAGCGGTTATTGGCTGGAATTGAACCAAATTTTGTGTGTAGGCTTAAATTAGGTAACCTAACAATTTTATCAAGTAGCCAGTACGATTTGGGAAAAAAAGTCATTTTTAAAGAGCCCTAGTACACCGTCTCATCGTCGGAGCCTCAAAATCTCAATTGTACGGCTGATAGAACTCGAGCATACCTAAGTCATTCGATGTCGGATCAAGTACTCTGGATTCTAAATTTCAGATATGAACTGATAGTAATGTCAGTTGCAGCACATTAAAGAAAAGTAATTTTGAACCATACCTATATCGCTTTGTGACAATGATCGCGGTCGAGATAGTGATGCGTCCGGCTTCTTGTTCCGTATATCCTGGGTTGAATCCCCGGCTGGCTTAGATCATATACTCGAAAACTGGTGTCCGCGCGGCTATCCTGCCAGGCGCTCAGCATCCACGCATAGCATGGAGGAGAAAAACGGGGCTGCAGACTAGATCACATTGCGGTCGTATCGCATCTCCGTCGTCAAAGCATCTCGACGGTGCAGGGAAGAATGAATATCATCTCTCTCTCTCTCTCTTTCCCCCCTCTCTCCTTCTCTCTCTCTCTCTCTCTCTCTCTCTCGGTACCTAACTCACACAAATGTCATTTCTATGAACGCGTGTAATAAGTCTTGTACTTCATGTTCTGTATTCTGTGATTTGGTCGAATGAGATTTTAGGGCTTCGGCGTTGAAATGAAAGCAACAAAAGTATAACAGAACCGTTTCTCATATTTTCGATTCTAATTATTACTGTCGTAACCGATTCCTATTCGAGCACTCAAATCATCTTGATGACACTAGTCATAACTCATAACTATAAGCAAAGTATCCAAAGCATATGCCGTAAATTAAAGACCTAAGAATATCCATGTAAGCAACATTTCTGTAAAGTAGTGGTCGACCGACAGTATTGTCGCAAAGCGCTCTGGAATACTCATGGTGAAGATATAAATTATTATTTTTGATGACGTGTAACCGGCATTATTTTCCCCGTGGCCACAGAAAAAAGATGCATAGTTGAACGTTACAAGTAATTTATCGCGTTAAGTTAGAATGTCATCAAATCATAGGTGATACTCAAATGCTGGAGTCGGAATCGAATCGCCATGCTACTCGATTTAACCAAGCTCTATAACAGCTATACTCGTTGATCAGTGTTTACGAGATACTTATGGTAATGTATGCTAACTTAACTTCAATTATTATCTTTCCATATACACGACGAAATATTTCACATGGTATTGTGGGATATTTTGCTTTTGTGACCGTAAATATGCGGTGCTGAAGATGAATGATCGCGAGTCAATAGGCCACAATAGGCTTAGCGCAGAGTCATGTTTGCTGAGGCTTGGGTAATGTTAGCTATTATAATAGGGGGATCTTGTTAAGTAAATAATAGACTGGATTGCTTTTATTCAGGCGACAATGGATTGCTACATTATACCATTCATACCAGGCGATTTATTCAAGTTATTTGATGATCCGCCCGAGCCAGATGTATCAAAGAAATAACCGTCTACATAACAATATTGCGTCGCATAGTAGCATACGCGGATGGATGTTAGATATATCCAACTTCAGAAATAACAGCCCGCAAAGGTTTAGCTTAAATTCGGGAAGAAGTGTAGCAGTGTAGCAGTGACGATTCAAATAGCATACCATTTATGCTATTGAAAGGCATGATAGAGCAAATTGAAGACATAAAATTGGTGGTGCAACGTCGTATCGAGTAGATGTTGATATGTTTACCTGCTTCCCAGCGGCCTCATTTATATTTATGGAATACGCTAGCCTAAGCATACCATTAGTTTGGTATGTCATTTAGAGGTGTCATCCAACAACGAGATATACGATACCACTAAAGAAGCCTCATCTCGTATGCAGTTTCCGTAGTCAATTGTTTTGGATTTCTGCGTGTATATGTATTTGATCGTTGATCAACTTTGTAATGTATCGTGTGAGAGTGGAAACATTTACACAATTGAATCTTGGACCATGAAAATGGTTTGATGTTTTGCACCGCATCTTGTGGCAATAGTGGGCTAGTCACCTGGTAATAGCCTATACTATGACACTCTTCAATAAGGGTGGGCTACTATGAGATAGTGAGTCTACTTTAGCTAATCTGTATCATAGGACTAATGGGGCATGAATTTGTTTTTCAAGGGAATAATATATTTTATATCACATTTATAATGTAATGACAGTTGTGGCGGATTTGCGGAGTACGACATTCCGGGGGCCCGGAGGGTGGCTTACTATAAACCTATCGGATAATGGACTGAAGAAGATACCGGATGCTTTATGGGAAATTGATGACTTGGAATGCATTATACTGGACAACAATGACATCAAGTCGATTCCATCGCAAATTAGGTATCATACGTCATGATGTTCACAGTATGCAAATTCTCGAATGCAAAACGTTGAAATGTTCGTAAATGATAAATATTTAGCAGCACAGCTTTGTGATTGGCTATTACTTAACAGAAAACTGCAAAGTCTGCACGCGATTTCCATGAAACACAATAGAATCGAAGAAATTCCGTCTGCACTATGCGAGTTGCCGAGCCTCCAATACATTGAGTGCAGTCACAACAAAATAAAGGTTCGTATATACATGAACTGTATCTAGGCTACCACACCTAAATCTTGCTGATGCATATTGCCATTTGAAGGCTGTTGCAGGGTATTGACAAATAAATTCCGTTACGTGTCGTGTTGTTCGCGGTTTCAATAACTTTAGAACCACTATAGGCCTCCACTTATTAACTATAGCACGATTATAGTTCTATCTCACATTCTCCGTAGATATGTTTTGATTGGGATTTAAAACATGAAATAATACGCTAGTTTGCTTCATAAGAATGCGATTCAACCGACAGATGTTTGACCGAAATATGAACTAGCAACAAACTCACTCTGGCCTAACTTCAGAAACTATCGAGTCGAATTTCGAATCTTAAAGAGCTGGTACATTTTTTCGCCAACAATAACGAAATAGAATCAGTGCCAGATGATTTCGTTCACCTATGGAAACTCGAAGTTCTTGGATTAAATGGGAACAAGTGAGTTCGCTATCTTTCCCGTACGTTGCATGTATTGTATTCGTGTAATTGGGACGTTCTTTTCGTTAATCTCATATATTCAGACTGCGCGACCTTCCCCAGGATATTGGAACCTTCATGGACTCACTGCGTATATTGGGCCTTTGCGAAAACAGATTTGATTATTTTCCGACACCGGTAACCAAGTTGAAAAATTTGATTACACTCGGTCTTTCGCGAAATAAAATCGGGAGGTAAGCGTTACGATGTCTCAGAAATGGCACGCCAGCATCATTCCAATACATAGAATCTCGCCTACTGGCGTTTCTCATGAATTGTCGAGTTGATTTAGTTCTGTGCAACGCTGCTTTGTTCTTATATACCTGCGTATACGTCCGCAATGTCTTCCGCAGTTTACCCAGACAAATCGAGAAGATGAAATGCTTGAGAGAGCTCCGGCTTGATGACAATTTACTGAGCACATTGCCAAAGCAGCTCTACCGTCTGATGGATTTAGAAGAACTTGTTCTATGCGGGTAAGATGCCAGAGCGTCCGTCATACAGAAAAATAAAGTTTTATATGTTACTAGAGAGTGCGATAGTTTAATCAGATAAATGTGAATCATATCTTGCCAATTCCGATACAAATTGTATTCGGCATGGTGCCGTAAATATTGCTGCTACAAATTGTGTGTCAAATATGCTCGACTGCCCCTATATTGTCTACTCGCAGCCATAGACCATATATAGTTGCATCATATCTTTTCAAGGAATCTGCCTTGGATCAAAGTATATATTATAAAGGTCTATTTTGCCGATACCTAACTGAAGTTGTTGACATCGATTTCAGGAACGAATTCACCAGCATCGATGGTGAAATTTGCATGCTTCAAAAGTTACGATCTTTAGGATTGAATCGGAATCAAATGACAGACCTACCTGAAGAAATAAAATATTGCTCAGCTCTACAGATATTAGGACTCGAAGGGAACCAACTGACAAAAATCAATGAGGCAGTCGGTAATCGTCCTGAAATTTTACGACTTATAAAATCGAAGCTCTGAACGTGAGACCCAACAAGTGAAATGTTATTCTGTACACTGATTAGGTCTGATTTGCATCTGTAGAATATAGAATTATAGATCATTGATTGGAAATAAGGGCAATTTGTTCTGTATTTATTTAATTGTAGGCAATATTCAAATCATTATAGATAGTTGTTATACACCACTCTATGAGTGAAATGTACATCGCACTAAGATGAAATAACACATGTTGGTTACAGGGTGTCTGGAGAGTTTGACTGAGCTGTACGTTGGGAATAACAAACTTGGAGGCATTGACGCAATTCCGACATCAATATCACATTTGTCGTCGTTAACGGTATTTCATTTGATGGATAATGCCGAGTTAGGAGACATCCCTATCGAACTGAAAGTAATGAATCAACTCCAAGAGGCAAGTATTTCGACTGTGACGCAACAGTTCGTGGAACTGCTCAATAAATAAAAAGTATGCTAATGAGAATTAGACCTATCGGTGTTTCTCGGCATACTGTACCATAATGGCTAATAATAAGCGCAACGAAGATAGTTTTTCAGATATAAACATAGCATTTCCCAAGGCAGGTATTACGTGAAGTCTGCGATTGTCGTGTATCCGCAATTGTGTTGAATTACAACGTCGAGATATTGATTTTCCTCTGCAGATATATATTGGCAACACCCACTTGAAAAATCTGCCCAGGGCCGTGTGCTCCTTGGTGGGAGTCCATGTCATAGATCTGAGTGAAAATGAATTGTACCGATTGCCCAAAGATGTCATATCGTTGACATATTTGCGAAAAATTGTATTGAGGAAGAATCGTTTCATCGAATTTCCTACAGCCCTGTGTCATCTTACGGAGGTATGTGGAAGACATTACTGCATTATACCATTCATTCCGACATTTCTTCTGTATGTCTAGCTTGAAGAGGTGGATATTTCAAACAACTTACTGCAATACCTCCCGAGCGAAATCAGGTTTTTGAAGCGACTACGCGAAATCGACTTGAGCAAAAATAACTTCAAGGATTTTCCCATCGAGCTGTGCTTCGTGACGACTCTGAACAAGCTTCTTTTCAACGACAACCACATCACTAATTTGCCGTTTCAAATACAAAATGTGAGTGAGGATCTTCATGATGAGCTGCTGTGAAACATGCAGCGACTACTCCATGTTGTGATACTCTCATTGGAAGCATTCTTCGATAATTTTGCTTGATATAACTGGTGCATCAGTGTCGTGGGCAACGGGCAATTGGCATGATACTAATGCATGTATCACCGGGTGTCGCTAAATATCCGAAATGATTGAAGGTGTTCTTTATAGCTCATTGCCGTCCCTACATTGACCTGTTAGCGATTCCATGGCAGCTGATCAATGCAGGAAATATAATGATGCCGAATTAAAAGATATTTTTAAAGCTCACAGAAATACGCCATCTGGAACTACGCAACAATGGTTTCGCCACGTTCCCGATACGCATATGCTTCCTACGAAATCTCAGGGTTCTGGATTATGAACAGCGATACGGCCGAAAAGCAATAACGCTCCCGGAAAACATAGCAGAATTGAAAGATCTGGAGGTTTACTGGCGTAAATTAATACCAATTGCTACTTTTCGGTCACTGACTTGATTTCTCGTAGGTTTTAAAGCTGGGTAACAACCGAATAAAGCATCTACCAGAATCGCTCGCTAACTGCTCACACCTACGCCGCTTATCACTGCACGCGAACGACCTGGCCGACTTACCCGCTACATTTTGCGACTTGGTTGAACTCGAGGCGTTGGATCTTAGTGGTGAGCCTTCGCTAAATCCGTTCCAATAATACACACAGGTGATTAATGTACAGCTGGTAGCCAAGTAGAAGCCGAGCAAACGTCGTAAATTTCTACTCAATCAGTAGTAACAGCGATCTTCCTAACATGTCATAGCTTCTTCAAGTTTGAAGTAGGAAATGAAGGTCTTCGAAGTGCTCAAGTTACTAATTTAAAAAAGTATATTTGCTGGAAGGGTGGCATTCTCTAGCACAGAGGTCTCAAACACGCGGCCCGCGGGCCGCATGCGGCCCGCCGGAGCATTTTGTGCGGCCCGCGACGGCATTTTAAATTTTCAATAATTTGACAATATGGAAGTGTCACATATATCTTTTCAGCTTATAAAGTGGAAATTCCCTCTTAAATTGCTCCGAAAGCCTTTAACTATTCATCAAACTTCACTATCACATCAATTGCAAACGCTACCATGCAGTGGAATATTCACTATTTCGCCACATTTCCAATTCATGATGACAAAACCTGACCCTTGGACGATTCGTGACTGAAATTTGTGAGTTGGACTTGGACGCGACCTTTCTTGGGATTACTCAGACTCGGGCTAACTCAATGGCAAAATGAAAATGACTCGAGTGGACTTTGAGTGACTCGGAATGTCGTGAATTTGCTAGAACCATGGACGCAAAAAACTAATCGCGTGTCAGGGGAATAGTAATAGATCAGAAGGTCGCAGCTTGGTATTTCGCTAACTAAGCAAGTAGTTATGGCAACAATTTGTAATCTGTTAGTTACGTCTTCGGTCTCTAAACCATGTTATTAAGGCCATCTTAAAGGTACCGAGTACCGTAGTGGTACACTCCAACGATGTAACAGCAATGGGCCGTTCGGCGTTGCAACATTTCAATCACTAGGACACATTCATTATTATATTTATATTATATTTATATTATTTCTGCTCCTATATTTGAAGATATTTGGCCATGAGATTAATGCCCTATATAACTTATCAGAAGCATAGTCGAATCCTGGATTGGAATTACAATGCTCAACTTGAAAATGTTTTGATATCAGATCAGTCTCTATTATCAATCTGTTAAATTCAAAATATTCATAGTAGCTGAAAAATTATAACCCGATAGCTTTTATGAAGGCATCATACATTTGTCCGCCCATATGGTGTCTATATCTTATAATTAATCTATATCAAGTGCAACTACAATTCTGTTCAAATACCTATAAATGTGATGATTCTTTTCGTGCCAGTCCTACATTGATACAAGAGTAAATCACATTTTGACGACGTGTGTTTACTGTCAGTCTGCTGGATCGGCTCACATTCAATACGACAATTCATTCCCGCCAAATAAGGCCTACTTGGAAAGACATAGAATACCCCTATAAATGCTGCGGCCCGCGGCGTCGTCAAAACTGGAAAACTGGCCCGCGAGCACATTTGAGTTTGAGACCTCTGCAGTCTAGCAGTTAGTCGAAGGTATATGTATTATTGTATACTTTCGAAATTGCAATATCTATCAACCAAATTAAATTACTAATGGCAGTACTAAGTACTAGTATAGGTACGAAATTCAAGACTATATTCACGTGCCGCGATATTTATATGTTGTCATTGTTATGTCAACGAGCTGTTGTGACAATATCTCTCAGAAAAGTGATGCAGACCTATCCCAAAACTAGTTTCTACTTCACAAAATTCATTATGTATAAAGTAAGCAAATTTGTCTAAAAACTGTTTAATAGAAAAGTGGCAGCACTCTAAAACTTGACTACTTGTGTAAGTAGCGCACGCAGGGAGGACCTAACTGACTTCTCCGAAAAAGTGGAAGTACATCGTTACTGATCACCCCTTCTAATGTAGAGACTGGATCGATAATACGTAGGTATCCTGGCGAGTAATCGTGGTTTGCCGACTCTCTGGCATCCTCTTAGCTCCCGAAATCGCCCCCTTAGAGAACCGCTAGTTCAACTTTACATTCACTCATCATACCTTATCGCCTGAACATTGTTCTGTATTCATCTTGCTTTCTCAGTCCAATCCGCTAGTTTGCTTTATCGATGCACGCGAATGTGTTATTTCCCTTTTGCGTTTCCAAAACGGATGAGTTGTGCTGTTGGTTCCACTTGCCAACCATTAGTATGTTTAAGGTAACCATATCGAACAGCTTCCGGTGAAGCTTGGCGATCTCAACAAATTGCAATTCTTTAACGTTGATGGAAATCCAGTCAATAATCCACCCCGAGAACTTGCGGATTGTGGACAGGTGGGACCAATCAGCAGATACGTCGTCAGTACTGAAGAAAGAGAAGGTGCGTCATATAAATACCAGCCTGGTCAGGCCAAAGTAAGTACAACTGGTATCCGTGGCTGTCCTGCATGGTGCTCAGCATGTCCGGGATAGCATGCATCTCCCCTGTCCGGCTGCATATGCACATCATGCACTCATGGTATGCATATGCACAATGCACATATGTGTATCATGAGTCGGTGTGTGTGCCGCAACAATATCACGGACAAAAACATTTTACATCATCGTCACTAAAATCGGTGAAACATACAGATGAGGTCCTCTTGCGAATTCACTCAATAAAGAAACAACCGTATGCAACCGGTGGTGGTACATTTCATTATTACCTCGGCAGGAATCGGAAAATGATGCGTGATACGAACCCTCGCAACCCTCGGCTCACATTATGTAACTTAAAAACGTCCCCTACATTTTACTCCCGCAGTATGAGGTGTTACATCACGAGTTGGGCGAATATTTTACACAAACTGCAATTATCTGAATCTGCTGTCCAGACACTAAACATATTCAGAAACTTTTTGATACTGTTCCAACAAACATTATCCAGCGCTGATTCTGTATCGAGGGTGCATACCAGATCAGGAAGTCAATTAAACAACTTTCTCAATGACCAATTCAATGTTGCAGAGAAACTGCTTCACCTGATGATGGAGTACGCATCCAGGAACTTGGATGTGGACGATTTCAATAGAACATGTGCAAAGCTGCGTCTGCAATACGACGATATCGTACCGGTGGCGAAAAATAAATCTTTGTCGGAACAAGAGCAGATAGAAACGCTATTTAAATTTTGGCGAAGAGTGAAGTAAGACCCAGTAATATAGTCTATTCTCACTGTTGCCGGTCAGTATTAAATTTCTTTGATGATTCCAGCAAAGACCTTACAGCTGTTGAAGCTCAAAATAAGTTCATTCACGCTCTCGATCTGGTGGACTTGCCAAAGATCATTTCTCAACTGCTCGCTATGAGAATTTACGCCAAAGCCTTGAAGTTGTAGCTGTTTCGTTCGTAGAGTATGGAGCCTTGAAATTATGACGACGCTTTCAATGAATAAAGGTTAATCTCCAATGCGATTGCGATTACTTTGGTGCAAGTTTTTCAAATGTAAAAGATTCCTCAGTGCAGGCAAGCGTATGCGATAAATTCGATTTCTGGGCATCGGTGTCCAAAGAGTGAAATCCTGGGGAATCGCAGATTTCTGACATATAGCCTAACTTGCTATGCGATCTAAATAATCCCAGGCATGTTGAAGAAAAACAGAGGCTAACTAATATCGATTTGTGACGAAAACGTGTACAATATCTTGCTATATATATTTTTCGCGTCATCGTAAGATAAAATTCATACACGATAAAATGCACAGATAAAATACATAATTTACTGGAAAACGTAGATGGTGTCATTGTCAAATTATTTTCAAACATAGCCGATATCCCGACAGAGTTTGCGCTATTCAATACCTTGCACCTTACTATAATGCAACCGCCGATTGTACCACGAGTGGCCCGTCCGCTCGCAGGCAAACTGTGTTCTGCGACGAAAGAAAACGAGCTATCGGGTTCTTCGCGCTTCGCATGGATCGTCGATGATACCGACTAGCAGACAAGGTCGGTCGTCAATGCGAATAGGCCTCTCCGCACTGCGTCTGAGAATAGAAGGTCGTGACCTTTTGACGGGAATCGTCGCGCACTGCCATTACCAGCGAAGTCCGGCGCGACTGCATGAAACGCAGCGTACATATACGAAAAGTTGCGGGCGATCGCGGCGCGCCGAACAGGTTCGTGGATCTTATCATCTTCGAAGTTATCATCGGCCTTTGAAATAGTAAAATCGAATCATCAGCTCCGACTTACATTCCTCCAAGCCATATTTCATATGCTAGTTAATCTGCTAGTTGAACAATGAAGTCACACAACGGGCATCGAGAAACTTGTAATCGTTGAATATTTAACAACATGACGCACAGTAGCTTGTCCATATCATCACATGGTATTTTGTGTTCAATGTTTTGTAGTGTGTTTATACCGTATGTATCGGGATGTTGCTGTTGGATGAGCATTGAACATTGACTAACGATGAGGGCCCGTTAATCGTCATCACTGAAGTAAAAGATTGATAAGGATGACGTATATCCACATCCTCATGAGTGACACGTCATTTGAGTGAAATGAATACAGTTCATTCGCGCGGTTCATATTGATTGACAAATGCTCTTTAGGTATAGACTTTTAGAGTGACAAATCAACGCAAGATAACTACACAGGAAACAAAACTAGCCAAATCTCGGTCACTGAATTAATGTGTTACTCGACTGTATTTCCCCCAAAATTATTTATCATTCAGCAATTGGTCACTATATTGATTTTGAACCAATTTTTACCCATATGAACAGTATCGGTATTAGGCACTTGAACAAGATGAAACTCTGAATGAAATTTAATTACCTTCCACTCAAATCCGGCGAAATCCCAGTACCGGGATTTCAAATTTGATCCCGAAGTCACAACACTTCCAGAATCCCTTCCCTAGTATCGGAGGTTTATCTATAGGCTCCTTCTCGCCATCTGATCCGCGAAAACGATGTCATAAAAAGCCTATAGTGGGCCATGCTACAAGTCGGCAGACCACAAACAACAACAATATCATTAACATATAGATACAGCCCAAAGTGGCAGATTCGCGGATAGATAGTTAGATAGAATAGTAGATGTTGATTCTGTGTAGTGTGTATGTCCGCCACCAACCCGCTTTCTAACCAGACATTTTATTACGTAATAAAAATACATTGCGCAGATATTAATTCACTCCGCTGGCGCGAGACAAAATCACTGTAAAAGCCACGATTAGCGGTGCGTCGAAAGTCCATCATGTTTTTCACAAATATGTCGCAACAACAAAAGTTAGGGAGCCACTATGTACTCAATATCTTCCGCACTGTATTTTTTTCATCCTATAAATAATCTGATGTATGAGATGTTATTGTCGTGTCAAAATGATAATTTATATACAATATATATTATATATTGTACGCACAATTAACATGTAAACTGTAACAATACCAACGGTAATTCAATGAACTGGCCGAAGATTGACATTTCCAAATATCAATTAGGGTGTTGGCAGTGTCAGAAAACTCGCGTGGTTATTACCTTAGTCTTGACCAAGTTGGCTTCCTACTTTTAGCAGTCGAAGCGTTTAGTAGACCATGGTAGAGACTTTGAAGTTCACGTCCGCGTTAAATCAAAAGATATAGAGTAGAAGGAAAGTGCGTAAGCAATGCAACAAATGTGTCCCATAGCTAATGTAGGTATGGAATGACCGCCTGGCGGAGTGGGTTTCAAACTTTTGTGTTGTCGGACCCCTTTTAAAGTATTGAACATATTAAAAAATACATACCTACACGTTCACATTCATTGATAAAGTAAATAGCAAGACAATATCAACAGATGCTACAAATGGAATACTTTCTAAATTCATCAGAAAAAAAAAACGCATACAGGTGGGCGGTGGCCAGGATATAAACTTTTTAAACAGAAGTGTTCCGACCAGGCTTTTGATAATATTCCACGCGTTTCCAATTGAAATTCTTTATACTATATCTAAGTTTGGTATTCACGCATGACGTGAACCGAATATGCAATCTCAGAGAGGTCGATAGTTAATTCAGCGCACTCGCGGACCGCATCAACATTCTTGTATAACGGACCACTAGTTAAGAATATCAGGCAGATAATGTTTTATATAAGTTCCTATAGTGCGGTAATATGGTTAAAGCCCTGTCATCATCTCATCATCTATACCAGTGATTCCCAAGCGCGGCCCCCAGATAGCCTTCTTGCGGCCCCAAAAATATATTAAGAAATCGATTTATGACAAAAAATAAAATTTATATTTATAAAATACTTATGCTTGGCTTGGCTTCTGTAGTTTTTAATTATAGAATTGCAGGAAAGTTGTGAGTATAGACTGCTGACGTTACGTCACTGCTGTTTCAATGCAATGTGCCCTAACTTTCCAGTTGAACGAGCAGTAGCTATAGATATATATAGGTATTGATAACTTTCAAAACCGAAAGAAAATCCTGAAAAAATTGTAAATTTTTGCCACTTCGTGGTCGCTTGACTAAAAAAGAAAAAGAGGCTCAACAATACAGTTTTTCTTTCACGTTAACAGGTGGTTGACTGAACAAAAGGTATAACTTTCCGGTCCAGCTCCAGAAATAGCAGCCGTAGCGTTCCTACAGTGCTGACTTAATGTATATCAGGCGAATTTGGCCCTATATGTAACCAAAATCCTCAAAAAAGAAGACATTTGGGCGTCCTCCGAACAAATCATCTTAAAAGAGGACGTATGGTAACCCTATGATAACTAGATGTGCAGCACGAGACTCACGGTCGAATACGCCGAGATGCATACTGCTTATCTGGCTATAATCAGCATAATTGGTAGTCCTATAGTCAGGGCCGTAACTGCCGCACCCCAAATCCCCCAATTGAGGCGGGACGTGAATTAGCATTAATTATAGAGTATTTTTTGCAAATTTATGCAACTTTTTCAATTTTTTTTTCGCGCTGTGCGCGATTTCAATTTGCCACATATCTTGATTATTGGGTACTCTTCCCCAAGAAAAAATACGCATGATTTATAGAAATGGACATATCAGGGTTGGCCATGACCACACCACAACGCACCAAGACATATAAAGTTTTAGGCCATGTAACATGTGACTCCAAGAAGTGTGTCAGAACGATTGGCAGCGAGAAAGCCTTGGCCGTAAAGGACTGCTTTTATGCTGACCAAAAACTTCGAAATACCAAAAACTTCGTTATATATACAAAATACATATAGGTTTAATTGTCCATATAGGCGCCTAATGACTTGTCTTGGCAATCTGAACCTCACAAGACAAATACCATCCCGCAGGAAAGAAAATTATATGCCAGTGAAGAAATACCAATCTGAAATCGTGTGATCTTTCAGTTTAGTAGGTTTGGGCAATGCTACATTTTTTGATATAGCAGACATGAGGTCACGAAATAACATCATGTAAAGAAGTCATACCTCGGCCCGAAGATGTTTAATTTTACGGGGTCTGCAGTTTCAAAGACACCTCTCACTCAGCTCTACCGGTAAATCTGATTACGTGGGCAAAGAGGACAACCATGCAATTCCCGATCTTATTCACCGATTTAATCATGAATTATCGAAATATTCGCGCTGTCTCACTAAACAGTACAACTTTAATTTCGTGGCAAAAGCGAACAACGTGATGCGGGGTCAGTTTATTACCCTATGGGAGCCCGGGGTCCTGACAAAGTGCTGTTACGTTCCGGCCAACGGGTATACCCAGGAGATGTTTAATTACTATTGAGGGGGCCTATACCTTTTCAAACACACCTCACTCAGCTCTACTGGTAAATTAAATTACGTGAACAGAGACAGGATGAAAATTGATAGCAATACATGCAATTCCCGATCATATTGACCGATTCAGTCATGAAACTGAAGAAATTTCTCGCGATTCGCGCGTTTAGGCGAGAAAAGCTGATTCACTCAACGGACTCCCAATGCAGCAGATAAGTAGCGGTAAACAGTGTACAGTTTTGAAATCTCGCCAGGGCAATAAAATTACTCCGAAATAGCCATGATGACTGATTGGGTCCGTTTCATAGCCGTAGTATTCGTGCGGCCCCGACCGTACTCTGAAATTCTAAATTTGGCCCTCACACCGAAAAAGTTTAGGAACCACTGATCTATACACTAGCATTGAAGTCTTAGGGAAGGAGGAAAACAATATATCCGCCTTTCCTGCACCGCGGTTCTTGGTATAACCCACGGGTTCCAAACCTTTTTCGACTCATTGCCCCCTTATCCCCCTTATTCAGCTGGACATATATATCTATCGTCCCTCATAATTCCGGATCCGAGAAAGAGGACTATTAAACGGGGAACTTATGCAGCTCTGATCGCTGGTGAATTGACTGAATTTTTTAAATGGTAAACTTTCCGCGGCGATCCCGGCATCTGAGGATGGTTTGTGGCGAGTTGACCTTTTCGAAATCAGCTTTCACGGCTGTTCCAGAATAACCCGTTGTCACGAGTATTTTTGGGCCGGTAATTATTCCGGTAGCCGGGTAATTAAATATATCCTAACATTTTCGCCTGCTATTTCCCCCTTCGTACGTTTTCGCTCCCCCCCCAATCGCTCCCTTAAATATTTTCACTCCCTTGTTCCTCAAAATTGCCAACTGGGGGAGGAGTGCTATCGAAGACATTGGGAACTATACTTATCCAACCGAAGATGTATCAATACTTCGTGGATTATGAATTCTCCTTCAATATCACGTTTCTGATTATATTTCATTTGCTATACATTCATATGATTGAACTTGTATTGTCGTGAATAGTTTAGATTTGCCAGTCTGCGAACCAGTTTCATTCAGAATAGAGTTGGTGACCTCTTGAGAAGAAGATCCCTCGGGTTTACATTTCAATCATTCACGAAGGTATAAACATTATATATCTAAACTCGAATGAAATCTGTGACAAAATCGCTGTTTCCCACAATACACTCCGTTCTGATTGTGTTTACTCAAAACGGATGGAGTACACAGCCAATATAGTTTTCTCATTATCCAGATAAATAGCGTATATGTTACAGGAATATATGTCATATTTTGGTATTCCCGGGTACTGTGAATAACCAGCACGCACCTTTGGATATGACGGAATTACATTGCGTGGCTATTTGATTAACGTGAAACTTGAGGTCGTAACTATGTGTGAGGATGGCGGAACACATTTTGGCTTCGCAAAGACAGCTTGAGACAGAATTTATGACAAATTAGACTGCCTAAATGTATCTTTTATCCATCCAATGTATGCGCAAAGGTTTGTTGTGGGTTGTATCCGAGATGCAGGTGAATTAATACACGTGTAAATTTTTACCAATATAGTTTTATTCACTGTAAAACTGTTAGACATACACACATAATCCGGGGAGTAACCAGTGAACTTTGACAATTTCGGTAATACGGTAAAATTATTATTTCTATGCAATACACGAAGATGCCAGATTATAGAATATAGGTAAATGAAGAATTGGCAAGGGTTACAGAGTAGAGGTAGAGATGATAGAAAATGGAAAATCGCGTGTGTAGGCTAGTTTTAGTCCGGTGGCGCATTCAAGGCCTACCGAAGACTATTATTCTTTATTCACAGTAAGACTGGTAAATACACACATAATCCGGGGTGCAGCCTGCCTCCAAAGGATAATGGATAGATTGGAGTAATTTTTAAAATTTCGGTAATACAGTCAAATTGTTATTCCTATGCAATGCATGAAGGGGTCAGACTACAGAATTGCGGTAGATGAAGAATTGGCAAAGGTTGCAGAGCAGAGGTAGAGATGTTTGAAAATGAAGAATCGAAATTACAGAGGTTATGCTGTGATTAACGCGCACAAGTGTAATTTTAGTCTAGTGGCGCTTCCAAGGCCTTCCGAAGAATATGTACATTGCACAGTGCCCAATAACGTGATATTTTGGATCATGTCGAATCGAACGTTTCCGGGAATCTGTTGGATATGTCTCATGAGTTTTTGGCCTACGACCCCTGCAGCACCAATGACTATCTGCGATGTTCGGTTCGTATATTATTATTGCAAGGACAGCAGTATTCGGCGCCGGGCATAGCAATATCGAAGGTTTCAGCCAACACGCTGGAGGAGTACATTATAGGTCAATTTTCTATATAGATCCATCCAACTATCGCCTGGACCAGATTCTATATAAGAGGGTTACCATACGTCCTCATTTTTGACTTTTTTCAAAGTGTCCTCGGAGGACTCTCAAATGTCGTCTTTTTGAGATTTTGTCCTCTTTTTTGATATTTATGTTAAATGTACGTGGAAATTGGACTGGGATATAGGAAATCAACGGCCAAGTAACGGTCCGACGGTTTTTTTCGGGACTTGACCCAGAAAAATGACCTTTTTTTAGTCAACCGACAACCAAGTCGGGAAAAATTTACCATTTTTCAGGATTTTACCCCAGAATTGTAAGTCTGACAATTTTGTAAAAGTGTCCTCTTTTCAGATTCACAAAATATGGTAACCCTAATATAATACTTCCCAAGCGTGTTGGCTGAAACCTTCGATATTGGTATGTCCGACGCCGAATACTGCTGTCCTAGCAATCTGTGCGCCGTGGTGCACATGCAACATTGCAACATATATGCACGATTCAAGTACAAACAATATCGACCGATTTCATTAGTCTACTTTGAAATGTTTTCGCGCATCGCGCGGCTAAAATATTGCGCACTAATTTTTCATGACATAAATGTCAGTGCGTAAGGTACGTCTTGCGTCCATCGTTGCCTAATCCGACTCACTCATATCGGACGATGACAAAAAGTCATAATCACTCAAGTGGCGTGCGCAATGGTTCGAAAAACCACACTCGGCTCTTAGGCCAAAAAGATTAGCCATCCTTGCATTAAACGGTTAGATATAGTTTATAAATATCGCAATATGTGGCCCTACCAAATTAGGGGATTTGGATATAGCTGGATTATAGATGGCCATAATGTTAGAATATCAATTGAAACGGAATTAATGAATGCAATTTTCTACAATGTAGTATTTAATACATTATTTACCATCAGTTACTGTCACTCCCAGCCCAGTGTCCATGTCATGTTTTCCCGCTGCTGTACAACAAGTAGAACATCGTACACGATCGAAGACCCGGCAAGCGAGCCAATCCCCAACCATCACGAAGGAGAAATACGATCGCTCCAACGATCATTGCTCGAAAGCCAGCGTAAACTACAGGTAGATGACCTAAGCATTTCGGTAGCCGTACGGCTAGAATGAAGAGAATATTTCGCTGGTTCTAGGAGAACTGTACAGAGCTCGCAGATCTTAAAAAAGAATTGGAAAACTTGAAGAGGGATTTACAAAAGACTCGACACGAAAATAGGAATCTGCGCGAGGTACTAGCTGTGATACATTTCTATAATATATTCAAGATGGTTTCATGGTACTATAGTGGTACACATGTTCTACGCCCACAATAGCTATACTGTACACTTCATAGCAGTGATTATGAAACCTTTTAGGAATTCCTTTAACGGTGACAGTAAAAAATGTCATCATTCTTCTTATCGTGAAATCAGAAAAACTGAAAAGAGCATCCATGGTGTTGGCAATAAGACCTACAACAGTTATAGCACGTAGATAACATTGGTACGGAATGGGTGTTCTGATGATGATGACTGCCAACCATAAAAATGCTGCATAACGATAAGTCCTTGTTGAAGATATTTTTGGTCTGTTTATAACAGTGGTCGGAAGTGCTTTTCGTCGAATAATCCATATTTAACCTATGTTTTCAATGTCACTACTGTGACGCCACAATTAAAGATTCGTGACGTCATGGCTAAAAACAACAACAATAATAAACATGTTTTAAACAAGGGTCATGTTTTAAATATGTTTGTTTTCAATTGATTTTTGTGATAAATGCAACCCTAGCCCTATGGTATACGGAAGTCTATAACTGTTTTGAGAACCTTAGCTGGACACTGCATGCAGTCGCGATGACTCGTATCTTTGGCTGAATGTGAATATGTGTTCAGTCGATTTAGGTTTGGTTCAGGGTTTGAGCTACATTTAAGCTACATTTAAGCTACATTCACTTGTATTTAGTAATGTAGTGGTTGACTTTAGTATAGTATATGGGTTGCCTTCAAATCGCCTGTTCATAGTCAAATACTACAACATTTGGAATAATTGAGCAGGCCAGCAGTGACTACTTGTGCGGTGAAAACAACTTGGATTTAATGCTTTCACAAGGTATATTCCGTGATGTGACCTTTAACCATAACTTCGAGCCTGGATACGCAATCAGGTGAATGGATATAGCTTTTCGAGATCCGATGTCAGCCAAAATCAAGAATCGATGATCGTATATGGATGAAACGCCGCACGGATGACGATTAAAATTGAATAACACTCCGAAGTTTCAGCACAATTTAAGCTTATTCAATAGTTAAAGAATGCATCGTTACTGTTAGCAGGCTTCGCAGCAACAGTTTACGTGTACCAGTGAATACAACTCAGGGATATATAGAGCGCTATATATCCATGATAAAACTATTTGTTATATATAGAGAGCAATATTATGAATATATAATGAATGTGCATGTTTATGTCTCGAGCAGCGTCTCCAGAACTATCAGCAATTCACAGCAAATACACAGGACGAACGTCCGCCAATTTCTGAACCAACCCGTGACAGAGATGCCTCGCATTTTCTTGTAAGTAGCAGGGCTCAAGAAGATTTTGAGCAATTGTATAAGGTAAGTCATGCCGGTAATGAAATCTAGCGCGATAATTTAGTATACCACCACTGTAATAATATATAGATGGGTTGTTGAAAGGGCCTTTACAAGGTTCAATAGTGTGCAATTGACAGGCAATGTATGATTCTTTTCTTGTTTATATATAACCTACCCGGGGAACTAGTTCCGTAATAGTCATTTCGCTTTTCGGACAGACTGAACTTGTAAAATGTAGTTTTATGTCTTGAGTTCTGATACGGATAGCATGTAGCGTTGCATTTACAACATGAGGTGTTTCAAAACACTTTTTAAAACAAATTCCATATCAAATCTGTCTTTATTTCGAAAAGTTGTATGATTATACATAGTTGTGTATTGTTGTTGTTCTTGTTGCTGTTTTTTGTTTTGTCTATTAAAAGAATATAAATGGTGCTTATCGCCTGACGGCCTTTTGCGCCACTGTTAAAGCTATTGTAAACGAAAAGGGGAGGTCGAATGAAATAATGACGGATATCAGAATGGAGTGAAAACGATTGATAACAGAGTAGCATAAAACAATGAAGCTACAAAGAACGGTTACACGATAAAATCAAATTCAACTGCATACAAGGATCAATAACTAAATCAACAATACAAAAATTCACTTTCAATTGAGCACATTAATCGATGAAATGTCCGATGAAATGTCTGATGAAAATCATGTCTTGGACAACTAATCATAAAATGTTCCACGGTCCCTATAGTAAATACCCTCGTGTAGTGTGAGCCTTTGGAGGACTTACAATAGATATAGTCGATGTAGACGATATGGAATGGTTGGAACCTTCGAAATCGTCGTCGGTTGAACAATTATGGCAAATATTATTATCATTATTATTATTATTACACACAACAACAGTGGCGCTTATCGCCTGTGTAGGCCTTGTGCGCCACGACAATACATTTAGTACAGTTCAGTGTCTTTGCTTTCGGACTTTGGACTTTTTCATGCTCGCGCACTTTCATTCATTCATTCTTGCTTTCCTTGCGTTCACTTCGGGTCTCTGCCGCCGACTTCAAAGCTCGGCTCACTCTACCTCTGTGCTTTTATCAACGCGCTGCGTGAGCAGCGGGATCGGCGATGAAGCAATTAATTATATGTTACTGAGGCGGAATGGAATGGATGTTCTGATCATGATGACTGCCGACCGTCAAATCGCTGCATGACGATATGGTCCTGGTCAAAGATGTTCTGCGGTCCGTTTAAAACCTGGGTCAAAGAAGCAGTTTTGATCCTGTCAATGGTAATTTTTAAGGACCCATATAACAATGTTAAATTTCTGAGACGCCCCAGTTGATGATTCGTGACGGCTTATGGCTAAAAAAGACCATAAAACACGTTTTTCAAACAAGGCCATGTTTTACACTTGATTGTTTTAAATTGACTTGTGTTATAAATGCAACCCCTTTAGCATGAAATGAGCCCGTCCGTGACTTTTTGCCTTTTAGAAAAGCATCCGATTGTCATAAATGAATCTGTATATCGGAAGGTGTGGGTTTTTTTGCAATCCAACGCCATGAAATTCAAATTAAGCAGAATATCATAATCATATCCCCAGCAGATGAGTGTTCCCAGCAGTTCGAGTGTGCGCCGTGTGCGTTGCTTAATATATTTCTAGTTCCACTGTGATAACTTTATACCTTTATAATAATCTGTCCCAGATCCTTCGTGAGAATGAATATCTTCAGCACATTCCGAATGACGAGCTACGAGCTGTTATACCGTACTTCAGCCTGCAATCGTACGAGCGTGGCGCTGTAATATTTGTTCAAGGTGAAGCTGGAGATGGATTGTACATCCTAGCAAGCGGGACTTGCGTTGCGGAAAAGGTGAGGAGCGATAGGCTACGACCTACGTATAAGCCCGACTAATCCGACAGCCTTAATATACGCAATTTCGTTGTCTGGGTGTAGGCTACTTTACGCATCTTGCGCAACGACGCAATTCTGTCTTAAATTGTTTACAATGGATTTACGGACTATTTACGATGAGAGATGTATAGGACTAATGAGGATCGGCTTTGTAGAACACAGGTGTATGACGTTGCGCTTTTTCACAAATATTTTAATCTACGGAACACATACTGTTTCGTAATCGCAATTTGTCCTTGGAGGTATTAATGATGACCACGTACAAAATATATCGATTCTCCATAACGGTAAGGCTAAAAATCTTTCCAATAAACCACCAACAATTGCGTGAACTGAGCGACGCCATCGCAAATCAACCAACTATGTTATTTTACGAAGCGAGTTTCGAATCAGTTTAAGGTAGGCCTACCATATTTTCAGAGCCCAAAAAGAGGACACTTTTATTTGGATGCAAGTTTTGTAGATTCAAGCAAAAAAGTTACAATAACAAACATAAAAACAATTAATTAAGACTAGAGTAGTTTGAACGGAGTTGACCGTTTTCTAGTCATCTAATACCCTAATACGTCTGGCCTAAAAGTCTCGAAAGTGTGCATTTATCTGCCTTGTGTCATGGGCTCTCAGCCCCGGTTGTGCGCACATTTACTCTTTTGTTTGCTTGTTTGATATTCATGTTGTTTCGAATACATTGTTCATTTTACACTAGGCCGATATTCTTTATTTTTGATTCCGTATTTACCGACTTGTAGCACGGCCCACTTCTAGGCTTTTATAAGTCACCGCGTACGCGTAATACGTGGCGAGGAGGAGCCTACATAAACCTCAGACAGTTAGGTAGGAATCTACAACCCATCGGTGTTGTAGCTGTGGCTTATACCACTATACGCTATCTTGCCACTGCACATTTTTTTGGTGGTATTCACGGTGTTTGTCAACTACTATGGTCATTTACACCAGGCCGATATTCTTAATTTTTTCCGTTACTGCCGACTTACAGCACGGCCCACTTCTAGGCTTTTTGTAAGACGGTTGTAAGGTTGTAAGGTCCACGGCTGCAACACTAGTGGGTTGCGGGTTCGAGTCCGACCGAGCTCGACTCCAGAATTCCTACCTAAATATTGGAGATTTATCTAGGCTCCTCCTCGCCATCTCATCCGTGTGAGCGGTGTCTTATAAAAAGCTTTAATGGATCGTGCTACAAGTCCGTAGCTACGGGAAAATAATGAAGAAAATTGGCCTAGTGTAAATGACCATAGTAGTCGACAAAGACTAAGAATACCCCAAACGAACTAACAAGTATTCTATCCCCAGTTTGCCTAAAAAGCTGAAAACGGTTAGGAAGTAGAATTCGTTTAACATCATAACCGGGTGAGTAAGCGGAGCAAGTAGACAAAACCTACTATACAGTTAGGGTTGCATTTAAAACAAACGGTGTTTTAAAACACTTTGTTTAAGACATGTTTTGAACAGTGTTTTAAACAAAAGCCTTTAAAAAATGTTGTTGTTTTAAGTTGTAAAATTATGCCATAATTGTGTAACTACTTTTCAAAAACATGTTGTATGAGCCTATACGGACAAATGCCACCCGACATAGCCGACGTATATCGATATGAGATGGTTGAACCCTCAAAATAGTATGTTCAATATTAATAGTACAGATATTTCGTCAAAGGAGCTATATTTACCCTATATTTTCAATTGTTAATGTCAATCCACTATGACGTCACAATTGAATATTCGGGATGTCATGACTTAAAAAAATAATGAAAAACATGTTTTAAATCAGGGCCCTTTTAAACATGTTTGTTTTGAATTTATTTTTGTTTTCAATGCAACACTAACTACAGTACTTGGAAAATTTCGGGGATACTTTGTCACTCACAACCTCTGATCACTTGTAAGCTTTATATATAGAAATAAGTGTGGAACTTGCCGTTAGCACCTATTGAGTACTGCATGAAGCATGATTTACATGGCGTTTTACGCGGGTCAAATAATTGTATTTAGTTTCAAAATAACTCAAAACATAAGAGTGATGATATAAAATGAGCGGTAACGACTTTCACAGGGATGGATGAATGATCATTTCATTGAGGTATAGACCAGCGGCGTTTGTTAAAACTGGACTTGTTGCTAATCTCACATTTTTCAACGTGTTAGTCAGTTGTCTGTAGCAGCAGAGACGGCGGACGAGGTGGTACGGTACGTGCATTTTGGGCCCAAACTTTATTGGTTTAAGACTCATTTGAAAACGATTAAAGCAATAATAAACGAATAGTATAAAAGTTATATTTTTGATTGGCCGACAGGTCATTCGACCCGTTTCAAGCCCAAAATATTTTCCAAAGTCGAGCCAGAACCCTAACCGTGCGACCAGACTTCCATCACTATACCCTGTGGAACCCATTTGCAAAGAAGCAGTCGTGGCTGTATCTATACTTTCCAAGGTGATGTATCACAGTTTTATGACTTATTCTGACAAAAAGCCACATTGAAAATGCAGATTTGTGGTCCACCTTGCCGCAAACTCCCTATCCCCATCTCACAATAGTAGCCTACACATAGGCCTATATTATATTCTTATTACAGCAAGGAGCAGTCGAATCAACAATTTCGCAAGGTCAGGTTATCGGTGAAGTGGGAATTTTCTACGAATCCAACAGGGCCGTTACCTTATTGGCGATCACGCCGGTAACAACGTGGTTTCTGCGGCGTTCAGCATATCACTATGGAAAGGGAATACTGAAAAAAAGAAGAATCAGTGAATTGAAAAAGGTGAATCAATTGTGTTAGATTTGGGGCATGGCGACAATTTTCATCCGACAGGAAATGTTTGCGTCATGGCGGCATAGTTGATGTCATAAGGCAAATATGCGGAAATTATCGAAGTAATTTCACTTTGTAAGAGAAGTTACATAAGGATATCCTTTACTTGTGTTTAATTTGATTATTTTCCGGAACAGCCATAACATGTAACTCTGAGATCATGATATGCCCTGACACTGATGGTAGACGGAAGCTACGGACACGAATCACTGCGATTGTATCAACATCTCTCTCCTTTTGTCCAATAGTAATGACGACAGGTCTGGCGGCCCGGGTTTCACATTTACTATACTTGGTAACGGTCGAAAACTGAAAGCAAAACAAACAGTTGATTTGATTGAGAGAACGTAAATTTTGATCTGGTCCGATACGCTGAAACCTAACCATCAATATGGCCGTCAATCCTAAGTTTGCCATGATTTCAATTATATCATAACAGCTAGTTGCGTGTACGGCACTGGCTTCATTACGTCCTGCAACACTTGAAAAAGTCGCGGACGCAGCAACAGAAGAGGAGTTTGTAAAGGGAACGTATATTATCCGACGAGGCGACGTCGGACGGACGTTTCACATCATCAAGTATGGAACAGTTGATATAACTGGATTCGACGGAAGCGTGCCGTCAGAATCTGACGAATTATTACTGGAATGCATGTCGAAAGGAAAATACTTTGGAGAGAAAGCGTTGCAAGTCAACGGGGCGAAACAAACATTCAATGCAGTGGCTGCGTCCGACAAAGTGATTTGTCTTGCTTTGGAGAAAAGAGATTTCGATCGCCTCATCGGAAGAATACCGGTTGAATCCAATTTCGATGAACTTGCTGAACAATCGTCACCTGTTTTACCTCTTGATCCGTTCATGAACCTCAAATTAAGTGAGCTACGCAAAGAAATGTATCTGGGATCAGGAACGTTTGGTGAAGTTTACCTGATAACGTCTCGTCGATTGGGCAAGATGTTTGCTCTGAAGCAAATGAGAAAGGTAATATTACAAGGCCCCCTTTTACGTCAAATCCATTGTGCCGAGGCTTAAGCATGATGAACCGCTATCATGTTATGAATATAGTCGATTCAACGGTGGAGACCAAAAAATCGATTTGTCACTATCTTACTGAATTATCCAAATATTTGGACTTTCTTGGAACCATAGGTGGATCAGATAGATTCTGCCAAAATCGAACTAAAAGTCTAATCTCCAGTTTTTTAATCCCATCATCGGTACCAGAATTAGAGGCTGGATCAGTACATGCTTTACATGAAAATCGCATACTGTCCGTTTCGGACTGGCAGTTGCAATGTCCCTTTCACATTCAAGAAATCACCCATGATGAGCAGAAATATACCTGGCTTAGACACATCTCTGCCGAAATTACGAGCAGAAACTTCGTAGGTAGGGGAGATGTGGTAGCCCCGATGGATCATAAATTGCAAACTGTTATCTGGCCCTCAAATCTTCAGCTGAGAATAGCAGATCTTTTGCTGGCTCAACACTTTGATCCAAGTTCTATCTATCGTGGACAATCTGGACATTTACATGAATATCCGCCTTTTCACAAAATATTTATGAACGTTCAAAATTTGTTGCTCGAACGTATCATCAGTCCCCACCCGGTGGGTCCAAAGGCATACGACCATGTGACATGAGACATACGCTCAAAAACTTAAATTTTTCATCTTGTTTTGTTGTGTACTATAATCTAAGATACAGCAAGGCAACGAAGAACGTTTCGTCGCTAACGTCAAGAATAAAATAGATTATATAAACTCAAATGTTGGCGTAAAATCACATTTCGATTTACGCACAAACTTACAAAATTAATGGCACTTACATATTACCCGTAAATCGACATTTTGACTTTCAAATACCTCGTTATAGCGATAAAACACCACAGGTAACCAGGGCTGTGGAGTCGGTAAATTTTACCACCGACTCCGGCTCCGACTCCGACTCCACACATTTTCAATATACCGACTCCGACTCCTGAGTCTTTAAACGTACCGACTCCGACTCCGACTCCGACTCCTGGGTCTTTAAACGTACCGACTCCGACTCCGACTCCCGACTCCGACTCCAGCATTATTACCAATTTACTTCGAAAATTATATGCCACATTGTCGGTTGAATGACTATCATACCACCATTAAACATATGCAAACATATGATTAACTGTGGCATGCTAAATTGTTTCATTGTGGCACAGCTCGAATTATCCACTATGCAATTAACATGAAATAAAGATTTGCTAAATGTATGAATCATTCAAATATGGCAGATATCCAATCCTGTATAATAAAAATGTAGATAAAAAATTCAAGTGTAGCTCTTGTGTATGACTCAGCGACTAATAAAGGAAATTGAACTTACTAATTTTGTCATTGCACACTATCTTGATTACAAGCACAAATACTTCTACTACTAATAATAGACATTGGTCATAAATGGAATTTAGTTAAGTAGTCAAAGACCATAGCATATGTCTAGTCTACATGTACTTAATCAAGTATTCAAGGATTGGAACTTGCAGTCATTCTTAATCATTTGTTCGACCCAAACAACTAAGCTACACCACAAATATTTTTAATTTTGTCAAGTGGGAAGCATCGTGCTTGGTCATATTTACATCATTTTTACAATTTTACAAAACCAGCCGATACATTTTCTCTGTCACAGTATCATGGTATAATTCCAAAAATTGCATCAATTTTGACTGCATCGCGAAAACGCATCTTGCGATTTTCTTCCCCTCTGCAACTGAGTTGTAATTTGCAAGTAATGGCTAATTTTATCTATATCAGGGGTGAGCAACTTTTTCGGCGAAAGGGACACCTGAGATTTACGAACCATTGCGCGGGCAACTGGAATGTTGATAACCTTTTTGTAATCGTCGATAGGAGCGAACCGAATTAGGTAACATAGCAAACAATACTTATATTAATACGCTCTAAAATTGATAACAATATGTCATGCAACTGTGCAGTGCGCAATCAGGCCCTGGTCGCGCGAGGCGCGAATTTTTTTTTCAAGATAACGACTGAATTATGCTATAGCTATATCAATAAATATGTCGCTAACATACATTGGGGGTCGCATCTGTATACCACTAGGCTCATTTGGCAAGGACAGGATTATTCGACGTTTAGACATAGCAAAATCGACTGTATCAGTGAACATGCCTCTATCATTTTGTGCAAATGTTTTGTCGACGATCTCGCTGCGAGTGCACAAGCGAAGCCGTATCTGCTAATTGCGAATATAGTTAGACTCAATTCTGTGAATAATATGTATTTATAATTTTCAGAAGGGGGCTCAAATACTGAATGCAAGAAATCTAGTGACAATGAATCATGCGAAGTACCGAGAAAAATTTCAAGTCAAAATAATCTGCTATGAAATATTCTACTTCATGGTCATATACGAAGATCTGGGATAAATGTGGCTGACCCCTGGATACGTCAATGCGTCAGAACTGTTGTTTTAGTCAGCATCAAATTTCGCGGTCATGCTAATCAAATTTTGGTTGGCCTTGCAATTGTACCTGATGTCATAAATAATTTCGAGAATTACCTCGCAGGCCACACCTAACCTTCTCGTGTGCCAAATTTGGCCTGCATGCCACGGGATGGCCGCACCTGATCTGTATGGTTAATAATAACAGTGATTGGTGGTACATAAAAATTCTATTGAAAATTCTTTGAATGCAAATGTTTTCATGATAGAGAAGTTGGAGTCGGAGTCGGAGTCGAAGTCATAGTCATTCTCACAAACTCCGACTCCGACTCCAGTCAGTATTTTTCCACCGACTCCGACTCCAACTCCGACTCCAGCTATTATAGTTTTCACGACTCCGACTCCGACTCCGACTCCATCAAGCGAAATTACCCCGACTCCGACTCCGACTCCACCGACTCCGACTCCACAGCCCTGCAGGTAACTATGATTTGCAGCCTCTATATATGTAGGCGTGTTTCTAATGTTAAGTGATTAGTTGGTCCAGCTATTATGCTTGATTTGGCTGTGGTACCATAGGCTCTCCACCCGATAAAGTATAAATATTGTAATTAGTCCAGTCGATGATGGTATTGGATTACAAATATTTTGCATTATATACCCTGATACAAGCCCTGCACTTCACATTAAAAATTATGGCTGATTTTTTATTGTGAAATGTTATACGTTGATCCAAATTTATTTCATACCCCCAAAACATAAATCATCTGTCACAGACCCCGTAACTCAGGCAGGTCGAAGTTTTTAGCATGTGAGGAAAGATTCTGCGAGCATGCAATTTTAGACAAATTCGCGTCCTGTAATCATGGGATTATCACAGAAAAATTTTCAAGTATTTTCGGTCCCAATGTTTCATCGGTACCACATCTCCCCTACTAATATTAATAATGATATATCTATTGATATTGCTTGTTATGGTGGTGGATGATTTTCCGTGCTAATACTGCCAGAGCAGTAAAATGTTCGCAGTAGGGTTGTATTTAAAACAAAAGTCAATATAAAATGAACATATTTAAAACATGACCCTTGTTTAAAACGTGGTTTTTATTGTTTGTTTTTAGCCATGACGTTACGAGTCGTTAATGGTGACGTAAAATTGGATTGGCATTGTCAATTGAGAATATATAGGGTAAATATGGCTTCTGTAACGAAAAAGGTATCTGACCCCTGCCATAAACGGACCAAAAATATCTTTAACCAGGACTACATCGTAACGCGGCGTTTTTACGGTCATCATCAGAAAACCCATCCCGTACCAATGATATGTATCTACGTGCTAAAATTGTTGAAACGACGACGATTTCGCGGGTTCCAACCACTCCATATCCTATCCGTCGACCATTTGTTTAAAATGCAACCCATGACATGAACGTATGTGTATAAATATTAGGGATGGTGTGAACGCGAGGTTCACGTTCGCGTTCTGTGTGTGAACCTCAGAAATTTAGAGGTTCACGTTCACAAACGAACCTTGGTAGGTTCTGCACTGTGAACCTTTTTCATATATTGCAATTTTCCACGTTATTGGTTAAAATTCATTGCATTTCAACTGCGGGCCACTCTATACATGGCACTGACAGCATAAAAAATCAACACTAAACGAGCATGCAACATTGACAATCTCAAAAATTTTAGTTGATTTGTTACAAACGTTTGCTCGAAACATCTAGTTTTCCGTTTTTAAATATTTACTGACTCTCTGCTGTGAGCTTGACCCGCAATCACACAATATCCAGAGCGAAACACGCTACATGTATGTATAGTCAGCGAATGATGCTTATTCAACCAATCAATGAAATTCATATCAGAATACATCGTTGTCAAATGTAAAAAATCTAGCAGGCGTATACGGATACCATCTTGATTTGATATGTGTATTGTATCACATAAAAAAAATCGGTGTGATTGGGGTGTTGGACACTCCTGTTTAACTTGTTAATGGGATGATATAGGTATAGCAAGTATAGAAACCCTTTTTACATTCTATTCAATATCAATGTAGCAGTACTAAGACGCCGAATACATATTACGGTCTGATCTATAGACCGTTTACGGCGTAAGCTTATATTCTTGAAGTCTTCGTCGAAATTGTTGGCAAAGCGAAGGAAGACATTGATTTTATGGGATAATTATATCATTTGATTGCTCCAGTTGATGTATTTGGCGACCTTTAAAAAGTCAGTATGTACTTCAGCATTGTGGCATAATGAGGCCCAAGTCGTCACTGAATATCTTATTGTACATTAATATATCACTTCACTGAAATATAGGGTTGGAATTACAAATATGACGTCACGTGACGTCATGAGGTTCACGTTCGTGTTCACACAGAACCTTTCAAAAAGGTTCGCGTTCACACGAACCTGAACCTTTCAGAGGTTCACACCATCCCTAATAAATATGTATATTACTTAATAACTGTGTTGGACAGCGAATTTACTTGAGGCAAAATGACCGACTGCTGCTGCACTTTCAAAGCGCAATGGTCGATTCGCTATACCTGCCAACAGTACCGACATACATTAGGATCGAATGTAACCCTTTAAAACAATTCAAAAGGGTTGCTGACACTTTTACTTTTGGCGCGCAGTCTTCCATGCTTAACTTTGAGTGTGATGGCTGCAGTATGGTGAAAGGAGTGACACGACTATAACAATCTCGGAATCAGTCCTTCACTGTTAGAATGATGAAAGTGTACAAAAAGAAAGTGAATCATTTTCGAAAGCCAAAATATATGTTGCAGTTTAGTAACTTGCCTCTAGGATCCGAAACCCGTGTTTAAAATTTTGGTCTCTAGTTGGAATGACTAACTATAACCCCGGATCACAGTGTGCAAGAGACACTGGGTAGGCCTAAATCATTACAATGCAATAATCACTAAAACCAATTGTTCATTCAGGACGTCATCGTTGAACGCAATGAACAAAGGCACATTATCAGAGAGAAAGAGATACTGCAACAATGCCGGAGCGACTTCATAGTGTCTCTATTTCGAACATTCCGTGACCAAAAGTCAGATCTCTCAATCATACGTGACAATCACCGATCTTACACACTTCAAACTATCATTTCTAGATTCGTGTATTTGTTGCTAGAAGTTTGCTTGGGACGGAGTCTGTGGTCGTTGCTCAAATATGAGCAAAATTTCAGCGACGGACGCGCTAAATTCTACGTCGGATGTCTCGTGGAAGCGTTGGATTATTTGCATATGAAAGAAATTGTTCATCGTGACATCAAGGTATTTTCAAAACGCCATGCAGCGAATTTCTAGTAATGTATAAGCAAAAAAGCGGTACTGAATATCTATACCCGACATATCTTTGAGTTTGGTGTATCTGCCGAAAATACATTGGCCAAGACCTTACCGGCGATGAATATCTATTGTCTGGACAGCAGTTGGGAATGCTAACTGTACCTTTTGCATGCCATAATGGTTGACCTTTCACCCGTATCGCGTGACAATGGCTGACAATTTCATGGCATGAGTTACGTATATAATTTAACTTATCCAGCCCTAACAGTTTGCATCATTGCGTTTTTGTAGCTAGAGAACTTACTACTGGATGAACGCGGATACCTAAAATTGACTGATTTTGGATTCGCCACCATCATAAAGGCCGGGGAAAAGACTTGGACGTTTTGCGGTACTCCCCAATATATAGCACCTGAAATAAGTCGGCAAGAGGTTGGTTTACCACAAACAATCCTTAATGAAGTGTACCACATGTAGGAATCGATATTTTGCAGGGGCATGACGTGGCGGTTGATTTTTGGTCTCTTGGCGTTCTTATATTCGAATTATTGAATGGAAACTGTCCATTCGATGCCCACTCCGACGATGTTATATATCAGTTAACATATGCCGGAATTGACGCTGTTCCCTTTCCAGTGAGTGCGTAATATCCTAAAGAACGGGTATATAGTAAGAAAATTCCTCTAACTAATCCGCTTGGCAGATTTTGTCATGAATTTGGTTGTTTCGGCATCCTATACTATCTGTTCATGGCATCGCGTTGTGTCTTGTGTAGCGTATTGTACTAGTAGTAGAACCGCTGATTATTATGAGTATAATTACTTCTGATCCACCTTAGTAATACTTAAATATACTGTTCCGGATGCCTACACGAATATCCTACACCAGTGGTTCTTAACCTTGCCCCCAGCGCCCCCCAGGGGGCGCTGGCGGTTTTGAAGGGGGCGGCATGGGGCGATATGGGGGGCGCCAGGCTCAGAGGGGCGGTATGGGGAGCGCTGGAGAAAAATGGCTTCGCAGTAGATGATGTGGTGATAGGACATATCCTTAATGAGTATTCAGAGCAAATTAACACCGAAAACTCCGTTACATGTAGCCTTCAAAATACATATAGGTTTAATTGTCCATGGGCGCCTAAATGACTGACACCGAATGTTCCTGTCTTGGCAATCTGAACCCCAGAAGACGAATTCCATCTGGCAGGGACAAATTATATGTCAGTGTAGAAATACCTATCTGAAATCGTGTGCGTCTTTTAGTTTAGTACGATTGGGCGACAGGGATATTCCTGTTGGGCGATATCCCCGTTGAGCGATTCTATATTTTTTGATATTGCAGACAGGGGGTCACGAAATAACATCGAATATGTTTAATTATTAGTAACGGGCCCTACAGTTTCCAAGAAACCTCACAATGTTCGCTTTAAGTTTTGATGAGTCTGCGCACACTCAACAACTCACTGCGCTGACCCCTGGACAACAGTGCGTATCGACTAAAAAAGGTAATAACTTCGGATTTGTTGTGCGTCAAGTAGATTTTCTGTGCGAAGAGACCGTGTCAGCACTGCGCACGTGCGCAGCTTAGAGGGAACATTGCACCTCACTCAGCCCTACCGGTAAATGTGTTTACATGAGCAGGGAGAGGATAAAAATTAATCTCAATTTACATGCAATTCCCGATGATATTGACCAATTCACTCATTAATTAGTGAAATTTTTCACGCTGCGCGCGACTAGGCGAGAATAGCTGCCTCAGTAAATGGACACCCAATGTAGATACCTAACAGGCTTTCAGCAAATAGAGAACAGCCTAATGGGGGTCTGGGAGTGAAGTCCCCCGGAAGCTTGGTCTATCACCCGATGGGGGCCCAGAACCAACGTTTTTTGTTTGGGGGGGGGGGTGACGAAGTGCTCTTACGGCCCTGGTAACGAGTAATTGTACCTGCGGGCACGCCCGAATATGTTTAATTATTAATTACGTGCCCTTTATCTTCTAATACAACAGCTCACTCAGTTTATCGCGACTTATATATGTAATTACCACCTATTCATTCATGCATTATAGAAAATTTTGGTACAGGGCGACCAGGCCACACAAACTTTGCTGACCATCGAAATCACGAAAGGAGGTTCGTGGGGACGAAGCCCTCAGAAGTTCGGTTTATCACGCTATGGGTCCGCAAGGCAATCGTTTTTAGGGGGTTGACGAAGTGCTGTTACGGCCCTCCCTCTTACTCATTGTCTTTATTACATTCCTTACATTATGAAGTTGGGGGGGCGCTGGAGCACGATAATTTTTGAAAGGGGGCGCTGGAGGAAAAAAGGTTAAGAACCACTGTCCTACACGAAGCTCTGTTCTGTCATACATTATATTCTCTTAGAAAAGCATGAATACATCGGCGATCAAACTTGTAAAATTTCTATGCGAACAAAATTCCAATACGAGATTGGGGCATTTCAAAAATGGCGTAGCAGACGTCAGGAATCATCAATGGTTCAAAGTAAGTTCGGCTGTTCTGTTGTTGTTATTTTGAATGAATGGCGTTTCGATGTTTAAGTTCATTTTACTTTTATAGTCCTAACAAAGACTAGACGAATCCAGTATACTGTATAAATACACGCAACCACAGCCTGCTGTAGCTATATTTGTCACATTTCACCGACAGGATTGAGGAAGCCAAGGCTCATGAAATGACCTTATGCCCTTGTCGGAAACATATTTTAGAGTACAATATGTCTCATTACGCGAGGTTTAATCACGTTGAATATACTTTCAGGATTTCGATTGGAGTGACCTTCGAAATGGGAATATCCAGCCCGAATACGTTCCCAACCTGAAGCTGGATCGCCGCGACCATTCAGGATCATCGGGCGCCTGGTCGCAAAACAAATCGGCTAAAATCGAGTTATCAGGATGGGATGAGAACTTCTAATCCGCAAACGCGAAATGCAAGGGTGGTGTCTGTTTTGACTAGTGACTATGATCTATACCAGGGGTTTTCAAACCCCCAGGGGTACGCGAGCAACTGCATTTTCTGGCACTGTGACAATTTTCTGCAATAGCGATATTAAATCTGGAAGCGAACCAACAATAAATGCTAATTTCGCGAAATGCATTTTCAACATAAATAACTCCGGCCATTAGGTTGATAATGTAAGTAATTTCTAACAATACCACGCGTACCAAAATTGGACACTCCAGGCAATAAGTAGGGCCGCTTAGAACATCGCTTAGTCGCACTTTTGCAATCGCAATATCTCGGAGGTATCCTAACTCGCAGCATTTACTCCATCAGAATCTAAATTGGATTGTGATACGCGACGCCACGGCTACATTTTGTTTATTAGGTTCTTATGGTATGTTAAATTCCACAATGGAAAGCACATAGCGGTAAGAAGGCGTAACACTCGAATTTCATAAGCTCAATAATTTCGAATTTCAATTTCGCTTCGCTTCATCGGAAGGTGCACCCCATTATGTTGTTCTTTATGTTCGAGATGATGTTTTCTAGTTGGGGGTCTTGCGGGATCGGTTTCCTCATCGTTATTCTCCGCTTGAACGAATTCAGCAGCCACTGGCGATCTATCTTGCGCGTCTCTTGTAGCTTCTTGTTTCTTCCAGTCCATATCGCCTGTTTGAACATAGAGATTAGGATCATTAGAGTTCGCTCATGGTCTTCCATGATTGGTCGTTTTGGTGCCATATGAAGTATGGTCTGCATGTTCGCTCTTTGTTCGGTATTTGCCGTGACTTGTTCCCACGCTCCTAAAATGAGGTTTAGAACTGGTGTAATTTTATCACACTGGGTAAAAATATGGACATGAGATTCAGTTCGGATTTCGCAGAGTGCACACTTATCAGTTGGTTCGACCAGGCGTGCGTTCAACTTATCCATGGTTGGAAGTATTTGATGCGCCGCGTGCCAGTTGAAGTCTCTTTGATTTCGCGTGAGGTATTTTGCCCGTACGTTCTTCCATCTCGGATCTTCCATGTCCATGATTTCCCTTTTGTGTCGCCTTACGATTGTCGCCCGGTATATGTCCTTCGACATTCCTTTTTCGTAGTCTGCGTCTAGGATTCCCAGTTCCCTCATTGTTTCGTTCACTTCCACCCAGTGTGGTTGCGGCTGAAATGCATGAGGTCTGTTATTAGATAATTTGTTCTTTCTGTACCTGTTAAGGATGATTGCCAGCTGGTGCTCCATTCGTCCGTCCCATTCTGTCTCCGTGTTTTTGCCCGAGTTTTTTAAATACTGGATTGCAGGCTTGATGAAGATGAGATCCGTAATTCTTGGTATATCGGTCAAGCCAAGTCCTCCGATTTCCTCCTTTTGAATTATTTTGTTGTAATCCGCCCTCTTCTCCGTTCCGAACAGGAATGACATAATGACTCCTCTTAGTTTGGCCTTCAGATCCTTCGGCATTCTCGAGGTGGTGGCGTGATATGCGAACAAAGGAAGGATATTGGTCCTTATTAGTTCTATCTTTTCATACCTTTGAAATTTCATCTTTTTCATTTCTTGGATGCGTCGATTTGTTTTGCCAATTGCCGCTTCCCATTGCTGTTCTGTTGCTTGCAATTTGTTACCTATTGTTTTTCCTAATATGCTAACCTCATCGGCCCATTGGATCGCCGTTGCTGTATTGTACTGGCCTTCTGCTCCAAATTGTATTCCTTTTGTTTTTTTTTTCAATTAATTTGTAGTCCGCTTGCCTTTCCGAATTGGGTGACGATGCGCACGGCCTTTTCGCAATCTTGTACTTTCGCCAGCGTTATTGTCACATCATCGGCGTACGCCGGGGTGGTGATTCTGTTCTTGAGTCCGGTCAGTTTGTACCCGGCTAGGTTCTGGTTGAGGCTCTGTAACAAAGATTCGGTGGCAATGGTGAACAAATACATGGAAATAGGGTCGCCTTGTTTAATTCCCGTCTGAATTTCTATTTCGTTACCAATTCTCCCCCCAACTGAGACTCGCGATGTGCTCTTTTCGTATACTTGCCGGTAGAATTCATGAAAGGTTGGCCCGAAGCCTGCCGCTTTTAGTGCTTCCTGTAGGTAGTTGTGATCTACAGTGTCGTAAGCCTTTTTGAAATCGATAGATATTATTGCGCCTTGTTCTTTGGATCTCATTTCTGATGCTGTTTCCCTGACCAAGAGGTTCAGCTGCCCGATGGTGTTGGGCGGGTTTACGAATTGGTGCCGATGCGTGATGTTCGGCAGCGCCGCCTTTACTCTGTTGGAAAGAATTTTGCTTAGTATTTTATAGTCACAGTTCAAAAGTGTTATTGGTCTGTAATTTTCTATATTTTTTGCATCACCCTTCTTGTAGATGACCTTAAGAATTCCTCTTGCGAGGCCGCTCGATACTTCCTGCGTAGTGTAAATTTCATTGAACACTTCGGTCAAATCTTCGGCTATCGTGTCCCTGTTCTCAATGTAAAATTCCGCGCTGATCCCATCCTCCCCCGGGGTTCGATTCCTGTTTTGTTGTGCGATGGCTAAGCGGACCTCGTCTTCGGTGATGGGAGCGTCTATTTTCTCCTGCTGTTGCATCGTTAGCTGTTTTTCCTGGTACCCGAGAAAACTACTTGCAGTTTGTTGGTTTGTTTGTTTCTCACCGTATAGTTCCGTGTAGTATTTTTCGATGATTGTTCTTATTTGTTCATCATCCGAGGTTGTTGTTCCATTTGCGTCTTTTAGTTCTTCGATGTTCACCGCCTCCTTCCTCTTCCTTATTGTCTGACAAAGGAAGTATGGATTGTTGTCCAGGATCGTTTCTCGCTTGGCTTTTGCTTCTGCCTGAAGCTTGGATAGCTCTCCCGCTTTCCTCTTCCATATTTTCTTCTTTATTTTTCTGTATTCTACTTCAGAGATGTTATTTCGTAGAACATTTTGTCTTACCTCTTCGAGCTCTTTCTCCTCCTTCAATCTGATGTCCCGCTTTTCTTTTAGGGTTTCCCCAGCGTGTTTCACCGCGAGGTGCTTTAGTTTCCTCTTGACGGCTTCCCACCATTCGATTTTGGTTTCGTATATGGCTGGATGCAGCGTCTTCCATCTTCGCCATTTTACTTGGAAGTCATTTTGGAACGCCTCCTTTTCGTATATGTGTGTGTTATTCTTCCACGAATTAGGCCTCGGACTCTTCCCTTTTACGCGCAAGGTCGCAGTCACCGCATCGTGGTCTGTAAGGGTACAGGTTATATGTTTGCAATTTAGAGGTATTATACCTTTCGAGGTGTAGATCCTGTCCAATCTGGACTTTCCTTTGGGGTAGAAATATGTGTAGTCTTTTTTTTCATTTGTTTCACGAAATGCGTCGGTCACTCCTATGGTCCTCATTACTGAGCGATTGTATCTGGCGTCTTCTCCAAGTCTTGTTATGTTGGGCGGTTCGCGGTCGAGTTCGCAGCTGTCAACCCCGTTAAAGTCTCCCGCTACCACGTGTCGTTCTTTCCGGCTTATTCTTGTTGCCAGTTGACGCAAGAGTGCTCTTCTTTTCCTTCTGTTAGTGTGACCGTATACGTTAGTGATAGTGAGATTGATTTTACCTGACTTGATTCGGATTTGTAGTATTCTTCCTTCCGTATCCATCGTCTGGTCCAGTATTCTGTATGATTTCCTTCTGTGCGTTAGTAGAACTGCTGTTTCTGCCGTTTTCCCGTTTCCGGAATTCCAAAATGACTTTCCCTTCCATTCTGCAGCCCAAGTTCTTTCAGTGTCCAGGGTGGAGTGCGTTTCTTGCAGACAAATTATGTCTGCGCCTGTGTCCTTAATGTATTTAAATATTAGTTCTCTTTTACTGTCTAGATCAGGGGTGGGCAAACTACGGCCCGCGGGCCGCATGCGGCCCTCCACACGGTTCTGTGCGGCCCGCGAGAATCTAAAGAAACTTATTAAAAAATATTGATAAAATGCGTACTAAAATCGAATTAATACAGGGACTTAATTTAAACGTTTTCCCAGTACATTTCACCATGATAATTCTAAGGCAGTAGTTCTCAAACTGGGGGTGCACTCCCTTAGGGGCGTGGAAGCATCTGAAGAGAGGCGCGACGCTGAGCTCAACTGTAAAAATTTTCTAGTCATAATTATTACTCTGTATTTAGTCTGAATTTCATATGTAAAAATCTCTTATCCGCTGTCGTAACCTTCCATGCCATCAAACTATCCGTTAGCTTTGCTGCCACCCTGGCTGCGTTTTGTGATATGACGATAAGGGGGGAAGCGAATATTTTAACCATCATAAGGGGGGGGCGTCTTAAAGTTTGAGAGCCAATGTTCTAAGGTAAATACTTCCTATATCATTTTTTATTTTTAATTTCTGGCGCGATAGTCCAATCTCAAGGTCCACGCAGTCTGAAGGGTTTCAACTGCTAGACATCACAGAAATCTTAAACGAGATTGACATAATTCGGATCACGAGTGTGTTTTCAGATTGGCCACTCCGATTTTTATTATTTCAGTGATGCGCTTATAAAAAACTATTCGCGCGTGTCTTAGGTAGATTCGTTCTCTGTATGCGTAGAATTAGGCTATTTCTATTTATCAACACATAGTAAAAGCATGTTTGAAGCTAACATGGTTATGATGCTGTCAGCATTGTGTGTCCTGGAACTGAAGCAAAAGTGGAATTTGTAAATCTATATGAACAGATCGCTGGTCACATATTTAAATTTCAATCCTGTTCTAAAAATCGGGACAACCGACTTTCATCTCTATAGTTTTGACAAATTGGCTATTGAGGTCGACCAGCCTATGAAATCTCGCCACTGTTTCTGACGCGTGTACGATATCATCAAACCAATGTTTGGAATATTTTAAATAAGCATATATATTATCTCCATGTCCTCACTATATAATCAAATACCAATATTGCGTTTTGGTTTATAATCCCAATTTTATATAGTGCGGCCCGCGAATGGATTCAGACGTTGAATGCGGCCCGTCAGCTCAAAAGTTTGCCCACCCCTGGTCTAGATTCATTCCGTTGACATTGATTGTTAGAATCTTAAAAATATTCGGACCTGCCATAATGAACGTTACTTGTTAATGTTTGCGGACTTTTGCCTCTTCGATTTCCTGCACCTTGCGCACGATTTGTAAAACTTGGCATCCTCATTTCGGATTAGGTTGCCACAGCAGCTAGATATTTGGCATTCGCTTTTGCAGGTCCCGCAGATTATTGTTGTATTGTTCAATTAAATAGTATATTCATATTGAAATGAACCCGAATATTTTCGGCTGACACTCGTCAGGGGTAATCGTCAGCAACTAGTAGAGAATTGGAAAGAACATTGTATATCAACAATCGTATTGTATTGTTAGTTAATTGTTCGCCCGTCACGATGAATTGATCATTCGTGTTGCAGCACGCCTGTATAATACAGTTTTCAGTTTGACATTGCATACAGGTACATACCGATCTTTGGTTCGTGAATGCAATCGGCCTGCCGCAGCTGATGCACGAGTCCGCTCCCTTTATTTCACCCGAATAGCTATTGAACCTTCTGGTTGGCTGGATATGCTCGTCCTCACCGTGCTTTGTCAGATAAGACGTTATATAATATCCAGTGGTCTGGTTCGTTAGCCAGACGAAGTAATGATGCAGCATCGTGATCTGAAATCGTATTGTAGATTGCCAACTCACGGATAGATACGCAAGATGTGAGTCACGGATGAATGCACCGATAAACGTACTGCAGAGCCGTCTAAAAGCAGCAAACTTTGTAGTCCTAGAGCTGGCGATCCATGCGTCCAAATTTGATGCATCTGGTCTTTATCGTAAGCTATTGATGTACTAATTCCGAAAATACAAAATAAAATCTCGTCAGGGCAATGTAACTGCTCCAAAATAGCCGTTTAAGGCCGACTGTTCTGAAAAGTGAGAGCGCTGCAGCAGTATGACCACAACAATTACCAATTACGCCCAGCGATTGTTCAGAACAATGCCGATTCCCAGACTTTCACGACTATTTTGGGATGGTACCATTGCCTATAAATATACTTTTATTGCGGAATCAGTGCGACACTAGCTTTCGATTAGGACCATACATAACAAATTTCGACGCTTGGATCGCCAGCTATGGGACTATCAATTCTGCTGCTTTTAGCCGGCTCAGCAGTTCGCTTCTCGGCGTATTCAATCGTGAGTCACGTGTTGCGAATCCATCCGTTGGTTAGTAATCTAAAAATTGTATACAATGGCAGCCGAGGCCAGCATAGCGGTAAAAATAAAAAAACTTCGCCGGCAAGGGCGCAGTCAAGGGCTTCCGCGGATGGATCCACCAAATTCCTTGTCGACATTTAAAGAGAATGCATTATAAGTCAATTATTTTATGTTGTGCTTGTCAGGTCTCAATGACAATTTAATGTAATTGAAATTGTAATTGAGCAAAATTTTTGTCAAATTACAATTACAATTACAATTACACAAAATAAAAATGCTTCAATTACAATTACAATTACATTGAAAAATGTAATTAATTACATTCAATTACAATTACAAATTACAATTGATCCAACTCTGGTACTGACACATGAACGTAGCGATTTCGTCTAGTCTTTAACATTTAAAACGTGATTCTTTTTACGAAAATCCGAACGGTCGTGATCATAAAACGAGGAAAAGGCAACGATGGTATTCCATATTGCACGCTCTGTCTTTCGCACCTTGATGTCAATGTTAGTTACTATACATCTACACGAAACCAAGTATTTATGCGTGGTTTTACCGAACAGAACCAATCACTTACGGAGCACACACATCCATCATAGCCAAATCGCAAATGACTTTCAGCTATAGTTATAGATAGAACATATAAACCACAAAAACATTGGCTCTAACCTGCGCGTCACTACCATAGAAGTTAGCATAGTTCTTTACTCTCTTTGTTGTAGTCGTGATGTGGCGTTCTGAGAAATACCTAGTCGAAATACCATGCATACCAAAAACAACAACGACTTCGAGATAAAAAGTTTCATTACTTTAGGCAGATGACCAGAATTCCCGTTATCGCAATCTCCTTGCTACCGTTTCACTGGACTATCCGAACAAGCAACTATAGCTGCTAAGCTGTCTATGACACATCTTCTCAATTTCTTGCACATATTTCACAGTATGTATCTTATTGCATATATCGGTACATGACTTGTCACAGTTGATTGAAGATTATGCGAAATCGTAAGGCGACATGAACAATTAAAAAGCATAGCAAGTGAATAAAACAGTTTATAGGCCTGATTAGATTGGGTTTTCCCGCGGTTCAATTAGAATTTCATTTACACCGACGTGTTCTGGTTGGGTGACAGCGTAGAGTACGGCTTTACCGACATCTTCAGGGTCCAATATGCGACACGATCCACTTCCATCATACGCCGCTTTGGCCTGCATGTGACAATAGTCAGTAATCAGTGTGGACTCTGACATTGACAACGCGAAAGCAAGATAATGATCGGATGTATATTAATTAGCGTGTGTAATAGGCTTGTCCAGTTCACGCCAGTGTTGCCAATTTAGCGATTTTCGCGCTAGATCTAGCGATTTTTCATCTGGTTTAGCGCCAAAAAATATGGATCTAGCGCCTAGCGATAAATCTAGCGATTTTTGAAGAAGTATTTAGCGCTTTTTTACCGAAAATAACTAATAAAGATCAGTTCTGGTCGACGACTGCATTGGCTACACCGGCCACCAGAGTGCGGACTCCGATGATACATAATATTGCATGGTGTTCTAAGAACACTATGATTATAGATTACTAACCTACGGATAGATACGCAACTCCTGTCGGTTACGCATGGGCAAACAGTGTCTCTTCTTGCTCAGTAATCTAAAAGTAACATAATCGGCAGTGCTACATCTGGCGACCTGAGCGCTGAAATTTAATATAATTGGCACCGATCGAAAGCCAGTGCCGCATTGACCCCGAAAACACAAACCAAAATCTCGTCAGGGCTATGCACGCGCGCCGAAACAGCCCTCAAAGTCTAAAAACCGGCATTGCTCCAACAATGGCACCGTCGCAATACAATGAACATAACAATGACCAATTTCGTCCAGTGATTGCTCTGATCAATGCCGATTTCAGACTCTGGGGGCTGTTCTGAGGTCGTTCCATTGTCCCGACAAGAATTCAATCCGCATTATCGGAATCAATGCGACACCAGCCCTCGCCCAAGACCAACTTCATTAAATTTCATAGCCCGGGTTGGTCCTCGGATTATTTTCTTAAGGTCTCCACTTATAGTGGCTGACAAACCTGGTTCAAGTCGTGTAGTGTCGGGTCAAGTCGCATGTCGTGTACAAGTACTCACTCACAGTTTAGAGAAGTCAAGCGCATTTCCACGGTACATCGCATCACGTATTCACGGACGCATCGAGCAAGGCAGGCTTATTTAGTGAGCGGTTATGCCTGCAAACCTGGTCAGTGGTCACGCGTATAGCGATCATTGCGCAAAGCGATATGCTTTATCGAAATGCACTGCACGTTTTGCTCCGCTTAGAGATGACTATTACGTGGTATGAACTAGAAATATGATAAGTGACTTTGGCCCCAGACGAGTAAAATATAGCTGAGAAGAATGTATTGATATTATGGTTCAATTTGACACCTTAAGCAATTACTGCGGATTTAGCGCTATTTTTTAGCGCTTTTTTCTCAATATTTAGCGACATCTAGCGATTTTTGACACCAGTTTTAGCGATTTTCTTCCATCCGGACTTGGCAACACTGGTTCACGCAAGCACCAGTTCTGGACTAGATGCTTCGCGTATAGACTCTCACTGACCGCTAGTCTATATCAATCTGTCACGCAGCATGTACACGGGCCAACTTACGTCGTGGTCGTTGGTGTGCGTGAGCAGTTCTGTTTTCACGTCTCCAGGTTGTATGCAAGTAACCCGGATGCCTTTATCTTTAACCTCGTGACGCAAAGCCTGAGAGAGACCTTCGACGAAAAACTTGGTACCGGAATATACCGCCAAGCCGGCGAATCCCTGAATGAAGATATTCATTGTATCTATGCGTGTAAGATGTTACCCTGTAAAAGGTACTTTTAGCAATATCGGGATTAAAGTTTGATGTTACAAAATTATTCAAAGTTACGATACTTTCGAATTCAATTACTTCTAACTCTGTCAATCTGCGTACACTGTGGATTGCGGAGATGTTGAAAGCCATGAACACTGCGCACTGTAAACAGTGATGTATCTCCAGAATATTCGCTGGGGTCAATCTAGCTAAGGGGTGGGCGAACTTTTTGGCTCGCGGGCCGCATTCAACATCTGAATCCATTCGCGGGCCTCACTATAGTAAATGGTGATTATTAGCCAAAAGGGCTTTTTATTTATTGAATCATATAGTGACCTAGGAAATATGGAGATAATATAAATGTGTTTAAAACAAACTAAATATACGCGTCAAATATATCGGCAAGATCTTATAAGCTGGTCGTCCTCAGTAGTCAATTTGTTAATTCTAGATAAGAAAGTCGGTTGTGCCGAGTCTTGCAACAGAGGATGAAAATCTGAATCTGTGGGCAACGATCTGTTCATAGATGTGCTGATTCTAGTTTTGCTTTATCTCCAGGACACACAATGCTGACACCATCATAACCGGTTACCTTTAAATATATTTCTACACTAGATTGATAATATAAAGATAAAATACTCCTACACATATCGAGGACGAATCTACCTAACACACGCGCGAATCGTTTTTTCCAAGCACAGCACCAAAAGTAATAAACTTGCTGGAGTTTCCAATTCAAAATCACGCTCGTGAACCGAATTACGTCATTTCTGTTTCGACTTTCTGTGATGCAAGTGAAACCTTTAAAAATGCGTGGCCTTGAGGTCAAGCTATTGCGGCAGCAAAAAAAGAATACGATATAAACATCATAGTAAGACTATAACTTATGATTGTCATGGTGAAATATATTAAGAAAAAGTTTAGTCAAGTCGTCGCAATAATGAGATTTTTTAGTTCGCATTTTATCAATATTTTTCTTGAGGGTTTCGGGGGCCGGACAAAACCGTAGTTTGCCCGCCCCTAATCTAGCTTGATATAAGTGTCAATTCAGAAAAACCCTTCTATCGGTCACAATATAGATCACGAACCATTGTCGAATAACGATACAGGTATTAAGATAATGCACACTTGTACAGTATATACACAATGGCCGTACTATAATTCGATTTCTGTACATACATGATCTTACAAGACCATTCGTAAAAGTATCATTACTTTTTGATCCGAGAGCCAAGAAGACGCATCGGCAGTTGTATATAGTAACGTCAAAATCACGATGGTAAATGTAATCAACTATCTTTAATTATTGAGAATTTACCCGTCTTCCTGCATCGGATGAAGTGTTGATGATGTGGCCAGTCTTCCGTTCCAACATGCCTGGCAACACGGCCGCCAAGCTATTTGTAACTCCAATGCAGTTCACGTTCACCATTCTGTCCCAGTCATCTTGCATGAAATTATGAATGTGAGTATAATACATCAGTCCGGCGTTGTTCATGAGGATATCAATTTGTCCGCATTCATCTTGGATTTTCTTGGCCACGTCGATAAACTATAGATGAAATAAATATTTGTTTTGATTACGAGTGATATCAGCTGAAATCCATAAGCAGCAGTTAAGCACGTTACGGAATCAGTGTGACGCAGATCTACTACCCAACTAAAAATAACGAAAGTTACAACGTACATCTGCGTGATATACGGTGTGATATTTAAAAATTCTTCTACAGGGTTTTGTTGTTGAATACGCAATTATACCCAAATCGATTTACGGTAAAAGTGGGCCCATATACAATATGAAGCCACATGGTGTATGCCATAAACATCGACAAAAGGGGGTGTTGTATACTGCGTGAGCTAAGAAGGAATGTGTTAAGCCCACGGAACAGTATTGTTTGTTTGTTTGAGGTATTCAAGGTATTCATTTCGACAACAACGGTCATTTACAGCATGCTGATATTTTTTATTATGATTCCGTATCTGCCGACTTCTAGACATTTTTCATGACACCGCTTACGCAGATTAGATCATATGAGTCTTGTTGAGTCGTCATTAGTTTAACCAACGTATTACTGATTGCGCTGCCGCGGCTGTAATAAATCGACATTCATTTCATTCGTTCGAATATGTCGGGGCGAGTACTCTGTCTAACGGGAAGCACTGAAGCAGGTATATATAATTCCTGAGTAACCGTCTCAAGGTGCGGGGCAATCCTGCGATATATATGACTTGGATGCGCTGTTAGTTTCACATGTTTTATTACGTAGTGGTCTGTATAACAATGCCTACATTGTTAAAGACCAAGTGGAGGGACGGTGGACGGGCCTCGAGGTATCACGAAAATGCATCTTCTACTAATATTAGAGATATCTATAGTTCTAGTATTTCTAGTTCTATAGTAATGAGATCTAGTTATGATATTGATATCTACAGATCAGCAGCTCACCTGTTGCCGATTTGAAACATCTAGTTTATAAACCTTGGCAAATCCACCCGACCGCACGATCCCATCGCGCACTTCAAAAAGTCTTTCGTCTCTCCTGGCACATAGACACACCTAATTCAGCAAAAGATGAGACTCGGAATTTAGGAATGACTAAGCGCAAGGGATATCAATATATCCAACCTTTGCACCGGCCATGGCTAACTGCTCCGCAACCGCTTTTCCTATGCCACTTGAAGCCCCGGTAATGAGTGCTACCTTGCTTTGGAGGGCTAGAATATCGAACATGTCAAAGGCATAACTATAAGCAAAACTACTTTTAAACGAAAACAAAAATGTAGTTACGCAATTTCGCCTCTCTCTGCGGTCTGACCAAAATCCTGCGCCTTGAAAGATTGCGTATGTACGTCTTGATGAGCAGCGAGTCAATTTTGGGATATTCTTCATCCATCACGCTTCGCGCGACTTCGGTGAAGACGGTTTGGTCGAAAGTCGCGTCGTTGAAGAATAGTGAGGAATCTCTGTAATATTTTCAAATCACCCATAAGCTTGGGAACGAGTTGATAATATTATGTGATTTGCATGTACACTTATACAGATAGACTTCGTCTATACATCTTTAATAGAATACGAAAAACGATGTATATATATATAACCTATACATGATACACTTGATAAACGATCGTTGAGTTTATGCGTCTTTCTCAGCCAGCATGGTTAGGGTTGCATTTAAAACAAAGGCCTTTTTCAAAACAAAATTGTGTTCTTTTTAGGTTGTAAAATTATGCCATAATTGTGTAGATACTTTCCAAAAACATTTTGTTTGAGCCTACGGACCATTACCGCCCAATTTAGCCGAGGTATATCGACATTATGGGATAGTTGGAACCCTCAAAATAGTCGGTTCAACAGTTATAGTGACTAGTGACTACCCATCTAAATTTGTGAACGACAACTCTGACGCACTATGATGTCATCCCTTTGTGACGTCATCGATCCCGCATACCTAGGGAGAATTAGAGTTCAGCGCGTATGGTACAGATATTTTGTCAAATGAACTATATTTACCTTGTATTTTCAATTGTCAATGCCAATCCACTATGACATCACAATTGAATATTTGTGACGTCATGGCTTGAAAAAAAACATGGGCCCCGTTTTAAACATGTTTGTTTTGAATTGATTTTTATCTCAAATGCAACCCTAGCCACGGTCAGCTACAGATGAAAATTATATCTGAATGGGATTATCGTGTATCGTGTAAAACTCATTAACTAACCTAGATTCGGTGACGGTCCTCAGCATCTGCTTCACGGAAGGCTGACCTTCACGGAGTTGAGGTTCGTCCATGGACGAGACTTTGTCACACCATTCCTCGAAAGGCACTTTGGTCAGCTCGTATCCTTCCTCAATCAGAATATCGCACAGTTTTCTGCGAAAATTATTACCAATAAAATATATCTACTTATTTCAGAAATTGAAACCTCTTGTGTGCCAATAATATTGACAGAAGGTCTGCAGTATATCATCTATATATGTATAACTTACTCTGAAGATATTCTGTTAGCGTTGATCAAATGAAATATCTTGTGCTTGGCGATCTTGAAATTTTGACTGAACGTGACGATAGATTTGCTGATGAAGTCAACCGGCGTCATTTCGACACTCCACGTCATAGTCGGCCAAACTTTTGCCATGCAGCACGCTTGTAGGACAAGAAGATTAAAATCCGATTGGTTCCACCCGGCGTTAACCCGATCTCCCCCCGCGTTTCCTATGAAATACAAGGACCTTCGAAATAGCAGTTTTATAATTTGGCGACTTCCAACTATCTACCGAGTCTGTATATTATTGTAGGCAATCCGTTGCGTAAGGCAGACAATACCAACTGTTCTGCGACCCATTTACTGCGTGAGTATCCATTGTCAAGACGGTCCCACATCGCTTCAGAGGTGTCTTCTTTACAGTCGCTCTACAATACATATAAATCCATCAACTGAAGTCTGAATAATCCGATTGGAAATCAATATGAAATCAAGGGAAGTGAATCGATGAACACTTTTTCATTGGAAACTTCGTCTTAGATCAAAAGTTAAGGTAATCAAAAGTTAGTACCTCGTCAATGGGAAACACCGCGTTCGTGCTGATGTAATGAAGAGCTTTCACTTTGCCAACTGAGCAAAAAAGTAAGACATTCTTCGTTCCATAGACATTCGCTCCTTTCAAAGCATCGTACGGATAAATAAGATTCACGTAAGCGGCGCAATGTATTACAAAATCGATCTGAAATAACAATTAATATTATTTTGGATACGGATATGAACATATCGACGCCTAGCTGTTGCTAAAAAACAATGCATACATATTACATAAAAACAGAATCTGGGAGATCCTAATAGAATTGACATTTAATATTAATATTTCCTGCGTCCGGAATCGCTACCAGTATATTTAGTGACAGTTCGATATAATGCAACTTCTGTCGATTGTTTACCGAGAGTTATGACTTATGAGGATAAACATACGCGTGGATCGATGTTGGATTACAATATTTATGAGCATAAGTCTTTAAAATAGGACTGATGGCAACAAAAGGCGAGTGTGAATCAGTGGGTAACTTGATACGCAAATTCGGAGATCTATATACCTCATGTGTCAAGTGCATGTAGTCTTCTTCCTCCATTCCAAGTTCGAACAAAGCCACATCACCATGTATCACATGAACTCTGTCTTCGAAGATCTGCAAAACTGCATTTTAAAACATTGAAACCGGGAGTGCAAATGCACATTCGACACCTCACGGAAATTGTCATCGTTGAAAAATTCATAAAACTCCATCGTTTTGCGCAGCCGCTCTATTCCTTGATGGTCTTTCGACTTTTTCACCAAACAGTAAATATTCGTCTGCAACAAAATAGTAACGCAGATTAATAGGTGGTGTCTGTGATGTTACGATGGTGCTCTTACTTTTGTAAGAGTGAGGAGATCGCGGAGAATGTACGCCCCGATAAATCCTGTAGCCCCGGTAAGAAGGACACGCCCCCTCCTCCATCGATGCCCGTAATTGACAGATCGCCAAAATGCCCGCAGCTGAATGTCGAGGTTGACTTCGGGAACAGCGTTCAGCGATACCTCTTTCTTCAGGTCAACCTCGCGCTCCACAACTAAGCTATACAGTGAATTGCGCTTGTAGGATACTGTAATGTAGTAATTCGAAAACGCCGTACCTCGTAGTATCGGCTGTTCTTGAATCTATGAGCTCAGACAACTCGGCAATAGTCGGCTTGGCGAAAAGCGTCTTGACATCGATTTCCGCATCGAAAACTTCTCGTATTTTCCCGATCAAGCGAGCGGCAAGCAAGGAATGTCTGCGTACATTGCACAAAACATATCTTTTGATAAAAAGTGCATCACGTCATGTCAGTGAAGTAGCCCTAGTTTTAGTCTGTATATTCAATCGCTCATTTATCATCAGAGGTGGTTAGTCACGAACTACTTCTAGTTTTTTAGAGTGCTCAAGTAGGTTTGCTCTACTTGTACCGCTTACTCAAGTACTCTAGAGCAGTGGTTCTCAACCTTTTTCACCTCGCGGACCGGTAAAATTTCAAAAGATATTAGGCGGACCGGTGGACCTTAAAAATTGAAATATCACAAAATGTAATGTCTGCAGGCGTTTTTCTGCAAGTATGGTACTAGAGCAGGGGTGACCAACCTTTGTGCTATTCGCGACCGCATTTCGATGACTTTATATGGCCTACGGCCGCATTCCAAGAAATAGTAACGAACTAACTGGACGCGAAATTCCCACGTTAAACTGACCATGTCCATTTCTATATAATTCCGGGCTAATCTACCTTTTTATATCGTCTTACTGTACGCACCGAAATCTCTACATATTGGTCATGTTATGACTAATTATTGGGGACGGTAATAGTCGCGCAAAGCGCGGAAAATTCTTTCGATTCACGAATGAATTTCGTCAATAATATTCGTAGTTCTTATATTGCTATAAAATATTTATCCTTTCTCAGCCAATGCGATTAGATTCATCGCTGGAGTTGGAGAGAGTGTTTTCGGAAATTAAGGACAAGTCATAAATGATGATGCATCTTCGGGTGCGCCAATCGTTATTATTGTCACTTCGTTGCGTGTTCTTTTTTCTTGACCTCCCATCAGGATTGTCGGTATAGTGGAAAGATATCGGAATCTCCCAAACATACCAGAGACAAATTTCTTTCGTGAGGAGCGCACGATTCCCAGTACAGGTATTTCTATATGCGGGCGATGCATCATTTCCTCCGCTGTTCACATCTGTATTGTGGGGCTCTGAATGCCAAGGGCACTACGACTATAATAAAATCGAAAAATGAAGTCTCATTGAATCGTTCCAGGCGCGAAGAAAATTTCAAGAATGATTAAAATATATCAAAAAATCGGGAGTCAATTCGTATATTGAATTTTTTTGTCGACTGTCACCAACACATACTAATTGAATTACTTGTCCACGGCCTCAACAACTTTCTTCTACGGCCGCAGGATGGCCACCCCTGTACTAGAGAGTGACATTTTAGGGGTTTTGTTCGTAATTAAATGTTTAAGATGCATCGACGAAGAGGTCGCGACGAAACATTCTTCATTGGCTTGCTCGTATGTGGTCACCGGAGACACCTTGAACTTCAAGTCAATCGAACATGTTTCCGAGCCTAATCTTATCTCACGAAGTTCTGCAGCAGTTTAAAATTTGACGTTTTATATGTTTTATCAACGGACAAGCCTCCTTCCCTCTTGAAATGAAGGAATAAAATCTAATATACCCCGCGGACCGGCAGAAAAGTCGTCGCGGACCGGCACCGGTCCGCGGATCGGCGGTTGAGAGCCACTGCTCTAGAGTACTTCAAATTCTACTCAACACTATTTTTCGGCAAAGTACTGACTTTATACAATTAAGATTTTGTAACGTAGAAAGTAGTTTGGTGATATGTTTGGATTACTTTTATGCGTGAAATTTTCATAACAACCGCATGGGTGAACCAGCGCCTGTATCATGGCTACCAAATATATTTCCGAAAATTACGCCTGTTTGTAGTGTTATTAGCTATTTTGCGTCGCGTCTCGAGGATTCAACCTATATACGATGCATAATTCAGCTACCACCAGTTCCATGAGTAAACAGGCATGGTGCAAAAGGCCTCAGTTTGCCGAGAATCACCCCCCCCCACCCTATACAATATATACTTACATACATACATACATACCTACATACATACATACCACCAATCAACTGCGCTAAGGGTATACTGAAGCGCTCGACCATAAATCTACTTTTCAAAAGTGCCTACTTGAGTACTTTTCATACCTTCATTTTATACTTCCACTTGAAGTAGTTTTGACATGTATTTGAAATTGCTACTATTACTTGTATATAAGTAGAATGTTACGGCGTTACTTCTACTTCTACTTGCGAACCAACGCTTACTTTGACTATTATACCTCTGTTTATTATAGAGTTTTGACGGTAAAGTACTTTACATCCTGATATGAAATGTAATGGTATAACCATACCCTCCAAGGTCGAAAAAACTTTCCTCCATATCGCTGACTTGAAACTGCAAAATTTCACTCCACAGTTTCCTCATGATTCTCTCCGTCTCGGTCGGCGGTTTTTCGTTAGCCTGAAATCCACCGCCCGCTCCTTGGCTTGACGATGTGATGGATGGCAAGGCTTTTTTGTCCAACTTTCCCGTCGCAGCAAGCATCGGAATACTGAAATTCGATTTGATAAGAGACGTGAGGTCTAGCATCGTAAAATGTCAGTGTCAGAGGATAATGTATCTTTAGATTACGTGAGTTATAGTTTCGATAAACTTACTGCTTGAGGAACAAGATGTGAGCGGGAATCATATAGTTTGGAAGCCTCTGTTTCAAGTCGGACCGCAACTCTTTTGCGGTCATCTCTTGCGTGGGGACAACATACGCGACCAATTGTTTGTCGGTGCCTTCTTCGCCTACAGCGAGGACGACGCATGCATTGACCTTGACACTTTGCAGAATTGCGTTCTCCACCGCCTGGAATAATGAGTAAAATGTCGGACAGGATTAGATTCCTGAAAGCGCAGTACCGTAATTTCTCAGGTTCACAAAAAAGCCGCTCTAACTATTGTATCGGTGTTTACGGAGGTATAGGAGTTATTAATTAATTCAAGGCATTTCAGCGGCGCTTAATGCCTTTTTAGGCCTTGTGCACCACGGCATGGATATTGTCAGGGTTGTAATGACTCGAGTCATGACTCGACTCGAGTCAGACTCGAGTCACGATTTTCTGATGACTCGACTTGACTCGAGTCATTTTCTCAAATTACAAAAATGACTCGACTCGAGTCAATCTGTGTATTGACTCGACTTGGACTCGAGTCATTGCGCATGACTCGAACCAAGTCACATGACTCGAGATTCAGACGGCCAAGACCGACATTTCATTGTAATTTCGAAGAACAAGTAAAGTAACCACCCTATTGGGATTTCATGTATTGGTACGGGTATTTGAAAATACGATAGGAAACTGTTAAAAATGAGGAAAATTAGTATTTTATAAATGCGAACCATTCGATATCACCAAACATAGTTATAAAAGTTGGTTTAACATGAGTTAAACTGGAAACTGAGAAGTCAACACATTGACTTGGACTCGGACTCGAGTCATAACACCATGACTCGGACTCGAACCTCTGTTCGATGACTTGGACTCGACTTGACTCGGTGGTGAATTGAAAATGACTCGACTTGACTCGAGTCAAAACTATAAAACTGAGATTGACTTGTGACTCGGAACTTTATGGCTTGGTTACAACCCTGGATATTGTACAGTTCAATGACATTGTCTTTATAGTATCTTCGACCTTTTCTTTTTGCATCGTTCTTCAATTGCTTCGTAATCGTTTACATTGTCAGTAACAGCGGGATCAGCGACGAGGAGCCCAGATACACATCCGACACATAGAAACTAGCCCGAACAAGGCTTCGAACCAACCACCATTGGTGTCGCAGCGCGGGCGATTTACACACTGCGCCACTCACATACCCGAGGCATAGGGGTAACTTGTGAGACAACAGTTACGGTTCTTCTGAAATATTCCGTAACATTACTTTCAGCCCAGTTTAACTAGTCTGTTACAGAAACTTTATCAAGTTTGAATAACTGGTGGGTGGTACAAAATCATGAACGTACTTTTGAAAGCAGTATTTATCAAGTTTGCTTATAAAAAGACAGACCTCAAACCGGTTTGGGAGAATGGATCGGATTGTGAACACTGAACAGTCAATTTGAAACTTAATGATTCCTAAAGAATGACATCATATCGAAATGACGACGGCACTACAACACATGTCTCACTTTGATATACCTGTATTTCTATACTGAATCCACGGATCTTAACCATTGAATCGCATCGTCCGCATATTTCGAGATCTCGGTTTGATAAAACCAGCCCCCAATCGCCAGTTTTGTACAGTCGTATCGTTCCGTTGCCTTGTTGGATGTTGAGAAACCTTTTCTTGTTAATTTCGGGTCGATTGAGATACTGGCGTGCAAGTGTAGGTCCGCCAACGTAAATCTAGGAAAGATTGCTATATTATTATATCGTAAACTTGGTTTTATTATTATGCACCCTTCGGGCGACAGACGTAATACAGGTAATCGTTATTCGCCTAAAATGCAACGTTTGACAGAATTACCTCTCCGGGCACACCAGGTGGTTGTTCTTCCATGTTTTCATTCCGAACACTTATGCAAACCCCAGGCAGCACAGTACCAACAGGTGCAAATTTTTTCTTCTCCATACCAACGCTGTTGCCTTTTATAATTTTGCTCGTCCAGAAACTGGACAAGTCAGCCGCGGCAACATCATGACATTCTATAGTGAGATTTCACATATAAGTACCTTGGTAATTTCAAATCAGTAAGTAAATCAGATAAGAAGACATACCTGAAATACTGTAGAGATTAAGGAATTGTACCCACGGCAGGGATTTCATGCAGCGTCCAAGAAGAGACATGGTGACCACCTCACCGCAAAACCACACAATTCTGTCGCAAGGCGATTGCATGTTTATTTCGTAACCACGCGAAGCATTCATTTATACGCAGTACCTCAAGCTTTTTAGCGAATCCACATTGATACCCTCAGTGTCCAGCACAGTCTCCAAAAGCGATGGAGTAAATAGGACTCTGGTAATTTCATTGGTTTGCATGAATTGGACCAGAAGAGCCGGATCATAGATCACGTTGTCGGGTATGATGTACATCGTAACACCCTGATGAAGTAATGAGATTAGGTTACCGACTGCGGTAAACGTGTTATTGGTTGCTTGAAAATGTATCGTGTCTACGGACAGAGATAAATGTAATACGACAATACTAATTAACATTAACAGTAAAGTCTCATGTTTCGATTTACACCCGAATTCACCCCTTTTCAGAGGTGGTCAGCAGGCCTAATGAAGTATAACGGAAACATCTACGAGATTATATTTCCGAAGATCCCACCTTTACGGCGACATTAGTTATTTTGCGTTAGTCGTGATAATACATCTTGTAGTTTAGAAAATAGCCACCTCGGATTACCCCCTAATAGTACGCAAAACTTCGATGAAATCTGCTCCTTTAGACCACTTGAGTACTTTTCAGAGATCCATTGGCTACTTCCATTTGAAGAAGTTTTGACATGTATCTGACAATGCCACTTCTACTTGTAATTCGGTAGCAATTTACGAAGTTACTTCTACTTCTACTTGAGGAGAAAAACAGATTACTTTTGCTATACTTATGCCCTTCCACCACGTAATCTAAAAAACATATTCTCGCTTGAGAAGCACTATCTCTATTTATAGACATACCCACGTTCACATAGTTTGCTTCCAGCAGCGTATTGCACAATCATTCGAGGACCTCATTGTGAGTGGATTGCATTACTATCAAAATGATTTCCAACAAAATGGTCTGTAAAGGCACAACACTCTTACTTTCAGCAGAGGCCGTAGCATCTCCCACGTAAAAAATACATTACACGCAACCCGTTCGCCTTCTTCAAATGGATAAGCCAAGTGCCTCCACGTGTAAGAGAAAACAGCACCTCTGTGTGGACACATTATACCTGATAATGTATACGTGGAAATCATTTTAGCAATACACATGTTCACATATTGTAAAATCATTCCATTATATTCATTCGTAGGTAATTTCGTTTAAACTGGTAGATAATTAGCACGCAACAAACCTTTCGGTTTCCCGGTCGTTCCCGAAGAGTAGCATACATAAGCTAAATCATCCAGTTTTGCCCTTGCCGGTTGGGCCGTTTCGCGTTCACTAAGGGACACCTTCTCCGACCATCCGTCAGAAAGGGTGAAAATACTTTCTTTTGCGTCAGCAATCTCTATAAATATTAGCACGATTAAGCACACCATTTAGTTTAGGTATGTATACTGTGCGTATTTACCAGTAATGCGAGCTTCCCATTGTTTACTAGTCAATATACAGGCTGGCTTCGCATCGTCAAATATGTCGAGAAGAAGGTGAGATGGATAGGTAACGTCAAGTGGCATGTAAGGTGCTCCTGGTAAAATATAAGCAAAGGAATACGGTCCACACAACGTGTACAACTATGACCACTAACTACCATGTATTCTTACAACAAGTACAGTAACAGAATACGCTTTGCTCACGAAAGTAATAAGCAAACGCAACTACGACCGTCAAGCGTCCATCCTTTAAAACAGGGCCAGCCAACCCGTGGCCCGCGAGAAGGTTTTGAGTGGCCCGCGAGGTAATTTCCGAAATTCCTAATATCATCAAAGATGGATTGCACAGATTGTGAACTTGCAAGGCCAACCAAAAATTTGATTAGTCTGGCCGCAACACTTGAGATGTGATGAATAAAATATCAGTTTCGACTCTCTACAAGCTTAGCGCACTATGTTGTCACTCGATTTCTTGTTTTTAAAATTGTTGCCCTTTTGTGAAAATTGAAGAACACCCAATGTATCAGATTGAGTGTCGTTCAACATATGCGACCTTGCGTTTGCGCTCGCAGTAAGACCGTCGACTATGAAACCTAGGCACGAAATTTTCAACGCATGTTGGTCGCAGCTTTCGATATCGATATGTCCATGCGCCGAATACCCCAGCCCTCGCAAACTTATCCCAACGATATACAGCAGGCCCACAATATAGTCAAGTGACAATATTATTGACCTATCAACTTCAAAAATTTTTCGCGCTTCGCGCGGATAGTGGCCCGCGCAGATGTTCGTCAATCGAATTTGGCCCTTTGGCTGAAAAGGTTGGCCAGCCCTGCTTTAAAACTTACCTGCTTTGAGAATGGCGATGTACGAGATGACGTATTCGATACATTTCTCCATATATATTCCGACAGGCACATCAGTTTTAGCTCCCAGAGATATCAGCTTCACAGCAAGTAGGTCTGTCTTTTTGTCCAATTCTTCGAAGGTTATGGAGTTTCCTTCAAACACAACGGCTATTTGCCGGGGAGTGCGCTGAGCCTGCGCTTTGAAAATATCGTGCAGACATCCTCCGGATTCGTATCTTGGAGAAATGGTATAAGAATATTATACTTGGTTGTGTACTGAACTTGAGTCGGGCGAGACTGGAGCCTGAAATAGCGTGACCGTATATAGCTGTTCTCTCAATCAAAGAATTATAGAGTAACGTATCGATCAGACGATGTTTGTTTTAGACAGCGATGGTGCATTTCTATGAATGAACTTTTGATTGTGACGCAACGAGCTGTGCCTCAGACGAGAAATTAGGCTTGGTGTGTAATTGTGTAGGAACAGCAGAAGTCAAACTGTTTTGCAATAACTATTCATTATAATGTTTTCGTTTTGTGTGAATATATATTATATTTTAATGGTTTGTTCATTTAACACTCTGTTGATGCACATTGCACAATTCATTTTATGCACTATATCAGTCTATAGTAGCCTATTAGATGCGTAGCTAGATGGCATTGTGGATGATTTGTAGTTTTTATTCCCGACAGCGGCTCCCTGTCGCAAGAAAGCTAACTGGTTTTATTCTTTTAGCGCTCTCTTGATTTTGCACACCAGAAACATATAGTAATATATTAGATGTGTAGTTACTTAGATGTGTATTATGTTATATTTTGATTTTACGACTCAGCAAAAATTTGGAGTTCCGCGAAGGCTTGCAGATTAGCGTAAGTGTTACGCAGATTAGTAAAGGTGCTCTACAGAAATAGCCGAATGTTGGAAATTGCGGCCTAAGTTAACAAAATTGGCCTAAAACTAATAATCTTCAAACGTTACGAGAGGAATCGGTACGGCAGCACGCATGACGTAACCCTCTCCAGCGCTGAGTAAGGCAAGTCTCCGATACACTACAGCACTGACAAGGTAAATGAAGTAAACCTGCCGTCGGGTCCTTTACCTGTTGTTGGATACTTTTCAATGACGCTTATAACCAGGCCGTGTTATTTTTGGCATATGCCAAAACTGCCAAAAATAACTTATTTTTGGCATTTTTCGATTTTTATTTTTGGCAGTTTTGGCATCGTCCTCCAAATAGATAGTTTCAGCCTCGAATTAGTCACAAAAACGCTTTATTTGGGCTAGTTTGTCAAAAGACACCACAAAATGTGCAGCATCCACGTATAATCAGTGCCAACAAACAATAAGAAAAACCTAACGATTTCATAGGTTAATAATATCAAACGAAACCACAAAATGTGCAGTATCCATCGAAATCGGTGCCAATAAGCAAAAAAAAGAAAGAGAAGCCTAACAAACACGCTCAACAGCTGATTGTTACAGCTGTTGAATAGACTTAAATCGTTTGCACTGTAACAGTGCTTCCAAACTCAGGTCAGCTAAGTTTCTCCTAAATTCATTTCTCGCCCAGCGAATCTGGGAAATATCGGCTTCAACAGTAGCCGTTGAGGGAAAGAATGTTGCCAGTCATCCACAAAAGGTTTTCAGAGCTTCAAAATCCGAGCCGAACCGGCTGCCATGCATCATGAAAAGAGATCACTTCGCCAGTGCCATCGATCTCATCGCGGAAATAATTTTCTTCCCGATCCTTTTCCAGGAGTTTCCTGTGTTGTCTCTCAACACATTCTATTTAGGGCCCGACTGTCATTTCTCATTCAGTCTACCGATATATTTTCGGAGGACTTTTGTCACTTCAAGTGGCTTTAATATTACCAACTCGCATGGAAGAGTCCTGGGAAGGTTAGCTTGACATTGACGCAACAAGACTGTCTGGCAAAACGAGACTATGCAGCTCAGAAATAGCCAGACAATTTGTTGCGTCACAATGTTCAACTCGATCACAATGCAAAGATCGTGGTTGATTTTGGGGATTCCAGTTCCATGAGCAGAATACAATATATATTTTAATAATCAGTACTGCGGCAGCTTCTCATTGATACCCGTTTTATCAAATTTTGTGCTCAACAAGCCGGTCAAAAATGGTCGTAAAATTGCCTTTGGACAAATGGAAAGTATGACGTAAACCAAATGCAGTCAGCCGTTCAATCTCGCTGTGCCCACACCATTTAGGACACCATGCTTTCACCCCTAATGGGTGGGCTGGACCCAGATTAAGAAACCTGCCTTTCACAAACGCTCTTCTCGCTTGTAACGCGGTCCTGTTAACACAACACCATTAACGAATACACTATTTGGCAGGCCGTGTTATTTTTGGCATATGCCAAAAATTGCTTATTTTTGGCATTTTCAAATTTTTATTTTTGGCAGTTTTGGCATCTGGCTCCTGAAATGCCAAAAATAACACGGCCTGCTTATAACGTTGCATTTGTCCTGAATCTTTAAATTAGGACATTGGATTGGACATCAACAGTCGCGTCAAATAATATACCGACGCATCGTAGGCCGCAAAGCTGGTAATTTTAGCCATTCAAGGCGCAGTGGTGTTTGGCTAATGCGTGGTCTACCTTGATTCCAATAAACGACGCAAATAACGCTCATCGTGAGAGGTAAGCATCGATAACAATGCAAAACAATAAATCATCTCAGTAGAGTGCCGGTAGTATGAATGTTATTTCCGCTTATCAGCGATCTACGAGACTATGGTATTCCAGACATGGACTGGACGACTGTGGGGTGGCCAATGTATTCCAACAATTTCACATTTCATGCATAAGCAATAAGCATAAGCAATAAGCATATGAAATAGTTTAAATAAAACGATACTCACTCTTCCAAAACGTTCATTTCGCCGATCAAGAACACAAGTCGACCTGCTGCCTAATCACCAGTCAGCTGAGTAACTACGCGAACGTATAGGCATAATCGCATCTATAATAATATGTGAGAGTGTAATATATGTGTACTCGGTTTCTCGGCGGACTTTGGTCGTGTTGCAATTGGAATTTGAGTTCAAAACAATCCGTGGTGGCACGGCGGAGAAGCCATCCTAAAGCTGTTTACGTGATTTGAGGCGATGGATTGCAAATATGTTAAATTGACTTGCGATCATGGCGAAGATCGAAGGTCGATGGGCGATGGACGGACTCCGAGTTCGTAGTTTACAACCACGACTTTACGTCTCTGCATGCATATTGCGTATGCGTAGCTTATACGTTTCTACTACTTGATCAGATTGCCTGGTGGCGAATGTGTTGAATCGGAACCTATGTAATGCGTAGACCCAGGCAGGGATATATAGAGCTCTATATATCCCTGGCCCAGGTTGAACGCAATCTGCTCGTCTAATATTTTATGTACCGAATGGGGCAAGAAGTCGATAAATATGCGAAAACTTCTATCGCATAAAAATCATATGTATGAGTTTTTCAAAACTATTTTCCCGGCAATTCATATAGGCCCTACATATGCATAAGTTATGGCGTAAAAAGGTTATACAATACCTAACACTATGGAATAGATAATGTCGAGAAAACGACGCAGTTATACAAGACACCGGAGCTATTAGCTGTGATGTGCTGATGACTCCACAGTGCACAATAATAATAATAATAATAATTGGCACTACAGGTGCCGTAAGCAAAAAAAAACTCATGAGACATATCCAACAGATTCCGGGAAACGTTCGATTCAACATGATCCAAAAGATCACGTTATTGGGCACTGTGCAGTGTGCATATTCGTCGGAAGGCCTTGAATGCACCACTGAACTAAAATTACACTTGTGCACGTGAATCACAGCATAATTTCTGTGATTTCGATACTTCATTTTCAATCAACTCTACCTCTGCTCTGCAACCGTTGCCAATTCTTCATCCACCGCAATTCTGTAATCTGACCTCTTCATGTACTGCCTAGGAATAACAATTTGACTGTATTACTGAAATTTAATAATTTACTCCAATCTCGCCATTTTCGTTTGGAGGCAGGTTGCTCCCTGGATTATGTGTATATTTGCCAGTTTTACTCTGAATAAAGAATATAAATAGAATAATAATGCCCGGATTATTTGTATATTTACCAGTTTTACTGTGAATAAAGAATATAATAATGCTAAATATGTCATGGTACACAAATATCATGAATCTCAATATTAACGCTACAGAAAAACGTCACATCATTGACTACTTTGACGATGAAAAGATGTAGTAAAATTGATATTGATATATCATTAATACTCCATAGAACAATATTGTACGCTTGTATTCCCTGGTATTGTGCGATGACCATGACCACTTGAGATCTGCCAATATAATATAATTTACACTGGTGCGTTCGCATTCAAGCACTTTGCATTCCCGCGTGTGTCAGAATATGGTTTGCTCTTCAATTTCGCATAAAAATTCATATCGGTATCGCTTCTGCGGCTTGCGGTACCTGTTTGTTCATTGTATTAAATTGTTCAATTAACAAGATCGCAGACCCGTTTAACAGTCTCCCTGTTATTTATGATCATTATTTGTCTACTCTACAACGACGGGTAGTTGCCGACTTGTGTAGAATAGACTGCGGCCAGCACTCGTGTTTGCTAAGTAGTATACCAACACAACGGCTTTGTGAATCACCCGCACCATGTAGCAGCAATAGTAGCTGACGATGAAAGTTTCATCACGTATTTTAGAAACGCCGTGATTTGGATGTATGATACAGTTTTCTCTCAATGTATTTGCGAGGCACAGCCGAACTCGTCGTGAAAAACGTGTGTTTCACACCCGTGTACCATTAGGGTGGAGTGAAAAATGAAAATTTTTGAATTTCAAAAAAGTGCTTGATATGTGGTGCCAAATAGCAAATAAATAAATTCTATCATAATTGTGGGTTCGTACACCCTCTAGTGGTCGTGCACTTTCACCGACTAGCCGAAAACAGCCAATTTCACCATATCTTGATAACCTCTTACACTAGAAAGCTGGTTTTGGGCTTAAAAGCAACATGTTTCTATCTCACTTCCATGAAACTTACTCTTAAAAATGAACAGAAAAAAAGTTACAAGCAAATTATTGATTTTATAGGTAAAATTAAGCACTGAAGCAGTGGGTAGGATGTCAAAAGCGTGTAGTGCTTAATCTTATGACTGAGCAACATACCCTATCAATTACAACTATTTTTCAAAACTTTCTCAAACAAATGAAGCCCCCTCTAGGCCTCCAAGTATAAATAGGGGTCGGGCATCAATAGTGACTTCTAAAACTGTACCCAAAACGGCGTTAATCGGTAGTGCGGCCTCGCGATTTCGTTAAGTTTAAAACAGTGACTGTAAAGAGATTACTTACCTACATGCTGCACTAGGGTTTGTATCACATGCATCACAAAGCTCCTGATTGAAAACACAAAAATTGGAAATCCACATTCAAAACACAAATATCAATTCTATATTGGAAACAGAAAACATTTGTAGTAGCATCACAGGTTATTAGGCTGCACAAACATTATAATCATGTTTAGTATTGATAGATTTCATCTGCTTTCGAGACTTCAGTTTTTGTCTGATGAGGCCATCTCTACGTTTGAATCCTGAAACATTGGCAGATGCCTCAGTCACCACTGTCACTTGTCTTTCCACTGCCTGGTTGTGGCAAGGATAACTGAGCTATAATGGTGATGATCTTAGGTTTTCCAGCTCGATATCTGACAAAGTCTTGATTGCAGGGCGGCAGGCGGCTGTTCAATATGTTTGATGTTCAAGCTGCCAATTTAAAAGATGTAGCCTCGATGTTCATAATTTGAATTTGGAAGAATCTGATGCTTGTGTCAATGTTGCCCCTTCAAACTCATCAATTGGAACCAGATCTGCAATATTTAGAGGCTAGACTGATCGTCCGTACAAGATGGTTGACTCTCACATGCCAAATTTATAAGGTACCATGTGGGACAGAGTCATCCATCGAGAAATCTGAACTGTCTTGCTCAATTCTGCATGAAGGTCTATTTTGTGTCATGGTTTGAAATAAAAATGCGCAATTCCATTGTTGATGGTGCAAAAAATTTCTACAATATAGTTTCCCGTGTCACAAAGCTGCCTGATACATGAATTCGTTCTCTTGCACTATCTGAGAGAAGAAAGAAATGCTTATTTTGAACACCCGGAAAATGCTATGCTGGGAATGCTTGGTGACGAGATGAAAAGCGTCCGAAGACTTGCAGTTACCAAGATTACAGCTATGCGCAGATCAACCACACCGTACCAAATTCCAATTGACGACTTTGAAGTGGGATATATAAATGAAACCAAACCTCAAAACAGCAACAGTGACACCAGAATCAGATTCTTCCAAATTCCAATTATCAACATCGAGGCTACATCTTTCCATCAAATTGTCAACTTAAACTTCAAAGATATTGAACAGCCGCCTGAAATCACGACCTAGTCAGATCTCGAGCTGGAAAACCAAAGATCATCACCATTATAGCTCAGTCATCCTTGCCACAACCAGGCAGTGGACAAACATGTGACAGTGGTGACTGAAGCATCTGCCCATGTTTCAGGATTCAAACGTAGAGATGGCCTCATCAGACAAAAACTGAAGTCTCAAAAGCAGATGAAATATTTCAACACTAAACATGATATTAATGTTTTTGCAGCCTGATAATCTGTGATACTAGTACAAACTGTTTCTGTTTCCAATACAGAATTGATGTTTGTGTTTTGAATGAGGATTTGCAATTTTATTGTTTTCAATCAGGAGGTTTGTGATGCATGTGATACGAACCCTACAACAGCATGTTAGTAAGAAATCTCTTGACGGTCACTGTTTTAAACTTAGCGATATCGCGAGGCCGCACTACCGATGAACGCCGTTGTAAATACAGTTTTAGCAGTCACTATTCGATGCCCGAGCCCTATTTATACTTGGAGGGGGCTTCATTTGTTTGAGAAAGTTTTGAAAAGTAGTTGTAATTGATGGGGTATGTTGCTCAGTCATAAGATCAATCACTACACGCTTTTGGCATCCTACACACTGCTTCAGTGCTTAATTTTACATATAAAATCAGTAATTTGCTTGTAACTTTTTTCTGTTCATTTTTAAGTGTAAGTTCTATCGAAGTGAGATAGAAACATGTTGGTTCTACATCTTTTAAGCCCAAAACTAGCTTTCTAGTGTAAGAGGTTATCAAGATATGGTGAAATTGGCTGTTTTCGGCTAGTTCGGTGAAAGTGCACGACCACTAGAGGGTGTATGAACCCAAAATTATGATAGAATTTATTTATTTGCTATTTGGCACCACATATCAAGACACTTTTTTGAAATTCAAAAAATTTCATTTTTCACTCCACCCTAGTGTACCATGCACCCGTGATATACGGGTTTGAAAGTACACCCGCGCTACACGAAAGCAGAACCTAGACAACCTACCTCAGACTTACACCGCGGCATAAATCAAACATAACATTTTGATCCAAATGATGCTTGCAGGTGAGGACATTAAAAGGTATGCACGTAGGCAAGTATAGAATATATAACCGAGCCGAGATACAATTCTGAGTTAGGCTCCGTTTCGTGTACCACCTTTTAGGTGCGAATGCACACTCTTTTTGCTAAGAATAAGAGTGATGATGTATAAGAACCGGCTGACCAAAAGAATAGATCAAAAAGCAATATTTTATTCGATAAAATGTAGGTCGTTAATAGCATAAATTGTAACCGTACGTGAGTGTTGAGAAAAGAGTGTGCATTCCGGACACTATTTACTTTAGCGCCTACTAGCGGGTGTTATAATGCGGTATGAACACATTGTCGGTCAATATGACGTCACACTAGAAAAGCTTCGCCTATCCACTGTATACAGAAGTGAAGTGGAACATATAGGTTCTGAATTATGCCATCTCTAATGTGAGCTCTGGTGATTGCTTGGGTCTGCAACAGATTTCTTCACAGGCCGGATGAAATCGTCTCGCCGACCGTATCCGGCCCGCCGGTCGTGTGTTTAACAGCCCCGCTATACTGTTTGGTCGATGCGGTTATCAGGTTGTGTGTTGTAACCAGGCACTAAACAACTTTTTTTCAGCCCCCTTCCGCGCAAAAAAGCACTGATCCGGGGCCCACCATAGGGAAATCGATACAACTTCCTGGGGGCTTACTATGTGAATCTGGTTGTTAAATTTTGTGAATGAATTCTGTCAATAATATTGTTTCTTCCATATATTACTATAAAATGCACCAACAGGTTCCATATCCGGCGGTTTCCAACTTTTTATGGACGAGACCTCATTTCCAATTTGAAAACGTTCCGCGGTCCAGCTCAAAAATTGATATACGTGATCACTAGAAAAGTCCTGCTTGCCCAGACTTACTCACGGCCTATTGTGGAAGCTGATAACGTCCAACATCTTCGCGATCCCCAGAATGAAGGCAAACGACTCCCAGGTTTAGAACACTTGACTAAAGCATCCAAATGGCCTTAACCAACTTTAGGAATATACCGTTATCTTATAATTGCGATTGCAATTAGAATTCTTTCAGTAAATGATGGTTATTTTTATTTATTTCTGATTGCATTTTTTGCGAGGGCGTTCCGTGATCCCCATATTAACATCAATATTCGTTGTACTAAATCGCGCCCAGCGCGAAGAAATATTTCAAGTAGCATAAATCTGCTTAAACATAACACTGGTCGACATCATTTTTTATTTCGGACCAAAATGGTAGTTAGTAAGTCAATTTTCCTTCGGTGATTACGAATATGAAGTCGCTTTTTTCTATCACGTCAAGATTTATTATAATCTGTCATTTAAAATCTTGCATTTCATTGCCAAAAACAGCCTGTTCTGTGACGTATTCCTTGCTGTTGGGTCATAGCTATAGCCATTGTGACGTCATCATAGGTGGTCAAAGTACTTACCATAGGTACTCTAGTAGAAGTAGAAGTAGAAGTAACTGGGTTAATTTATACTCAAGTAGAAGTAAAAGTAACCTTTTGTAAGTATGTAAAAAAGTAAGTATTCTAGGCCTAGTTTTTGATATCAGTGTTAATTTATTAATATTTTCTTCTTTTCACAACATCGCAAGACTGCGATACAATGAGAAGATAGGAAGGCGCCGAAACAAGTTGGAGTAGTCTTTGAAATCAGACACCCACCTGAGCCCAGGCGATGTAAAGAAGAGGTATGCACAGCACACTGAGAGAAAAATAACGCGACATTGAGGCTGTGAAGCATTTGAAAACAAAAATCTTTAGCATTTGGTGTGCCAATGACTTGGAGAGAGCCACATGGACATGGAAAAGATTGTTACTTTTGCGCAATTGTTTTGGCTCAATGCCTAATATCAGCATCTAATTCGATATCCAATTTGACTTGCGCAATACGACCGATTCCTCATGGGCCAGATGTCACACCTCCATTGTCTTCAAAAGTTTTACCAACAGTTGCAGAAGATTCTCTCGGTGAAGAGTCTTTGTCTGAAGAATGTTCTTAGCATGAGTGTGATGGAGATCAGCAGCTACATAAAGTTGAACCAAGCTGAACTAAATAACCTTGTCATAAATTAGAATTTGCCGAATGAAACTGCTCTTATTGTGTAGGTGCCACATTAGAAGCCAAACATATACTTGGCACTGAAACCACTTTTGCTTGGTATATGCATCGTGATAGTGAATACACACGCTTCTTTGCCTCCGAACCCTCTTTAGTCTATTGCAGTGGTTCTCAACCTTTTTCGACCCATCGCCCCCTTTTCAAGCTCAACACCGATCATCGCCCCCCAAATTTTGTGTACCGAAAATTGGGCATACAAACTGTAATCACCGGCGGCTTGACTAAAAAAAAAAAGGTCAACTTTTCGGCTCGATGTCGAATTTGACACTTTTGCAACTAAATTTTCGTGGGTTGACTAAAAAAAATAAGGTCAGCCGTTTTGACGCGTCATCGCCCCCCTATCGCCCCCTTCGGTATTTTCGCCCCCTTTGTCCATTTTCGCCCCCCCTATCGCCCCCTTCGTCATTTTCGCCCCCCTAGACCGCCAAATCGCCCACCTTGGGAACCACTGGTCTATTGTGTCGATGTTCAAGGTCTCATAGAGACATTGGGAACTGTGAATTGCGCCTCTTTAATAATGCATCAAGCCTAAAAGCTGTTTTGTCGCACAATACAAATCAATGTGCTTCTATCCCTGTAGCTGGTACAACTGGCATCAAGTGGTCTTACGATAATATGAAACTATTGATTTCAAATTTGGAATATAGTACTCAAACTATACTCAAACGTGTAAAGTTTCCGTTGATTTCGAACTCATAAATATGCTACTGGTTCAACTGTCTAGAACAGTAGTTCTTAACCTTGTCTCCAGCGCCCCTCAAGGGGCGATTTGGATTTTGAAGGGGGCGGAAACGCTCAGGGGCGATATGGGGGGCCCTGGGCTCAGGGGGCGGTATGGGGGCGCAGAAGAAAATGGCCTCGCATTCGACAAAATATGTCAAATGTCGAATTTTTTCGTCGCGCTTCGCGCAAAATATGCACCAGCGATGTTTCCACGAATGCAGTGGATTATTTTAATTCACTAATTCATTTCAATCCCCCGTTAAAACACTCCCGTCATGCTAGCTCGGGTTATTATCCACAAAATGTTGCGAACTAGATATTGTATCCTGCAGTACACAGCTTGGCGAAATCGAGAAGGCACTGCACCACTTTTGAGTATGATGCCCTTTGTACATTAAAGGGGCAATGCACTCTAAAAATGATGTGGTCTCAAATTGAAGGGCAAAACGAAAAAAAATTGGCCGCAGCCGTTTTCTTCAGAACGCCACCGTAATGGAGCTGCAATTTATTGAAATTTCAATACCAACTTCACGCTCCAGCAGTCACACAGAGATCGAACTTTATATAGTTGTCAGCCGATGTTATGAAGCATAAGCGCCCTCATAATACATCCGTTTTTGAATAAAACTTTTATTTGATTTTTGCGAAAAATTGTGACGTCATGAGTGAATTTTGGCGGAAAATGCTGAATCAGCATCGTCAAATTAGGTAAACTCAATTAATCGTCTTAAAAAAAGCCAAAGAAAAATTGAAGAATGTCGACCAGTGTAATATTGTTTATATGGATTTACGAGGAAAAAACGAACCTACTTCAAACCTTCGAAATTCCGGACATTAAGGCAAATTTTAGAGTTTCCTTCCTTTCCTTCCTTCCTTGTCCGGGAAATTCCGGACGTTTGACAACCCTAATGTAATGGTAATGATAGACAAGCCATAGGTTGCTCGCCGTGTTCAATCGGTGCAACAGGCTGTTTGCAGCACTTCGCTCCTGTTGCTCATAGCTAGCAGGATACTCTCTTCTTATTTTGTGCTTATGGTACTCATTTTAAATCTTCGCTGCAGAATTCTAAACTAATTAACATTTTGCAGCGAAAATAATTAGAGGTGACCAAAATCCTAAAAATTATTAATCGATTTGCCGACATTCTTCGCAATCTGATAGTACGGATTGTATTGCGGTTACAGTCGCGACCAGAAATATCAATTCTCTATAATGCCCGATGTTATTTACATATATTTCACCAAGCTCACCAAATCTCACAGGGATTTGTGGACTACTTGTGGACAATATAGACTTACCACAATTTCAGCACCCAATAATGAGGATATTTCTTGCTGGCTAGTAAAACTAAAGTATAATTGCTGGGTTTGCGTTTGATAATGTTTGGGGATTTCCTTTTTTTCTTTTCTTCTTTCTTCTGTAAACCATCAATTCGGCACGTTTCATGGCTACGGTGTTTTTGTAAATAAATACTGCGTGTCCGCTAAAATTCTTGTTGAAAGTATAAGAAAATAATTAGAAATCACAAGAAAGTGGAGATTTCGGAATTTCTGAGCGACCTCGGAGGGCCATTCACTTTTCTCCCGAAAAAAAAGGACACATGGTAAGTCTAGTACCGTACAATTGTACATGTACATTTAAAATTACAGTCTATCCATACGAAGCGACTTCAACCTTTTTGTTCTCCGCGGCCGCATTTCGATTACTCGTAGCCTACGGCCGCATTCCATGGTGTAGTTGTAATGAACTAACTGGACGCCAAATACCCATGTTAAACTGTTATTGTCCATTTACGGTGAACTCCGAACTAATTAATTTAATCGTATCGGCTTACTATATACGTACCGAAATCGCGAGTGATCATGATATGAATAGTCTCTGGAATTCGTTATGGTCGCGCGAAGCGCGAAATTTTCTCAGATTCACGAATGAATTTCGTCAATAATATTAGTAGTTTCACATTTTCCTTATCGAGCATTTATCTTTTTTCAACCCATATGTTCAGATTCGCCGGTAGAGTTGATGGAGGGGGTGTTTTCGAAAATTTAGGGCAAAGTATAAAATTTGATGGATCTTCGGGTCGGACAATTTTCACTGGTCACTTTGTTGCATGCAGTTTTTTTGACCTTCCATCGGGATTGTGGACTGATATCGGAATCGCCCAAACGCACCAAAACATTTTTTCGTGAGGAACAGACGAGTTGGTATCAGACATTGGGTAATCGTGATTAGTAATCGTAATCGATTACGACGATTACAGCATTTTCAAGTAATCGTAATCGCAATCGATCACAATCGAAAAAAATCCAAAGTAATCGTAATCGACTATTTCACATTTCTAATCGATTTCTTTGTCATCGAACGATTACTTTTTATTTGTGGATGAACTATATGACACGAACTAGAGTGCTAGACAGTGAACATTCTTGAACAATGAAGAGTGCAATAATATATATCAGGTTATTGATGGCAGAAACGTCGGACTTTCAGATGCTACCGCTCATTATTATGTCACAAGTATTGGCTCTGCTCGTCATTGCGCGGCGAAATTGTCCACACGTAGTAAATAGATATTCGGTTTTAGGCTACATGTAGTTGTGTGATTGTAAGAACACCAGCCACGCTTTATATCAGGTCAGCAATACACTCAGAAGCCACTACCTCGCAGCAGGATAATAATCACAACTTTGCCAAGCTTCAAACATAGCAACTTATGTTTGGATGTTAGGTTACGCTTAGTTGAATGCAGCTTGACTGTTGCGTTGCTGCTTGACGATCAGTATGCCTATTTACGTACACCAGACAATGATTTGAAATTTTGTACTCGTCAAATTCAAGTCGCACCAAGTGCGAAAAATATTTCAAATTCATGACTGAATTACGTCTATAATATTGGTAATTTCAAATGCATATATTACTCTTCATTTCTGATGCTCTCTCAGCCCCGTGGTCAGATATACCGGTCGAGCTATGGTGGATGCGGTGTCTTCGAAAATTTAGGGCACACAATTCACAATTATAACGTCTTCGGGCGTTCTCAATTCGTGACCTCCCGTCTGCTAGAGTCAAGCGATATTGAAGTCACCCAAACGTAGCAGACTATAAGAAAACCAAAGAAAATCTTTTGTGAGACGCACACACACATTATCATTTCTTCATGGGCGCATTTTCCTCTGTGGGTGCACTGGGTGGCATATATATTGTGGGACCCAGATTGGGAAGAAAGGATTATTCGTGGCGTGTATCCAGAGCGGTTATGGACAATGGATACATACACAAAGTTTCGGCCAAAGTCTTTCGTTGGTAGCGTGAAGTCGCATGTTGACCGAAACTGAATATGTCTTGGTGTATCGTGGCGTGGTACTGGCCTGCGCCGGAAAGCCTATTTCTATAAATTATGCTTAATTTTTCCTGAGATGGAGAGGTATGCATTTTAAAACTAAGACATTTAGAGACAATAAATGGAGAAGCGCGTAGAAAAGTTCAAGTTGATTAAATCTCTTGATAATTTATGCTGATGTGCGAAATAATTTTGTGTCTTGGGAGGTTTCGTTACGGCCATGGCTAGAATGCAAGTCGTTGGGTGCAAGAAATCGTCAGCTATAAAGTTGAGCAATGGGTAACAACAATTGACGTCAGCATGACGTCTCATTAAAATGAAAGGTGTTCTCTCATGAGGCATTTTCATCACAATCGTTATACTGTCTTCCAATATGTGAAGAAAATTCTATGAAGCAAAAGAAATGTAATCGTGAGTAATCGTGATTACTTTTCCAATGTAATCGTAATCGTAATCGACTACTTGCTGATTTTGCTGTAATCGTAATCGTAATCGTAATCGCGTCATTCAGAAGTAATCGTAATCGCAATCGATTACATTCATGAAGTAATCACCCCATGTCTGGTTGGTATCTCAGATTGCAAAGGGTGCTGAAGTTGCATTGAATCGCGCCCAGCACGAAAAAAATTCAAGGTTTATCAAAATCTCTCAAATATTCGGGTGTCGATTCGTAAATTCAATTTTCACGCATCCGGCCGTACGACCGCAGGTTGGTCACCCCAGAACTAGAATAAGTAGAACGTCATGCTCGACGTAACCAAAAGAACGAAACTTGCGATTGAATATTAGGGAAAAGAATAACGTCGATTGGTAATGATGATTGGCTCAAATTGGCTCTAAATGGAAACACACAAATAAGGAAATGCTACCAAGTCCGGTGAAATATTCGATTGACATCCCGAGAACGGGATTTCTGTATTTTAAAGTATAGGTTGTGTTTTCGTACCACCATTAGCCTGTGAATGCGCACTCTCTCCGCTAAGGGTTCCGCACGTTTCGATTCTGGGGCTTATCCGTGATACTCCTCCCCGCGTCGCTTACGGCGTCTTTACAAAGCCTAAAGAAAGACGAATGCCTGAAAGAGAATCAAAATAGCGAGCAGGCCTCAAAACAAAGTCAGCCGGAAAGATCAAGATCGCTAATCAAGAGCACCGCTGATTGTGATTATGATTATGTTGCCCACACAGAAAATTAACAAACCTCTCCAAACTTCGTTTAAAGTAGCGTGTGCAGAAGATCAATCAGTCAAACTAATCCAAGTCGCCAAAAGTGCATTACCCCTAACTAATTTTTCAGTAGCAAGCTGCGCGTGAGCGGTGTGCTCCTTAGCCCGCGTATATACACAGAGCCATTACCATATTCGCGTAACGAGCTGTTAACATTGCCTCGGGCCGATTCGTTCGTCGAAGAGGTATCCTGCCATTTCAGAAGTGTGTAATTTAGCGACGTGGCTCAGTATAGGCGAAATTCATAGTTGAGCAGAGATGCGAACGTAGTGAACAGTCTGTTGCTGCGGATGTAGCGTAACATGCGGAAATATATCCTGATTGCTTATGGATGTGAGAACACATGCATACCGCAAAGCATTGCGTTTTAGATACCGATATTTGTCCTAGCGTAACATAACAAATATATTTTGATTGCATGTGATGTGAGGATACATGCATACTGCAGAGCATCATGATTTAGATACCAATATTCGTTCTATTTGGATACATTTTCGTTATTGTTTTCACCTAAGAGTCTATTCTAGTGTTGACAGATATTGTCAAATTTTCTATACGCATGCAGGCTCAGGGATACGTCCCAATATGCCACGATAGAGTCCAATTCCTCAATATAGTTTGTCCTTGCCACAGTCATGTCTATGCTAATAGATCTTCTTATCACTTTCGCAGTTCCATGGGAGTCAGACAGTAGGCCTTTTTCGCTAATCATCGGTCTGGCTTCAAGTTAGACTGATATTTTCGACGAGGACGACTCTACAAACGACATCAAAATGCATCTGAAAGCTGTTATCTTACTTGGCGGGCCTCAAAAAGGTACGTCAACGATGTATATGTCATTGATAGCTTCTCTACATTAAATGTCAACTTAATTCGCATTTTGTTTGTTCACTTCAAAACATACTGGACGTAGTGCAGAAAAGAATTGATGTCGTGTTGTGCATGAGGCTTTTTTCATGGAGAATATATAATATTTTGTGTAGATTGGTAACTTACTTTTACCAGTTGACGATATTTAAACAAATTTTATGCATTTGCATAGTTCAAATATTGCCAATATTTCTCACCTTTCAGTACATCCTACATACCTGCTATTACCAATGTTTATCAGGTCTTCAATCAAGCATAAACTAACATATTCCTAATCCATAGGTACAAGATTCCGCCCGTTGAGTCTGAACCTACCGAAACCACTCTTTCCGATTGCTGGTTTCCCCATGGTGCAACACCATATCGAAGCTTGCAGCAAGGTAATTTAACGTGTTAGACCTGCAGCATGCTCATTGGATTTGAGACGCATCTCGTACTGGATGACTAACTGCAAACTCATCTGATATGCACAGCTCGAGGATGTCTCAGAAATCTTCCTCATCGGATTTTATCAGCCAAACGACGAATTGATGCGGTTCATTCGAAGACAGAAACAGGCTGTCGAGAAGCCTATTAAGTAAGTATATATATATATTCGAACCTGCCTGAAACCACTTTTGCTAGAAATTGTATGCCATTGCCAGAACGACATCCTTAGATGAGTAAGTCGTCAATTCAAACCATGATATAGCTAATCGTGTGTCGCCAAACAGATCCAAATTCAATTTTCCGCTGTATATGTTGGATGCCAATCAAACTCCAACGTTTACTTCGCTTTTACCAACACAAGGCAAAAGTTAGCAATTTGTTGCGTCATTCTTCCTGCTATAGAATAGTCTTTTTGTTATTCCCTACCGCCCTATGTTGTTGCAGTGAAATCAACTTTGTAGATCAAAGGTTGTATCAAATTATAATTTGTGCGTTTTCGAGATGGAATACGTCAGTAACGCACGATTTATTTTAATCCGTAGCGACGTCAATGGTGAATGAACACTTATTAGTAAAAACACGATGAAATGTCAAATCTTCGCGGAATGTTTCGCATATTTTGCACAACAAGAATATAATTTTATGACGCGAAAGGTCATGAAACTTGCGGCGTATCTGCCACAGGCGATGCAGACCTTACTTCACTCCTCGGCCTGTATGATTTCCGAGCTGCTAACCAGTACCTACGAGTACCCGCATGTGTAACTTTCTTATTTGCAATGATCATCATCATTACTGAGTAAAACTATAAAATTGCTGCAACAGCTAGCAATTTACGTTGGTCAGTGCGCACTAGTACTCACTGAAAGCTAGCAATCCATTTCGAATACGCTTCTGGATCCGTCCAGTCACTTGATTATGACATCATAAATTTTCGAATGACGCCATTCATATCGTGCATTCATAACAATATACAATACATATAGGACTGGGCACAATGATTCGAGTACTCGAATCTGAATCGAGTATTAATTTGAATGATTGGTAGTAAAAGACGAATTTTTGGAGTACTGAAATTATACGCTCCTCGCAACTGAAAGTCAATTTACTAACAGGAATTATAGTTTAGATACGAATTTCTAGGGATGGTGTGAACCTCTGAAAGGTTCAGGTTCGTGTGAACGCGAACCTTTTTGAAAGGTTCTGTGTGAACACGAACATGAACCTCATGACGTCACGTGACGTCATATTGCTAATTTCAACCCTACATTTAAGTGAAGTGATAGCCTATACTATATTAATGTACACGATATCTAGCGACGACTCGGACCACATAATGCCACAATGCTGAAGTACATATTGATGTTTTAAACGTCGCCAAATGTATCAACTTGGACAATGAAATGATATAATAATCCCATAAAATCAATTTCGTCCGTCGCTTACCCAACAATTTCGACGAGGACTTGCAAGGAAATATATAGGCTTGCGCCTTAACGGTCTATGCCAGACCGGATAATGTATTCGGCGTCTGAGTATTGCTACGTTGCTATAAAGCAGAGTATAAAACGGGTTTCCGTACTTGCTACCGATATTATCCCTTTAACAAGTTATACAGCAGTAGCCAACACCCCAATCCCACGGATTTGGTTTTTATGATACAATAAACATATAAAATCAAGATTGACCCCGTACTCCAGATAGATTTTTTAAATCAGACAACGATATCAATTTCATTGGTTGGATGAATTAGCATCATTCGCTGACTGCCTACATGTAGGTTATTTGGCTATTGATGTTGTATGATTGCGAACAGGAGAGAGTCGCTAAATATTCACAAACGGAAAGCTGGATATTCCGAGCAAACTTTTGCAACAAAGCAAGTAACTTTTTTGAGATTGTCAACGTGCATGCTCGTTTAGTGTTGATTTTTTATGCAGCATAGAGTGGCCCGCAGTTGAAATGCAACAAATTTCAACCAAAATGTTATAATGAATTGTGATATATGAAAAAGGTTCACAGTGCAGAACTTATCAAGGTTCGTTTGTGAACGTGAACCTCTAAATTTCCGAGGTTCACACGCAGAACGCGAACGTGAACCTCACGTTCACACCATACCTAGTAATTTCCACTGAGAAAGCCTTGAAACCTTAATTGGCCGTGTCGCAGTATACGAAACATAGTACAAAGCTACGAACGTTACTGGATTTAACACATTTCCGAAGTTATGATCATCCCACAACATTGTCAAGAAGTGAAATGAAATCGGTGTGGTCGAAAAAATACCAAAGGATCTTTGGTGTGACGGGTAACAGGCATAATATTCTTTGTGGTGACATAAAAGGTATATATTTGAACTTTTACATAGTATACATTCTAGTGTGACGTCCTAATGTGTGATATTCGAATACTCGACTCGGCGCGAGGCGTAATACCTGCTTCAGAATCGAGTCACTCAGGTACTCGATTTTGCCCAGTCCTCATTTACATACGTATCTGTAGACTATATCGCAACAGCCGAACAATTACCCGCGAGTCCCAGTAATAAATTGTTCCGTAGTAGCCTATCTATTTGCTTGCCATGTTATTGGCCGTGGCGAAAAGCTATCGAGGAATGGTCATATCAGTGGAATTCATGATGCCTCAATGATTGTGGAGCAAGAACTTTTTGTGTTTTCGAGCGGAATTAGGCTACTGAACGACGTATTGCGACGTGTCGTAGTTTGCGTGTGATTCAAACGCAAGACCCTCTTCTCGTTCAATCATGGTGATTAAAATGAAAAAAAAATATTTTCCCGTTGCGCAGTTTCTGGAGCTCTTCCCTCGTAAACTGATATCGTCTGACTTGCTAGAGCGTGTTTGCGGTCATTTCTCTAGCATGAGTGTCATTTAGTGCTCGCCTCATAAATGTATGTTCGCGAAAACCAAGCTGTCACGTTTTTTCAGCTATCTGCAGGAATACACGATGCTCGGCACGGCCGGATGTCTACATCATTTCCGAGATGTCATTACAAATGGGGCACCAGATGGAATCGTTGTCATGTACAGCGATGTCTTTTGTGATTTTCCTCTACGAGAAATGCTTGCGTACAAAAAGAAATTCATGAAATGTCTGATTTTATCGGTTGAGGTAAGTGTGTTGTGTTGGTGCGGATTCGAACTCCATCCATATTGCTGTATCACTTCAACTGCTACTGTCAACTGGTCACTCAACAAATTCCTTCATCCCCGAAAACTTGTCCAATCGCGACTGTTGTGGTGGCACGCCATTGGGGGTCCGTGAAGCCTCAAAATAGTTTTAAATTCGGAAAATCACGAGGCAGTTTCGCTTCATTACTGGTAAAACTCCGGAGCTCACATCGACAGACTGGCCGTCTGAGATAAAATATCCTACGTGTACCCTCGAATTTCTGAACTATGGTATCTCAAAGTGAACAACAGAAACAGAACTCACATTAATTTGTAATAACCATTCAATATAATGTTTTCGTTTTGTGTGAAAAGTATATTTTAATGGTTTTGTTCTTCTCACACTGGGGTAATGCACAGGCTATATTGTGCAACAGTAGTCCACAGTAATGTATAAGGTGTGGTATGGTAGATATTTGATTGTATGACTCTGCGAGAATTTGGAGTTCCGCGGAGGCTTGAATATTAGCGTAGGTGTTCCGCGGGTTAGTAAAGGTTAAAAATCACTAAGCCTATTGGTGGTGACCTACATGCTTCATACATAGTAAGACAAACGCATCGATTTCAGTCATTTCCCGTAGGTGCCGGCAGAGCAAAGTCTAAATTACGGCTGCTTGGGTATCAACCACGAATCTGGTGAAGTTATTCATTACATCGACAAGCCAGAGACCTTTGTAAGTCGAGATATCAATGGCGGCGTTTACGTCATTAGTCCTGAAATTCTGCAAGACATTGGGAAGATCATGCATCAGCGGTCCATGGCAATCTCAGCAATGGAGTAAGTTTGAATAACAACTAAAAGTATGCTGCGTTGGCTATAATTTTACTGCTACCCGATTCTTATACCTTTCATATACTATAAATGATTAGCTCGGTATCGTGTCTTGGTCATAAATCGAAAGCCGTGGCCTAGTGGGAAAAAAACATAGTGGTTGAAATAAGCTGCCATTTGCTTGTTTAGTGTAGGTTTCGTCTGTTCATCCGTAGCGGAATATGGCTAAATCAATTCATCGTACTGAATGGATTCGCCGCATTTCTACCGTGGATGCGATTTCGTGAAAGGTACTGTAATTCGGTTTTGTATTCAGAGAACAAAGTGACCACGTGAACGAATACACCAACAACGTATCGACAAATCTTGGTAAAATGTTTCTTGAAACTGATGTGTTTCCGAAACTGTACTCCGAAGGCAAATTGTTTGCTTATCAGACGGAGAAATTTTGGATGAGCATCAAATCCGCGGGGTGAGTTTGGGATTATTAACTTCATTAAAACCAATGGCTTGTGTGGTTCAATCCGTAACCAACACCATATGTATGGTTCTAACAATAGGAAGTTGTTTGTAGTGAAAGTGCGTCTCCATTATCCTTGCTGACAACCACCACTGACGTCTCACATTACATAAGTCCAGCACACATCAATCACAATTCACCTGTCATACTAAATCTCCATAGTTGTACGATGTAGAAATTGTAGCTAGTAGACACTTTTCAGTAGGCACGGAATCATGCTTGAGCAAACGAATAACATATTCCCAAATATATTCGCAAGTGATTTGCTCTGACGTCAGCATTTAGGATGATGAGAAGATGTCAGAAATAATCACAGCATATACAATTATACATATTACATGGGCACCGGCATGCAAACATCAAAAGCCGGTTGGCTTATTTTCCAAAATTATCCATTTGCTTTCCTGGTTACTTCCGCAGGTCCGCATTATATGCAAACAGAGCGATATTGGAGAGTTACAAGCGATACCATCCCGACCGCTTGAGTCTGTCCAAAAGTTGTATCGGCAACGTGCACATTGACAAAACGGCTCAAGTAGATCCCTCCGCCGTGGTAAGTGAATCCGATATCAGCACCGCAAAATGGCCGGATTGGCAATAGTCGAAATCATCCACATTTTGTACATTGAACCAAAGTCACGCGAATACACCTCACGATATGACGTCATCCTTTTTCGATATGACGTCACATCATTACTTATAATAATGCGCCCCTTTACCAAATTTCCATCCTGATTTCGCGTATATATGACAGTATTATACTTTTTACTACACTTATACAGATTGGACCTAATGTCAGCATTGGGGCTGGAGTAATTGTTGGCAAAGGAGTGCGCATCAAGAACTCAATCATATTGGAGGGGACGATCTTGAAGGTTGGTAACTGCGGTCTTTGTATTTATGGCAGCTTCGTCCATATCTTATCTTGTTTAGAAACACTGCTGTATTCTTAACGGTATCGTAGCGTGGCACTCCGTCGTCGGTGAATGGGCGAGGGTCGAAGGCACGCCGACGGAATTAGACCCGAACGCACCGCACGCGACTACCGATAACTTTTATCTGTTTGAAGGTGATGGGAGACTGCGACCTTCAATCACTATTTTAGGTAATTCGACTCAGTATATTGACAACTATAGTATATCTGTATATTTCACTGGTAAATGCAAACGATTGATCCGAGATCTGCTAATTATTATATTTGAGAACTGTATACTGAATACATCTTTCATTGGGTGTCGTCAAGAGCTGTGTATTCACAAAAGGTGATGTTACGTGACTCCTAACCAGCACTTGGCGGCATAGAGCAGAGACACCTGACGAATTACGATTCAATCTTACTTTTATCTAGTAGAATTAGAATTTTTTACATGCCCTAAATCATGTACGACCAAATAACACCAGACTCCCAACTCTGATTCCCGTTCAATGCTGATACTAATAAGAGCCATGAGCCATCTGGTGTCAGTTAGTTAGAACAGGGTGGTCCAAACACGGCACTCCGTCCGAATGCCGCCTGCAGTTGCTGATAACTGCCATCGGATATCATGTGTCCTACTGAATCCATATGCGAGAAAAATAATTTATAGTGTTCTACCGCATTTGATATCCGTTTAGAGACTGAATATCATGGGATGGTTTTGCAGAAAATTCCTCACATTTCCCTAATGGGGTTTTGACACCGGCACTATTCGATGATTATTTTGCAGGTCAAGATGTGGTTATTCCACCAGAAGTGATCATCCGGAATTCGATAGTGATGCCGCACAAAGTCTTATCACGTGGTTTCAAGAACCAGATTCTGCTTTGACACTTTATTAGACAAATGGTGTACTATATATTTGATGCATTCCTTTTTAGAGAATATTTAACACAAATCCGCTATATTCACGGTGAAGAGAGCTGTATACTGCTTTCCAAATCTGTCGGAGTCTTCTATCATGAACAATGATTCCACATACTTCTTCTGTGGCGAATTTCATTGAAATCCACGATAGATTTCGACCATGTACTGAATTATGCTGTCGTATCCTCCAAAAATGGCGCTCGACCGCCGAATCCGTAAAACATGTATTGTATACAGGTCAAACGAAGAGTCTCCAGGTCAAAAGCATTTTAGTCAGTCATATGAGTGCGTAAGCTATGTCATAACATGGCACTCTTTCAATATATACCGGCCGTGGTGGTTCGTTCAATTATAGCACATTACCATTTATGAATGACGAGTCGTTGTGTAGGATTCAATGCTGTTCATTATTATTCATGCGTTATCTTCGAAACAGTGTTGTAACCAAGTCACAAGAATTCGAGTCACAATTCAATCGTAGTTTTGTAGCTTTGACTATAGTCAAGTTAGAGTGAGTCATTTTTAACTCACCACCGAGTCAAGTGTCAGAGTCCAAGGCAGTGAGCAAAAGGTTGAGTCCGAGTCATAGTGTTTACTGTTCATTATCGAGTTCAAGTCAGGTACAACTCAGTTTTTGAAACTCTTGGGTGATATTGAAGGCCTCGCAATCATAATATTCTCATTTTCTCACTCTTAACATGCGTATTCAAACAGATAAAACATCGGTTTTGGGCATACTTTTGAAGTATCCGTTCTGATATACGAGGCTGGAATCAGGTCATATAGAACAGTCCTGGGCAAAGTGCGGCCCGCGGGCCAAATACTGACCGCGAAGCCATTCTGTGCAGCCCGCGAAAGGTTGCTTGGAATTCAAAGCATAAAACTTGCTTTTCGAATGACTAAACACAATATACGGTATGTGTTTCAATTTGTGACGTAATATGTTTCCCAATCCCTAATTCTTAAAACAAGTCAATCAGTGCTCGCGATTACTATATGACTCATCATATCTATCACCCAGAAAGGATTAACGGGCATGACAAAAAAAAAGAAAGCCGAAAACTGAAATTCAAAGAAGGTTTAGGTTTAGAATTTGGAGCACTAAATAATCGCGTACTGGAGTCAGGGGTAAACCCGTCCTTTCAGTGTTCGCCGATCATGTCGCCGAGATTAAGGATTTTAATTAAAGTCGGTCTCATGACAAAAGCACGAAACACTCGGTCAAGGGAGGGCGAAGTTCAGAAATACTGCAAGCTTCGCTCAACATAAAGGTCATTCAACCGGCACTCTGCTCGGAAGGCAGCGACCAAGAATATAAGCTTTGTACTATTGCAAATACAGTACATTTCAGTGCAGTGGTTCTCGAACTGGGAGACGTGAAAGCATCAGAAGGGTGGCACGAAGCCGAAGTTTATTGGAAAAATATTTCGCGCTTCGCGCGAGATAATCCCAGCTTATGGTTGTTGCTCTGTGTATTGTCCGACTCTGATATTTCACAATTCTCTCATCAACAGCCATAATCTTCCATACCATCAAACTATCCGTTGGGATTGCTGGCATTCTGGTTGCACGTTTTAATATTTTGTGATATCATGATAAGTGGGCGCAAAATTGTTCACTATCATAAAGGGAGGCATGCCTAAAAAGTTTGAGAACCACTGTTTTAGAGGGTCTTAATAGAAAAACGTGGATGGGGCTTATCCGAGATACTCCTCCCCGCGTCGCTTACGGCGTCTTTACAAAGCCTAAAGAAAGACGAATGTCTGAAAGAGAATGAAAATAGCGAGGAGGCCTCAAAACAAGGTCAACCGGAAAGATCAAAATCGCTAATCAAGAGCACCGCTGATTGTGATTATGATTATGTTGCCCACACAGAAAATTAACAAACCTCTCCAAACTTCGTTTAAAGTAGCGTGTGCAGAAGATCAATCAGTCAAACTAATCCAAGTCGCCAAAAGTGCATTACCCCTAACTAATTTTTCAGTAGCAAGCTGCGCGTTGGCGGTGTGCTCCTTAACCCGCGTATATACACAAAGCCCGATTCGTTCGTCGAAGAGGTATCCTACCATTTCAGAAGTGTGCAATTTAGCGACGTGGCTCAGTATAGGCGAAATTCATAGTTGAGCAGAGATGCGAACGTAGCGAACAGTCTGTTGCGGATGTAGCATAACGTGCGGAATTATATCCTGATTGCTTGTGGATGTGAGAATACATGTATACCGCAGAGCGTCGCGTTTTAGATACCGATATTTGACCTAGCGATATTTGTCCTTTGGTTGTGTTAAGGTTCATTTAGCTAGCTGTGTTACATGAACTCGATTAACTGAAGCGGGCATTGAATTCAACTGCCATTAGCTGATTGGCACTGCAGCTAGTTTCCAGAGTGGGTAATTGCACTACCGGTCAACATGATGAGAGATCGAATTAGCGAGCTCAAGCAACAAGCTTCCATCAGCGGCGAAGATGACAACGAGGATGAAGCTACTACAATTGCCATGGAACGGAATGAGCTCGATGATTTTATTGCGCAGGCGGTGGAAATCCAAGGGGAAATGATCAATCGTATAGAGCATAATGTCTCGATTTCTGCAGATTATGTCGAAGACGCTCGAAGGAATACTAACGAGGCCATCAAAATTCTAAGCAAGGCGAGGAAGAAACAAATTATTATCATTGTGTGTGTTGTCATTTTGGTTGCTGTACTTGTTATTGTTTTGGTCACCACGTTGGGATGATCAGGCAGTGCAAGTTTCATGCGAACGTCGCGACGATGCGTGGCAATTGCAATAGGACGAAGGTCGTTATGGAGCCGAGTTGCTGCTGTCTGTCTCAATAACATTTGACATGCTTCAAGAAGCATTAATTTTTTACCCATACAAATACAGTATAGTGAAATTAATTCCCCTTTTGCCTTATTTGTTCATTCCTTTTCGAAAATGTTGGATTGGACGGGTTTTTAATGTCTGTTTAATGTCTATTTTTTTCCTTATCCGCTTATCCAATGTCTCGGGACTCGGGCCAACCTTCAACATAAGTATTCTCTACTGCTTGCATCTTCTTTGCCGTATGTGACTTACCATTATCTGCACGTTCCTTTGTAATTCCGGTGCGGTGCAATTTCAATATTTCAATACCAGTTTCGCGGTGATATTACTTGGATTCATTCAGTACGTAGTTGGAATCGGATTGTGTATGTTCCAAGTATGTATATTTCTTCAAGGATGTCATCATTATCATATGTTTCCTATTCCGTTTTTGGGCATACTTTTAAGTATCCGATCGGATATACGAGGCTGGAATCAGGTCATATAGAACAGTCCGGGGCAAAGTGCGGCCCGCGGGCCAAATGCTGCCCGCGAAGCCATTCTGTGCGGCCCGCGAAAGGTTGCTTGGAATTCAAAACATAACACTTGCGTTTTGAATGACTAAACACATTATACGGTATGAGTTTCAATTTGTGACATAATATGTTTCCGAATCCCTAATTCTTAAAACAAGTCAATCAGTGCTCGCGATTACTATATGACTCATCATATCTATCACCCATAAAGGATTAACGGGCATGCCAAAAAAAGAAAGCCGAAAACTGAAATTCAAAGAAGGTCTAGGTTTAGAATTTGGAGCACTAAATAATCGCGTACTGGAGTCAGGGGTAAACCCATCCTTTCAGTGTTTGCCGATCATGTCGCCGAGATTAAGGATTTTAATTAAAGTCGGTCTCATGACAAAAGCACGAAACACTCGGTCAAGGGAGGGCGAAGTTCAGAAATACTGTAAGCTTCGCTCGACATAAAGGCCATTCAACCTGCACTCTGCTCGGAAGGCAGCGACCAAGAATATAAGCTTTGTACTATTGCAAATACAGTACATTTCAGTGCAGTGGTTCTCGAACTAGGAGACGTGAAAGCATCAGAAGGGTGGCACGAAGCCGAAGTTTATTGGAAAAATATTTCGCGCTTCACGCGAGATAATCCCAGCTTATAGTTGTTGCTCTGTGTATTGTCCGACTCTGATATTTCACAACAGCCATAATCTTCCATACCATCAAACTATCCGTTGGGATTGCTGGCATTCTGGTTGCACGTTTTAATATTTTGTGATTTCATGATAAGTGGGCACGAAATTGTTCACTATCATAAAGGGAGGCATGCCTACAATAGTTTGAGAACCCCTGTTTTAGAGGGTCTACAAAAACGTGGATGGGGGTTTAAAGAGAGCTAAAATGTATCATGTTTAACATTGTTTCGAATCATGATAGCTAATAGATATTTTTTAAATAACTGACACTTTTTCATGACCTAATATCAACACATTCACTGAGCAGCATTTATTAACAATGTAATTTAGAAATAAAATTAAAATACGCTGGAGAATATAGCTAAATTTTTTCACTCGGCCCGCCAACGTATTTATTTTTCTCATTTGGCCCGTGGAGGTAAATAATTGCCCACCCCTGATATAGAATGTCTCGAGTCATATAACTTGGTCGAGTGATGCGCAATGAGTCGAGTACAAGTCGAATCAATATACAAACTTACTCATGTCGATTCATTTAATGTTTTTCATCGAACGACACGTGTAAAGTCGAGTAAACGAAAAATGGCGACTCGAGTTGTCACAACCCTGATTCGAAGATATCGTCCGGAAGAAGGGATGAACGATCGCGTATCAATTTTCTTTCGCGGGTAAAGACATCATTTGTAAATAAAAGCAACGCGATTGCTTTTCAGCTCACTAGAGGTTTCTCCCATCACATCATATATACGTCTCAATCACGTATTGAGAATATGTCGTCAAGATCACAGTCAGCGCTGAATTGTAGACACAAAATTTGGTTTTGAGGTCATAGCATTTCCAACCATGGCCATGACAACAGTTTTATGTGACATCGCAATCACAACGATTTCTTATCTTTAAAAATTTCCGAGGTGGTCAAAAGGACAAAATCGATTTCGTCCGTTTTTCCAAGGTATCAACCATATATCTTCTATGTTTGTCGCTCGGAATAATGAAGAGGGGCATTTTGATGTGATTGATGATGAGGAATATTTATAACTGATAATAATTGGGAAATACAGCCCTGTAAATCCTTCGTTAACAAGGTATCGATCGCTTAATTCTATTTTACCGTTGGTTTCGTCATGATAGATTGCGCCACTGTTTCTGTTTCACTATTTTGTCTAGGCTACGGAAGATCGATTTCCTTATTCCCGCGACAGGCAACGCCGGATTTCATCACAATCACAGCGCCGCGTCCTGTTAATTATTAAACTTGAAGGCTACAGTTAACCTCTGTTGTGTAATCCAATTTATCACGCATCGCCACTCAACGCGGAGTTTTCTTGTGTGGATTGCATGGTTTCCATAGACTATAAGGTGTGACAATTTGGCTGTTATTATTGTCGCCAGACTATGAAAATATATGATCATGACTGTCGTTCGATTAGGAGCTGCCGAAGCAGTCGTTAATGATATATTCGGGCCGTAAAGATGGTAATTCTATAGCCGGATGAAAATGTAGCAAGTTGCTATTTCGAGTCGTGCAAAAAGTATTTGAGTTTAACGTGGTGTACTTACTTATGCAAGGAGTTAGAGGAGTCGCTTCAGGATCGAAACGAAGGGTTACAAGACTCCAGTGTCACAGTTCTAAGTTTGCCAACTGTTCAGATTACTACTAGGGGGCGAAAGGGTTCGCGTAATGGAATCCGAAACGAGTATTGATTGTCATGTTTCGAGTGGAGAAGTGATATTCGTTCTTACCGAGTACTGTGGGCTACGCCCGCGCCATCAAAAGTGATTTCAGTAACGAGAATGATCGTTTCAATTTTTCTTAGGCTCGCGTGAGCTTGGAAACCTAGATTCGCCGTATCATATCATCCGAAACTTTTAGTTCTATAGTGGAATAATATGTACGTTCGTGAAGATGACATTATTGTAAAATATTGATCGACCTGAAACATTGTGACAAAGCACAATGTCAGAATTTTGCTTACCAACTACTAAATCCGTTTTGGTGATTCTAACTGGACTTATTTCATTTATTGTCGTATGTTACTTGACATTTTACATAATTGAACTTGCCAATTCTTTCCTATGCGATGAGAGTTCAGAATGTCCGAGTCGCAATACTCCACTAGTAGCCTAAATGCTTAATTCGAGACCGCGCCAGACCCTAATTTTCTTCGTGTTCTTCTTAATAAAACGTTGCTTCTTAGTATTCATGATGCTTTGCTATATAAGGTCATTTTGGTCATTTTACACTAAGCGAATATGCTCATTGGTTATTATTATTATTATTTAACATCCGACGACTCAATTTCGTCCCGGCTTTTGAATTACACCACTTATACAAATCGGATGCTGCTCGGAGTTCGACGCCAACACGATTCTGTCCGTCTGCTGTCTCTAAATTTGCTTCGTCGGTCTTGGCATTTCACATAATTTCCGAATCGCGAAATCAGCCTTACTTCACGTGAAGATCAGTCAGTGACCCGCTCTCATCTGCACGTGATCACAAAGTATGCTTCGGCGTTCTCGTGGCGCTCGATGAGAGTACTAAAAATTTGTTTCTTGGCCTTATCCGGTACACACTCTACAGTAGTTACACAGCAGATATCTGTAACTCAGCTGATAGCCTACCTCCCTATCATATTCGCTAAAAAGCATGAATTAGTGGGGGATAATATCACGGATATGGTACTAGCGGTCGATAAATATATTATGTTCGCTATTATTTTTTATCAGATCCAGAGGTAAAGTCTGTATAAACTTTATTGCGAGAAATATAATTCAATAAAAATCGATATTAAATTTCAATGTCCCATTCGCAGTGGAGTTACCATGTCTCAAGTCAATGTCGTCATAATCTCATTACGGAAAATATTGAATGACCTTTGTGCCATTTTGGTTTATGGATCCCAGCACACAATTTATTTTGTGGGATTCAAAAATGTGACTATTATTTCGAAATTCCTTGATCTATTGTCAATACGGACACAACATCACTACACGACAAAACAGATTTGATCGTGTTTTCAAATTGTTCATTGATACGTCTTATCGTATTTCGCGAAAATCGGTCGATCGTAAGTTTGAAATATGTACCGGAAATTCTATTGCAATAGCTAATCGCCATTTGCGTTCCCTCTATTTACAGAAAAGAGAGAACATTACATTGACAATTTCCCAGTTGTATATTAACCGTTTGTATACCCTGAGAGCAAGAATACCAATAAATAGAATGTGATGACTTATACATCAAACACAAGATAGCGAGCGCTATATAACTTAGAGACGACTGGAATAAACAGATCTAGCCAGGACAGCGGGTATTTGCTAACAGAAGGTACAAGTCATATTGTTTCTCAGATGCTGTACGCAGGAAAGATAATGGGATGGTGTGAACGTGGGGTTCACGTTCGCGTTCTGTGGGTGAACCGCAGAAATTTAGAGGTTCACGTTCACAAACGAACCTTGGTAGGTTCTGCACTGTGGACCTTAGTCATATAGTACAATTTTCACTTCATTATAACTTCTTTGGTTGAAATTTATTGCATTTCAACTGCGGGCCACTATGTGCATGGCGCTGACAGCATCACTAAACGAGCATGCAACTTGACAAATCCAAAGATTTTACTTGCTTTGTTACAAAAGTTTGCTCGAATATTTAGTGACACTGATTGCGGGTCAATCTCACAACATCTAGAGCGAAATAGACTAAATGTACGTAGTCAGCAAATGATGCTTATTCAACCAATCAATGAAATTGATATCGTTGCCCGATGTAAAAAATCTAGCTGTTGGCTACTGATTACACTCTGCTCAATATTACCGTAGCAATACTCAGACGACGAATACATTGTCCGTCTGACCTAGACCCTTGAGGCGTAGATTTATATTCCCTATTGCAAGTCCTCGTCGAAATCGTTGGCAAAGCGACGGAAGATATTGATTTTATGGGATTATTATATCATTTGATTGCCCCAGTTGATACATTTGGCGACGTTTAAGACGTCAATATGTACTTCAGCATTGTGGCATTATGTGGCCCGAATCGTCGCTAAGTATCGTGTACAAATAGGCTATCACTTCACTGAAATGCAGGGTTGGAATTAGCAATATGACGTCACGTGACGTCATGAGGTTCACGTTCGCGTTCAAACAGAACCTTTGGAAAAGGTTCGCGTTCACACGAACCTGAACCTTTCAGAGGTTCATACCATCCCTAAAGATATATGTATTCCACACTTGCCAGTTTGAAGTTTCGAGGTAGAGATAGTGCAGATAGCAAATGCTTTAAGTCTGTATGAAATCAGTGATTTTAGTTTGTACAATCCAACCATCGAAATAGTCATACCAATAACTTGTTTGTTACCTTGAATGATTCCAACTTTTATCGGTATACTATAAATTAGTTAACAAATGATATTTGGTCCGTCTGTTATAGGATTCAAAATAACTCACGGGAGCAGAGCATCGGTATGTAGTGTGCGATGTTTTTACCAACGTGATTGAATGATTGCCCCCACGAGACTAGTCCGTAGTCATGTTCTAATTTCCAGTCGTGTCCACCGTGATGATATATCGCTCAATTCATCAGAAGCAACTCGTTTGGCTGAAATTGGTCACAAAATATCGATGCTTATACTAATTGCCATTGTTATCAATACGATGAATCGTTTCGACAATTTCACCCTTAACGTCGTTAACCCATAACCAGAACCAGTGTTGCCAATTGGCGCATTTGGGAGCCAAATTTCGGAAATTTGGCTCTTTTAAAGGTCGGTTGGCAACGAAAAATTTGGCGCAATTTGGCTCAAATTTGGCGCATTTTACTATAAAATGTTTAACGATTGAAACTGATGTAAAGTCGAATCGCTCTTCCTAAATTCTCATTCTAACCTCAGATATTAGGATTTACAGGCCTATATCATCATTGAGCGGCTTATTGCCATCACAGTGCTTCTATCGTGCTCCATATTCTAGATCAGGGGTCACCAACGCGGGCCGGGGGTAGCCCGTAAGGACCAGATGAGTCGCCCACGGGCCTTTTCTAAAAAATGGAGTGACAGTTCTTACCAGTGATCTTCCAGTGAGCTTTTATATAATGAGATTGATTTATTTAGCTGTTTTTGTGTAAATCACTCTAACATGTAACTTAATTACTCCCGCCATTTACCCGCTTCAATATTTTAGTGTTTTTTTGCTGTAACTCGTTTTGTAGAGAAAACTTTCTTCTTAAGACAGATAGAAACATGATGTTTCGGCAGCTTTTGAGCTATATATCATGACTCTACGAGCAGTGGTTGTCGAGTTGTGCAATTTTACCCCCCCCCCCCCCTCGTGCACAGAAATTAGGGGTTTGTCTGCTGGAAAATAGGGGCAATTCCCTAAAGTCAATTTTTATTGAAGTTTCAGGTAATTTGTCGGGATTTTAAAAAAAACTTTTTCGATTAAAAAAAGGTTATTTTTTTCCACCCTAATGTAAAGGTGCACAGGCTTATTTTTGTGTTTTAGGTGAAATGTATAAGCATATTGGTTGAAATCGAAAATAGTTGGCTCCTTGAAAGGCCGGTTGGCCATTTTGGAGAGCAATTTGACTCTTGTGGATCACCAGCAGATGGCAACCCTGACCAGAACCACAAACTGGAAGTTGGTAGCTCGCCTGCTCAAAAAATGTTAGCCTCGCTTACGGGGGCTACTAGGCCTATTCTTAGTCTTTGGCGATATCGTCCGGAAAGGAGCTTGCTGCTCTTTCTGTAATCCTATTACAAATAGGCTATCACTTCACTGAAATGCAGGGTTGGAATTAGCAATATGACGTCACGTGACGTCATGAGGTTCACGTTCGCGTTCAAACAGAACCTTTCGAAAAGGTTCGCGTTCACACGAACCTGAACCTTTCAGAGGTTCATACCATCCCTAAAGATATATGTATTCCACACTTGCCAGTTTGAAGTTTCGAGGTAGAGATAGTGCAGATAGCAAATGCTTTAAGTCTGTATGAACTCAGTGATTTTAGTTTGTGCAATCCAACCATCGAAATAGTCATACCAATAACTTGTTTGTTACCTTGAATGATTCCAACTTTTATCGGTATACTATAAATTAGTTAACAAATGATATTTGGTCCGTCTGTTATAGGATTCAAAATAACTCACGGGAGCAGAGCATCGGTATGTAGTGTGCGATGTTTTTACCAACGTGATTGAATGATTGCCCCCTCGAGACTAGTCCGTAGTCATGTTCTAATTTCCAGTCGTGTCCACCGTGATGATATATCGCTCAATTCATCAGAAGCAACTCGTTTGGCTGAAATTGGTTACAAAATATCGATGCTTATACTAATTGCCATTGTTATCAATACGATGAATCGTTTCGACAATTTCACCCTTAACGTCGTTAACCCATAACCAGAACCAGTGTTGCCAATTGGCGCATTTGGGAGCCAAATTTCGGAAATTTGGCTCTTTTAAAGGTCGGTTGGCAACGAAAAATTTGGCGCAATTTGGCTCAAATTTGGTGCATTTTACTATAAAATGTTTAACGATTGAAACTGATGTAAAGTCGAATCGCTCTTCCTAAATTCTCATTCTAACCTCAGATATTAGGATTTACAGGCCTATATCATCATTGAGCGGCTTATTGCCATCACAGTGCTTCTATCGTGCTCCATATTCTAGATCAGGGGTCACCAACGCGGGCCGGGGGTAGCCCGTAAGGACCAGATGAGTCGCCCACGGGCCTTTTCTAAAAAATGGAGTGACAGTTCTTACCAGTGATCTTCCAGTGAGCTTTTATATAATGAGATTGATTTATTTAGCTGTTTTTGTGTAAATCACTCTAACATGTAACTTAATTACTCCCGCCATTTACCCGCTTCAATATTTTAGTGTTTTTTTGCTGTAACTCGTTTTGTAGAGAAAACTTTCTTCTTAAGACAGATAGAAACATGATGTTTCGGCAGCTTTTGAGCTATATATCATGACTCTACGAGCAGTGGTTGTCGAGTTGTGCAATTTTACCCCCCCCCCCTCGTGCACAGAAATTAGGGGTTTGTCTGCTGGAAAATAGGGGCAATTCCCTAAAGTCAATTTTTATTGAAGTTTCAGGTAATTTGTCGTGATTTAAAAAAAACTTTTTCGATTAAAAAAAGGTTATTTTTCTCCACCCTAATGTAAGGTGCACAGGCTTATTTTTGTGTTTTAGGTGAAATGTATAAGCATATTGGTTGAAATCGAAAATAGTTGGCTCCTTGAAGGGCCGGTTGGCCATTTTGGAGAGCAATTTGACTCTTGTGGATCACCAGCAGATGGCAACCCTGACCAGAACCACAAACTGGAAGTTGGTAGCTCGCCTGCTCAAAAAATGTTAGCCTCGCTTACGGGGGCTACTAGGCCTATTCTTAGTCTTTGGCGATATCGTCCGGAAAGGAGCTTGCTGCTCTTTCTGTAATCCTATTATCTGCGTTATAAGTCCGGATCGATATTTGGAATATGGAACACGTGTTCAGCCCTGCTGTCTAAGACAAACGTAGATTCCATCTCCGTCTTTAGTCAAGGCGAGAAAATAATGACGACGCCGCGGGCCGCAGCATTTATAGGCGTATTCTATGTCTCTCCAAGTAGGCTTTATTTGGCGGGAATAAATTGTCCTATTGAAAGTGAACCGATCCAGCAGACTGTCAGTTACACACATAGTCAAAATGTGATTCATGTGACTCTTGTATCAATTTAGGTCAGGCACGAAAAGAATCATCACATCTATAAATATTGGAATTGAATTGTTATTGTACTTGATAGATATCAAATATAAGATATAGACACCATATGGGCGGACTAGTGTATGATGCCATCATAAAAGCTATCGGGTTATAACTTTGCAGCTACTATGAATATTTTGAATTTAACAAATTGATAATAGAAACTGATCTGATATCAAAACATTTTTACGTTGAGCATTGTAATTCCAATCCAGGATTTGGGTATACTTCTGATAAGTGGTTGATGAATAGTTTCAGGCTTTCGGAGCAATTTAAGAGGGAATTTTCAGTTTATAACCTGAAAAGATATATGTGACACTTATATATTGTCAAATTAATAAAAATGTAAAATATCGTCGCGGGCCGCGTGTTTGAGACCTCTGAGCTGGACAATTTGTCATAGTGAGGTAATAAGACGGTACCGGTAACTTAAATGACCGTGGTACGAGGTCGACTTCCGAATCCATACCCAAGATTTGAAGGTTTATCTGTGCTCCTTACTTGTCGTCTTCCGATCCGCGTAAACTGTGTCTTAGTAATGCCTATAGCAGAATACACGTAGCCCATGCTGTATAGGCAAGTCAGTAATCTTAAAAATGACATCGACCTGCTGTAAAATGACAATTATATTACTATCACCATTGATGTAGAAACATCACGAATACACAAATTTTAAGCTAGGTGGGTAGTTTAAATCGTCAAGCTCTATCCATGCGTAAAAACATTTATGCGAAAAAGTTCAACAATTCCGCAGCAATTAGGCCAGGGCGGGCAACATGCGGCCCGCGGACAGTTTTCCGTCTTACATGATAATGTGGCCCGCGGCCCCAGTCTGCCGAGATTCCGCACTACTTGCTTACTACGTTAAATTTTAGTGACTGTATGTAGCGTACGAGAGTGGAGCTTACGCTTAAGTTCGTCGTAGCGAGAAGACTTGCATTATCAGCATTTACGATATACTCAACCCTAATGTCGTTAGTGGAAATCGTGTTGTTCGTCGACTGCAATGGTCATTTATACCAGGCTGATATTTCTTAATTTTGATTCCGTAACGGCCGAATTGTAGCACGTCACACTTCTAGGCTTTTGTAAGGCACCGCTTATGTCAGGGGTCGCCGACTCAAAACGGCTGTCGTGGGCATACTTTTCAAATTTCACAGAGGATGCGGGCCGCATGAATTCCATATCGAGATTAATTAGGTCACACAGTTGAACAACGACGCTATCTCGTCACCCACTCAACCCGAATGAGTTGATAGCTTGGTAAAATCGGGGCGCCGGGCCTATCGAACGCCTTGAAATCTTAATTAAGGATTGCACCGTGTGTTGGTTGATCAGAGAGATGTAGACATGACGGCGCCTGCCGTATGGCAATACTGTTCTCAAATCCACATTGTCTTCGTCACTATCGGCGTGAAATGGCTTTGAAGTAACATTGCAGTCGTTAAAATACATTCATTAAATACAATTTATTCCTGGTATATGTGGATAAATGGGTCAATATCGTATCGATTCAGCAATCCGGCCCGCCAAGTACTTAATTTTCCCATATCCGGCCCGCCGACTGGAGAAGTTGCCCGCCCCTGAATTAGGCGATATGGCAGGGGTGGCCAAGAGGTCGATTGAGATCTACCAGTCGATCGCTGCGACTTTCATTGTAATTTAACGTGTATGCGACATACGTATTCGTGGCCGATTGAATAATTTGCACATCCAGAGATAGTAAAGAGTCCTGTGACACCAGACTTCCGCGAAGTATGTCATTGACATGTGCTAGGCTATGCATTGTTATGTGCGCCCGGGTCGGTACGTGCAAGCGTGACTATACTCCGTAGTCAGTACCGGTGCCCTGTTGTTTTCACGATTTTTCCTCTTCGTACTACATAAAATAAACGACGGGTTCCAGTTGAGACGTGAGCTAGGTTTTCTTGTCACATTGCTGCTAGAGCATGCTCCAAAAAGCATATATGACAAAAGGAATTACTAAATTCATGCACGACACACAGGTAATAGTTTTCAATCATACGGCGGTGATCAACTTTTCCATAGCACCGCATATCAAATGCTTGCGTACTGGATCAATAGTGAATGTTTCGTGTTCCGCAACATAAAATTGAGAGTCATGCCGTGTTAGACTTGACTAACAGCGGTTATAATCCAAGCAATGCTCGATCTAGTTAGGGTTTGCGTTGGCCACCCCTGCCATATGACAAAAATTTTCAGATAAACATACCCGATGTAAAAGATATTGTGTGTAACAAGACATAGATAGCTTAGCATATTTGTACTATGTTTCAATCCTTGGAAAGAAATCTATAGCTGTATAGAATAATTTATAACTTCATATTAATCAGAATTCATGTAACAATGGCAATGCAGGAATAGTGCTGTGTTTTCATTTGGTCATCATTTAACAAGGTCGTCAGATGTGAATCGATGGTTTCTCAAGTAGGCCTAACCAAAATTTGAACTGTTTGTCAAGTATACACCATTTATTGTGCGGTTTATCTGGGATCGTTATCAGCAAATCGATACGTCCTAATCCAGGTATTCGAGTGTGAGACTAAAATAGAATATGATTGTTGAGTGAGGATCCACCTCAAAAACGCAATCGTGTGTCCCAACTTCGCGACTTCCTCGTAGCAATATGGCGTTTTAGAACTTGCGGGTCGGCAAATATACATCCTCAAACAAGAGCGCTCAATGCCCCAGTTATCACTTATGAATTATTCCTTCATATAGTGGTCTACACGGTGCGATATTCGGCATGAACTAATTCCCTAGAGGCACAGGCACACGCATTTGCTAGAGAAGATGATAATTCATGATGAATTGGCTTACGGAATCAGTGTGTTACTGTTACATAGAATTTGCATGCAGAAAAGATTTGAGGTGAAAGAAAGATCTGTAAACATTATTTTACAATAAAAGTCATTGCATCACTTTGTCAATGTATAATCCGTACCGACGCTGCCGTCACCACGGTCGATTGCGAATTCGATTTCGGGACCGAAGATATCGCACCAAATGATTACTGAAGGTGATATCTCACAATGTTAGTAATAATTTCTGGAATGCGAACACCATACTTTGCAAAATCTCATTTTTTCATTGTTGCGGGATTAATTAGGATCGAGCTTTATTATCTTAGCTAATATGACAGGTGACAAGCCTTCATCTTCTCCTGGGCATTTAAGCGAATGTAAATTTATTATACCTTGTACCAGGCCTAGACTTTCGTATACTGAGTAGAGGCTGCGCACGGCTTCGCGTTAGCTTTATATAGGTCTTGCGGGAGAGAATTGTGTCATTCTTCCGAGTGAGAAACTGGAGCATATTTGTTTATAACCTGTATGTGTATGTGTATATATACATGTGTGCAAAGAGTCACTTCTCTATTATCGGAGACTAGTGTTCTTAACCTTTAGTGACAAACTCAATTTGGGTCGCGGGCGAGACCAGCCAAACTACCTTTAAATCCATAGATTTAATTTTCATCGGAGGGCTGCACTATCAAGCCTGTATAATACTACGGTTCATGTGGACTCTATTCCATAGAAAATTAGCAATTGACAAAAATGCAATGCCTAGCCGATTGCAGTTATACTCATAAATCCCTAACAGTGGCTGCAATATGTTGGCCGTGGAGTCACGACAATATAGATTGGACTATTTCTAGGAATCTTTTTATGGCAACTGATATTAGCGTGCTTTGAAAAAGACATTGGATTGAAAGAATGGACCAAATGGCTTCGTGAGGGCGGATACCTTTTGAGACAGACGTTATATAGCAGGGTCACCACATATATTTGCAGGATATTCTCTGAGCAATGTGAAGCTTGCATACAGCGACTTAGCGTTGGTGTTTTCGCCCTTGTGAATAACTAACCTTTTCTCCATTAGGCCTGAAAACTCTGAACTGAATGTGAACTTATGTCCCTTCTCGGATTTTGGTGACGACGTCAAAGACTTTCAACTGACGACATTTGGCACCAGCCGGTTATGATGTGGCGTGTGTACTGTACGTATCTCGAGAAAATATTACTTTGCGAGTGTTTCTTAATAAAACTCCCGACTTTGAATAGAAATGTGCCGGATAATGCAAGTATATTCTATTTCTTCCAACGGACTTGTGAACGACAAATAACATAAGACCTTTGCGATTATTACATCCATGTTGTCTCGTTTCGACTTATTCCTCTCTTTTCACAGCATTGTAATCCTTGAATTGATAAAAATGGTAATAAAATGATATTGATAATTTAAAACAAACTTTGTGCCCGTCATCGATAACTGTGTTATTGCACGACGTGAAGTGGAATAAATCCCCAATACGAATAAATTGATTGTTGGTATTACAGAAATGAAACAAACCAAAACGTGAATTTCTAGCGATTCAACTGCAATAGCCTATGCGTTGTTGTTGTCCGTGGTATTCATGGTGTTTGTCGACTACTATGGTCATTTATTACAAGCCAATTTTCTTCATTATTATTCCGTAGCTGCCGACTTGTAGCACGGCCCGTACTTCTAGGCTTTGTATAAGACGCCGCTTACACGGATGAGATGGCGAGGAGGAGCCTATTAGATAAACCTCCAACACTTAGGTATAGGAATTCTGGAGTCGACCGCATATATGCGTTGATCATACATGGATACATATGCATGATGTATACATATGTCTACAATGTACCCTAGTGCAACCACAAAGTCCGCCCTTAGCTCGACCCAACAAACCCAATTCCGGAAATTACAGAACTATTTCTTTGCAAAGATCATATAATTCTATGGCTCGTCTAAAATAAACATTTGCTAATTTGTCATCTCGCCATGCCGTTTCTGTGCTGTTGCCGCCAAAAGAAGAAGTATCCGACTGTGATAGCTAATAATAACGCCGAGATAGCTAAATTGAAGGAGCAATTGAACGAGAAGCAGAAAGAAATCAACGATGGTTTCGAAGAAAAAGAAAGGATCAATGGAAAATTTCAGGACGCGAGACAGGAATTGGAGGTTGGCGATAGATGCGGCGTATTCTTAATCTCAAATTACATCAATTGACTGCAGTGACGTGCGGTGAGGTTCACGGCTGGTGAGGCACGCCTCCCTCCCACATACAAAAGAACAACACGCACGTAAAGAGACTTGAAATGTGAATAACAACAGCATCGGGTATAGAGAGCATTTTCTTTGCACAATGGTAGCCGTTGCAATTTCACATTCTATAATACATGAAGGACCGGTCGCTATTGTGCCAAATGGGCATGTTTAGACAAATAATAAATACTAGCTTTTCAAGTAGGCCTTCCGGTATAAATTATTCGAAGAACATGAAAAAAGCATCCTCAGTTACAAATTTTATTCAGTAAAAAAACACCACCTAGCCATTGTTTCTCTACGATGGCATTGTCTGTAATAAAGGCGAAGGTCACCTTCCTTGGCGATTTTTGGGGGTTCTGGTGCTCTGACACTGTTAATATTTAGATTTTCGGAATCAGTGTTACTATAGCATTTCATTGATTCCAGTTATTAAGAATTTCGAGCTATTTATGATGAATTGCATTGTTGCAGGTGAGGCACGACGCGCCAGTGCCTCACCTGTGCCTCACCTCTCCTTTCGCACTGTATTTTTGAATAATAATGATGCAAATTGATGATGTTTGGTGAAAAAAATGTTCCAATTTAGTTATTTATGAACATCGATGTCTAACATCAATATAATCATCGACTCATGGAGGGGTTTCACAATTTTCACTTACTCATCCAGACGACAGGTGAGGCACTGCCTCACCGCTGCCTCATTGGACCGCACGCCACTGATTGACTGTGTATACTGTGGAAGCTTTACATTGTGCAGTGGTGAAACCGGAGTCAGATTGGAGAATATCAATCTCATACTTGCTGCTACGCCAAACACACGTGGAACATACAAGCGACAATTTATAAGCCGGGTGCAAAAATACCATCATAGTACTTGCGGCGCGATTGCATATCTCAATAATCACGTAAATAACATCTCCCGTTCGTTTGAGGAGGAACCAATTCAGCAAATGTTTAGATACCTCGGTTATGCAAACTTGCGACTTGCCACTCGGCTAATTGCCCCGGTGCGACTATCGCACATCGATTCAGGTCAAGTGGATTGAAATTTGGCTCATGTGATGTGTGAACGATATGAACAGTGAAAAACCGTTTGCTTATAACTTCCACAAGCGGTCAGTAGCGAAGTACTTTTACTCTTGCGGATTTCCCAAGTATTTTTCCGACTTGTAATACTTACTCAAATGACTAGGCCTATGTATTTGGACCAATTTCACTTCTATGTAACAGTTTTTCAGCCAAACCTATTTTTGTAGCACTTGTTATTTTAAAAAGTAGAAATCAGTTTTGGGATAGGTTTGCACCAATTTATGGGTGACATTTGACGGTGCCATAACCAGTGGTCGAAATTGCGCCTGCGTCATGGTAACTGAATACATTTTCGGCACTCACCCATATTTGTAGTGCAGGATGCATATTGCAATTTTGAATGAAGTTGCCACCGATTGTTTATCTGCAGAAGGTATGTGACCCCTCGACCGAATACACTTTTTGAAACGAGATATACTTGAGTAGTTTTTGGACGTTTCATTTTCTACTTCCAATTAATGTAGTTTTGACGTGCACTATACATCTCTATTTCTAATTATAATTGAATTAAAATTTGTGGCATTACTTAAATTTCTGCTTGAGTGGCAACTCTGACTACTTTGAAGACCTCTGCTACTTCTATACAACCACTTTCACTTTGTACCCTTCTGTTATCACAATTAGGCACTGCGACTACGCAAATAAAAGTTGCCGAAACGAGGCATGAGTAAAGGGTTAATACGATTCGAATCTTCATTGCTTTATTTGCAAGGTGTAATTGTAACATATATATGCTGGTGGTCAGGTCATAAGTTTCACTATACACCACTTCTATATTTTTGTATACCGCCACAAAACGCGGTCAATGCTATGTTTATGCCTCTATGAGCTAGTTACTGTTAGCAGTCCTGACGTAATATGATAGATTGCACTGTCGTAGTCGAGCCCAAAACAGCAACAGTGGTTGTGAAATACACACGGAAACGGTGTACAATAACGTGTGGCAACAATGTACAATAACATGGCAAATTTCAACAGACATTACGTCGCGACAAACGTCAAACGGAGTCGAAATTAAAAGAGGATTTAACGAAAAAAGACAAGACCATCAAAAAACTTAAAGATGATCTTCAAGTAAGGATCCACATTTTGATAGTCAAATTTATAAGTTTGATCAGCACTCCAAAACCAGCACAATTGTGACCAGTATGAAGATGAAGATCGTACATTCTTTGCTACATTCTCATTTAGCTTGCATACAATATATTGGAACAAGACTATGTTCTCTCCGAAAGTTTGCATCCCAAAAAGACTGTAACGTTGATTTTTGATATTTATTATCAAGTGACGCTTCCATCATATAGCTTAAATCTATAAATTATAACTTCCCTGTCGATAATATCGCGATATCAAACCATTTCAACGTTCAGGACAAGATCAACGGAATTCAACCGACAACGCTCCGTTTGGACCTGGACGTCGTGAATTCATAATCATGACCACTCAAATATTTCCGAACCTCGGCAGATATTGCGAAAATTGTTATGCTTCATATCTACTGCATAGATAACACACATATTGTTTAAATATGATCACAATATGCCAGAGTACCGCCCCATCGGTTAATTACTTTTTCATGATAGCGACACGGCAATCGAGTACAAAGCTCGTCACGCGGTCATGCCGTTACATCAAAATGTATGCGTTTCATTTTTGTAGGGCAAGGAAAAAACTATATCCGAACTCAGAGCGCGTGTCGAGGAATTGGAATTGAAAATGTCAACCGAGTCACCACCGTCAGAGGTATTTCGCAATGAGCGCCGGTGCAATACCTCGCGTGAAAAATGTTCCGTTTTAGGTCCAACCGGAAGAGCAGCAAAAAAAACGGCCTATCATTCCTTCTCGTCACAAGACAAACGACGACGTGCAAGCGGAAAAAACGCCAAAAAGCGAGGAAGATAGACAATTTCTACTAAACGTAAGATATTGCGTCTAATCTTCATCGCTGCCGACATAGTGACGTCACAGAAGGAATGTGACGTTAAATATCTACCCTCTATGGCGCTTCTTATTATACATCACTTCAATTATTCCTCGCTAAATAGTCTAAATTACACATTTTGCTCTACAGGCCATTCAATCGAATGATATCTTACGAAGACTGAGTAATGTGCAGATCGAGCAGATAATCGACTACATGGTACCAGTGGAATATCCGAAAGGCGATGCCCTTATAAAGGAAGGAGATGAAGGAGACCGGTTTTATATACTACAAAAAGGGAAATGTGCCGTTACGATAGTAAGTCATTCTTTAAAGCGCGGGGTAAAGAAGGAAATTATTAGGGTACGCGAGAAAATCTTGCAGGTTTGAAAAAAGTCTCCTCAATAGTATAAATTGTATGTATTAGAACTCCAGCAATTTGTGTCCCACGCCCATGATGTCGTTTAGTGCCAGAATAAATGATAACTCTAGGGGGCATTGAAAGGTAAGTCAACACATGCAATCCATGGCGCCAATCTTGCGATATTGTGATTGGGAACTTGATATTGTAAAGGCGCGAAGAACCTGCGTCAATCCCGAAGTCACAGAGCAATGCGCGGTATACAGTGCATAGAAAATTTCAAATATATTTACATTGTACACATCATACAGTTCACAGTGTCTTTCGTGTTTAGAAACAAAAACACATCTCAACGATCAAAGAAGGCTCGGGATTCGGCGAAATTGCGATTTTAGAAGGAGGCAAAAGAACGGCCACGGTTACCGCTGCCGAGGCTGTGAAGGCCTGGTTTTTACTCAGAGGCGTGTTCAAACGATTCACGAAAGAAGCCATCCAACAGAGGGACAACGAAGTTATGCGGGTTAGTGGTCGAACAGAAACTGTTGAATAATTCACGGCAGAAACAACGGCTTCATAAACAGCGTATACTGTATACACTATACAACATGATATAGTGTATACAGGCCAACCCTTTATATTCTCAATATTGGCAATACATTGGATTACAATCTCTAGGGTGTTCCTCAAATTCAATACATCATGATAGTCGCACAGTAAATACCAAATGATATGGATTATTGGCGCATGCACTTTATTTGTTGAACGACCTGATTTTCATAGAAATGCGAAGTGCGTAAGTTCCTATTTTTATCTCTCACACTCTCTTGCTTAGTCCTATGGTATTATCGCAGACAATCACGTCTCTCAAGTACACTAAGTGACGAGCGAATATTACGAAATAGCACACACCATAAAAAGTTACGGGGTGTGGCATTTACGAAACTAAAGTTGCAATGAACAATGAACAATGAACATATTGTCTATGGCTCAGGGCTGTGATGCTCCACAACGCTCCACGAACAACAAAAAAACTCGATCTATACAACCCCTTGCAAGATATATATGAATTTATGCGTATTGCGTATATATCAATAAAATAGCGTAACAATACTACAGGGTAATAGCAAAGTATTCCAAGATGAATGAGTAAATTTGACAAATCGAAAGTAGGATCTTTGCCATGGGTCTGGCGATCCTGCCAGAGTATGAAAGCATTAAAAATAGATTTCCATCCCATACCTGGGAATTTCCATTCTGTGTATACCATACTTGCGCATATCCATATTCCATATATAAATTTTGTTCCGTACCACACCGTGCCCTGCGTGGAAGCTATGGTAATGGGCATCGTTTAACGCTAACCATATAACTCGCACCCGTTAATTTCAGATCATGAAATCAGTGGAAAAAATTGGGGTCACAGGTCGCTACCAGCTCAGCAGAATAGCACAGGCCGTCAACGAGGAAGATTTCTCTTGCGGTCAGTACATCGTGCGTCAAGGCGAAGTCGGCAGAATATTCTACATCATCAAGTCGGGAGAGGTGGACGTAACGCAGAACAGTCCCAACTCGTCTGACGACAAGGCGGAGACTTGGATTCGAGTTCTTAAAAGCGGCGACTACTTCGGCGAGGGAGCCTTACGCGAGTCGCACAACAAACGAGGCGCTAACGTGATTGCGAAGACAGCAAAAGTCTCGTGCTACACGTTGGATGAGGAAAGCTTCAATCAGCTGATAGGCGAAGCCGTTCAACCTTGGAACGACGGAGATGACATAGAATCGTCGCCTATCATTAGTCACCGTCCGTCGATCATCGATGTAACGTTGCAAGACTTCAATTTCTTGGCTATTCTTGGCTCGGGAGGATTCGGCCGGGTGGAACTGGTGCAGATGAAACGAGGGAACAAGACATTCGCCTTGAAATGCATGAAAAAGGTACGGTCTTGACGCCAGCAATAATTACACGGAGCTGGTCAAAGTACCCAGCGTTGCTACTCAAATAGAAATGGAACTAGCGCTGTAAATGTCAACTTACCTACAAGGTGAAGGAGAGCTATTTCCAAAACCGTTAAACTTGCTTCAAGGGTTAGACAAAGTATACAACGAAACTCTGAAAAGTACTCAGGAAGTCATAGTTACGAAAAATAGATACACTCTGCAGTTAATCGGAGGAGCTAAATTGTAAGATGTATATTCGCAATTGAAGTAGGTGCAATCGATGAATATAATGTATTTAGTGATGCAGGGCATTATTTCATACTGTTTTAATGACGGCTTCACTCTTAAAAGACATGCAAACTTGTCCCAAAACTACTTTTGTACTACTCTTACTACTTCTCAAAATCCAAAAGTGTAAAAAGTAAACAGTTTTTCAAGTAAAGTGGGAGTAGTCCAATAACATAGAGCCTTTAGTAAATACTGTAAGTAGGCGAAATCTGCTAAAAATAGAAGGACTTCTTTACTGACCATTATACGACCTCGCGTGGCTATTTCATACCGGATAGCGGGTTGATTGCTGACTTTCACAAAACAAACAACTGTATTCCAAACACAAAGACTATCGATGAGCCGTTTCGGGTTAAAGAATCTCTCGAGATATGGAATCCGGGGGTTTTCGTGGTGGGGACTTCAGAATTTGAACTCGAGCGTGATTTCAATTCAGATTGCGGACACGTGTGATTGAAAATCCGACGTTTGAAGCGGCGTTATTGGAATCTTATATCCGCAGTCCTAAACTGGGTCCTGAATTACAGTAGCCTACATGCGATTTCGGTGTCCTATTCGAACGTTTAAAGCGATTCGAGATATTCTGCTTCCTAACAGATTAGCCCATAGTTATCCTTCTAGCGCACGTTTAAAAAAGAAGGTGTTACTCTTCAGTAAACTCCGGAGTTCACGTTGTAGAGGATGCAAAGACGTCTCTATTACAATTCTTTTTTTCAATTATATGTGTTGGCTTATTATCGTTTGGCCAACGCGATCCTGGCATGACTGCCGTTCAGTTATGTATATACCACGGTGATGAACTAGTGCGGATCATCGACCGGAGCCGGATTGGATATCCGGCCGGATTTTTACAATTTTGACAGGACCGGATCGGAGCCGGATCAGTACTTTTGATGTTACGGCCGCAGCCGGATCGGAGCCGGATCACTACTTTTTTGATCCGGCCAGAATCTTTATGGACAAGCATAACTTTTATAACTATATAACTACCAACCAACCACACGTAAATAACCACCAAGCCAGTATGAACATAAACGAGGCATATTTATCAATTCACGGAACCTCCGTACCGAGTAGGGCCGGATTTCTGGCCGGACTTTTTCATTTTTGGCCGGAACCGGATTGGAGCCGGATCAGTACTTTTCCTGATGTGATCGGAGCCGGACCAGAGAATTTGTCGATCCGCTCCGCACTATGATGAACACGTCACTGGCTTCTGGCTAGTCATTTACTGATCGAATTTCTGGTGATACATTTTAACAAGTTGATTTGACATGGTTCTATTTTCAGATTCACATAATTGAAACAAAACAAGAAGATCACGTTTATTCGGAAAAGCGAATCATGATGAGATGCCAATCACCCTTCATCGTACGCCTTTTTAAAACGTTCAAAAATAAAAAGTATTATTTTGCTGATATTGTGTTGATGTACACGCGCACAGTCGCTAAGCATGCATCCGCTTCAGATATGTGTATATGCTAATGGAGCCGTGTCTCGGAGGGGAGTTATGGAAGCATCTGCGCGACGCAAGGAAATTCCCCCACAGCCGTACAAGGTTCTATACCGCTTGCGTCGTTGAAGCTCTCAGCTACCTCCACAAACGAAGGATACTATACCGTGATCTGAAAGTACACTTCACCCGGAAAAGCAGGGTTGTTATCTAGTTTTTAAGCTTGCTTACATTTCAGCCGGAGAATTTACTTCTTGACAACAGGGGGTATGTGAAGATTGTTGATTTCGGCTTTGCAAAAGAGCTCGATGTGGGAGAAAGAACTTGGACATTTTGCGGTACCCCACAATATGTCGCTCCGGAGATTATACTTAACCAGGTATGGTGGTGCATGACTGTCGTGCGATCAGAGTCAAAATAGTCCCGATATGATGCACAATGCACGTGCGGAATGATTTTCTCGCCTTACGTGAGTGGTTGCTTATCTTTGTGAGACGAGTTTATTAGTTTTCAATTGCTTCCATGCCACAATCACAAATCGAGATGGGTGGAAATCCTCCTTCAAACTAATGAAACTATATAGCAAAATATCTCAACATCTCAAGCTGGTGTTTGTTTGTTTGTTTTATTCGCTCCACTTTGGCGCTTATCGCCTATAAGGTCATTTGCGCCCAGTACATCAATTTCAGTAATTTCAACGGTCTTTTACGGTCTTTTTCGTCAGATTACGGACGACTTCCATGCACGCGCTCTTCCACCATCAGTCTCTCTCGATTTTCATGCGCCCGCAACTTAGTCTTTTGATGCCATCTTTCGGGAGTTCGGCTCTCTCTTTCTCTGGGCTTTTCAAGGCGCTGTATATACAGCGGGATCGGCGATGAGGAGCCCAGATAAACCTCCGACACATAGAAACATGGCAGAGCCGAGACTCGAACCAGTAACCATTGGTGTCGTGACTGCAGTGTTTAACCAACTGCGCCACTCGCTTCCCCCTCAAGCTGGTGTAATTTATATGTTCCTTCGCCATTTTGGCCTAATGAGCCAATATGCTTGAAATCTATCTTGAATACCATAAGAAAATTATCTATTCTTACTCCCAGCTGTTCTTTAGGAGTAAGCTGCAAAGATTTAGATTATGGAATGTGTTTATTATTACCTATAGGCTACTCAATCTTGACATTCAAATTCTAGATTGTCGGACACTGATTTATTCAATTTAGGGTCACGACATATCTGTCGACTATTGGGCGTTGGGTATCCTGATATACGAATTTTTAACGGGCAATCCTCCGTTTGATGCCGTTGATCAGATGAAAACATATCGCAAGATTCTAAGAGGAATAGATGCTGTTGAATTCCCGGTGAGTACATATTTAGCCTGCACACAACATTTTGAGATTATAGTATTGTTGATGGGTACCACCCCTACTCAAAATCATCCACCCGAACAGAATCAATGCACAGGCGCACCCATATTGGTCGTCAATTGACTCTTAGACTGGCATTCTACGAAATGTTCGAAATATAGTATCCAAATTAGATATTGTTTGATCAGATCACACCGTATACCTGCGTCCTTTCGTGATGACATCAACTGTCGGCGATACATAGTTTCATTAAATCTGTTTTATACGATATGTGTCTCTGTAGGGGGCACCTGAAAAGGATAGCAATTTATGGCACAGATGACATTTACTCTTACATGCATTTGCGAATCGCCAGTCGTTTTACAGCAAGCTATAACCTTCGAAATGGAAGCATAACCTTGGCAGTATTTGATATAATTCGTCAGATAATATGCAATGCATTCCACAGAGGTTATGCCCATCCATGGTATTAGTGTCCTCGCCAACTCCAGCGGTTCTATCAACCCGTTCCAGACACAAAATATGCAGTGCAATGCTCAAAAACACAATGTATTGTAGTGAACAGTACGCCCAAGTCAGACCAAGTAAATCGAAACGAGCTAACATGCACCTCGGCCAACTGGGAGTACTATTAGGGATGGTGTGAACCTCTGAAAGGTTCAGGTTCGTGAGAACGCGAACCTTTTTGAAAGGTTCTGTGTGAACGCGAACGTGAACCTCGTGACGTCACGTGACGTCATATTGCTACTTCCAATTCTACATTTCAGTGAAGTAATAGCTTATATTAATGTACAATTGTACAGTGTACACTGTACACGATACCTAGCGACGACCAATGTTCCCTCTAAGCTGCGCACGTGCGCAAATGCGCAGTGCTGACACGGTCTCTGCGCACAGAAAATCCAAGTTGCCCACAAAAATTCCGAAGTGATTACCTTTTTTTTAGTCGTTTACGCACTGTTGTCCGAGGTTCTGCGCAGTGAGTTTGGAGTGTGCGCAGACTCGTCGAAAATTAGAGGGAACATTGGCGACGACTCGGGCGACATAATGCCACATTGCTGAAGTACATATTGACGTTTTAAACGTCACCAAATCTATCAACTGGGGCTATCAGATGATATAATAATCCCATAAAATTAATATCTTTCGTCGCTTTGCCAACAATTTCGACGAGGACTTGCAAGGAAAATATAAGCTTACTCCTTAACGGTCCAGGCCTTAACGGTCCAGGCCAGATCGGACAATGTATTAGGCGTTTGAGTATTGCTACGTTGATAATGAGCGGAATGTAAAACGTTTTTTTATACTTGCTACCGATATTACCCCATTAACAAGTTATACAGCAGTAGCCAACAACCCAATCACACGGATTTTGTTTTTATGAAACAATAAACGTATGAAGTCAAGATTGACCCTGTACGCCTGCTAGATTTTTTTACATCAGACAACGATATCAATTTCATTGATTGGTTGCATAAGCATCATTCGCTGACTACATGTGGTGTATTTCGCTCTTGATGTTGTGTTAGATTGCGGGTCAAGCTCACAGCAGTGAGTCACTGAATATTCACAAACGGAAAGCTGGATATTTCGTACAAATCTTTGTATTAGGGCAAGTAAAATTTTTAAATTGTCAAGATTCATGCTAGTTTGGTGTTGATTTTTTATGCTGCCAGCGTCATGCATAGATTGGCCCGTAGTTGAAATGCAATGAATTTCACACATAGATCTTATAATGAAGTGAAAATTATAATATATGTATAAGGTTCACAGTGCAGAACCTACCAATGTGCGTTTGTGAACGTGAACCTCTCAATTTCTGAGTTTCACACACAGAACGCGAACGTGAATCTCACTACTATTTAATATAGTAGCCCATCAACGCCCGATATAATAGTGTTCGGTTTTGTGCTTTCGGACGTCTCCCATTTGACGCTCTCGTTATTTCTTATTCTCCTCCTTGTAGAAGACCTTGATCGGGTCACTTTCTGATTGCGCGATTACATCCGGATTAGCGGATGCTGACCAATCAATTTTATCAGGTGTCGAGTGGAATGCTTGTCTGAATTCCAGGTGTCCATAGAGAAAAAAGCTCAAAATTTAATAAGGCGGTTGTGTAAAGAACATCCGACCGAGCGATTGGGTAACATGAAAGGTGGCATCAACGACATAAAAGGACATTCTTGGTTCTCGGTAAGTATTTGATTAGTTAACGCTAAATGCTAGGCGGTTTTGCATCTAGTTTACAGCTCATCAGTAGTTGCCATGTAAGACGACCAGCACACTACAAAACTGATTTTTCGATTTTAATATAGTAGTGTCTTTGCTATCCAAGCCCTACAGTATAAGCCTAAGATGCATCTTCATTATTTACGTGCCCAAAATTTTCGAAGAGATTCCCTCCATCAGCTATACCGCTAAATCTGATCACATGGACTGAGAAAAGAATAATATTTGATAGTGTTGTATATATTGTACAACTACCAGTAATGTTATTGACGAAATTCGTTCATGGATTTGGAAATATTTGGGTGCTTAGCGTGACTAAGGACCGAATCTAAAAACCTTTTCATAACATTAATACTTTCGATTTTGGTGCGTATAGTAGGCCGATGTAGATGAATAGATAAGTACCGAAATCTACCTAGTAAAGAGACGGAGTATGACGCTCATAAATAGGGACACCCAAAGTGGTCGCGGGAGTCTTTGGTCCCCGACACAGGCGCCGTCTTGTTTATGAGAGAGAGAGAGTGTCTTTATTTTCATCCAACCAAAATACATATCAAACAGACGGCAATGATGGTGGTGCAGATAATATGCATGCACTGCACAGTATTCGATATCAGATAGGAAAGATCGGTACGACCGTGAAGGTCAACTAGTCTGATCACACCCGCATCAAACAGGTACACTTGTCTCTTTACAGAGACGAGGCATTCTGCTTGTACCATTAGAAACTTTAATGTGCAAGGTATTTGACACAGATGATGATTATGCCACAGACGCCGCAAGGGCTGTCCGCGATGCGAACTCCCGCAGTAGTCAATTTTGCATGGGTATTTGGCGTCTAGGTGGTCCATTACGAATGTTTGCTGGAATTCAGCAGCAAGTAATCGAAATGAGATCCCTGGGGTAGGCCTAACGTTCGGATCTAGTCAAATGGGAGACCTACGCGACGAAGTTTAGGTTAAATTCGGATTGTAATTCAATCATAAGTCTCGATTTGTAGAACGCCTCGACTTCATTACTGTACAGTGTACACATTTACATTCCGTTGTTTAATAACTATGGCTAAACTATTCCGAAAAATAATTCTCAGGGATTTGATTGGGAAGGTTTGAGAAGTGGAACCTTGGTACCGGAGTACGTGCCCATTGTAAACGGAAACGACGACGTTGGAAATTTTGACACGTTCCATCGCCGACTGACTCAGGAGCATGTACCGTCCGAGACTTCCGGATGGGATATGGATTTTTAACGCATCAGTATTTTATATCGGACCGCACTTTTATTAGTGGATTAACTAGATGTGCAAATGCGTACGAAGTTCAGAGACAGCAGTTCAGTCTGAAGCTTAGACAGTAGGCCTATGCGTGTTGTAATAAATTCATTGTGTTATATTATATTAACTATACTTATTGGTTATATTGTCTATAGTCCAACTTTCATTCGAAAAAGCATTGATAAACTCACATGCATGTGTTTTGTGTTTCTGCGAGGCACGTCAAATGATCTGGTGGTGACTGTCGGGTGTAGCCGCAAAGCCTGTCTAATCTTGACGGTAATATAACGCTGGTATAAATCAAAGACAGCCTTTTAATCCAAATGATTGACTACAATATCACAAAATGGAAGCACGCAGGTACGTAGGCAAAAAGTAGCATCCATAACAATGCTTCAAGAGAGCCTGCGTAAACGTCTTTATCGCAACGGCTAGTAACCATAAGGACAAACCTGGCAATGAGTGGCAATCGAATGTATACAAAAGAGAAAGAAATAACGCCAAGTGATAATGATGATTAGATTGCTGAATGAAACGTGCGCTAACTAAATTGAAATCGTCAAATGAGGAAACGATGTCGCTCAGTCGCAAACATTTTGTTTCAACATGACTTTGGAGTATGTATAGATGGCGGCAATTGACAACAACACCGGCCCATTAGGTTGATTTAAGGGCCGTAACCTGGTCCGAGGACTAGGAAAGTAGGATTAGGAGAGATCCATTTACCGTAGAACTGTATCTCATTAATTTCTAAAATTGTTTGCCCTTTCGTAAACACTCGTCAGCTATATCCTGGTCCATTGCTATATCAAGGAACTTTCGTTCGCGGTTTCACTATGGGCTATTGTAGCAGACTACTAACTAGAACTACATCCTAATTTATTGAGTCATATCAAGGAACTTTCGTTCGAGTTTCCATTATTAGTGACTTTCGTCACTTCCAAGTATATGTTATTGCAAGAGTGTAGTGACTTGGTGAAGTCACTAATAGCGCTCTACATACCTACCCCGGACGCGTAAAGAATGAGAACTTGACTATATCATCAATTTATTTAAAAAATTATTCAATCAATACACCACAAGATGACGATATAATGAAAAGATAGGGGGTGCCGCAACTACTTGGAGTAGTCTTTTAAGCAAACACCCACCGTGGCCTGTAGAATGTAAATAAGGAGAATGCACACTGGATTTAAGTAAGGATAACATAAAAGAACGTGACGAAAATGAATGCTGAATATGTCGGACTGTCGGTAGCTGAGGTCGATATGTCGGATTGTGGTCCAGCAGTCTTGAGGGCTGACGGCTAGCGCTCATCGAACTGTCCTGGCGCTCTCCCGCACCCGTATGTCATCATCATTGGTTTATTAACAATTTTATCAGTTCAATACACCACAAAAATGCGATACAATGAAAGATAGGAGGTGTCGAAGCGAATTAGAGTAGTCTATGAAATCGGACACCCACCTTGGCCTAGGCGAGGAGGCATGCACACTGAATGAAAAGTAAAGAAGCTAGTATGGCAAAAAGCAAGCAACAAATACGGGGTCGCATGGAAGGCGAGATCGATAGGTTAGTCGTGGTCCGGTAATCTTGAGATGGACTAGTATTCATTTCGTAGTAATTGCTTGTATTTCGACTTGAATGTGGACATGCTCGTCGACTGTCGGATGGCCGGCGGGATACTGTTCCACACATCGGGTCCGGCATATTTGATAGAGCGATGATCTTTTCGGTCGATCATAAGATATTTGGACGACGTGGACGCGAATGTGTTGTAGGCCTACTTGTGCGCTTTTGATTCCGGGGTTAAAAAGTCATTGAAATATTCGGGACAACGACCGCAGTGGAACTGATACATAAACTTGGCGATTTCTAGTATATTATTGATCTACTAGTATGGTCACCAAGTCGTATTCCAGATATCAATATATCTAGGATTACCAGGACACTTTTTTAGAGTTTTCAGCTTACAGTAGGCTACTGGAGTAAAATCCTGAAAAATGGTAAATTTATCCCGACTTTGGAGTCGGTTGACTTGAAAAAAAGGTTGACTTGAAAAAAAGGTCATTTTTCTGGCTCAAGTCCCGAAAAGCCCATTGAACCGTTGCTTGGCCGCTGATTTCATATATCTCAGTCCAATTTCCACGTACATTTAACAAAAATTCTCAAAAAAGAGGTCATTTAGGCGTCCTCTGAGGTCACCCTAAATATATCCCGTATCCCGTGGGCGAGATTATCTTCACAATCGATCCGATTCATACGTAGTTACATGCATAGGCGAGATACACAATTGCATGATACCGACATTACCGAGACTTGAAAGTTGATCAGCAATGTGTGGATGTATGGACATTGGCGAACAGGAGATGCCAGCAGGATCATTGCTTGGAATACGCTACTTGGTGGAATCATCGTACCTTATGTCGATTTTTTTCAAATTTTGACTTCCATTTTTCAAATTGATAGAAAACCAAACAACATTCTCATATTTTTTCGGCCATGTTTGTTATCGTTTCAAAGTCTACCATGACCAAGACATGGAAAGGACGTAGTATATCTTTGTCCTTGATGGTTTTGCACCGACTCATGTGACATACATACGATCTGTGCACTGCATATGCATGCCATGAGTGCATGATGTGCATATGCCACTGGACAAGGAAGGTGCAGCTTTCTAAGTCTTGCACCACCCCTCTATGCTATCCCAGTAATGCATGAGCGCCAAGCAGGAAGTCATAGATACCCGTGTTACTAATCAGGTCTTTGGTCTGACCCGGCTGGGGATCGAACTCACGACCTAGCGATCAAGAAGCCGGACGCTTCACCATTACTATCTTGTCGGCAGGAAGAATGTTAACTTACAGCAGTGGTTCTTGATCTTTTTTCCTCCAGCGCCCCCTTTCAAAAATTATCGTGCTCTAGCGCCCCCGCTTCATATTGTAGGGACTGTAAAAATTCAATGGGTAAGAGGGAGGGCCGTAACAGCACTTCGTCAGTCCCCTTAAAAATGATTGTCTTGCGCACCCATAGCGTGATAAATCAAACTTCTGGGGGCTTCGTGATTTCGATGGTCTGTAATGCTTGTGTGGCCTGGTCGCCCTAGGCGCCAAAATTTTCTATCATGCATGAATAAATAGGTGGTAATTGCGTATATATGTCGCTATAAACTTTTTATCCTCTCGTCCCAGGTAATCAGATTTACCAGTAGCGCTGAATGAGCGTTATAAAGTCAAAAATATTGTGACGGATAAACGTATTAAACTGAAGTAAGCACACGGTTCAAATTTGGTATTTCGTCACTGGCAAATAATTTTTTCAGATTGATGTTATTGGTCCAGTGGGGTACAGATTGCGACGACATGATAATTCGGCACGAGCGATTTGAGCACCTATGGACAATTAGACTTATATACATCGAAGTTTACGGTCAGCGTAAGGGCAATCCTCTTCGGCAAAGGTTTTCTCGCTGACGATCTTCTTGACACAATTCTCGGAGTCCCATATGGACCGGAACTTCATATGTCTTCGTGCATCGTAGCCGACGCTGAAATGCCTATTTCTATTCCCCATAATTATGCGTGTTCTTCCGTAGGATAATCGTCAAAACATGATGTGTAATTTATGTTCATTCACCGAAATAATTTAGGGGACCCTTCGAGCTCACCGATTGCGGTTTGGGCTGCAGCAGTTTCGGTCCTGGTAAGAGGTCAAAGTCCAGTCGGTCTTTTCGGGACTTTGGTATTGGAAATATTTCGCGCTTTAATCGCTCTCGAGAACCATTCGGCTATAATAAACCATATAATAATATAGTGTGGTAGATTCAGGGTCAAATCAAGGTTGTTATAACAACAATCGTGCACGGTCTCATACCCTGTGGTTCGAACCATCCCGAATTCACATCTGCGATTGGCATTACGGGGAAATATTGGTATTGGATTTTGTCTTAGTGCTTTATGTAACTGCAAGTAAGTCAACTGACAATGGGATGCATATATCTGCTCACATTAAAGTTGGTAGGGGAGACCGGGGACAAATGTAACTAGGGGCAAATGTAACAATCGACCTCACCGCTAGTAGGATAGAGAAATCAGCTTGATATTTTAAGTGCGCATGCAGTAGTTATCTCTCATATTATACCTGGAGTTACATTGAGCAACGACGCGAAACCCCGGAATAATTAGAAAAAAACGAAAATTTTGACCCTTGAGTAAAGTTTTTCTGGTCTGGAATAATTTGTTTAAACGAATAGTACCTCAAGTAGTTACAACGTAATATATGTAGCTGGAACAATGTTACCATAGTCTACCGTGATGATAGAAAGAATAGGACTTGCATCGCCGGGAAGGTACCATACTGAGACACTAATCATGGTCGAGCGTGTCAGGGGCAATCGTAACACTCTGTTACTTTTGCCCCGTTACAATATGTTATCAATTCTGAATGTCTTTGTTCATATGTTGGTATTACCATTCATCTACTGCAACAGCCAGAAGTTCACCAGAACAGATATTACCTTACGATACCAATTCTAACATGATGATCTGTCGAAACGGCCATACAATAGTGGTGATGTGAATCTGACGGTTCGGTTATTTTCGTGATTCAACCACCCTTTCTCATGTTGATCGACTTTTGGTGTGTCGAACGTCAATGGTCATGACTGAATTCTGGTCCTCTGACTTTGATCATGGCCCACTTACATTTTGATATTTGATGTGAACAATTTATTTTAATTTTGTACAGCACAGAAGAATGTCATTATAGCTTTGACGCCACACAATGTTGCGTCCTCGTTTTGCTATACTATCATCGGCCCATTCAACCAAGATATGTTAGCCAGGTCGGTTTCGCACCTTCGCAGGTGACCGAATGACCAACCTATTATGCACGCTGAACAACAGAACCTTGGTAGAAGAGGCCGAATATGTGTAGGGAGATGATGGAATGAATGTGTCTCTTGTACACTGTAAGCTTGAACAAGACACGAAGGGTGACATTGCATTCAGATGCCATAAATGCGATGGGGCGTAGCCTGGACGCGTTTAAACGTCTCTTCCTTTAGTTTCCTCGCAATATTACAATTTGTGCATCCGTTTTCGTTTTTCATTTCGTTTGTGTTTAGTTATAAATAACACTGTTACAATTGCCCCGGAAGGGTGGTACAATTGCCCCTGGGTACGGGGCGATTGTAACATTTGAGCAGCGATTTTTGCGGCCCAAAATTTCCATGATTGATTGTTGATTGAGTTCCAATTTAGTTTTTATATCAACTATCGAGTTGTTGGCTTCTTTATCTAAAACTTTGGAAGTGAAATTTCCACGAGAAAAACACGTAATGTTGGAAAATACAAAAAGTGTTACAATTGTCCCCGGTCTCCCCTACTGTACCCAGTTATTAATTTTAACATGAATGTATTCTAAACAAAGCAACTGATATTATATATTAAAACGTTAATGTGAGGTTGTGAGCCCCAACACTAGATAGTATCACACTTTATGATAGGATAGGATAACGTGATATTATGACGATTTAATTTTGTAGCTCTCAAATACAAGTATATTTAGTTATTAATTGGTGCACAAAGCTTCAAAACTTATTTTATGTACAATGGGGCTCTAAAAGTACGCGCAATTCGTTTTACATGAATTACAATAACCCACTACATTTATGAAAACATATGTAGCAAACATCGTCGCGTAGCGCGACCAAAAACGGGACGGGTTTAGAAGGTCCACGCTCTCGCGCCAACTGTGAAACCTAACCTTAACACATAGGCCTCTGACAATTAACACGAAACATAGTCGAAGGTGTTTTATTACCTACTGTATCTGTGTCGTGAACCGCTGTTACCAGGAAATCTTGAAAGCGTAAAAACGACTCTATTCAGTAAATCATGCAAAAGCAAATAGAATATGAAATACCTAAATACCACAAAAGCCCAAAAAGGTACCATGCATTACGAAGTAACATGATCGAGTAACACTCAAAATTTGGTCTCAGACCTCCCGCAGAACCAACGCAAGGGATATATGCTGTGTATATCGGCGGGCAGATAGATTTTGACCACCATCTACCGAGAACAAAATGTACCAAACTTTATACGTAATAAGTATAGCAAGCAGCACCGAACTTGATTCAATTTAGTATAAGAGCAATGTTAACCGATTAGATACATTATTAATTATTATCGTCATATATGAAGGCAGTAAGAGTAAGAGCAAACTCACGGTCATAGAAAAAAATGCATAAAATTGAGCTATTTTCAGCACCGCAGCAAAGTTTAAAAAGACCACGACGGATAAATACACTCGATCGATTTGCAAACAACAAAAACAGTATTACAGATAAAAAATCGACTCTTACAACGTTAAAAACAAGGCAGACCACATCGATAAGGGCCTGTTCAAGCTGCCAACACGTGGCGGCGCGCCGACGAATCACTGGTACGTTTGTGGTTAGTAAGTGTCACTTGTGAACTTCATCCCTTCGCAGGCTGCCGGCCAGGCAAGTTTACTGCCCCGGTGGAATTAACGGCACAAAACTATACAATCGAGATAAGCGGCCAAACCAGCAACCAACAATATCAAGGCAATACCAAAATACAGTGAACGACACGCACCGCCCTCTCTTACAACAACACTGATGACACGATGATATGTAGCGTAAATCTATCAGCGAGAACAGGCCCTAACGTCGCAAGGCCCTTGTGATTAGGACGTAAGCTTCTGTGAGACTGAGCCCGCCCGTGTCCAGTTAGTATAATATTTCTTTTTCCTCTGCTTTTTTCGACGCCTGCTTGTGTTTCCGCGCCTTCTGATAGTCGACGTGCTTCTGACGTTTGAAGAAGCCGCACTGAATGAAAATATGTATTTGTCAACACACGGCACCACAAACTCAAAGGCGAGTTATGCAAATGTATAGGAACAAACAAAACCTATAACAACAAAGTAACATTATGCAACTGTGATACGGCGAATGCAAATTGTTAACCTCAAACCCAAGTTATGAGTGGATTCACCTCACATTCTGCGACTGACCTACAAACAATTTGACGCTATGTCCATTTTAGGAGGAATGATAACACGAATAGCTACAAAAGAAGCGTGTAAACTACGGACCGCATGACAACACTACGTGCGGCCATGTGTGTTAATTTGTCCTCGCGATGTTCAGTTCGTCACAACTCATTATGAATGTGCAATTTGGAACACCACTATAAACCGAACATCTTAATTATAGGCACACTTTATCAAATTATCAACTGCTACATAAAGCGACAGAATTATTTAAATCTTTCAGACAACATGTCGTCTTCACAGAAGAAAGCAAGGAAGGCAACTTTCACACAGTAACACAGTAACATGGAATCCTTCAGTAACAAACATGGGAAGACTAACAGGGCTGCAATGACTCGAGTCACGATTTTCTGACGACTCGACTCGGCTCAAGTAATTTTCTCATAATACGGAAATGACTCGACTCGACTTGAGTCAATCTGTGTATTGACTCGACTTGGACTCGAGTCATTGCGCATGACTCGAAGCAAGTCATATGACTCGAGACTCAAGACGGCCAAGACCAACGTTTCATTGTAATTTCGAAGAATAGTAAAGTAACCACACTACTGGGATTTCGTCTATTGGTATTGGTACTTGAAAATGCGACCGGAAACTGCTAAAGTGAGAAAATGAGTATATTATAAATGCGAACCGTTCGAGATCACCAAACAGAGTTATAAAAAGTGGGTTTAAGAAGACTTTAACTGGAAACTGAGCAGTCAACACTATGACTTGGACTCGAGTCATAATAGCATGACTCCGACTCGACCCTCCTCTCGATGACTTGGACTCGGACTTGACTCGGTGGTGAATTGTAAATGACTCGACTTGACTCGAGTCAAAACTATAAAAGTGAGATTGACTTGTGACTCGGAGCCTTGTGACTTGGTTACAACCCTGAAGACTAATACCGTGAGACAGAAACATATTACTTCTGAAGATTTCAATCCAAAAACTAGCTTTCTACTACGAACGGTTATCAGGAGACCGTTTGATGAAATTGCACCCAACATCATGTAGTTTCTGATATTTGGCACCATACCATTTTTTGAAATTTAATTTGACAAAACACAAACGCCGCCAGTCGAATACCACCGCAACCCAGACGGCAGACACCCACCTTCCACATGATCAAGATCAGAAAAACGAGAAGGAACAGCCCGGCCACGCTGGCCACAACGATGATCCACCACTGCAACGGCACTTCCGGCACAAACAAGATCTCGGGCAACACGGTGGTCGCCACCACGCTGTCGAGCTTGGAATGGTCGGAAAACTTGATGTTTTGCTGGAGAACGGTGAGCTCCGCGAACGAAGTGACGTAGACCTGCGGGCGGATGAGAGAAAGCGATGTATTGATATCGACAGACTCTCACCAGGAGCGAACGTTAGTGAATGAGGTGAACCGAATTCCAGATATGGAAAGAATTTTGACGTTGCGACAATAACAACGACAAGTAGCCTACAGAACAGCAGGTAACAATGCACAGTAACAGAGTGACACATTGGCACTAAAATCGCCGAATAACAACAACACTTTTCGAATATCACTACGCGCCAAACTCACCCCGGTTACTCTGTTGTACTCTTCGAGAAACGTGCTGTTCCACAGTATAGCCGTGAAGCTGACGGACTGCGTAGATTTCGGCCTCAAATCGCCGAGGAAGCACGTTATCTCCATGCACGACACGTCGTCACCGGCGGTACCGCAGTCCTGCAAATACACATGGACACTGTCGACGCTGTTCCCGCAAATATAAGTGCCGGCCCACTTCTCCACGGAGTACATACAAACACCGGCCAAAACCTACTACAGAATTCCGAAAAAGTGGAGGCAATTCGCACAGTACTGAATATATAGTTCCGTATAACCCGTTAGTAGCATCATTAATCATCTTGCAATTTCTAAAATACCAACCTCGGCACGCAACACCTAGACCAAATCTACTTTTGAAACCACTCACTCCGGCACTTCCATTTTCTACTTGTGTTTGCAGCAGTTTTGACTTGTCTTAGAACTCGCACTTGTGCTCGAGCACCAACGATAACTACTTTCTCGTCACTAGTTATTTCATTAGCAGCAGTGATGCTATAACAGGCTTGTACAAAATATAATAGTCAACCAACTACTCGTTTTTTGAGTAGTTCTAGAAAAGTGTGTAGTTCTAGTGCTGGTGCTAATTGTCTATTTTGAAAATACAGTAGTCGTACAATGTACACGTCTGGCCTACAAGTCTATGTCGATTCGGCTGGCGGGGCACCTACCAGAATTGCGTAATCGCTGGTCCCAGAATCGGAAATCGATTTCAATTCTCCGGGCGGGGGATCTGCCTCTCGCTTCCGACGACTTCCAACGCTCTTCAGTCTGAGGGGGTTGACGCTCTTCGGCAGGGTACAGTTTCCCGGGTCCGGGGCGTCCGCCTCCAAGAGGTAAAACAGCCACTTTCCGTTCCCGATCTCTTGCGGCCACCTGATTTTCAACGCCACGTCTTCCACGACGCCGGTGCCCGCGTTGGACACTTCGTACCTGCGATCGAACGAAATGTGAGAAGAGACGCAGTGGATAAGAGAGAAAGCTCACTCACGTGTGCGTGTGCAACAGCCCGGCGTCGGACGGGCTTTTGACTGCCGCGCTGCCCACAACTTCACCCGAAAACTTGACCTGCTCCTTGCTCGGGTAGCCGTCGAGCATCAGCTGCGCTTCGACCTCGACAAAGATGCGATAGTCCGTCCCGGGGTCCGGCTCCATCTGCTGGCTCGTCCTGTAAAGAGTGCGGAGAGATTAATAAATTTTTTGGGACAAGACGCTGATGAACGCAAGCCCAGAAAAATAGAGCCTGGTTACAATCACATGATCAAAGTGGTTTTGTCACAGGTTACTAGCGAATTCGACACTAGAAATGTGATTAATAACCATTAACATTATGAAAGCAATGCTGAGCGTGAATTGAGATAAAAGACCAGCGGTGAATCTGACGTGTTGAATTTGGCATTAGAAATGAAATAACTATTATCATGATGAAAGCAATGCCTCAATATTGCATTAATAAGTTCGAAAATGAATGTTTCACAGAATATCAGTGTGAATTGTAATGAGCCACCGGAGGAGAATTCGGCATGTGCATATCGGCACTACAAATCTCATACCTATATATAATAGGAAAGCACAGGGTTGTAATATCTCCAGTCACGATTTTCTGATGACTCGACTTGACTCGAGCCCTTTTCTCAAAATGCGGAAATGACTCGACTCGAGACAATCTAAGTATTGACTCGACTTGGACTCGAGACATTGCACATGACTCGAACCAAGTCGTACGACTCGAGACTCAGACGGCCAAGACCGACATTTCATTGTAATATCGAAAGAGTAGTAAAGTAACCACCCTATTGATATTTCGTCTATTGGTACTGGTACTTGAAAATGAGACCAGAAACTGCTAAAAGTGAGGAAAATTAGTATATTATAAATGCGAACCATTCGATATCACCAAACGGAGTTATAAAAAGTGGGTTTAACAAGACTTTAACAGGAAACTGCGCAGTCAACACAATGTCTTGGACTCGGACTCGAGTCATAATACCATGACTCGGACCCGACCCTCTGCTCGATGACTTGGACTCGGACTTGACTCGGTGGTGAATTGAAAATGACTCGACTTGACTCGAGTCAAAACTATAAAAGTGAGATTGACTTGTGACTCGGAGCCTTTTGACTTGGTTGCAACCCTGGGAAAGCAACTCGTCAATATTGCACTATAAAGTTCGAAAATGAAAGTTTCAAAGAATATCAGCGTGCATTGAGATAAACGGAAATTGTAATCGAATTAGAAAGTTGTTTGGCACTTGTGAATTCGTCACTCGGCACCTGGTATGTGTCTATTCATGTATTCGGGTAAGAGGTGAAGTGTTACGATAGGTTAGTATTAAGATTAGTGGCCACCAACTGCCGAATCCACTGGTAACACAAGACTAAGGGCCGACACTAGTCGCAGTAATTCGAAATCAGCACTCACGTTAACAGCTGCAGTCTGACGGCGAATTCCGTGGCCTTATTTATCTTGTTCGTCTTCGTCATTTTCAGCAGGAACTTGACGCGGCCCTCCTCTTTGAACGGATTTCCCAGATGGCACACGACCAGGGACGCGTTTTTCGTATCCGGGTCGCAGTGAATGGCCTGAGCACAAAGACAAATCAATTACGATATTCCCGAACAACAAACACGCAGACTTACGTTGCCAGTGATGATATCGATCCTGCGGTACGCCACCTCGTCTGGGAGCAGTATTTCCATCGTGGCTTGATGTGCGTCTTCGCCTTTATAATTTGTGATTTCGATGACCATACCGATCTGCTCTTCCGTGCCCAGAACCAGCAGAGGCTCGCCGTCGCGTTCTCTTTGATGAAAACAAAAGTTTTAGTTGCAATGCTCATGGTAAAAGCAATGTCAATGGCTACAATTCACAAATGAATGATTCGTAACGGTTTAGGTTTAATCGATTTCAATTCTAACACATCGACCGGAAGCTTTGACCAGTCTAACAACCGCTGTTATTCTATCTAATTTTATTTGCCCCAACTCAGAGGGGCTCAACGAGGTTTTACACAACACCATAAAACATTTTTGCTTTGAAACCTTTCTTATTTCAATTTCAAAGAGAATCTCGGAGGTACAAAACTTCAATAATATATCATTGAATAATATATTCATATCAAAATATCAAATTATCATTATCAAAATGAAAACATACAACCAAATCTTGTATTTATATTGCAATAAACCCGAATATTTTCAGCTGAAACTTATCAGGGGTAAACGTCGGCAACTAGTAGAGAATTGGAGAAGGACATACAATGTTCTATCCAATTCTCCACTAGTTGGTGACGATTACCCCTGACGAGTGTCAGCCGAAAATAGTCGGGTTAATTTCAATAAGAATACATTATTCAATTGTACAATTTTCCATTACAATAATGTCACATGACTCGTACTCAAGCGATAGCATTGCAACCGACTGGGAGGAGAAGTATTCATCAATGAATTTGTAAGATATCATGTCATAACAAATGAAAGAAGACCGCTTGACACTGCCTTGAATCATCACTCGGGTGCATTCCATAAATAACTTGCGAAGGATCACAGCAAGAAAATGTTTGACACGACACCATAAAACTTCCAGATTCAGATTTAGATCTAAAATCCGTAACAGGATTTGGAATCGCAAAAACTACGTGACAACGTTCGCGTCCATCTAGAAACCTCGATATCTTACTTCAAGTCAGTCCAGTTTCCGTTCTTCAGCACCTGATAGTAAGCCTTTTTCAGCAGGTTGCTGTTGCAGATCTCGTCGCTGCCGCATTGTTTCGCAAACTCGAGCTGCGCGGACGCCGTGCTCGCGACGGCCGCGTTCATCACCGGTATCGGGGTTTTGTAGGTCGTGTCGCGACGCTTCCGCTTCTTGAGCGCGTCCGGCGTTTTGAATGATAACTTCAAATCAATCGGCGACAGCTTGTCTTGCACGTCGTTCTGAACGAATTTCAGAGTTGAGCGTAGGGCTGGGCGAAATCGGGCCTCTCAGTGATTCGATTCAGAGTCACGTATTAGAATTCTAGCATTCCTCATTATTATTACATTATTATGACATCACAATAGCTTGGATGATGCGGCAAGTTCTAATATGTACCTCAGGGCCAGCCAACCCGCGGCCCGCGAGGTAATTTCCGAAATTTCTAATATTATCAAAAATGGATTGCACAGATTGTGAACTTGTAAGGCCAACCAAAAATTGGATTAGTCTGGCCGCAACACTTGAGATGTGATGACTAAAATATCAGTTCCACCGCATTGGTAGATCCATGAGCCAGTCACATATTGGTAGATCTTCATACAATACAATGAAGCAGAATAATTTGCTATGGATTTATCAAAAGTAAAAACTTTCTACACGCTTCGTGCAACATGTTGTCACTCCATTTCTTGCTTTTAATATTGTTGCCCTTCTGTGAAAATGAAAGAACGCCTAATGTATCAGATTGAGTTTAACTATATTCGCGATTACGAGACAAAGTGTCGTTCAACATATGCGACTTTGCGCTCGCAGAAAGACCGCCGACTGTGAAACCTAGGCACAAAATGATTGACGATTGTTGGTCGAAACTTTCGATATCGATATGTCCAGGTGCCGAATAGCCCAGTCCTCGCAAACTGAGCCCAGCGATATACAGCAGGCTTGCAATATAGTCAGGTGACAATATTATTCACCTTTAAACTTCAAAATTTCCCGCTTCGTGCGGCTAGTAGCCCGCGCAATAGTTCGTCAATCGAATGTGGCCCTTGGGCTGAAAAGGTTGGCCACCCCTGATGTACCTTTTACACAACCGCATATGAAAGATTATTAGGTATTATTTCTACCATAGCTATTTCATTACACTTTGCGACAATGCTTTGGGTTGATCATGACTTAACAAATATGTCATCTCCACTAACGTGCATACAGCCTTCCACAGTGGAAAACGGCATCAAATCTATAGTTAACGCTGATAAATAAACTCTTTGTGAATTTAAGTATGTAAGCAATTTAATTATGTGTAGACAGCCGCATAATCTTGGCTCTAATGCTCTCGGAGACTAGTAATCATAGCAACCAATGAAAAAAAATGTCGGGTTCTACGATAAAACAAGTTCAAGAACCCATGTGTTAGGGTAAGGATTAATTTTGCATGATCGAGTGCTGCATGCTCAGTTGGCGTTTTTCGTTGTGTCACACGCTCGAATGTCTCTAGACTGCACACAAGTTCGCACCTTCATGTAAGTCTTCCAGGTCCGACACTTAATCCTTCCGGTCGACTGAGGATACAGAGTCATTGTGAAGCTCTTGTTCGCCACCGTCTCTTTGCTGGGCGAGCCCACGAACGACAGTCTCGACAACAGGCCCTGTTCGACGCGTCCCGTGTCCAACACGACATAACCGACCACCGCCACGCGTTCGTTGAAACTCAGCGGCAAGGCCGTGTAGTTCAGGCACGCCGTGATGTTGAGCCTGCAAGTAAAAAAAAACGAGCGACAATAAGGTATGGCCACAATGATTCCAGTACTTAACTTCGAATCGAGTATAAATTGTAATGATTCTAGATTTCTAGGTGAGTTATAGGTGAGATGAACATGAAATAATGTCCACTAAGGGGTGATTTATCAACGAAAATTATGGTTTCGATGCCACTTCCCTCCCCCCCGAAGAAATCTTGAAACATTAACCCGATCGAAACGGCACACTCATTAATGATAACTGAGCGTATTTTCACGAACACGCTTTACTTAATCCAAAATTTCCTGGGTTGTTCTGGTCGTAGACAATTACAACTATTACAGATGGATAGCTATTATCAATACGCATACGTCGAGCCATAAATAACATCTTATACTATCGAATAGCCTGTTCAAAATGCAGATTGAATACATAAAAACGTTTTGCGCAAAATACAATTCGCCACGGCGTTCGCGTGAATGTGCGCGCGTGAGATAAACCAGCGCCCGTGACCTAAATCAGCGCATCGCCGAGACATCAAATTCATTTGCAGATCTTTTCTCCTAACATGCGTTGGTTATGCCCATTGCCCATCTATTGGAATACTTATAATCAATAATTAGTCGCACAGAAGATTATTTGAACTGGAAGTAAAAATATTTTACGAAATAACATGCGCGGGTTTTAGCAATGTATTTTCTGTTGCTGTTGAAGATTACGCATATTGAATATTTTTGCTTTTCATACTAATACACCAATACTGCCATGATGTTGTTCAGCGAGCTACAAGATCTCCGCTATTGATATGACAGGAAATTTATGTCCGTAAATGGCTGCACTTCTGGTGAAAATGTTTCACGTCTTTCCCGTAGTAGCCTAGCGAATAAAACGAAATGTACCGGCACATCAAAGCTCCGGTCGCGATTCTGGTATTGAAAGGTATTTTCGTGTCTGCTCGAGATTTCCGTCCACAACGCGCAGGTCATTCATGAAAATTTGAGGACCAGCAAAGCCAATGGCATACATATATTGCGCCACGCAATAAATTACTTTTCAAAAATATGGTTGAATGTCGATTTTCAATTTAGCGGATCGAGGTATGTAGAGTCTGCGGTCACGAACGCACTTCGAAACTGATTGCTGCGATGTGCGTGTTGTACAACAGCAATGTTAGTTTCAACACATGGCACGAACTCGTACAAAGGATGGACAAGCGATTACATATACCGGCGTTGTGAAATGAATAATTTCAACGTCCGCGATACTATGTTATCACCCAAACAATAACACGCGGTAATATATTTGCTGTTGTGATTAGCGAAGATTCGCTGTTGCAGATTACGCATATCGATTGCTGCTTTTCATACTAATACAGAATTACCAACATGATGGTATTCAGTTCAGCAAGCTAGAAGATCTCCAAAGCGCAATCGATATGACAGAAAATTTATGTCCGTAAATGGCTTCACTTCTGGTGAAAATGTTTCAGATCTGGCCCATGGTAGAGAACAAAACCTAAATATGGTTGAATGTTCAATGTCCATTGTCAAATTAGCGAATAAATAGGTATGTAGAGTCGGCTGTCGAGTTGTGCACTTCGAAACTGATTGATGCGATGCGCATGTCGTGATAGCTGGGTTATCAGGATGCCTATTGGTTCAATAGACAGCCCTTGTCTCAAAGCGATTGTCTACATCACCATTGTGGATGAAAGGCTTGCATAATATGACCCGGGGCCTACGATAAGTTATCGTAGGCCCCGTATGACCTAATCTTTCTTCAAATGCCCAGTAAAATAGCAGTGAAACACTGCATTTTATATTGCAGATTTGACTACCTGTCAATCCAACCAATATATATTCAGTTCTACTTGTTGTACAAGAGCAAGGTGTGTTTCGATAAAGCACTATCTAGTACTTAGTAACTCGTACGAAGCGATTACATACATCGGCGTCCGGCACTGTGAATTGAATCATTGAATGAGCGTCGTCAATACTACAATAACACGCGGCGCGTGTATGTGCACTGAATGCGAGACGCCTGGCATCAATCGCGCTATAGCCAACTGAAGCCATCGGTATATCAGAGGTCGTTACAGTCGATTGTATTATCGTAAGAACCTCACTCAGGTCATTTTGGAATCCTGATATTGCTGTGAAATCAGTCAGGCGATGATTCTATCCCGAGCACGTCTATGTATGACGTAATCGCAAATTCAAGAAGCAAATTCTCTTTTATTTTCAAAAAGTTGAGAACACTTCTTGGTATAGGGGCATCACCTGTTTCTCTCTCGCTTTGAGAGTAGCTCAGTTGGTTAGGCGGCTGTTTCACGATTACAGCGATATATTGGGTGTCGGTTCAAGTCTCGTGGTTCGGATTTTATGAACATTTTTCTAAATGCATTGAAATTTGGACTCGAGGCCGGCCGTTTCAGTTGGGTTAATCGTATCGCAGCTTACAGAACTAGTGGTGCAGAGCTACATTTCTGCGAACTGGAGATCAACCCATATCATTGCCACAGAGTGCAATGAAATATTCATGACCAAAAGAATACCAAATTACATTTAATGTAATGTAGAACTGGCACCATTTTCTTTGGGTCGCGTAGAAGGTACATATTTTCAAGTCATTTCCACATCATTCATACTCTTATGACGTCATAACGGGTGATACTGCAGTACTGGACTCGAATTGAACCGTAACACTCGATAGAAAATCGAATCACTCAAGGCTACACAGAAGTGTTCTTTAATTATTTATTTGTCAAATTGTTAAGTCAGACGCGACTTGAAAATTGACACACGTAAAAGTCTTACAAACGTCGAACCCGGAATGTAGCAGTGTGAGATCTACGTAGACTGATTTTAAACAAGAGGCATTTGAGAAAATCAGAAGTTATCATAATTGATAATATCACATGTTAGATTGATTTGGTTGTAAACTTACATTGCCTTTACGAGGACTACTGAATATTTATTTGTAAACAAGGAACAGTACATTCTCAGTTATTGCCGTTACTCCTTATTACACCACAAGTAGTAGGGATGGTGTGAACGTGAGGTTCACGTTCGCGTTCTGTGTGTGAACCTCGGAAATTTAGAGGTTCAGGTTCACAACAGAACCTTGGTAGGTTCTACACTGTGAACCTTTTTCATATATTACACTTTTCACTTCATTAGAGCATCTTTGGTTCATATTTATTGCATTTCAACTGCGGGCCACTCTATGCATGGCGCTGGCAGCATTAAAAATCAACACTAAACGAGCATGCACCTTGACAATCTCAAATGTTTTACTTGCATAGTTACAAAAGTTTGCCCGAAATATCCAGGTTTCCGTTTATGAATATTTAGTGACTCTCTGTTGTGAGTTTGACCCGCAATCAAAAACATCACGAGCAAAATACGTAGTCAGCGAATGATGCTTATTCAACCAATCAATGAAATTGATATCGTTTTCTGATGAAAAAAATCTAGCAGGCGTACGGGGTCTATCTTGACTTCATATCTTTACTGCATCATTAAAACCAAATCCGTGCGATTGAGGTGTTGGCCACTGCTGTATAGTATAAGTATAACTTGTTAATGGGGTAATATTTGTAGCAAGTATAGAAACCTGTTTTACACTCAGCTCAATATCAATTTAGCGATACTCAGACGCCGAATACATTGTCCGGTCTAGTCTCGACCGTTAAGGCGTAAGTTTATGTCCCCTGGTAAGTCCTCGTCGAAATTGTTGGCAAAGCGACGGAAGATATTGATTTTATGGGAGTATTATATCCTTTAATTGCCTCAGTTGATACACTAAGGGCGAGGATAATAAAGTTGGATTAGCAATAAAGTTGATTAGCGCATTCGTCAGGATTCATCAACCCAGGATTAAGGAAACCGATTGATCGCGGCGTATAAAGTTAGTGTTAATCTCATGATTTAACAAACTGGAACAACTATAGATTTCTAGTTATCTATAGAAACTGCGTACCATTCCTACGTCTAATTATTCCCGATAATGACCGTGCAGATTGTCTCATAGGTTATGGCTTCACTAAACAATCAACGAATTATGTATTCCTACCCGCCATTGCAAAGCGATATCCGTTTCTTAGCTGTACCGTACGAATTGGACACGACTTTCATTTAGCGATGATGATAATTCTACCTATTACAGTGGCAGTATCGTCATTAGCAGGCTGTCGCTTCATTATGGAGATTGTGGGATCTCTGAGTTACATTCACCAACTAGCAGCCTATATATAACGCATTTTCGCATTATGATGCAACAGATAACGCCACTTGATTGAGAACTCGGGACACCGCGACTGACCATCGCGCGTAACCTTCTCCATTCATGCGTCGCGATTAGCAGTATTCAATCACACGATTAGCATTCTTTCGGATCAGCTAACTTTATTATCTCCACCCTCAGCGACTTTTAAAACACAAATATGTACTTCGGCATTGTGGCATTATGTGGCCCGAGTCGTCGCTAGGTATCGTGTACATTAATATAGGCTATCACTTCATTGAAAGATAGGGTTGGAATTAGCAATATGACGTCACGTGACGTCATGAGGTTCACGTTCGTGTTCACACAGAACCTTTCAAAAAGGTTCGCGTTCACACGAACCTGAACCTTTCAGAGGTTCACACCATCCCTAACAAGTAGCAAGTACTGTACGGTAGTTATGGTCGCCAGAGATGAGCATGGATTAGGATTAGGATTTGAAAAAACAGGATTGTGAAATTTTGTCGGATTTGGATTGGATTAGGATTAGAGTTTTTTTTCTGAACGGTGTGCAACTTTGCATTTATTCATAGGTTAAACACCGTAATAAATGATCAAACTGAAACACAAAAGAACAGTTGCATCGACTAGCCTAATCCCTATTGCTCCAACAACTCACAACAACAAGAAGACGAGATCGCTCATGCGTTTAGGGAAACTATTAGAGAGAGAGAGATAGCAGTAAGAGATAATCACACAAACGGATTAGGATTTGGATTGGATTTACCTATTTTCTGGGAGATCGATATTTCGTGTGGTGAATGGCGACAAAATTTATTCAGATCAGTTATTAATGTACTTATGGTTACTAAGTTATCTTGAATCAAGGGAATCGTTGGTTGTGAAAGAAAATTCTCCAAATCCTCCCTTGCATAAATTAGCATTTTTTTTCTGAATTTCCAGTTAGAATCGGATTAGGATTGGACATGGACTTGAATTAGAAAAAGTTAGGGATTAGGATTTGGATATGGATTTGAAGGTTAGGATTTGGATTGGATTAGGACATGGAAATTCCAAATTTGCACATCTCTGATGGTCGCCAATTGTCATTGCGTAATGAGTTAAGATGCTAATAGGTTATAGACTAGGACAGAGGTCTCAAACTCAAATGTGTTCGCGGGCCAATTTCCTAATTTTGATGACGTCGCGGGCCGCAGCATCAATAATATGGGTATTCAATGTATAATATCCCGGTAATCTCCGATTAACATTGAAACAGATCAATAACAACTTAAATATCATCATTATTGTGCCACAGTAACAGCATTGTTTCTTAACCTTTTAGCGATAGTACAGCTTATGCTTTCGATAAGATCTCCCGTGCCGCCTGCCCATTTTCAACACAATTTCTGATGATTTGTTTGTTTTTGATAATGATCGTGTTTCGACGACATTGGTCATCTTACATCAGGCCGAAAATTCCGTATTTACCCACTTGTAGCACGAGGCTTTTTATAGGACACCGCTGATGGTACCTATATAGAAATCGGAAAGCCTATTCACGAAAAATCGCGCGTAGCACGACGAATATTTCCCAATTCCATAAATTCGCCCCGGAAATATTCCACAGCATATAGGCCTATTCCCACAATGCATCTCGTACCCTCTGATGTGGTGCTTCGTACCACGAAGGGGATACAACGGACCCCTGGTTAAGAACCCCTGGAGTAGAAATGACCAATCCATTGGTGTTACAGCTGTGGAGCGTACCACTACTTTACTCGCCACCGATAATAACATGGATAAAGAGAGCAAACAACACCCAGAACGTAACCAAATACACGCCACGGCGGCTACAGAATGCCAATGGCTTCCATGTAGACCAGATAACTATATACCCTAGGCAACGCTAGCTACTGGTCTTTGATATATTGCTATTCCCCGTGACAGTTTCATAGATTGTTGCGTCCGTATGATTCAACTCGAGTCATTTTCAGTTTACCCAGATAATCCAAAATCGAGTAATTTGAAGAAAGGTCGCACAAAACAAAATCAAAATTTTCAGTCACGAATCATCAACGGTTCATGTTTTATCATCATGAAATGGAAATGGAACATAATACCGATCTTCGACCGCGTGGAAGATTTTAGGGGTGATGTGATGGCGAAGTTTGTTTAAATTTCAGGCTTTTGTAGTAGTTTTAGAGTGAATTTCAAGTTCTTAAATCTAAAAAGATATATGACACTTGAATCTATTGTCGAATATTTGAAATTCCCAAATGTCTTCGCGGGCCGCACAAAATGTTCTCGGGGGCCGCATGCGGCCCGCGGGCCGCGTGTTTGAGACCTCTGGACTAGGACCTACAGTACAGTGTATCAATTCTTTAGAAATTTGAAAACACCAAACATGCTCGGACCAAATTTGCGTTAGGATCATAACAATTCCAACACCGTACCACTGCATAATTGATTGTAATCTGGACACTAACTTATTTCGACCAACAACTGAGCGCAATATATAATAAACCATTGATATCTCGAGAATAATCGGTCAATAAAGCTATTTCATCCAACAATACAGAATGTAGGGTGTGTTACACAAGCTGCAAGTCTTTTCTTACACAAATCTAGCACACCATCTCACATGCCTGGGCAAGGGCACGCTATTCTTGCTGCTGTGGCGCGGTAATTCACGTCCTTTCGTACACCAGATCCCCATGTAGCCGTGAACCATGAATACCAGAAAACATCTACTCACACTTGTTCCGACGGACTTTCCGTCAGCTCGATCTTCTTGGTAGGGCCGGCGATGGTGCCGTAGATATTCACGACTGGTCGCGAGAAGAATATCACGGCCGAGTCCGACAGGCTTCCGACGGCCAAATCCGGATAACCGTTCATGTCCAAGTCCAGTCCGCCGCTGATCGAATAGCCAAGCCCGCGGAAATTACTTCCGAGAGGGCGCAACATGCTGGCTTCTATCACCTACAATTTTAGAAGGCGACAACGTATTGCAACTGGAGCTGTGGGAATAACTATTTGAGCGCTGGATTCCGAATCGATTATTGAAAGTTGACACTTTCGAGTAGACCTACCAAATTTATTTACCGCATTCTGAGCACCAACATGACAATCATCATTTCAACACTTTTTTCCTGTCGCTAAAGTCTTGAAATCTCGTTTAGTCCTATTATTATACCGTATTCTTTATTCACAGCAAAACTGGTAAATACACACATAATCCGATGATCAACCCGCTACCAAACGAAAATGGCGAGATTGGAGTAAATTTTTTTAAATTTCAGTAATACAGTCAAATTGTTATTCCTATGCAATACATGAACACTGAACAGGTCAGATTACAGAATTGCGGTAGATGAGGTATTGGCAAGGGTTGCAGAGCAGAGACAGAGATGATTGAAAATGAAGAATCGAAATTACAGAAACTATACTGTGATTAACGCGCACAAGTGAATTTTAGTCCAGTGGTAAGTAGTTTCAAAAAATGAAGTCCGCAACCCAGCGAGACAGCAAACACACTCTTACCTGAGTAGGTTTTGAATGTAACCCAACACTCTCAGCACTGTTATCGCCATGATAAATATAGACCGCACCAGTCCTTCCATTATCGCCCGGCGCACCAATAACGATATCGTTAACGCCGTCCATGTTCAAGTCTCCGGCGCTCGCTATAGCCATACCAAAGTAGGAATCTATTTTGCCATACAGCCTGAAACAGAAGGGGCGTTTGAATAGATCGGCTGAAAATTATAATTTTATAACACGCTCAAGGGTAAGCTTGTCCACGAGGGTTTTTCAAAAAATAACTTATTTCCCAAATCTTGCTTGCTAGGTGATTAAATCGTCAGGTTGCCTAAAAAGATGATGCACACTGAATTTGAATCCATTCCAACCAGCATCTTATAGTTTGAAAATTTTGATATATTATAAATTATTTAAACATTCAAATTTTACTGGCTGCCTCATGAGATTGATACGTTGCCTACAAAAACGATGCAAAACAAATTTGACTCAATTCCATCTGGTAGAAGCAAAGTTATTGTAGTTGAAAGTTTTGGATTTGCATAAATAGCATTGACGGTGGAGAATCCCAGGATTATCAACAAAAAAACCAAGTAACGTCGCTGCTACCGGTTGGAATTGAGTCAAAATTGAAACAAAAACCCAAGCGGATATACCGAAACTATTTCAACGGGACAAAGTGAATGGTTTCAGAATTCCTTTACGAAATTAGGGAATACATTTTTGAAGTCAGCGTGAAAACTTACGTCTGAGACGCCATTGGCCCGAGTTGCGGCAAGCCTTTATTCACGTAGACATAAACGGCGCCTCCCAGCTGCTCTTTTCTGTCGTAGTATTGCGGCGCGCTAACAACGAGGTCCATTTTGCTGAAACAATAAACGGTACAGAATGTCAACAGGGTGCATACTGCATATACAGGTGGTGCATAACATGGGCGGTTATATGACAAAAAAGTTAATTGAGCCGAATTCATGACTGAATACCCGGTCCGTAAGGAATGGTACCCATTCCGGTCGCAAATCTACTTTTCAAACTGTTGCGACTTCCACGAGCCAACTGGAAAATTCTTAGTCGCTAGTAGTCGTAGGTACGGGCATAATGGTTCGAGTATCAATTTTGATGATTCGAGTCCAATAGTTGATAGCCACTGTTTAGAGTACTGAAATTATACTCTCTTTATAATTTTATGAACGAAAATTGCCGTTACAGTATCATCGTAGTTGAATTAGAGCAGCTTATGTTCATTTTAACGAATTGGAAAAATCAAGTTTTGTGGGATTTTCGCAATGCGACGAACATAACCATGGGCAAGATATAGCCAAAGTAAATGAAAGTCTCACAAAAACTTAATTTTCACAAGGTGTTAAAAGTGGCCATAATTAATATTATGTAGATATTTTTCACACTTTCAACTTTAATTTGGGATCGCGTCGTTTTGGGATCGCATCATTTTGGGAGCGCATGAAAATAAGTTTTCTAAAGCAGGTTTTCTTCACTCGTTGATGTGAGCATTTTATAATATTTCTAAAATGCCACATATGAAAAAGTTTGGGACCACTGTCTCAGACTATCTGATCAAACATACATAGAAGGCAATGCAAGAAACTGTACCCGTCGCCGTTCACATCCACGACCAGGACGTCGTGACCGAATCTCGAGGCCACTTTATCTCCTTCGAGAACTTCGAGGACGTTCATGTAATCGTTTTCGTCGCCCGGAGTACTGCCGACATACTTCGCCTCGAAGATGTACACATTGCCGGTGGCGTTTGCGCCGGGCGCGCCAGTCACGAAATTCAGCGTGTTACTCTTGTAGATCGGCCCAGACGAAGCAGATGTGCCTACCAGAAAATTGTACATTCTCAACACTTGTAAACGACATAAAAAGCTTAACACAACAATAAATTAGGCATCGTTTTCTTTCATCAATAAGGAAAGCTCTATGAGAGCGAAAAAAATTGTAAGGTATTGAGTAAATATGATGACCTAAAATACTCATTTGCAAGGTCAGCCTATGCATATTTTGGCGTTTTTGCTCACCTCTTAGTCCGCTAGAGTTTGGCTCATTCGCACCACAGTAAGCTACACTCGTATCTCACGGGCAGTAGGCTACTCCCTTCAAAACTGGCATAGCTGGCCACAAGTTGCACATTCCTGGTTCAACCCATATACATCAAGAGTATCGGGATTCAATAAGGAGTAGTCATCTCTATTGTGATAGCAAGAGTTAAAATTACCATCTACAATTGTAGTTATTGTGTTATTGTTATTGTGTTCAACTAAATGGCATCCATAAGAAACTTTTTTGCAGCGTGCGACAGTTCTGATAAATCTATGGAATATTTTGGCTAAATAATACCAGTATTAGAAACTACTTCCTAAATATTGGTCAATGTATTCGCAAATGTAATGTAAAGTTGATACGCTACTTGTTATTAGATGCATTATGCATACGTAAAAAATAACATCAAGGCTTGGCTAAAGCATCACAATTATCATGTCCAATGTCCCGTCCTTTGACTAGCGTCAGCTCAAAATGCTTCAGGGATAAATATTTATATATCATTCATTAGGAATGGCGATAACGTCTCGATGTATGGTTCGTAATTCGTTTGAGCTGTAACTGTCAGGATATGTTACATGCTAATTGTAAAGACAGTAGATATAGATTAAAGGGATGTATATATAGTTGATTTGTGCATTATTGTAATATTTAATCATGACATGACAAGTTCACAGCGTTAAAATCGGAATTAGTGGGTATAAGTACATTCTGCTGCTTAACCCATGTGTATACCAATGGTGAAACGGTTTTAGTTACCGTATATGTTATAGGAGTTCAGACAGACCTGACTAAGACAGTTGAGCCTATTCCATGCAAATGCATTCGCTAGTTATATAGACAAGAAAACTTCGATTGTGAAGTATCATATGGCACATTTGAATTATGCTACTCAAGTCCGATGCACGCCATTAGCTATTCCAAACTATATTAAGGTTGCTCACAAAGCAACTTATTATTATGTTTCACTAATATCAGGTAACCAGTTGTGGAGTAATTGATATGTAATTGGATCAGAGGATTGTAATCGCATATAAAAATTCTGAAGTGATCTGCAGTAGTAGGTTTAAATGTAATTAGAGATCCACTAATTTAGTTATAACTGTATTGTAATTGATCGTAAAATCGTGTATTTACTACAAATCTGCAGCTGGGATATAATTTGATGGAATTTTCGTTCAAAATATGTAAATACAGGTAAAACATGTGCAAGAGCAGAATGTCATGATACACATAAAATGTAGTAGTCGAAGCTGAGCCATTTAGCACACAACACAGATAAATCAAAGCCTTACAGAGAATGATAGTTGGCACTCTCACATGTGATAACAATCCCTTTCTGAGAAAGAGTAGGTCTAATCTGACATCTGGAGCCAATTCATCATAGGGACTAGGGAGTGTGAAATTAACCAAGTCTCAAATGTACAAGTTCTATGCACTACATCACACAGGGGAATCACCTCCTTTTCAATCACATATGGTGTTAGCGCTCTGAATCATCCATGTAAAATGCCATAGGCATAATTCAGTACCACTCTTTTATGAGACACGGGAGAAAGGGCACAGGAATTCCGCATACCTTAGAAAAGCTAAGTAGCAGAAAAGCACTACAGAAGTCCGGTATATCTGCAGCAGTACCCTTGCGTAAAAAGCATTAAAGACTCGGGGTTTCACAATGATCACCGCCAAGAAAGAACGCAGTGTATCAAACCAAACCTCCCACAACATGCCACATGAAATGAGATGAACAACCTTGCCAAGATAATTATATACACACTAATAACATTACTCAGTAATAGCAGAGTAGAAAATAACTGACAAGACTAGCCAGAAAAAATGAGGTAGTCACTTTGTCATCACTATTACCAATTTCTATTTCTCCCATAGCAAAAGATCGTTCACAGGTGTTCCAAGAACATGTCACATTTTTACGACCATTCATGGAAACAGAGATGTACATATTTAGTGACTATGAAACGTTGAATAAGTAGTCAACCGGATCAGTTATTTTAGGTCTATATAAAGGTGGCGGAACCAGTCAGCATCATGCTGGAAAGACCACAAAAAGAAATCTATCGTTCCGATCACCCAAACTCATTCTTGAAGTATCTCAAGCAACCACAGTAACTACATAATACAATACAAATAACATCATCAAAAGTTCAAACTGAAGAGCAAGTGGAAAACAGTAAAAAGAGATCTGCCACAAAAATATTTCCAATCTTAAACCAGACCTATAACTTAGCACAAAGTTCTATGGATAGTTGCCACAGTTGTCATATAGTTGTCACAGTAATGTCATAGGCTCATTACCCATTTGAAAGTTTGTCGAAACTGTATTTGGCTTCGACCATAAATCTTCAATAGTCAGACCGAAATTCCCAATTTGTCGCTTTGCTGAGAGAGAGCCTGCAAATCATACAAGGACATTGTCGATACAGATTTAGCTGCAACTCTACCGAGCACACTCACCGCCCCAGTGCACGCTGCCGGGAGTACCAACCACAAGATATGGCTTCACGTTTGCCAGTCCCGAAACATCAGCAGCAAAATGAGCGGAAACGCCAGCCTTGAAAAGTAATGCCGATATTTTAGGGTCGTTGAAGCTGTGCGGTATCCAAGATTGTCTTCCAAAATACAACCGGATTTTGTTTCATAGTGGGATGGCAAATGTGATGTGAGATTGGAATCAATCTTCCACTATTCTGTATCGTGACCAAATTGTCATTGTAAAAATTACTTGTGTGCAACAGATCCTGCATACGCTGCAAACAGTGTAGCACGACCATTGACCATTGTCTTAACAGATCCGATACAAAATGTTGGTCTGTTGAACTTCAGCACACCGGTTTTATATTACAGAAAAATTATAATAATAGTCTCGCCAAATTAATTCTCAGAGGGAATTTCAGGCAACTTATAGCACTACTCAGATGTGAATATCAATCGGTGGTAATTTACTGTAGGGATCTGAAAGATTGAAATAGATATTAGCACTCGTGATAATTAGGGTGGAGTGAAAAAAAGAAAAATTTGAAATTCAAAAAGTGCCTTTGATATTTGGTCCCAAATCTCAAATGAATTACTTCCATCATAATTTCAGGTTCTTGCACCCTCTAGTGGCCGTGCAAATTCACCGAACGAGCCAAAAATAGCTAATTTTGCCATATCTGGATAACCGCTTATGCTAGAAAGCTGATATTGGGCTTAAAATCTGCGGAAGCAGCATGTTTCTATCTCACTTCAATAGAACTTTGTCTTGAAAATGTACAGAAAAAAAGTTACAAGCCAATTATTGATTTTTAGACCACCATTAAAATGTTGGTTGATTTTACCTAGTTTGCAATGCCAATTTGCATGTTACAATTTGTTACATTGCTGCTTTAACAGCAAAATCTTGTTTGGTGGACCAATGAGTTGATTTTTATACCAACCTAGCATAATTTTGATCAGTAGAGAGAATGATTAAACTTTCATCATATTACATGATATGATGATTTATGATATGAAGTTGGTGAAAAGGGTATCTTCCTGTTCAACTCTACAACAAACGATAGGCCAAGATTAAAAAAGTGAATCAGTTGCAGTAAATCAGCTATATAATTTATATATTCATGTATGCTTTGTTGAAAATGATGATTTTCATATCACTTAAGACATTGTTAAACTGTTTTATATATTATACATATTGTTCAAGCTGATGTACTCATCTTTGGAGTATTCTGGAACTTTCATAGTCAACCTCAAGTCTCCCAGTAGAAGTGATGATAACTCAGTTTGAAAGTGTTCTGGTTTCTGGTGTATCTTGGAGTTGATCTTAAAATACTCTGGTATATTGATATTAAAACTGACTCCTCCATGTGTAGTATCATAGGCCGCTGCCTGTATGAAAAGGTCTCTTTAATATACTTTGCTATGTGTGTGAATTGAACTGATATTGTCTAGTATAAGTACAGATTCAGAATTTCATCATGTTCGACTTATAGCAGATTGGGGTTTATGTACAAGTAATAACAAGAAAAAGATCCAAATCTGCTGTTGCTTGCAAGAAGTTGCACTGTGGAGAAACTTTTCGAAGTGTTGATGGTTTTCCTTCTGGAATACTCCCAACTAAAGGACAAGTGAATGAGGGTATGCTCAACTTTGATCACTTTAGTTGTGATCGAACAACTGTCTTCAACTGTCTTCAGTTGGGAGATTCCAGAAGGAAAACCATCAACACTTTGAAAAGTTTCTCCACAATGCAACTTCTTGCAAGCAACAACAGACTTGGATCTTTTTCCTGATAACAATATGTCAATTACTTGTAGTACTTGTACATATGATAAACCACAATCCGCTGTAAGTAGACATGATGAAATTCTGAATCTGTACTTATACTAGACAATATCAGTTCAATTCACACACATAGCAAAGTATATTACAGAGACCTTTCCATACAGGCAGCGGCCTATGATACTACACATGGAGGAGTCAGTTTTAACATCAATATACCAGAGTATTTTAAGACCAACTCCAAGATACGCCAGAAACCAGAACACTTTCAAACTGAGTTATCATCACTTCTACTGGGAGACTTGAGGTTGACTATGAAAGTTCCAGAATACTCCAAAGATGAGTACATCAGCTTGAACAATATGTATAATATATAAAACAGTTTAACAATGTCTCAAGTGATATGAAAATCATCATTTTCAACAAAGCATACATGAATATATAAATTATACAGCTGATTTACTGCAACTGATTCACTTTTTTAATCTTGGCCTATCGTTTGTTGTAGAGTTGAACAGGAAGATACCCTTTTCACCAACTTCATATCATAAATCATCATATCATGTAATATGATGAAAGTTTAATCATTCTCTCTACTGATCAAAATTATGCTAGGTTGGTATAAAAATCAACTCATTGGTCCACCAAACAAGATTTTGCTGTTAAAGCAGCAATGTAACAAATTGTAACATACAAATTGGCATTGCAAACTAGGTAAAATCAACCATCATTTTAATGGCGGTCTAAAAATCAATAATTGGCTTGTAACTTTTTTTCTGTACATTTTCAAGACAAAGTTCTATTGAAGTGAGATAGAAACATGCTGCTTCCGCAGATTTTAAGCCCAATATCAGCTTTCTAGCATAAGCGGTTATCCAGATATGGCAAAATTAGCTATTTTTGGCTCGTTCGGTGAAATTGCATGGCCACTAGAGGGCGCAAGAACCTGAAATTATGATAGAAGTAATTCATTTGAGATTTGGGACCAAATATCAAAGGCACTTTTTGAATTTCAAATTTTTCTTTTTTTCACTCCACCCTAGTGATAATATTATGAAACATCAGGTGATACAAATTCTATGTAGGGAATAAGTGTGCTCAGCTTGAGAGGTCACTAATTCTGCTTATGGATTACCAAGTGCAGCGTACTATGTTTCTTCTTATCTATGTAAGGTTTAACGTCTATGAAGTTGACATGGATAGGAAACCAATAATATTCCCATTTCAAAATATCATACGCAGATAGCACAAATTCACAATTCGAACATAAACCCACATACAAAATAAAGAACGTATCACTACGGTTACTACCCTACCGCTGTAAAATGTCTATCCCATTGCGGTACGGTATGCAAAAATTTACATGAAATACCGCGCCTAATGCTATCCAGATGAGCAAAAATCATCAGTCATCACCTGGCAATATCCAAAGTTCTCGTGGCTGTATGTATTGGTGGTATCCTGCTTATTCTCGCAAGGCACGTATTCGAACTCATTACGATCGTCAATCGGCGTTAAGTCAGCTTTCAGAATGAAGCACCGGCCAAGTGGCGCTTCCCAGTCCCTCCCGAGCAAAGTATAACGATGAGCGCACGTCTGCGAAAGAGCATCGTACGGATTTCGCCTCAAACACGCAACATCTCAAACCCACCACAATTCGCCCACCCGGCCGATAAGACTTCACTGTCACACCAAGCCACTGCTTGGATATGTCTTCCGCATCGGGGATTTCTAGAATATCACAGCGTTTAAACTTATACCAACACATAATTTTTCCCAAGTTCACAGCTAGCCAGCTTACCTTTTCCGCGGCGACCATAATATATTTTCACTTACGCAGCAAAAAAATAACATAAGTCCATTAACAAATTTGCTCAACATATGCGCGAATGACAGGCAATGCAAAATGCTAAGAACCAAAAGATCAATAGTACGGCTTACCTACTGGGCCTATTATACACCAAGGGTGGTCAGTGTTCGTAAACTATTGAAAATTCGATTCATTGAAATCCTGGACTTTCAGACACAATTAAAGAAGAGGCCATCAAGTCTAGTTTGAAATGGTGCTCTCTGATTTGGTCATAATTCGGTCAAGAAAGATACATAATTGCATACAGTCAGAGCGAGCCACTAGGATTTATTATTCAACTTTAGAACGCTATCTTAGCTGAAAAAAAAAACATGCATCAATATTCTCCGGCAAACCCATGCACGAAGATGAATATTAAAACACAATGACCTATGCAATCAAATGATGCAAGAGTGGAAATGACAGACATGAGAATGGGGCTATCAAAAACCACACTGAAATCTCACCACGTTTCCTCTCATCTGTAATTAAGTATCATGCCACAGGAATTCAATGGTTATATTGTGCTTGAAGAAACAACACAGGTCATCATCATTGCACACAGCTTCTTAAAAGGACCAAATATATACTGACACAGAGAATCAGTCAAACAGGAATTAGATATAATTCGATTAATACTGCAACCCAGTAGAAGAAAGACAACACAAAACAGAAAAAGGAAAGTGAGTGATATCCATTACGTATTGATTGTAATGATTCGAGACACCGCTACTACGAAGAGTAATAACAACATTTGTAACAGAATAATAGCTACAACAACAATCAATGTTGCTCCTAAACATTAAACCAAAATTTATATCAACAACACCAACCTTTTGGTGTGATTGGAACATTGGTACAGTTGGCGTCGTTTAAAACGGAACATTTATAAAGTGCACCTGGCCCAGGAGCAACTGCCCCACTAGCTGGATCATCAGTAGGAGCACCAACTAGCAGTCTGTGGATAGAAAACAGTTTTCAGTGGGGTTAAAGTGAACAACCATTGATTTGCTATAATATAACCGAACCTGCCACAACGATGGCATAATCGGGCTGTGATTTGTTACATTCCCACTCACAGAATTCAGAAATGTTAGAAATTTTGTTAGTTACACTTCAGACCAAGTGTAATCCACATGAATCACATAGTAAGCTACCTGTCCATAAAATACAGGCATGGCATTAGGCATAAGGCTGATGCATTCTATACGGACCAAAGCACTTACAAATAGTATTATAGCATAGCTCCCAAACATATACAATATGCCATGGTTAGCCAAAATAGCTTTATAGATGCAGTATGACTATTATAAAATTGATGCAATAATTGAAAAGGTCAAATATAGAGAAAACATTCAATAATATCACCTGTGTAGCCAAGTCAGGTAGTAAAATCCTACTACAGTTGAAATAGTGAATAAAACCTTAACTGACTTGAGAAGTAAGTCAAGGACACAAGTGGTTAACTTGTGTATCTTTGAAAAAAGTTCCGACACAAGCCCCCAATATGGTTGCGCCAAAAGCGTTCAAAACTGAACAAACCGACAATGCATATTGCCCTATTTCACCAGATGAATGCAAAATTTTTAATAACTTCGGCATCATAATTATGAACATACAATCTAGTATATGACCAATTGACCATATTTGGAAGTAGAATGGTGAAAGTAGTTTTCTCTAGAAAAAACATGGTAGATAGTAAGCTGTCTAATCACGAAAACACTCAGAGTTAATCATTTATAGTATTACTGTAAGGATGGTGCTTCATGTCATAAAAACATGCCACTATAGCTTCTGACGGGCCCTTGATATACGATCGCCACACACATAACAACTTTCGTGATCCAGCCATTACCGATGCATGGAACAGGAATTCCATAACAATTACAGAACTACATGAAAATACGGTATGAAATTGTTTTTTACTAAAAACACATACATGGCGTTGTCCTTTGCATTACTGCTTTCTACGATGTGGTGTTGCGCAACGGAAAGACCAAAAAGACTACCAGTCGGTCCTGTCTTCACTATAGGATACCTGAAAAGATATTCGCAAAATTAACAAATTGCCGACATTTTTTACACTGAAGAAATCAATGTGCAGTACACAAAGATGTCCAGATGAGGGTAAGAATCAGGATGACTATAGTGCTTATAAGACATAGGGAGGAAGAAACACCTTGGTAATGTCCACCAATTCAGCTCATAGATTGACCTAAATATCTGCACTGTATTGTATTAATAATGGTGATGAACATGTTCAAAACAGTTTTATTGACACAGTTTGTCCACGTCTATGTGTATGCAATATGCATACTAGGGATACAAGTTGTGATGAGGCTATTACAGCAGACATCTTCATTCAGCAAATACCATAAATATAACAGGATTAATGGTCACTAATTGCATTTGGGTGAACAATTTGTAGTTCTTCGCTTGAGTTAACAGTGTAGCCTACTTAGCAGGCAGATTGTTGACTCTTGCCTGTTATAATGATTGAAGAATCCATACATTACATGTTCGCATTAGAGGCAATAAGATCCGTTATCTACCAAATTGCCCTCCACAATACACTGGCGTGATATAATATTAACTGCATCGACTTATGGTAGTGTTTCATAACTTTTTTAGCACTAGTACGTAGTACCCATTGAGATTTCATTGACTTTCCTCGCACCCACCGTCTACAATGGCTAGCGGAAGTGAATAAAATTGCATAATAGGAATCACTCTCAATGCATGTATAACTTATGTGTTGAATGCATGCATTACAAACAATCGTGGAAGCAGCGGTGGGATAACTAGATATATATTACTCGACTCGAGCCCCTACCATAAATGATCCAATTCACACTTGACGTACATGAGAAAGATTGAAGTTAAATATTTTTGAGTCCATTTTCAAGGCATTCTGCTTTTTCGCATCCTGCTTTATGTACTTCATTACATTCACATTTATATTTTCGATATTGTTTTAATACCTTCAGGCTTCAGCATCGACATGGCAAACAAAAGAACATCAGCATGCCCGTGATTGTCGTCATAACGGCCTTGGCATGATGATATCATTTCAACCATGCATAAATTTATTCAACATAAGTGTTTTTTGGGTGAAACTAGCCGGGGTCCACGCAGTTGAATTCTATGTGCATCTTATCATGGGTGTCGAAATTAATTGCAGGCTATATGTAAGATTACAGACAGGATTTTTAAGCACCAATATATGGAAGATATAGTATTAGAATAACAATATATTTTACGCTTTATCTCGGAAGTCGGTCGATTAATTATCATCAACACTGAAAGGATCGACGACTTTTGAAGATAGCAGTGCATACAGCCCAAAACGCACAAATAAATTTAACATTAAGTTGAATGGTTGATGATCGTTGGGCTTTATGGATAGTGTGAAAAACTGATAGCAGTCTACGCATCAAATACCTTACAATTTTATTTAAATCCCCAAAAAAACGTAGCATTGTAACATAGAGGCATATTATAGAATATCAAAAATAAATATAACATTCCGAGTCTTGCCATGCCTATATACCGTATCGAGTGAATAAATGCTGTAGTTGCTTGTAAGTATCAATGTATTCTATTATTTGCGATAATTTAATGAATTCTCCATCACCCTCCCTCGCACTGCGATAGGTATTTGTAGAAACAGGTTAAATAATAGCAAAATTTCACTCACCTTTCCTCAACGTTGAAGCTGACTACTGAGCAGTTTAAAACGGTCAGGAAAAGCAGTAATTGAAGTAGCGACTTCTTGTAGAATATTACCGTAGTTATAGAGTAAATAGCACCCCTGGGGTTATGATTTCCCATGTCTCGTAACGCTGCAACAGATTACCATTAACTATATACAGGCGGACCGTCCGACAAGTTCAATGTTCCAAGCTCCAACCTCAACCCGAAGCCCAACCCCAAGATTTAGCTAGGCGAAGACGTAGCACAGTGTACGCATTAATCGGAATCGTTTCACCAAGCAATCTCATCATCAGTTCAGTTCAGTTCAGTTTATTTTTATCATTTCAAAACTCCACAATATTGCGATAAAATAAAAAAGATACGAAGGATCGCAAGGCATTGGAATAGCCTTTCAATCAAATATCCACCTTTGCCTAGAACAGAGGTACTTGACCAGGGGTACTGGTACCCACTGTACCTCTTAGGGGTACCAGAAATATTATAGATATCACTGGCGGTACGAACGACCAATGCAAGGGCTTTTGCAATACAGATATATATAGGTTTAGCTCTGTCTTCGTTCAGACTAAGAGCTCCATCACCGAGGTGATGAAGGCATCCATCAAAAAAGAGTGCATCAAAGATTTCAATTTCGCGTGAAAGTGCTGCTTTCGAGAATGTCCTGATGTCGGTGTCGTTCCGATTAAGGACATTGTTCATCAGCGTTGCAGAGGGTCTTTTTTTGGTTCTCCTTTCATATTCAAAGGTTATTGATTTCACGACACTGTCATTAGGTTTTCGAATTATGTGTGCAAGAAATAGCTTGTTGGTTATCAATGAATGATGAGATGTCATCAGTGCGACAGATTTTATGAAGATTCGCATTACTAATTTTGAAGGCGTGACCGGTTCCCTTTCGAGTGTAGCCTCCATGCACTATTTTTCGCAAAAATTGTCTGTATCAGACATCCAGGACGTTTCTTTTTTTCTAGAGAGACTATACGCTGAAGCCATACGTGAGTCAACTTCTCACAAAGGCAATTAAAAATTTTATTCATGTACGAATCCAGATTCCGAAGTTTCGAAGCAGGTATTTATAGGTTTGTAAAGCTGCACGAGCCGAGCTGATCCTATTGTTGATTTCGGATATCCCCACATTCGTTTCGTTATAGTGAATGATACACCCAAGATATTTATCAGTTTTCACGTTTTCAGTATGGTGATTATGCGGAGAGCAGATTGAAGTCGAGTATCCTATCTTGCGAGATTGTCAAGGTGCGTGGCTCGCTTAATGTTGGTTTTTTATGCTGCCAGCGCCATGCATATAGTGGCCCGCAGTTGAAATGCAATGAATTTCAACCAAAGATGTTATAATGAAGTGAAAATTATAATAAATGTAATAATTGAAAAGGGTTCACAGTGCAGAATCTACCACGGTTTATTTGTAAACGTAATGAACCTCAAAATTTTAGAGGTTCGCACACAGAACGCGGACGTGCAGTGTTTCGTCGTGTCCCATGATTTGGTGCTTCGTACCTCCAAGGTGTCGACTGTCCACAGACCCCTAGCCAAGAGCCCATAATCTATAGTGTGATCAAGGTTTGTAACCAAGTCACAAGATTCAGAGTCACACGTTAATCTTACTTTTGTAGTTTTGAATCGAGTCAAGACCAATGTTCCCTCTGATTTATCACGAGTCTGCGCAAACTCACCAGCTCACTGCGCAGTCAATTGGACAAGAGTACGTAACATAGGGTTGTCACAGCTGGGCCCGCATTTTTCAAGTAATGTGTCATCATAGTGTCCTATATGGTGTCGACACAGGCAAATCTTACGCCTCGGTGAAATTGTACACGTCACAATTTTCATTTAGCTACAAGCAATTTGACGGTCATTTTTGACCGGCTTGCCGAGCATTATATGTGGTAAAACGGGTATCAATCGAAAGCTGACTCTGCACTGACTACGAAAATATAAATTTTATTCCGCTCGTGGTCCTGGAACTCCCTCAATCATCCTCGAATTTTTCATTGTTATGGAGATTGGCATTGGGACGCAACAATGCTGTCTGGCGAAACGAGAGAGTAGCTCAGGACGTCACAATGCTGTCTGGCGAAACGAGAGAGTAGCTCAAGAGAAAAAGAGCCAGACACCATTGTTGCGTCCCAATGGCAATCTCCGTAACAATGAAAAATTCGAGGCTGATTGTGGGAGTTCCAGGGACACGATGAGCGGAATAAAATTGATATTTTCGTAATCAGTGCAGAGTCAGCTTGGTTGTGGAGCGCGCGGTTGACCTGAAGAAAGAGGTATCGCTGAACGCTGTTCCCGAAGTCAACCTCGACATTCAGCTGCGGGCATTTTGGCAATCTGTCAATTACGGGCATCGATGGAGGAGGGGGCGTGTCCTTCTTACCGGGGCTACAGGATTTATCGGGGCGTACATTCTCCGCGATCTCCTCACTCTCACAAAAGTGAGAGCGCCATCTTAACATCACAGACACCATCTATTAATCTGTGTTACTATTTTATTGCAGACGAATATTTATTGTTTGGTGAAAAAGTCGAAAGACCATCAAGGAATAGAGCGGCTGCGCAAAACGATGGAGTTTTATGAATTTTTCAACGACGACAATTTCCGTGAGGTGTCGAATGTGCATTTTCACTCCCGGTTTCAATGTTTTAAAATGCAGTTTTGCAGATCTTCGAAGACAGAGTTCATGCGATACATGGTGATGTGGCTTTGTTCGAACTTGGAATGGAGGAAGAAGACTACATGCACTTGACACATGAGGTATAGATCTCCGAATTCGCGTATCAAGTTACCCACTGATTCACACTCGCCTTTTGTTGCCATCAGTCCTATTTTAAAGACTCATGCTCATGAATATTGTAATCCAACATCGTACCACGCGTATGTTTATCCTCATAAGTCATAAACTCTCGGTAAACAGTCGACAGAAGTTGCGTTACATCGAACAGTCACTAAATATACTGGTAGCGATTCCGGAGACAGGAAATATTATTATTTAATGTCAATTCTATTAGGATCCCTGATTCTGTTTTTATGTAATATGTATACGTTGTTTTTCGCAACAGCTAGGCGTCTATATGTTCATATCCGTATCCAAAACAATATTAATTGTTATTTCAGATCGATTTTGTTATACATTGCGCCGCTTACGTGAATCTTATTTATCCGTACGATGCTTTGAAAGGAGCGAATGTCTATGGAACGAAGAATGTCTTACTTTTTTGCTCAGTTGGCAAAGTTAAAGCTCTTCATTACATCAGCACGAACGCGGTGTTCCCCATTGACGAGGTAACTATAACTTTTGATTATATCTAAGACGACGTTTACCAGGAAAAAGGGTTCATCAATTCACTTCCCTTGATTTCATATTGATTTGCAATCGGATCCTTCAGACTTCAGTTGATGGATTTATATGTTTTGTAGAGCGACTGCAAAAGAAAACACCTCTGAAGCGATGTGGGACCGCCTTGACAATGGATACTCACGCAGTAAATGGGTCGCAGAACAGTTGGTATTGTCTGCCTTACGCAACGGATTGCCTACAATAATATACAGACTCGGTAGATAGTTGGAAGTCGCCAAATTATAAAACTGCTATTTCATAATGTCATTGTATCTCATAGGAAATGCGGGGGGGGGGATCGGGTTAACGCCGGATGGAACCAATTGGATTTTAATCTCCTTGTCCTACAAGCGTGCTGCATGGCAAAAGTTTGGCCGACTATGACGTGGAGTGTCGAAATGACGCCGGTTGACTTCATCAGCAAATCTATCGTCACGTTTAGTCAAAATTTCAAGATCGCCAAGCACAAGATATTTCATTTGATCAACGCTAATAGAAAATCTTCTGAGTGAGTTATGCATATAGAGATGATATACTACAGGCCTTCTGTCAAAATTCTTGGCGCAGAAGAGCTTTCAATTGTTGAAATAAGCAGATATATTTTAATGGTGATCATTTTTGCAGAAAACTATGCGATATTCTGATTGAGGAAGGATACGAGCTGACCAAAGTGCCTTTCGAGGAATGGTGTGACAAAGTCGCGTCCATGGACGAACCTCAACTCCGTGAAGGTCAGCCTTCCGTGAAGCAGATGCTGAGAGCTGTCACCGATTCTAGGTTAGTTGATGAGTTTTACATGATACACGATAATCCCATTCAGATATTATTTTCATCTGTAACTGACCATGGCTAGGGTTGCATTTGAAACAAAAATCAATTTAAAACCAACATGTTTAAAACAAGATTGACATTGACAATTGAAATTATAGGGGAAATATAGCTCATTTGACGAAATATCTGTACCATAGGCGCTTAACTAATTTTCCCTAGGTATGCGGGATCGATGACGTCACAAGAGGATGACGTCATAGTGCGTCAGAATTGTTGTTCACAAATTTTGATGGGTATAGTCACTGTACTATAACTGTTGAACCGACTATATTTTGAGGGTTCCAACTATCCCATAATGTCGATGTACCTCGGCTAAATTGGGTGGTAATTGTCCGTCGGCTCAAACAAAATGTTTTTAGGAAAGTATTTACACAATTATGGCATAATTTTACAACCTAAAAAGAACACATTTTTTTAAACAAGGCCTTTGTTTAAAAAACTGTTTAAAACATGTTTTGAACAAAGTGTTTTAAACAACCATTTGTTTTAAATGCAACCCTGGCAGAGAAAGACGCATAAATGCAACGATTGTTTACCAAGTGTATCATATATAGGTTATATATAGGGCTGGGCAAAATCGAGTACCTGAGTGATTCGATTCTGAATCACGCAATATGTTTCGAGTCGAGTCGAGTAATCGAGTATCACTCATTATGACGTCATAAAAGAATGTAATACGCCAAAGTTAAAATATGTACCGTTTATGCTACCACGAAGAACATAATGCCTGTTATCCATCTCATAAAAGATACTTTGGCATTTTTTTCGACCATACCGATTTCATTCCACTTTGTAACAACGTTGTGGGATAATCATGACTTCGGAAATAAACTACCTCCAGTAACCTTCGTAGCTTGTACTATATGTTTCGTATGCTACGATACCGTCAAGCAAGTTTCAAGGCTACAATAGTGAAAATGAGTATAGAAACTATAATTCTCGTTGATAAATTAACTTTCAGTGGTGAGGAGCGTATAATTTCAGTACTCGAAAAAATCGTATTTTACTACTCGACTCGAATCATTAAAATTAATACTCGATTCAGATTCGAGTACTCGAATCATTGTGCCCAGCCCTAGATCGTTTTCCGTATTTTATTGAATATATATAGACGAAGTCTATCTGTATACGTGTACAATGTACATGCAAATCAAATAATATTATCAAATCGTTCCCAAGCTTATGGGTGATTTGAAAATATTACAGAGATTCCTCACTATTCTTCAACGACGCGACTTTCGACCAAACCGTCTTCACGGAAGTCGCGCGAAGCGTGATGGATGAAGAATATCCCAAAATTGACTCGCTGCTCATCAAGACGTACATACGCAATCTTTCAAGGCGCAGGATTTTGGTCATACCGCAGAGAGAGGCGAAGTTGCGTAATTACATTTTTGTTTTCGTTTAAAAGTAGTTTTGCTTATAGTTATACCTTTAACATGTTCGATATTCTAGCCCTCCAAAGCAAGGTAGCACTCATTACCGGGGCTTCAAGTGGCATAGGAAAAGCGGTTGCGGAGCAGTTAGCCATGGCCGGTGCAAAGGTTGGATATATTGTTATCCCTTGCGCTTAGTCATTCCTAAATTCCGAGTCTCATCTTATGCTGAATTAGGTGTGTCTATGTGCCAGGAGAGGCGAAAGACTTTTTGAAGTGCGCGATGGGATCGTGCGGTCGGGTGGATTTGCAAAGGTTTATAAACTAGATGTTTCAAATCGGCAACAGGTGAGCTGCTGATCTGTAGATATCAATATCATACCTAGATCTATTCACCAGAGGTGGTCAAAGTAGTCAAGAAAGCTACTCAAGTAGAAGTAGAAGTAGCGACGAAAAAATCTACTCAAGTACGAGGAGAAGTACTTCTTCCATGAGCAACCTAAAACTACTTGAAGTAGAAGTAGAATTGACTGACTTTAAAAGTACTCAAGTAAGTAAGTAGTTGTGAAAACGATCCTAATTCGTTCACATGGATTGTACAAAGATGCAAATTGAGCTATGCGAAAGGTGACGAGCTTGATTCATATTGATGCATACTAACAGGTATCCAATTTTCGATAGCATAAGGATAAGCATTCGTCCACATCATGAGATGAAAATGATAGTATTGATATGGAAATACGATACTAATCCTCTGTTTACTCAAACAGCACGTTTTAGAAAATATCATGGTCTTGCGCACTCCCCCATATTACAAGGCCTGTAGTTTAGTCGAAGAGCAATACGGAGATGGTGTGTTGGATACGGTGTAAACACATTGTGCGATTAGTAAACGTTAATAAAAAATATGGTGGACCGTAAAAATGCTATATTGTGTAGCTTTATTTCTGGAAATTGAAGGCATTACTACTCTTGGTTTTATACTTCAACATGTACGTTATCCAGACAAAAGGACTGATATTAATTAGAAATCAAATTATATGGTACTGGGAATTGAAAGTGAAATATAAATCTAAAAACGGATGTATTTAATGTCTTTAGTCCAGAAACTTTCGAAGGTTGGTATGCTAAAACAGCTCTAAAACCAAAGAAAAGTCAGAGTCCAGTTTTCCAGATTAGGACACGCCATGGACAGCTAGATTACGATATGATAAGTAAATGCTAGATTGCGAAACATAAGTTTCAAACATTATGATAAGCCATATATAGGCCTACTGTGATGAAATATTTGATATGGCGAAGGGTGACAATGCGGTGTGGACGGAACTACGCCAACCCGCGACCTAAATTATATTCACCGATACTTTCGTGAAATCATACTGGATACTCCGCATTCACTGCGCGCGAGGCGCGACCAATATTCTAGGCTTAACTCGACTTTTATGAAAATTAACTGTCGATACTCCGTGAAAACAGCCCCGAAATTTCTCAGGCTAACTTCCTGATTGGAGGATTAAACTACTTCTACTTGACAAACTGAAAATAGCGAAAAGTAAGTAAGTAGATCACAAAATATTATGAAGTAGAAGTAGAAGTAGTGAAATTCAGATCTACTTGAGTAAGTACCAGAAGTAGAGGAAAACTACTTGAGTACTTCGAAAAAGTAGAAGTACTTCGTTACTGACCACCTCTGCTATTCACTATAGAACTAGAAATACTAGAACTATAGATATCCCTAATATTAGTAGAAGATGCATTTTCGTGATACCTCGAGCCCCGCCCACCGTCCATCCACTTGGTCTTTAACAATGGAGGCATTGTTATACAGACTATTACATAATAAAACATGTAAAACTAACAGCGTATCCAAGTCATATACCATATTGCAGGATTGCCCCGTACCTTGAGACGTTTACTCAGGAATTATACATACCTGCTTCAGTGCTTCCCGTTAGACAGAGTACTCGAACGAATGAAATGAATGTCGATTTATTGCAGCCGCTACAGCCCAATCAGGAATACGTTTGTTAAACTAATGACGAATCAACAAGAAGTCGGCAGATACGGAATCACAATAAAGAATATCAGCCTGCTGTAAATGACCGTTGTTGTCGAAAAAACACCTTGAATACCTCAAACAAACACACAATACGGTTTCGTGGGCACACATTCCTTCTTAGCTCACGCGATATATAACACCCCCTTTTGTCGATGTTTACGGCATACACCATGTAGCTTCATATTGTATATGGCAGTGGTCGGGAACCTATGGCTCGCGAGCCATATATGGCTCTTTTGGGTATAAGATATGGCTCTTATTGCCATATTTTCATTTCTGTACTGAATTGATCAATATTGCAGCAACTTGTTGGTAAATTTTCATCACGGCTAGCAGAATAATTATCTTGTGATAGTAAAAGCATGTCTTTGAGACGTAAAGACGGTGTCGTATCCAGGGTTAGGGGTTCGTACTCTCCCTTTCAAAATCCTCAAATTTGAGTTGCTGTCGCCCCGGCGACCAATATCACTCGCTAATTCGTCGTACCCGACTCTAGGATTGCACGATACGCTGATTGATCAAAGACAATAGCAGACATATGGTGACGCCTATATGAAAATGCAGATTTTAAATACACACTGTCTTCCTATGATCTACGGTGAGAAATGAACTGCCGTGGAAGTGACATTCACAATTGCAAACTCAAATTACAAACAACGCCATAGCTAGCCACGTTCTTGATTGACAACTTTAGCTTCGTAGTATCGGCGATAAAATGTAGGCGTGTAGCGCAACGTTAAGTTACCGCCGAATACTTCGAGAATTGGGAAGTTGATCAACGTTTAGATTTTCGGAATCACTGCGACAGTTACATTCGATTAATATCAGTTATTATAAATTTGAAGCTATTTGCGATGAATTGCGCTATCAATGGCGAGACTTGGCCCATCCGTGCCTTAAACCTCTCGTCTCGCGCATTATTTTCGAACAATAAATACCCAAATAGCGTGATTTTGGGTGTAAGAATGTTTAAAATCTAGTCATTGATGAACATCGATGGAAAATACCAATAGTAATTTAAGGTTTCACAATTTTTGTTCACTCATCCTGACGACAGGTGAGGCACTGCGTCACTTGCCACCCCTGACCCCACGTCCCTGATGTATACACCCTACAGTGGGTATATATTGCTGTGAATGCATCACGACGAACATATGTTCTCGTATAACTGACGAAAGTCTCAAATTTTGTATGAAGCTTGGAACCTTACCAGCCAAGGCTACAAAGGTATCAGTAATACCATGTGAACTGTAAAAAGCGTGTAAATAGTAGATTCAGTTTTTTGCAGTTATCTACGTCCGTTGGAAATGATAATTTTCTTAAGCTTCGAAAAGACGTAGACGTCGAATCCCATGTAGATATAGTTCAAATCATTGATACCATGACGTCACGAATTTTCAATCGTGACGTAACAGTTGATTTACATGTATGGCTCTTGGGAGTTAAAATGGAAAAAAAATAGGGCCAATATGGCTCTTCGGGCGAAAAAGGTTCCCGACCACTGGTATATGGGCTCACTATTACCGTAAATCGATTTGGGTATAATTGCGTATTCAACAACAAAACCACGTAGAATAATTTTTAAATATCGCATCGTATATCGCGCAGCTGTACATTGTAACTTTCGTTATTTTTAGTTGGATAGTAGATCTGCGTCACAGTGATTTCGTAACGTGCCTAACTGCTGCCTATGGATTTCAGCTGATATCACTCGTAATCAAATCAAATATCTCCTTCACCTATAGTTCATCGACGTGGCCAAGAAAATCCAAGATGAATGCGGACAAATTGATATCCTCATGAACAACGCCGGACTGATGTATTATACTCACATTCATAATATCATGCAAGACGACTGGGATAGAATGGTGAACGTGAACTGCATCGGAATTACAAATAGCTTGGCGGCCGTGTTGCCAGGCATGTTGGAACGGAAGAATGGCCACATCATCAACACTTCATCTGATGCAGGAAGACGGGTAAATTCTCAATACTAAATCCACGTATATAGTTGATTACATCTACCATTGTGATTTTGACGTTACTATACAACCGCCGATGCGTCTTCTGCGCCCTCGAACCAAAAAGTAATGATACTTTTGCAAATGGTCTTGTAAGATCATGTATGTATAGAAATCGAATTATAGTACTGCCATTGTGTATATACTGTATATTATCTTAATAACTGTATCGTTATTCGACCATGATTCGTAATATATATTGTGACCGATAGAAGTGTTTTCTGAATTGACACTGTCATCAAGCTAGATCAGGGGCGGGAAAACTACGGCCCGAGGGCCGCATTCGGCCCGCAACCGCAACACTGTTTTGTCCAGCCCCCGAAACCCGCCCCCGAAACCCGCAAGAAAAATATTGATAAAATGCGTACTAAAAAAATCTAATTATTGCGGCGACTTGACTAAACTTTTTCTTAATATATTTCACCATGACAATCATAAGTTATAATCTTACTATGTTTATTTCGTATTTTTGTTGCTACCGCAATAGCTTGACCTCAAGGCCCACGCATTTTTAAAGGTGCTCTTGCATCACAGAAAGTCAAAACAGAAATTCGGTTCACGAGCGTGATTTTGAATAGGAAACTCCAGAATGTTCATTACTTTTAGTGCTGTGCTTGGAAAAGCCGATTCGCACGTGTGTTAGGTAGATTCGTCCTCGATATGTGTAGGAGTATTTTATATTTATATTATCAATCTAGTGTAGAAACATATTTAAAGGTAACTGGTTATGATGCTGTCAGCATTGTGTGTCCTGGAGATAAAGCAAAACTAGAATCATCACATCTATGAACAGATCGTTGCCCACAGATTCAGATTTTCATCCTCTGTTGCAAGACTCGGCACAAGCGACTTTCTTATCTAGAATTAACAAATTGGTTACTGAGGACGACCAGCTTATAAGATCTTGCCGATATATTTGACGCGTATATTTAGTTTGTTTTAAACACATTTATAATTATCTCCATATTTCCTAGGTCACTATATGATTCAATAAATAAAAAGGCCTTTTGGCTAATAATCACCAATTACTATAGTGCGGCCCGCGAATGGATTCAGGTGTTGAATGCGGCCCGCGAGCCAAAAGTTTGCCCACCCCTGAGCTAGATTGACCCCAGCAAATATTCTGGAGATACATCGCTGTTTACAGTGCGCAGTGTTCATGGCTTTCAACATCTCCGCAATCCACAGTCCACGCAGATTGACAGAGTTAAAAGCAATTGAATTCGAAAGTGTCGTAACTTTGAATAATTTCGGAACATCAAACTTTAATCCCGATATTGCTAAAAGTACCTTTTACTGGGTAACATCTTACACGCATAGATACAATGAATATCTTCATTCAGGGATTCGCCGGCTTGGCGGTATATTCCGGTACCAAGTTTTTCGTCGAAGGTCTCTCCCAGGCTTTGCGTCACGAGGTTAAAGATAAAGGCATCCGCGTTACTTGCATACAACCTGGAGACGTGAAAACAGAACTGCTCACGCACACCAACGACCACGACGTAAGTTGGCCCGTACATGCTGCGTGACAGATTGATGCAGACCAGCGGTCAGTGAGAGTCTATACGCGAAGCATCTAGTCCAGAACTGGTGCTTACGTGAACTGGACAAGCCTATTACACACGCTAATTAATATGCATCCGATCGTTATCTTGCTTTCGCATTGTCAATGTCAGAGTCCACACTGATTACTGACTATTGTCACATGCAGGCCAAAGCGGCGTATGATGGAAGTGAATCGTGTCGCATATTGGACCCTGAAGATGTCGGTAAAGCCGTACTCTACGCTGTCACCCAACCAGAACACGTTGGTGTAAATGAAATTCTAATTGAACCGCGGGAAAACCCAATCTAATCAGGCCTATTAACTGTTTTATTCACTTGCTATGCTCTTTAATTGTTCATGTCGCCTTACGATTTCTTATAATCTTCAATTAACTGTGACAAGTCATGTACCGATATATGCAATAAAATACATACTGTGAAATAGGTGCAAGAAATTGAGAAGATATATCATAGACAGCTTTGCAGCTAGTTGCTTGTTCGGATAGTTCAGTGAAACGGTAGCAAAGAGATTGCTATAACGGAAATTCTGGTCATCTGCCTTAAGCAGGGGTTCTCAATCCTTTCTTGGCCGTGGCCAATTTTCCGGTTTGAAAATGTGCTGTGGCCCACCTCTATATTGGAGTCATAAACCTGTTTAATATGTGGTAGTCGACGGCGACGATATGCATATTTCTCTAAAATATGCGCATTTTTCTCCTAATGTACTGATGATATATAAATGTAGACCATTCGGCTCATCAAATCAAATCAAAATTTTCATGTCTCGAACAAACGACCAACGAAATAATCGTGGGCCCTTCGAGCTCCCGCAATTGGCGATTTGGGTGCAGCAGTTACGGCTCTGGTAGATCATAGGCTGAAACTCTGTGTATGCTATGATCGTCCGCTGCTCCAATCGCGTCGCGAAACACAATGATCAAATCCACGCATCCGCTGTGTGATTGGGATTTTAGTTTCACTATTGTGGGGAATAATATAATCATTCTGGGTCAGCTTCAAACAATTCATTGGGGACTGAGGTACTACAGAGAAGTGGAGAAAGATTTATTTAATATGTATGCTGTTGTACAATGCACATTGTATGTCTTGTACCAAACCAACTGAAGTTGCGATGTCATTCAATCAAGTTATACAATCAATGCATGTGACTCTTACATTATGTACAATGATTTTCAGGGCGGACATTTTAAACCGACTCCAAAGATTAATACGCTCCACTAAATCCTCAATCCATTACGATTCGTTGTGGTGGTGCAGATACCTCCACCAGAAGTTGATAATAATTTGCAATTATGGCTATTTTTATCTTACAATAATACGACTTGCCTAAGTAGAGTAGATCTATAGGCCTACATCATTACACTTCATTCCGAGTTTATTGCACATCCCCTTTCAACGGTATACGACATTGACCCTGCCGGAATTCTTGGTTACTTCAGTATTAACTTCCAGTTATTATATACTCGAAATTATTTTAGTTGCTGTTAGCCGTAGGTTATCATAGCCAGTGGAAAAGGCCGCCGTTTCTCCCTCCCGTTTTCGACTTGAACATGCTGACTCCATACGTGCCACCACGTCTCATCAGAGTCGGATGAAAAGCTTTACGTATAGCCCACGTAGAATTAGATAATATGAATATATTTTAGCGATTGATATAATAAATATCACTAAACTTACATTATTTCTAAAATTTTCTAAATAGCTTCGTGGCCCACCTCCAATGCTGCTGTGGCCCACCCTTTGAGAACCCCTGGCCTAAAGTAATGAAACTTTTTATCTCCAAGTTGTTGATGTTTTTGGTATTCATGGCATTTCGACTAGGTATTTCCCAGAACCCTACATCCCGACTTAAACAAAGAGAGCATAGAACTATGCTAACTTCTGTGGTAGTGACGCGCAGGTTAGAGAAACTGTTTTTGTGGTGTATATGTTCTATCTATATAACTATATAGCTGAAAGTATTTTGCGATTTGGCTATGATGGATGTGTGTGCTCCGTAAGTGATTGGTTCTGTTCGGTAAAACCACGCATAAATACTTGGTTTCGTGTCGATGTATAGTAGTAACTAACATTGACATCAAGGTGCGAAAGTCATTGCGTGCAATATGGAATACCATCGTTGCCTTTTCATCGATTTATGATCACGAACGTTCGGATTTTCGAAAAAAAATCACGTTTTAAATGTTAAAGACTAGACGAAATCGCTACGTTCATGTGTCAGTACAACTGTGGTCTGTGCCCCGCCAAATTTAGGAACTTCTGTACTTCCGCATGGGATTTTGAGCTATCACCAAATTTTAGAGTAAACGCAGGAAGCGGCAATTGGTACGAAGTCGCATAGATCATTTCTAATTAATTTCGAAAGTAGGATGACACCGAACTATATCAGTCGTTTTTGATTAACGGAATACACCACACATCCACCACGACACAGGTTAGTTATCTACAGATTATATAGTGCGACTATGTAATTTTCACTAATCCTAGCGCTGAAAATTGATCGTGACAGGCGACAAACGTATCGTGTGTCTATGACTGAATGAAGACCCTTTTTATCCAAAGAATCCGGCACTTATAGGTTCGAGATGCAGCATTCATGAGGCGAATCGCAGATTCCAACTTCCCGTAAATGGTAGTATTGATCGTTGGATTAGGTACACCACTTTGTTATCGTTTGTCACTACTTCTACTTAACATTTTTGAAGCGCACGCCGTGGCGTCGCGTATCACAATCCAATTTAGATTCTGATGGAGTAAATGCTGCGAGTTAGGATACCTCCGAGATATTGCGATTGCAAAAGTGCGACTAAGCGATGTTCTAAGCGGCCCTACTTATTGCCAGGAGTGTCCAATTTTGGTACGCGTGGTATTGTTAGAAATTACTTACATTATCAACCTAATGGCCGGAGTTATTTATGTTGAAAATGCATTTCGCGAAATTAGCATTTATTGTTGGTTCGCTTCCAGACTTAATATCGCTATTGCAGAAAATTGTCACAGTGCCAGAAAACGCAGTTGCTTGAAAACCCCTGGTATAGATCATAGTCACTAGTCAAAACAGAGACCACCCTTGCATTTCGCGTATGCGGGTTAGAAATTCTCATCCCATCCTGATAATTCGATTGGAACTCCCACAATCAGCCTCGAATTTTTCATTGTTATGGAGATTGGCATTGGGACGCAGCAATGCTGTCCGGCGAAACGAGAGAGTACCTCAGGACGTAACAATGCTGTCTGGTGAAACGAGAGAGAAAAAGAGCCAGTCACCATTGTTGCGTCCCAATGCCAATCTCCATAACAATGAAAAATTTGAGGCTGATTGTGGGAGTTCCAGGGACACGAGCGGAATAAAATTTATATTTTCGTAATCAGTGCAGATTCAGCTTTCGATTGATACCCGTTTTACCAAATTTAATGCTCGTCAAGCCGGTCAAAAATGACCGTCAAATTGCCTGCAGCCAAATGGAAATTGTGACGTGATACAATTTCACTGAGGCGTGAGATTTGCCTGTGTCGACACCATATAGGACTATGGATAACTAACCTACGTAGGTTAGTTATCTAAAATAGGACACTATGGTGTCATCACTTTGACTCGATTCCCGATTTCCCCGAATTTTCCGTAACTCTGACGTTCGCTGCATTTTAATACATTTTCTACAAAAAGAGATGGTGTCGCTTCGTCTGCTTATTATACGAACTACTGATTACAAATGAGTGATGTAAATTCTTACATTCCCCACTCTTGACAATTCCTGCCAATATTATTGAAGCATCAGTACTGATAGACGAAATGTCAGTAATATGGTAAAACTTTACTATTCTTCGAAGTCACAATGAAATGCCTGTCTCCGCCGTCCGAGTCATGAAATCGAGTAGAATCATTTCCCGTGTTTATGAAAATTACTCGAGTCAAGTCGAGTCAACAAAACATCCCGACTTAAGTGGTTTATTTATATGCTCCCTTTGTTTCATTGATGATGCGGTGTTGGCCGTGCGTGTGTGTTGTGAGGAATACAAGAGATTTTGTTGTAATCGAATCTCGTTCATTACTATTGAATCACCATTCGGGTTTCCACTGATGCGGTTTTAGTTCACGGTAAATGCCGGATCCACCCTGTTGTCCGAATATTTGACATCCCTGTACAAGCGTAGTAACTCATAATCTTGAGAACTAGGCGTACAATATTCGCAGGTTGAATGCGTGCGTAATAGTCGACGGGAGAGCTTGTCAATAGCCTACATCGTTTAATGACTCTGCTTCCGGATTTTATGAGGTTTGTCGATTAGAGAATGGGTGTTACGGATGAGTATATCCTGGTTTATTTCTCACTCGTGGCTTTATATATTCAGGTTGAAGTTGAACTAAGATAGTTAAATATAAACAGACATCAACGATTAGAATGGAATGCAGCATATGGGCGGATAGTGGGTGATGTGTCTTCTTATCGCACCATGAGAAAATTGAGAACGATGAGTGAAGACAGCCCGTGTCACGGCCCAAGATCGAAGGGAGCCCAAAATGATGGCGTAATTTAACATTACGTAGTACTGAGATGTTTAATCAACAAAATGAGGTCGTGCAAAACGAAATGAGAGTACATTGAGCGTATACGATCTCTTCCCCTCGATTATTCGAAGTTTCATGCCGGTGACGTCATATTTGGTGATACGATTGTTGATATACATCTCCTTTCTAATTTTCTACTAGTTGCTGACGATTAGGGCCTGCCCCTTACGAGTGTCAGATGAAAATATCAAGTGTAGGATATTCTATATTCCGCATGTTATCCAAGAGCTAATCCTGCCTGTGGCGGAGTCTAGCGGGTTAACTCTGTCCTATAAATGAATAAAATTAATACAATCGTGATAAATAGGTGCAGATATATGTTGCATAACTTACTAATCGATCACCTAATCTGATTCATCGGGGTGCATGCATGTTATTTCGCCGCGATTCTGTCACATCCGCGTTGGTGACATATGATTTTAATAACTGACAAGTCAACCAGGAAGTGCCACGAAATATTCTGATTGCTGAAATGATACATGGCACTTTTGTGGGTACGTACGAATAGGAAAATTTTTCGGTTGAAAACTCTGTGACTATATTTTCGAAGGATCCTCACGCATAGAAATGCGCCAATCAATTGATCTACTTTTTGCGCTTGTTATCGTGGGCGTGGATATTTACGTTTCGCATTCGGCGGCAGTGACAGGTGAGTCTTTAATTGGTATATCAACAACGGGTGGATATAAATTGGCGATGTCAAAATATATTTTGGCGCTGTAGCGATATGCTATTGCTCGGGGGTTGGGGTAATTAAGGGGTATTTGGTAGTTTGTATCGGGGTTATGGATTATGGGTTAGAGCAAGGGTGTTCAACACCATTTTGCTACTCACGGACGCATTTCGATTAGGCTACATATATAGCCATAGCGTACCGCCGCATTCCTGAGGACAGTGGTAATGGCACACCTGGACGCCCAATATCCACGATAAGTTGTCTATACTGGGGAACTTCACACTGTGGACAGTACTTGTTATGTTCTGTGCCATCACTGTTTCCTTGTGAAATACCTTACGCATAAAAGTGTAGAAGCAGAACGCACCGAAATCGCGAATATTGATGATATGAAACGTTAATCGCCCTCGTTTTCCAGTAGCGCCCAGCGCGAAAATTCTTTTCAACTTCATGAATGAATTTCGTCGATAATATTAGTGCTATAGCTATATAGCTATCCTCATCACCCCACGTGATCAGATTTTCCGATAGAGTTGATGGAGGGGGATGTCTTCCAAAATCTTGGTCACAAAATTAATTATGATGCATCCTCAGGTTCTTATTAATCACTTTGTGGCGTGCAGTTATTGTCTCTTGACCTCCAATCAGGTTTGTCGGCATGGTCAAATGTATTGGAAGCGACCAAACGCACCAGAAAAAATCTCATTCTTGAGACGCACACGATTCCAAATTTTTATTTCTTTGACGGCCGCATCATTTTCCTCTGCGGTTCGCATTTATGCGAATGGGGATCAGATTACAAGAACAGTATTATATTCAAAATGAAAAACACGTAGCACCCCGAATCGCGCAAAGCGAATTTTGGGGTTGAATTGAAATCCCTCAAAAATTTTTGAGATACAATTCGTTAATTGAAATTGCATGTTCAAGGCCGCTAAAAAATTTGGGATACAATTCGTTAATTGAAATTGCATGTTCAAGGCCGCGTGAAAGCATTTGAAGAAAGGCGCGAAGTAGTCAACTGAAAATTTGTTTCGCGCTCTGCCCGATTTACCTCCAATTCACGCGTGTTTCTCTAGGCTACATATAGACCGAATTTCATATTTTTGAATTCTCTCATCAACAGTCATAATCCTTCCATGCCATCAATCAATCCGTTGGGGTTACTAGCATCCCGGTTGGATTTTGTGATACGACGATAAAAAGGATGTGAACCACTGTCCTAAAGTATCTCAACGCAACATAATCTTTGACTTGACACATACCTAATCCAACCCAACTGCTCTATACCCCAACCGAACCCTACCCGTAGAAGGATATTCCTGACATAGATTAAGGCTACTTGCAAGCGGTATACGGGGATCTTCATACAAAATGTGATAAGGTAATCATTAGGGCAAGTTTTTGCCACTTTCTTTATAGCTTCCGGCAGCTTCCTAAATACTCGGAAGATACGTAGAATGCTGTTTTCAGCTGTTTGAAGGAATCTTATAGTGCAACTTTTGTCCATTTTTTCCCAATTTTCATGAAAATCTTTTCGACTTTGGTGAAATACACGGCCAAATTCGACTGACATACCGTAAATCAGCACTGAAGTAACGCTCTTACGCGTATTTCGGGAGATGAGCCGGAAAGTTGACCTTTTTTAGTCAATCAATAGATAATGCGGATAGAAAACTGTATTTCAGGAGTAGTGGAACTGGGAAGTTGACCTTTTTGTAGTCAACCGAGGAAAATGTGGTCTTTTAGTGCAACCTTTGTGAAAACATAAATGCAACTTTTTACTGCAACTTTTGCTAAAAATAAATGAAACTTTCCACGGATTTAACTGCAACAAAAACTTGCCCTAGTACGGTAATCACATATTATACTCAGATATGAATTGAAGTTACGCTCTGCGTTTATTACATAAATATTACACAAATTGCATGCACTGAATATTCCTTACTCAAAATAAATTGCACCCGTGTCATAGAATCGGATAATTAGGCTACAATTCATCCCGTAATTCTGGCCTACAACGACAATGTAGCCTGTAAATTCGATGAATAAGGGTCGTCTCTTCGTCGAGCTCTATGCTATTTGCTGAATATCACCGATATAATCATATGTAGCAAAGATCAGTCGGTTGTATACAACGCGAGGAATCGGGGCAACGTAAATAGGTGTTCGTAAGTTTATGCCGCCTTCGGTCAACCGAAATCAGTGTTGGGATGACTCGAGTCAGACTCGAGTCACCTTTTTCGTATGACTTGACTTGACTTGACTCGTCGTATCAGAAATGTGGATTGACTCGTGGCTCGGAGCAAAATTCACGAGTCAATTTCATGTCATCAGGTAATCCGTGTCGATAAAACTCCCTGTATCTTACATATGGTCGAGTTGCTCACGAAACGTTGGAGTAACCCTTGAGAGCGATTAATCATTCAATGATCGTGCGTTTCACTGAGCCTCCATTGTTCTGTCACAAATAAATTGACCGCAAACGAAGTGATCGAAGCATATAGCTTACGATGTCGTAAACTAGTATAGTAAAGTAATTTAAGAGCGAAATGTCTATTTCTGTTCTCTGTTCTTACCTTAACTAAACCTTTTGTCTTATCAAAATTGAATTCGAACATATAGTTTATATAGTCATCAACCATTGGCGCAGGCTCGAATTCTATAATATCAATTTGTAAAAGGGTAAAGGGTATTGCATCTTATCAATTCGTTTCTCTATTTTCTATTTGGCTGGTAACTATAAACTGAGGCTATGCAATTACTTACGTATAGTTTAGCAGTTCTACGTATGTGAGCGATACAGCGTCTTCTTGCGTGTATATTTAACTCTATATCCGTTCATTGGTGCAGAATCAATGACCACTCAATCTGTATTTCAGACAGCTAGCAAAATGCAATGACGTAATCATGCCTCATATGTCGAAAAGGCAACTTGACTTGAATTGTGACTTGACTCGTGACTTGACTTGACTTGACTCGACTTGACTTGAGGCACCTCCAAAAATCGAGTGACTTGACTTGACTCGAGTCACTTTCGAAATTCGATTGACTTGACTTGACTCGAGTCAAAATGTGCAGTGACTCAAAATGACTCGTGACTCGAAGGTAGTGACTTGATCCGAACACTGACCGAAATGTGTATTGCATGGTACGATGTAATTTACCATAGGCAGGCTACTATAGTATAGGGTTACCATATTTTGGAATTCTGAAGAGGACACTTTTTGAAAATTTTAAAACATGCAAAAATCCTGAAAAAAATGGTAAATTTTCCCACCTCGTGGTCGGTTGACTAAAAATAAAAAAGGCCAGCTTTCTCGCTCAAATCCCGAAAAATACAGTTTTCTTTCACATCATCAGGCGGTTAACTAAAAGGAAAGGGTCAACTTTCCGGCCCAGCTCCCGAAATAGCGACCGGAGCGTTACTTCAGTGCAGATTTGAGGTATCTCAGTCGAATTCAGTCCTATATTTAACCAAAATTCTCAAAAAAGAGGACATATCCTCTTAAAAGAGGACGTATGGTAACCCTATACTAGTACGAGTAAATGTCGCGGTGCAATCATCGGTTCTACATACACCTACTCAGACCAATGCGGCCGCGCACTGCTGACAAATTTTGTTCAGTCGTTACGCACTGTTGTCCAAGGAACCGCGCAGTCAGTTGGTAAGTGCACGCAGACTTGTGATAAATTAGAGGGAACATTGCTCAAGACACACAATGTACAATGCGACACACAATATACCACACAACGTAATGAACAGAAGAGTGTCGAAACGACCAAGTACCGTCTCTCAATGACCGGACTCGGCTTAATGCCCGATGTAACAGCACGGCGTGTCGTGCTTAAGGCTGTCGTGTGTCTTGTCTAATGTCTACCTTTAGTTAGACGGTCTCCTTGCTCTTCCCATTCGCATTTTCTTTCGTCCATAGCCGAGTTTTTTCGCAAAGACGCCATAAGAACAGCGTCGTATGGAAGAAGGAGCGGTGATCGCGTTTAATTCATATTTTGTCTGTTCTTCGGCGTGTGTGAACAAAAATCTCTACGATCAATTTCAGAAGTAGGCTAAGGCTAACACTAGTTGAAGGTAGAGGCTGAAATTGAAATTAGAATGGATAGCGGTAAAATTATATGTAACTGTCGACGATTCTGCGATGAAACCTCGACAGCTAATAATTACTCATTAGCGAGTGCGTGTACCTCCGTCAACATCGAAACGAGGTGAGGCTCGCAGTGATTGAATTTATCTCACTATTCTTGTACTTGGTTATTCCATTGTGCACCAACTATTGCAATATAGAATGTATACTGAAACAAGATGACGCAGCCGTAACTGATCTCCGAATACTAGAACGTAATCAGGCCATGGCTATGAACTCTGTCATCGGCAAGCATTTGGCTGAGAATGTAGGCTTACCATACGTCCTCTTTTTTGACTTTTTTGAAAGTGTCCTCGGAGGACGCCCTTTTGTCCTCTTTTTTGAAAATTTAGGTCATATTTAGAGGAAATCGCGAGTGATATGCCTCAAATTAGCGCAGAAGTGAAGCTCCGGCGGGTATTTCGGAGGGAAAAGGGGTGATTTCAGCTCTGAGCGACAAAAAGACCTTTTTTTTTTTTTTTTTAGTAATCCACCTGGCAATGTGGAGTGAAAAACGTGTTTTTGAGCTCTGAGCGGAAGTGATGACCTTTTTTTTTTTTTTTTTTAGTCATCCGATCATGATGCGGGTGAAATTTACCTGTTTTTGAGAATTCTTCTCCAGTTTTGCTTGTCTGAAATTTCTGAAAAAGTGTCCTCTTTTTTCATTTCCGAAATATGGTAAGCCTATGAGAATGCAACTTGCGCTAAAAACTATCGCGATGAAAGATTTTCGATATTAGGTAGAGGCCGCACTAATTTCCATCTGTCTGCACTGGAATCGACTTATATTAAAATCCACCGACCGCGCTTGTGTCAGCAGAAGGAATTTGTAGTGAATCTAAAAATTGTCCACTAGCTGCGCTCGCGGTTTGCCTGTATTTCATGTTGTTTGTTTCTATGACGTCATAATTGGTTGTATGCAATGTAGCTAGATGCATGTTTTTGAAATTCTCCATTTGCTGACGATTGCCCTTGAGAAGTGTCAGCTCGAACAGCTTCGGGTTTTAATATGAATATATTATTAAAATGTATATTAAAGTTCTGTACCCCAAAGAGTCTCTTGAAACAAGATGAATAGTTGAATAAATCATCTGTTGCGCCAAACGTACTGTCAATAATAATTTGAGACCAAAATAATAGAGATCCCGTCTCCTCCAATCATCGCCATATGCCTCGAGTTGAGAGATCACGTACGACGTACGTACACGATGTTCCTTCGACAGATGCACTTTGCAGTTTGCACTGATTGAATTCTGACTAGAGAGAGAGAGAGAGAGAGAGTCCTTATTTTTCATCCAACCGACTCCATATTGCATATCTCAGAACCCACAAATTTGATATAAAATGCACGTGTGGTTATTTCGACTCGTGAACCCGATTCTTCCAACGTTAGCAAAAGAGTAGCCTATATAAATGTCTATGACTCTAAGTCTAAGTGAGCTCAGCACAATCACACCAAGAACATAATTATGTCTTTCTGCGTTCGTGACGATGTCCTGGTAATCAGAATCATCAAATTTAAAAGGGTGTGGGGTGGGAGTGCCAATCGCGACATGCCTCTAAATCCGTGACGTGCCGTCAGGGGAGGCAAGTGTAGCAGTGCGTCATCTGTCAACAGGTAACAATAACAATATAACACCAATAAGTATGTGTATTTTCCATGTTCATGAATGGCCAATCTTGAAACAATTTTACATACAAAATCACGGGAATTCAGGGTTGTAATAACTCGAGTCACAATACGGAAATGACTCGACTCGAGTCAATTTGTATATTGACTCGACTTGAACTCGAGTCATTGCGCATGACTCGAACCAAATCATATGACTCGAGACTCAGACGGCCAAGATCGACATTTCATTGTCATTTCGAAGAATGGTAAAGTAGCCACACTATCGGGATTTCGTCTATTGGTACTGTTACTTGAGATTTGAGAATGCGACCAGAAACTGCTAAAAGTGAGGGAAACAATTATATTATAAATGCGAACCATTCGATATCACCAAACAGAGTTATAAAAAGTGGATTTAACGAGACTTAAACTGGAAACTGAGCAGTCAACGCAATGACTTGGACTCGGACTCGAGTCATAATACCATGACTCGGACTTGACCCAGTGCTCGCTGACTCGGACTCGGACTTGACTCAGTGGTGAATTGAAAATGACTCGACTTGACTCAAGTCAAAACTATAAAAGTGAGATTGACTTGTGACTTGGAGCCTTATGAATTGGTTACAACCCTGCAGGAATTACTTATTTATTGTGGAAAAATATAGTGCGTAAGGAGAGGTGAGGCACAGACTGGCCGAGTCTCACCTGTGATAGGTAGCGCAATTCATCGTAAACAGCTCATAAATTGTAATAATTGGTATCAAACGTATGCTATTGTCGCACTGCTTCCGAAAATCTAAATAACGTCTGATAACCGGAATCCCCTCAAAACTGCCAAGGAATGATAAATTTGGCATTGTTACGTACAATGTTAGTGCAGAGAAACAATGATCAGGTGAGGCACATATGGATTTGCCTCACCTACTGTTAGCTTTCAATCTGACAATCCCCTTGAAGTTATACTATTCACTATCGACCGCGCAAACCGGTGGTGTAGTATGAATCGTGTATAGTTACAGCAGCCAACATGTAGTGCGGAGTAAATACATTCCCTTACTAATATATGCTAATTTATGCAAATCGATGGTATTGCCATGGGTTCTCCCTTGGGCCCTAGTTTGGCATATATATTTGTGGGGTACCATGAAAAGAAAATATTTGAAAACGTCTCAAAACCTCTCCTTTACTATAGATATGTCGATGACACCTTTGTTGCTTTCAATAATGAGCGAGAGTGTAATATGTTTTTAAAAAAATTGAATGGTCTCCACCCAGCTCTACAATTTACTGTGGAGAAAGAAACTGATTCAACACTTCCATTTTTAGACGTGTTGTTGAGAGATCTGGAAAAATGTTTATGACGTCAGTGTATAGAAAGCCGACGTTCACTGGCCATTATATTATAGATAACTAACCTACGGAGTTAATCCGTAGGTTAGTTATCTATAATTATATCCGTTGGGATTCTTTTTGCCCGAAGCGGCGAAAACTCAACCTAATATCAACTCTGGCTCAACGGGCCTTGTGCATCTGTTCGCCAGAAAAATTGCCACGTGAATTGGATGAGATCCATTCTATCCTATCAAAAAATGGCTATCCTGAGCATATATTGAAATGCTCCATCGCAAGAGTGTTAAAACGTTCGGATCAACCTCCCAATTATGGACCAGAAAAATGCCCGGCATTTTTACATCTACCTTGGCTAGGCAATGTGTCCAATCGTTTTGAAAAGTTGATCAAATCGGCGGTGCACCGTTGTTATTATAGTGTAAATGCGCATGTGGTGTATACAACCAAACCACTTCTGCCAAACTTCCGGAAGAATGTACTTCCTGCTTTAAATGCAAGTAACGTCGTCTACGAATTTAAGTGCCACTGTGATAGTAGGTATGTGGGACGTACATCACAAAGATTGTTTGAACGGATAACGCAGCACATTCCCAAATTGATTCGCTCAAAAACTTACGCAAATGACCGTACGGAGTTCGCACGCCAATGCAAATTAGCCGCAAAAACTGACTGTTATGACGATTATCAAGCATACGCTTCGTCAATTGGCCAATATCTAAGTGAGAACCCTTCATGCGCTCAAAACCATAATGACCAAATGTTTACTGTCATTGCGCGAGGCAGATCCTTGTTTCATTTGAAAGTCTTAGAATCAACAATCATCCAATTGACCAAGCCTATTTTATGTAGACAAAAAGATTTTCTGTACAACTTACAAATTTCCTATTAGTGCGTTCTAATTTGTGTTTGTTATTGTTTAGTTTCCAATTGCTATGTTACCATAGTACCGTACAGTTTAAAGTTTGTTATTGTTGCCATTGTTACATTGCGGACTTCATGGTATGTAATTTCTGATTGTTGCGTCATACTTTGCCGTTCTGGTTTTTGCTTTTCATTCTGCTTAAATCCCTTTAGTGTGCCGTTAACTCCTGAAAAGAGGCACCCGAAAAGTCTTCGAGTTCAATAAATAATTTACTGCAATGGATGTTGTATTGAAAGCTATCTTCAAGTTCTGTACCACGAACCAACTGTATCTGTTATGTATTTTACATCCGCACCTATACCTTCAATTGTGGATATGTGCATAATTGTATGGTATCATCTTGCATAGTCAGCATGTAAAGAATGCTAATGTGAAAAACTAATCGCTAAATGAATCGGCTACCATTTTGGGTATATATGTTTGTAAATCTCACTTTAAATGGTCAGTGGCTCACTAACCATGAACCTCACACCACATCACTGCTCCAAACCACCATCCTTGTGCCACCAGCCACCACTGATCTCCTACTCATTTCAGATCATTGAAGCATATTTTCCTCTACTTGCTCTATTTGAATGTTGTTGGTTTCACACTCCTTTTACAATTCTTTAAAGCTAGAATACTTCTGTTTCTTATATAAATTTTGTGATGTAGAAAGCAATTTATGAATAGACCTGCATCATTGGCATGAGCGAAATGGTCGTATCAACGGTGTGGTATAGCCTCTGCATCACTGAAACAACAGAAAGTATTGATTGATTTTATTTTGCAGCCATTACTCATTCTCTAATATTCATGGAAGTACATCTTGCGAATTTTAAGCTTGTCACTTTTGATTGACTAATAAGCATTTAATGTTTTTAAATTCAAGTACTTTCAAAACCTACTTCATTCTACTTCTACTTTGAGTAGTTTTATCATATTTTAAAAATTGCTACTTCTACTTTAATTTGAGCACACCCAATGGCTGCTTTGACCACATTTGGCAATAGAATGTAGGAATGATTAATAAAATGTTATTAGCGGCCTGGACTTGTGAAAAACGCAGAAGAAAATGCCTTATTTGTCTCTAAGGTTATTTTCTAGCCTAATGAATGAATAAAATATGGCGCTGAGCAGGTAACTCCACATTCATGGACTGTAGTATCATAAACAGTCGGTAAAGTAGTTGTTGATCATACCCAAGTAGAATTAGGAAGCAATGTCGTAAATTTATACTCAATTACAAGCCTATAAGTTGCAATTTTAGGACATGTTCATTAAGATAGTGGTAGAAACGTGAGGTCTGTAAGTGGGCATAGTTGCGTAAGAAGTTTAAAGAGGTAAATTTGGGTGTTTCACAGACTTTGTCTGTCAATCGCCAGTGATAGCTTTCAAAATTGCAAGAATCATATAGAATCTAGATTAACACAGAATGAATAATGGCTCCACACATACACGCAATTTTCGAAATTATATTCCGTTACCTTGATACATAGGCTACATTGGAAGGTACTGAATTAATTTATCTCATAAAACTGACACTAATCCGTTCAAAAGTTACTTTCTACTCAACAAAATCTAAAAGGATACCTAGTATTTTATCCTCAAGAACTACTGTAGAAGTGGTAACAGTCTGAAAACATAGTACTTGATTAACCTCCATAGAAGCCCTTCATTACTGTAATCCTCTGCTGATATTTAGTTGCTGAATTTGAATAAGGTATTGTGAACTATATAACAGTGTTGGGTTGACTCGAGTCATGTCAATTTTTTCGTACGATCAGACTTGGCTCGAGTCACTATGCAAATCTGACTTGACTTCACTTGATTCAGTGTTACAGAAATGTGGATTGACTTGTGACTCGATGCAAAATTTATGAGTCAATTTTCAAGTCATCAAGTAATCGGTGTCGACAAAAATCGCTGCATCTTGCATATATTCGAATTGTTCGTGATATGCTGGTGTGACCTACATGAGCGAACGATCATTCAATGATGGTGTGTTTTACTGAACCTCCATTGATATATCACAAATAAATTAATCGCAAACGCAGTGATCAGAGCTTACAGCTTACAGCTTACGTTATCGTAAACTAGTAGTAAAGAATAGCAAAGTATCTATCGTGGTCCTATAGATAGACTTCTCAGATTTCTCAGTGCTCACCGTAATCAAACATCTTCAAAGATATAAATTGAATTCAAAATTACCTATAAGTTTACATCTCATCGATTTGTGGGTGATTAGTTTGTTGCATCATATCAATTCGTTTCAATTTTCTGAGATTTTGTAATCTATTCTCTATGGTGGCTGATAATTATGAACTGATGCTTTACATTTACTTACGTAGTGTAGCAGTTTTACGCATGCCTGAGCGATACAACGCCTCTGCATGTATATTTAACTCTATATATTCGTTCGTCGATTCAAAATTAATGGTGACTCAAACAGCAATGTTTAATCTTGCCTCATACTTTAAAAAGGCAAAAAGGCAACTTGAATCGAATTGAAACTTGTCTCATGACTTTACTTGACTTGACTCGAGTCACCTCCAAAAACCGAGTGACTTGACTCGCGTCACCTTCAAAAATCGGCTGACTTGACTTGACTCGAGTTTACTTGTGACTTGAAGGTAGTGGGTAGTCTTATACGACAGCGAAACTTCTTCCGATTCAGAGCTTTAACAGTTTTTTGTGCAAAGATACAAATTCCACCAGAGTTGATTATTCGACAGACGCTGTTATCAATGGATTTGAAGGTTACGTGGATTGCTCTGGAGGCTCGGTTTGCAGTAATCAAATTAATAGTCAGCACTGCATATGCAAGCTCGATTGTACAGGTGAACATGATGTAATCTGTAATGCATTCAATAGTCTCTTATAAACGAATCGCTCATTTTAGATCCTACCAGCTGTCACCAGAATTTCACTTGGAATGCAACGATTTGCACAGGTGATGTGAAAAATGATTGCTGTAAAAAGCTCTAAAGCTATAAACATAAGCTATAGAAGTAATCATTGATGATATTCACCTGGAAGTAAAGATGTTATATTCTATCATAACCAAAGTAGCAGTCGCAAATTTCCAGACAAGTCAAAACTCCTTCAAGTAGAAGTAGACATTATAAGTTTGAAACATATTTAAATATCTAGTTGTAAAATTTGGTCTGGGACAACTCATCTACAAACCCTACAAAGCCGAAGATTTCATTCATACCAGCTGAAATTCTATCGGAAAAATTTCTATGTGGTATAATTTCTAAAATGGAAACAAAGTAATTTTTTTCCCACAAAATCTGCAAAAGTAGTCTAAAAGGAAAATCCCATCAATAAGTAGTACGAGTACTCAGATAAAGTAAAGGTATTTTGTCCATGACATCAAATAGAATGGTTTCAGTCAGTTTTGTTGCTGTTTTATTTCTAGAAGGGGAACAGTGTGGACAGGCCAGTAAATGCTATGCAAACTCAGAATGCAGAAACTCCATCGAAAGCACAAACTGCACATGCCACGAATATTTTACTGGAAATGGCACCGTGTGTATAGGTGGGAGTCATTATTATCTTATTGCATTAGAAAGGTCTAACGTAAGTCTAAAAATTGTTTTATTTCAGACATCGATGAGTGTAAAAGCAGTCCTTGCCATGTAAATGCGACTTGCGAGAATTTAGTTCCAAAATACAGTTGCACTTGCGAAAACGGATTCACAGGAAACGGACATACTTGTACTGGTCAGTGCTTGAAGAATTCTAAATCTTACATTACTGTTAAAATTGAAATGATATGTATAAAAATTCTTTTTTATGCATGCATCCATATTTTATCTCAGAGGCAATCACTCAAACCACATCTATCGAAGGTATGTGGTCTGTTCCGCTGCCTTAGTTACACTCTCCCAATTAGGGTTCTGTTGATACTCTTGAACACTCTATTCTTATCAAAGTTACAATACGGTATTCTTTGCTGGGGTGCTGCCTGCAAGAATACGATTGACCAACTGCAAAAACTGCAACATCAAATCATCTGTATCATTGCCAAGCCCCACCGGGGCCTGGATGTGCAACTGATAAATCGCTACTCGAAAGATTTGGTGTACTAAACATAGAAGATATGTGGAAGCTAGAAGTTGCCAAGTTTGTGTATCAGTTCCATTGCGGTCACTGACTCTGAAATTTCAACGGCTACTTCACCTCGGAGTCAAGCACACAAGTGCGGGACACTCGCCTCAACGAAGAATAACTACCGTATGGTCAGGACAGAATACAAGAAAACGCATTGCTCTATCAAGTATGCCGGATCCCAATTGTGAAACAGCATCTAGCCCAGTGGTTTCCAACCTTTTTCGACTCATTGCCCCCTTTTCAAGCTCAACGCCGATCATCGCCCCCATCATCGTCAACTTTTCGGCTCGCTGTCGAATTTTACACTTTTGCAATTAAATTTCCGTGGGTTGACTAAAAAAAAGGTATTTTCTCCGACTTGACTCCAATTTAACCGTTTTAACGCGTCATCGCCCCCCTATCGCCCCCTTTGCTATTTTCGCCCCCTGTCGCCCCCTTTGTCCATTTTCGCCCCCCTATCGCCGCCTTCGTCATTTTCGCCCCCTAGGCTGCCAAATCGCCCACCTTGGGAACCACTGATCTAGCCAGCTATCAGACAGTTGTCGAGCATGTCCGCATTCAAGTCGAAATACAAGCAATATCATTCAAATGGATACTACTCAGCCTTCAGGATTATCGAACCACGACCTAACATCAATCTCGCCTTCCGCCACATGCCACCTCATTTTGTAGTTCGCCTGTATATTCTCTGCTTTACTTTTTATTCAGTGTGCAATGTGCATGCCTCTTCCTACTTCGCCTAGGCCAAGGTGGGTGTCTGATCTCAAAGACTACTTTAACTCGTTTCGACGCCTTCCTATCTTTTCATTGTATCGTAGTTTTGTGGTGTTTTGAAATGATGAAAATATTAAATATTAAAAAACTGATACTGATACTGAGACTGTGTAGCTTATTTGATAATCATGTATCGTGACTGGAACCCATCAAGTAGCCTGTACAGTGTACAGCTTGATACATTGTAGAGCATTATTTGAAACTATTTCATTAAGACATTAATGAATGCGAGCAGAATCGCACTTGTGATGGAAATGCGACTTGTAAAAACACGGTGGGAAGTTACAATTGTCAATGTAACCTGGGATTCTCTGGAAATGGCACACATTGTGAAGGTTTGTATATTAATTTTCAGCCTAATTAGCATGTAATATTGAGCAAAGACAACCGAAAAGGTCCCCAAAAAGCTGCAAGTGACTCGGAGACAAATTTTCGCAAGGTCACGTGAGGAATGCAATCCTGTATCGCAGCGGTTCTCAAACTGGGGGGGGGGAGGGCGCACCCCCCTTGGGGAGGGGGGGGGGGGGTAAAAGCATCTGAAGGGGGGCGTGAAGCTGCAATCAACTGAATTTTTTTTAGTCTGCGCGATTTACCTCCATTACGTATTTCTTTCTCTGTATATCGTCCGACTTTCATATTTGAGAATTCTCTCATCAACGCAGTCATAACCGTCCATGCCATCAAACTGTTAATTGGTCTTGCTAGCAATAAGGTTGCATTTTGTGATATGACGATAAGGGGGTCGTGAAATTTTTCACTATCATAAAAGGGGACGTGTATAAAAAAGTTTTAAACCCACTGCTTTACAGCCTTCATGCAACATTTTAGTCAATGGTGCGGTTACGTTGAATATTAAGCCCATATTATATCGAATGATATATAACTGCAGTGGATCATTGTTTCATTAAATTTATATTTTCCAGCCCTGGATATATGCATATGGAAGAATCCCTGCGATGTTAACGCCAGTTGTGACAGCACGGAAGGGCCAGCCCATTGCACCTGTCACCAAGGTTTTACTGGGAACGGAACTGTCTGTGAAGGTTGGTTTGATCTTCAAAACTTGACTACAGTTATGAAACTCCTGATGTTCAAAGATGTCAATGAGTGCAACTCTACAAAGCCCTGCGATAACAACTCAATATGTGAAAATTTCGCTGGAGGATACAAGTGCATTTGTCTTGAAGGTTTCTCTGGACAAGGAAATGTTTGTGAAGGTAGGATTTATGTGTAGGTAGTAATGGAATCTACAGAAGAAGGGTTGTTTGTGGTGTTCGTATGATTGACGAAGAGGCATGCTATATTCACTAGCGTACCTGGCTAAATCGAGTACTTCCCGATTGCTGTACTATTTTTGTCCTTGAAGAGCTTTTTGGAGATACAGAACTTCAATATACAATTGAATAGTGTATTCATATGGAAATACTCACAAATATTTTGCACTGACACTCGTCAGGGGTAATCGTCAGCAACTAGTGGAGAATTGGAAAGAACATTGTATATTAGGGTTGTCCATAATTTGGAAAATCTTATGAATCCTACGTTGTAATGTCTTATTCTATAGATTATTGATAAAAAACGACACTGAGCCTGAAAGAAGCTCACAGGAAGGCCGTTAAGATTTCGTGCAAAGCGTTTGAAAGTAGCTGCTGAAGAATGGGCGTGCCACCGACCATAGAACGGCAAGAAGATTAGCAATCACGAAACCACGGCTATTGATTGGCTAATCGGCTATGCTTCAATGATCACGACAGCAGCAGCTTGCTGTGTAGGTGATCAAGGAGTCTGCTACCGGCGGCGATTCTGAAAGCGCACTGTATGTAGATTGACAGATAATGATTTAGGATTGATTCAGGGTATGTTGAGGTACGAAATACATGATGAACAACAACAGCTGCTTCACAAAAACGTCTAAAGCGTGACCGCTTTATTGTGAAGGAAACCGCCGTAGCCTATATGCCTTGTTTGAACGAGGGGAAGCATAGGCGCTTATGCAAATAGCGACGGATTCCTAGTTTCAGAAAGGCTATATCATTATTGAATACAAAGATAAAGCTTAACAATGACACTACAATTTGTGTGATCTTATTGGGCTCATGTTGTAGTACATAAGTGAAGTTTTGAATGCTCTAGGGATCGGCTGAATCAAACGTCGCTAAGGCTTGGCACTTGTCAGATGTTTACAGCAAATTGAATTCACTTGTAAGCGTTTTCAAAGTCCCTAATGATGCCACAGAAACGATGTTTAAATGCAAGTACAGACTATGCTTAATATGATGTACAAACTATGCTGGATGCTATGCACTATGCAGCATTGTCTGTGCCTACTTTTACACCCCTTTTCTGCGCGATATTAGGGACTTTGACATATGATGTCCAGCATAGTATTTGCTTATTTTTACACCTCTTTTCTGCGTCATCATCAAGGACTTTGACAACACTTGCAAGTGAATACATTTTGATGCAAGCATCTGACAAGCGCCAAGCATAATCCGCTGATTCAGCCGATCATTAGAGCTTTCAAAACTCCAACTATGTAGTACAACTTGAGCCCAATAAGATCACACAAATTATAGTGTCATTGTTAAGCTTTATCTTTGTATTCAATAATGATATATTCTTTCTGAAACTAGGAATCCGTCGCTACTTGCATAAGCGCCTATGCTTTCTCTCGTTGAAAACCAGGCATATAGGCTACGGCGATTCCCTTCACAATAAAGCGGTCATGCTTTAGACGTTTCTATGAAGCAGCTGTTGTTTGTTCATCATGTATTTCGTACCTCAACATACCCTGAATAAATCATAAATCATTGTCTGTCAACCTACATACAATGCGCTTCAGAATCGCCGCCGGTAGCAGACTCATTGATCACCTACACAGCAAGCTGCTGCTGTCGTGGTCATTGAAGCATAGCCGATTAGCCAATCAATAGCCGTGGTTTCGTGATTGCTAGTCTTCTCGCCATTCTATGGTCGGTGGCACGCCCATTCTTCAGCAGCTACTTTCAAACGCTTTGCACGAAATCTTAACGGCCTTCCTGTGAGCTTCTTTCAGGCTCAGTGTCGTTTTTTATCAATAATCTACAGAATAAGACATTACAACGGAGTATTTGTAAGATTTTCCAAATTTTGGACAACCCTATTGTATATCAACAATCGTATCACAAAATTTTGAACACTTGATGCAAAGAGAGAGGTTAAGCTCAATGTATTATTTTTACATGGTACAACAACTCCTTCTGTAGGCACATACTTGGTTGGCGTACTTTGATAAAAGTCGACTCCAAGGCACCCAAATGAATGTGTGAACAGCCTCTACCGACAACACGAAATAAGTCGTCCCGGTAATTTTTGTCTTTGTTATACTTCTACATGAAGTCAAACTACTTTTGACTTTTGACTTCAATGATCATCTACATAGGAAGAAGGTTGTGGGAGCGAATGTCAGATCAGTGACTCCCAAAGTGGATGCTGGCCATGCTGGCAATAAATTGGGCGGTAGAGGGGTGCTTAGAAGAAATGGGGGCAGTATAGGTTCAGAAAGCATCTGCTGTGTAGTGTTGAAACGATTGATGAATGAATATGTAATCTTTAAACTATATAATTTTGACGCTTTCCTCGCGCTATTTATTCTCTTCTTTGTATTCGCCCTTCGCTCTTTTTTGAAGATGTCATAGGAGCAGTGATTGCATTAGTAGAATTGAAAATTCTATTTTTTGTTTTACCAGTCTCAAAGTGTTGTAGCTCAATTTATGGTGCTCTGGGTGAAATCATTTTGCAGCATGCTATCAGTTCAAGGTAGCCTATATCATATAAGCATCACCCAAGAGAATCATGTAATATTGTCAGATAGAAACTGGTGTTTAATCCATTATAGAAGATTGATCCGATATTGAAAATATAGCAATTACAATCTTTTTCGCAATTAATACGGGTTTTATGTTTAAGATATCAACGAATGTGATGCCGGTACATACAGTTGTTCTGGAAATTTTGAATGCATCAATACTGTTGGAAGCTACAATTGTTCTTGCAAGACTGGATTCATTGCTAATGGATCTATTTGTGAAGGTTGGTAAGCGTATTTGAGATTTTTATTAGCTTACAATGTTTCTAGTGGTGTTAAATTTAAACTGAAATATTGTCAATCTTTGCCATTAACGCCTACTGTTGTTGATCTATGAATGCTTCGCTTGCAAACAAACTCGATATTTGTGTATAAATGACAATTTTGAATATAGAATGACACTGCAATTTTCATTTCATGGTATGACAAGGGCTCTGTGTGAATTACTTCCTGGAAAGTATCAGTAGGGTATGATTTAAATCTCTTTTGAGAGGCTAGTGACCTGTTATTTGAGTTATAATGATTGCATTTTTACAATGGATATAGTGACGAAAACATGTGTTAAAGTCATGTTACTGTTGTGTTTTAACAATTTAACTTCGCAACAATCTAGAACAGTGGTCGGGAACCTATGGCTCGTGAGCCATATATGACTCTTTTGGGTATAAGATATGGCTTTTTGCCAAATATTTATTTTTTTACTAAATTGATGAGTATTGCAGCAACTTATTAGTAAATTTCATCACCAGAATAGTTATTCCCGTGGCAGTATAAAGATGTTTTGAGAGGCAAGGGGCTCGAACTCTTGTCAAAATCCGCAAATTTTAGTGACTGTCGCACAGGCGACCAATATCACCCGCATATCCGATGTAGCCCACCCGATTGGAAATCTTGGATTGCGCGATACGTTGATTGACCAAAGAGAATAGCAGACATGGTGACACCAATATGGCGATGCAGTTTTCAAATACTCATTGTCTTCCTGATCTATGGCGCCAAATGAACTGCCGTGGACGTGACATTCACAATAACAAACTCGAGTTACAAACAATTCCATATAGCTATCCACATTCTTGATTGGGAAGTAGCTCTACGGGTGATAAAATTGGCCTGTAGCCCAACATTATTTGTAATCGCCGAATACTTTGGGAATTGAGAAGTCACTCAGTATTTAGATTTTCGTAATCAGTGCGACAGTTACATTGTATTAATATCAGTTATGATAAATTCTAGGCTGTTTACGATGAATTGCTCTATCAATGGTGAGGCTTGGTCCGTCTGAGCCTTTTCCCTCTCGTTTCACGCTTTATTTTCGAACAATAAAATGCAAATTGTGTGAATTCGGAAGAAAAATGTTCAAAATCTTGTCATTCATGAACATCAACAGAAAATACCAATATAATAATTGAATGTTTCAAAATTTCCGTTAACAGCTTAAGAGTGGTAGGCCTATATATAGATTGCTGTAGTGACCATGTTTAGCTCCACATGCGCATGTGATCATAGATTCTCGCATTTTAAAGGAGCATCACGGCGAACCTACGTTCTCCTAACGCAGCACGATTAGTTTGAGCTTTTACAGAGAAAATGTGGCTAATATGGCTCTTCGGACAAGAAAGGCTCCCGACAACTGATCTAGAATCTAGTAAATATGTATTAAATAGTCTACCATTTTTTCGCTGAAACCAGTATTAATCAATATTCATCAGTTATCGACGAATGTCAATTGAATACGATTTGTCATGTTTATGCCTCCTGTTAGAACTCAGAGGGAAGTTTGATTTGTACATGTCACAATGGCTTTAGTGGCACTGTGAAGGTACTTATGCATTATGACGAGTGTTTGTAGTAGTTTGTACGATTTTGTGGTTACATTAATATATCAAACCTTATTCGGTTGCGAAGCACACTCACGGCCTAGGAGACTTGTGTTCAAATAGCGAGTGTTAAAACGATGAGGTATTCAAAATTTTGAGTGTCACGATAGCGAGCCATTCAAAATAATCCAAGCTAACCGTACACCCGACCGTAACACAAGCAACCGAACCGACCCAATCTAACCCTAACTCGCAATTTTGAATAATGCCCTTTTTTGACGCTGGTAAATTTGCCCAGATGTCGGCCTAGGAACCAGTGTATGAATTGTGACTATACCAGCTGTAGGCTACATGGAAGACTCTAAGCATGTGCATGATATCAACAAATTCCTCCCTATCTAGTCGGGTATTTCCATCATGAGCAGTATAGCCTATATTGTAAGTTTTAATGACGTTTTTACACACAAACATGTATTTTATGTCCGGCCCAATATATTTGTTGTTCAATCCTACTCTTCTTACATACCGTACAACTAACAAGGCCCAATTTTGCTATAGACTTTTGTATGGCATTGCCTACGCAGGCCAGGTGACTATGGGAATCCTGAAACCCAGAAGCCAGGGTTGTCAGGGTCGAGTCATGACTCGAATCATGATTCGAATTTTTCGTGACTCGACTTGACTCAAGTTATTTTTTCAAATGCATAAAATGACTCAACTCGAGTCAATTTTTGTATTGACTCGACTAGTACTCGAGTCATTGTGCATGACTCGAACTGAGTCATATGACTCAAAACTAGGACGGCCAATACAGACATTTCATCGTAATTTCGAAGAATAGGAAAGTCACCACATTATTGGTATTTTGTCTATCAGTCCTATTACTTGGAAAATAGGGCCCGAAACTGTTATGACTGAGGAAAATTACGATATTATGAATGCGAGCCATCTATATCACCCGAGCAGAGTTGAAAAAAGTGGTTGAACCAGATTGAACTCAAAAACTTAGCAGTGAACACAATGACTTGGACTCGTACTTGAGTCATAACACTATGACTCGGACTCGACCCTCTACACATTGCACATGGAAACAGGTTAAGTGACTTGGACTTGACTCGGTAGTGAATTGAAAATGACTCGACTTGACTCGAGTCAAAACTATAAAAGTGAGATTGACTTGTGACTCGGAACCTTGTGACTTGGTTACAACCGTGCCAGAAGCCCTCCAACACATAGTAGTCCAAATATTAATGTTGTGTAAATCACAAGATCTTGACGAATGCGCACCAGTAGGTTTCTGCGACTTAATCTTGTGAAATTTTCATTGGATGATACCAGTGCAACAGCAAAATTAATATAATTAATAATTAATTAAATTAATTAAATTAATATAACACTGGAAACATGATTAAATGCTCTACATCTGCAAAGCATTACAGTGGAAAGTATTTACCAACTTTTAACAGCAATATTTCTACGGATGTAGCAGGGATAGCTAGAACTGGCGTTCTAGAGAACTAGAGTTCTCGATATTCCTGGGATGTAAATCGTCATTGATTTCTGGATCTTAGTCATACCTGATGCCTCATTAGTATTTACAGCCTAATAAATATTGAAATTTCCTAGCTTTGAACGAATGCGCAAGATATAACTTGTGTCATGTGAATGCAAATTGCACGGGGACTCTTGATGATCATAATTGTACATGCCTTGAAGGATTCACTGGTGACGGTACTTATTGCGAAGGTTTGTGAACGAGATTTGGATAAAAGTCCACGTCTAAATAATATGTACATTCCAAGATGTTGACGAGTGCACCGTACCAGCTCACAAATGCAGTGAGAATGAATCTTGTGAAAATTTTATCGGAGGACACCAATGCAACTGCGTGCAAGGCTTCAACAGAACCAACAGCGATACTTGTGAAGGTTTGTACATTTCAGTGAAAACATATTTAAATTTGCCTCATCTGCTGTTGCATTAGAGTTCATAGTATTTGCTTACTTTAAACCAGGGGTGTCAAACTCAAATTGGGTCGCGGGCTGGATTCAAACCTTCAAATCGCTCGCGGGCCGCACCAGTCAACTGATTCCAAAATCATGCCCTATCTTTTCACTTGGATTCTTTATTATCAAGTAGCCTATATAATATATATAGATAATGTAATTGGAAAAAATACAATGATTTGCCGATTGACTACCGATATCAACCGTTGAAACGGTGGTGCAAACGACGATATAAGTTGGCATATTTCTATGATCTGTTTGCCTCAGTCGTAATCTATTGTTAGCTCTGTGTATGAGGAGGGAGAGTCTTTTTTTCATCCAACCTAAATACATAACAAACAACAGCAATAATGGTGGTACAGAAAATACGCATGCATGGTATTTGGTCTGAGATATAGGAATGATCGATACGACCTGGAGGTCAACAAGTCTGATCAAGAGATTCAACTAGAGCCGGGACCTTTTAAGTCGGAAGTGACATCGCAGTGCGACCACATATATTTAAGTCGTATATTTTGTATGGCTAATATATCCTCCAAGGTAACTGCATATAGCGGCGTTTTCATTTCTGTGAAGCAATACATTTTGGTCCGTTCCTCCATAAAACTCTGAAATCAGTGTGCACCTCTCGGAATAGGGTGTCAATGTCAATGCTTCGCGGACCGGATGAAATCGTGTTGCGGGCAGTATGCGGCCCGTATGTTTGACACCCCTGCTTTAAACAATACCATTTCTATGGATGTAGATTGTAGATTGATAAATGAACTGAACGTATCAAATACTTTGTGTGTTGGGTTGGTCCAGCGGTATCGAAATGTCTCTGAAATATATAGATATCCATAGGGCTGTCAAAGCAGTCATTGGAGACACTTAAAGTAAAAGTAATGCTGTAAAATTTTATTCAAGTACTTATGAAAGTCGTGCTCTTCAGTTCACTCTAGCTTATTCATAGTTTCGCCATTGTAAAACACTACACAATTGTGATAGAATGAAATGATAGAGGGGTGTAAAAACGACTTGGACTCAATTAATCAGTAATCACCCACCTACATATATCGATAAGTAACATGTGAATGAAAGGCATGAACAATTACACGCTGAATGAAAAGAAGACAGAAGACAACATAAAAATGACAAGAAATGAAAATGAAATAGCATGTTCCGCTATGCGAAATAGGCATATAAGATTGTTGTTCCGTAATCCCAAGGAGACACATTCATTCAGTAGAATCTGCTTGTGTTTTTCCTTGAACTTGGATATGCTTAACGCCTGTGAGATTGCCAGTGGGATAATGTTCCACAGTCGTGGTCCATTATTCTTGATAGAGTGAAACATTTTCTTGTAATTCTCCCTGAATGTAAGGTAATTGAACAGACAGCCGAGGGATCTAAGTTCCCTAGAGTAGCCTAGATGCTAGATATCCCTGGCGCAGTTGCACATGTATTGTGCTTATATGCTTCCGATTTCAAAGTGAAGAAGTAAATGGATTTTGTGGGACAGTGACCGCGATGAAACAGATACATGAACTTCCTCATATTCTGTATGCTTAGGAAATTCACATCTTTTGAGGCTATTAATATTGTAGTTTTGGCTTTTCAAATCTGACCAAGTAGGTAATTGATATAAGCGGTTTGAATACTACTAGGCGCTCAGCATCCACGGATGGCATGGAGGAAAAAAACCTGAGTTGCTGACTAGATGACCCTTACGGTCGTAACGCATCTCTGTCGTCAAAAGCATCTCGATCGTGCAGGCGAAAACGTATACCCCCTTCTCTCTCTGTCTCTCTCTACTCGAAGAAGAGTTTATCTTGATAACCAATATCATTGTAACAGTCATAAAATCCTAATCATGAATATTTCACGATACATATCTGGCGGAAATAATGTCCGTTCAGAGATAGTGATAATTTTGCTCAAAATGTTGCTTGCCTATCCATGAACTATTATCCACAATACAATAATCATTGAAAGTAAGCGTTTTGGGTTCAAAATTTTTTGAAGTAAGAGCTGAAGTAATTGAATGACCGAGGTAAGAATGATACCGAAGGCGGTAGATAGTTTTTGAAATAATGTGAGAATCCTCACTGATTCTCAATGCCAAACTATGCTGATTACACTTCAATTTATTCTTTCAGATCTTAATGAATGCGCTCATAGTTATTGCCATAAAAACGCAACTTGCTCAAACTCGGTAGGTAGTTTTGCCTGCCTGTGCGAGCTTGGCTTTACCGGAAATGGAAGAATTTGCGAAGGTTGGTTTGCTTCTTCTTCTGTCTGTTATTTATATCTATAAATAGCTAATGGTTTAGTTTTTAGTATTGTTGGAAGATAGTGTAAGCTCATAAACTGCATTATGCAATGTTGGTAAACTTGTAAGGTCAAAGCGTTCCACTGTAAAGGACATGATGATAGTACTAAATCACATCCGAAAAACTGGTGATATTGAATACTGAAAAGCCAAGATCAGCGTAAGTTTAATACGTGTTTCTTGGGAAATTCATCCATTCACCAACCTGTGAAAGGTGAATCTGTGAAACACTCTTAAATCAGATTCCAGGACCGTTGTTGACAATTGATCCTGTTTCGCAGATGTTTCATTGTAAAAGACAAGCTGAGTCGCTCAATGCAATTTGTATTTTAAGAAATCGATGAATGCGCCCGTGATCCGTGCCATGAAAATGCTATCTGCGAAAGCTGGTTTAGAGGCTTCAACTGTTCCTGTGATGTTGGTTTTACGGGAAATGGAACGATATGCAAAAGTAATTTAAAGCTTTAGACCTCTGACAATCAGCACATCTTCTTTTTAGGTGCCATCCCATCTACTAAAAAGATGTGAAAATTGCAATCTGCTCATTGCAATTCTTTATGGATTATTACAAGATTACCATGATGAGTTCCATAAAACTACAACGTTTGTTAAAACTGACTAGAAGACATTACTATATTTAAACAGGAATTTGGCTACATATACATCAATATATGAATCGAATAAGGCAAATGAACATTTTAAATGCAGTTCAATTCTAGTGCAGTAATGATTGTAGTATTTGGAAATATTTCTCCCTCTCTCTCTCTATGAAGGCATTACTTTTGAAATATTAAGTCAACGCTTTTGTTCATACTAGCCTTGGCAAAATGTTGCTGCAAACCTTAAGACACTTAACACTTAACACTCAACTCCAAAGATCTGGCATCATATCATTTCTTGGCAGAATTGAAATTCTGTTTTTTTCGACATCAAATTGTGTCAATTCTTAGTATCGCATTGATTATCCTACTCAGATATGCATAATATTCGACTCAAATCTGTTTGAAACACCATTTCCAATAAATTTTTTCTCATAATTTGTGGTCAAAGACTTCAGTCTCCCTGAATCAGGTACAATTTCATTATTGAAAACAAAAATGATTACAGATGTAAATGAATGCGCCAACACCAACAGTCGTTGCCACGGAAATGCGACGTGTGAAGACTCGGAAGGTAGCTACAAATGCACTTGTGACAAGGGCTTCACAGGAGATGGAAAATCTTGTGAAGGTTTGAAATAATGCCATCGATGGGTCAAAAAAGTTCGTGTTAATTCGATTGGTTTGGTTTCAAGACATCTCGGAATGTGAAATTAGTGATCCTTGTCACAAAAATGCAGATTGTGAGAACACGATAGGAAGTTACAATTGTTCCTGTCAGTCTGGGTTTGAAGGAGATGGAAAAATCTGTAAGGGTAAGCCGGAGTGATATTCTACCATTGTCTCTAATATCCTTAATTGATATATTCTTTCACAGATAAAAACGAATGCGCGTTAGAGCAGTATGAATGTCATGAAAATGCCACATGCAGCAATACGGTTGGGAGCTATGATTGTCAATGTAACTCCGGTTTCACAGGAAACCATACTGTTTGTCAAGGTTTGAGTTCACTTTAGAGGTGATGAGGAGCATAATGTCTAGTTTATTGTTGGTTAGTAGGAAAGCGTCATGATAGTAGTACAAAAAGTACAAAAAATATATTTTCATTGCCCAAAGTTTACATAACGTAATCAAGCCTCTACAAACGTGAATCTCCAGCAGTAGACTTCCTATATAATTTAACGAATGAAAGACTGTCGAAAATTACCCAGCGTGAAATCATAGTATCATAATCCGTTTAAATTTCAATCATTCACAGTTTATGACTGCCATCCTATTATGATTCATGCAAAATGAAATTAGTTGAACAATGAACAGGCGGAGGATGATTAAATTGAACGATGGTGCAACAATGAAAGGCAGGGGAAATGCCCAACAATGCCCGTTGTTAAAAGAGATGTGGAAGTACTTAGCCTGGTTTGTTCTGCCTCATTGGCTTACGAAAGAGGGAACTTGAGTGTACCAGCTCCTGGAAAATTTAATTTATTGCAGCGAGTATGGAAAGTACAGGATAGTAGTTACTGTGCGTCATTTTGGACATTGTAAATGGATGTGTTGTGACTCTAAAAGCAGTGTTGGGATGACTCGAGTCATGACTTGACTCGAGTCAACTTTTTTGAATGACTTGACTTGACTCGAGTCACTTTGGAAAAATGACTTGACTTGACTTGACTCGAAGCTTCAAAAATGTGCATTGACTCGTGACTCGGAGCAAAATTTACGAGTCAATTTCAAGTCATCAAGTAAACTGTGTCGAATAAATCACTGTATCTTGTGTATGTTCGGATTGTTCGAGATACGCCGGTGTCACTTGTGAGAGCAACCAGTCATTCACTGATCGTACGATACACTGATCCTCGATTGTTAGATCACAAATAAATAGACCGCAAACTAAAGTATCACAGCTTGCGTTGTCGTAGTAGTAGTAGTAGTAGTAGAAGATTACTTTAAATAGCAATGTGTCTGTGTTTCTTAGACGGATCAATGCTTACGTTGCGCAGTGCTCACCTTTACCAACCTTTATGTATGATTTAAATCAAACAAATATAATTTGGGCGTTTATTTACTCACGGATGTATAGATGTTGATTATGTCCTATATTTTGGCTGATAATAACTGACTGTAGCATGTGACTGTCCAGTTACTCACGTATTTTATTAACAGTTCTACGTGTGTGTGAGTGATACAACGTCTTTTCGCAGGTATATTTAACTAGATATTCGTTATTTGATTCAAGATAAATGATCAGCATTGATCAATTAATCTGTCTTTCACACAGCTAGCAAAGTGTAATGACTTTGAATGGTGACTTGACTCGTGACTTGACTTGACTTGACTCGACTTGACTCGAGTCACCTCCAAAAAACGAGTGACTTGACTTGACTCGAGTCACCTTTGAAAATCGATTGACTTGACTTGACTCGAGTCAAAATCTGCAATGACTCGTGACTCGAAGGTAGTGACTTGATCCCAACACTGTCTAAAAGTGAAATTTACTCTGAATATATAGTAAATCACGGAACAACATTCATAATAACACCAAGTTGGTTATACGGTACAAAACGATTTGTATATTTGGAAGTGATGATCTGTTCAGATTATTTCCACAGAACAAATTTACCAATGCCAAATGAAAAGATAGTTTGTTTTCTTAATTTCTTACGTCGGTGTCAAAAATCTCTGTCAAAGATTATTTCCATGAATGATGTATGCATACAGCCGCACATCGATACTGACATTGAGTCAGAATACTCGTGTTGGTATTTGTATGCATGTGAGAATTACACGCCATCCGTGCTGGTGGTATTTCATAGATGTGGTGACAGGACTAAAAATTGCAGAAGATTAGCCGAACGTACTTTTTCATGTCTGATCTTTTGGTTTCTGGTAGAATTCTGGATCTAAATGATTATAAATAACATTGGTTACTCACATACATTATGCAACTTCAGTTTTGATAATGAATAATTCATAGCAAAAAATCCAATCATTGTAATTTCATGGATTTTTAATAGATAACGATTTGCTTAAAGTTGTTGGTGATGTCGCTGAATGATGTAGTGGTGTACAGTACATAGCTCTATTCCTATTAAAACCATGTACAATGCTGTTAAAAATACTTGGATAAGATAGGCTAATGTATAGCCGTATGTAATGAAAATTTACTCCAACGGTATAGACTGGGTGACCCATATTAACATTGTCTTCTTACCTGTGCTACCGGGAGTTTGGTAGTGATAATATATTATGAATTATTCCAATTAAAAACAGACATAATAAGTTGAAATAAATTAAGAGCTTATTGTATTTATCAAAAACCCATGGCGTATTTCAAGATAATAAAATTCATTATATTACATAATAACTTGCTTTATCATAAAAATGAATTTATATCCATCTAGAAATCGATGAATGCCGTGATGAATGGCAGAAGACAACGGATTGTCCATTTTTGAAGTTGAAAGAAAGTTTTCTGATCATGCACAATGATAGTCAATGGTGGACTTGGGAGCGCAATGCATCAAGGAATCCATGTGCTCCACATGCCATCTGCCATGATAAGATTGATGCTTTCAATTGCACTTGTGAAGAGGGATACACAGGATATGCGTATGATATATGTGGACGTAAGGAAATTTGTATGACATGATCAGAGGTGGTCAGTAACGAAGTACTTCTACTTTTTCGAAGTACTCAAGTAGTTTTCCTCTACTTCTGGGTCTTACTCGAGTAGATCTTTTTTTCGCTACTTCTACTTTGTAATATTTTGTGAACTACTAACTTACTTTTCGCTATTTTGAGTTTGTCAAGTAGAAGTAGTTTAATCCCCCAATAAGAAAGACAGCCTAAGGAATTTCGGGGCTGTTTTCACATAGTACCAACATTTAATTTACATAAAAGTCATGTAATACCCAGAATTTTCGTTGCGCTTCATGCTCATTAGTTATGGAGTGACAAATATGTTTTAACGAAAGTATCGCTGAATATAATTTAGATACGGTACAAGGTTGTGTGGTTCCGTTCAAGCTGCATTGTTGCCTATATCAAATATTTCATCACAGTAAGTATCGCCCCTCATAATGTTTGAAACTATCGTTTCGCAACCTAGCAATAACCTATTATACCTAGCAGCCCATGATGTGTCCTAATTTGGAAAAGTCGACTGTTACTTTTTTCACGTTAGACCTGTTTTAGCGGATCACCGTTTAAAATTTCTGGACAAAAGACATGAAATATAATTTCTGCTTTTTAGAAGTAGTATTTGTATTCTTCCTCCAATTATGAGTAATATATGTTGAGTTCTAATTATAGTATCAGTTCTATTGTCTGAAAAATGTATAAGTTATGTTGAAGTATAAAAGCAAGTGTAGTAATGCCTTATATTTTCCGAAAATAAAGCTATACACTATATGGCATTTTACGATCTGCTATATTTTTAAACTAATCGCTCAAAGTGTTCAAGCCGTATCCGACACATCTTCTCTGTATTGCTCTTCGACTGAACTAGGGGCCTTGTAATATGGGGATGGGGGCCATGCCATGATATTCTCTAAAACAGGGTGTTCGAGTAAACAAAGAATTAGTATCGTATTTCCATATCATGCTATCATCTACATCCCATGATGTGGACGACTGCTTATTCTGTCAAAAATTGACACCTCCTGAGATGCATCAATATGAATCAAGCTTTCTACACCTTCCGTATAACTCCATTTGCAGTTTTTGACAGTCCGTGTGAACGAATTACAATCGTTTACACAACTACTCACTTCAGTAGATTTAAAGTCGGTCAATTCTACTTATACTTTAAGTAGTTTTGGGTTGGTTATGAAAGTACTTCTACTAGTACTGGAGTAGATTTTTTCGTCGCTACTTCTACTTCTACTTGAGTAGCTTTCTTGACTACTTTGACCACCTCTGGACATGACGTACTTACGTTGCTGGTATCATATGCTTGTCCATAGAACAAATTGTGAGTTAAAACTTATAAGTTATAATCTGTAACTTGGTTTGTGTTTATGTTCCTACCCAATTGAAAATAATAGCTCAGCATTCTTCTTTAGTACAGGTGTAGCTAGGGATTTCAAATAGAAGCATTACCATTTACTAGTCGATGTATTCCATTTCAAAACCAGCCAAAACTAATTCAAACAAGTAAAGGGAATGTACCCCAGAATTGCATTGGTTTGAATTTACTGTTTATGTCTTTTAGGTAATGTAATAATGCTACAACGAGATAGCAGAATAAGTTATGTTGATAATTTCATTATTTCAGAAATCATGCAAGGGTACCAAAATCATAGAATACAGGTTCTTAACTAGCCTACTGACCATTGCCATATATTGAGTAATGCGATTTATTTCATCAGGAGCGGAGAATCTTCGACTATCTGGCGAAAGGGACTCAAATAGTAGAATGAGAAATCAAGGACATGTTGAGATATATGCTCTTGATGCCGAATTTCATGGATGGTCTCCTGACTGGGGAAGAATTTGTGATCCTGGATGGAAGGAAAAGGAGTCTAATGTTGTCTGCAAACAGCTGGGTTACCAAGGAGTGTCATTTTTGCCACCAGAAAGTAGTGAATTGAACGAGACAATGCTAAACTGGGTTGATACGATAAGGTGTGATGGGACTGAAAATCTTATTTCGCAATGTAATTTCAGCGATTATGGTTCCGCCAACTGCAGCGGTACGGAAACGGTGACTGTGGTATGCTCAAGTAGGTGTCAATTTCTTCAGAAGTTTATTTCAGCAAAAATTCGGTTTCAATGTTTTATGAGAACTTATCCTGTAAGTAGTTCTACCTAATTTACTGCTCTAGGCAAGGGTTTTTTAAAACTTGTGGGTGGAGTCAGTAATGATTTTGAACTTCACTGAGTAGCCTGACCACAAAATTTGGGAAGTTGCTGACTGAAAAATAGGCCACCACTTTGAGTTACCCGATGATCAAAAAAACGTCAATACTTCAGCCCAGCTCTGTAGTTGTAGTTTCAACATTGGCCTTTTACCGACCCCAGTTTAAGGATAAAAAGACTACTCCAAGTCGTTTTAAAGCCCTTCTGTCTTTGCATTATATTGCAATATTGTGGTGTTTTTCACTTCATGAAAATATCAATATATGCTACACTGACTGACTGATTTCGAACCCACCGCAGTCAGGAAATCTGTGAAATTCTTATAACGTAACAAAGATCGTGAAATTATATTGTGATATTCGGCATTTGAAACTTGTATGCATCCTTGTAAATGATATCCGTAGCCTCCTGTGCATTGCAAAGATATTTTAAGGTGCTCTGTAATTAATACAGTTCCGACGTACTATTTTCTCAGACTCTAAAAAGACTGAAAATGGCTCTATCGAGATGTTCTATCTAAGTAGGACAGGACGGGGGTACAATTTCCTATGCCATCCGTGGGAAAGATATCGGATTGTGAAATCGCATGAGAATTGCGAAAAGGATGGTAAGTATCTATATCTGTCCCAGAAGCTGTTCAGTTTGAAAACCTTGCCAAACATAACAAGTCTTATATACATAGGTACAGTAGGGTTACCATATTTTGGAATCAGGAAAGGGTGAAAGTTCTAAACAAATCATGAAAGTCAGATTACCGGACTAGAAAACTGCTGATTCTTAAATTTGTACTGGAAATCTTGTTGTGTTGACTGAACAAACTGAAAAAGTTAATCTTTCCGGCTCGTCTCACGCATTACCCACTTTTTAGCGATACTAATGTGGTGTTGAATAAAAAAAGGTAATTTCCCCAGTACTACTCTCGAATGACCCGCACTAGCAAATTTCGCGTCATTTATGACGTTTTAACAGCTTCTTGGAGGGATTACCAGAGAACCCGTCCCTTGGAGAACCCGTCCCTACCAACTCGACCCTCGGAGAACCCGGCCCTTGGAGAACCCGGCCCTCGGGAAATTTGGCATATCAAGCACGCGTGGTCTACTTGTTGTGGTATTCACGGTGTTTTTCGACTACTCTGGACCTCGGTGAATGCGGCCCTCGAACAATTTTGAATTAAAAATGCATTAAATGTGTACCCGGCCCTCGGGAAATTTTGTATTCACCGGCAATCCTAATATCCTAACCCTAATATCCCACCCCGGCAACCCTAATATCCCACCTTCGGCAACCCTAATATCCCACCTTCGGCAACCCTAATATCCCACCTCGGCAACCCTAATATCCCACCCCGGCAACCCTAATATCCCACCTCCCCCAACCCTAATATCCCACCTCCGGCAACCCTAATATCCCACCTCCCCCAACCCTAATATCCCACCTCCGGCAACCCTAATATCCCACCCCCGGGAACCCTAATATCCCACCCCCGGCAACCCTAATATCCCACCTCCACCAACCCTAACCCCCAACCCTAATATCCCACCTCCGGCAACCCTAATATCCCACCTCCGGCAACCCTAATATCCCACCTCCGGCAACCCTAATATCCCACCTCCACCAACCCTAATATCCCACCTCTGGCAACCCTAATATCCCACCTCCGGCAACCCTAATATCCCACCTCCCCCAACCCTAATATCCCCTTCCCCCAACCCTAATATCTCACCTCCGTCAACCCTAATATCCCACCTCCGGCAACCCTAATATCCCACCTCCCCAACCCTAATATCCCACCTCTGGCAACCCTAATATCCCACCTCCGGCAACCCTAATATCCCACCTCCGGCAACCCTAATATCCCACCTCCCCCAATCCTAATATCCCACCTCCGGCAACCCTAATATCCCACCCCCGGGAACCCTAATATCCCACCCCCGGCAACCCTAATATCCCACCTCCACCAACCCTAACCCTAACCCCCAACCCTAATATCCCACCTCCGGCAACCCTAATATCCCACCTCCACCAACCCTAATATCCCACCTCTGGCAACTGTAATATCCCACCTCCGGCAACCCTAATATCCCCTTCCCGCAACCCTAATATCTCACCTCTGTCAACCCTAATATCCCACCTCCACCAACCCTAATATCCCACCTCCGGCAACCCTAATATCCCACCTCCACCAACCCTAATATCCCACCTCCGGCAACCCTAATATCCCACCTCCACCAACCCTAATATCCCACCTCTGGCAACCCTAATATCCCACGCCGTAACTGCATGACCTACGCATGCCCTGAGCTCCTTACAAGACCGACAAATCAGTTGATAATAACATTATTACTTCATTAATTCATATTAATACTTGTGAATACACTTAATTTCTAAATTTCCCGAGGAATTCACCGAGGGCCGGGTTCTCCAAGGGCCGGGTTCTCCGAGGGCCGAGTTGGTAGGGACGGGTTCTCCAAGGGACGGGTTTTCCGGCAACCCTTGGAGGTGCAGAACTTTAATATACAATTGAAATTGAAATCGAATTCATATTGAAATGAACTCGAATATTTCCGGCTGACACTCGTCAGGGGTAATCGTCGGCAACTAGTAGACAATTCAAAAAACATTGTATATCAACAATCGTATCACAAAATATGACGTCACCAGCATGTCGAATGGCAATGTACTATTTTTAAATGGTTCACTAAAATATCCATTTTCACTTCAATATGAATATACTATGCAATTGTATATTTTAGCGTTTTGTAATTCAACCTGTCGATTACCCTGGCTGTCAAGCTATAAAGGAGGACGTTTTCGATTTTCTGACAAAGGAGGACAAATCCTAAAAGGAGACGTATGGTAACCCTACTTAACAGAGTGATGGAGCGTAGGGGATTATATACATATTACTGACGTACAAAACAGATTGTGACGTTGGCGCAGTTTAACTGTTGAGTAATTCCCTCTCAACATGCAAACGCCCGTCTCCACACCCATTTCGGATCAAATTGAAAATTTTCACATCGATCAGGCATTAAATTTGGTGCATAACAAAATTTGTTTCAAGAAAATCGGACAATTTGTTACAGAGTTATTGCAATTTGAAAAATGACATTTTGTGCTCACTCGGCCGTGACGCTATACCGCTTGGAACCTGTGTGTAATAGGGTGGAGTGAAAATGACTTTTTTTTTTCAAATCAAAAAAGGCCTTCCTCAATCCTGACAAATGACCTAAAACTTCAATAAAAAGTGACTTCAGGGTGTTGCCCCCATTTTCCAGCCGGCAACCCCCCAATTTCTGCGCGTGGGGGGGTAAAATGGCCCATCTCGGCAACCGCTGGTCGTAGAGTCATGATATATAGCTCAAAATCTGCGGAAGCATCATGTTTCTATCTGTCTTCTGAAGAAAGTTTTCTCTATTGTGAACACAAAATGAGTTATAGCCAAAAAACTATATATACGCACATTTTTGTTGAAATTCAGCATTTATTCTGACGAATTGTGATCTGTCATTAGTTTTTTTTTAAAGTAAAGTAACACACTGGCAATACCGAATATTGGGCCCATATTACAAATATATTCACAACACAGTCCTTTTAAAATCGGTTCAAAACATCATAATGAAACATTCACATTGAACGTCTTATATTAAAAATGCATTCTTTTGTCAAGTTTTTTCATCAGTTTACGAGACTTAATTTTTCGGCGAATGAGGCCATCTCGTCTTTGAAATCCCGAAACTAGTGCTGATGCTTCTGTTACGAGCTTTACATGTCGTTCCACTGTTTGATTGTGGCATGGATGAAACAAAATCAGAGGCTTCTCGCGGCATTCTTCTAACTCTGCATCAGTTAAGTGCTCAATCGCTGGAGAAAGTTGTTGATATAAGGTTCAATATCAACCAACTCGTGGTATACCTTTGCTTCCAAGTTCAACTTTGAGACGCAGAATAAACGAACAGGACCGCAGTTCAATTGGTTGGAACCGCTATGACTCTCAATGTCCGGGAGTGAATTTTATTCAGCGGCATGTTTTCGAATCGCCAGCACCTTGGTCACACCCAATTGAAAAAAAACTACGTGGAAGTGTATCTTGTTGGCCAGTTACTCAATTCAAAAAGCTCTCGCCACCACTTATGGCCTTTCAAAAGCTCCCATAGGAAATTGTTAGTGACTTAAGTAAGGACCAGTTATATGCTTATAAATGTGCTGGGCAATTATTCAAGGAAATGCTGATGATGATCTGGCTTACTTGGAGGTTGGACCACCGGTTGCGCATTGAAGATGGCTAACTTTAGGATGCAGTGCAGAGTTTTACGGTATTATGTAACAGTTAATGAACCGCCTTTAAACCTGGAGATTCTGGTTCGTTTTTGCTTTGAAGTACATTTTCCAACTTGGTTTGAGATCAAGGGAAACAAACATATAACACATGGACCCAGAAACATCTTCAACTTGATTAAACAGGTTTTGAATTTCTCTGACCGAAACGTTCGAAAAATTGCTCCGAATGTGGTGATAAGAAACGGTTATTCCGCACACCCCGAAAATATTATGATTGCAATGCTGGTAGATGATAATGAAGACATACGAAATAAGGGTGTGACCAAGGTGCTTGCGTTTCGAAAACATGCCGCTGAATAAAATTCACTTGTGGACATTGAAAGTCATAGCAGTTCCAACCAATTGAACTGGGGTCCTATTCGTTTATTCTGTGTCTTAAAGCCAAGGCATACCACGAATTGGTTAATATTGAACCTTATCAACAACTTCCCCCAACGATTGAGCACTTAACTGATGCAGAGTTAGAAGAATGCCGCGAGAAGCCTCTGATTTTGTTTCATCCATGCCACAATCAAACAGTGGAACGACATGTAAAGCTCGTAACAGAAGCATCAGCACTAGTTTCGGGATTTCAAAGACGAGATGGCCTCATTCGCCGAAAAATTAAGTCTCGTAAACTGATGAAAAAACTTGACAAAAGAATGCATTTTTAATAAAAGTCGTTAAATGTGAGTGTTTCATTATGATGTTTTGAACCGATTTTAAAAGGACTGTGTTGTGAATATATTTGTAATATGGGCCCAATATTCGGTATTGCCATTGTGTTACTTTACTTTAAAAAAAAACTAATGACAGATCACAATTCGTCAGAATAAATGCTGAATTTCAACAAAAATGTGCGTATATATAGTTTTTTGGCTATAACTCATTTTGTGTTCACAATAGAGAAAACTTTCTTCAGAAGACAGATAGAAACATGATGCTTCCGCAGATTTTGAGCTATATATCATGACTCTACGACCAGCGGTTGCCGAGATGGGCCATTTTACCCCCCCACGCGCAGAAATTGGGGGGTTGCCGGCTGGAAAATGGGGGCAACACCCTGAAGTCACTTTTAATTGAAGTTTTAGGTCATTTGTCAGGATTGAGGAAGGCCTTTTTTGATTTGAAAAAAAAAAGTCATTTTCACTCCACCCTAGTGTGTAATTGTAATTATCATTATAGTGATCAAATTACTGCCGGGCAGACATAAATTTCTGTAGTAAGATATTTTGGTATATGCTTATTGTGATAGACCTAAATTTTTAACTTTACTAATGGGGGTTAGGGGTCAAATGTCAATTCAAAGTCATCATGTTTTCAAAATCAGCCATGCGTAACAAATATGCAACTCCGCCTAGCGTAATTCTATTTAAACAGATTTTTTTGAGGAAGGTGTCAAATAGAAGCTTGGAAAGAGTAGAACATTGCTGAATTGGTATTGCATGTGATATTTGACTGCCACTTGTCTAAAACTTAATTGAAAAGATGCGCTCTAAATAGTGCATGACGTGTTCTGCATAAAGTGTCAAAGTATATTTTCAACTGTGGTCCAATCTTATATTCAATTTATAACCAAGTCTGATGGATTCTAATTGGTAACAGCTTTCATATGACACCTTACTTATGAATTTTGAGTTAGATAGAATCGTGCCAGAGAGTTCGGAAATATCGTCACGCATCACTGATTTTAACATACTGGTATGTCAATTTTCAAATCAAGATTTGAACCTTGATCCTGTAATGCGGAGGGGAATTCCTAGTGAGTGAAGAACATGTATTACCAATCATTGCTTACCAGCATTACCCTGATTGGAATCGCTGGCCTTTTTGCCTGATATATCAGGGGAGCAGCGATGATTTTAAGTTCAAGTAATTTAATAAAAAATAATTAAAAAAATAAATATAGTGTGAGCACAGGACACCGATTCCAAACAGGAGCATTACTACCTGCAGCCTGTATAAGTATGATTTTAGCAGTTATAATTATACGCAAATTTCATGGTTGAGTAAGCACGAAATCCTCATTCTTCATACTGCTGCAATTGCTCAAGAACCGATCAATAAAGTTATATTAATTATATTCTATTCTACTCAGAATGGAGTACTTTAGTTGTACATGATATTGCAGAGAAATCTGAGAGGGTGTGAAGACAAATTGAAATATTATTTGGATGTTGACTCGAATTACTGATAGTCGGTAAACCCAGAAGCACCCTTGCAAGCATAATGCACAGGCAATAAATAAAGGTACTCTCTGAGAATGGCAATAATTATCTACTGAAACACATTATCATATAACGAGTAAAATAATAGCAAAATCAGATAATCACTGAATTAATATAATTAAAATTATTTAAAAAATGACCTATTTTGCATTATGCACCATATTATATTTTTAACCATGTTGATATCAAATATCAATAATAAAACTATGTTTCGTGTATTCTAGTTGGAAACAGCTTTCAAATGACACCTTGCTTGTGAATTTTGGTTTAAATAGAATTGCACCAGATGAGTTGAAAAATATCGTTATGCATCACCGATTTTAACATATGCCAATTTTGAAATCGCGTTTTGAACCTTGACCCAATACTGTGGAGCGGGGATATTCGTGGTCAGTGAAGAACATGTACCAGCAATTATTGCTAAATAACATTGAAACCTTTACTCTACGTAACCTCTGAGCTATATCAGTTACAATCATACACAGGTTTTGTGTTACCAAATTTCATGGTTGAGTAACCACAAAATCATCATTTTTCAAACTGCAATAACTCGAGAGCCGTTCAACGAAATTGTCCGAAATAAATTTCGTTGTACTCAGAACTAGATACTTTAGTTGTATGTAGATTTAGAGAAAAATCTTGAGAGGGTGTGGAGACGGATTTAAAAAATATTTGCATGTTGACAGGGAATTACTCTGTTATGATTTGGTGGAAGTGGTGAAGTTTAAGGATGTACTTGTTTCAAACTGATATTTTGAGGGTGAAATTTAGGGTAAGAAAACAAAAACCTATTATTAGAAGAATAACGGTTTCTTGTGTTTTTGTAAATTTTATTCGGTCCATTCGAATTTCGCCAATAGTGGCAGGGATATTTCTGCATCTGTGTTCTACTCTTTATAAACTCTGTAGATTCTATGTATTGAATATCTTGGTATTTAGAGTAACCCTCTTTTCTTATATTATGATTTAATCCAATACGGTATCGGTGTTCCTAGATCGTGCTGCGGCCATAGAATGCACTGCGAACGTTAACGACACAACAGATCCCTCGTTTCAAATGGACTTCAATTATCTCATGTTTCAAGAGTTCCGCTGTAATGCCACAGTTAACGATTTGTTTGACGAGGTAGTGTTCTCTTTTGTCTAATTACTGTAAATTGTTGTTACCATAGCGAAAGGTTACAGTTACGGACATGTACGGTTTCAGACTAATCTAATATTTTTCAGTGATACGTCATAGAACAGGATATATTCCGATTCATTTCCATGCTTGACAACAGAATGGCTAAAATTCACGATTAAATAATATTTCCGAATGTGATTTGATTTATGGCACTCAATTACTCCTCCGCGGAAAAAGTTGTTGTAATTAGTTGTTGTATATTGCATACATTTTGGTCCCCACAAAGTTCCGGTCCATTGTTTACATCTTGACATGTTCGACCATAGTTCAGTTCATTCAGGCGGTCTAGGTGCAGGTGTGGTCGTTCAAGCACTGATTTGTCTAAATATAAATAAATACTTAGGTGTCAAATTCTACATGTAAGTATTGCATCACTGTTGTTACCGCTTGGTTGATAAATTTACCTCCAACAACTTTCACCTTCTGTATATCATTTTACTCGTATCGCGATATTTGTGGTGTTGTGGGAAAATTTATATTGAAATAGATAGAAAAACGTAATCATTCATACATGTACATAAATATATAGCTTGGAAAGGATGCCAATAGAACGGAAACGAGTGGAATTTTAGGCGACCTCAGTGCGTTATCCGAAAATTTCACGTCCGACAATGCCAGTTTTACTGTCCATCAACTTTCCGAAATGACATCGATAATAAACGATTTGACAAGCAGAGAGATAAAGGTACGTAGTGATTGAGAAAGCCATTGTCTTTCCCGCGTCGAAGACGTTCAACTCTCAGGTGTTCAAGCCGTCGGTGTTTTTTCTTGTGTGGTGCCTGAATAATCTGGATCTGGTTCTGCAAAGCGGCAACGAAAAAGCTCGTAATTTTACTGCTGAGTATTTCAACGTCACCGAAAAAATGAGGTTCATCCACTCGCTGAATAAAATATTGTCAAACATCAGATTGAGCGAGATCAACATGACTGTGGACACAGCGACAACTATTTTGCAGGTTGGAAAGCAAGACTATCGTTTATATTTAGTAACTTGCATGATGTTAGGCCCGTGATTCAGAATTGTCAGGAAATTCTAATCCGATGAAGAAATAACGCAAAAAGAGACAACTTTAAACGAATACATAACATAACAACTATACTAACTGTCAGATACTGTAAGATTGAAAGGTTGATGTAGGGATCATAAATATATAAAATATTAAACATTGCTCGACATTCTTATGATCCGAGGAAGTCAAAGTAAAGTAGTCTTTGCAGCTACTGCAGTAGTAGTAAATTCACATCAATTACGAATGGAGGTATTAATTTCCAAGATAGTCGAGCAAAAGTAATATATGGATGGTTTGAAAACAATTAGCTTGATTCTGAATCGAGTAACGAATATCGAGTTCATTATACCTTCAAAGGGCATTGTATGACTCAAATATTGGCAGAACTGCTAAACAACGTCAGTAACTGTCAGCCTAAAAGCAGTGTTGGGATGACTCGAGTCATGACTTGACTCGAGTCACCTTTTTCGTATGACTTGACTTGACTCATCTCACTTTGCGAAAATGACTTGACTTGACTCGACTCGGCCCGTCAGAAATGTGGATTGACTCGTGACTCGGAGCAAAATTTACGAGTCAATTTCAAGTCATTAAGTGTAATGTGTCGATTAAGTCACCCTTTCTTATGTACGTTCGTGTTGTTCACGATACGCCGGTGTCACTTGTGAGAGCAACCAGTCATTCACTGATTGTATGTTTCACTGATCCTGCACTGTTACATCACAAATAAATGAACCGCAAACGAAACGATCACAGCTTACGTTGTCTTAGTAGATTAGTAGATTGATGTAATAGCAACGTATCTTTGTTTCTTAGACGGCTCAGTGCTTACTGCTTTGTGCAGTGCTCACCTTTACCAACATGATGTAAATCGAACCAGTATAGTTTATGCGTTTATATTCTCACTGACGTGTAGATGGGTTGTGTATTGTACCACATCAATTTGTTCAACTTCTCGATGCTTCCTATTCGATCCTCTATATTGGCTGGTTATATAACAGACTGTAGCATTTAGCTGTACTGTACACTCACTATTTTATTAGCAGTTCTACGTATGCGTGGGCGATACGACACCTTTTTGCATGTATATTGTTTATTTAACTTTATATTCGTTATTTGGTTCAAGATAATTGTCCAATTAATCTGACCTACACCCAGTTAGCAAAATGTAATGATTTTGATTCAGCACTCATACTTCGAAAATTCAATTTGACTTGAATCATGACTTGACTCGTGACTTGACTTGACTTGACCCGACTTGACTCGAGTCGCCTCCAAAAAACGAGTGACTTGACTTGACTCGAGTCTCCTTTGAAAATCGATTGACTCGACTTGACTCGAGGCAAAATGTGCAATGACTCGAGATGACTCGTGACTCGAAGGTAGTGACTTGATCCCAACACTGCCTAAAAGATGATAGAATATTAAACCTCAGAAAGTTGAAGCAAATTGATATGATGCAATACACAATCCGTTGACAAGTGATAGATATGTATAAACTATATCAGTTAGATTTATATCATACCGGAAGTTCATTAAGATGGGCGCTGACCAGAAATACACTGCTATAGACGGATTACTACTAGTCTATGACAACACAAGCTCTAATCACTGAGTTCGCAGTCAATTTATTCGTGATATACCGACGGATACTCGGTAAAGCCAGGCTGCACAATCATTGAATGACTGGTTGCTCTCGCACAGATCATCGAGCATCTACGTACAGGTACAGTGACTTACTCCACACTGTAGTGACTTGAAATTGACTCGGAAATTTTGCTTTGAGTCACGAGTCAATTATGTCATCTGAAAAAGTTGACTCATGTCGTGCCAACGCCGATGGAGTGCTTTATCAGTGGATCGCCAATGACTTCTCTCAAAATTGCAATGCATCGTCAGCGCAGAATGACTACCGGTGCCGTAAATAATGCGATCCGATAATAATTAACTTTTGCGACAGTAACACAGGGAGCTATATCAATTGGAAGTCCAAACTAATCCAATCTCTTCGATATCCACCCCAAACCTACTTTCGACTTTGTAAAATCCAAAATAGTAACATGCAGGTGGTTTGCTGTGATGAACTAGAAGTGTTGGTAGCTAATAGCTTAAAACGCACAACCATTTCAGCTGACATTCAGTAGAAGTCCTTTGTTGCTTCACTTCTTTGGCCTTGATTTGTTAAAATGAATCTTTCACCAAACACGTGAACACGTTCTATTCTGTCTTACAATGAAGCCCAAATACACCATCTCCGTGTTCCACTGTAACCCGCATTAAGAGTTTGAAACTATTGCAGTCCATCCGCATGTCAGAAGCTGACAAGAAACCAATTGTCGCCGAGAGCTGGCGGACTGATGGCAGGCACAATTCAAAATGTAAACTGTTACGACCGGACAACGCGACGGACGACGAGACATTTGTGAATGTGGTGTTTGCAACCAATGCGACTGTGTATCCAGATTATCCTGAGGACGACACTTCCATAAAAGAGGTTACCTATTTTTTAGCAGTTTGTTTTCAGTGTAAGGTCGAATTTCATGTTTTACACATATACCCGTCGAAGGTCTGTGCAATATAGAATGTTTGTAAATTTACAGAAGTCGCATTTGTGATGCGGCCTTCATCACTTGAATCTCTGCTATATCTTAATTGTCTCAAATTCGATTGTTTACGTGGAACACATTAAGAGCAATGTTTAGAAAAACGCATCGATTTTTAAAATTCGTTTTTCCTCAAATGACAATTCACCTGTATATCTGACAAGGATTAGACAAGTTGGAAACCACTTACAAAAAAGAAATACTATCAACTCTTCCTTCGTCGACAATAGCTAGTTTTGGAACTCTGAAATAAATTGTGGCTCTTGCCCTGTTGGTAAAAGTGTATCTGCAATAAGTGGCCACACTTTGTTAATCTTGATCCCCGAGATGATTTCAGACACATCATTTACACCGATTTTTCTGTCATCTGCGTGATTTTAAAAGCCGCATGCATTCGTCACATCACCAAATTTTTGCCAATTCATTTAATTCCAGGCTGTCGGATTGTCATTTAGCGGTAAAAAGAAAGATAATATATCCGGTGATGTTGAATTGGAAATACCGTTCGACTATTCGGAGATACCAAAGTCATCTGGAACTCCTGGGGTAATTCTATAGATCAGATTGTTTTTATGAACCTCGCCATGATATATATGTTCTATTCATGTAACGATAATTTATTTGACTACACGATTGTGACATCTAGCAGACCAGGGGAGTCAAACTCAACTTGGGTCGCGGGCCGGATTCAAACCTGTTGATCGCTTGCGGGCCGGACCAGTCAAATGATTGCAAAATGTTACCTCAAAATTCATGTCTTCATTTTCCACTGGAATGCTTATTGTCAAGGCTGTACATAGTGCACAATACATAGTATTCAGATACATTATATTGCAGATCATGGGGCTCTATACTAGCGGCACCATTACACCATTATTCGCAAACAACGTAATTGGTAAAAATATGATTACTGGCAGTGCGGTGCAGTGTATTCGCTATGAGGAATACAATCGATTTAACTAAACAATGTTGGAATTTTCACTATCTATATATCACCATTCGGGATCCTCTGAAGACCAAGGCTTGGGGCCGTGGTTGGGACCTTTTGGTTCAGAATAAGGTATACAGCGGTACAACCAAAGATATTTGAATTTTCTCCATGAAACTATTATATTCTCCATTTTCCCTACATACAACGGTTTTGCATTGGCACGCTCTCCTCTGTGCTTAACTATTATCGGTCCATTTTCCAGAAACCTCTGAACTGAGCGTGCACTTTTTGCACTCTGAATGTGGTTTCAATATCACCGACTTGTTCCAAATGGGGTATTAGGTGATAAATCTGCACTACTGTCAGAGGTTTACTGTCAGGTGGTTATGATGAACATAATCATTGAACATGTACGACATTTTCCGTCTTGCGGGATTATTTACGTCAAAATATTTCATACTAAACATCTCAAATTTTGATGGAAACATGCTGGATAAAACAATAATTATTCCATTTCTCAGAATTGCTTCACGTACCGGATGAAATCGTCCGGCAGGCCGTATGTTTGACACCCCTGTAGTAAACTATAGCCCAAATTGATTTTATGCAATTTGATGCTGACCTGGTGTACGCAGTCCAACCTTTAGCTTAGTTGCGCCTTTGATTCCACTTAAAAACAAGCATAGTGGTGCTCTTGTTCATGCATTTGAAATCCAGGTCATGTTTAGCGCACAATTCCAAAACCATTTTTTACACTTTAAGACACAATAAACATAAATTCTACAGTCATTTTTGGTATACGAAGAATAGTTGAGAAATCCATATAAAAATATATATTTGCTGTTTCAATGTATTGAATGCACATCCTGTCAACTGAAGAATAGCAAGAAATACCTACCTTGAGATAACCTAATTGCTCTGTTCAGGTATTTTCAGGTCAAGAACATAATATTCATCACATCAAAAGGATTCAGAAATCATAGTGCTGAAACATGAAAGAAATAACATTATGATAATATGGATTGTAGCTGGATGTCATATTCGGCTCGGCAGCTCTGTCAGTGCAGCTATCTGCTTTCGGCAACATTGCAGACCTTGAGTAATCAGTCTGCAAGCAAAATCTAAAAGCACATGCTCATTGCTAAACTCATGAATACTTTGATACCAAGCTGGTATAGAGTCTAGAACAGCAGTTCTCAACCTTTTTTGACATGCGCCCCCCTTGATGATGGTCAAAAAAATTGCGCACCCCTGACCCCCTGCACTTATCGTCATGTCAAAAAGAGCGCATAGTATAGTAGCATAGTATACATATCAATATATCATACGCCAAGTTTGAATCCGCATTCCAGTTGTTGAGTCTTTTACATTGCTGACAAATTTCCCCGAAACTTGTTTGAAAATAACAAAATTACATTGAACAGGACATCAATGGATTTCAAGGTAGCTTGCACTGCGACTAATCCTAATGCTGGTTGTGACTACAGAGAGCACGGCGTCATTCTGTCCTGCCATGCTACATTTGATCAGTTTTGGAATTGAATTAAATTGTGTTGATTTAGGGTAGCCTGATTGCGGGCGAAACCGGGCGACCATATTGTCTTAGGCCAGGAGCGGGCAACTTCTCCAGTCGGCGGGCTGAATATAGGAAAATTAGGTACTTGGCGCCAGATTGCTAAATTGATACATTATTCGCCTATTGGTCCACATATACAAGGAATAAATCGTATTTAATGAATGTATTTTAACGGCAGCAATGTCACTTCAAAGCCATTTCTCGCCGATAATGACGAAGACAATGTGGATTTGAGAACAGCATTGTCATACCGGCGCCGCCATGCCTGCTTCTCTCTGATCAAAACCCACGGTGCAATCCCTAATAAAGATTCCAAGGCGTTCTATGAGCCCGGTACTCCAAATTTACCAAGTTATCAATTCATTAGGATTAATATATGGTAAATGCCGATAATGCAAGTCTTCTCACTGCGATGAAATTGTGCGTAAGCTCTACTCCCGCATGCTTCGCACACATGTTTATAATAACATACGTTCACTAAAATTTGACGTTTAAGCAAGAAGTGATGAATTTCGGCGGACTGGGGCCATGGGCCACATCATCATGTATGTTGCCCGTCCCTGTTTAGGCAGTGCAGTTCGCCAGCTATTTATAACAGCTACCCAGCGCACCGAGCTAGTAATCAATGACTTACACGTGGGAATTGCTCTAAATCTTCAGAGAATATCAAAAATTTGCTAAAATTAAGTTGAAATCAGCCTATACTCCGTTGAGCGCGACTACCGGAGTTTGTATTTGCCAAGCTTTCTTGAATGCAAAATAAGTTTGATCTTCAACAATCAGAATGGTTGTGAAACGCATGTTTCGTCACAATTTATATAGACTTTGTCATTTTCTCGCGCCCCTCCCCCTGAGAGACTCCCGCGCTCCCCAGGTTGAGAAACACTGGTCTATAAGGAGTACTGTAATCTGTTTTATATTCAAGACATTATATTTCCACCGATGCGTGCGTCTACTAAACAATGGTACTTGGAGCACTGACGAAAGCAAAACTAAGCTGGTCAACAACTCCTACACGACCTGCAATACCAGATACAATCCCGGTGTAACGGCATTCAGCGTTCTAGTGGTAAGATGTATCAAATTGAACACTATGCTATTTGGTACAATCCCCTTGCTTTTCAGAAAGTTTACCCTGTGGCTGATTCGGTTCCTCTTGGGATTGTTGGCCAGGTTGGATGTATTCTCTCCAGCATTTTCCTGTTCGCGGCTATCATCATTTATGTTGCTTTCAAGTGAGCTACAGGTTTTGTATGATATTGGACAGCTGTTCTGATTGAGGATTAAAAGAAATATTTTTCTAATTCCGTCAACTGCGGAAAAGTGATGTTATTCTAGTAGTTTGTCATTTTGCCAAAAAATTCAACTGCAAAGGGCATTATGCACTATGCATTGTATCGTAGCCATTGAAACATGTTTCAAGAGGCAATTTTGTGGATTTATATAAATCACCTACCTACCGTGTCATTGCCAAAATCAGTATGATATTATTTTCTTTGCAGTCACATTTTCTATCTGCTTAGCCTATAGTACCTGACGGCATCTTCTGACTTCTAAAATCTGGTTTCAAAACGTCATAACTTGCTTTAACATGACTTGACTAACTGAAATAACTAGACTCTACGCAACAATGAGGTTGATCGATCTCGAATTCACAATTGAAGGAAGAGGCTTATTCAAATAGTTTATCAGAATGGTCAGTGTTGTCAGTAGAAATGCCACCGTAATTGTCAAAAAATGTCACTGTTTCCATATAGTTTCGTTCAAACCTTCTTTGTTGCCAGTGTCACATTTACACACTCAGTACTTCAATTTGCTACGTGATGCGTTTCAAAATCCCTAATTCGTCAAACAAGTCAATCAGGGCTCATAGTGAAACGATGAACTGGCGGCAGGCATGTCAAAAAAAGAAAGCTGACCAAGACATGCTTTGTAGATTCATAAAAACGTGTCTGTGGGTTAAAAAAAAGGAGTCTAAAATGTATCATATCTACCACTGTTTTGTATTATGACGGCGAATAAATATTATTTTTGGTAATTAACCGTCACTTTCTCATTGCCTAATAGAGGGTTAACATACGTCCGTCAGTACGTTTTTTGAAATCGTCCTTGGAGGACGCCCTTTTGTCCTCTTTTTTGAGATTTTGTCCTCTTTTTTGAGAATTCAGGTCAAATTTATGGCCAAAATCGACTGAGATGCCGTAAATCAGAACCGAAGGCGGGTATTTCGGGAGCTTAGCCGGAGATGATTTTTTTTTAGTCAACCACCTGAAAATGTGAAGGGAAAAACTGAATTTTGGGCGCCGAGCGTGAAAGTTGATTTTTTTAGTCAACCGACTACGAAGTGAGAAAAAATTAGCATTTTTTCAGGATGTTCCATCGGTTTTGCAAGTCCGAAAATTCTGAGGTGTCCTCTTTCCAGATTTCCAAAATATGGTAACCCTACCTAATATCAATACATCCACCGATCGCTATGTATTAACAATGTGATTCACTGCTTTCGCCGCAGAATATAGTTACAATTTTTTACTCCGCCTGCCGATGTATTTTCAACTTTCATTTGGCCCACGGGTAAAATAGTTGCCCACCCCTGGTGTAGGGTATTTGGGTACATTGGCGGTTCTTCTGACGATTTTACACTCAAAACAATGTGAACTTATCCCAAGACGACTTTCTATTTTTCATAAGACAGTAAGCAGTTTTGCCTGAAAAAAACTGTCCAAGCCGAAGTAGCCTAAAAACATAATCAATTGCGCAAGTATTGCAAGTAAGCAAAACCTCTGCACGGGTACTTCACACAGTAGAAGTGCTTCGTCCATGACCAAATTTGTTCATTCCAAGTTATTCCCTTAACTCAACTTGTGTTGTACACGAGGCCAAGCCATATGACAGCTACCGGTATTTAATATTGGGCTCAAAGTAGGCTACAACTAACAGATATGAAATAAATTGCAGGAATTTACGAATCAACCTCATGAATCAGATCCACATACATTTATGCGTCTGCCTTCTCGGCTTCTACATTACTTACCTCGTCGGTGTGCAGAGAAACCAGAAATATGTACCTTGCATGGTTGTTGCCGCGTGCATGCAATTCCTTCTACTCTCTTCCTGGGGATGGATGTTGGTGGAATCTATTACGATGTTCAGGTGAGGCTATAGCACCGTGCAATGTTAGAACAGTGAAAAAAAAATAGTATGGAATTTCGTTATGCACTACTGGCGGTAAGGTGCACCATCTTGGTTGATAACTTGTGGGGTCAAGCCTTGGCCGGATCAGTCCAAAGACTTCCCAGCTCCACAAGTGGTGTCGGCGTTCCAGGATAGCGCCAGAGAGAAAAAAAATAACACATTCAACCTTTTTTTGTCGCCTGCCCTTTTATATTATCTTCTTTTACTGTCATTCAGTGTGCACTGTGTAGGCCTCTTTTTTACATCGCGTAGGGTTAGGATGGGTGACTGATTACGAAGACTACTCCGACCGACAAGATAGCGTAATGGTGAAGCGTCCAGCATACACAATGATAATACGGTCGTGGGTTCGATCCCCGGCCGGGTCAGACCAACGACCTGATTAGTAACACTGGTATCTATGACTTCCCTGCTTGGCGCTCATGCATTACTGGGATTGCATGGAGAGGTGGTGCAAGATTTAGAAAGCCGTAAAAAGGCTATATCTGCACCTTCGTTGTCCAGCGGCATATGCACATCATGCACTCGTGGTATGCATACGCGCAGATAGTGTGTATGTATCTCATGAGATGGTGTATATGCCGCAAAAAACATCAAGGACAAAAGAAACTACGTCCTTTCCTTTCTAAGTCGTTTCGACACCTTCCTATCTTTCATTGTATCATAGTCTTGTGGTGTACTCAAGTGGACTTTGTCTAGTGGTACAACTCTAGGGTCAAAGGGATATGCTTTCAGACTATTTTCACCCTTGATTTTACTCGTTGGAATTGAAAAGTAGAAATTTAGTTTTGGATAGGTGTAAGTCACTTTTACAAGCGAAATTATCATGGCGTCCGAGCGAAATAGCCCCTGTATCATGGGAACTGAATGTTTGTTGGAAAAATGCACCAATTTGCTTTATCAGTAATCATTTTGTGTTAGTGTTGCAATTTCGAAAATGGCCACCTCCGATTGACTACAAAAGGCATAATATGCTTCGACCAAATCTACTTTTGAAACTACTTCCTTGAATAATTTGCCGGCCTCTCACTTTCTCATACGATTTTTTCAGGAAATTTTGGTTCCCTCGCAAGAAAATTGGCGATTGCTACATCCTCATTTGTTCACTCGTAATCTACATCACGTTCGGGACGGCCGTTTCGGTTAACGCTTACATGGTTTCGCAAAAAGATGCGAAAAATTGGGAAATGTGGCATCTAGCTTTTTCAGATGGTGATTTTTCTTTGACCTTTGTAATATTTGTTACAAGTTATATAATATTTTCCGAGTTATCTTTCATGAAAAGGGAATTATATGCACTGAATCTGTAATGTTCTGTGTATTTGGACTAGGTGTGAATTACTGCTATTTCAGTGATGCTTTCATACTTTGTCAGATGTATCCTTCAGACCGTCCGAATATGTGGGAGATATCGCATGCTGGCTGCATAAAGAATCGCTTCATTTCGGCTTCTTAACGCCAGTCGGAATTATTTTGTTGTGTAATCTTGTCTTCGGATTCGTAATTATACGAAAAATCACCACAAAAATGGAAGTAAGTATTACGCATTCTTCTCTTTTTTAATGTGTGGAAGAAATTAGCAGTAGCTTCTACTAACGGTAGTATAGCTGCCTCAGCGCTAATACGCTAGTTTTTACCCATGTGCTTTTGTCATTTGTAAGAGTGAATCACCTGTAAATAGAGAGAGAGAGAGAGAAATAATTATGGATTCGTCCAACCGAAACGAAAATAACATTGACGCATGAAATTATAACAAGAAACTTAACGGTGTAGGACAGGGTGTAATCGATATGACTCTGGGTAGGGTCAACTAGTCTGATCACACCCTGCATTAACAATTACATATATTCTTTATAAATTTGGTTGCAGTTGGTTGGGATTATCTAATTCAGCATAGCGTAACATAAATAATAACAATAACATGGAAAAATGGGTGGAACAAGTGGTGTCAGTAATAGGAGATAAGGTGTCTGAGTAATTCTTTTTTGAATGAGTGATAAGGAAGGTCTCTTATAGATGTAGGCAGACTTGGACAACCAGAAAATTATCGGCCTTTCCAAACTAGATTGCTGGCATTTCGCTCTAATTTAGTAAAATTTGACAACCAGAATTATTCAGTTATCCAAGCATATACATAGACAACTAGAAAATTTTCAGCTTTTCCAAATTAGATTAGAATTAGATTACTGACATTTCGCTCTAATTTAGTGAAATTAGACAACTAAAATTATCTAGTTGTCCAAGTCTAGATGTAGGTATGGTGTTCCAAATAACAGGACCGGCATATTCGATTGATTTCTTAGTGAGGTTACTGGTGGGAGGGCGTATATGGATGTTGCCCTTGGAAGAATGTCTGGAAGAATAAACCCCACAGGAGACAAATTATTTTAGTGTGCACTCCTAGTTGCGACATCATTGGTATTCCTTATAGACCAATGGCCCGCCATCAGTTGTATTGGTTTGAAATAACACCTACTACCAAGATCTTGCACGTTGCAGTATAACGAATTTCTTTAGGTTCGCAGCAACAAGACACAAACAAGTCAGAACGTCATAAGGACGATAACAATAACTGTCGTTCTTGGTCTGCCTTGGATTGTTGGAGTGCCACTGATATTATCAGATCTAAAATCTGTCAATGATGTGTTCGGATGGCTCTTCACTATTTTGAATGCGTATCAGGTAATATATGACTGCGTCTTGTGTGCTAACAACCGAATTGTTCTACTTCCTCGTTCTCACCTTGATTCCAGCTGGAGGTGGTTAGTAACGAAGTACTTCTACTTTTTTGGAATACTCAAGTTGGTTGTGCTTGTGCGTGCCTGCAGTAGTTTATCATGCAGTTATATTTTAAAACTTCCGTCATTTCAATGTCCATTTTACTTTTCACTCTTTGGATTTTGTAAAGTAGAATGCAGTTTAAAGATACGATTATGTCGCTTTCACCATTGAAATTTTTTAAACAACTGGGAAAAATAACCCCTGTATCATGGTAACTGAATATAAATTGCACCTATTTATGGTATTATTTGTCATCTTGCGTAAGTTGTGAAGATGCGCCCTGCTTTTTGGAAAATTTCCACCTCCGATTAACTGTTAAAATCATGTGACATCTTGACCAAATCGGCTTCATCAAGAGAATAACTTCTAATTGAATTAGTCTCCACTTGTCTTGTGTATCACAACTTCTATTTGTTGAAATGAGTAGACATTTACTGTGTTGCTTCAAATTTTAATAGAGTACTAATGATGACTACTTTGGCTTTGGCAACCGATTCAGCACCAATCTCTTTCAATCAGGGGGTCTTTGTTTTTGCCGTGCTCTGTGTCTTGCGGAAGGACGCACGCGGCATGTGGATGTCCAAGGTGGACGACATAAAGTCCACTCTGACCCAGGACCTAGTATCGAATGCAAAATTTCAATCGACCATCCTCAGCGCGGTTCTGCATTCAACGACTCCCAAATCGTCGTTCTGTGCCGACGTCAGCCACGCAGTCCACCAAGAACAACCAGATTTGAAAAGCGAGGGGGCGACCGAAGCGCCAAAGCAAGACCCCGAGATGAATAAGATGATTGGTGAACTGCGAAGTAAATTAAAAAAATAAGACAAAATGTTTGGTGGTGACGGTGCGACTAAAAAATCGATGGCGTGTGTAAAATATCTTTTAATATGGTAATGACCCAAAGGTTTTATTGTGATGTGACCAACTTGCGAAACATTCGTAAAATCGAAAAATTGCAGCCAGCAAGGGTGACTGCAGACCTGTCTGACTACGACCAAGTTGTTTTAGCAACGATGCATTTTAACTCTCTCAAACACTGCTGAATTGCACCCATTCTATGTGGAACTGCAATAATCCAAGTAAAATGGATGTAAATGTGTGTTTCTTACATTAGAGTTGAAAGGATGAGATTTTTTACATATGGATTTTACTAGTATATAGTAACTTTTTTGAAAGCATAATAAATTATTTGATAACATCCAGTGCGCATACAACATTGTGGCATTAGAAGTTGCCTTGATCAACATATTGATACGATACTGCAACTTACGGTATTTGCTGAATTTTTATTTGTGTACACACATTGTATAGTTGTGATACGGGATATTGTTTATATTCTGCTTTTATTTTAAAACCTGCCTCGTACAAGAATAATTCACAATAGCCCGCACAATACATGTGCAATTGTCTATAGTACTGTGGCAGCTTTTTTTTTTAGTCGCTCAGCTCGCCTCTATTCTCAATCATGCAATACCTTTGCACACAGTGTATGTGACTTGTAGAGTTGCTTTCATTCTTCATTGAGGGTATTTTTGCAGATCTGTAATGACTTGTGTACACATCGCACTTTTACTGAATTCAGCACATTTATGCTGAGTTTGAATCGCAAATTATGATCCTTATTATATGATAAAAGTTTTGTATAAAGACTCTAAAATACCATTTTCTGTTACATCTATAGAAATAAAATGGGATAAGATACTATAACTGCAATGGGGAAGTCTCCGATTTATTTTAGTTTCACTTTGGAAGCAGTCTTCAGGAGTATCAGCAATTTTGCCGTTTAGATGAGGATAGTATAACTTTTCGATAAAAGCTCTGTAGTTGCCAATCAACAGTGCTAGGAAAGGCGGATGATTTTAATCAATAATGGTCACAATTTGAACTGCTTACATGTCACATGCCCAACTGGTGTGGTATAGAAGTATTCAAGTACAGGATTCGTTCCCAGCAATAATCCGGGATGAATGAAAATCACGAAATACATCTTCTGGAATACTCGTAACTAAAGCAGCATGTTGAGCAATGATACGTAGAAGAACAATTTTGAAACTGCTTCCGAGGTTGAGGTTTGTAATGGTACAGCGACTTGTGTAAGTATGGGTGTCGTGCTGCAGGACACCATATAATTACAGACTCGTCTGTTACTGACTGCCTTTGATGAAATGTACGGTGACCTTTGCAAGAAACATTATTCAATCTCGTTGACGGACTAAATTTGTCGTCTCTTGAACAAGCTGTTATTTAGGTGTACGCTTTTCAACTGACTAACATTCGGAGAAAATGTTGGTAAAGGCTGTATATCAAATTTGAAATTGTAAAAGAATTTTCATTGACGCGGTAATGACTTGTGAACACATAGATATGAACGACATATCACAATGCACAGCAAACGAGATCAACAACAAATTCAGTTATAAAATTCCGAAAATTTCTTCCCTTTTGGTGGCAGAGAATCGGCTGCTTGCTGGGATTTATTACATCACAGTATTCATTTTTTCTGGATTTCGAATTTGGTTTATCACATATACCGAAGTTCACTTTTGATCGAAATTCATCAAAAAGTACGGAGTGAAATAAATTTGTCGACATGGGAAAATACTTTGCTACGATATCTCCTTCAAATGCGGTAAAATGATAGGTTTACCATCCTTAACTTTATTGTTAGACAATCAAGTGATGGTAAAAAATGGTCTTCAACACAGACTCACTGCTGCACTTCGATGTATATTTATGTAGATAATATTTGAAACGATAAAAAGATGAATATTTCACAGTGAGCGGTATCTCACTGCATCGGGCGAGTCGGATTTGATCAATCGTCCGGGATCGTGCATCAAGTCCACAATATATTTGAATGGGGGATAATTACTCCCCTTTTCTTCGGACGACACCATGACCTCGTTCCAGGCACGGTTGTACTGCCCCAGCTCCAATGAGCAAGGTATCACGATGCTGTCTGCTAATACCTGAAATTTAGATGCGTTGTGATTTTTGGTTGAAATATTTGAATCATTACTGGTTAGTTGAGGGGGTCAGTAACATAGCACTTCTCCTTTTCGGAGTAATGAAGTCTAATTTTATCACTTTTTAGACCAATCACGGTAACAAAATATACTATTCGAAAATTGCATTCATATTTGACTGCAAGACTAGTCCCAATCTACTCAAAGCTAAAAATGCAAGTTCCCTCTAAGCCAGTGGTCGGGAACCTTTTTTGCCCGAAGAGCCATATTGGCCCTACTTTTTCCATCTCAACTCCCAAAGAGCCATACATGTCCATCAACTGTTACGTCACAATTGGAAATTCATGACGTCATGGTAGCACTAATTCGAACTCACTACATATGATTCCTCGTGCGCGCCACATTTTCTCAGTAAAAGCTGGTATTTATTGTTCGAATATAAAGCTCGAAATGAGGGGTAAGACGCAGACGGGCCAAGCCTACACCAAGGATAAGGCAATTCCTTGTATAAGTAGCTTAGAATTTATTATAACTGATATTAAGCGAATGTGACTGTCACACTGATTCCAAAAATCTTGGGTGGAGATAATAAAGTCAGCTGATCTGGGAGAATGCTAATCATGTGATTAAAAATTGCTAATTGGGACGCATCTCAGGCGGAGATAATAAAGTTAGCTGATCCGGAATATTGCTAATCGTATGAATAAATACTGCTAATCGCGACTCATCAAGTTGGAAAGGTTACGCCCGATGGTTAGTTGAGGTGTCCCGAGTTTTAAATCAAGTGGCGTTATCTGTTGCATCATAATGCGAAAACGCGTTAAAGGCCACCAGTTGTTGGATGAAACAGCAGCCTGATGATAGCGAAACTGCCACTGTAATATGTCGAATTATCATCATCGCGAAATGAAGGTCGTGTCCAATTCGTTCGGTACAGCTAAGAAATGGATTATAGAATATTGGTATCGCTCTGCAATGGCGGGTACATAATTACTTATAATTAGTGAAGCTATTACCTAGGAGGCCATCGGCACGGTCATTATCAGAAATATTTGTGTGTAGGAATGGTACGCAGTTTTTATAGATAACAACTTATCTATAGTTTGTTCTGGTTTGATAAATCAAGAGATTAACACTAACTTCATGCGCTGTGATCAACCGGTTTCCTTAATCATGAGTTGATAAATCGTGACGAACGCGATAATCGATTTTTATGTCTAATCCAACTTTACTATCTCCGCCCTAAATACTTATCGACTTCACCATTCTCAAAGTATTCGACGGTAACATAACGTTGCGCTACACGCATAAATTTTCTACTACACAGAACGTGGAGAAAACGGAACGTGGATAGCTATGGCGTTGTTTGTAATTCGAGTTTGTAATTGTGAGTGTCACATCGACAACAGTTCATTTCGCGCCGTAGATCAGGAAGACAATTTGTATTTGAAAACTGGGTTTTGAAATGGGCGGCGCCATATCTGCTGTGCTCTTCGAGTCAACGTATCGCACAATTCATGATTTCGATTCGGATACATCGCCAGGAGGTTTGAGTCAGTAGTCATTTCGATGGCGTGGGTTCGAATCCCATCGCTGCCACCACGCCAGGAAACAGAGCCTACTACCTGTTGCACCACGAAACGATGTCGCCACGCAATAAACGTTTATTACAGAAGAGACCTCTTAACAGCAAGGCAACTAAATAAACGGCGCAATCAGAAAACTAATCATTAGCGTGCCAATTAACAGGTGCCGAGATTCGGCTCCAGTATATTACAAACAATACTAGCGCATGGAATTTGCGAGTGATATTGGCCGCTGGCGTGAGAGTAACTTAAATTTGCTGATTTTGAAGAGAGAGGTCTGAGCCCCTAAACCGGAAGACGGCATTTTCTTTATCTCTCAAAGACATGTTTATACTGCCACGAGAATAGTTATTTTGGCCATGATGAAAGTTTACCAACAAGTCGCTGCGATATTGATCAATTCAGTACAAAAATAAATATTTGGCAAAGAGCCATATCTTATACCCAAAAGAGCCATATATGGCTCGCGAGCCATAGGTTCCCGACCACTGCTCTAAGCTGTTGTAATTGCGCAGTGCTGACACGGTCTATGTGCACACAAAAATCCGAAGTGATGATCTTTTTTTATTGGTTACGCACTGTTGTCCAAGGGACCGCGCAGTGGGTTTGTGAGTGCGTGCTGGCTCTTCGAAAATTAGAGGGAACATTGGTCTTGACATCGCTACGTCTACTTGTAATTATAACCAGCCAGAATCTAGCATCTGACTTATTTGATCCAGACTCAAGTATTCAAGTTCGGTACCAATAAATGAACAGAATGCTAAGTTCAAGTACGTAACTTTCATATAATTGCAAAGAAAAGGCTATCGGTTACACATAAAAATAAATATTTTCTTATTTGTCAACCAAGACTATGAGTATGACGCTTTTTGATCATACTCTACACCAGGGGGGGCAACTTCTCCGGGCGGCGGGCCTGATATGGGAAAATTAAGTGCTTCGCGGAACGGACTCCTGAATTGATATATGAATAGTGGATTTATCCTTCCATACAAGGAATATGACGTATTTTTCATAATCTTCAAGTTTAAAGCGCATAGACCAAAACAATATTCAATGAATTTATTATCGTAATGTAGCCTACTTCAATAGCTGTTGAAGTCAATGAGACATCTGTGGTCGATCAAAGTTGTAACACATTCTTAGAACTCGGCTGCATGTCGAACGTACAGCCCAATAAAGACTTCATACACGAAAATCATTTAGATTGAATCGCAGCTTTGTCTTATCAATATTCCCGGTCGAAAATGTCTGCTCGCAAATGTATGTAGACAAGTGGTATCGTGGCCATTTTTCTCAGGTTGGCAAACTTGGATTCGTTCAGTGACGCACAACGCAAGGAACTAAATAATAACCTACAGTCACTAATTTGATGAAGCAAGCAATATGGTCGGCCCGCGGGTCAAATTATTGTGTGAGATCGGAAACTGTTTGTGGCCGGCTCAAAATCCCATCGCGGGCCTAGTCCATATGTTGGTGGCCCCTGGTCTACACAATATTGCCATCTGCAAGTGTGCTTAGAACTAAGCTACAAGTTTCAGATGCTTTATGACAAAACCCATCAAAGTTCTGATGCTTCAATGGTGGGAAAAGCGTGCTGGAACGATAATTCCCACTGATAAAATAGTTAACTTTTGAAAGAAGCAAATAAATTTGGTATTCGAAAATATCAAACTCTTATTACACGACTCGAGTCCCTACAGTCAATATTAGACTCAGATTCGAGTATTGGAGTCATTGTGCATGTAATATAGCGTTCCGTTTACTGGTACTTGAGTAGCATGAATGTCTATGTTGACCACGTCTCCATGGCTATAAACTTGGATATCAGTATGATATCTACTGAATTCAGTATTTAAACTGGAATTGAAAAGTACAGAGCCAGGTTTTCGGAGTGACTTGACCAATGTAAGATAACACTACCTTGAACAGAAGAGCTCTGTGATAGAATGTGCCTTTTCGGATTCTCCCGATTGGTATGATATTCGACCCGAGTTCAAATTTCATTTCGGCGATTGGCAATTCCCAAGAGAAGTCCATTAGTTTCGCTCTCTCCACTTCGCCGCCCATCTTGTCAACAACATACCTGAATGGAAAGTATATTATTTGCGCCATATTTACTTTGGAAGGGAATACTCGACAATAATTTGACAGGGAAATATTGCAGGAATATTAGGTACCAATAAGTATATGGGTTGTTGTGGATGGGTAATTGTTGATATACAATTTGAAAATCGCAGAGAACAATGAATTCGTATCACTACATTGACTTCAAATTTTTGACTGGCTGTCTCAAGTAAGGTAATCTTGCGATGTTTTCAACGGAGAAGAATGTTTTAAATATATGAATGAGTATGTGGTGGTTTTTGCCAGTGAAATTCTATTGTTTTTCAGACATTCAAAGATCAAAATATCAAACACAACCTATCTTTGCATTACTGATGGTCTCTCCAGACGAGAGTAGGCCGAAAAGCCTGCAATGACTAAATGAAGACAGGAATAATAGGAATAGGATGTCGTTGTCCTTGATGTTTTTGCGGCCTATACACCGACTCATGGTCTACATACATACGACCTATGCATATGCATACCATGAGTGCATGATGTGCGAACGCCGCTGGACAAAGAAGGTGCAAAAATAGCCTTGTACAGCTTTCTAAGTCTTGCACCACCTCTCCGTTCTATCCCTGTGATACTTCACACCGAGCGGGGAAGTCATGGACACCAGTGTTACTAATCAGGTCTTTGGTCTGACACGGCTGGGAATCGAACCAACGACCTATCGATCAAGAAGCCGGGCGCTCCACCATTACGCTATCTTGTCAGTTCATGAATGTATTGTTCCTGACATGGATTTCGGTGTTGCCACAGTTTTGACATCGATTAAGAAGTGATATTCGGCAGCAAATAATAAAAATGTGGTATGACTCGCCTGTTGCCATTATTGATTGATATTTAGTTGCAAGCTAGCCTTATTGTTCATGGGTCATTATATCTTATCTGGTTTCCTGATGTGTATTTGCGGATATCGGCCAATTAGCTTGAATTGGAAACTTCACATTTACTCGAGATTCTACAAGCTGAAACAGGCAATTAGTACTAATTTTTCACAAATCATAGCGATGATGCCTTTAACAAGCACTATACGCTGTATGTATTGATATCATCTATGATATTTCTCGTAAAAGAGAGAGTATAAGAAAATGAGTAATTACTGGGCCAGAGCCACGATCTGTTCCCGCATCGTAGCCATAGGAGCGATGAAGTTCTTGACATCGCTAAAATAGCCTTGAAGAGCAGTGTCCACTGGTGGGCGGTAGGCTTGTTCTAAAAAAGAATACAAGTCAGGATTGCTTTAATACTTGAATTTTAGAAGGCTGGCGGTCACTATTTGTCACATGATTAACGAATTTTTCAAATTCTAGCTTGAATATAATAACAATTGGACACTACAGCAAGCGAACCCGAACTCCCACGGCTATATGCACTATCCGAGAGTATTATAGGTACAGGTGGGATAATGCTGCAAGATGTCAGAATAATGCATCATAGCAAGAATGAAATAGGGTCTTTATTTTTCATTCAACCAAAATACCATAGCAACGATGGCACTAGTATCTCAACAGTTCCAATAATTTACATAATTGATACTTGATTTGCTGAATTGATTTGCCGCGAAAGTCATGGTTTTGGCTGAAGTAACTCCTTCTCGCTCATGTTACACAATCTAATCAATAGGAGATATTTATCAAATTTTGGTCACCATGTAGGAACAGTTGGAATCATTAACTCAGTCCTCAATCAATAGGCTTTTGGACCAGGAGAACGAGAAATACATCTGTAGCCAATCGCTCAGGCTTGAATCCGCTAGCCAAAATATCCCTAATTATCGTTAGGAGCGATAGGTGTGCATTGTGCAATACACACCTGGGCCTGACAACTATCACGGTACATGCAAATGGAGAAACGGTGAACAATAGATGATGAATCAGACTCTATTATAAATCTGTTCTATGCCAAAATAATTCAAATGTCAAGGCATAGAAACATGACTGACGAAAATCTATTTGATTTTTCACTTTCTACTCTAGTTCAAATGAATTACTATATGGATTACACTGAATTTCTATATCAATCATGTCAAATCAAAATACTATATACATGCCAAAAAAAGCTTTATGTTGATTTGCACTAACATACTACAGTTTCGGCGAATTCATGCCTGCGTGATATGATTCTATGTTCGGAATGAGACAGCAGGGATATCTAGAAGTTTTAGATATCCCAGTCGAACAGGTAGGGTCATGCAAGTCAAGCTATGCTACAAGACTAGCATAAACCTTCGTCGATTTCTTTGTTCGATTCTAGCTCCATCTTTTCTTCTATGGGACATTCGGGAAGAAATATCTCATGTTATAATTCCGTGAGTGCGTATGTAAATTAATTTAGAATCATCGAAAAGGCTATATATTATTACCTAACTTCTCTGCACGTAGCCGTTCCGCCTCTTCCTTTGCTGCTGCTTCTTTATCCTTCTTTTTCATCCTTCCAGAGCAAAGGAGCATAAAATTAATGACAGTTATAAGGTAAATGTAATATCTTTCAGGAAAACTATTTCAAGTGTTTATCCTGTGAGAGGTACCGGTATGAAGATTTCAAATATTTATTGGAATTCTGCACCTGATAGCAGTATAATTAGCAATAAATTTTATGAATTATCTTTAAATATATCTATATGAAGAGATATGGTGATTCCTTAATAGGTACTCGATAGAGTCATATAAGTAATGTATGAGAATGCTTGAGACCTTGCAGACCAGGACAACATACTTGAATATATACTTGACTTGAACATACTTGACTGTGATGATAGCATAAACTTAGTTGTGCAGAAAGCTATATAGTATCATTTTATTACATTACATTTGCACTATATTGGTATTCTTGAAGCCTCAATAATGGTGTTAGTATATTGGTGTTGACGAGAATCGGATGATCAGCTACTGGCAGGCTGTTTGAAACTGCAGACAGTCTCCACTTGAGTGATGCCTTGACTATCTATCATTACGTCTCATTAGCCTTAACAGGAAAATTGAAACTAGCACAAGTAAAATTAGGATCTGCTTTTTTGAATTGAAATGCAACAAATGATAGTGCCAGATCTAGAGATCAAACAGAGTCATGAAATAAAATGTAAATTTTGGAAATGAACAAGGAACGGAAAATATAGTAGCAGCTTTATTCTCTAACGTATAAAAACCTTTAACTAAAAGTTTCCACAGTGATTTTGTGAAAATTTTGAACTATTTATAACCTTGTGGTTCCTTTGCATCGCCCAAGTACCATGATGCTACTAATGCCATGAAATACTAGTGAATAGCTAAATATTTCATAATTGCTGTGTATTTCAATTATATTTACGCTTATATTTTTAGTAAATAATAACAGAAACCAGCACAATTTGAGAAATATTACATGGATCAGTCATTGACATATGGTACACTAACATACAATGATTCACATCTGATTTACACTGTCTCATTATGATGTGAAATCGTTACAGTACCTAACATGGATGCAAAACAGAAGATCTAAATAAAATGTCCTATTTTAACGCGATCTGATTTCAAATATCGGAAAAACGCTAAGTAAAGTAGTTTGAAATACTGAATTTGATTTCAGTTTCTTCTTATTGTTGTTGTTTCAAAATAAGCTATTCTTCCGTGTCCAACATCACCACTATTCAGCAATGACAACAACATTCCATCGAGGGATAATCAGGTGATATATATGGGCCTATTTCATAGACGTGGAATGACCCAGACACTGCCAAGACCAAGACGCAGGTGGGGTCAGAATTATGGACTTTATAATGTCGTTTTTACATTTCTTTTCAAGGTTACACAATCTTTCTCACATGATTAAATTTCAAAATATGTAATTAGATGAATAAATTTTCACCAATATCAATTTCCCCTACCTGTTTATCAAGTAATCACGCTGACAATATTTTGTCTTTAAAAAGGGAGTAAAATAGTGTAAATTGTACAGAAATACAAAAGTGAACTTGAATCATCACAAGAACCAGTCATGAGTCCCAAATAGACAACAAAATTTTACCGTTTATTTGAAGCACCTTTGTTGCCGAGTCTTTTATCTGCGTTTTCACCGTTTGCCGATTTTATACTGCGAATAAATTTCGTGCAGAAATCAAAAAAAGAAGAAAAAACGGAATTTCAAACAGAATTACAAAACATGCAGCATGCCCAGAAACTCAAGCAAACAAAATATTCATTCCACTAAACAGCTAATGCATGCAGTTTTTATCATAACATCGAATAAGAAGCCATGGACAATTCAACTGGTAGAAACCAGGACAGCAAGAGAACATGGCATGGAGTTTGCATCATATATATAATTATATATGGATATATTACAACCAGTGTATTTGATTGCAGATTTGAGGAATAACCTATGTTGATCTAATCTGATATGTAATCTATTACAGCGATCACAGAATATGTGGGTAAATGTAGGCCTAATTGCCTATATCTCAAACATAGTCCAGTAAAATGATGACTACTATGCAATTTCAATCATGGGGTTCATTTTGATGTAGATTAGTGTGCAATAGCACCTGCATAGCAAAATGAAGATAATAATACATCATTGCTCTCGAGTCAAATTTTTCCAATAGCTTCAGCATGTGATTCCACATGATTTTCGATTAGTAATAGCCTACGTCGCAATCGATATTCAGTATATGACCAGTATTGATAGTTTGAGAAGCAAATTTGGCCACAAATTAATTGATCGAATCGCATTCTGTATATCCCATATCTATATTCTCTGATGTATAGCCTATAACACACAGATAAAGTCACCTGATATCATACTGCACACAAAGTGATGTTGTGCTGATCAAGTCTGATTGTTAGGTTTTGATTTCAGTTCAGTGAAGCAACAAAACTTCCTTACATGCTTTAGTTATACTTTCGGGCTAGAGGAAACGCTGATCATGGAGACATGAAAGTTAAAGAATAATTCAATCATGATTTGAAACGTACAGTGTTTGCAAATGATTCGAGAATCGATTGATTGCAAAGGAATTTCTAGAAGCAAAAATAAGTGCCGCGTGGCCATGCTTGAGCAAGGCAACCTTGCATGGTCATCGGACCTTTGGCTCGGCGACATCTGTGAGCGTTTGTACGATTGGTCGCTTGCGTCGTACCCAGCACTGTCAATCAGTCTCGCATCTGTATTGCTTTCATATTGATCAAGAGGATCGATTTCTAGGTCTTCCTCGTCAGATGAGCATACTCTGTACGGAATTCAAGATTCCAAACGTATGACCGTTAATTGCATCACTCGTATTAAATTATTTTTGGAATCAATATATCATGAGGCACATTGTTGTATCAATAAAATGCTGGCTGCAGTAAGAAAAGCACAGAATGTCTGAAAGGATAAATTCATTATAAGTATTTGGGAGAGTTAAAACATATTATAGTATGAAATTATCATTCATATGCGCTGCTGTAACATTCAAACTGGACTAAAACTAAACCTAAACTGAAATCACTAAATACACGTTGTAGGCTTGATGGTTGTCTGCCATCTGATCAATTTTCACCAATAAAACACCACAGCAAATGCGAACAGTTTGAACAAGTCTACAACATAAAACAAGTCACTTTCAAAGAACACACACGTTGGCAGATATCAGTTCAGCAAGCCTACATCAAAATGTTTGCAAGCTTGTTTTCTTATTTCAAAGCATATCTGACTGCAACGTAGAACTGTGTCAGGCATTTATAAAGATTTCAACTGTCGATGTTGACCTGGAACAAATACAATGTTTCACACTGCAAGGATAAAAACTACTCTTCCAAACCCAGGTAAAATTGAAAAATCACCAGGTTTGGAGTACGTTGCTACACAAAATCTTGGAACGCGAAACACCTGTCACAATCACTGCATTATCATTTAGTGATGGGACAAATCTGGGATTAGTGTTTGGCTTCAATCAAAATTCTGGGATTTGTAACATGGTCAAATCGTTTACCGGCTTTTGAATTCAACTTTTTCGATTGTTTCCATCCATGCTAGTTACAAGCGATGAGCAAAGTCCTTGATATAAATAAGGATTGAATTCCGGCGTTTCAGAGAATTTAACCCAAACTTTTCCATAGATTTAGATTCGCCCCATCACCGAACACAATTATCGAGACTCTCTACTTACGGTTCTGGTATTTTGCTGTTAACGACAATGATGGGTCGCCGTTGATTGACAGGTTCCTTCGCTAATTCTTCCAAGGGTAAAATTTTTCCATCTGGTCGGATCTGAATCATATAGAAAAACCAGTCGCATTGAATAAAAGAGTGAGGGCCTTAAATTCCCTAATTATAAGAATTTCGGTCACTTCATTACTTGAGGAAAACGGAAAATATCTATGATTCAAAAATGATATGAAATCAAACTTCAAATCGACAATGCTTCATGAACTTTCCATGTTCAACATTTTGAAACAATTTAAACCCAAGAATACAAGGTGGCCAAACCAAGATTGCTACATCAACTCTATGAAATCAGATTCATCTGTACCAATCCGGCATCGTAGAATCCATCTGTTACAACATTTTGCGAGCTTAGCTTGCCAGTGAGACTGTATTTTGCAGGTAGATTAGAGTCAAGAAGTTTATCGAGGGCCGCTGTGCTGTAGTTGTTCCGTCTTTTCTCAGACGCATTGATATCTTGCAGTACTTCCAATGCTCTGAAACGATGAATTCATGATTGAAATACGAACAATATATTTACAAAGATCTTAGTAATAGTGTACAAAACTATATGCAAATAATCATTAGTGATAACTAGGGCCAGTTTTAGTTGCAGTGAAATCCTTGAAAAGTTGCACTGAAATTTTGCAAGTTCCTTGAAATTATTAGGGTATGAGATACTCGAATCGTTCCGTATGCAAGGCACTGTAGCAAAACACAGTGATAGCAACTTCAACAAAATCAATAGCCTGAAAAAATTGACCCAGTGCCAAATATAACTTTCGGCGGTCTAGCCCGAATGTACGTCACAACAGGAAAGACCTCAAATTTAAATGACAGTGATAATCAAGTGATCTATACACATATAGTGTCAAATGTTTCCAGTAGAAAGTTGGCTGTATGAAAAATCGGAAAAACTTGCAAAAAGTTGCACCAAAATCGAAAAAGTTGCAAAAAGTTTCATGAAAAATCGAAAAAGTTGGAAAAAATAGCATGAAAGAATGAAAAAAAGCTGCGATATCAGATTCCTCCAAATAGCTTAATACATCATAGTACACAACTTCTGAGTATTTAGGAAGCTGCCGGTAGCTGTAAAAAGAAGTTGCAAATACTTTGCCATAATGATAACTACAGGTTTATTCATTCGTTTGTTTATAGATTCAATCAATGCAAAACCACTATATGATTGTGATGCTAAAAAACAGGAGTACTCAAAAACTGATAAGTGGAGATAACAAACTTTAGAGTATAAAGAAGCAGATTGAGGGGCTCTGCCTGTTACTATGACTTACCCTAAATTAGAAACAGCTGCTGCAGTTGGAGTATCGACACACGAGCACAGAATGGCAAACGACGCGTTTCTCTGAAGCTGAGCATCGGTCGATCGAAGATGTTGAACCAAATACTCCAATGCCTCATTCTTTCTCAACTTGAAGGTGAAATATGAAAACAGAATTAGCAACACAAGTCATTGACAGTTTGAAAGCAAAACGCGATTTAGACTTGGCCAGGGGAAGTATACTCGGCAGACATAATTGATTCACAATGTCTTTATTTGGTATTTATTAATTTTGGCTCATGTTTAAAAGAGAGAGGGTCATGATAGCTATTTATTTAAAACAACAGACGCTAACATAAATACTAACCCTAACACCAGCTAGCCTGACCCCTAAACTTGACTCAACTGCAACCTTTTCCCTAACCCTAATGATAATCCTAACCGACACACAAGCTAAGCTAGGGTTACCATATTTCAGGATCCAGACGAGGACGCGTTTTACAAATCCAAAAGTCAAGTTACCGAACTAGAAAACTGTTGATTTGAAAAATTTTAAGGGAAAACTACTTGTGCTGACTAAATAAAAAAGGGTCAATATTCCAACTAGACTCCCGATAGACCCATTTTATTATAACACTTTTGTGTCGACTGAAAAAAACAGGTCATTTTTCCAGCCCGACTCACGAAAGACCCACTCGAACGTCCACATTACCGATGTTGCGTCATTTATGGCGTTTTTATGTTGTGCCTGTCCAGTGACTTGGCTGTCAAAGATATAAAGGAGGACGAATTGCCCAAAAAGGCGAACATTTAGACGTCCTCGGAGTACATTTACAATTTCCTGAAAACGGAGGACAAATGGTAACCCTAGCTAAGCTAACTCAATCATAAACCATAACTCACTATTTTGAATATGTCTAGCTATCATGACCATCACTATCGCGGCCGGGTGTCAGAAATTATATGTCCTAATCTGATAGTCTTCAACCTCAGTTCAGTCATGTTTATAAATATTTCAAAACACAGTAAGATTATGGGCTGTTGCCTGCTTTTATTTAATCTGCAGTGAAATGATTCATTGTCAAACAATGTATATTATAGCCCTTTACCTCAGCTCTTGATTCTGATCCAGTAACATAGCACGCTATCGCTGTGCAAGCTTCTCTTAAAATCCTGACGCTATCAGACTTCAATGGTTCGGCCAAAGCTGATATTATCCCTCTCTTCTGAATGTCGGTCCTGGAAAAAGGTTTCACAATTTCAAGAATTGCTATAGGCCCGCTGACAAATGGGATATATTGTCTCAATTCATTATGTTTAGGCACTTTAAATCTTATATTTGTCACCGATCTTCACAACTTTTTGTAATTAATGAAACATAACAAATTTTTGATGTGGTCAAGACAGATCCATACGGCTCCATTTATTCACCTCATTCAGTAAGGTGTTCCAAAGATTACAAGTCTTATGACTTATTTACACTTGACAGTTAAAGTAGAAATTACCTGAGCTGTTCATCGTGAGACATATTTATCAAACAGGTGATGGCATTCACTACGACGGCTTCTTTCTGAAATGTTAGGAGAGCGATGAGCTGCTCCACGCCATTTTGCGCAATAATTTCTCTGCATAAAATATCAGACGTGAATTGTTACGCAACTAACAACAATATTTACATCACTTGCTTACAGGCAGTTGTTTTTGTGGTTTACAGTCAGATTTGCGAGAGCCAAGGTTGCCGCTTCTTTCACATCACCGGATTCGCTTTGCATAAGTTGAATCAACGGCGGTATCCCCTCTGAAAAATGAACTCGAAACTGAAGTTTTTTAAAATCTTAATATGTACACAGAACTGGTCAGTAAAAAGATAATTCGACTGTAAGGGATCAGGTAAACGGGGGAGACAGCATAGTGGTGAGCGTCGGCGCCATCTACGCAGTCGCCCCGGGTTCCAGTCACGCCGTCGAAGGATTTTCTGGGCTCCTCGACCGACAAGATAGCGTAATGGTGAAGCGTCCGGCTTCTTAATCGGTAGGTCGTGGGTTCGATTCCCGGCCGGGTCAGACCAAAGACCTGATTAGTAACATTGGTATCCATGGCTTCCCGGTTTGGCGCTCATGGATTACTGGGATAGCATGGAGGGGTGGTGCATGACTTAGAAAGCCGTAAAGGCTATATCTGCACTTCCTTGTCCAGCGGTATATGCACATCATGCACTCATGGTATGCGTATACGCAGATCCTGTGTATGTGTATCATGAGTCGGTGTATATGCCGCAAAAACATCAAGGACAAAAATAAACTACGTCCTTTCCTTTCCTCGTCCCTGGTGTCACTGTTCTTACGGCGACACAAAAAGTCCAGAACAAGACCCGATAAAGAAGGAAAGTACAACAAATAACGTCTAAAAAAGGACCCACGAAGAAAGATTAACATCGAAGAAGACTGTGACATCGGGCACTTAGGACGAGGTGGATGCGTGATTAAGACACCACAAGTGATCGTTTCAGCATCCCCCTATCTGTTCATTACATCCCATTGTACATTGTGTGTGTGTCTTGGGCAGATGAAAATTTCATCTGACAATTATTATTCAACTTGGACAACAATTGCTCCAGTGATTCTCAACAAACAATAACTCAACAGGCGTTAATTTATTCACTAAAAGATCGTCGACTCTCGTCAGCAACAAAAGTCAGCCATACATTGAATCATATTCCAACAGTAAGTGATAGTTTCCGTCATTGCAATATGATCGAAACATGGCATAGGCCTACTAGTAAAAAGTGGAATACGATAAAGAGCGGAAGCTACGAAGTGCAGATTTGCCAAAACAAAAAAACACAGCTAACCCTATGAATATTCCAAAACAGTAGAGTATTTTCTAGTTTGTTATTGACGTCCAAGCCAGGGCTTCGGAGCAGCCGTAAATTTGCATTGCTCCAGCTCCGGCTCCGGAGCTTTCTTCTATCATACATCAGCTCCGGCTCCAGCTCCGGAGCAGCATTCTTACCATTGCTCCGGCTCCAGCTCCGGCTCTGAAAGCTATCGAAGGTGTCTGTCTGTATCAGGGGTGAGCAACCCGCGGCCTGCGGGCCATATGTGGCCCGCGAGAAGGCTTTGAGTAGCCCGCGAGCTAATTTCACATTATATTATCAAAATTCTGTTATATTATCGAAATTGAATTGCTCAGATTGTGAACTCGCTAGGCCAACCAAAAATATGATTAGTCCGGCAGCGGCACTTGGGATGTTGATGACTGGACTAAAATATCAGTTCCGACGCATTGGCAGATCCAGGGTCCAGTCACATTTTAGTGAATCGTCGTATATTACAATAAACTAAAAAATCACTTTGCTCCGTGCCACAGCATTAAAATTCTGATGCGGCGTTTTAACACTGGCACTGTACTCATTACCATTAGCCCATACAGCTCAATTCAATCTTTAAATGTGCGATTATTATTCAACTGTAACTGTAGTAAGGGCAAAATGGGCGGATATAACGACGTGATCAATAGAAATTCGATTTGTACCAAATGGCCAATGGTTTGACGTTCGATATTGGTGCACTCGTTACCAGTCCATCCGGTGTCGATAAAGTTTATCGGAATATAATATTTTCCCGTTGAAACGAATCGAAAAATCGAATGAAACACTTTGCCATGCACATTGCGCCATGCCTATAACGAATTAAACTATGCAGTATGCACATTGCACATTTACAAGTTTACGAAACAGATGATTACAAATTGGAAATCGCGTATCAAATCAGTAGTTTGTCTCCAACATAGAATGCTATGGGGTGTTGGCCTACTCTTCTGCCATCCCCTATTTAAGCTCGAAAATCCTCGCAATAACACTGTCCACTTTCGCGGCCCGACTAAAGAACTATCACGGAAAAACGAGTATTTGCTTATCCGATTCATAGCAATGATGAGACGGAATTTCTCGGCTCGTGCTCGTCATATCGGCATGTGCAACGAAATCACGTTTTTATCATCTCTAGCATTTCGCGTAATACATAGTGATCATTATTTTCGAACCGTATACAATTGGCCAACAAGGTTGTGCTGATGATGAAATTGCGGGTATGCCGAATACCCACAATATTCACAGGCATATATGTCGCATACCGAGGTTCGGCACTCATATATGAAAATTGAACATTGAACATACGACTGCTCTGCTGTTAAACCCCCAGGAATATGGTTAGTCGGAAAAGGTAGTGCCAAAGAGGAAAAGATTCTTAATATCGCGAAGGCCTGCTGTTGAATTCGGTGAACTCAGCAGATATGGTTGTTGCATATATAATAGCATCTTATGAAATACGTCGGAGCCGGAGCTACCCCTCAAATAACTGGCTCCAGCTCCGACTCCGGCTGAATTTTATATAGAGCTCCGGCTCCAGCTCCGGTAAAAATGCACGGCTCCGGGGCTCCGGTTCCGGCTCCAAAGCCCTGGTCCAAGCTATCATGAATTTGAATAATTACCTTTTGAAACATTAATATAGCCTGTTATAGGTAATGCTAGTAGGCAATGTTCCCTCTAATTTTTGACGTGTCTGCGCACACTCACAAACTCACTGCGCAGACTCTTGGACAACAGTGCGTAACGACTAAAAAAAAGTCATCACTTCGGATTTTTTGTGCGCAACTTAGATTTTCTGTGCACAGAGACTGTGTCAGCACTGCGCATTTGCGCACTGCGCAGCTTAGAGTGAACATTGCTAGTAGACCAGGATGCATGTTAGATTGATAGACGGCACGTTGTCTTTTTGACATCCTCCAATCTGTTCATTACATAGCGTCGTGTCTTGTGCCTCGCATAGTACATTATCTATCTTGTGTAGATAAAAATACCTATCAGCGTTGATGATTATGAGTAGATGTCGGAGTAGCTACCTCAATACCGACTGATTTGTGAGTCCATTACCGTTACTTACATTACACACCGTACTTTGGCCGCTGGCAATGACTATGGTGATGTAATGTGAAAAATAAGTAGCATAATATGAAGGTGATCATACCCAATTTCCCAAATGCATCCCGCGCTGCCAGATTCTCAGATAATATACATATAGCCTGACAGACGGCAATCTTCAATCTTTCATTGTCTGAGGTGCACATCGCGATGAGCGTTTTCTCAACTTCTTGCTCGTGTAATATCTTTGCATTCTCGACTGAAAACAATAGGTCACTTTACGAACCAGGTCAGAAATTATTTCAACTGTCAAAGCGTCTAAAATGATCCCAGAGCCCATGACAGTGATTAAGGTGCCAAATACAATCCTACTTATGTCACAACAGGTGGGAGATAAACAAGGCGTATGGTACATTGGTACATGTCAACGTGACGAAATTTTCAAAATATTATCCCTGACTCTTTGACGTGTTGTTAGCCACTCTGGTCACTGAACTGTTAACCAGGGTTGTAATCAGGGCTGTGGAGTCGGTAAATTTTACCACCGACTCCGGCTCCGACTCTGACTCTACACATTTTCAATATACCGACTCCCACTCCGACTCCTGAGTCTTTAAACGTACCGACTCCGACTCCTGGGTCTTTAAACGTACCGACTCCGACTCCCGACTCCGACTCCAGCATTATTACCAATTTACTTCGAAAATTATATGCCACATTGTCGGTTGAATGACTATCATACAACCATTAAACATATGCAAACATATGATTAACGGTGGCATGCTAAATTGTTTCATTGTGGCACAGCTCGAATTATCCACTATGCAATTAACATGAAAGAAAGATTCGCTAAATATCCTTCCTTTTTCAAGTTTTTATAACATGGACTCTCTAATATCCTGAAATATATGAATCATTCAAATATGGCAGATATCCAATCCTGTATAATAAAAATGTAGATAAAAAATCCAAGTGTAGCTCTTGTGTATGAGTCAGCAACTAATAAAGAGATTGAACTTACTAATTTTGTCATTGCACACTATCCTGATTACAAGCACACACACTCTTACTACTAATAGACATTGGTCATAAATGGAATTTAGTTAAGTAGTCAAAGACCATAGCCTATGTCTAGTCTACATGTACTTAATCAAGTATTCAAGGATTGGGACTTGCAGTCATTCTTAATCATTTGTTCGACCCAAACAGCTAAGCTACACTACAAATATTTTTAATTTTGTCAAGTGGGAAGCATGGTTTGGTCGTCTTTACATCATTTTTACAATTTTACAAAACCAGCCGATTAATTTTCTCTGTCACAGTATCATGGTATAATTCCAAAAATTGCATCAATTTTGACTGCATCGCGAAAACTCAACTTGCGTTTTTCTTCCCCTGTGCAACTGAGTTGTAATTTGCAAGTAATGTCTAATTTTATCTATATCAGGGGTGGGCAACTTTTTCGGCGAAAGGGACACCTGAGATTTACGAACCATTGCGCGGGCACCTGGAATGTTGATAACCTTTTTTAGTCGTCGATAGGAGCGAACCGAATTAGGTTACATTGCAAACAGGACTTATATTAATACGCTCTAAATTGATCACAATATGTCATGCAACTGTGCAATGCGCAATTAGGCCCTGGCCGCGCCATGCGCGAAATGTTTTTGCAAGATAACGACTGAATTAGGCTATATCAATAAATATGTCGCTAACATACATTGGGGGTCGCATCTGTATATACTACTGGGCTCATTTGGCAAGGACAGGATTATTCGACGTTTGGACATAGTAAAATCGACGGTATCAGTGAACATGCCTCTATCATTTTGTGCAAATGTTTTGTCGACGATCTCGCTGCGAGTGCACAAGCGAAGCCGCATGTTGGACGACACGTTATCTCCTAATTGCGAATAGTTAGACTCAATTCGGTGAATAATATGTATTTATAATTTTCAGAAGGGTGCTCAAATACCGAATGCAAGAAATCTAGTGACAATGAATCATGCGAAGTACCGAGAAAAATTTCAAGTCAAATAAATCTGTTATGAAATATTCTACTTTATGGTCATATACGAAGATCTGGAATAAATGAGGCTGACACCTGGATACGTCAATGCCTCAAAACTGATGTTTTAGTCATCATCAAATTTCGCGGTCATGCTAATCAAATTTTGGTTGGCATTGCAGTTGTACCTGATGTCATTAATAATTTCGAGAATTACCTCGCAGGCCACACCTAACCTTCTCCTGTGCCAAATTTGGCCTGCGTGTCACGGACTGGCCGCACCTGATCTGTATGGTTATTAATAACAGTGATTGGTGGTACATAAAAATTATATTGAAAATTCCTTGAAAGCAAATGTTTTCATGATAGATAAGTTGGAGTCGGAGTCGAAGTCAGGGTGATTCTCACAAACTCCGACTCCGACTCCAGTCAGTATTTTCCCACCGACTCCAGCTATTATAGTTTTCACAACTCCGACTCCGACTCCATCAACCGAAAATTACCCCGACTCCGACTCCACCGACTCCGACTCCACAGCCCTGGTTGTAATGACTCGAGTCATGACTCAACTCGAGTCAGACTCGAGTCGCGATTTTTAGGTGACTCAACTTGACTCGAGTCATTTTCTTGAAAATGTAAAATGACTCGACTCGAATCAATTTGTGTATTGACTCGACTTGTACTCGAGTCATTGCGCATGATTCGGAGCAAGTCATATGACTCGACACTGGGTCTACCAACACAGGAATTTCATTGTCATTTCGAAGAATAGCAAAGTTATCACACTATTATTATCTCGTCTATCAGTACAGGTACTTGAAAATGCTACCAGAAATTGTTAAAAGTGAGGAAAATTAGTATAATATGAATAAGAACCATTCAATATCACCGAGCAGAGTTCTAAAAAGTGGGTTTCACATGACATTAACTCGGAACTGACCAGTCAACACAATGACTTGGATTCGGACTCGAGTCAAAACAATATGAGACACTCCACCCCGCGACTTGGACTCGAACTTGACTTGGTGGTGAATTGAAAATGACTCGACTTGACTCGAGTCAAAACTATAAAAGTGAGATTGACTTGGGACTCGGAACCATGTGACTTGATTACAACCCTGCTGTTAACCCATATTTTCATTATTCTTTGTAATAGGAATACTTACTAACATTCAGAAAATATCTTTGACACTGAGTTGATCATGAAATATATTAGTGGTTACCAATTCCACAAAAACTAACAAACTTTGTAGATGGGAATGATGTTGACATCAATGAGATTCGTGTAACAAGATTTGCACAATGAACCAATATAACATACATATAACTAAGGCTACTGCATTTTATATAATTTTAAAATTTGAAACAGTATATCGTACCATTTTTTGCGGCCCTTGCCATGGCGTTGGCGGCGTGGATTTGTACTTCCGGTGTCGCGGATTCGGTTGTGAATGCCAGAAGTTTCTCCATTCCGCCTGAGTTTCGGAACTCGTCGAGAGACTCGTGGTCTTCCAAGCAATTCGCGAGGACGTTAAGAACGTTAACGTGGAGGTCTTCGTATTCCTAAAAATTCATGCGGATAGCAGCAGGCTACAAACATAGACTGTAATTCATTGTGACAAATGTATTTATTAGTCAAGAGATGGAGCGAGCAATTTTTTACGGTCAAACTAGGCTGAAATTCGCAAAATTTAAGCTTTAACCCAGCAATTTGAATTTCAGCCTGATTCAACTCCCCCCTAAAAAAAATACTGGAAGCGACTGCTGCAACGATATACACGCTTTCACATAAGCTAACCCGATTTCACTTCAACAACTTGGCGTATTTTACCTCGAAGCCGAACACAAAAAAATGCCTGAACGCTGAACCTACTTGAATCTGTTTTAATCGGCCAAGCTACAATTATATCAGATGAAATCGTGTAGAATTAGCATTTCCAGAAACGCGGCAATCATTGTGATGGATAATTAATATGAATCAAGATTGATATAAAGAGTTTCGTTGATTAGTTATTAACATGTAATTGCGATTACTTTATGGTTCAAGAAATCCACCAGCTGTGCGAGACCTTCATTTTCACGCAGCACAGTCCTTGTTTCGCCTGCAGACGAAGTCAATCAATAAGTTGATAGAACGCTATAAAATACGCTGTCCGTCTCACCGTCTTGGGTGATTGCAGTTAGCGTGTTTAGCGACAGTTCCTGGATAATTGCGTATTCCGATTTTAGGAGATCCAGAAGTGTTGGTATGCCTCCGAGCTCTCTTACTGAGCCTCTGATTTGAAAATCCTGTAACACAATTTGAGAACAAAGGTATTGCAAATGAAAATCAGTCAATAGAGTCGGTGAAACAGATATATGAGCCATGATTCCTTGTATATCCAATGGCCGCTTTAAAATCATGGTTTGTAATACACTGCCGAGATTAATTTTAATTTCGAGATTGTGTGCCGTTCAAATTGAAAAAACTGTCACCAAGACAGCGGTATAAATTTATGCTTTCATTGTCTCGCAGTCTAGCATATAACCAGAGGTGGTCAAAGTAGTCAAGAAATCTACTCAAGTAGAAGTAGCGACGAAAAAATCTACTCAAGTACGAGTAGAAGTACTTCTTCAATGAGCAACCTGAAACTACTTGAAGTAGAAGTAGAATTGACTGACTTTAAAAGTACTCAAGTAAGTAAGTAGTTATGAAAACGATCCTAATTCGTTCACATGGACTGTAAAAAGGTGCAAATTGAGCTATGCGATAGGTGACGAGCTTGATTCATTTGATTCATACCAGCAGTTATCCAATTTTCGATAGCATAAGTATTCGTCCACATCATGGGATGAAAATGATAGTATTCACATGGAAATGCGATGCTAATCCGATGTTTTCTCGAACAGCACGTTTTAGAAAATAGCATGGTATGGCGCCATTTCCTATATTATAAGGCTCGTAGTTTAGTCGAAGAGCAATACGGAGAAGTTGTATAGGATACGGTAGACTTTGCGCGATTAGTAAACGGTAATAAAAAATATGGTAGACCGTAAAAATGCCATATTGTGTAGCTTTATTTCTAGAAATTAAAGGCATTACTACACTTTCTTTTATACTTTAACATGTATGTTATCCATACAAAAGAACTGATAATAAATATAACTCAAAGTATATGATACTGGGAATCGAAAGTGAAGTATAAATACTACTTCTAAAAGCAGAACATGTATTTCATGTTTTTCGTCCAGAAAATTTCAAAGACTGTGGTATGCTAGAACAGCTCTAAAACTAAAAAAGTCAAAGCCCACTTTTTCAGATTTGGACACGCCATGGCCATGCTAGATGACGATATGGCAAGTAAATGCTAGATTGCGAAACATCAGTTTCAAACGTTATATACTGTGTTATATACTGTGATGAATTATTTGATATGGACGAAGGGCGACAATGTGGTGTGAACGGGACCACGCCAACCCTCTACCTAAATTATATTCACCGATACTTTCGTGAAATCATACTGGTCACTCCGTATCCAGCACTGCGCGCGAAGCGCGACGAAAATTCTGGGCTTTACTAAACTTATGAAAATTAAATGTTGATACTCCGTGAAAACAGCCCCGAAATTCCTCAGGCTATCTTCCTGATTGGAAGATTGAACTACTTCTACTTGACAAACTGAAAATAGCGAAAAGTAAGTAAGTAGATCACAAAATATTATAAAGTAGAAGTAGAAGTAGCGAAAATCAGATCTACTTGAGTAAGTACCAGAAGTAGAGGAAAACTACTTGTGTACTTCGAAAAAGTAGAAGTAATTCGTTACTGACCACCTCTGCATATAACCCAAGAGTGTTATACTGCACTGTTATATGTATTAGAAATGAATGATTGAGGTGAAAAGGCCTTGAATTAATTGCCGTCAATTACCTGAACCAGATTGCATACAGCTTGAAGAGAGTTCTTTTGTATATCCGGATCGGGTGATTCCATCAAATTAATAAGTGGCTCCATGCCTCCGTGCTTGTAGATTGTAAGCTTGCTATTGTATTCATTTGACATATGTGCAAGGAATAAGCTAGCAAATTCATTGCAAACATCGTCTTCTGCAAGTAGAGTAATAAAATGTGTGTTAAATACACTACTGTATTGGATTATTTCAAATTCCTATGAAACCGTAATGTCTGAGGCTATAATTGCTGAAAACTGGGGAGATAAGCTAGAATATATTCAAGAATACAAGAAACTAATATATAATTTTAGATTAACATTTGAATTGTCAACTCATAAATTTCAGTAAAAGCTTTAACTTGCATTAATCGTTGCCAAGAACTAAACTACTACCAAACTGCTACTAAAATAACAGTAATGTCGGAAATCTTTTCGTCATGCGTGCCAACGTTTTGACACTCCATTAATTACTATAAAGATCATCAAATATTATTACCATCGCCAAGTAACTGCACGGCTGCCTCTATCGAATTTGTTTTTCGGAGTTGCTGTCGTACATCAGCTGCAAATGAAGGGAAGAAATTAGAGTATTATTGATATCAATCAAATACTTTGTAGGACGGCTGCAAACAAAGTCATTCAGGACCTTTATGATAGTAAGAACCCGTGCAATTGTCATGTCTTAAGGAAGATTTCAAATTCTAAGATATATTATAGCAAACATACAATAGCCTCACCATTTCCTGCTGTTACACCATACGCCATCACGGCATATCGTTTGACGATTTTGTCTTCATGATTTATTAGGTTCGCAATCGCCTCTAGAGCACCCATTTCCAGGAGTAATAATTTGTTTTCATCGCCTGCAAAATGAGTATTTTAGAGATATGGGATTACAGATGATAGAAAATGAAATGCAGACTTGGTGCTGGTGGATGTAGGCACTAATTTTACTCAACTAGAAGTGAAAGCAATACTACACATGGTACTCTGGATATACATGTAGCTCTTTTATGGTCAGAAACAAACCATAGTTCTTCGTTCAAATATTCGATTCAGTTTTAAGTAGTCCGAATTCATGTATTGCCCCATCTACTTATGAGACTTATTGCTACTGTGCCTGGTCACATGGACTTAACTTACTAAAAATGACAATTCTGTCTATATATTTCAGAATGCATACATTTGTCTGCAAATCGGTACACTGCTTCGCATGCTTTCTGCAGAACCTCTTCTTCATCGGATTTTAGCATCAAAATTACAGTTCCAGTCTTTCTGCTTTCAATGGTGAGCGGATCGAACTGTAAAAGAGAAAAACTGTCATAACTGTTGCACACTCCCTATCGTTTAGGCATCCTCCTATCTGGTTATTACGTGATACATCATACATTGTGTATCTTGGGCAGATGTAAATATATATTGCCTATACTGACACATGCACCATTCATTTTTGTAGCTTCTTTTTACGTTATCCTCCACTGCACAATGTGCATGCCTATTATATACATGGTGTTGGTCAAGGTGAGTGTCTTGCAGGGTTGTAATGACTCGAGTCATGACTCGACTCGAGTCAGACTCGAGTCACGAATTTTTGGTGACTCGACTTGACTCGAGTCATTTTCTTGAAAATGGAAAATGACTCGACTCGACTCGAGTCAATATTTGGATTGACTCGACTTGTACTCGAGTCATTACACATGACTCGACCCAAGTCATTGACTCGGCACATTTTATATGACTTGAAGATGAAGAAATTTGCGAATCGTACTGGCTAGATCAACGCATATGACGAATTCTGCCAATATCGCTATTTGACGCCACTGCTTTCGTTGCACTCGTCTGATATCAGATATGCCGCCGTAAAATAAACAGACAATGGCACATATAGGAGCAAAGCAGTGCACAAAATTATCCTGTGATGAAGAGGTAATAGATCCTCCGCAATAAAAGTACTCGATACTTTTCAATTATACAAGCGAGCAATCGAAGCAAAGTTCAATTAGAGGCAATGAAATGACTCAGATGGTCAAGTACTTGGAAGAGACTGATAAGCTCATGTGTAGATTTGAAGGCGATGATTCTTTGCATTATTGGGCGACCAGAAATAATGAGTATCCAGTGCTCTTCAATGTGGTTCAAAAATGCTTGTCAATTCCTGTATCTAGTGCACCAGCGGAACGTGTTTCAGTAGATGTGGATTTATTCTAAGGTCATGCCGCTATAACATATATGAGGATCTCCTTTCCACTTTAGTATTTTTGAATTGTAACTCATCATTGATTTGATCTGCTGTCAGTGAAAACACACAATACACTCCATCCATTTGACGTTTTGTTAGGTATGTGCATTGTGCACGTGAGTAATAATGAATGGCTAATGTTGTGTGATTTTTGTACAATAGGGTTGTTCAAAAATAACTTCTTATTTATTTTACTGGGTGGCTACTTGGTAAAATTGTTATGTTGCATAAAAAAAAACACTGAATCTGGCTTAATTTTAAAAAGTAGAATCAATGATATGAAAGGAGAAAATTCTATATTTGAAAATAAAGGGAGTGTTTTTGGTGAGAAATTATTTCATATAATATAATTAGCCTACATGCTAGTAGTAAGCCGACTATTTTTTCATATCCAAAATATTCCACTCTAATAAATTCGCTTTTTCTAGTTGGAATTGAGCCAAATTTGCTATGAATCATATTTTTACACAATATAACAATATCATGTGGTGGCCGATAAAATTCGAAAATCTCTATTTGTAGTTAATCCAAAATTTCCTCTCATATTAGTAACGCTCCGGGGCTGAGCAGGAAAGCTGACCTTTTTTCAGTCAACCACCTGACAATGTGAAAGAAAAACTGTACGTCTACATAAACATGCATCTGTTGATTCTCTATCAGCTGGTATCTAGACGTGAATTCGTTGGTTCTATATCAGATAGCATGTAGATGTAGAATGAATTCGTTGATTCTCTATAAGCTATAAGCTAATTCAGGATTGAAAACATGAGTTGAACATGACTTCAATACTGTGACTTGGACTCGACTCGAGTCATAACACCATGACTCGGACTTGAGCCTTTAAACGGTGACTTGGACTCGGACTCGACTCGGTGATGAATTGAAAATGACTCGACTTGACTCGAGTCAAAACCACAAAAGTAAGATTGACTCGTGACTCGGAACAATGTGACTTGGTTACAACCCTGGTGTCTTGTTAAAATACTACAGTACTCCAAGACTTTTTGGCACTCTCTTTTCTTTACATCACAATCTTTTCCATTTCAATAAAAATGGTGATGATGAAGAATCCGAAGTATTTGCAGTAATTTATATTTTAAACATAGTCGTCTAGAGCGATCAATTGAACTGCTCTATGGTGTGCGGCACGAGAAATCCACCAGAATCGTACATGTGAATATCTTTCAATAAACTTCAGCATCCATGTAATAAATCAGCATGGATACACACCTTTTAAAATAGCACAATATATAGCTGCAGGGGCATATACCCATATACAGAGAAAGAATTACTTACAACATTCTTAGGAGGAGGGGTGACTTCTTTCTTCACCTTTTTACCCATTTTGGCATTTATATTATTCCGTATTTCAACACAGAGTACCGTGAACTGTATCACCAACTAAACCAGGGGAAAGATTGAATGAAAACTGTCTAATGTTTTATACATGTAACGAGATGTTGAAAGAGTATATTATGTCAGCTGCTGTCTCGATTAATGATACTTGTCAACATGCTTTATATTTCGCAACTAACTTCATTTCAGTAAATATACTTAGCTAGTAAACTTGCTTTGAAATGTAGCTATTTTGCCACTTCCGGAATATATCCCTACATGCGTCTGTAAACAGTTACCAATGACAACAGATGGCATGAATCTTTAGCGACACCACGCGCTTATTCTTTTTTACACTAAATCAAATATTTTCCTTTCATTACATTACATAATATATGCATATGAATATATCACAATAAAACTAAATATATGAAAAATTCAATGATCAGGAATGCGCAAAGTCGCATCACAGCAATTTACAGCGCAATTTACGCTGTAAATTTCCATGGTCGCCTCTTGTTTTCGTGGGTTTAGGAAATATTTCAATGAAGATCAATATTCACCCCAATAAACTTTAATACGTGATTTGTGAATATAGCACTTCCAACACGTAATAATTCTGAAATACCTTTACGTTCTTCAGCTTTCTTCACATCGCCTAGGCCAAGGTGGGTGTCTGATTCCAAAGACTACTCCAAGTCGTTTCGACGCCTTCCTATCTTTTCATTGTATCGCAATTTTTGTGGTGTACTGAACTGATCAAAATTGCTAATAAACCGAACGGAACCGAGATTTTTAGAAATCATCATCGTTCCCAGACATGCAACACTGCACTGACGAAAGAGCGCGCGCAAATTTCTGTATGTTGCCGAACGTCTGTTTTGTTTGTTGATTTGCCGCGGTCAATTATATATTTCTTTCGACGCATCGCAACTTCAGTTCTGCGAATCCAGTTGGTGAGTATCCATTTTGATTTCCAAACTACTTACTTTTACTTCTCATATGTTAACAAGTAGAGAGTAGAAAGTATATTGCATCTTCTCAGGTTTTCATGAGTGAAATCGCCATGAAAACAGGTTAATCCACGAGACGGTACCCGGCTATATCTCCATCGTCATTTCTCATGCTGTGATAGTCCCGTCAACGCTCTATCAAGTAGATTCGTCTACGCTTTCCTCGAGAGGTCACTACAATTGTATGTATTAACTGAATGCCGACAATGACTTACCAGGACCACCTCTAACTAAGTGATTCATATCAATGAACGAATGAAACATATTGTGGGATGCTGAGCAGTGCTCTCGAAGCTACGCTGCCTTTTGAAATTGTTGCCATTCACCCTTAATGAAATAATGTCAAGTTAATAGATTTGTCCTTCGTAAAGTACGAATCTTGAGCTACTTCAGCATTGTACTGTCAATTCCAATTCACAAGTGCTACAGTGCTGTGGTTTTAAGATGATGCCATTTTGTTTATACTGAAAAACAATATAGATGTGCCTTGTGCTATTTCATGTACTTCAACAAGTACTACCATTTTTCAGACTTTTGCTGTATCAAGACGTCTCCATGATGGAAAAGCGTAAAATAAACGATTGTAACCAAAATGGTCACAGCGCCAAAGTACCGAAAATTGGTGATCTCTCGAATACAAAGGAATGGAGTCGCCCAGAAGTGGAAAATCTAGACCCAAGCACGTGTGCCATACAATTCCAGCAGTTAGACTTGGATACTTACTTATGCACAGACTCTATCCCCGGTATATCTGAAGTTCGATATGGTATTGCCCCCGTTGTTCGCATGTACGGAATAACTGAAAACGAGCACTCAGTTGTGTGTAACGTCCATGGGTTTCTACCTTATTTCTACGTGCCCGCCATCGCAGGATTTAACAGTAACCACACCGATGAGTTTCGAGAATGTTTGAATGAAGTGATTTTAAAGGAAAGCCGTACCAACAAAGAAGTCAGCACCGCCGTGGTGAAAGTGGAATATTGCATGAAGCAAAATATGTACGGGTACACGACCCGAGGAAAAGTACCGTTTTTAAAAATCACAATGGCGGTCCCAAAACTTGTCGCTGCGGCCCGAAGAATTTTAAGAGAAGGCTTCAAAACACGAAGCTGCCCAAGCCATAATTATCAATCTTTCGAGAGCAATATAGATTATGAGATTCGTTTCATGGTAGACGCTAAAGTAGTGGGATGTAATTGGATCACGGTTCCCGCAAATAAATATCGTCTGCGCACTCAAAAGTCTACGCTTGCTCAAATTGAGGTTGATGTAGACTGGACTGATATTATCAGCCATGAGCCGGAAGGAGATTGGCAAAAAATCGGACCCATCCGGGTTTTGAGTTTTGATATTGAGTGCGCCGGTCGGAAAGGTATATTCCCAGAACCAGAAATCGATCCCGTGATACAAATCGCGTCGATGGTAAAACGGGAAGGACAGAAAGAACCGTTTATCAAAACTATTTTCACCTTGAAGAGCTGCGCTCCGATCGTAGGCTCGCAAGTTATATCTTTTGAATCTGAGAAAGACTTATTGGCGGCCTGGGGAAAATTCGTCAGGACGGTCGATCCTGACATAGTCACTGGATACAACATTGAAAATTTCGATCTTCCGTACTTGATTAATCGCGCATCTGCATTGAAGGTCGCAAGCTTCCCGTATTTGGGAAGAATAAAAAATGCAGTTTCTAAAGTCCGGGAAACAAGATTTCAGTCAAAACAAATGGGTAGTCGCGAAACAAAGCACGTCAATATGGAGGGTCGCGTTCAATTTGACGTGTTTGTTGCGTTGCTGCGGGAACAAAAATTACGGTCGTACACTCTCAATGCTGTCAGCTTTCATTTCCTCGGAGAGCAAAAGGAAGACGTCCACCATTCCATTATCACGGAACTGCAAGAGGGTAACGAACAGACTCGTAGGCGTCTTGCTGTGTATTGCCTGAAAGACGCACTGTTACCTTTGCGGTTATTGGATAAATTAATGCTGATCATCAACTACAGCGAAATGGCCCGCGTCACTGGCGTGCCTCTGACTTATCTGCTGACTCGCGGACAGAGCATCAAAGTCATGTCGCAGCTTCTCCGGAAAACTTCAGAAGACGACTTGGTGATGCCTGTCATGGAAGGGGGCGCTAACGACGAACAATATACCGGGGCCACTGTTATCGAGCCGTCGAAAGGCTATTACAACATCCCCATCACAACTCTCGATTTCTCGTCGTTGTACCCCTCGATTATGCAAGCACATAATCTGTGCTACACGACGCTGTTGCGCAATAAAGAAAAATCGCAATTATCTTCCGATGATTACATCGTCACCCCGACTGGAGATATGTTCGTGAAATCAACTGTAAGAAAAGGCCTGTTGCCCAGAATTTTAGATAGTTTGCTGACCGCGAGACGCAAAGCCAAAGCGGACATGAAAGTAGAGAAAGACCCCTTCAAAAGAAGCGTGCTCGACGGCAGGCAGCTGGCGTTGAAAATCAGTTGTAACTCTGTGTACGGTTTCACAGGTGCACAAGTTGGCAAGCTACCGTGTCTTGAGATATCTGGTAGTGTCACAGGATTCGGTCGGGAGATGATAGAGCAGACTAAGAACCACGTGGAAAAGAAATACACTGTTGAGAACGGCTACCCCGCTAACGCTTCTGTTATATATGGCGATACCGACTCGGTGATGATAAATTTCGGAGTGAAAACGGTGCAGGAGAGCATGGAGTTGGGGAGAGAAGCGGCTTCGTTTGTATCGGACCAGTTTGTTCACCCGATCAAACTCGAATTCGAGAAGGTCTACTTCCCGTACCTTCTCATCAACAAGAAGCGATACGCCGGCCTGTATTTCTCAAGCGACGCGAAAGTTCACGATAAAATGGACTGCAAAGGGATTGAAACCGTGCGCCGTGATAATGCACCGCTGACTGCCAATCTCATCAACACTTGTCTGAAGAAGTTGCTTATCGATAGAGACCCGAGCGGTGCTGTTGCGCACGCTAAACAAACCATATCCGATTTGCTGTGTAACCGAGTTGATATCTCACAACTGATTATTACAAAGGAGTTGACCAAGTCAAAAGAGCAATACGCCGCTAAGCAGGCTCATGTGGAGTTGGCGGAGAGGATGCGTAAGCGAGATGCGGGCAGCGCTCCACAGCTGGGAGACAGAGTGCCGTACGTTATCATCTGCGGTGCCAAAGGCCAAGCCGCTTATCTAAAATCAGAAGACCCGATTTATGTTCTTGAGAATAATATTCCAATCGACACGGAACACTACCTGAAACACCAGTTGTCCCAGCCTCTGCTGAGGATTTTCGAACCTGTGATCGGCGAGGGGAAGGCGGAATCGGTCCTGTTACGTGGAGACCATACCAGGGTCAGAAAAGTGGCGACATCTAAAATCGGCGGGCTGATGGCATTCGCGAAAAAGCGTGAGACCTGCACCGGGTGCAAATGCGTTTTGGACCGTCCCGGCGCCGTTTGCGTTCATTGCGAAGAGAAGGAATCTGAGATTTATCAGAAGGAGATTCAGAAGTACGCGGGGCTCGAGGAGAAGTTTTCGAGGTTGTGGACGCAGTGTCAGAGATGCCAGAGGTCGTTGCACGAGGAGGTTTTGTGTACGAGCCGGGACTGCCCGCTTTTCTACATGAGGAAGAAAGTCAGAATGGATTTGGAAGCGCAGAGGAAAGTGATTGCGCGGTTTGGCACTTGGTGATGTGGAGAAAATGAGAATTTAGACTGCGGTGGTATATTGCGATGCTGCAGTAATGCTCTATCTGTTATCTGCCTGTGGTTTGTGATGTTTTGGTCCTTAGCAGTCATCTTTTGGGTTATCTCACATTTTGTATCGATTGAATAGGTAATTCGACCATATTGCGATGCGCATTTTTAATGGCTATGAATACATATTTTGATATGATGCTTTGGAGGTATTGGCAATTTTGATTCATTCTTACCGGCGTGCGAATGACCTGTTGCCGATTTATCAGTGTCTTTTGCTAGATACCGTGATTGCCAATTATATTCTGAATACAAAGTATACTATAAAGAAGTTAATCAGTGCGAAAATTGTCATTTTGAATTAGTTGGATTCCCATTTGTGATTTAGTGTTTGGTAAATTTGTGTGTACACTACAGTTCATTCACAGTTAATCCTAAAAAGTAACCTGCATGCATACGTATTTGATTAGATACCTAATTACTACAATGTCATGGATGCTATTTAAGTTTCTCATTAATAGAATTCATGATTTGGACTGACTAGGTGTGATGTTAATAACAGTATGGTAATTGTATGACGACTTGACAAAATATATATTTTTCTGGTAAGAAATCTAAAGCTCATGGACTAAATTGCACATTGAATTTTCCAAGGGTTTTTCTCCCCGCCACATTTCAATACATTCTTACAACTCTTGTTAAAACCTCTACGAAATATATGTCAAAATAGCTACGTCAGGGCAAGTGCAAGGTAGGGCGCTTGGGAATGAATGCTACAAATCGGAACGCCGTACTACTGGAGGCAGGTGTGGATATAGAGCAGATATCGACATGTAGGGTCGTTGCTCGGCATAGCTGAACATAAACGACAAGAGTGATATTTACCCAGGCCCGTCGTGGGGTGGATTAACCGTGACCGTTGTAAGCTAGCTAGCTCCTTCATCAGTGTTCTTATTAGCTTCAAATATCTAAAGCTAATGAAAATATAACGTGTCGCGACCACTTGGTGAAGTTGTTAATTATCTCCGCGCCTGGCCCCGAATTGAAATGGTGGCGCAAATATGGAGTATATATTCTAATTTAATACCATGAATGGCTGGGAGGATTTTTTCTGATAGATTGAATCACATATTTACGTTTATGTCGCTCATGATATTCCCGTTTAGAAATGAATTTCGCTCACGGTCCGATGAGCCAGATCAGTAAACTTCTAGCTCAGAGAAAAGCTGAGAACGAAAATAATATCGCATCGCCGCATCGGTACGTCGTGGTTTGTAAATACCACTGTGATTCTATTAGAATTTTTAGCGAAAATCGGTGATCCGGTGAATCATGGAAATATACTCGGGTGTCATTAAGTTTTGTGCTTTAGAAATTACATCGGCATATTCAGGAACCTCTTGCCATACTATTTCTTGGTGATGTATTCAATGACAAATGCACGTAAACGACTGTTTTCGGGTGTAATTCCAGGTATTATGACAAAAAATCAATTTTAAGAAGACGAATAGATACCTACTACACAGCCGTTTGACTGAATATTTTGATTAAAAATCAATAGAAATGTGTCGATGATAACGCTCAACAGACCATGTCTATCGACAATCCTTAGCTATAAATATATTTCGAAGAGTGCGGGAATGGTTTCACACCGGCGGTTGGTACGAAGAATCATCATTTACCCAAATATATGATCACGACGAATAGTAGAACACTTTTTTATAAGATTTAGGCTCCGGACTCTACATATATCTCATTAGAATCGAATTGAAATCGGACATTTTCGAAATTTTGATAATCCGGACACAATTATAGCCTCAGTTCGACCCTTGGGACGTCGACTTGAATAATAATTTTGATCTCGATCGAAGCGGCTAGACTAGTAGAATCCATTTCAAAACGAATTAGGCTTCGGACTCTACATATATCTCATTAGAATCGAATTGAAATCGGACATTTTCGAAATTTTGATAATTCGGACACAATTATGGCCCCAGTTCGACCCTTGGGACGTCGACTTGAATAATAATTTTGGTCTCGATCGAAGCGGTCAGACTAGTAGAATCCATTTCAAAACGAATTAAGCTTCGGACTCTACATATATCTCATTAGAATCGAATTGAAATCGTACATTTTCGAAATTTTGATAATTCGGACATAATTATGGCCCCAGTTCGACCCTTGGGACGTCGACTTGAATAATAATTTTGTTCTCGATCGAAGCGGCTAGACTAATAGAATCCATTTCGAAACGAATTAGGCTTCGGACTCCACATATATCTCATTAGAATTGAATTGAAATCGGACATTTTCGAAATTTTGATAATTCGGACACAATTATGGCCCCAGTTCGACCCTTGGGACGTCGACTTGAATAATAATTTTGGTCTCGATCGAAGCGGCTGGACTAGTAGAATACATTTCAAAACGAATTGGGCTTCGGACTCTACATATATCTCATTAGAATCGAATTGAAATTGGACATTTTCGAAATTTCGATAATCCGGACACAATTATGGCCCCAGATCGACCCTTGGGACGTCGACTTGAATAATAATTTTGGTATTGATGGAATCGGCGAGACTAGTAGAATCCATTTCAAAACGAATTAAGCTTCGGACTCTACATATATCTCATTAGAATCGAATTGAAATCGGACATTTTCGAAATTTCGATAATCCGGACACAATTATGGCCCCAGATCGACCCTTGGGACGTCGACTTGAATAATAATTTTGGTATTGATGGAATCAGCGAGACTAGTAGAATCCATTTCAAAACGAATTAAGCTTCGGACTCTACATATATCTCATTAGAATCGAATTGAAATCGGACATTTTCGAAATTTCGATAATCCGGACACAATTATGGCCCCAGATCGACCCTTGGGACGTCGACTTGAATAATAATTTTGGTATTGATGGAATCAGCGAGACTAGTAGAATCCATTTCAAAACGAATTAGGCTTCGGACTCTACATATATCTCATTAGAATCGAATTGAAATCGGACATTTTCGAAATTTTGATTATCCGGACACAATTATAGCCCCAGTTCGACCCTTGGGACGTCGACTTGAATAATAATTTTGATCTCGATCGAAGCGGCTAGACTAATAGAATCCATTTCAAAACGAATTAGGCTTCGGACTCCACATATATCTCATTAGAATTGAATTGAAATCGGACATTTTCGAAATTTTGATAATCCGGACACAATTATGGCCCCAGTTCGACCCTTGGGACGTCGACTTGAATAATAATTTTGGTATTGATGGAATCAGCGAGACTAGTAGAATCCATTTCAAAACGAATTAAGCTTCGGACTCTACATATATCTCATTAGAATCGAATTGAAATCGTACATTTTCGAAATTTTGATAATTCGGACATAATTATGGCCCCAGTTCGACCCTTGGGACGTCGACTTGAATAATAATTTTGATCTCGATCGAAGCGGCTAGACTAGTAGAATCCATTTCAAAACGAATTAGGCTTCGCACTCTACATATATCTCATTAGAATTGAATTGAAATCGGACATTTTCGAAATTTAGGTAATCCGGACACAATTATGGCCCCAGTTCGACCCTCGGGACGTCGACTTGAATAATAATTTTGGTATTGATGGATTCGGCTAGACTAGTAGAATCCATTTCAAAAAGAATTAGGCTTCGGACTCTACATATATCTCATTAGAATCGAATTGAAATTGGACATTTTCGAAATTTCGATAATCCGGACACAATTATGGCCCCAGATCGACCCTTGGGACGTCGACTTGAATAATAATTTTGGTATTGATGGAATCGGCGAGACTAGTAGAATCCATTTCAAAACGAATTAAGCTTCGGACTCTACATATATCTCATTAGAATCGAATTGAAATCGGACATTTTCGAAATTTCGATAATCCGGACACAATTATGGCCCCAGATCGACCCTTGGGACGTCGACTTGAATAATAATTTTGGTATTGATGGAATCAGCGAGACTAGTAGAATCCATTTCAAAACGAATTAAGCTTCGGACTCTACATATATCTCATTAGAATCGAATTGAAATCGGACATTTTCGAAATTTCGATAATCCGGACACAATTATGGCCCCAGATCGACCCTTGGGACGTCGACTTGAATAATAATTTTGGTATTGATGGATTCGGCTAGACTAGTAGAATCCATTTCAAAAAGAATTAGGCTTCGGACTCTACATATATCTCATTAGAATCGAATTGAAATTGGACATTTTCGAAATTTCGATAATCCGGACACAATTATGGCCCCAGATCGACCCTTGGGACGTCGACTTGAATAATAATTTTGGTATTGATGGAATCGGCGAGACTAGTAGAATCCATTTCAAAACGAATTAAGCTTCGGACTCTACATATATCTCATTAGAATCGAATTGAAATCGGACATTTTCGAAATTTCGATAATCCGGACACAATTATGGCCCCAGATCGACCCTTGGGACGTCGACTTGAATAATAATTTTGGTATTGATGGAATCAGCGAGACTAGTAGAATCCATTTCAAAACGAATTAAGCTTCGGACTCTACATATATCTCATTAGAATCGAATTGAAATCGGACATTTTCGAAATTTCGATAATCCGGACACAATTATGGCCCCAGATCGACCCTTGGGACGTCGACTTGAATAATAATTTTGGTATTGATGGATTCGGCTAGACTAGTAGAATCCATTTCAAAAAGAATTAGGCTTCGGACTCTACATATATCTCATTAGAATCGAATTGAAATTGGACATTTTCGAAATTTCGATAATCCGGACACAATTATGGCCCCATATCGACCCTTAGGACGTCGACTTGAATAATAATTTTGGTATTGATGGAATCGGCGAGACTAGTAGAATCCATTTCAAAAAGAATTAAGCTTCGGACTCTACATATATGACATATATGACGCAGCCTAATTCTCAAATCGGAATTTGACGAAACCGGACCAGGACGGGTCTCGTTCACTTTCGGACCAAAAACCCTTTTTCTTCGTAAGGCTGTACTGCGTTTGGTCCGAAAGTGAATGAGCCCCGTAGGTCTGTCAATTACATGTTCCGAATTCATATCGGAAAGTGGAAGAAAAAATTGAAAATTTTGATATTTCCGTGGATTTTCGACTTCTCAATCTAAAACTATGTCCGTAGACTCCTAAATTGGGATCCATGATCGTTTCTCAAGGTTTTATCGATTAAAATTACCTAAAATAATAAATTAGCTATGAGACCGGCGTCTTTCCATTGAAAAGCACGAGAAAATACCAGGTTGACAATCTGCCAATGTGTGTGCCGATTAAGTTACTTACAATTCCTGTGCTCGCGGACTCATCCAGTACCTTCCGCGGACTCAAATGAGTCCGCGGACTAGGGGTTGAGAAACACTGTTCTAGCCGATTCCATCAATACCAATATTATTATTCTAGTCGACGTCCCAAGGGTCAAACGGGGGCCATAATTGTGTCAGGATAACCGAAATTTCGAAAATGTCCGATTTCAATTCGATTTTAATGAGATATATGTAGAGTCCGAAGCTTAATTCGTTTTGAAATGGATTCTACTAGTCTCGCCGATTTCATCAATACCAAAATTATTATTCAAGTCGACGTCCTAAGGGTCGATATGGGGCCATAATTGTGTCCGGATTATCGAAATTTTGAAAATGTCCGAATTCAATTCGATTCTAATGAGATATATGTAGAGTCCGAAGCTTAATTCGTTTTGAAATGGATTCTACTAGTCTCGCCAATTCCATCAATACCAAAATTATTATTCTAGTCGACGTCCCAAGGGTCGAACTGGGGCCATAATTGTGTCCGGATTACCAAAATTTCGAAAATGCCCAATTTCAATCCTATTCTAATGAGATATATGTACAGTCCGAAGCTTAATTCTTTTTGAAATGGATTGTACTAGTCTCGCCAATTCCATCAATACCAAAATTATTATTCTAGTCGACGTCCCAAGGGTCGAACTGGGGCCATAATTGTGTCCGGATTATCGAAATTTCGAAAATGTCCAATTTCAATTCGATTCTAATGATATATATGTAGAGTCCGGAGTCTAAATCTTTTAAAAAACTGTTCTACTATTCGTCGTGTTCATATATTCGAGAAATTGATGATACTTCGTAGCAGCCGCCGGTGCAAAACCATTCCCGCACTCTTCGAAACATATTTATACTCAAGTATTGTCGATAGACATGGTCTGTTGAGCGTTATCATCGACGCATTTCTGACGATTTCACTGCAAAATATTCTGTCAAACGGCTGTGTAGTAGGTATCTATTCGTCGTCTTAAAATTGTTTTTTCGTCATAATACCTGGAAATACACCCGAAAACAGTCGTTTACGTGCATTTGTCGTTGAATACATCACCAAGAAATAGTCTGGCAAGAGGTTCCTGAATATGCCGATGTAATTTCCAAAGCACAAAACGTAATGACACCCGAGTATATTTCCATGATTCACCCGATCACCGATTCTCGCCAAAAATTCTAATAGAATCACAGTGGTTTGTAAATACTACCGAACAGCGTCGGAATATTGTTGTGTTGATAATAAAGCTTGTTAGTCGAGGAAGGCTACATAGTCAATTACGAACTGAACTACAAAGATGGCTTCCTTAACAAGGTAATTGTATACCAGCTTCCAGCTATATTGGATACTTTCGTAATGGTACGCTGTATCTGAGACGGATATAATACGTTTTATCCACCATGGACATTATTGGAGATATGGTCACGCCAATCTGAATATAATCGACACCGCTGAAATGTGAACCCTGATGATCACCTGTTTAGTCCGAATTTGTCAAATGAAATCTTCCATTGTGGCCAGAAAGGCAAAACTCCTGTCAAGTCACATGGAACATATAATATTGAGAGCATCCGTTTTTACTGGTCTAGTCTCTCATTTTATCATTAATATATAAGTTGTTTAGTCGATTGAATTTTGTCACTACTTACCATTTACCAACGATGTTTTATGAATGATGCAAAGAATCAGGAAAATGCCATAAATTATATTCATTTGAAATATAAATTACAAACTGGAATCCACTTCGCAGCCTTCTTCCTGCACCTTCACACGTCACTTATGAGCACATACAAGCTCAAAAGCCAACGTCGAAAGCTGTTATATCATCACGTTTCGAACCTCCTCCTTACGGTCATCGGAAAACTTTCATTCCAAGAAACGAGAGGGATTTCGGTGATGGGGGTGCCTTTCCAGAAATTCACATCGCTCAGTATCCTTTGGTAAGATTAAGGAATTTTCAGCATGAGTCGATTTTTATTTCTATTTTCATATGGTGTAGCGTACACAATTATCGGAAGATATCAGTCATGAAGTATTTGTACTTTTCAGAGTAGCCTACTTGAGGCCACTTGCACTTTGACATTATAGTTCTGATTTCAAACCACTACCTCTTCTACTTGACCGTATTTTATGAAAAACTATATATATACTTTGTTACAATTTGGAATTTTGAAAAGTATAAAGTAATTTGCATCACTTTCATATTTTTCATAGCGTTTGTAGTGTCATTGGGCTTGCCGTCGAGGTCGCAAAGATACATATTGCAAAAAGCATGCAATCTCATGACCACTTTTTCTGCCAAATCAATTGACATCCTCAAGAACACCATGCGGATATATACCTTTACCAAAAAAACACTAGGTAATTCCATATCAGATCAACCTAAAAAATGGATTTCGTCTCCACATAGTGTCAGATTTTACTGAAATTTGGCTCAAAACATCGTGAAGTATATCTGACTAAATCGCAATTTATTTGAAATGAATTTTATCATGCAATAACTTGAAAACTACTTATGTAATTCATTAGAAATAATTTGATATTTACTCAGATGTACTTCATTGTGTTTTAGGCCAAATTTCAGCAAAATCTGAAACTTCAAAGATACCCAATCTCTCTTTTGATTAATCTCAAATTGAATTACCCCATCGATTCAGAAGTATTTATGTAAAGTTAATTTAGAAGTAATATCCATCAAATATTAGTTAGCAAAACATGTCAGCAATATTCCTCTCCAAACAAGCTTTCATGTGACATGTTACTTTCCAATTTTCGTGTAGACAGAATTACGCCAGATATATTTGAACTTCATGTCACGCATTCGAACGATTTTGAAAAATGACAGTTTATGAGGTGGGTTTAACCCCTGACTCCATTTCATTAAGTGAAAATCTTTCCTTCAATAGCAAGAGTTTCTTCTATTCTCTCATTAGACACCATAATCCATTCTCAAGTACTTGACTATGCTGTTTTATTATCGTTACTGTAACAGGTAATGTTTAAATAATGGAACTTTATGGTTGGGTGAGCACAAAACGGTGATTTTTAAAATGCGATAACTTCGTGATGGGTGGACCAATTTTGGCAAAATTAAGTCTGCTGCAGTCGGGACTGGATACCAGATTCACCCCTCCATTTTCATTGCAATCTGAGACCTAGTGGAGACAGTGTGGTTGATTTAACATAGACTTACCTGTGTGTACCTACCTGCGTTGTTATATCCCACTTGTTAATGTGTTTTTTTCTAGGTATTTACAAGCTTGTGTCTTCATTTTTCAGGGTCTCGGGTTGAAAGACGATTCTAAGTCCAATGCTATCGCGGTGAAACTTGATGCAGAGGGTAAAGTAAGGTACGATGTCCTTGCAAGACAAGGGCATAGCAAAGACCGGGTAAGTCGATAACATAAAAATGCGGCTGTTGTTGCTGATGTCGCAGTGTGCTGCTCTAAATTTCAGGTTGTGCACAGTAAATTCTCGGATCTGATACCGAAAGAGATACTGGATGAAGATGATCCCGATTTGCAAAGGCCGGATGAAGAGTCGGAGATGGAGGTTTGCGTTGCTTTGTGTATTTTGCATGTGCATTCCACTTCTACTCAACAGTGTTTTAATGGTAACTTTTTTTGAAGTACAAGGTAGATTTTGTATTTGTAGACAACCGAAGCAACTAGGAAGGCTTTGGAAAAATTGACTAACGAAAAAATATCTGCCGCTCTGCCTGTAAAAAGAGCCGAGCAAAGAGCGCCAGCTCAGTACATCAGGTGAGCATGTCTTCTACCCTTTTCCTTACTCTGCAATGTGCATCTATCAATAGTTGAAAGCAAAATGGGAGTATTAGCCTACCTACATCATTGTGTAGATGACGAATTTGTAGATATCTCCACTTTGTTATTTTGAAATTTGGTCCGCGTCTGAGATTGGTCTTTCCTACTATGATTTGTCTTCTAAATGGTAAATGGGAACTATTTTCTTCTCAACAGGTATACACCTTCGCAGCAGGGATCGGCTTTCAATTCCGGCGCTAAACAGAGGGTGATCAGAATGGTGGAGGTTCAGAAGGACCCCATGTCGCCGCCAAGATTCAAGTATGTGACTGTTTAGGCTATGTTTTCCATTTCGTGTGGCGTTACAGCTGCAAGGAGCCTTGATCTTTTGTAGATATGAATCCGGGATGTTTTGCGATAGAAGATTCACTATGCCATAAAAAAGTATGGCGATAAAAAAGGTTGTGCAGATTAGTTAATGTCGTAAGACTTGTCTCAAAGTATTGAGACTGTTAGATTCAATAGACGTGCCATTGACATTACTTATTGGACCTCTGGTACTGGACTAACGTGGCTTAAGTCGTCATGAAATGCCTGATGACTTGAGACTTCACTCGTCTACTCAAACATAAATCAAGGTCTGGACCACTAAATTGTTCATTTTTCTCACTATCTTTTGAAGTTTGTTTAAAGCTCCATCTCCGGGTTAAATTATGGATCACAGTACATTCCGATATTGTGTCATTGTGTATATAATGTATTAATTCAATGTTGATATGTTTTACAGAACTAATAAAAAGATACCTCGTGGACCGCCTAGCCCGCCGGCTCCGGTGATGCATTCCCCGAACCGCAAAGTTTCCGTCAAAGAACAACAAGACTGGAGAATTCCGCCTTGCATCTCGAACTGGAAAAACGCCAAAGTATTTCCCCGTTAATCCCACCGTTCATAAGTCTCGTGGCTAAACGCTATTTCTCGCAGGGGTACACAATTCCGCTGGACAAAAGATTGGCCGCCGACGGCAGGGGTCTTCAGAGCGTTCATATCAACGAAAATTTTGCGAAACTCGCAGAAGCGTTATATATAGCAGATAGGAAGGTTTGTTCTTAATCACTCTTGATGCTGCAGAATTAGTTATTTTCTGGACGTTAACTGGCATATGTGGGCACTGGGCAGTCGTAGTTTTTCGTTGCAGCCTACCAAACTTTTGCCTGCGATATCGATCTTTCCCAGATATATGACACGGTCAAAACGTGTTGAGCTTGATAAATCTTTCTATTCCATCTATCTTTCTACAACTCTCGTTACTTAGATTCTCTGTCTGTCTGAAAAGGGTGACCTTTGACGACCTCATAAGTATGTCTGCAAATACATCATAGAGCTGCCGTATTTGGAATTGGGAAAGGAGGACACTTTTTCAAACTTAAAATACCGGAGGAAAATCCAGAAAAAAATGGTAAATTTTCCCCACCTCGTGGTTGGTTGACTAAAAATTAGGTAAACTTTCCAGCTCAACTCCGTAAATACACTTTTTCTTTCACATTGTCTGTTGGCTGACTAAAAGAAAAAAAGGTCATCACTTTTGTTAGAACCAAGAATCTCGTATATGGCGTCATTAATGCCCATTTTCACTCGAATTCACCCACTACCTTGGCTCTAAAAGCTGTAAAGTTGGACAAGTTGCCGAAAATGATGAAAGTGATATGGTAACCCTATCATGTAAGGGCAGTTTAATTTTTGCAATTACCCATATCGGTTTAAATCAGTGGTTCGCAACCTTTTTATGGTATCGACCCAATTTTTTGTCTTGAAAATGCTCCACTGGTAAGCTAACTATACTACTTCGAAATAAAAATCAGCACCTTCACCCAGACATACTCACGGCCTATTGCGGAAGCTGATCACTAAAACAAAAAAGGTCTGCAGCTTGTCGACTACCAGATAAAAGACAACGGCCGCTAGGTTGAAAACTGCTAGTTTAAGTCTCAAAACGTTATCGAACGGTGAACACGCTCGATATTTAAACGAAACTTTGTCATGAAGGCTCGTGAAGCGGTCGAAATGCGTGCCCAAGTCGAACGGAAGATTGCGTCCAAAGAGAAGGAGTCGAAGGAGAAGCAATTGCGAAAATTGGCGGAAGAAGCCAGGGCGAAACGTGTGGGCATAAAAACGGACGGAAAAGGTATGACGCCGTCGGGCGATAGCGTTTGGTCGGCAGGCTTGAATGTGATCTTTCGTCCTAAATTCGTAGGTGTAAGTAAGTAGCCAGCGGTGCTATTTAAGTGGAAGCAGGAGTAATATAATGCTGTTAATTTCTACTCCATTACAAGTAAAACTAGAGATGTCCAGCTACTTCGAGTTCAAGTAGCAGATGTAACGTCTAAAAATAGCTCGTCTATGTAAATTTAAAAAGTTGATTTAACCGATGGGCAGCATAATTTTAGCAGGTAATCTGCGTGGCTACTTTAGAAATTGTGAGATGTATCTTTGCGAGTTGCGTCTAACGCGCAATGCAATCTTCAAACATATTGACAGTGTCCGTGACACGGGAACTATTTCACACGTTTCCCGTACGACATTTTTACTCTCATGCACCTTTTCCAAAGCCACTTTCGACTTAACAAAATTCAAAGTGTGAAAGTCGGTAGTTTTCCCCCAGAAAAATCTGTTCAATTTAAGTGAAAGTAGTCTCAGTACATAACCACTCGTGCAAGTAAAACCTATTTCCAGAAGTATAGTACTTTGTTAGCGACCAACTCGGCCAGAATTTAGGATCTTGGTCGTCATCACAACTGCGTGCGTGGGATGTCGCGAATTAGTTTGCCTAAATTCTGCGCCTGTCTGATATTTGTGTTTGTTGACACGTCGCCTGCCCTCTTTGCAGATAAAGACATGCAAGAACGGGAAGACTTGCGTAAAGAACGTCACCGGGACCGGGCGAGAGATCGAAATATCGCGAGGGCCGCCCCCGATAAAAGGTAACGATAGCTGTAGATCGTAAAGTAGACGCGTAAAAGAGTTTGTATAGTATACGGGTCTCACAATCAAAAGTAATGACGTCTTCGTGGGAATCCAGCATAGCTAGTAAAGTTGCCCATGCGTTACAGCTCAAGTAGAAGTAGATGTAACGCCATAATTCTGCTCGATTCACGTAGAGCAGCGATTTCCAAGGCCTGTCAAAAATGCTTCAAGTGCAAGTAGAAAAAGGAACGCCTGAAAAGTACTCTTGAGTATGTAGTTTCAAAAGGCAGAGCACCTTTGTCCATGTCCATGCAAGAAATATCCTCAACTCCACTTTTACCCGCAGGAACCGTCTCCGAGAAGAAAGAGACATATCGGAAGAAATCGCTCTCGGACTGCCAAACGCACGGCGCAGCGCCGACACGCTCTTCGATCAGAGGCTGTTCAACAAAACAAGGGTATCGATGCTTGTACTATTTGTTGTATTTTTATAATTATTTTCGAGAGCCCTTCGAGGTACAGAACTTCAATATACAATTGAATATTATAATCATATTGAAAGAAATCCAAACATTTTTGGCTGACGCTCGTCAGGGGTAGTTCTCAGCAACCGACTAGTGGAGATTCCATAAGAACTTTGTATATCTAGTGTGGTATCACCAATACCAGATGTGGCATCATGGGCATAAAAAATTTATGATTTTTTTCGCAGGGCATGGACAGCGGCTTTGCGGGGGGAGAAGACGACATGTACAACGTGTACGACCAGCCGTGGAGAGGTGACAAGAACATCGGCAACAATATCTACAGGCCGAGCGCGAGCAAAGATGACGACTTGTACGGAGAAGAAGACGTCGATAAGATCATTAAGTCAAACAAGTATGGTGACAGTTTAGCGCGGGGGTTCTTGAACTGTCGATTGTCGTTGGCAGCCCTGACTATGAACTAGAAAACATTGTCCTTATTTTACTATGCCACGATACAAACATAAATAATTGTCATCCAAGCCGCAACGGGGGGCGGGCGTTAGATAACAACACAGGAAATGTCAGAAGACACCTGTTATAGCGGCAGGCTTTTAGATGCGACGTGTTATGTGTTGCATGAGTAAATTACTAATTAACCGCGTATCGTGACAGGTTTGTGGCCGACCGAGGATTCCAGGGCGCCGATCACGGCCGCGACAGAGACGGCCCGGTGCAATTCGAGAGAGACGAGGACGATCCGTTCGGTTTGAATAAGTTCTTGCAGGAAGCCAAACAGGCAAGTTTACCGTTCGTGTGTTGTCTTACCGACGACTTTGCAATCGTTCAGTGCATTGCTTCTTAATCTTATCTCACACGCCCCCCAGGGGGCAATATGGGGGGCCGGGGCGCTTAAGAAAAACGGCCTTGCAAATAGTAAGGACATATGGTTACACAGTAAAACAACAGCTCTATATATATCCGCGAGATCTCATTGCAAACGAACATATATTCGACAGAATGTGTCAAATCATGTTTTTCATCGCGTGCCTCACGAAATATACACCAACGATGTTTCCGTGAATGCAGTGGTTTATTTTAATAAAGTAAAATGACTCGGGCGTACTTCGTGATCGCCAATTCCCTGTTAAAACACTCCTGTTATGAACTATAGGTATTGTATCCTGCCGCGCACAGCGTGTCGAAATCAAAAAGGGTCTCTACCACTTTTGAGAGTGACAATGCCCTTTGTACGTCAAAGATGCTTTTAAGCTTTTTGGCCAAAATTATCAACTAAATATACTTGCATTTGAGAGCAATCGTCTTCAGTATGCCCATATTCGCTGGATCGCCACTTGCATAGTAACCAAGTACTTCTCCTTTTTGGGAGTACTCAAGTAGGCTTTGCCTAATTCCACTAGTTAGTCAAGTGATCATGATTTTACACTACTTGTACTTCCCTTAGAAATTGTTACTTGTACACGATTAGAAATATGACTGATTTGGCCTTCTGTGCAGCATGCACTACGGCGTTAACTACCAGTTCTCTAATAAATACAAGTCTTGAAAAATTTTCCATGTCCATGCGAACGAATTTCATGTCTCCAATGTATTTTAGGCCAGCAAACGTCCGTCTGAATCGAGCAGTCGTTCGAGGTCGGATAAAAAGAGAAGCCGAAAGTAAATTACAGGACCATCCGGCTCGATCCCACTTACATCCAACAATCATCGGAAATTGTTTCAGTTGGGACTTTTGTAACACGGGGATACTTTTATGAAAATGAGTTTGATGGGTGATCTTTTCTGCCATGGTACTCATCGCTACAATCTATACAATGGTGTTCTCGCCATGTCATGTTGCATATTGGCGATGAATATGGTTCGGAAAACTTTCGTCATTGTGGCCCTGTCACCGCTTTAAAATACAGCTGTCTATTTAGCTCTGGCGAAGTAAACCACAGCTCGAATTCTTAACATAAGCATGACTTATACGCGCTGGGTAGCAGACATGAAGTGATCTACTTCTAAATCACGCGATTACGATTACATTGGAAACGATCTCTTCATTGTTCATGAATGTTCAGATTATGTCATAGTCACTCGTTCACAGAGAAATCAATTAGATATGTGGAGTACTGAAATTTGAACCGCTCGCGTCTATTGATACTGAAACATTGAGGCTGTATATTACATTCCCGATGGTTACATGTGTGTAGAGAAGGGCATGACAGCATGTAGAGCATTACAGAATTTCAGCGGCTGAAAAAAATCTTGTGCTAAGCTATTCAGGTTAGACAAAGTACATTCATATGCAACCTATAGAATTATATGCATAGTTTGAGTGCGAAAAAATGAATGAAAAAGCAGGTTGCAGCAGTTTTCCATACTGGCTAGCCTCATCGAGTCTTCGGTAGGGATTATCAGCCCATAACGTTCCATTCTGGAATGAAATTGCAGTTGATGGATGATCAGTGTTCATCTTTTCCTGAATGATGGGCACCTTTTTGAGAAAATCAATCAACTTTTCACATGCCATATCAATTAAGGTGGGCATGCTGCATTTACGTAAGGTCAGCTCGTGGATATACAGCAAACACTTTCATGTTGGAAAACATGGTGTTATGGTACGATACTTGCCAAATATTAAACCGATAACCACACCTTTCATAATGTTTGCAGCAACCTTGACCCAGAAACTAGCACCACAATGGCTGTTTGACCTGCTCCGCATAGCAAAGCGTATTTTGGGCCGATAGTCCATCCCATCGACACAAACACTCCAGCAATTAATGCGCCTGTAGGGTTACAATAAGGCATTTAAAGGGAATTTTGGCACTGTTTGATAAAGTCAGTTCTACTAAAAATATACAGAATCGCTATAAAATAAATGAGCTAATCTTAATCACCTTCAGGTTATGATAGAGAAAGGAAGATATAGGTACATACGGTACAGTGTGATGAACTAAGCAGGTGAAAATATTATTAAACCAGCGAATGAATAACTCGGTGATGTTGATTGGTGAATAGGCTACCGTACTGACCAACCAACGTTCAAGCTTACTTGATATCACGCCTTGGGTGAAAGGAGTAAATAATCCCATCACAACAAACGACAAGCAGTACCAACGCCCTTGTTTGTGCTTATGCAAAGTACAGATGCTTATGAGAAATGCCAAGCTGTGGACAAATATTGATGAGAAAAGCGCCCATAAGAAGATCCACCACCAAATATCTACAAAGAAGGTAATCTGTAACATATAACACGAAGAACGAAAGCAGCATTTCATTTCGGTACCAACCTCGAAATTTAGTGAGCTGTTGGCCGTTCCACCAACCACTCAACACAACGTGCAAGGAAGCAAAAACATTCTCGCTGTTAGCCCCGCTATCCATCGCCTCTCGTCTTGACTACAGTGCGAACGGGGAAAAGGTTACGATCTCTTGGCCGCAGAAACACGAGTGTAAACGAGAAACAGACTAACATTCATAAGAGATTACCAAAGCGGTCTGACAGCAGATTCGTTTTAACCGGGCAAGTCTAAACCCCAACTCGATAATGTTTGTTTCTGTTTTCTGGTCGATGGTGTTTTGGGTCACTCACATAAGAAAAATTATTATAATCAGAAAAATTGTTTCATTTGTTATCGCATGTAATATCTTTGATTATATATAATATTCGTGCCGTCAAGTATTACACTATTTTAGTCTATATCAATCTAAAATCCGCAATCTGGAAGTGGGTGACTGATATTTGTACTTTACTTTATACTCCTTCCCACCTCTTCAAAGTATCCTGATATTGGTATACGATGTAAGTGATAATAGATACTGGTTTTATCATGATTCTGGTATAAATAATACATCCAATTTCCATATCATAAGCTCAAGTCGACATCTTGATTTGGATTACAATTTCCGATTATAACTATGCGGATTCATTCTGACGGAGTCTCGTAGTAAAGAAGATCATTGCTCGCCGCATAGCAAGCTTGAAAATAGACCAGCGCAGGAGGCTAGTTAATCTCTAGAGCTGCGCAATGAGTGTTTTGAATGTGGCATTTTGGATGAGTATTTGTCATATATATGATGGATAATATGATTCAAACAGAATGAACGACAATCGACCAACCTCAACCACCAAAATATAGTCTCTTCCAAATTGTTGCTATTTTATTTTAGAAAAGAATTGAGTCCTAGAATAGATGTGAACTTTCTGTGGATTACTAGAGACCTTTGCTTCGACATTGGAAATAATGGCACATGTGGATACATCATCGCTAACGCTGGAAGTCAGAGCGAAATTGGCTGAACTAGACCTTGAGCTTTCCGAGGGTAAGGCAATATAATAATTTATATGTAATATATTATGCACATGAATATTTGGGATTTATTCATTTTACTCACGAAATCATGTACCGGTATTGTTCTGAATCATGCACTGTCTGCTCTATTTCTGAAACACTTGACTCTGACATCATCCTCATCATCATTGGTTTATCAGCAAAATGTTATCAGTTCAATACACCACAAAATGCAATACAATGACAAGATAGGAAGGTGTCGAAGCGACTTGGAGTAGTCTATGGAATCAGACATCCACCTTGGCCTAGGCGATGTAAAGAGGAGGCATGCGTGCTGAATGAAAAGTAAAGAAGAATACCGTAGTGGAGTAATGCGGCAATGCGGCAATGACATGTGCAACGTTCAGTTTAATTACTTTATTAGTCTATGAAAGAAACCTTCTGTCACGCGCAACTTATTGCTGAACACAACCGATGTTTCCAGTCTGTATTATACCCTGTGTATAGTATTGATGTCCCTTGCCCACACAATTACCTGATTACTTGAACTTGAAGAATCATCGCTGCTCACCCCTGATGTGTTGGGCAAAACGTATCGAGAGTGCAGTCAGACATTATACTGTAACTCTGCTTGCTGTAAATCTTTAACAAGGACTGATTCGGTTTTGGTGGGGGTTTGTATGATGTGTAGGCTATATTGTGTGGTAATCTTACCACTCCTAAAAAAACGGACATATGTAAAACTGAACTCATATCGGTTTCTGACCATATCAAGCTGAGAGTGACATCAAACAATGATCTTCATTTCCAACCTCTATGATGTCTCTTTCAGTATGCTAAGCCTAAAATCTTGATAAGCCTATCCAACATCTACAAATCTCCAAAGTAGGCCTACCAGATATCGCACGAGCTGCAGGCTGACTGCTTGACTCGGGATAAATTGACTCTGGCATTGAATGTTACGTCACAGCAACTCTTGTGGTGGGGGTTGCTCATCATGTGACGTTATGAAATTTTGCTTGATGTCATAGATTTTGATGAACAGGTGTATCGAGTTTTTTTAATGTCAACATCATGTCAGAATGATCGGAGAGTGATGTCACATCACCTTTTTCCATATCTATGTTTTTTTCTAGATTTAAGACACTATATCCAACTAGGTTTTTATACGGCACCAACTCGCTGCTGAATAAAGACTGATTAACTTGTGATGGCATGATTTCTGCCACGGTTGTGAAGGAGGTGTGTCTAAGGGGCGGAATGAAATAGTGACCCCGCTGCAATCATCTTTTACTATTCTCCACTGTCTATCAAAATTAAGACTGTTATGCAGATTTTAGATCTTATAGGTTTTTGTAATGTCTGTGTGCTGTTTCATGTGGCAATTTATTGTGTACGGAATCTTTCCACGATTTAGGCTGGTCTCATTTGGCCTATTACACTAAATAACTCATTTTAGTGCTATTTTCCACTAGAAATAGACCACGTTTCTTGTGGAATGGTATTATGGATTTTGCTGTGAAATGTGGTATTCTGGAGTTCAATCACGTTGCATTCCTCAAAAGTACTATCTATTTAGCATACAGTTTTTCGTAAATATTTCATTCATTTATTGACTTTGTAAATGACAAAAAGGAACTTACCGTCAAGATTGAATGCGATTAGATGGATAGGTGAGCAGAAAATTACCCATGATTAAAAATGCTGAAGTTTATCATTGCTAATTATGAGTCAGTTGATATGATTGAATCATTCTGGCCAATAATTATAAAGGTTTAGTTATGGCTTTATCGTTGAGACTGCTATTTTCATAACTACATTCACAAAGTAATTTCGATACATACAATAGCCTTTAACGCCTCTAGATTATTCATCATCCTCAATTCATCGCATGATTGTCTATAATTCAACCTACTTATGATGCTTCGTACTTGTATTTTTCTTATATAATTAATGCTTTTTTGCAGGTGACATTACTCAAAAAGGTTATGACAAGAAGAAAGCAAAGCTTCTAGAGCCGTATCTTCAGCGTGAGTTGGCCGTCTTGATATCTGTATTTAATCACGTACAAGTGGTTACATATCGTGACCGAGAATAAATGAGAATTTTTACAATTGATCAATAGATTGCCGGAATCATTTTCCATCCTGAATTGATCAATAGGTTTGGCTGTTTGTTTGACGGGTGATTGTGAGTGTTCTTATTAAATATGACTATAATGATGTGACCTCACCTAGTGCCGGTCATGTGCTATTCATAGGCCTATACCTTTTCTCACTGCTATCGACATATCTACTCACACTAATGGTATCGTAATCCCATGGGCTGTGGTGCCGTGCGGTTGGTTTTGACGCAATTAATATTGAAATACAGGACCTCACTGACTGTTAAGATGGCCATAGTGCGTGTTATATTACCGTTTACCTTTGATTTTGATCCATGTGTAATATGTACATGTACAAATAGTGTTATTTTCATCTAGCTGTCCGTATCATCCCACCACAATCACCGAAGAAGGAACCTCAAAATCAAAAACCGCCAAAATATGTAAAATCAAAACAGAAAAAGACAAAAAATAACATTGGATCACACAAGCAATATCACAGAGATGACCGTTTCCGATCAGGTAAGATTTAGGGGCATAAAATATATAGTGAAAAAAACTTGTAAAATTCTACTGCGTCACAACTGCAATTTGCGCAAACCACCATTACATCTTTGTTTTTGCAACTTTTACTTACATCATAAAGTAGAATCATTAAATCATGCGCGGCATGCTTTGTGGTACTGTGTTATGATGTCATGCGTTGTTTGAATTATTGAACACATCATTCGTTCAAAGTGAATTCTCAATGTAACATTATTACCGCGTGTCAGGGAGGGGCGATAATAGTCAATATAATCTGTCAACATAAGAAATTAACTGTTGCGCCTTGAAATATTTCAAGTAAACGGGTGTAAGTCACTTCACTTTCAAGAAGAAATTGCTCGTTCATAACCGCCACCCGTGTGTGACTCTGTGTTATCTAAATTCTAAGACAGCTGACCCGTTCTATCTGTGTTTTATCATCTCGATATATGCTATGCTTGTATATCTGTGTGTTATGCTCCTGGAGGTATGCAAAGATAGACATTTCATTATAATATTATAATTGTAATGTATAAAAATCATTAATAGACTTCATTAAATTGTATCTGGCCTACTCGTTTGCATAACCAACCTAGTCTAGTAACACTATCACCGGTGCCCTTTTCTCAAACAAATAACGGAATCTTCACCACTGCGTCAAGTATAGTTATATAGTGACGGCGACTCGCGAAACATTTATTTCGTTTAACTAGATACGATGTACCCTAAGAGGTGGTCAGTGAGGATGTATTTCTACGTTTTTGGGCTGCTCAAGTATATTTTGCGTACACCAAATCGGCTGTAGTTTGAGACTGCTTCTACATCGATTTCAGCTTCGCAGTTTCTTACTTTTCTTGAGTACCGGTACTCAAGTAGATATTGCCTACTTGGGACTGCTCATGATTTTCTACTGCTTGCATTAGGCCTACTACTTCAGACTTTCCATTCTTTCAGGCAAAACTAGACCCAGAATACTTACTGTTTTACTGACTTAGAAATTTGCGACGTTCCTTCTAAACAAGTCATTCGGGGCAGAGCTTGATAAATACATGAAACAGTATATGTGCATTGTATGTGTACATTAAGGGTGTTCAAAAATGACTTTTTTTCTCAAATCGTACTGGCTGCTTGATAAAATCGTTAGGTTACCTAATTGAAGCCTGCACACCAGATTTGGTTCCATTCCAACCATTAGCCGCATTGGTACAGGAGAAGAAAGTTCTTTTATGTTTTATAAAAAAAATTCAAAACATTTCAAAGTTTTCTGTTCATTCCATGAAATTGTTAGGTTGTCTATAGAAACGGTGTTCACCAAATTTGGATCAATTCCAACCAGTGGAAGCGGAGTTGTTGTCGTCGAAAAATTTGGATTTGAATAAAATGGTATTTATGAAGGTGTGCCTAAGAATTGGCCACCGTAAATACATTCAAATCCAAAATTTTTGACGGCAATAACTCCGCTTCCACTGGTTGGAATTGAGCCGAATTTGGTGAACATCGTTTCTATAGAGATAGAGAACCTAACAATTTCATGGAGTGAACAGGAAATTTTGAAATTATTTCAATTCATTTTTATAGTTATAATAGATAAAAAACTTTCTTCTCCTGTAGCAATGCGGCTACTGGTTGGAATTGCACCAAATTTGGTGTGCAGGCTTCAATTCTAAGGTAACCTAACGATTTTGTCAAGTATCCAGTACAATATGAGAAAAAATGTCATTTTTGAACACCCCTAATTTAGCCTACATATCGTTAATTTATCTGCTGAAATTTTTTCGACTGACTCTCATCAGTAGTGAACGTCAGTAATACAGCGAATCAAATTAGAGATTTAGATAACATTTTTCCTGCGTGACCCTGACGGAACAAAACGTACGGACGTTTTCAGATTTGCACACGGAGGCCGTTCAGCTGGCGCTCGTGAAACACAGCAAGAGCAAACGCGTTCCTGTAGTCCCGCTCGGCTTGAAACGTACCTCTCTCGTCACTCACAGTATCCACGCTGACAGTGACGACACCTCGGGTACATAGCGATCGTCACAGCACTTTATGCAATGTTACTTAACTTTTTTCACTTTACAACACAGACGAGGAGGCTTCCGCCCCGGGCAGCTTGAATAACTCGTTGAAAAACAACATTGACGATTCCTCCTCCGACGTCAGCACGGCCAGCGTGAAACCGTCGCCGCTGATAAGACCGAAAATAGATCCGACCTCGGTTCAGCTGCGGAGCACGAAAGATCTGAAATTGGTGGGAAATTTCTCTAGTACGGTGTCGGCCAAAAAATCTTTACATTCAGTCGGCAAAAAATTTTAAAGTCTGCAAAAGTTCTTAGCTTATCTTTACCGACAACAGCGTTATATCGCAAAAAAACGCTTGCAGTCAGTCTTGAACAACTAGAAAGTTTTCAGTTTTTCCAGATTCAATTTGAGTTTGAGTTGTAGCTACAATTTTTTTTTCAAAATTAGATTTAAAATTACTGAAGTTCCAAATTAGAAAGAAATACAGCAAAAAGATGGTTCAGTTCATGTCAAACGAAGATTCATAAGCATAAGCAATTAAGCATAAGAATTGCAATTGTCTGTGACTAAACTGGGCTCATTTCGCGCAATACTGTTCTCCTGTAGCTTTTTCCGGAAGACCAGAAATTAGATAAAATTTGGTTGTATTAAGGTTTGAGATTACACGTATTAAGGGTTAGTTTAGAACTTTCGACCTAATGGTCATTGGCTGTTTGGAAACAAGATAATACTACAACTACGGAATACTTCAATCAACATTTCCGACTGTGGAAAATCTCAAGTCAACATCCACTGATCTACGAACGTCGTCAGTACTACGCAAAGAGTGACAACTTTGTCCTACGAAGTAACCCGAACCAAGTGTGGACTACTCGCATAACAATCGTTATTGGAGCTGCGCTATAAAAACTCAATAAAAACTCCTGTAGCTTTTTCCGGAAGACCAGAAATTAGATAAGAATTTGATTACTGGCATTTCGTTCTAATTAGTTTGATTACGCAACTAGAATTATATAGTTGTCAAAGTCTCACTCTGTGGCTTTATCGCTCTGCGTGACTTTACAGCTTCGCGAATAGTATGGTCAGTGAAATCGGGCGATATTTTTCATTTTGCCAAAAGCTTGAAAATTTATTCAAATAATCCGAATGTGTCCAACGAAGATGCGTACTAAGGAAAAATGTCGTGCATGGACTTTGTTTGAGAAGGCAGGTTCTGTGATATTGGGGTCTCCAGAGAGGCGACATCAATTGAAAAGAGAAATTCAAAGATTACAAGTGTATTTAGCGCTTGGTGAATTCGGCCCTTGGTGACCCCTAATCCTAACCTATCCCTTTCCTAACCCAAATATAGTAATGCGTACATGCCCAGTGCTGAATGTCGAATATCACAGTTCACGGTCATATTCAGTGAAACATTCATTTTTGAATTTAAATATTTCTTGCTCGCATTGCACTGCTGTTGGGGTTTTTCATCGGATAGCTTTTTCAACTATTTTTATAGAAGCTCACAAAAACCATCACACCCGTCGGCGCGTCTTCGGACGACGACGCCTCTTCGTCGGGCGCGTCCCATCATTCGAATAACCATCAGCGACCCACGCCTCTTACCGAAAAGATTGCGGATATCATGCCTCAAATTTTGCCAAGTAAGTCAGACGGGAATGGCTGTTTTTTGTATTATTTTGTTTACTGCACCATAACAAAGTACGGTGACTTTGAGAGGGAAATTGGTCTGCATGATTACAGTATATCGTCGCGGTGGTATCAAAGTAGCTCATGTCAATTTCACACATTTTGAGAGAATTAACTCTACGTGAAGTTTTCATCTCCTTTGAGACAATGAGATGAACAGAAACATGGTCAAGATATTGTAAAAAAAAAATGGATATTTTTGAAGACTTGATTTTTTCAAGTTTTAAAAATGCACCTTCAAAATTTGAAAGCTGGGCGTTAGCTACTTTGCATGCGTCCTGGAATTTTTACAAAGTTGTGACCGTAAAGATGGTTTATCGCTGTTTGGTACCTGGTTTGTTTTAAAAGTTTTAGAAATACTGACCTAGAGTTTGTTTATAAGACTGAATATTCTAATGTTTGCAGTGAATCGTGCACAACTAGTAGGCTAATTAGGGAGATAAAACAATAGTAATCCTTCAGTCCTGACAAGCCCTTCCGAAAATCGCTTGCCTTGTGCATGTGCGGCAGGATATTCTCGGCACTTAAAATCATCCTGTATTTTGTATGGTGAAAAATTATTGGTTTGATGACTCAAATGTTCACTGGAAAACATTAATGGCTGCGATTTCCTGCCGCTATACAATAAAAGTGCTTGGGTTAATTTTATCGCGGCAATATTGCTACAGCCAATTTGAGAGACGTAATGTCGAAACCTATTCGGGCAATGTTATGGATTAGTCTTTCAGTCCAACGTGTATCTTTAATACTTGAGAGTGATCGGTTTGAAAATAGCGTAATTTTATTGAGAATATGACAGTTGTCACAGTGGAAACTGAAACATGACCGTTATTCATGATAACTAACTGATTCATATTGGTGCGATACTCATGTCATGAACCTTTTATTGTCTTCTGCCTGTTTTAGACTTGTGAAATCAGCCGTTTTTTGCCCGCCTTATACTGGCGGAGGCACGGTCTACATATAAATACAGACAACATTTTGTAGTGCGCCATAACTCATCACGAAACACCCCGGAAATATTGACATCCTTGATAATGAATGTTGTTATTAGACCGTGAAAACATACATAGTAAACGACCGCGTGAGTCACATCGATAAATCACCCTTAGCTATCAATTGCCTCGTTCACAATTGAGAGGTTGTTCATACAATATACCGACGTATATTAAGATTGTCGATTTTTCAATGACGTATTTATAATTTCCTGCTCAATTCTCAATTGACACCTTTTCCTGAAAAAAAAACGCTTTCCAATTGACAGGCAGCCGGCCGAATTCGCAGAGGATACCGCCGGACGTCGCAAATATTTCGGCCATGAACACGCCCCCACCCTCGTCTAGACATCCGAATGCAAAGTCGCCCCACAACGCAGTTCGTGGACCCTCAATCGGGCGGAGTAGTACCGCGAGTTCAGAAGATGAAGGTAGTTCAATGCTGTCGCCTTTTATTTTACACCTGTATTTAATCTGACTTGTGTTATATGTAAAGATAGGTTATATGCTTGAGTCGTGGTGATGTGTATGAGCCCTCTTAATCTCTTATCACCATCAAAGGCTATATATATAAGGACTGTATAGGTGACTAATGGTACAGGACCACATTCAATGCAGTATAATTGCAAGATTAGTTTTCGTTTGTATGCTTGCTATTGTGCTGTTAACTCTTGATACAGGGCACATGAAATGTGTTTGAATTGATAAATTATGCTGCAATGAAATCTATATTCAAATACCTGTGTACATAATAATCACGATTTCAAATGCTGGTAAATCCCCACAGCATTTGATGATCAATTACAGTGAAAAAGTAATCGCTGCGTTACTTTTGTTATAGAGCTTCTTAGAGTTACAGAAATTCAATGTAGCCTACAATTGAATAGTATATTCATTTTGAAATGAACCAGATACCCGAATAATAACCCATGCTGGTGATGTCATATTTTGTGATACGATTGTTGATATACAATGTTCTTTCCAATTCTCTACTAGTTGCTGATGATTACACCTGACGAGTGTCAGCTGAAAATATTCGGTTTCATTTCAATATGAATATACTACTCAATTGTACTTTTGTTATTCGCAATTCCATGACTTTCAGTTGTGTCTAATTGCAGTATCTGCGCGGTACATGATGATATTTTGAGATATTCATTGCCCATGCTTAATGCATAAAGAAGTTGAGTATGGTAACCATTTAAGGAACATTTCATTGGGTTAGCAATAACTTGAAATGATTCACTCACTGTCTGATTGACACTGATAACATGTGGTTTTGCTGAACATCTTGTTTCGATATGCTTGATTTACCTTCTATAATATATACAGGTTGTATTCTCATTTGGCGTCAATGAGGTGGATATATGAAGCATGTGTTTTGACTGACCAGTGAGGGTAATGATGTGCTTGTTACAAAAGAGCTTTACCCCGAGATTAACCGCTTGGGCAGTCTTCTTTGACCTCGATTTATGATTTGGGAAGCTTTTCCCTCAAGGTTTTGCTTTGGCATATAATCAGAGGCCTGGAGAGGTCATTAGAGTGTTTTTACAGTAAACACGTGTAGAAGATTTGGATTGGATATGTAAAATATGACTGCTTCTTGAGATGCAGCTTTTTCCACTACCGGTAATAATTTCATGCGATAATTAGTCATATTAGCCACCATTTATTACATCTTCGTTGCATTACTATTAACTTAGTGATTCCAAAGTCCCATGCATATACGAAACAATTAATCAAGCCCCGGCATTCTTATTGTGTAAAGTCATAGCGCCGTGACTTGCGACAATGCCTTCTAACTAAGGGTCAAGTATTACGTTCACGTTTCTAATTATATTTATAACGGAGGCGGTCCTTTCAATAAGACTGAAATCTTTCAGATGCGCAGGCTGTGACCAAAGTCTCCGCAAAAATCCAACAGTTGTTGAACACTTTGAAGGTATGTTTGCTGCGATGCTCAGATTGTATGTCATGTACACGACAATATTTACCATTTCCCGTGTCAGAATAATTGCTTTTCATGTTCTGTAAATCTGCGTCAAATATTTTGCGGGTATTCAATTAGTAATCCGCCGATATATAGTTTTACCAACTGGCTGAATTGATACAACAATACTTAAGACTATCATCGTGTACACTGTTCTGGACGTCCATGGTGTACGCACATGTGTCACCTTCACTTCAACATCAATGTTAAGACTGAATATATATATAAGAAATCATATAATAAATATATTATAGAAAGTCTCTTGATGGTGAAGATGATGTAGCATTACTTTCTCACTAATTTGATTTTGTGTCAAGCACCTTGGTTTTTCGTGAAGTGCCTTGTTTAAAGTTTGGTGTGAGTCATGTCCTTTCGTTAGCGTTACACAGGCCTAGTACTTTGTTGGAATTTCCGCCACTGTGGGTACGTGCTTTCGGCAACTCAAATTCATGAACATGGCGTGGATTTGAATATAACACATGTATTTTCCGCCAATACGGTGGCATGGTACTATTAAAGGCTTGATGACAAAGTCTGGTGTGTACGCGATCATTTTCAATTCCTATTTTCGCTTCAGTCTGAACTTAAACATAGTCCGTTTTCTGACAGTGGATAACTTGAATTTGTCAGTTTCTTATTATAAATGTCAGGCGGAATATATTTACATCGTTAGCCTCAGGTGTGGCATCGATAAATATTTGCTTAGGTTTCGGTGCGGATATTTTTCCAATGTCACGTTATTAATGTCGACGTTGGCGGTTTGAATATTAATCAAGCGCTATCGAAACTGTGTCTCATGTAAACGTCTGCAGTGTGTACTGAATAAATGTTGAAATTTGGAAGATCGGAATCACGGTACCCGCACTGGACATGTGATGTTTACTGTGTGAGAGTTCACCAAGCAATCTTTACTATGATCTTATCTCTCAATTTCCTTGAAATTATTCCATGGCTTTATACATTGACCGGCTGGTAAATGTTAATTGTTTACTTATGACCATTCCAGTTTTTTATGCTGCGCTAGATAACAAACCTTATCTTTTATGGCTCTCTATGGAATTGGTTTCATGGTGTTAGCTGTTTCATTAGAATCTGGCCCTTATTTGTGAACTAAAGTCAACTTGCAAACAGTACTTCAGTAATTGGAGTGACTATGAAAATGACAAATGAAAATAGAGCGATTTGCTGTAGCTGGAAGTAAGCACTGGTGTTGGTTATCTATTTTGACCATCTGTTGCTACCATATGCCTCCATAGAGAGAGACCACCCGCTACGATATTGCAGAATGAAATAACATGGTTTAGCTGCTATGGAATCCAAAAGTATCCAATACGTAATGTGTACTTGAAAGGTGGGATTGCTATGATTATAAGACAGCCTTGCATTCTTGATGTGTCGAAAATTACTTTTGCTATGTCATCATCTTCAACCCGAGAGATGCTTTGAAAAACCACAGGAATGACTGCTTCGAGGCGGTATAATGCTATAATCTCAGCCTTGATGTGATGACACGCAAATTTCGTGCCACATCTTCCGTGTGGCTCAACCTATACCGTTTCGTAGGAGACTGAAGAACCGCCTCTGTCGCCAAAGAAACAGACGGCTTCTAGTGTTATGGATATAGCAAAGAAACTACAGGTTGTCATGCACTGCGAATGACGATGATTTTTCTCTTTAATTGCTTTTGATTATACACTCTCAAATTCAAGCCCGCTTCCATTCTTTTCCACACTTGAAATTGAGACGTTACACCGCAGTATATCAGACTTTCTCACTGCTCTACTGCTTTTTCCTGCCCTGTAACTTCAATTTTACTTTTTATGAGTCAATTCTTTGGTTTACCATCCTACGAAGAGTTGCATTATTCAGTCAAATATGACTTCTCCAAAATACAAAGTAGCTGTAATTATGTAGTGCATGCCTTAGTCGGCTAACTGGTCTCTGCAATATGATGACTCTCCAAACGTTTGTCAGTAAAAGTTGACAATAATCTGGAATACACTTGTTACTTGATGTGAGTGTAATGCCTCTTAGTAGAGCTGTTGTAAAAATTATCAATCAATAGTATCCCATTCTGCTAGTTGAGCATAATTTTCACCTTGAATATAATTCGCATGGAAGAAATACTCTAATATACAGTAGTGTTATTTTATAATTATTGAGTAATTTTATAAAAAAAATCTCACCTTGGTGTTTTGTGTGTCGTTTTATATATACCTAATGTCAAAGTCCATTTTAGAGTTAATGTTAACAGTATATTTATCACTCGTGTGAAACGATTAAGACCTAATGCAGAATCCAGCAGTAAATGTTATTTATACCCTGGGAAGCGGTACTGCTCTGAAAAGGATTGTTGTATTGTGTTGATAAATGCTGAGGTCTCTCTATACATTGGCCTTCAAGCCTTCACTCGTGATGTTCTTGATTACGCTGCAAGAATAGAGATATCACCCTCTTGCCTTTCTGTGTTTATAGTTTTGATGAATTATGCAGGAAGTTGTGTGCAGTGTGCTCGTTCTACTTTCTATTAAATATGTTTTCTTGCGAGTGAAAGTATGCAAATACACTTTTCACGTTTGAGTGACCCTGTTTCAGTCAGCATCCATTTCTATACATGGTAGCTTAGCGTTTTTGCCTGCCCATACCAAACACATCTGGTCCTGTTTGACGGGAGTGCAGTATGTTCAACAAGGGTTTGAGAAAACCTGCTGACATTCGATTTGGTATGGATTATCTTGTACTCTACTTTTGCATGAATTTGATTTGCTCAGTTGTATCACACACGGACAACTGTACCCATATTATTATTATTATTGTTCCATCCACATCGACAATAATCTGGCACATTTGCGATACTTTGCATGAAATAAATGAAGTGGCAGTAACGAAATTTTTGTGGTTTACAGAGACCTAAGAAGAAGCCGTTAGCCGAATATTTTCAAGACGATCAGGTGATGCGATTGTGGTTTTTTGCGGCTTTTTCAATTGTGATGATCAGATGCCGGTTTAAATCAATTTGACTTTAACGGCTATTTGTAGGTGTTTCGTTCTGTCCTAATTACAGTCGGCGCTATTGCGACAGGCACTAGTTCAGGGCAATTATTCTGTCTATTTTAGGACAGACCGTTTATGTATTACGCAATGGGATAGGGTGACGGTAGTGTTGTAATTACGTATTTATACGACATAGCTTGCAATGGAAACTTGACTTGTGTGGAAGAAATTCATCATAGAGCCGGGGCTCTTGACTTCTTTGGTGCGCATCGCTAAATATTTTGGGTGGTTGCATGCACCCCGTCTAACTGGTCACCACTGTCGCCAATCGTACGTTACGGTCTGCTTACCAGTTGCAGTCCAATTATTAGAGTTTGTATCGTCCGTGTTTGCTATTGTGTCCTGTGATGAGCACTGAAAATAAGACCAAATAAGGACGCGAGTCACAAGTAAGGAGAGATCTTATAAATAAGAGCTCTGTAGTTTTTTAGTCGTAGTTTCAACTTCGGCCTCTCATACACCCGTGTGAAACTACTAGTCCACGAACCCCAAATTAAGAAACCATGATGAACTGCGAGGTATTATTGGGAGCCATTGTCGAATCTATTATAGTATACTCTCTCTACATATTAAGTTATTTGCATGAGACTATTGTGTGTCGAAAGTGTCGTTTTTCGTGTAAAATAGGATGAACTGGAGGCGTTGCCCGTCGAGGAAAACGCCCCCAAGCCTGGAGGTCCCGTCAGTAAACCACTGCGAGCGGAATCGCAAACGGAACAGACGAATTTCCCGCATTCGTTGGAAGCCGCCATCCACAGGTTTCCGATTTTGTCACTTTCTCAGTCGTGGTTATGAATATTTCATCGCCGTGTTCTTAAACTTCATCTAGATTTGGCACGGCCAATCCGAAAGCGCCGTGCTTGACCACCTTGACACCTAACGGGAAGAATTCGACTACTCTCACTTACGGTATGTCGTGAAATTGCAATTGTTGTTGTTACAAAGAAATCTGGAGTGTCTTAATTTGCAGGAAAACTTTTGTCGCGCATGAGGAAAGTGGCGTACATGCTATTACACAAACGCGGGATACAGCCGGGAAGCAGGGTGGCTTTAGTCTTCTCGAATAGCGACCCTATCGTGTTTGTCTCGACTTTGTACGGATGCATGTTGGCTGGCTTGGTGCCTGTGGCGGTCGAAGTGCCGATGTCTTCACACGTAATTCATGAAACTTGAGTCTCCTACTATGTAGTAGTGACCGCCGACTTTTTTTCAGAACTCTGGCTCGTCACAGCTTGGGTTTCTATTGGGTAGCTGCGGGGTTGACGTCGCGCTCACTTGCGACAACTGTCTGAAGAATTTGCCGAAAAACGAGAAAGGAGAGATGATAGAGCCGCGGGGTATTTTTTTTTATTGCTTTTCTTGTAGTCGTTATAGTCGTTCGCTAAATCATTCCTGTTGGCTGTAGCTGCTGTGATTCGTGTTAGCCCGCCTTCCCCGGCTACTTCCTATCTGTCATTTCTTCTTGTGCTATTGGTCATATCTTCTCAGGGTGGCAGCCGCCAGTGCAATTTGAAACTGCTCTAGCCACTGAGCTACTTTTGCAATCAGTCCTACGCTATTAGGTTTGAATAGCTTCTTGGAGGTAAAGAACTTCAATATACAATTGAATAGTATATTCATATTGAAATGAACCCGAATATTTTCGGCTGACACTCGTCAGGGGTAATCGTCAGCAACTAGTAGAGAATTTGAGAGAACATTGTATATCAACAATCGTATCACAAAATTTGATTTCGCGTCGTTGGGAGGGGCCGTTCACACTTCCATTTGTGTGCCTTGGAGTCGACTTTTATCAAAATACACTAACCCAAACTATGTCAACAAAAGGAGTATGTGTACCACCTAAAAATAGTACATTGAACGCTCTCTCTTTCATGCTGGTGACGTTATATTTTGTGATACGATTGTTGATATACAATGTTCTTTCAAATTCTCTACTAGTTGCTTACGATTACCCCTGACGAGTGTCGGCCGAAAATATGCGGGTTCATTTCAATATGAATATACTAATCAATTCAATATTAGGTTCACGATTACATTGAGCTGGGTACAGTACTCTCTCAACCGTGAACAAATTTTCATTGCGAGACTGGTGCTCTAGCCATTGAGCAATTAGTCCTATGCCTATGTCTTGAGAAGATATTGAGCTGGGTGCTCTACTCGATCTCATCTGCACCAACCATGTACAAATTTTCAACTTTTAAAGCCAAGAAACTGTCTTCAATAAGATTATTGAAAATTGTTCGCCGTATTCACCATATGCTACGCGTAGATTGCGGATGCTGAGACAATTGCTGAACAGGCGGTTTGCACCCGCGAATCTAGACTGCCTACTCAACAGGCCAAGAGATTGAGGTCACTGTATGTAGTTTCATTTATTCCAAGATGACCAGGGTCACCTTGATGTTGTTGTGAGTGACATTCGTGCGATTACATTCGTTGTGCGGTAGTATGGTTTCTTCTGTGCATTTTTTCTTTGCCAACACAATTTTTCGAATCATCATCATCATGTCATGTGGACAGGGTGGCCGAAACTGCGTTGGATCCCGACAGATTCGAAACATTTGCCGAAAGCTCCGCCCAACTGGGAGCCTAACGCTCGAAGTCCTGACAACCAGCTCGCCTACATCGAATACAAGACCGGAAAGCAAAACAGCGTGGTGGGAATATCCCACCCGCGCATGGTCATTCTCAATCATTGCAGGTTAGTCGGCGGCGGCTTTGTCCATTGTATGGTCGTTACCCTTGACTCTACATTCGTAGGGCTATCGTGAGCACGCTCTGTTACAATCCCGGCGATGTGATGGTGAATTTGCTCGATTTTAAGAGAGGCATCGGTCTCGTTCACGGACTTTTAACGGTGAGTATTTTTGACGCTGGTGTGCTGCCGCTTGACAGATTGAAGTAAAGTGACTAGAACTACGTAAAATGGTAGCAGAAAGTATCAGTTTGGAAGATACAACTTGAATTTAGTGCGGGATAGCATTTTTCTGCTGGGATGTGATAGTCTTCGAGAAGATTTTTTGGTTAAAATGTTTGTGGCTTTTCAACATTTTTTGTGATGTATATGACTGATACTATTGCAGCTTTACGGACGTGTGAACAATTTGACTGCGTGTCTAGTACACAACATCAGTAATTTATCGTTACTACTTTGGATTCATTGAAGCAAGAGTTGTCTGAATATCCTATAACCTGAATACTTGGTCTTGAGTATAATATTTTCAATGTTACTTCTGATTTTACTTGATCACCAACAATGGCTACTTTGACCACCTTTGTTTGTGACAGTATTAATTGTTTACTTGCGGTACAATCGCTATATTGTGAACATAGTCAAGATGCAACGCTCCGAACACAATTAACCGTTACCGCTAGTCCTCAATCGCCGGTATCCCCTCCTCTATTTTCAACGAGAACAATATATTTGTCTCCTTCCGCAGAGCCTTTTCACGGGAATGCACGTGTTTTGCATTCCGTACGCGTTAATGAAGCACGATCCGATGCAGTGGTTGAACATTGTGACAAAGAATAAAGGTACAAACATTCGAAATGGTGACTTTCTAGAAATGTCGATGTTTGATGAAATTGTTTGCAGTGTCGCTCGCGCTTGTAACGTCGAGGGATCTGCATTGGACTTTGGCTATGCACCGCGATAACACTCACGTCGATTTAAAGACCTTGAGAATGCTGCTAGTGTCAGACGCTGCTAATCCATGTGAGTAGGACTTCTTGCAGGTGCTGATTCGTATGTAATCCATTGATTATTTCTGTGACGTTTCGTGTCTGATGGTTCGTTGCATTCGAGTGCTGCGATGTACTCGTTTTATTTATTATATAGGATCACTCGTACAAACTCGCCCGTTAAAAGTACGTCGTATTTTGGGTGAAAATGCTGTCGTTATTTGAGTTTGATTGTTCGGTTTCTTTTGAAAGAAATGCAAGTTTGTTGTTCGCTAATTCGCTGTTCTACCGATAAATGTCGCTTACTTTTACTGTCAAAATTTAACGAAATTTGTTGAAACGTTTCTTAAAAGCTTCAACATATAGCATGTCATAAACGAGTTGAGATACTTTTAAATAGTTTGGTTCAACACTTGGCAGCATTTTAACGTACGCAAAGGCAACAGCAGACCATGAACTCTATATTACGACACCATGCAGAAATATACCTTGCAAATTTCGAAATCAATTTGATATTTCAATTCTATAATTAAACGTCCGTTTCCTTGCGTTTTGTAATTGAGATAGACAAGGCTAATTTATTTGGTGCACTTGTCACGAACTGTCACAGGTCTGGTAGTTGAGATCCACTGCCCGAGACGAAGTCGGTCATGGATATATGCCTCATTGCCTGGGCCGTATCTATTGTATCATTATTTGTAATCGTGCGATTTTGCGGCGTCAAATTAACAGCACGCTTCACGTCAGTTGTTTCCTGCGTGCACCGTGTAAGTTATACGTGACTCGAGGTTCGAAATACATCAGTCGCGTGGTAACGTATACAAAACCGACGTTAGAATAGGGCTGCGAGAGTCGATTGATTGCAAATTTGTTTGTTTTGAACGCGAGACAAAGCGACCAGCCAATTCGATTCATCGACGTTCAATATATCATGATCTTCGTCTGGGGAATGTTTATCGATGTAGGCGCGACGCGAAATTAATTCTGTTGGCCGCAAAATCGTGGCGTGATTCTTTGCAATGTTTCGTCGATAAAAAAGATGTGTTGCCGCCAATTACGCCTTCTCCATTGCGGCTAATCTTGCTGTTGCATTTTCGAATACTCGTCTTGCATTATCCTTCTGATCGATTAACCGGTGCGATTCTGAACTGAACTTTGCGGCATAGGAGCGCTTATCGATATAAGAGCAAAGGAAGTTGTCCCGAACAACTGTCTTTAAGTAAACTCGACAGATTTGATGACAGAAAATAATATGATATAATAATGAAAGATATGCAATGCTAGTATGAGTATTTTTTCACTTATATTTGATGATAGGTTCTGAAAATTAATTTCTCGGTGTCACTGGTGATGAGCGCGTACCATTGGCGGTTTGCGCTAACTGTTTTGAGCTATAATATTATACTCGCATAAATGAGGCATTACTTTGATGTAAATAAAATTCCTTTTGATAAGATGAGTATTATACGTAAATCAAATGAATAGAGTTTTCTGCTTTGTCCTGTTAACTTGTACAGTGTACACAGAATCATGCAAGTGCTTCAAACCCTTTATTGTAAATGTCCGTGGCGCAATTGTTTCAACTGTTGGTGTGAGTAAATACGACAATTATTCATTACTGAAGCCCATACCTTTCTTATTGTAACAGGGTCGCTTGGTTCGAGCGATGTGTTTCTGCGAGAATTTGAAAGGCGCGGCTTGAGGCGTGACGCCGTGTGCCCTTGCGCGTGGTCACAAGAAGCCCTGACCGTGGCGGTCCGCAGACCCGGCACGGAGCCGATAGCTACCACCATATCTCTTCACTCTCTGTCGTACGGTGTTGTGGAAACGCAGCTTAACGACCAAGCCACCACGCTTATGATTCAGGATGTCGGAACAATATTCCCGGGAGGTATGTACGCTTGTGACATCTCAGTCCTATTGTGCTAAAAATAGTATTAATAAATTGAAAAATGAACTTGAAAGATGTTATTTTTGAATATTTTTTATTTTAGCAACTGTTGCGGTGGTGAAGCTGGACGATTCTTTGGAGTTTTGTCGGACAGACGAAGTAGGGGAGATCATTCTCAGCCCGGTGAGAGCAGGCGACGTTCAGAGTTGCTACTATGGTCTTGCGGGGATATCGGATAAAATCTTCAATATGCAACCGAAATCTGGGAAGGCGAAATACATTCGAACCGGACTGCTTGGATATGTCGGCCCGGTGAGATTGATAATAATTGGTAATAATCACTAATTCTTCACTTGTGACCGAGTGTCTGTCTTGTATTCAGAGCGGCCGTGTCTTCGTCACTGGTAAAACGGAAAGCCTGTTGAGAATTAGCGGGCGTATGCACAATGCCGACGATATCGTGGCTACCGTGCTTGCAGTAGAACCGATGAGATTTGTATACAGAGGCCGGTAAGTTGTCTGAACTTACGGTGTGCTGACAGGGTCGTTTGTAGTTTAACTTCTCGCAATGTTCCAAGACCGAAATGGCAAGTCGGATGACGCACATACAAGCACTCTGATCATTGTGTTCTTGAAATTGCGGATAAAGCAAATCGGTTACCGGCTGTACAGCTGTGTTATCGTTTGGTGTCTTGAGTGTTTTCAAAACGTCATTTAGATTCGCCCGGTTGAGTAGATATTTCATTGTCGGAGCCGCTGGTATTGTTTCAATTTTGTAAGACCAAGGCCAGTCACGTGATCATCAGTCATCACGTATTCGCCGATGTTGACTTTACTATTGGTTGTTATTTGATTTTGGCTTCAACCCTGATTGATTCCCTTTTATGTGCTTGCTTACCAGGCAGAAGCCAAGGTTGTTGGTTTTGATTTTAATGTCTTCCGCCGCTAGTGTGTATCGTTCTTGTTGCTACAGTCAAGCCAAGTTACCGAAATAGAAGTGCAGCCGCAGTCCGCTTGGTTATATGTGAAGGACATTTTTCACTCTCATTCACATGCTGTGCTCAATGGAAAATTGAATGCCGCTAACGCTCTTGTCGATGACAGCATAGTGATTGATGAAGCACTCCAAAACCGTGTAGCCGCTGTTAAATTCAACGATCCTGTGTAAATTTTTCAAGCATAAATCGTGACGTGGACCTTACGAACCCGGTTGTATGTGTTGTGTACTACTGTGCTGTTTTCTCATGGTCAAAAATTCAAATTGTGTTCTTTGCAATGTTTTACGAATTCCAAGGATGCTGGGATTATAAATCTCCAAACATTGCATCCGTTCTCTCGTGCTCTGCATAATTTTTTGTGTGAAATCGGTCATTCTCAAATTCAGCGCGATCCAATTTCTCTCGCACATTGTCCAATTTATGGGATCGAATGTGCGGTGAGCAATTTCTACCGATTCCCACCTGTTTTCGAAGCGTGAATGTCTCAAGTTACACTCTTCTCTACCCTTGTAAGCCGATTACGCCGTTTCGGTTATGAATTATTGACTGAATATTTCCAAGGTCGAAAAATCACAATAAAGATAGAATATGGACGGTAGAACTAATCAATTTGAAGTCACGACGATATCGATACCAAGTGACGCACATACTAGATTTCAAAATCTTAAAACGTAGTATGCTGTATTACAGCATCATTACTGTCATCAGGTTTTCACAAATGTAGCATTGAACCAAATCTATTCTCGTGGTAGGAAGTTGTTTGGTCAACGAGCATTTTTATGAAGGCGAAAAGTGGCAAATATGTATTTTTATTCGCAAACGGTTGGCTTCGTGAAACACACGCCCTACAGGACTACACATACACACCCTCACATAGTAACTTACCTCAAATGAATTACATGCTAATGTTGACTCTGTCAATACAAGCACTAGTTTGAGATTATTCCTGGTAACATGCTAATGGTCTCAGTTACGTATATACGATATACCGTATATTTGTGACAGCCATCGCCTTGAAATTCCTGTTGTTCGCTTCAGGATCGCCGTATTCAGCATCGAAGTTCTGAAGGACGAGAGACTGGTCATCATTGTGGAGCAAAAACCAGACGCGACGGAAGACGAATGTTTCAAGTGGATGAGCAGCGTCATTCAGGTTGTTTGCTTGTTCTACCAAGGGACACTTCGGTGTTTGTTTAATCTCCGATTAACTAATGAGTAATATAGCGACCGGTGCGTTTTAAGACTGCCCGGTGTCGTGTTACATCACAAAGTCTCTTGTAGGGTCGTGGTGTTTTGGTTGGAATTGGTTGCCAAGGTGTTGACTTTCGTTTGGAGTGCTAAAGACATCGACTTGCAATTGATACTGTTGAGGTATAAAATCTGGCAGCCATTGTCGACATTTCGCTTGTGTTAATTCACCATTTCGTCTTTGAAATTTGCTGGAACAGCTTTCTAGCGTGGCTGTAGTTTCTTTCAACTTTTGGATGTGTTTGGGGAGAACGGTGACAATTTTTTAAACTTGAAAATGTTCGTACTTGCAAAAAATGCCTCGATAACGACGGTGCAAACTGGTGCCATTATAAAATGTATTATCAATGCCTATGCTGCTCTGTGCCGATTTCATCGATGTACAATTTACATGAGAAATACCGCATAACAGGAGCCCTTTTCACTTCATTTGAACTGGGTGACGCTATTGAATATTGTTAAATATGCATTGTTATGTTGAAATGGTGTCGTCTGTAATCACCTTAAACCAATCTACCAGTAAATAATTGCCGAATTCCGGAATAGTCGTGCAATCTTGCTGACATTGGTAATTATGGAATCCACTGAACTCAAAACTCTCTTTTGTTCTATATGATCTTCGCTTCCTAACTCACATCAACCCATATCTCAATTTGGAACTCGTTTTTCGTCTGGTAACGCTGTACAATGATAGATCGTTTTATGGGCATCGTGTTTTGAAAATACCTCGATCGCCTATTTATTGCCCCTTGCCTATTGTTTCATCGGCTGTTAAATTGTACGTTTCAGGCTGTCGACGGCATACACGGTGTCGGAATCTATTGCCTGTCGTTGCTATCGCCTAACGGCCTGCCGAAGACGCCGCTGGGAGGGATACATTTGTCGGAGACCATCCAACGGTTCGTGGAGGGCGAATTGAAGCCGTGCAATATACTGATGTGCCCGCACCAGTGCGTCACTAATCTGCCGAAACCTCGGCAGAGGCATAACGATATTGGTAAGCAACGGTTTGTAGTTACGGTTCCGTGTTTCATATGCGGGTGACGTATTGCGTCCATGACAATTTCCTTACCCGATTTGGCCCGATAACTTGCTCTGTATGGAATCAGACTGCTGACAGCCAACAAACTGGAACACTTCCTTGTATGTCAAGGTAGAGATGGGATGGAGGCTGATGTCATTTTTTCAAGCTGTGAAATGTACCAGTGCTGACTTAGCATCCAGACTAGTTGGGCTATTAATACTGTCTCGCACATCTCACGAAAACCACTGATATGCGATGCCCTGGCTCTGGTATTTCAAACGCTGCTTTGAAATATTTCTCTTTAGACTAGCCACTCTTCACTTTTTTGACTCATTGTCCCCTTATCAAATTTGACAGATCTCATTCGCCCATCTAAAAGCTAGATGTAATCAGTTAGTATTTCTACTTTCCTGTAGTAGTTAAGTAAGTTATATCTATCTGTATACTTAACCTGAGTAGTTTAGCTGTATATAACTTCTACTACTTCGGTTCTCTGATGCTGAAATACTAATTTCCGCCTACTTAACATTGTCGAAGTAGTCTTGGACGCACTTCAACGACACACGGCTATGAAGTTGAGAGAGTTGATTATTGTCAAGTTCAATTACAGTAATGTGAATCAAATAATCCTGATTTGATCCTATTTAGCTCTTGTGGTAAGTCTAGCATTAAGCGGCTTTTCTATCAAGATCCGTTGATCACAAATTGAACTTGGCAAGAAACCACACAATTGATTCATGAAATTATAGTTTATTGAATGTTCTAACGTTCACGCCCCCTATGTACATTATCTCACCTTTGATATTTTTTACCTCTGTCTCGCAAAAATGCCCCCAGGTGGCAATAATACCCACTTTGAGAACTTTGAGAATTTCAAACGCTCCATTGAAATAGTTCAGTTTAAACCAGGGGTTCTCAACCTGGGGGGGGGGCGTGAAACATCTGAAGGGGGGCGCGAAGAAGCGGTCACCTGAAAAAAAATTTCGGAGCGCGATTTACCTACAATGCACGCGTGTTTCTCTCTATATAGACCCAATTTCATATATTTTTATTCTCTCATCAAAATTCATAACCGTCCATACCACCAGACAATCTGTTGAGGTTGCTAGCATCCCAGTTGGATTTTGTGATATGACGATAAAGGGGTCGCGAAATTTTTCACTATCAAAAAGGGGGGCGTGTCTAAAAAAAGGTTGAGAACCACTGGTTTAAACCAATCGCAACCCACTAGTATAATAAAAGCACGAACATTTCGTCTTTTCACTTCCAGGCGCAGCGTCGTTGCTTCAAGGCCAAGTGGTCACTGGCGTCCGCCTGGCGGAGGCCAGCGGCCGGCCTCTACCCCCGATCTCCGATGGGGAACTGGACAGCGACCTGCCGGCCCCGAAGAAGAAGGGCAAGCATCCCTCGGGAGGAAAGACTCCGGGGTCAGACTCGAAGATGCGCTCACAGTTTATCGGGGAGATCTTGAAATGGCGGGCCGCGACGACGCCGGACCACCCGTTGTTTACCCAAGTCAACAGCAAGGTGTGGATTGGACATTTAGTGCAATTTGACAGTTTGATATTCAAAATCAAAGTGATTGTATCCGGCAATACTGTGTACAGTACATATTATAGCAGTGCTCGAAAGCATTTATAATGGTAGATAGGGAAATCTCAGTCAATTATCCTTGTAAAAAGTATTTTGGGCTACACTGCCAGCCAACTTATCGTGACCTCTGAATTTTAGGATGCAAACCGAATTTTTATGATTTTGGAATCACTTGTGTTTGTGACAGCAGTAGTATGCTGATCATATTTTTGGATTTAGCTTTTGTCAGTGTTTGAATTCGTTTTGTCACCTACACCCTGCACATCATATCGCTATATATCCGATACGATTAAATTAGTCGGTGTTGCTAATCGAGTGGTACTAAGGACGTATATTTCTTCTCAATTACAAGTAGAAGTAGCGATTTTCGAGATATGACTGCTGCTTTAAATGGGAATAGGAAGCGAAGTTTTGAAATAGTGATAGAGCAACTAGTTTCTAAAAGTAAATTTGCTCTAAGGAACGCATACCTTGAGCGGGGGGAGGGGGTCTTTGGAAATTGCAAAGTGTGTCTTTGCGACTGACACAAAATTGTTAATGACACTGCAAACTGGTGCCATTTTTGAAAATATATTTCAGTTTCGGGGGCTATTTCGTAGAAGTACTATCGTAGTGCTTACCTCTGTTAAATATTTGCATCGCACACACCCATCCAACCGTCATATCTATTGTTGCTCTGTATCAATTTGTGTCACTTTCGTTTTCAGGCTGGCACGGCCGTACAGGCGACGTGCCTGCAACTGCACAAGAAAGCCGAGAAAATCGCCCAGCTCCTAATGTCCTGCCCATCCTCAGCCGGGGTGCCGTCCGGGGGACTTTCGAAGGGCGACCACGTCGCCCTGATGTTCAACCCCGGAATGGATCTGATCGCGGGCTTCTACGGCTGCCTCTACGCCGGATGCGTCCCGGTACCGATCCGACCCATCCACGCCCACGCAGTGTCGGCCGCTACCGTCACAGTCAAGATGATCGTCAACGTCAGCAAGGCTGTCGCGATCTTAACAAACGGGCACACGGCAAGAGTTTTGAAGTCAAAAGAAGTGTCTAACGCGCTCGGACCACAAGACGGGGACTGGCCCCCGATAATTGACATCGAAGAAAGCCCTAGGAAAAAGCAACCAATCTCATACCGGCCTCCTACGTCGGAAATGCTGGCGTACATTGATTTCAGTGTGTCGACCGCCGGCACCTTGATGGGGATAAAGGTAAAGCTTCTTACATACAGATACAGACAGCTTGTATTTGCAATCCTGATTTTAGATGTCGCACATCGCATCGATTCAGCTGTGTCGCAGTATCAAGATGCAGTGCGAGCTATACCCGTCTAGATCGGTGGCACTGTGCTTGGACCCGTACTCTGGATTGAACTTTGTTTTGTGGTGTATGAACAGGTGAGGATGCGATGGCGGCATGAAGTGTGTGTTGACAAACGCCAGTTGACTTGCACTGTAGTTTCTTACTATGTCAACCGCCTCTACCATTTGGTGTTTCCTCGTTCGTGTTTGTTTGATAGTTACGTCGGCCTGTGTAATATCAAATTTAATGGTTTAATTAAAATTGCCTTTTGACTCATTCTCGAAATGCCCTGATGGTTCAACGGCATTGTTCGATGGATAATAGGGACTTTTTAATCACTTTACAGAGGTCACAATAGATTGTTAATCTGTTCGATTGTTCGATGGGCATCAGGCTTAATTCCTGCTCCGTATGTTTTGTTGTTGTGTGACGTGATATGGGTTTAGTTATTGTCAGACCATGACAGCCTGTCATCATCTATCAATGTCAGATAAATTTTTAAGAATATTGAGTGAATGTTATTACATGTCTACGTCGATTACTGAAGCCTGATAACAATCACAAGCTATATTTTGTACAGTGTGTACACTGCAAGTTTTAAATATTCCTTTGCTTTCAGCGTCTACTCCGGGCATCATTCGTTCCTCATACCTCCGTCTGAAGTCGAAGCCAACCCTTTGCTCTGGCTGCAAGTCGTCAGCCAGCATAAGATCAGGGACGCGTACCTCACTTACTCCATAATGGAATTCTGCACAAAGGATCTCGCTCCCAAGATACCGGCGTTGAAGGTAAAAAGATTTTATTCGTTCTGCCAATTCGCACTCAAACCTTGCTGTATTCAACGCGTGCTTGTAGGCGAAAGGAATATCTCTCTCGAATATGCGGACTTGCGTTGTTGTCGCGGAAGAACGACCGCGGATTCAGCTCCTGACCAATTTTACAAAGCTCTACAAAGACTTGGGGCTTTCGATGAGAGCGGTTACGACGTCTTTCGGATGCCGGACGAATATCGCGATAGGCCTTCAGGTGAAATAAAGAGGATGTAGTCCTGATCAAGATGAATTACAACCCACAATGGAGTTTCTGAAAGCGTGTTTTGCGGGCCAAAATGCTTATGAAATACCAATGTTGTCTCTGATATTCTCTGCCATATTTGTAATTCATCAATTTGCAGCACACTGTTGCATTTCGACCACAAATGACTATGGCTCTATCTCGTGCTTTCTCTCCTCTGTACAAAGAAATATATGACAATCTGAAGCGTTGCAATGGAATTATATCACGTAATGGTGTTGGCAATTAGCGAGAATGGACAGTACATAGTGGCCTACGATCTGCTGCAGTTGTTATTCATTTATATGTGAAATGGAGACATTGACACCTGCTTTGTTGTAATAGATTAAGATTACCTTGTAAGATTTTCAAACCCCCTTCATATCTCCCCAATTTTGTTTATGTTGCAACATCTCTTGCTAAAATTGTAGTTTTTTAACAATCCCTATTTGCATGCAGGGCGCCTCCTGTCCGGACCCGTCGACGGTGTTTGTAGATACCAGGTCATTACGCAACGACCGCGTCTCATTGGTTGAAAAAGGATCCCCGCACAGCTTATGTCTTATGGAGACCGGGAAGGTATGGAACTTTGATATTTACGATTTCTCAGGCTGGGCACAAGGATTTGGGTATTGATTGTAATGAATGGAGTCAAGTAGTAAACTAACGTTTTTCACACCAAAATTTTTTTCGACACTTCTTTCCATGGAAGACCCGCAACATTAAAGACATGTATTACCGTAATTTTCCATGTATAATCCGCAAAATTTTCACCATTTTTTGCCCTAAAATGGGGGGGTGCGTATTATACATGGGAAAAACACGCTTGAAAAAAATCTCGATAAAAAACTTGAAATCACACCTTTCTTCGTGTTTGTTTCCAATCGCGCATCACTTTCAGCCATTATGCCCAGTAATTCGTATTATCAGTGTAATGCACTACCAATTAGCAAAAAGCGTTTTGCCAATTAACGAGAGTGGTCTGCACAGCAGCAATCTCCTACTGAGTTGGTTAGCCGTTTGCACGCGAGCGAAATTAGGTCATTCATTGATTGCTGAACGCGCGCGCGGCAATCCTCGCTAATTCATCGACAGGTCATGTGCGCAAAATATAATCCGCTTGCGTAATCAGTCGCACCTCCAACAGGCGTGGTGTGCACGACATAACCGTTGGCCTGAGCAATCGCATCTGGCCTCGTGCGCAAGATGTGGCGTCGCCGGCCTCGCAGGCTTTGGCTGCTATCTACTATTGTATAGAGGCAATACCGTTACTTGTATAATGATTAGCAATCGCATCTGTAATAGGCCTCGTACGCAAGACGTGGTCCGAACTACCGCGTCGCCAGCCTCGCAGGCTTTGGCTGCTCTGTACTATCGTTTAGAGACAATGCCGTTAATTGGGTCATGATTAGCGATAGTTATATAATGATTGTTCGACAGTGACATCGCAAAACAGAACAACATCTTATACTAAGACACAGCTATTCATGTACTGCGAATGCAGGGTGCGTACTATACATGGGTACAGGCTTTTTCCCAGAATTTGCATGCCATTTTAAGGGTGCGTATTAAACATGGGGGCGTACTATACTTGGAAAATTACGGTATGTGGGTGCGCACTTTCTTAGCAACGGCTTATTTGTGTAGCGACATTGTGATGAAAAGCTATATAGTCATAAGTATGATTAACAAGTATAAAATATTGACTTTGTTTGGTCGACTTGCATTATTGTCATTCTGTTTGCGGGAAAGGTACAAATTCTAACTTGAAATTTTCTTGTTGTCATAGTGAACGATACTGGACTCGGAATTTAATGCTTAATCAGTCGGATTCTGACTTTTGCCCAGTGCTACTTGCAGTATCGTGGTTCAAACTCGGTTGATTTGATATTTTTAGATTCTATCCGGCGCCAAAATTGTCATCGCCGACTGCGACACACGCGGGCAATGCGCCGACTCGAGACTGGGTGAAATCTGGATTTCGAGCCCCCACAATTCGAACGGGTACTACGCCGTGTTCGGGGCGGAATCCGGCAACAATTACGGCGATCATTTCGAGGTGCGTGTCTCTAGTTTGACCCGGGCCAGCGGGAAAAAATTTACGACGCACGGTTCGTGCAGGTTCATCTGAACACCGGAGACACGAAGAGTACTTTCTGCCGGACGGGATTTTTGGGTTTTCTGCGACGCACGGAGCTGACGTCTTCCACGGGCGGTAAGTTGGTTTCTTACGATCTCAACTTGCGTCTCTTGTCTTGAGTTTATTTTCATTATGAACGAGACATTCATATGGTAATTTTACCTACAAAAGATAGCAGTATATAATGAAACTTCTCGCTTGCACCAGAGGTGGTCAGTAACAAAGTACTTTTGAGTATTCAAGATGACTTTGCCTACTTATAGTACTTACTTGAGTGGTTTATGTCTACTTCCCACAAGTACTTAGCACTTTTAGCCTTAGGCTTTTTACTCTTTGGATTTTGTGAAGTAGGAAATAATTTTTGGATACATTTCTGTCATGTTTATGAATGATGTTGTCATTAAGGACTAGGCTAAGAATATAGGCCCTGTATCCACCATACATGAATGTATTTTTGAAAATTACATCAATCTGTAGTGCCCTTAGTCATTTTTTTGTGTTGGTCGCTAAGATCCCGCTGTAATTTCAATGGTACCTTCTCCTTACCCCACTAGTTTCGAATTGGGCGTTGCCAATATGATACGTTTCGACTTCGTCATGCTGCATCTGTGACGTCACGTCATTGATGATAAAGACAGCTCTTAGAAGGTTTTAATGCTGACTGCATTTATGGTTGTGTTATGTAGTGTTAAGATCTTAACCCGTTAATTCATCTGTCTCATTTTAGATCGACACGACGCGCTGTATGTTGTTGGCTCGCTTGAGGAAACGCTGGAAATCCGAGGGATGCGTTATCATCCGATGGACATCGAAAATTCGGTGATACGATGCACCAGCAAGATTATGGACTGGTAATTATTGGACGAACTATTTTCGTACGCACTGGCGGCGATGACGATTTGTGATTTTCCAGCGCCGTATTTCTATCCAACAATCTCCTCGTCGTGGCCGTCGAACTTGATGCGACTGAGAATTGCGCTTTGGATCTCGTGCCGCTGGTGGGTTTCTTGTTATCGTTGGTGTAGCAGTCGCTTACCGACTTTTCGCAGTAGAGCGGCCGGTGTTTTACCGCGCTTCTTCCAACTAAAAAGACCTGTGCGTCATAGCATTATGATCAAGTCATGGCAATATCCGTGACTGCAGTCGAGGCAAGTCAACTCATATCTTCGGATTTCGAGTCAATTTGAAACTTTTCAAAACAAATTTTAAACGTCTTCCACAATATTTGTAGTGACTAGACTCTAGTGTAGTCATTTCGGAAGTTTTCTGGTTATGTCACAATAATATTCGTGGAATCGTAGTGACTTGAGTCAAGTCGAGTCATCTGAAATCTTAAGAATTCGAGTCAATTTAAGACTTTGGTCATTTCAATTTAGTGGTGCGTGTATTTCGTGTATTTATGGGTCACATATATTCATTCAGAATATTTTCTACTCGATTTTAAGACGAAAATAATAAAGAAGCAAAATGTTTTCCTAATCAAAATTCGAGATTTCAACGTGCTAAACCAGTGGTTTCCAACCTTTTTCGACCCATCGCTCCCTTTTCAAGCTCAACACCGATCATCGCCCCCCAATTTTGTGTACCGAAAATTGGGCATACAATTCTGTAATCACCGGCGGGTTTACTAAAAAAAAGAAAGGTCAGCTGTTTTGACGCCTCATCGCCCCCTTCGCTATTTTCGCCCCCCTATCGTCGCCCCCTTCGTCATTTTCGCCCCCCTAGAACGCCAAATCGCCCCCTGGGGGGCAATATCGCCCACGTTGGGAACCACTGTGCTAAACCATGTCAAACTTTTCGAACTTCTATCGTAATTTCAAAACTATCGTACATTACTAGCGCTTGTGGATCCTATTTGCAATGTTGCATATAGCACTAAGAACCCCCATAAATACACGCACCACTTAATGACGGATTTTGTGTCACTAGGTTACCACGTAATCCAATACAGAATATTTTTTAACTGGCGTGCTTATGCGAAATATTAAATACCGGTAGCCGTGTTGCGGGTAGCAAGATACTGGCGCAAAATGCCTCGGTGAGTCAACCGCTAATTTTTGCCTTTTCCTCCCAAGGTGACCAACATCGTCTTGCGCGAACAGTACCTGATCACCGGCGTCGTGGTCATCCTGGACCCGGGCTCAATCCCGGTCAATTCCCGCGGTGAAAAGCAGAGAATGCACCTCCGGGACACCTTCCTGCAGGACCGCCTGGACCCGATTTACGTCGCCTATAACATGTAAATTCAAGCCGGACGCCGACTCGCACACCCCGGCAAGCCGAAAGACATTGTAAATAAGCCTATGCATTTTATACTCTGTCCGAGATGACTCTACGGCTTGGGCTTAAAGGCAAAAATTGGTTTCGTTCATCATGATTGTACTTTGTCTCATGGTAAAAGAAGCTTTTTTCATTTTGAGGCGTTTAGCGCATTTACACCTACGGCGTATCCTCTCACCCCCCACCCACGCATGCTGTGTTATTGTACTTCTTAAGTTATATACGTGCTGCTTCCTTCAATTGACACTTGTAGTGTTTGTAGCGGTTCGATGCGTTGGTATGATTCGTGTGTGTGTGGTACTAGCTGTCACAGTACCGTGAAGTGTGTGTGTATCTCTCATAGTTTCCGTATAATACCGAGGGGATAGCGACAGTTGCTCAAGCTCAATATTGATTTCACAGTACATTGTGCGAATGCGATTGATGATATACACACAAAGGTGGTCAGTAACCAAGTATTTGAGTTGGTTTTTCCCATTTTGGACAAATTTCTCAAAGAGTTGCGATTTTAGACTACGGTCACTTTTACTTGTGAGTTTTTTTGGTAAAACTACATACTTTTTACACTTCGGATTTAGGAGCAGTTACCGATTATACGTGGGGACGGGTCTTTCGAGAGTCGAGTCAGAAAAATGACCTTTTTTTAGTCAACCCATCAATATTAGCAGTCAAATTTCCCGTATTTATGAATGATACTTCATCTTTTGTATCTTGGTGAATTTTTCGGATCTGAAAATATGGCAATCCTAGTATTTGTAGCGTCATGTTGAGTTGGTCGCATAGATGCTACCTGCAATTAGGAAAGTGACCCACCTGTTAACTGTTTAAGGAATGCAACCCTTCGACCAAATCTACCTATTCAGACTAGAGCTTCATTTTCTACTTCTGAGTTCTGATTGAGTAGAAATTTACGAAGTTACTTCTAATTGTAGAGGTGTAACATGACTCACTACTTTGACCAGCTTCGTATATACAATATACATTAGGGCTGGTCAAAAATAACCTTTTTTCCTGAATCTTGTTGGCTACGTGATTAAATCATTAGGTTGCCTTAAAAAACGACGCACACCAAATTTGAATTCATTCCAACCAATATTCGCGGATTTCGTACAGTGTGAAAATTTTGAATTTGCCGAAAAATGCAAAAAAAAAAAAGTTTCAAATTTTTCCGCCAACCTCATGAAATTGTTGCTCTGTCTTTAAAAACCATGCAAAACAAATTTGACTCAATTCCAAGCTGTAGAAGCGGAGTTTTCTCAGTTTTTCTTTGATAATTCTGGGATTATCCTTGATCGGTGGACAATCCAAGAATTACCATCGAAAAACTGGAATAACTCCCGCTTCTACGGCTTGGAATTGAGTCAAATTTGTTTTGCACAGTTTTTGAAGACAGCCCAACAATTTCATGGGGTTGGCAGAAAAATTTGAAAAAAAATTTTTTTGCATTTTTGGGCAAATTCAAATTTTTCAAACTGTACGAAACCAGCGAATATTGGTTGGAATGAATTCAAATTTGGTGTACGTCGTTTTTTAAGGCAACCTAACGATTTAATCACGTAGCCAGCAAGATTCAGGAAAAAATGTTATTTTTGAACAGCCCTAATATACATAGTACGTACCTCGGTAAAGTAGCATTCGATCAGTTGAATCAATACACAAGACCGTATCTAATGTAGTGGCGCAAGACAAGATAATTTTTATATATGTGACACCGTTATAGTGTTTGTAATATGTGGTGGTACCAGGGCTCTACGAATTAGAAGCAGATACCGCGTTTGCCAAATACTTTTCCGCTAGTGTTAGCAATTACTATTTCACGCATCCTTGTACAATGTACAACGTACCAAGTCACCCCGTGTTTCACTATTTTCTGGTCGTACACAGACTATTATGGAGCAAATACCCTTACTAGATGCATGTTATTTTACACTTACAGTTACCATGTTCATATGTGCCCGCTTTTGTGACATCCGTCGGCGTGAGCGGCTAATAACACTTCAACCCGTTTGCTTGATCGACACGTTCTCATGTCTGTGATTCTGCCAGAGTATTCTTCTTCACTTCTACGCGCGGCCCGCTCTCATTCAATGCGATTACTGTGTCCGAGGGCGGCGGCCGCTATTTGTTGCAGTTTCTATGCTTTCGCGTGTTAATTCAGTTTTAGATATATTCTGCAATTTTGTGTCGTATCATGTGTAATATCTGCCATACCGTAATAATACCAGTTTGCATATAATGTACGTGTTGTCGGTAAGAGATCCGGTAGGAAGGGGGAGGTCAGTTCGAGCGCTGTACTTTCTGCGTAGGCCGACTGTCTTATGAGGAGAAATATACGAGATACTTCTACTTTTTTATTAATGACTCCACGAGAGTATCAGCCATGATGATTCTATGTTTCCCTCTGCAAGTACGAAGACGAGGTATCACTAAAGTGCCTTGTATCTTATATTTTAATGCGACCAACGGCATAGGAATACATTCTCACAAAATGGAATCATTTGGGAATATGTTCTGGTTCGTTTTATTGGTATCTTTTATCAATTCAAAACACCACAAGATAGCCATAATAACATGAAATATATATATTGTCCGTTAGATATCGATTTGGTCAATTCACCGACCGTTTACGCACAACAAATACAACGCTTCAAGTTCAATGTATCCTCAACAGAAACTGCACCAAATTATTCTTGAATCAGCACCAGGTCCGTTGGGCAGCAGTTTTGAAAACACGCCTGGCCACACGACAACGCGTTTGCCGACCGTGGATGCATTTCAATCACAGTGTCCAGTGTCCACGTTACCTACCTGGCTACGACTGAATTTTGATCACAACAAACCCGCTTATATCGGGTCTTTGGAAATGTCCTCAATATATATTGCGATTTGATAGAAAATAAGTGCAATATACGCACAAAAAATACGTTTATGCATTCGTAGACTATGTACCTAGACGAGCAGACGTTACCGACATTCTTCCCAAATGATGATTACAACATGACACGAAATAATAGCTAGACTAGTTGGAAATGTCGAGTGCTCTTGACAACCAACTGTGTGAATTATCATTGGTCATCACACCACCCGAAAATTATTGATTGCTCGCGTTTCATCTGTTTCATATGGATGAGTTGTAGTTGTATTCATATTGGTTTCACAAATATGTATAATGAATATATCGACGTGAAGTTTAGTCTCAGAACACTTGCAATGCAGATAGTATGCAGGTTACCTAACCCTGACGACAAGTATTTATCTATTTACGAAACATTTTGCATGGACAATCAATGTATAAGGGATAGTTTATTAGTTCTATACTCCGACGTCCTTCCGGCATGAGGACATCTCGACTGGTGAGGCATTTGGGAAATGTGTTCCTTGCGGCATGTTTACTTTTGCTCATATACTTGGCCACAAATGAAAATGACACGGACTCTGTTGCGAGCAAATCCTTCGAAGGGAGGGGAGGGAAACTCTCGATAGTTCGACAAAATATAGACGATGATTTGTACGATGAGGATATCAACTTCATTCAAAACCCGTGGGATATTGATTCGTCGCAAAAATCGTACGTCCCCGCTGATTTCAGCTCAGTGAACGAGAGCGAGGTGGAAAAGTTTGAAGTTGACGAGGTTGTCGTAGTGATGGTGGCGCAGGATGAAGGCAGCATCGTCGAATATAACAATGAATTTGTAGAGACGCTTGAAGAACCAGACAAGCCAGACGAAGTAGATGTCGATGACAAGGACATGCTTCGAGAAAATGATGTCATTGAAGGCAATCTGGTCATCGACAGAAGCGATGACCTTATTATGACGGTTCGTTTCATTATGAAATATTCTCCGATTGGATCTAGCTGGATTAAAACTAGATCAGTAGTGGACGATATCACCGCGCTGGGCGGTGATTTTGAGAGACGAGACACCGGCGAATATAACTGTAGAAGTAGGAGTAATATGCATGTAAAACTACTTGAGTAAGTGGACACAGCCTACTTAAATACTGCTGCAAAGTAGAAGTATAAGGTTAATGATGGCCTCTAGTCTGTAGGAGGCGAAAACCTATGCTGAGCTTGTTAAAGGGGCGATGAGTAAAAAAAGTTTGGAAATCACTGCTCTAGATTTAGAATACGCTTGACCTGATTATCTATCGACATCTGTTGGAATCATCAAATAAGGGTAATTGTAGTAGTAGCTCTATGGCGCCACTAGGGTGTGACGACATCGCAGGTGCTTCGGTGCTTGGTCGTCGTCACTGAATCAGAGATGAGCATGGATTAGGATTAGGTTTTGAAAAACAGGATTTGTGAAATTTTGTCGGATTTGGATTGGATTTGGATTAGACATTTTTTTCAGAACGGATTAGGATTTGGATTGGATTTACCTATTTTCTGGCAGATTGAAATGTCGTATTGCGAATGGCGACAAACTTTATTCAGATCAGTCATTAATGTACTTATGGTTACTAAGTTATCTTGAATCAAGTGAATCGTTGGTTTTGAAAGAAAATTTTCGAATCCCTTAATTGCATAAATTAGTATTTTTTCTGAATTTCCAGTTGGAATCGGATTAGGATTGGACATGGACTTGAATATGAAAAAGTTATGGATTAGGATTTAGATTTGAAGGTTAGAATTTGGATTGGTTTAGGACATAGAAATTTCAAATCCGCTCATCTCTGCACTGAATACATGGCTGCTTGAGAACTCACGTCTCGTATATTAGACAGACTGTCAGTCACGTTACTACATGGTGGCAGCTGTGGGATTCGAACCCACGCCATCGAAATGACTGGTATACGTTTGTGCTGCTTATAAGCCTTTGTGCTTGTCCCGAGAAGGGAGATGTAGTGGTAGCTCTATGGCGCCACTAGGGTGTGACGACATCGCAGGTGCTTCGGCGCTTGGTCGTCACTGAATACATGGCTGCTTCAGAACTCACGTCTCGTATATTTGACAGACCGTCAGTCACGTTACGACTAGGGCTGGGCAAGATCGAGTACCTGAGTGATTCGATTCTGAATCACGGAATATGCTTCGAGTCGAGTCGAGTAATCGAGTATCACCCATTATGACGTCATAACGGAATGTAATACGTCTTAGTTCAATTATGTACCGTTTAGGCCACCACAAATAATATAATGCCTGATACCCATCTCATAAATGATGCTTTGGTATTTTTTCTGACCATCTCCATTTCATTTCACTTGGTGACAATGTTGTGGGATAATCATGACTTCAGAAATGCGCTACGTCCAGCCACGTCCGTAGCTTTGTAATATGTTCCATATGTTCCATATGCTGCGATATCGCCAAACAAGGCTTCAAGGCTGGAACAGTTAAAATTAGCATAGAAACTAAATTCTCGTGGACAAAAATCAACTTTCAGTGGCGATAGAGCGTATAATTTCAGTATTCGAAAAAATGGTATTTTGCTAATCGACTCGAATCATTAAAATTAATACTCGATTCCGATTCGAGTACTCGAATCATTGTGCCCAGCCCTAGTTACGACATGGTGGCAGCGGTGGGATTCGAACCCACGCCATCGAAATGACTGGTATATGTTTGTGTTGCTTATAAGCCTTTGTGCTTGTCCCGAGAAGGGAGATGTAGTGGTAGCTCTATGGCGCCACTAGGGCGTGACGACATCGCCGGTGCTTCGGTGCTTGGTCGTCACTGAATACATGGCTGCTTGAGAACTCACGTCTCGTATATTAGACAGACCGTCAGTTACGTTACTACAGTAATATCATCCAACCCATCATGCCAATGTATGACTTACTGATGCGATATCTGACTTGCCGTATTCAAAGATTTTACTAAAACTCTGCATGTGGTATATCAACCGCCTGCAATCCTGCATCAAGATTCATTTTTCGTCCAATATTAGCCTAATAACAGAAGTCCGAACATAGGCCTACCATGAATGTAGCACCATAACATGCCTGCGATGCATGTTAAAGTAAAGGATCGCTACTGATGCGTGTCGTTCGACATCCTCCTATCTGTTCATGCCATCGCATTGTGTCCTATCGCATTGTACATTGTGTGTGACTTGTTCAGATGAAAAATATAACCCAACGATATTCTATATTCTATTCCATAAAAATACACCCACGAGTCGTTTCCATTTTTGCAGAAAAACGAGTCCCTCGAAAAGCTCGGCGATATCTTTTCTGCCAGTGTCGATTCTCCAGACAGTCCATATTACACAGCGATAGAGTTGTTACCAACCTTGAAAAAGCCACCTTCCGATATCAACGAACCAGGCGAATTCGGCCATCCATTCCGCATACCACTAAAAACCGGTATAGCGCTCAGCGCAGTCATATCACAGGGATACGCACAACACGGCTTTAACACTATTGTGAGTGATATAATATCTCCTCACAGAAACCTTGGCGATAAAAGGGAGGAGGAATGCAAGGTATGTTTCGTTTTATATCGCGATCCCGTGACTTGCAAATGTGCCAATAAGCTCCGCTTGTGCTCTCCGGGTCCGTCGCAGTGGTCGCAAACAACGCACCTATTGGCGGGATAATTATTAAAATTAGAATTAGATGAGATTTTTAAAATTGCGTGTTAGGCGCTAGGCTTGGATATAAAATTAAATCGAAAAATCTTTGACGGATCGTCACCTTGACAATGTATATGTCGCCGCAGTGCAATTCGTCAAACATCTGCCCCAGGCCAGTATGTGTGTCAATCATGGTTGTAACCAAGTCACAAGGCTCCGAGTCACAAGTCAATCTCACTTTTATAGTTTTGACTCGAGTCAAGGGGAGTTATTTTCAATTCGCCACCGAGTCAAGTCCGAGTCCAAGTCATCGAGCAGAGGTTCGAGTCTGAGTCATGGGATAATGACTCGAGTCCGAGTCCAAGTCATTGTGTTGAATGCTCAGTTTCCAGTTGAAGTCTTGTTAAACCCATTGTTATATCTCTGTTTGGTGATATCGAATGGTTCGCATTTATAATATACTAATTTTCCTCACTTTTAATAGTTTCTGGCCGCATTTTCAAGTACCAGTACCAATAGACGAAATCCCAATAGGGTGGTTACTCTACTATTCGTCGAAATTACAATGAAATGTCGGTCTTAGCCATCTGAGTCTCGAGTCATATGACTTGGTTCGAGTCATGCGCAATGACTCGAGTCCAAGTCGAGTCAATACACATATTGACTCGAGTCGAGTCGAGTCATTTCCGTATTTTGATAAAATGACTCGAGTCAAGTCGAGTCATCAGAAAATCGTGACTCGAGTCGAGTCATGACTCGAGTCATTACAACCCTGGTGTCAATCAGTCACACAGTGCCGAGTCCCACTACGTGGCATTGACCAAGTGTCTATATTCAAAATTCATGCAATCACAATCCCACGTTTTCATCATCGACGATACCACCACAAAATTTAGGAAACAAAAATATCGTTGCTGTGATGAGTGTGATTATAGATAACTAACCTACGGAGGTTAGTTATCTATAGTGTGATCCGCAGTCACGACTCGCGCACGAGCGCGACAGATCACTATTGTAACGTCATGAAGATATATTATGTCACAATAGCTGAAGTATGAAACTAGGGGGCGCAAGAGCAGAGCACCTTTGGTAATTACGCCAGTAGCACTTATTATAAAATACATTCGTATGTAGTTGATCAGATGTAATACAACAAGTACCGCAGAGACTGTATTAAGCACACCAGTGGCTGAGCGGAATAGGCCGCCCTCACCGAAACACCTAGGCATAAAATTGATAAATATAACATATGGCAACGCTGCTAAAGTTGTCACAGGAGGGAGTGTAGAGTACGGCTGCTACGCCAGTCATATATCAATCGATGTGTTTGTCAATTAGCTGTTGATAACATATATACATAGGCTCCACTGAACAGTTGTTGCCCTTTTCCGCTTTCAGAATATCCCTGGGCCCATCCCCTCACTGACCCACTCAAAATAGTTTGCAATCTAATTTCGGCACTTCTACTCGCACACCAAAATTTCTAGAACTGACAGACATACCACTGACACACTCAGTCGTATTGCAATATTTTTCTGGGATAAGAACATGTGCCAAACGAAATTTTTTATTAGTTTCCTAATCACCAAAAGGGTCTATTGCCCACATCAAAATGTTCTTGTGGTCGACAGGTTAAGAACTTCTGCTATGGACTCCATACTGCTGTAGCTGTAGGCGCTGTATAGTGTATATCCTATGTATAATTCGACATTACGATTGGTTAATAAAATATTATTTATTGTTCTTCAGGTAACTTGATTCATTTTCGATTACAGACTGCAAAGTTTCTCAGGCCTCTTCCCAGTGTTTCTGTAATCATTTGCTTCCGAAATGAGGCGTACTCTGTTTTGCGGCGAACGTTATACAGCGTTTTAGAAACAGTTCCCGAATCACTGCTGAAAGAAATTATCCTGGTTGATGATAACAGTCGGTCAGGTTAGTGGAGTGCTGATATTGGAATTCGAATGTAGGGAAGGATATCTTTCTACACGTAACATATGAAAGTCAGGCGTTTATTTGAAAGGAGTTGTAAAAGTCAAATTTCAACACATTTTCCTGTTCTAACTGGATTATGGTATAACGATTTTCGGACAATTTGTAGACGCGAAAATACCCTGGCATAATATTATGAATTTACATGGTAACAATTAACGAAGTTATATTTAAACTAATCATTAATGCAAGATTACTTCCAAGATGCAAGATTGGGCATGTGCATCAGAGTTGATAAACCCTGGTATAGTACAGTAGCCTCTCAGCTCTCAGCTGTCATAACAACTTATTATTACGTCATTTGCTTGACTGATGCGCTTGTCTAGTGTGTACACTGTACACTGTACAGCCTGTCCCATAGAAACTCCTAGAATGAAGTCGTACCTATGTATTTTCAGGAAGTTTCGGAGATGCATTGAAACGCGAAGTCGAAGAGCTGTCCACCATCGTTTCTTTGGTTAGGTCAACGGAAACGCTAGGTGTCGCTCGTTCAAGGCTGCTAGGTTTGAAAAATGCCAAAGGGGAGGCGGTAGCATTTCTTGACTCGCATTGTAAGTTGAAACTAAAATCATTTGCGTGTCCCTGCACTCTCGTGGAAATAGTAGGGCCGGGTAAAACGATTTGAGCACTCGGACCAGATTCGGATATTATTTGTAATGATACGAGTCTAGTAGCCTAGTAGAGCCGTTTTTTTTTCGAGTATCGAATGATTACGCTTTGGTACCAAACCAACAGTGTTTTTGTCAACGAGAAATGTAGGCCGTCTTTCGGTAATTGCTACCCGCCGGTAGAGCCTTGAAATCAAGATTACGGAATTACTTTTGGTGGTGTTTAACTGACCTTATATTCCTTATAATAGCGAATGGTTATATATGTTGACTTTAAAAGTTATTGGTACTGTTATAAGTTATAACGCGATATTGACTGGTCAACTCGAATCGGAATTTAATCACCATAGGTAGCCTACTATCGCAATGGTTACATATCGATATTCTTTTCCCTACTCTGAAACTGCAAGTACATCCCATATCTTTAGACTTGAAAGCTTTTCCTGTGGTCACGAAAATGAAGTTCCGTTCGTTATTTACGTTCGTTGTGATAATTCTTCATCCGCTCATTCCTGTTTTAAAAATAACACATATAAGTTCCCACCGCTGAAATTTATTGAGCCCGGCAATCTCGGACATTACTGATCACCAAAACTATAGTATCGTTTTAGCCACATGTCGTCTGCGACATCGTATAGGATATAACTTTTATCAGACGGCGCGGTTTTGCGTATAATAGCCACGAATTGCTACAGGCGAATGTTACGAAGGATGGATCGAACCGCTCCTTGAAAAAGTCCGACAAAACCGCACTACTGTCGCGATACCTGTTATTGAAATAATTGACAAGGAAACGTTCGGATTCAGCGTCACTCCTACGAAAACGGTGTCTCAACTTACACAGATCATAATCACCATCGAGTTCAAAGTCAATAACAATACTTTCAGATACAAAGAGGTGGCTTCGACTGGAGTCTCACGTACCGATGGATACCGCCAAGTCGCGAACGATTCAGCGATCCTGATTCTGATCCCTTGAGTCCCATTCCGTCTCCGACCATGTCCGGTGGAGTGTTTGTGGTTGACAGAAAGTCTTTCATCGAGACCGGCTCGTACGATGATGGCATGGATGTCTGGGGTGCGGAGAACTTGGAAATCTCTTTTCGGGTAATATATCTGCGCGCACTCAACCTTGTGTTATTACACAATTTACGCTTTCGTAACTTTTGCATACAGAAATGCAATTGTATTCAACCGCAACGTATAGTACACAAGAGGGATGGAAAAATCACTTCCAACGAAGCTATATAGACATTAACTGCCTTAAACAAGTCTCGTATCACTCACTGTTGTAACTTCATCTAATCCAAAACAGATGTGACAATGTATTTGTGTCATTGTTGCGAGAAACTTGATTGATGAAAAATCAGAAATTTTGCTAAGATAATGTAAGACTGATGTGGACTCACATGACAAGATGCTTCACAAATGCTCGCATGTGCAATGTACCCTAATAATGTATATAGGGTTTGATCAAAAGAAACATTTGATGCTACGATGTTGCTTGTCACATAGGCCTACACGATGACCTCAGAATATGATTCAAACCGTGATGACATCATATTTACCGTTTCCGTTTAATATAGAATTTGAGGTCATAAATTAAGAAATTTTGTCAGTATCATATTTCGTCAATAACGTATACCGTCATCGGTAATCTCAAATTTAATATTCCTTACATTCACGCCATGACACTTCTGAGTTCGGACACCACTTTTACGCATATTCCGACGCCCAACATATGGTTTGTAAGCTACATAAAGTGTGTTCAGAGGGAATTGTAGTCTTGATCTTTCTTCACGGAATTACGAAAATTGACAGGCCCGTATCTAATAATTCATGAAGAAACTACGAGTTTATTTCTTTTTTACATCTTAAAAATATTCAATTGGAAAATTGGTTCGCATTATTCATCGAATTACATTCGCAGTGTAGTCCGCATGCTTTTTAGACATGGATGTGTGGAGGACGTTTGGAAATCATACCTTGCAGTCACGTGGGGCACATTTTTCGGAATCGAGCTCCCGAGTCAGCAAACTTGGAAACGGTTTTGCACAACAAGAAAAGAATCGCAAATGTGTGGCTGGAAAACTATCAGGACGTATTTTTCAAAAGATTGCCTTACGCTGCTGAGGTAACGGTGATTCATGCTACATCACCACGACCTGTTGTGAGGCCTATCTACTGTAGGCGCAGATAGGACAGTCTGGGCATTACGAATTACTTTACTTTATCCGAGTACTCAAGTAGCTTTTGCCTACTTACTTACTCAAGTGGTTATATATACTTCCACTTATATTGGAACAGTCTTTAGGCAAAACTATACTTACTTTTTTCACTTTGGGTTTTGTAATATCGAAAGTAGTTTGGTGGTATGCTTGCATTCCTCTTATGAGTGAAATTGAGATGGAAACTGGGCGAAAGAGCCCGATGTATCACACCAACTGAATATATGTTCCAAAAATGCACCTAGTTGTAGTGTTATATATTTTTCGTTAGTCACGAAAATACACCCTGCAATTTTGAAAGCGCCACCTCCGTGTAGCTGTTAAAAGTATGCGACCCATTTACCAAATCTACATTTTAAAATTACTTATGCGTACTTTCCATACCCTCATTTTTTACTTCTACTTGAAGTAGTTGAGATTGACAATTCTACTTGTATTCGCATACAAATTTAGGTCTTACTTCTACTGTTACTTGCGTAGTAACGCGGACTACTTTTTCCAGCTCTGACTGCAGGTCAGGAAATGTTAATATTAGATATGATCCGACTATACAGATGTGTTTAAAGTTAAACCTTGATGGTATCACTATATGCGAAATTCCGGGGCAATTACATCGTACGCGCAGGGAAATGCTGTTGTCTACAGTTATCGGCAACGATCATGGATTTAGGTAGGCCGCGCTTCCAAATCGTCGCCGATTTCGGTTATATGCATCAGATTCCAAAGAAAACTGCACAAATAAGTAATCTAAACTGCAAGACAACAGTAAAGATACCAGAGTAACTTCTGTTACAATGCTGACGTGGGTAACCACATGCCAGATATTATAGTAATTATAGGCCACTGCCGCAGCTGTGTAATATATATGATGAATAACAACTAAACATCGACATGTAAAAGGTGAACGCTGGTAATCTAACCGCCCGATTGAAGCTCAAAGCGGGTCTCCAATGCAAGCCGTTCAAGTGGTATTTGGAAACCGTCTACCCCGAACTATATATCCCAGAACTGAATCCCAAGTACAGTGGAGCGGTGAGCTCATTCGATCCGTAGCATTTGTTAGCAATGGAAAGTTAATCTGTTTCGTAAATTAAGGTATGCTGCAAATTTGGTGAAAAGGCACAGGTATGCATCGACACTCATAACAGCGACGCGATTCCGGGCCGGCTGCTCTGCGTGGACAGTTTTGAAGATGCATTAGCTACACAACAATTCGAATTTACTAGACAGGTAGGCCTATGCAGAAACATAGTGAGCGGAGCTGAAATATACGTTTGACGTGTTCACAACACCAATTTTATCTATATTAAATGTCGACTTTGAACATTGTGATGTCAAGTACTTGCCCTAAGCTTTCCATCTCATCAGGCATCAGACATCATCGCCGCATTTACACTCATATAGATGAGTCCGTAACTTCGTAAGCCTACTATAATATCATGCTTATAATTGTTTTGTTGTGAGTAGTTTCATAATGAAACTTCGTAAAATGTATAGTCATCCCCGATACATAGCCTACTATGAATGAAGACACTTGAGAAAATAACGATGTCTGCACTTCGCAGGGTGAAATTCGACAAACCGGATCACGTGATATTTGCATCGGAGCTAAAGGTTCAAAGGTCGAAGTTCAGAGATGCAGTTTCCCGGTGTTAGGTCCTGACGTACCCAGTACACAGAGGTGGAATTACACCGAGGTCAGTTCATATTAGATTACGGATTACGCACGATAGTGCAGGCTGCGTGCAACAAGTGCAGCATTATTGGCTTTGGCAGGAGAAAAGTACCTAAAATAACAAAATATGTTGTGCATGATTATATCACATTTCCACAGAATCACACAATCGTGAACTTGGAGACCAAAACTTGCCTATCTGCGTCCACTACTAAAGTATGGTTGGAAGATTGCGACAAGTCCAGCAAATTGGGACAAACCTGGAAATGGCTTTAACAAAGACGACACGTTTGCGTGCAAGACGCTTGCAAATTAGGTTCATAAGCACTGTGCCTCGTTAAGAGTTTTGCATGATTGCATGCTGCACGAACGATTGAGTGTAAGAAGTCTAAGCATGCGCATCGAGTAAGATTGTTTGACTCGACAAAACACATTTCCGTTCTTCTACTTATCTTACATGATCTGTTTCTTGCGAGCATTCTGAAATATATATATAATAGTCTTCATTTCAGCGTGTACGTTATATATTCTCATATCCTCATCCAAGTCTGAATTCGCAGCGGACGAATTCCGGCTGCAAAATTGCATGCAGATGCGTTATTTTCGAAATGCGACCGCCGATTTACCACTGGCGCGAAAACTGTACGAAAACTACCTAGGAGTATCTAGGAACTGGTACCAGATCGTTATTTTAGTTCTATATATCTCTGAGCTATACTTACGAAATTCGAAACAACGAATATTCGGCATTCAGCGATACAGCACTAGTACCACCGTTTTGAGAAGGGCGTCGAAAATATTGTTACTTAAATAGAGATTGAAAGAGGAATTAAGTCACTTCTGGACAGTGCTCGAAGTGAATCAGCATAGTCTTTGCTTTAAAACCATAAAATACTACTCATATTAGTCGCATGGTCATGATAAGTCAACGATATTGGTTCTCGGTATCGTAAGAAGGTGAAGTGAAAGTTCAAATTCACTGCCGTTATAGGGTAGGGCTACCATATTTTGGAATCGGCGAGGCCACTTTTCAAAATTTTCAGACTTGGAATTGTGGAAAAAATGGTAAATTTTTCCCGACTTTGTGGTTGGTTGACTAAAAAAAAGGTCGTCACTTTCGTTCGAACCAATAATTTTCTATTTAGCGTCATTTATGCCAGTAGTATATAGTTTGGGCGATCGACGCCCATTCTCGATTTATAAAGAACAAACAAACATTATCAAGATAATAAACAGTGTAAGAATTAGCTCATTCTCAATTTTGCAGCAATACTTTTATGACCTTGTGTGCGGCAATAAAAAAAGGGGGAATAATTAGCGATAGAGAGAAAACGAACAAAGAATCTGGATTGACCTTTGTACTCAGACATGAGACTGGAGTACTTCTACTTGTACTTTTCCACTCGCCTCCTGATTATAATACATTGTAATTTTACTGTATTTTTCCACGATTCACAGCTGACTTCGGTCGTACACGACGGTGATCATAGTTGCCTGCCCTGACCTGTTGTTCCGTGGTCCAATTTAGTGGCTTGGGAACAATAACCCGTAAAACTGGTTGACTTGTTGTTCCGCGGTTGATTCATTTTCGTGTACGGTGGGTCATAGGAATAATTGCCGGTCGTGACGTCAGTATAGTTTTCTTCTGATCCATGAGATCCTGGTGCGTGTTTTAGGTGTCTATACGTTCGGCTGTGCATAGTGACGCATGTAGTCTGTTCCATACTGTCGTACTTGCTCTTGCTTTGTTGTCGACTTAAATAGTAAGGAGAAATGTTCTGGTTATAAATATGTGTGTCATTTTGAGTCATATCGAGAACCAGAATGTCGTGTATTAGAAATAGGTATTAGGCGCCCCCGACATAGATTAACTTGAATAAAGTACCATTTAGAATATAATAAGTAATTAAAGAAATAGCTCATTCTCAATTTGACTCGCATCAACGTGTTAATTTCCGATATTGTAGTAATTGGTGCAAGCAAAAACTGCTGTTCCACACCTTTACCGCTTTCTAGCGTCTTAGGACAGACAGTCCCAACCAAACAATGTGATGGGTTCTTTTTACTGCTTCACGGTTGGTCAAGCGTAATCATCCCGGTGTCTGCAAATGATATTCAATTTACCACGGGATATTAATTTTGTATGCTGTACATGATATACAACTTGAATCGATCTGTTGGCGAACTAATGCTTTCCCCGTCTGTAACATACACATATCGATCACGAGCTCACCACGCACTTTTCGTTCGAGGGCGACTCATTTCGCTGCAGGCAATCAGTTGTGTTCGCGTGTATCGTAACATATCCTCAAGACTTGTTATGCCAACACCTCCACGCATATTTACAATATCATACTAAGGAACTATTGCTTCGACAGCCACGCACTATCGCTCGAAGTCGACAAATTTCGCTACAGACAGTCAGTTGTGTTCACGTATGTGTCGTAAATATATCCTCAACACATGCTATGCCAATACCTCCAAGCATATTTGCATCATACTTAGGGTTCTGGTCAGGCTGATTTAAATCATCACGTGTCGACAATCGATCGAAGCCCGTCAACTGGTATTTTGAAAGCTACCGGTATGGTGTATTATTGTGTATGGATTGGTGCGGTATTAGAATTGTGGTTACGGCTCGTTGGCGGTGCGAGGATCAGGTTTATAGTATACTATAACTACTTAGCTCGGATACGACGCGCTGCTATCGTTGCTTTGTCCAAGACCTAATTCACGATAATCAATCTCGCTGTCGAAAATGACATGCGGCCGCGTAGACTGCATAGCGCCATTTTGTTTTGTGATCCATCCTGCTGTGCCGAGGATCGAAACATATCCTCAACACATGCCAACACCTCCAAGCATATTTGCAGCATCATACTACGGATATATTGACTCGGCAGAGTGTTACCGCCAGAGAATTGCTGTGTCACGTCTTCGGGCCTTGCATTTTCCGCTCGGTAACTGCGAGTACGATGTTATTTCAATTGTCCACGAAACGAATCGGGGTAGCTCGTTTCATTCGAAATCGGAATCCACTGCGACTATAGGATTGCAAAATCAAAGTCCAAAAAATCCGACTGGCACGTAAAGTACTGGTTTCTCCATATATTAGGCTGGGTAAAATGTAACATAAATCCAACTCTCAAAGACACTGCTGTAAGGGGAGTGTCGTTGTACATTAATTTGCGTACAGCGAAACTTTGTATGCGGTGGTGCAATAATGAGGATGAATTGTGCCAGATCACGTGAGGCAATCTAACCTTCTTTCGGTGAGGTGTAAAGATGAGCGGGGAGATTTCGAAATCTGACTCCACCCCGACTCGGGTTGCTAAATCAAAGTCCAAAAAATCCGGCTGGCTCGTAAAGTCCTGTTATTTCCACATGTTGTGAGGGTAAAATACAGCATAAATCCGACTCTCAAGGCCATTTGGCCGCATCCAGACTGGCTTCGCTGAAAACTGATGAAATCTGCGCCGGGTCCGGAGATGTTTCGTGACCTCCTCCGTCCAGACAAGATTGTTCTGCTGTAATATAGGTGTCGTTGTATAATAATTTACGCCCAAGAAGACTTGGTATCGACCCTTTGGCGGAATTCTGTTTGGTTCGTCTGTACAGGTGTTATTAGTGCGATCAGATTTGGCGCCTCAAGGAGTATATTGGTAAAAATCACACAACGATGACAATAACTTTACCGGTCAACATACGGTCAACGATGCGGTGTGATGTACGTAAATCAGCTGTGATCAATCGAGCGTGACACAATCGCTGTCAGTCATCAATCTGCGACTTGACAAAACTCGCGTTTTTTGGGTTGACAGCAACGCGATATATTTGATGTCCCCGTCGACCCTCCTAATAGGGTTACCATGCGGCCTCATTTAGGGGAGCATATGTCCTCCATTTCCCAGATATGTCACCCAATTCACTTAAATGTACTCTCTTTCTGTCAGTTTGTCCTCCTTGTTAGCTCAACATTTCCAAAAAAAAACACCACAAGTAACGCAAAATGTGGGCCTAGATTACGAAAAGTCGGGTACGTAGCCAAATCGGAAAAATGACCCTATGATGGTATTGTGCAGGCTATTACGTGGATACGTGGGCGTGTGTAAACATGTGAATAGTAAAAGCGCCCCAAACTACCGTGAAAAAAGATCGAGCGCACTCGACCATGACGGGGCCACCTTAGTACAGCCAAATGATCCCGTGTCGTACCGGGAATAGCCGAGGTGGTGGTACATCATTCTCACAAAATGTACTTTGGAACGCGTGTGAAATCGACATTGTCCGCTACTCGACTGACGCAAGTCGCCACTGCAGTCCCTCTCTGTGTATACACAATGTGCTGAGCACTGCAGATCCAGACGAGACTACGCATTCTGGCGAGGTTATCGAGATAGCTGGAGCGATTTACAACACATGCTACATTTACTTCAAACGGAATGACAAAATATGGTTTTGGAGTACTCAAGTAGTTTTAAGGGAATGTCAGTATCGTGATATCGCTTTCTATCCTAATTATAAAAGAGTAGGTCCCCATAAAACTGTCGAGCTCAAGCACGTTGGTAACTGTGATAGTAGACAAAACTGACTCGAGTACCTCAGAAATAGTGACTGTATTTCGTTGCTGACCACGCGCCTGCTTATTCACACCGACTGACTCTCCTAGTAAGCAACTGCGCCCCCCGTCATCTTCTTATTGCTCAAATAATTTTACAATTCACGAAATCCAATCTCATTTGTCGATAGTTTTATCAGCACAAAAGTCACAGTTACACAAGTCTCGTAAATAGGTGTCGATACACTACAATCGTTTTATCGCCACTATTCAACTCATAGCCCGATCACACGACTGACGTTTCCGCAGATCAATTTTTGACGTTTGATCAACTCTTGCCTGGTTATGGGGTTTCTAATCACAGGGCGATTGAGATTAGGGTGTGTCTTTTCGATACGTTGCGCAAACTCGATACCTTTCGTTCGGAGTACGTATTCACACTGCGGAAACCATTTTGCATGTTCTATCCAAACCTCGTCTTCACGGTCCCAACGAAGCCCGCCGTCACAGTAAAAGCATTTGGTTCTGTCCGAATCAACGTAGTAAAACCCCGCTTTTGCTAACTGTTCAACACTAGCTCTAATTTTATTCGGTTCCCAGCCCTTGTCGAACGTTGCGATTCTTTTTGACAACGACGACATGAGAGGGTTCACGGGTTTAAGACAAGGAAATAGTTGCTCAAGACATCGCTTTTCGTCCTCGGAGGGTTCCTCTGGTTCTTGCAGATGTAAAGTGAGACGTCGTATTTTGTCTTCAAGCAACTTATCCAAATTGTCTCGTTCGTACTCGGTTAACGCCACATTCCCCGAATCGTCGCCACGTGCGAAACAACAATCCGAGCGATACGTCAAGTGTATTTCAGATATATCGTCTGTAGGCCTCCAATTGCGTAGAACGCCGGAGCAGTTGAAGCACTGCGTTCTGTCCAGGTCACCGAGGTAGAATAAACCTTGTTTTGCCAACTCGCCGACCGCCCGTGGTATGGGATAGCTGGGCCATTTCTCAAAGGTTTCGCGACGCTCCGACTCCTTTCGCAAGTCGAGATTCCTAACCCGATACTCGTGCTCTTGATCAACGATATTCGCAAAGTTGATGTTGGCGTTTCCAGCGGCTTTACACTGTCTCAGTAAACTTTTGAAATTCGATTTCACAATAGGTATGTTCAACGCGTCTCGTACACAATTCGCGTCATGACGCCGTGCACTCGACCCGGTCCATCTTTCGAGGTACGCACTGCACCCAAAGCATTTGATTTTGTCTTCAAATCCTAGCCAGTAGTATCCCTCAGACGCTAAATCGGTGCGTGTTGCGTATGATACTTTAGAGAATTTGGCGAACGTGGCGAGTCTGTATAATTCAGTGCGGTGTGAACCGGAAGCGATATACACTCGTTTCTGTCCGGGCGGATCAGAGTATCTCTCCATTGACGTTATGCCAAGCTCTTTCATAAACATGGAGTACTAAGACAGAGCTTTTTGTGTCTAAACGTGTCCCATAGGTCAACCGAGTCGGCTCACACATATATTCCTAGTTTATCCTTGAGAGCTGTATAGATTACCGGTAGCTGTACTTTTATGGCTGATTGACAACCGTTAGCTGTCGCTATTACACCATTTACATATGTTTTTACCAGGAGCGGGCAACTTCTGCAATCCGCGGGGTGTGTATAGCAGAGTACCTTTGCGGTGCGTATTGCTGAATCGATGCATTTTTCGACCACCGATCAACATATACAAGGAATAAATCGTATTCAATCAATGTATTTTAGCAACAGCAATGTCACTACAAAGTCATATCTCGCCGATAATAACGAGGACAATGTGGATTTGAGAACCGTATTTTTATACAGGCACCGCCATGTCTGCTTCTCCCTAATCAATTAACACACGGTGCAATACTTAAATAAGATTTCATAGTGGTCTATAAGCCTGATACCCTAAATTGACAGAGATATCAATTCATTACAGTTGTTTTCTAACGACGCTACAGACAAGTATCAGTAAACACAAAACGAATTGTCACACTGTTGCGTCAATTCACCGACGACTCAGTATGAGACACGCTCGACCAACGAATATGCATGGGACAACCGAAACAGGTGACCTTGCGTGGTGGGTATTTTCGATAACACCGATACGGCAACTTTATTCTCTCTACTGGCAATGTGATGGAGAGCGGCTTAATTCATCAGACAAAGGCTGGAAGCAACAACTAGCAAAGACAAATCTAATGGCCACACCGACATTCACAGGTATTCGATAGACCCGATCATACCGAGGTCATCCCACTTCTGTAATGGCACGGGTACGAAGCATTTTGAACGGTGTTGCTCGGTCGTGGTTTTTGGCCTTCCAAGACCTCTGTTAGCATCAGTCTATCTCACTGTTGGAGTGCCAATGTCAAACGTCGTAATTGCGATCACTCGCTCATGTGTAGAATATAGAAATTGACGCCTGTACTATTTGCACGACCTCATGGCTTTGGTAAACTTACTAAAGCGGAAAGTCACTGCCAAGTTGAACATTGATTGATCGTTCTCTTGTTAGCGTCGATATTCGCTCGTACGTGCTTTCATGTCTTTGAATTTTTGTTATCGTCGAGTGTGGTCATAAATAGACAGGGGGACAAATTTGATGCGTTCAACACAATACGCGTTTACCACATCTCATTCCGGACCGTAACCGATCGTTGACCGAGCCTACGATAAACGTCGCTTTTTACTCATAGGTAAGCAGATGATCTGTGAAAACACAGGCGCTAACGTGTCATTTCGTTATTCCTTCAACGTCACATGACCGCCTATGAAGGCTTTTTGGGTGCCCACCAATACAGTGTTGAAACGTGATCCATAGTAGTTTACACCTGGTGTGGAGCAGTGGAGCGGGTGCAGAAAGTAAATTAGACAACACAAACCAGTTGACTACATCGATGAATATACGAGGGCTCATCAATTTTGTCAAGTGACTTTTGAATGGATGTTATTTGTTTGTTGTTTGATGGATAAGATTGTATTCAATCATAAACTTCTAATATACTTCTTGTGGTGCTAAAGCTGAATATACAAATGAATCAAACAGTATTCCGCCAATTGGGAGTAGTTGCCCGTCGTCGTGATTGATCTCCTAGTTCGTGGTGGTAACAAAAAATGTATAACACAAAGTGTAAATCGTACAATAGCGACAACTAACTGTTTTCAGTCGCCCACAACAATACAGCTAACCAGTAATCTATAGAGCTTTCAAGAATAAACTAGGAGTATAAACGGTTAGCTCTAACTTGTCGTTCGACGACTGATTAATCCGATATCGTCACGACGGGGCTCGGTAGTAATTGCCCGTACGACATAGTAAATCAATCTCAAAACCTAATGCAATCCTAATTCAGCAAAATTGCACAAATACTTTTTTTTCTAAATCCTAATCAATGCTCATCTCTGGTGTATACGTACAAGTTTTGTCAAAGCAACAGATTGATGGAGCGTGGCTGACGTTGATTGCGACACTCGATCACAACTTCCACTGGTGGAATTTTTCGAACGGTAAATCCAAGGCTAGGTCGATGGGGTCAAACAGCATTTCTCTCACGGTAGCACTCCGCCGAGTCAATACGTCCATAGTATGATATTTTTTCGCAACTATGTTTTGTTGGGGGTGTTGGGGATAGTTTGCGGTACACGTTTTTCACAGGTTGCAAGTTACGATTGGGGAGGACGTATTTTTATATCTATACCGCTTATTTCATTAGATTGACTATAAAACAATGTCATTTCATCTGACTCGACTACCGAAATACCTGTCAATTACTTGTGTTGTGCGAGTTAGCTAAATGAAAGGTCACTCACCGAAATCGACCAGACCTACATTTCGCGTTATTCGTGGGTTTTTTTGTTATTTTAAGTTGAAAATGAGGACAAATTTACAAAAAAGGAACACATTTTGGCGAAGGTTGTACATATTTGGGAAAAGGAGGAGGACAACCCTATAAATATAGGGATCGATGTGAACATCAAATGTATCGCATTGCTGTCAACCCACTCGAATATGTGAGTTTAGTCAAACAGGAGATTGACGACTGACACCGTTTGTGTCACACTCGATTTTGCCAATATACTTCGTGTTCAAAAGTGCGTTTAACCCAACGGAAAAACCACTAATTACGTTACTATTTCAAACTACAAACAGAGTGGGGGTTTATTTGGCAAAAATAACATCCATTCAAAAGTCACTTGACAAAATTGATGAGCCCTCGTATATTCATCGATGTAGTCAACTGGTTTGTGTTGTCTAATTTACTTTCTGCACCCGCTCCACTGCTCCACACCAGGTGTAAACTACTATGGATCACGTTTCAACACTGTATTGGTGGGCACCCAAAAAGCCTTCATAGGCGGTCATGTGACGTTGAAGGAATAACGAAATGACACGTTAGCGCCTGTGTTTTCACAGATCATCTGCTTACCTATGAGTAAAAAGCGACGTTTATCGTAGGCTCGGTCAACGATCGGTTACGGTCCGGAATGAGATGTGGTAAACGCGTATTGTGTTGAACGCATCAAATTTGTCCCCCTGTCTATTTATGACCACACTCGACGATAACAAAAATTCAAAGACATGAAAGCACGTACGAGCGAATATCGACGCTAACAAGAGAACGATCAATCAATGTTCAACTTGGCAGTGACTTTCCGCTTTAGTAAGTTTACCAAAGCCATGAGGTCGTGCAAATAGTACAGGCGTCAATTTCTATATTCTACACATGAGCGAGTGATCGCAATTACGACGTTTGACATTGGCACTCCAACAGTGAGATAGACTGATGCTAACAGAGGTCTTGGAAGGCCAAAAACCACGACCGAGCAACACCGTTCAAAATGCTTCGTACCCGTGCCATTACAGAAGTGGGATGACCTCGGTATGATCGGGTCTATCGAATACCTGTGAATGTCGGTGTGGCCATTAGATTTGTCTTTGCTAGTTGTTGCTTCCAGCCTTTGTCTGATGAATTAAGCCGCTCTCCATCACATTGCCAGTAGAGAGAATAAAGTTGCCGTATCGGTGTTATCGAAAATACCCACCACGCAAGGTCACCTGTTTCGGTTGTCCCATGCATATTCGTTGGTCGAGCGTGTCTCATACTGAGTCGTCGGTGAATTGACGCAACAGTGTGACAATTCGTTTTGTGTTTACTGATACTTGTCTGTAGCGTCGTTAGAAAACAACTGTAATGAATTGATATCTCTGTCAATTTAGGGTATCAGGCTTATAGACCACTATGAAATCTTATTTAAGTATTGCACCGTGTGTTAATTGATTAGGGAGAAGCAGACATGGCGGTGCCTGTATAAAAATACGGTTCTCAAATCCACATTGTCCTCGTTATTATCGGCGAGATATGACTTTGTAGTGACATTGCTGTTGCTAAAATACATTGATTGAATACGATTTATTCCTTGTATATGTTGATCGGTGGTCGAAAAATGCATCGATTCAGCAATACGCACCGCAAAGGTACTCTGCTATACACACCCCGCGGATTGCAGAAGTTGCCCGCTCCTGGTAAAAACATATGTAAATGGTGTAATAGCGACAGCTAACGGTTGTCAATCAGCCATAAAAGTACAGCTACCGGTAATCTATACAGCTCTCAAGGATAAACTAGGAATATATGTGTGAGCCGACTCGGTTGACCTATGGGACACGTTTAGACACAAAAAGCTCTGTCTTAGTACTCCATGTTTATGAAAGAGCTTGGCATAACGTCAATGGAGAGATACTCTGATCCGCCCGGACAGAAACGAGTGTATATCGCTTCCGGTTCACACCGCACTGAATTATACAGACTCGCCACGTTCGCCAAATTCTCTAAAGTATCATACGCAACACGCACCGATTTAGCGTCTGAGGGATACTACTGGCTAGGATTTGAAGACAAAATCAAATGCTTTGGGTGCAGTGCGTACCTCGAAAGATGGACCGGGTCGAGTGCACGGCGTCATGACGCGAATTGTGTACGAGACGCGTTGAACATACCTATTGTGAAATCGAATTTCAAAAGTTTACTGAGACAGTGTAAAGCCGCTGGAAACGCCAACATCAACTTTGCGAATATCGTTGATCAAGAGCACGAGTATCGGGTTAGGAATCTCGACTTGCGAAAGGAGTCGGAGCGTCGCGAAACCTTTGAGAAATGGCCCAGCTATCCCATACCACGGGCGGTCGGCGAGTTGGCAAAACAAGGTTTATTCTACCTCGGTGACCTGGACAGAACGCAGTGCTTCAACTGCTCCGGCGTTCTACGCAATTGGAGGCCTACAGACGATATATCTGAAATACACTTGACGTATCGCTCGGATTGTTGTTTCGCACGTGGCGACGATTCGGGGAATGTGGCGTTAACCGAGTACGAACGAGACAATTTGGATAAGTTGCTTGAAGACAAAATACGACGTCTCACTTTACATCTGCAAGAACCAGAGGAACCCTCCGAGGACGAAAAGCGATGTCTTGAGCAACTATTTCCTTGTCTTAAACCCGTGAACCCTCTCATGTCGTCGTTGTCAAAAAGAATCGCAACGTTCGACAAGGGCTGGGAACCGAATAAAATTAGAGCTAGTGTTGAACAGTTAGCAAAAGCGGGGTTTTACTACGTTGATTCGGACAGAACCAAATGCTTTTACTGTGACGGCGGGCTTCGTTGGGACCGTGAAGACGAGGTTTGGATAGAACATGCAAAATGGTTTCCGCAGTGTGAATACGTACTCCGAACGAAAGGTATCGAGTTTGCGCAACGTATCGAAAAGACACACCCTAATCTCAATCGCCCTGTGATTAGAAACCCCATAACCAGGCAAGAGTTGATCAAACGTCAAAAATTGATCTGCGGAAACGTCAGTCGTGTGATCGGGCTATGAGTTGAATAGTGGCGATAAAACGATTGTAGTGTATCGACACCTATTTACGAGACTTGTGTAACTGTGACTTTTGTGCTGATAAAACTATCGACAAATGAGATTGGATTTCGTGAATTGTAAAATTATTTGAGCAATAAGAAGATGACGGGGGGCGCAGTTGCTTACTAGGAGAGTCAGTCGGTGTGAATAAGCAGGCGCGTGGTCAGCAACGAAATACAGTCACTATTTCTGAGGTACTCGAGTCAGTTTTGTCTACTATCACAGTTACCAACGTGCTTGAGCTCGACAGTTTTATGGGGACCTACTCTTTTATAATTAGGATAGAAAGCGATATCACGATACTGACATTCCCTTAAAACTACTTGAGTACTCCAAAACCATATTTTGTCATTCCGTTTGAAGTAAATGTAGCATGTGTTGTAAATCGCTCCAGCTATCTCGATAACCTCGCCAGAATGCGTAGTCTCGTCTGGATCTGCAGTGCTCAGCACATTGTGTATACACAGAGAGGGACTGCAGTGGCGACTTGCGTCAGTCGAGTAGCGGACGATGTCGATTTCACACGCGTTCCAAAGTACATTTTGTGAGAATGATGTACCACCACCTCGGCTATTCCCGGTACGACACGGGATCATTTGGCTGTACTAAGGTGGCCCCGTCATGGTCGAGTGCGCTCGATCTTTTTTCACGGTAGTTTGGGGCGCTTTTACTATTCACATGTTTACACACGCCCACGTATCCACGTAATAGCCTGCACAATACCATCATAGGGTCATTTTTCCGATTTGGCTACGTACCCGACTTTTCGTAATCTAGGCCCACATTTTGCGTTACTTGTGGTGTTTTTTTTGGAAATGTTGAGCTAACAAGGAGGACAAACTGACAGAAAGAGAGTACATTTAAGTGAATTGGGTGACATATCTGGGAAATGGAGGACATATGCTCCCCTAAATGAGGCCGCATGGTAACCCTATTAGGAGGGTCGACGGGGACATCAAATATATCGCGTTGCTGTCAACCCAAAAAACGCGAGTTTTGTCAAGTCGCAGATTGATGACTGACAGCGATTGTGTCACGCTCGATTGATCACAGCTGATTTACGTACATCACACCGCATCGTTGACCGTATGTTGACCGGTAAAGTTATTGTCATCGTTGTGTGATTTTTACCAATATACTCCTTGAGGCGCCAAATCTGATCGCACTAATAACACCTGTACAGACGAACCAAACAGAATTCCGCCAAAGGGTCGATACCAAGTCTTCTTGGTCGTAAATTATTATACAACGACACCTATATTACAGCAGAACAATCTTGTCTGGACGGAGGAGGTCACGAAACATCTCCGGACCCGGCGCAGATTTCATCAGTTTTCAGCGAAGCCAGTCTGGGTGCGGCCAAATGGCCTTGAGAGTCGGATTTATGCTGTATTTTACCCTCACAACATGTGGAAATAACAGGACTTTACGAGCCAGCCGGATTTTTTGGACTTTGATTTAGCAACCCGAGTCGGGGTGGAGTCAGATTTCGAAATCTCCCCGCTCATCTTTACACCTCACCGAAAGAAGGTTAGATTGCCTCACGTGATCTGGCACAATTCATCCTCATTATTGCACCACCGCATACAAAGTTTCGCTGTACGCAAATTAATGTACAACGACACTCCCCTTACAGCAGTGTCTTTGAGAGTTGGATTTATGTTACATTTTACCCAGCCTAATATATGGAGAAACCAGTACTTTACGTGCCAGTCGGATTTTTTGGACTTTGATTTTGCAATCCTATAGTCGCAGTGGATTCCGATTTCGAATGAAACGAGCTACCCCGATTCGTTTCGTGGACAATTGAAATAACATCGTACTCGCAGTTACCGAGCGGAAAATGCAAGGCCCGAAGACGTGACACAGCAATTCTCTGGCGGTAACACTCTGCCGAGTCAATATATCCGTAGTATGATGCTGCAAATATGCTTGGAGGTGTTGGCATGTGTTGAGGATATGTTTCGATCCTCGGCACAGCAGGATGGATCACAAAACAAAATGGCGCTATGCAGTCTACGCGGCCGCATGTCATTTTCGACAGCGAGATTGATTATCGTGAATTAGGTCTTGGACAAAGCAACGATAGCAGCGCGTCGTATCCGAGCTAAGTAGTTATAGTATACTATAAACCTGATCCTCGCACCGTCAACGAGCCGTAACCACAATTCTAATACCGCACCAATCCATACACAATAATACACCATACCGGTAGCTTTCAAAATACCAGTTGACGGGCTTCGATCGATTGTCGACACGTGATGATTTAAATCAGCCTGACCAGAACCCTAAGTATGATGCAAATATGCTTGGAGGTATTGGCATAGCATGTGTTGAGGATATATTTACGACACATACGTGAACACAACTGACTGTCTGTAGCGAAATTTGTCGACTTCGAGCGATAGTGCGTGGCTGTCGAAGCAATAGTTCCTTAGTATGATATTGTAAATATGCGTGGAGGTGTTGGCATAACAAGTCTTGAGGATATGTTACGATACACGCGAACACAACTGATTGCCTGCAGCGAAATGAGTCGCCCTCGAACGAAAAGTGCGTGGTGAGCTCGTGATCGATATGTGTATGTTACAGACGGGGAAAGCATTAGTTCGCCAACAGATCGATTCAAGTTGTATATCATGTACAGCATACAAAATTAATATCCCGTGGTAAATTGAATATCATTTGCAGACACCGGGATGATTACGCTTGACCAACCGTGAAGCAGTAAAAAGAACCCATCACATTGTTTGGTTGGGACTGTCTGTCCTAAGACGCTAGAAAGCGGTAAAGGTGTGGAACAGCAGTTTTGCTTGCACCAATTACTACAATATCGGAAATTAACACGTTGATGCGAGTCAAATTGAGAATGAGCTATTTCTTTAATTACTTATTATATTCTAAATGGTACTTTATTCAAGTTAATCTATGTCGGGGGCGCCTAATACCTATTTCTAATACACGACATTCTGGTTCTCGATATGACTCAAAATGACACACATATTTATAACCAGAACATTTCTCCTTACTATTTAAGTCGACAACAAAGCAAGAGCAAGTACGACAGTATGGAACAGACTACATGCGTCACTATGCACAGCCGAACGTATAGACACCTAAAACACGCACCAGGATCTCATGGATCAGAAGAAAACTATACTGACGTCACGACCGGCAATTATTCCTATGACCCACCGTACACGAAAATGAATCAACCGCGGAACAACAAGTCAACCAGTTTTACGGGTTATTGTTCCCAAGCCACTAAATTGGACCACGGAACAACAGGTCAGGGCAGGCAACTATGATCACCGTCGTGTACGACCGAAGTCAGCTGTGAATCGTGGAAAAATACAGTAAAATTACAATGTATTATAATCAGGAGGCGAGTGGAAAAGTACAAGTAGAAGTACTCCAGTCTCATGTCTGAGTACAAAGGTCAATCCAGATTCTTTGTTCGTTTTCTCTCTATCGCTAATTATTCCCCCTTTTTTTATTGCCGCACACAAGGTCATAAAAGTATTGCTGCAAAATTGAGAATGAGCTAATTCTTACACTGTTTATTATCTTGATAATGTTTGTTTGTTCTTTATAAATCGAGAATGGGCGTCGATCGCCCAAACATATTACTACTTATGCCCATTTTCACTCGGATCTGTCCACACTATCTTAGCTCTAAAAGCTGTAAAGGAGGACGAATTCCCAAAATGGAGGACATTTAGGCGTCCTCGGAGGACATCTTCAAAAACCTGGAAAAGGAGGAGAAATCTTCCTAAAGGAGGACGTATGGTAACCCTGTTACAGGGGAACGCATGTATTTCAATCTCACCGAACTTCACCTATTAATAGTGTTGGGACCAAGTTATACTATACCTTCGAGTCCCAAGTAATTTGAGTCATTGCACGCTTTGACCCGGTCGAGTCAAGTCACGAGTAAAGTTACAATTCAAGTTATATTTAAGTTTACGAAGTATGAGGGATGACTCAAAGTCGTTACATTTTGGTAGCTGTTTGAAACGCAGATTGAGTCTCCATTTATTCTGAACCAAAATTATGAATAAGTCAAATATATATTCAAAAAGGCGTAGTATCGCTCGCACATACGCAGAACTGCGAATAAAATACATAACTGCAGTCTGTAATTATCAGCGAAAACACAGGAACGAATGCGAGACCTCGAGAAGTTGAACAAATTGATATGCCTCAATGCACCACACATCTGCAAATCCGCAAGATACAATTTAAGCCTGCTATTGACAAGTAATGTAAACACAAAAACTATATTCGTTGGTAAATTTGCGCACTGAGAAATGTGAGCGGTCCATCAAAAAGAGATGCATTGCCATTAGATTAATCTGCTACTAGGCTAGGTGTAGCTATGATTTCGTTTGTGGTCAATTTATTTGTGATGTAACAATGGAGGATCAGTAAAACGTATGTCATTGAATGACTATGGACTACTCTCAAAACTGACGCCGTATCGGGAACAATGCGAACATGAACAAGATACATCGACTTAGTCGAGACCGATTAGTTGATGACTTGAAATTGACTCGTAAATTCTGCTCCGAGTCACGAGTCAAGTCAATCCATACCAAAAACTTGACTCGAGTAAAGTCATGACTCGAGTCATCCCAACACTGCCGATTCAAGCAAGTAACTTTCATAATAAGTTTGCTATCTACGTTCCGGGCACCTCTCCGACTCAGTTGCAGCATTTGGTTTAATTATTACAGAGCGGAACCAGAATTTTGATAGTGAACGGATGTTGTAAGGGCGGTTGGCATGTGCTGTAATGGACATTGGACATCATGTTCTTGAAAAGAATGGGCGTGTTTATCGTCAACCGCCACCTCTGAAATTCGAAACCTGAATTAGAATTGCGATCATGTTCGAATCACATTCCGTAGCGCTGAAATATTGTCATGAAAATCCGGGATTTTTCTATGTACAAAGTTCAAATCCTGTTCGCGTATTGCAAAATTTGCAATTCCATTCTTAATTGTAAATCTACAAACACTTTTCTCGTATGATCAATTGATCATATTCATATCGACACACAATGCGCATCCATTAATTCACTCGTATTGAAGGAATCGAGTTTTTACTTGCTATTTCCATGTCTCGTGTCTATTGGCCCCCTTAAATTTACCGCGAACAGAATTTAACGGAAATAGACCATCAGTACCAGTACTCCTGCTAGCTTTCCACTAAGCCAAAGATATTTTCACTCCCACAGGTTGGTATTATCATCTTTTAGCTAAGAAACATTTACTTTCAGTTTCTATAGGCTACTCATGACTTAGCAAATACAATTTCATCTGGCTTTTAGCATAATCAATCTCACACTTACATTTCTCACCGGCGGGATATTTTTGTCTTTCTTTGTCTGTTTACCTTTAGTCCGAGCGATTTCGGCATAATGATCAAGTGAAGTTTAAGTAATCATCGCATTACCTGCTAAGCCCAGTACAGCTTATCGGCGACAAGTTTTCAGTTGCTATTACATGAAACTCACTGACACTACGAAATTTGTGATATGGTATGCGCTACCTACGAACTGAAGGCAAAGGAAGTTGAATTTACATTATTAGATGTGTGCTAAAGATTTGTGTTTATACCACCGCATTATGCACACATATACGATAATCCGCCCCCAAGTGACGTGATCGTAGATGCGTTTTTTCCTCAAAAGTAAAAGACATTTGAACTCTGTTTCCTACCGATTACGTACGCGTTGAATCACTGGTGTCCGGTTGTAAAAAATAGACTCACAATGACAGTTTTTCTTTTGTATAGATAGACATCGAACGGATTATTATATATTATTGTCATTCGCGTAGCATTCAAGACGAGACAAACTTGAAACACCGCGATTACAAAACACGAAAATTCGACTTTGACTGGAATTCGCCTGGAGATTCGGTACAATTTTGGAAGCCGCAAAGATGAGTGTCAACAAGTGTCAGCTTTGTCTGCGACATGAATAGATCACCGAACCGCCGCTAGAAAGTAATTTCCCAGTGTCATGGATTTCTCTATTGGCGGTGAATAAACCACGACGCCTTACTGGTAGGTTGTTGTTTAGATCTGGAAGTTGCTAACATTTACGCTGCGTACCCGGGTCGGTAACTCGGTATCACCAACCTAAGTGGAATATCCATTTCAGACCACGGAATACGTCACGAGTAGACTCCAATAACGATAACTGCTACCGCGATGTGGAATTGTGCTTGTCTCCACACCAGGGGTATATTTCAGCATGAACTACGATCACATATATTTCCTTATATTTCGAGGCTCTCTCCTTTGTGAATTACTAATGCTTGCACAATGCAGATGTACATTGTACAATGAACAAAATGTGTGTCGTTGTTGTTGTTTAGTGTGCATACTGTGCATGGTGCATCGACATCAAATGCTATTTCGCTCATGTTATACGATTCCCGAGCTCGAGGGGACTGGATGTCGCAGCAGTAGATACAACGTTACTTACCACCACGCGACGTGTGTACTGTACACGGAGCGATATGAGTATTTACAAGTTCAATCGTATCCAACATCTTCCATCGTATACATAAAGTCTTCATCGTCATATATTTTGTTTCATCATCACTAGGGCGATTTTTTTACCTAAAAAATGAAAGATTTTGACCTGAAAAATCTGAATTTTGACATTTTTTGACCTTAAAAAACTAAATTTTGACCAAATTGTGACCTAACGTATGCAAATTAGGTGTTTTCCCGAATAATGTTAGAATTTTACTACTTATCCCCATTTCTAGTTCGAATTGTCTGTCCTTACGAAGTAGCTTGCCCTGAAAAAGCTTTTTTGACTCAATATAACAGTCAAATTTTTACATGACAAAATAATATTCTAACAAAATCTGGCCCTATGATGAATTCCAGTAGTTACATGAGGTATTATGGTAAAAATAATTATAATTTGTTGTAGTACAACAAAACATACTTTCCTACATTCTCGGGTAGAAAGTGTCTGTCCTTACTAAGCAGCTTACCAAGAATGGAGATGTGGCGAGATAGCGTAGTGGTGTAATCCACAGCTACAACACCAATGGTTTGTGGGTTCTGTTCCGACCGAGGTCGACTCCAGAATTCCTACCTAAGTGTTGGAGGATTATCTAGGTTCCTCCTCGCCATCTCATTCCGCGTAAGCGGTGTCTTACAAAAAGCCTAGAAGTTGGCCTTGCTACAAGTCGGCAGACACGCAGCAGATACGGAATCGAACATAAGGAATGTCGGCCTGGTGCAAATGACAATCGTAGTGGACAAACACCATGAACATATAAACAAAAACAAGAAGAATGGAGAAAGAACGTTCAACAGTAGCAGCAGTTTGCTGACAACATTGAAGTTGTGCGTGCGTTCACTGCTGGTGACACACCGTGTTGCTTCATTCTGACAATGGTTTACATCTCAATTTTTCATAAAGATGTAAGAACCATGAATTACCCATGCACGCAGTCTTGCTTCACTTAGGATATTGCGGTACGTTGACCATAACACCATGTCAACCTATTTATTTCATTTGACTGTTTATGATCCACAATGAGCAGACAATGGACCGTCTCCAACTGTAGGCCTATAAAGTAGGATACAAGCTGTAAAATGTCAAACGATAGGTTCCCCGACTGTGCAAAATCTACTATACAAATGAAATGCAGGTTGCAAAAAAAATATTGTCTTTGTAAACAATATTGACATTTTTTCACCGAACGCTACAATTTTGACCCTATTTTGACTTTTTTACATGTAAAAAAAATCGCCCTAATCATCACAATATTGCGATACTGCCAAAGGGGTTCGAATTTTTACATTACATTTGTTGGGCAACGTAGTTATTAGATTAGGAGACTTAAACAAGTTAATTAAACTACTTTTTGCCTTTTCATAGCAGCGCAATCGTCTGCTGTTAGGAATTTCAAATAAGGTAAATTAATGAACAGAACATCATTATCATTAGCAGTGCTAGTATATTGTGACGCCACCATCAAGGCGACAAAGACTGACTATAGCTTGAAGAATCAGAATCCTCCCATTAGGTTTTATATTATTTGTCTAGTTGTATAATTAATAGCTATAACTCGTTGCGATGTATCCCTGTAGGAAATTTTGATTGGCAATCTATACGAAAAATGAATATTGACGTTTGAATATCCTTAAGTTGCACTGATTACGCCTATATCATTTCGGTGAGTCTTTCGCCATATAGTGGAAATGATATTCTGAGTGAATATATTTTGGAACATATTCCGTGAGATTTGAGCAAATTCTGTGCGATGTAAATCACTACTTTCGGATGTTGTACAGTGCATATGGTATCAAGTCAAGATACTTCGTTCCCAAGCCAGATTGCCACCCACGTTTGATCAGATTTACCTGAAAGAGCCGTTGTTGCATTGCATTAGGTAGGGCTGATCAAACTTGGGCTCCGTACACGCTTAAATTTCAATCGCAGTAGTTTTGCAACTGCTCATCGACATCATATACTTGTCATCTTGACTTGAAAATATTGAAATTATTGCAACACTTTTCTATACTATCCGTCTAGTCACACCTCAATTGCAACCCTTGTTCTCGATTCATCAAGCAGTCATTTCATTTATTTGAAAATAGCGCAAATAACAAAATCGTGCGTTATGCTTCGACACATATTGAAATATACAAGGTAACGCTGTCAGCGAGATTAATGAGGCGCTTACAAGGACAAGACCACTGTTTGCTATTTCGCTGTCAATTCCGCTGTGCTGTGCAGAAAAATGGGAACGAACAATAATTTAGAAAGCCGCGCAAAAATCTTTTTTGCATTTCAGTCAAGTGAAAACAAGTGGTGTCAGGTCCTCAAATATTTGGTTTTTATATGAACACAAAGTACGGGCTTGTCGAACTGGTAATTCATTTTATATCCGTCAACACGATCCATTGTTAACCGGCTTTTAATACAGTCCAGGGAACAAAACGCGGATCTTGGCAAAAGTAACCATCATGTAGCGTCGTCGCTAGATATTTTTATTCTGAAGTCTCACGCGGAAGCCAAATAAGTTGAAACGATATTCTAGTCACTGTTCTGTTCGGTGCTCGCAAACAAGCGATTAGAGAGAACGATCGAATGAACCTGCCACGAGGCCGAATTGCTTCATGCCATAGGCATGGCGCAAGAATGATTCAAAGGTCAGTGGCACATTTTAACCGGATGTACATCAGTTCGAACATACAAAATTCGGATTTCGATATGAATTGAAACCCACATCCAGAATATGATTTGTACTCGGAAATATCAAATTTGCATATGTGTGATTTCATCAACCTACGATTATAAATTTATACAATCAGTAAAGACACGAGGAGACGTACGCCGTAATACGTGCGCCGCCCCGCAGGACATCTACAGAAAAGAGTCAAAGTACAGACCATATATAAACGCCATAACCAATCCTGTCAAAACACGCGAAGCGTAACCTATGACAGTTAATTCCAATCCTATTACATTTGCATGATAAAGTCACGGGCTTACGGCATAATATATTACCGAAAGTTCAATGTAACCATGCCTGAACACGAAAAGTATTCTTATCTGCTACAGTTAGCAGGTTACATCGCCAACAAATTACGAAGCAATGTCAGTGAATTCTTTTCGGCGACGCTGTTCTCAAAAAGCACGCAAAATAGGACTATTTGTCTGATACAAATCTATATATGAGTGATATAGACGATTATCTCTATGTCTCATATATATGTCTGTATAAAGCAGTGACGCTACGAGTTGCGGTGACTACGATGAGATGTTCGTCATTCGTGATGATCAGTTGATTTCATTAGGATTTACTTTGGAAACAGAAGTGAGATTAACAACCATCAAACCGAATCTGAATTTTGAGTCACGCCGCTTCCCATGCGGTGAGCAAGAAACGCGAGAATCGCAAAAATAGAAGAGAATCTAATTTTGTTGGGAAATATATATACGCGCTCTTATCCCTCCTTCAAACGAGAAGGCTATAGATGCTCTTGAACTAAACTGCTTCTAGAGGAGAGGAGTTGAGTGTTGTGCTAAAATTTGACTTGCAAGACGCGCTGACGGAATATAAAACATGAAAGAGGGCAACGCCTATGAAACACCTGGACCGGGGACTTCTGAAGTGGCGCCAGGTGGAAAAGTTACCGGACCAGCACCTGTCAAACGAGAAAAATGGGCTAAAAAAACTGACTTCCTCCTGTCTGTAGCAGGCGGTTTCATCGGCCTGGGAAATATTTGGAGATTTCCCTATCTCTGCTATAAAAACGGAGGAGGTATGTTAAAGCGAATTGCATTGCTTGTGATGACCTAATTTCTTATATTCGCATTATAATCACTCGAATCATCAGCTATACGACGCATCTATAAGAGCTTCTATACCAAAATGCCTAGTTGACAATAGACTATATCCTAACGTGAACGAAATTGAATAAGTTATTGAAATGTCATCCCCTGACTTTGAAAGTCAGAGTTGAGTCGCTCGTCCCGCCTACGGGAGCTACATGGTTACGAGTGTTCGCATCAATTCAATTTTGTATTCATTTTACTGCATGCCGTTGAGTCATCGCCGTGTAAATATCATGTTTATTGCTCTGTAATACGATTGTAAACCATTTCAATACGTGCACGTCTTGAATGGGTACATTATTACGTTATTTTTAAGGTGCATTCCTCATTCCGTACCTGATTTTCATGGTTATCGGCGGGATTCCTATTTTTTTCCTCGAAGTGGCTTTGGGACAATACACATCCGAAGGAGGAATTACTGCATGGAAGTTGGTGCCTCTTGGAAAAGGTACGTAATAACTTAACATTGCAAAGAGCCAAATTTGCGAAATGTTTTGGTGATTTCACAATCAACGTAAATACGCATCGCTAACAGCAGTCACGTACGTTTTGATGATTGCGTCTATATTCATCGAGTGAGATAGATTGGTAATTGAACAATGCCGACTTAAGCTATGTAGATCGCGTTACGGAATATTTCCTATGCTTTCCCGTCACAAACATATGCAAACGGTCGATGTTAGTCCACTACAGCTTGGAGCAGACAAATGGCCCGAGGTTAGTATATGACTTGTAAAGGAACCCACAAACCAGTTTATTAATTAGAGGAGACGTGTACGACGGTGCGATTCTATGATTAAGGCATATCGTCTATAAATCATTGTAACACGCGGTGAAGGTCGAACATGTTGGCTATTATTTCCTCTTCAATTGGTGGCATGATTTATGAAACCCTTTTCAAGTGAAAACTGCGGTAGCGTAAGTCATATATATCTGCAATTAGCGGGTACTATTTTTTGACATTTGGCAAACTCGCGAAATTCTCCTTATTCCATTGTTGTTGAATCTTCAGTCACACTATTCACCCAAAGACGGACGATTCATATTGGGTCAACAAACTCCAGTGTCTTTGAATTTTGCTCCGCAATCTCTAACACGTGCCTCAAAAGGGATGTTGTTTTAAACTAGGTCCACTTATATGAAATTGGGCAGGATAACTTTTACAATTCTCGCGTTCAGAGTTGCAGCGTTCACAACTGCGTTTTCTCCTTGTTCCATATTCATTGTTCAAGATCATGCTAGCACGTGTCGTGTAGCTTAGATGCCCATTACCCTGCTCATCCTGACGCTCACTTCACAGAACAATCCGGAATCGTCGTGTTGGGGGGGGGGGGGGTAATGTCACATTTTACTAATTCCCCTTCCCCTACTTGCAGTTCACTATCCAAATGCAATCATTCGCTCGCAGATTATTATTCGCAGGGTATGCATATAATACAGATATTTCGCAAAGGCCATGTACTTTCTTTATGCCGCTTGAGGAGATTAGGAAACAGATCGCAGCCTAAGTGCGTTACGCTTACTTACTACTACTTAAGCATCTACCAGGTATCAAAGCCGGTAGAACGACGCTTTTAGCATATCTACTTTCATAAAATGAAGCTGTTAAGCTTGCGTTTGATCCTTGAAATATTTTTGTTGCTGCGAGCTAATCATCGTAGGTGTGTTTTATTTATATTTTGATGAACGCATCATCATAACTCGCATACGTTTGTTTTCAGGAATTGGATATGCCTCGCTTGTGATCGTTGCTCTACTCAACATATACTACATCGTCATCTTAGCTTGGGCGATATTCTATCTTCTTCAAAGCTTCACCTCGCAATTGCCATGGGCTCTGTGCGGGGAATATTGGAACACCGACTGTTGCGTTCAGGACTTTCAGGAGGACATGAAGTATATGAACTACTCGGAAGAATTCATGCTAGACGGTGGCTATATCAGCATTAACAACGGCACAAGTAACGAGTCCATTCCAGCTCTCGGCTACTACATAAATTTTACGGAATGCAATGGAACCTTTACGCGTCCGGAGACTGAATATTGGGAGTAGGTATTTGATGTCTCCGCCAGCACCTAAAGCGTAATGTCGGGTTACGTACGCGACAATCGTCGAATTTTAGTGAATATCTCGAGGACATTTCTTGAAACGAGCCATGATCCAACATATGCAATCACTATTTTGCACTCATTTTCCGCCTGTAAAATATGTTCATGTATTCAATACCTCACTTCAGATACACGTGTTGTTCTGTCAACCATGACTAAGTTCACCTAAGCTGAAGTGATCTCAAGAATCACATCGTATAAACTCCGCAAAACTTTTCATTCTACTTGAAAAGGAAATGCACCATCCAACACTTGAGAGAGTTGAAGTTAGATCAGATATCCAACAAATCCTTTGACGGTATATTAAATATATTGTAAAATGGTGCATGTGAAATCGGACATTCAGCGTGAATGTATCTCGATAACGAACATTCGAATACTGTATTTGTGAATATAACTGCCTTCTGCCCATAACACTATGCAATATACAAGCAGGCATATTCCAGATTTGTTTTTCAAATAAATGTTAACGCTGTATTGTTTTGTAGACGACGTGCCCTAGGACTGTCTGGAGGTTTAAACGAAGTTGGGAACGTGCGGTGGGAGTTGGCGCTGTGTCTGTTAGCGATATGGATTATTTGCTACTTTTGCATCTGGAAGGGAATCAAATGGACTGGAAAGGTAATATGAAGTTTGCTATATTCGTGACTAAAAATTTCCAACAAATTTTTTGAAACTTGCGAAGGTTGTGTATTTCACCGCCACCTTTCCGTTTCTGATGCTCATCGTCTTGCTGGTTCGTGGAGTGACTCTGCCTGGTGCTTCTATAGGGATTCAATTCTATCTTACTCCAAACGTCACCAGACTCGAAGATCCGCAGGTGAGTGGAGCAGAGGTGGTCAGCAACGAAGTACTTCTACTTTTTAGAAGGACTCAAGTAGATTTTGTGTACTTGCAGGATCTACTCAAGTGGTTCAAGTGATCGACTCAAATGATACTTCTAATTCTACTTAAGAGTTTTCAGTTTTCAACACAAAACTCGGCTTCCAATAATTACTTTTTCATATACTTGTAAATAGCTACTTTTGCTTATACTTAAGTAGAAATTTACTTGAGTACCAACGAGGACTACTTTGATCACTCTGGAGTGAAAAAAAACGATTATGTTTGTAATGGGGAGGAGTCTGAATTCCCATAATAACTTATGCTCAGCAAATGCGATTCCCAGTTATTAGAACAGGGCCATAACCGCTGCACCACTACTCGCTTACCCCCAATTCCAAGCTGTCCAATCTTGAGCGAGGTAAAAAATGCTTACTTTAATCTGCACAGAGTAGAATATTCCTTTTAAGTTTTAAGATTACTTATAAACTAGCATTCATGTTAGCCACGTTCAATCTTCGATTTGAAACAGGTCTGGCTTGATGCTGGTACTCAAATCTTCTTCTCTTACGCGATTTGCCTCGGAGCGATGGGATCCCTGGGAAGCTATAACAAGTATCACAACAACTGCTACAGGGTAACAACCTTCTATTATTGATTACTGAACCTTCGCGGTGTATATTACGCTGCCAAATTGTTGTAAACTATTTAACCGAATCGGAAGCGTTTATAGCCTACGCCCAAACTCCTCTTTTACTGCATCATTGCGTTATTCCCCGTATTCTATCGGTGCGTTACGTGCTATGCGTCGTTAGAAACGGTCTGATATGTTTGAACTACTGTCAATTATGTGTATTCGTGACGTACTAAGTTGGGTATGGCATTGAGTATTATATCAAATATCGTTCGCAATCAGCAGCCGATGCGGTGCCCTGATCACACGTCATCACATCACACTATGTATTTCATTTCTACTTCCGGCCTTGGTCAAAAATCCGTACCTGCGCAGTGTGCATCCGGTCGTGTCTCGCTGTTTCCAACGCTTATCGCTTCCAGCCTTACAGGCTGTTTGTCAATCTGTCAATCATATTAGGCATTCTGACCTTTTTAAGTTATCGTACCGGGTCGCCCTTCGTGAAAAGGCGGAATAGTGATTTGAGTTGAAATTCGGTTGTGTACATTCTGAAACCATCTCTTTAATGTGTAGATTTTCGAATTTTATGTGATTCTTACTTCATACGAAATTATAGGCCCGGCTCAAGAGAAGTAATGCTCATCCGGGATAATTGACAGGTGATCTGTTTTTGTCGCAGGATTGCATTGCGCTCAGTCTTCTCAACTCGGGAACCAGTTTCATCAGCGGTTTTGCAATTTTCAGCGTACTGGGCTTCATGGCGCAGGAGCAGGGAGTTGATATTGCCGATGTGGCCTCTTCTGGTGAGCACTTTTGTAGTTTCTGTCACAGATCTATTGATTCGGCAATCTGCATACGAAGTGCGAGTGCTGTCGATGCGAGCGATCGGCAGATCACACGCCATTGTAGAACAACATTTCAAGTATTATCTCAATCAACCTTCATGAAGCTAACAATCACTGGCATTTCAAAATGTATAGGATTTACAAACTGAACTTTTCAGTAAGTTACGGGAGTGTGTCGTTCCATCGGGACAACTGCATATTTTCAAACTTAAAACTATATCCAAAGTTCATTGTGATACACCGGCATGTACTAATAACCACGTACGACCGTGTACGACGTATGTGTAGTTAAATTTCAGTTTATTTATCTTATTCTATTGCACAAAGCAATGGTATGTTGACGATCTGTGAATTAGCGAGTCATATTCAATTTCTATTCAACCGAAAAAGAAGTTAATGACGCTGGGTTTCGCTGCCACCAATACATCAACTAGGTTGGACACATTTCGAAAGTAATGAATAAACAGACACTCCTTTATTTCAGGACCGGGATTGGCATTTATTGCGTATCCAAAAGCTATCACGTTGATGCCGGTGTCTACATTGTGGGCTATCCTATTCTTCATTATGATTCTTCTGTTGGGGTTAGACAGTCAGGTAATGTCTGAATGAGTGTGGCGGTTCGCCTACCGCCAATTCCTATAATGCCTTTTTAAACAAACGAAATCAGGAATGCTTCAAGACCCTTCGAAAGGCTCTGCTTACTCATGTAGAGTTTCGTGGAACCTTCGCGAAACACAATGCCTTCTGCTATACTTTATGTACATTGTACAACTCAAGTTGTTGCCAATATACCTTTCTAATGACAACATTTTTTATAATTTTCAGTTTGTTGAAATGGAGGGCTTTGTGACTTCAGTGGTTGATTTATTTCCTGTTCGACTGCGAAAGGGCTACAATCGTGAAATATTCATCGCCATAACTTGCGCCATATCGTATTTGGTCGGTCTCTTCATGGTCACCGAGGTATGGAATATTATTATAGATTCAAAGCACGCAGGCAGTAGGATTTTGTAATTATTACTGATACAAGCACGGTCTGCCTATATGACGTAAACTCTTCGGTGATATAGGTTGTAGTTCAGGTTTTGAAGATGGTTCATGGATCATATGTGACACCGCAATGTAATAAAATTATATACTCACTACTGAGTCAGGTTAATTCAACTATATTCCACTGTAAACATATCTCAATTCCCATCCTACTTCTATTGCATCAAAAGCATTCTTTTCATTGTTCACAGCATGCTTATCCACCTCACGGCTTAAATGTTTTACAGGGAGGAATGTACGTCTTCCAATTGTTTGATTATTACGCAGCAAGTGGCGTTTGTTTGTTATGGGTTGCCTTCTTCGAGGCCGTTACGATTGCTTGGATTTACGGTAAGTTTATTCAACCATTGTTAATGGACCAAGCGTTCTGTAGTCTCTGCTGTTCGTATTTCTTACCGTCCGTGATGGAAACCTCATCCATCAAAACCTTATTTGCAGTAGCGTTTCATATTCATGTGTATATCCGCCGGAGCGCACTAAGATGCGAATCGAATAACTTGTAACTCGTGATTTGTATCGGGATGATCACCGAATGTGTGATATATTCAATGCAATATGTAATATATTCGCATTTCCCACATCCTTGAAAAGTGTTACTGAAAAAATGATGACATACATAACTTTTCAATGAATAACACATTACGATTTGATGCATATCACTTGCTGGACCAATCTTTTCATTGCATCGCAGTCTTGTGATGTTTTGAAACGATGAAAATATTTATAAACCTGAGTGATTGATGCTTTGAAATCGAAGCATTTAAAGGCTACGTTCAGACGTAATTTGGTGAGAAATATTTGAAGCATTAGCGAGTTGATGCACTACATTTCCAGACTTTTTCGCCCATTGATTTCCAGTCTAAAACATTGCTACATCATTTCAATCCTGACGTAAAATGCGATCACGATGTCATTTCCCACTTGATAATTTCAAGCGCATCTGTTGTGAAAAACAGCGAGGAACAGCGATTTCGAATTTTGATAAAACAGTGATTAACTCATATACGCCTGCTACTGACTAAGGCGAAAGTAATAATGATATCAGGTGACCGCATTTAAATCTGTCTGGACCCGTAAAATATATGATGATATTCATGTCATATGTATGTCGACTCTTTCCGCTACAACTGTGATATATATTCTCGTCATTCAGCAGACCGAGCTGCGACGTCACAATTCCGATTATTATCTCATTAGTGACATCATCGTGTCCTATATGGTGTGGACACAAGCAAATCTCACGGCTCAGTGAAATTGATCTACGTCACACTTTCCATTTGGTCAAAGGCAACTTAACGGCCATTTTTGACCGGCTTCGAAAATATAAATTTTATCCTGCTCATGGTCCTGGAACCCCCCAAAATCAGCCTAAAATTTTGCATTGTGATCAAGTTCTGATATTGTGACGCAACAATTCTGTCTGGCAAAACGAGAGTGAAGCTAAGAAGAAAGAGCCAGACAGTATTGTTGCGTCACAATTTAAAACTCGATCACGATGCAAAATTCGAGGCTGATTTGACCCGCTGCTCCCACTGTGGAATCCTAAGTACAATAGTTCATTTCAACACTTTCGTGCTATTACATTTCAGGAGCCGAGCGCATGTGGGGAAATATCTCAAGCATGATCAGATACCGACCTTTCCCTCTTATGAAGTATTTCTGGCTGCTGTTCACTCCGGCCCTGACGACGGTGAGAACGTTGTTTGAATATCCCGATATTTAAAAGAATGTTCTTGCCTGAGTGGCAGAATTCGTGCAAAATGTGTATTTATTGCAGGGGTCTACCGCACTGGCGTAGCCAGAGAGGGGCGAAAGGGGCGATCGCCCCCCCCAAATTTTTGAAACTTTTTCGTAAAATCAGTAAAATTAACAGTGTTTTAGGGCAGATGAATGCAACCTAAAAATTTTCTTCGCGCTTCGCGCGATTTAGTGGCCAGGCATGTCTTGATTTTATTAACGGTATCCCGAAAAAAATTCTTCCGCAAATACCTATATTCTCAATTATGAGAATACAACAGTACCAGTAGATACACGAGAGTAGCCCGAGGTCGTTGGGTTGATTGAGTCTATGGGTGTCAGTTCAGTATGGGGTTTGGGGACTGTTAGTTCTGGTAATTTCCGTACCGGGACACACAAAGACATATAAAGTAGGCTACATGCGACTCCGCAAAGTGCGATCCCAAAATGATTGACGGTTATAAAACCGACGCATGTATTCCGAAGCCTTAGATATAGCTTTTTGGGTGCTTAAAAGGCTGGCGCCTAATGATCCTGTCCCTGCAATCAGACCCCCCCCCCCGACATAAATGCGACTGGCACAGGAAAATATCGCCACCTCCCGTTAAAAAGTACTAATTTGAAATCGCACGAGTCTCATCAAAGGAGTTCTGTAATCTGTTCAGGTATGTATCCGCAACTGCAATCTTTAAAGTGGCGCCAATCTTTACCAGAGGTTGCTAAATAACCGTGCTTCAGCAAAGAAATTGATAAGACTGGAATCCACTTGCTCATATGCACACATCAGTATTATTGATAAAACTCTTTTGTTTATTCAAAAACATTTTACGCTCCGCGCGACTAGGTCCGAAATACACACTGATTGTTCATCACTTAATGTCAGCGATTTGGGTTCGTCCGTGAAAAGATCGCCTTATGGAAGCTATAGTTGGCAACTGGAAGCTTCCATAGGGTATGTGTGTGTGTGTTTGTATGTGCGTCTAGGAATCGTATGGATAAAGGGTAGTGATGAAATTGCCCATGGCAGGATGTACGGTTCTGCGAGGTGTTCTCACGGGGGAGCTCCCCTGAACTCATAGGGCCATGTCTTGAAAATCCGCGTCGTCGATTTGATATGAACAAGTGCCGAAAATCCATTTCCACAAAGATAGGTGGTGGCGAATGTGATAATAACGCGTACTTTGGCTATGATGGTAACATACATGGACCAATATAACCTCCAGCCTAGTCATTTCTATCTAGCAGCTCATCGTGAAGTTATTCTGGAATAGCGCTCTTATAGATGGATCTCTGCAAACAGTTTTTTCCAAAACCCCAACATCCCTAAACATCAATAGGTTAGTATAAGTAGGCGATTGGCAATTTGCAATTAAAATGACTTATGGCCCAGTGGAATATTTCATCTCAGACGGCCATTTGTGTGAGTCCTGAAGTTTTAACAGTTATGAAGCGAAAGTGCTTCGAGATTTCTCTAATTTGAAACAAACTAAAAATTAGGTTATCAACCATTTTGCAAGTTTGGAGGTTTCGCGTACCCCTTGAAAATGCTTTGCGGATCCTCGGTTGAGAACCACTGCTCTAAATAGTCTTGCCGTATGGTATGAACATATAGTTCAAGTGTGCGCCCTGAATGTTCGATGACAGCAGTTCTATCAGCTCTACCGGTAAATCTGATAATGAAAACGTATTTGCAATATGCAAGGGACAGTATAATGAACGAATTCCATTCATTGACCATGAAAAATTTTCGCGCTTCGCGCGAAAGTGTTAACGCCCGAGTTTTACGCAATCATTCTATTATCACATCACTTTATGTATGAGTGGAATATATGCCCCAGATGTTGTGCTAATCATCCAATAAGGGCCCAAGACCATCGTTTTGACCTATTTTTTCCTTGTCTGTAAGGGGGATGGGCTTATTTACGTCATCAAATTTTTCGCCCCCCCCAAATATTTTTTCTGGCTACGCCCTTGGGTCTACGTAGAAAGCGTAATGTATATACAGTAATAAACCACAAGTTTGACATGCCGCCACATATACTTCTCTGATGTTAAGTGAGCCATCGTTGCTGACGCATTAGGCCATGCAATTTTTACTTCGCGGAAGATGCCAATGGGATATCAATAATCCTCTACCGTGGTTGCATTTATAGCCTGTTCCTTTGAATTCTTGTCATGCGTTCGTAATATATGTTTATAGGTCCGTGTAATTGGTATTGGCGCCATCGGTTGATTTACTTTATGGCAGTGACGTCACATACGGCCCGCGATGCCTTGCTCAGTAAATGAAAGAATGACAGTATTACTTAGCACATTTCCATCAAAATCGGAGATTTCACAAACAAACGCTATGATCCCTCGACATAGCAAATGTCGAACATGCACAGAAGCCACACTACATCCATCACCAGCTGCAGTAGACTCGATAATCAACAGATCACTTCGATGCAGCTTCATCTTGCAATCATAAAGCATATTGACCTTATTCTATTAACTGTACATCGTACAAATCTCTCTTTGAAATTGACACTGTAACCATTTTTTTGTATGGGTCCGTGTGTTTCTGATGTTTATGCTATTTTGTTGCCTGTTTTGTTATTTTGCGATGACGAATAAAAAATTTCCCCTCTCTCTCTCTTTCACCATATCGTAACAAGTCTGTCACGTCAACACAATTCCAAAAAATGTAAAAAGTACACACGAATGCAAAGTTTCCAGGAAACATGAACCAAAAGCTACTCAATAAGAGGCGACAAGGCTCAACGAATCCATGCAAGTTCAAATAAAATAAAACGGCAACTAGGCCTATATGTGGTCACACTGCAGCTTAATAGGTAGGCCTACCAGCCTTATAAATCCATTTGGTCAAATTCTATCCAGCAAATGCGCATTTTAAAAGTATGTCAGTTGGGGTAACATAATTTCTTCATGTCTCGAACCATTTAGTGTGATTGTGGTTCAGTGCGGCGTTTCCGTTCCGAAATACTTATGGACAAAAGTCGTTTACGTAGGCCTATATATGGCTTTATTTTCTTGTATTCCTGCACACGCAGGGCCAACACCGCATCACGAATGCAACAAAAGGAGCATGGAAATAGGTCAGCTTATATTGTTGTGACCCGCGGCTAATGTTATTATAGGAGTGATTTTGAGATCACTTGGCTGGTGTGACCCGCAAGCGATTAAAAGGTCCACGGCGCGGGACCAAATTGAGTTTGAAATTGCTACTTTACGAAATGCAATTCAAGTCATCAGACGTATGGTGCGGGCGCACGGCTGTACGAATACGACCTTATTCGCTTACATATATGAATATAGTAGAGATATGTCATGGTGTTTTTTATTGTTACATGTAAATTACGCAGCGATTTTAACGATGCAATATTTTCAGGGAACGTTCCTGTACGCGCTGATAAAATTCCAGCCGTTGGTCTACAACAGTGTCTACACTTATCCTGCGTGGGGTGAAGGAATCGGTTGGGTTTTAGCTCTGAGTTCAATGATAAATATACCGCTATACGCAATTTATGCTTTCGTTACAACTCCTGGAACTATGCAAGAGGTGGGTAGTGCACGTTATTGTTTTCCTCAACTGCAGTAAAGACATGTAGGATCGACGTTGTCGCGTCACGCAACCTTCATGTATAGTATACATTGGTAAGATGTTCATTGTTCAACTATAAACAACCGTATACTTCAAGAAAGTTTGAAACTACTTTCTTGCAGTATTTCACGAAGCAGAGAAGTCCAAAGCCGATCACTCAAATTGGTGACTCAGGTTTGAATACCCGACTTTAAACGTCAAGATAATATCTGGGGCAAATCGCTCTGTATATAAACTGACGCTGTCCCGGCCCTAGGTTAACTTTTCCATCAAATCTCACCACGCCCGTTGTTATCAATTTTCAGAGATGGACGAAACTCACCACTCCACAGCTTCCCTCAGATCATCCCGATTACAGGAAAGTCGAAATGGAAAAGCAACTGCCAAAGCCGTCATGCCTTGCTACCCTCAATGAAAACTTCAGCTACTTCGGCAAAATAGATAATCCGCCAGCTTACGACTCGCAATACGACAATGCGGCGTTTAGCGACAAGCTCTGATTATGTTAGAATTCTGTACAGACCATGCGGTCATTGTTTTTAAAATGCTTGAAATTCTTTACAAAACTGACGCACAGAAGCATCTTGCATGATCCTTATACCGGGCCTACAATCTCCAAACGCGAGTGGTAGCTCTGCCTTTGGTATGCATATCGAATTATCGAATGTGTCACATGCATTCAACAGTGTGAGCTATTTGACTTTACCTTAACTTTACTTTAATATGCTGATGTTGGATATTTAGAGATGAGACACTATATGCACCTTGATTTTCGAGAAATATAGTCTGCCTATATGGTTTGCGCTTCTATAATATCCGGAATGATATGAAGTGGTCGAAGTCATGTTATTGCGCGCTTGTCTGTGAAACGGAAGGCAGTGAGAGTTGTGTACTATTTTCTATGTTGCTGGCCATACGCATATTCTCAATTGGTTTGTTTCAAAATCACTTTGCTTAGCAGGCTACAGATAGACCTATTTATCCAAAAACTTATTACCGAGCAGGCATAACGGATGACATTCGACGAAATGATGATGCCATTTTTGTGTACAGTCAAGGATGAAGTCTGACGTTGAATTGTACGCGAACATCAATTCCCACACATTATAATGGACTATTATTATGAACTTCCGATATACTAACAAAAGACGGGTCTTTCATGACACCTCGTGTTTTCCGTGAGAATTATAAGTTTGAATTGTTACGTCGTCGATATACTTCTCGCATTCATGTGTGCGCTGTTCTAAAAACAGTGTTTCTTAACCTTGTCGCCAGAGCCCTCCACCCCCCACCACAGGGGCGATTTGGATTTTGAAGGGGCGGAAACGCTCAGGGGGTGATATGGGGGCGCTGGGCTCAGGGGCTGTATGAGGGGGCGCTTAAGAAAATGGCGTCGCAGCATAGGGTGCGTTAGGGACATATGGTTATGTAGTAGAATAACAGTTCTATGTATCCGCGAGTTCTCATTGTAAATTTACATTCGACAAAATCTGTCCAATCGCGAAATTTTTCGTCGCGCTGCGAGCGAAATATATGTCGACAATGTTTGCTATACATGTTTCCATGATTGCAGTGGTTTACAATAATTCATGTAAAATTAATGGTGCGTACTTTTAGATCGCCAATTATCCGTTAAAATACTCCCATCACGCTAGCTCGGGTTATTTTCCACAAAATGTTTCGAACTATGTATTTTATCCCGCAGCGCACATCGTGTCGAAATCGAAAAAAGAGGCACTGTGTCGCATTCGAGAGTGAGATCCCTTTGTACAATGGTGAAGCTTTTTGGTCAAAATCAATAACTAAATATATTTGTATTTGAGAGCAACAAAATTAAATTTTCAGAATACATCTTCGTGGTGTTTAGAGCAGGAGTTCTTAAAGTATGGGTCGGGACTCAAATATGGTTCGCGAAGGGTAAAAATTTGAGTCGCGTCAGCACCAGAACGATCTTTTAATATGCATGTATCATTAGCTGAATTTCTTGCGCGGAACAAAAAACTTTGCTTGCGCTTCTCGCGATCTCTTGTCGATTGTTTATTCCTTCCACTCAGGTTGTGTTGGGTACTGTAGTCAATATGCAAGAAACGCAGAAAAGTTGTTACGACGATATAACTTAATCTTGAAAATTACCGACCGTTCTTAAATCATGTGTACAATGTAATTGCCTGTTATTTACAGCAGACTGTAGGCCACGGTGGGTTTCTGATCAAAATACTAGGCTACTCCAAGTCGTTTCGGCACCCTCCTATCTTTTAATCGCAATCTTGTGGAGTATTTTTTGATGATGATGATGATGACGATGATAATAATGAAATTGGTTTGACGTCATGATGAGATTTGTCTGACTGGTTTCTATGGAAAGCTCAACCTTACGCCGTTAATAATTATCGTATGGATTTGGGGGGAGCGCGCGGCCATAATTGCCGCACCCCATATTTTTTTAATACGCGCAATTTACAGAAATGACTCTAAATTTATGCGCAATTGAGAAATGCCTGTATATTCCTAGTACCATCTATCGCGCCGGAGACCATGGGGATGCTTAAGTCTAGTGGTGTACAACCTGCAGGTATTTCTTGGTCTACCCTTTTCGTACCGGGACGTATGAAGTTTTCGCCATCATGCAGCCGGGCAAAGCGCGTTGCCAATAAGACCGTCGTTGTCCGGACTTCGAACTGTCAGCACCAAATATAGCCTACTCGTCCTTTCAATGTGAGACCTGCAGTACAAATGCGGCTTGCGAAGGAAAATTTGCGACAGCACAACCGTTCGTCCGCATCATGGGATGAAAATGCTAGCATTGATATGGGAATGCAATACTAATCCTCTGTTTACTCGAAGAGTCGAACACCCCGATTTAGAACATATCATGGTATGGCGCCCTCTCCCGTATTATAAGGCCCGTAGTTTGGTCTAATGTCTAATTCAGGGGTGTCAAACATACGGCGCGCGGGCCGCATCCGGCCCGCCAGACCATTTCATCCGGCCCGCGAGTAGTATAGATCGCTCTGGGGGTGGCAGGGGTTCTTATGGGCGGGGTGGTGAGCGGCTGGGAAACCGGGGGTGGTGAGCGGCTCTTATTTCTTATGGCGGGGGTGGTGAGCGGCTATTGCGTCTTATGGCGGGGGTGGTGAGCGGCTCTTATTTCTTATGGCGGGGGTCGTGAGCGGCTAGAAAACCGGGGGTGGTGAGCGGCTTTTATGTCTTATGGCGGGGGTCGTGAGCGGCTATTGTGTCTTGTGGTCGAACGGTAACCCTTTTCAGTATAGGGATAGCTCGCACGCGGCTTCGTTGTTAGCATGTCGTACTTCGTGTTGAATATGTATCAAGTAAATAGTCATGTGATTGGTCCTTAGGTAACGTGTATATTCCAAATTACGGCGAGTACGACATTGATATATCGTTATTCTTATGGATGCGGCGATGATTCGTACTTTCAGGCATCTCTCGACCGGTAACCCTTTTCGGTATATGAATCGCTCAACCGGTGCTAGTATAGCCATCTCTCGACCGGTAACCCTTTTCGGTATATGAATCGCTCAACCGGTGTCGCGGTGGTAATTCATACTTTCGGGTATATGCATCTCTCGACCGGTGTTGAATATGTATCAAGTAAATAGTCACGTGAATGAATCTTTGTTAATGTGTATATCGTGAAAACTCGCGGTCGTGACTCGCCTTTTTTGCTATAGGTGATCGCCGTTGTTTCTTATGGGTGCGCTCGCATGTCGCACTTTCAGGTATAGGCATCTCTCGCACATCGCAGACTCGCCATGTGTTCTTATGGGTGCCGCCGTGAATCGCCCTTTCGGTATAGACATCTCTCGCACGTCGTACTTTCGGGTATAGGCATCACTAAACAGGAAATTCACTAATCCGCAGTGCATTGTGCGATTTTGAAAACCAGACGTTGGCGGTTGTATTTTGGACCTGTGTGACCCACTAAATACGTCCGTTTTGGAAATTCGGAGCGCGCACTATCGTATCGATTATTCCACTAATCCAGTCGGTGCTATTACGTTCGGCAGTATTCAGTATTCAGCAGCGTCACGAAAAGCGAGCAACAAATAACCGCGCTCGTAAATTGACACTTCAAAAAGTGTAAAATAGATTGCAAATCCCGCGATCACTAACAAGATAATGTCTCGAACATAACCATTTTTAGTGACTTGGTGTTAAAGACATACCGATCGCTCACAAGGTAATATTTCCGCAATAAGTTTGTCACAGAGCCGGCGCAGACGGTGATTCGTAAACCAACAATTTGACACTTTCTGGTGGTCGCTATATGTTTTGACACTTCGAACAGTGGCTGACTTTAGTTGCGCGATAAGAATTATGAGAATATTCAATCAATGTATCAATTTGCCAACTCGAAATGAAACTTACTACACAGCTCAAGTTGATTCGTATCTGAATGTGTTAATTCGGTACAATTCTAATTATTTCGAGAAATCTTTTCGTGATCTTTTGATTCGACCGTAACTCGAATATTACTGACACCGACTTTCAGCCACATTGAATTATTCGCACACCAGCGCCGCTGTTTTCACAACTATAACTCTACAAGAATCAAGAATCACAAGTATGTGCATTATACAGTTATTGTCTTTATCAACACGAAATCAAACTCTTAACAAAAACACGCATCTTATCACTCGTCAACTCTATCATGAAAATCCTCGAGTCCTTATCATCAAAAATGTTATAGCGCGGCGTCGGAATCCATTCGTGGGATGTACTAAAGGTAAATCCAAATAATCCAGAATGAAATATTTGGACTTGACATTGTGTGAATTGAAATATGTTTGACAAACATGACTACCAACTTTCACCCAGTCACATTTCGAGATTATACGCACATTGATTTGAAACAAGTAATGAAACATTACAACTCTATTCGCGACCTGTCTTTACGTTTGTCAAAGAGAGTTTCAGAAATATTATCACTATGACATCTCAACATTTTAACATCTTGCCACCAACAAAAGAGTAAAATACAAAAAACCTTGTCAAGTCAATCCGTTTGTAACTCACCGAACCAAAGCAAAAAGTGTCCACACGAAAAGTAGACAAGACTACGCAAGTAATCACTACAACCCACAAACATATCAAGTTCGGTTTTAGGTATATACCACCAACTCGTCTTTTTTGTTCAACTGTAAAAGTCGTTACTATACCGCAAGACTAAGAAATTACTATGCGGTATATTTTGTAAGACAAAAGTAATTAGTTCTCGGTGTCGGCGACTTGAGGTTAACATAATATATTTGAGTATACGACATTTGAAAGTATGACCATCGTAGTTTCTTACAATCGAACGCAGGTGTTATATCGAAAATTATCGTGATGTAAACATAAGGATTGTCACATCGATTTAACATATGAGATTTTGTAATGGTCTATCATGACTTGATTATTAAATTATTCGCGTTAATTAGACCCGGCGTTGTGGTAAAGGTTATTAGGACAGCAACAAACTTTTCAGTACCGTTGTTCTTAACATATTGAGTTGTAAAACTATGCGTGTCTGAAATGTTCTTGAATGGAAAATTATTCCACCTTGGTACATATCACCCTGCGTATCGCAGATATCACTAACCAAGACTAAAGATGAAACAACAATTTCCTTTGTTAAACAATAACCGGTACAATACTTTATCATCGTAATCAGCAGTGAGAATTGAAACACTTTCGCACATTATCCGGCGTCAAGATATCACACTAGGTGAATTGACATATCGCCGCTTGAATAATACCTAATCCGTTCGAACCATTTCACATACTTTGATCATTACAAAAGTAAATTGTGATATGTTTGTTAGATGCATCCAATTCAGTTAGAAGTGTCTAGTGCCCAACACTCGTAATATCAAAAAAGTACTTGCTACACTGTTATTTGCTAAACGTGTTTTGCATTGTTGTTCATTTGTAGTATTGATTGAAATTGTTCTTGAACCCTCAAATAATAATTCCCGACATGAAACCAAGCCGCTGAAAGTCGTTACCATCACGAAGATACAATGTGCACGATGTTTGTCAAATGTGTCCTACCTGGCCAACAGAAAACAATTTTCACTCACTCGAAATGAAACCAATGTGATGGTCTCCATTCGATATTTTGTTTGTGTCAAATACTTTGCATTGAACACATTTGCGTGGTTGAGCTTTACATCATCAAGCTGTTATTTGTAAATCAAGATTTCGGTAAACTTGTAAATGTATCGTTTAACTAACCGACATTTAGTGATTGGGAAACATACCAGACGATACACATCCATCTCCGAAATACTGCATTGATCTTAATTTCCATCATCGTGATAATCGAAGTACATTTCTTCCGAATTCGTAACAACCGACTATGACATGATAAATTTTTGACAAGTTATGCTTAAAAGATTGGTTGCATATCGCGAAAAAATAATATACCACTCATATTGATACTGTTACTCCATTGATCGATATTTTCAAACGAGTAAAATTTATTACTTGAGTTTCCCCGCTTAATGTAAATGAAAACTCAGCCGTCTTTTAACATCACAAAGACATTGATAAAAAGTAGGCAATCAAACACACTCTACGTGGTTAACATTCTCGTCGATTCTATTGTGATTAATGTATACTTCATGTGATCTGGATTCATTTCGATATGGTTAAACATTCAACCTCGACGGATACGAATTGTCACACACTCAAGTAATATCATACCAAATAGTTATTTACAACAACCGAGACACAGAAAATTTGTTTTGGCCATTTCGATTTTATTACTGGAGATACTCATCACTTTGCTTAATACAATCTAGATTTAAACTCCATCGAACCTTTGGTGCCTATCGTTTTGTTGGATACGAATTATGCTAGTCTAAGAGTACACAATTTTCACTATCTTGGGTTATGAACTCAGTGTGTTAGCGAGCATTCAATATTTTGTAGTATCAACTAGTTACTTCGTAATATACGAATGATCATCCTCACAACTCTTACAAAAGTACGAAGGATATTTACATCACACAAAGTAATCGACTTTACTCAATATCCTCACACTACGAAACTGAATGGTTTGTTTGACTCTACAAACTGTTCTGATGTCACAAGAACTTTTTCATACGCATGGTTACGTATCTAAATATTCAAATAATCCAACACACAACTATAGTACTTACAGAAATATCATAGTTCTTGTAACAAAGTTGTATAAGTATAATGTTTATCGTAAGTCCTACATAGCCATGATATCCGTCCGAGTTTGACTTTTAGAAAACATTATACCGACATCGCGACATCTTTCAAAATTAAAACCACAGTGACTGCTTCAGAGACCTACCAATGATATCACAGTAATACAGTTACTTCCACAAAAGAGTATGTATTCGACTTACTTACCACAAATCTAACGCACAAAACAATTTACTTTGCTAACGAGAAGCGCCGAGCCTCACATCAAAACAACTAGAGGGTGGAACTATATTAAAAAACGTCGCTAACCTTTGTGCACCAGCTGTAAATCACACAAGCAACATGTTTCAAGATTCTGGTTATTGAAAAACGTTAAAGTGTTTCTCCTGCGCCAAGTCGTTATGTTGACAAAAGCATATATTGTAATATCATGATCGATTTGCATTCGTTGGTCCCAAACTGTCACTACTCCAAATAATTATTTTTCACCCAAACACAAAAGCATACTTGTCACCATTCGTTTTCATCAAGCACGAGTTCAAGAAACTTACTTACTACGACATGAATTTTTATTTTTATGTTGTGTAAATAGGTAATAATTAATTCAAGTAACACTATATCAACATCATCGAGTTGTGCTAATAGATTTACATGTGGTCTTGTGGTTTTCGTCGGGACATACAGCACGAACTAACTGTAGACTACTCTCTGTTGTACAGCTACTCGGTAATCGAAATGCATTAACATGTAAACAACGATCTTGTATCGTCACACCAAAAATATGTTCACTGTCGCGATACTCCGCACAAGACGTGCATAGCCTTTTCACACTCGTAATAGTATACCAACGTCAAGCGATAACGTTTAACAAGACCAACGACACTGAACCCACGACGTTTACCTATGTAAAATTACCACTTTCACTTGCCAGTCCATCGTTTACCTGACTAAACATATTATTTTCCTTTGGAGATCTGACGTTTACCCAGAGTAAGAAACCATTTTCACTTGTAAATATTTTTTTTCCTCGGCTAACAAACCTTTTTTCACTTGGAAATATATTTTTTCTCTGGGTAACAAACCTTTTTCACTTGGAAATATATTTTTTCTCTGGTCAACAAACCTTTTTCACTTGGAAATATATTTTTTCTCTGGTTAACAAACCTTTTTCACTTGGAAATATATTTTTTCTCTGGGTAACAAACCTTTTTCACTTGGAAATATATTTTTTCCCCGGATAACAAACCTTTTTCCCTGAGCAACAAACCATTTTCACTTGGTGGTCCGTCGTTTACCCGAGTAAAAATATCATTTGCCTTTGGAGATCCGGCGTTTACCCAGTGTAACAATACATTTTCACTTGGAAAAATACTTTTACCTAGAGTAACTAATCATTTTCTTCTGGGTAACAAACCCTTTTCGTCTGGAAACTATCATTTAACTGAGTACCAACACCGTTTTCACTTGGAAATACATTTTCTCCCGGGTAACAAACCCTTTTCGTCTGGAAACTATCATTTAACTGAGTACCAACACCGTTTTCACTTGGAAATACATTTTTTCCCTGGGTAACAATACCATTTTCGTTTTGAAAACTGACAACCACACCGGCCAATTTGATATTTTTGTATATTGTTACAACGGACAGCGACAAAATATACACCAACAACGACTCCGATACATTTGTGTAATCGCATACTCACTTGCTCTGGCGCATCCCATCAAAATCGACGGTTAGCCACACACACACACACACACAAACACAATAACAATGCGCTATTTCGATATGACTGCGATGTCCGGGTTCGTGCTTTAGATTTTCCAGAACCAATCCGTCTAAAGTTGTAATCCCCCACCTTTGTTAACTGGTTGATACACGGATAACAATCTTCGGAAAATGTAGGAACGCATACTACCCATCGTGCTAACGATTCCGGGTTACTTGTGATTAATTTCCTTGCTCACCCTATACAGATTATACGTACAGCGATATGTAGCGGTAATCGGTTTGGTCAATACACATTGCCCCATTCAGTATGGAATTACAAACCCAATACAGGTCACTTCATAACCGGATCCGGATATTCAATGCAAAGCGATAAAGCAGAACCAATGACCAAATGTAATTAAACATGTAGATTTACAACCCTTGATTTTTTTTTCGTGAAAAATGACAATACATATCGAATATATATTTTACGATGGTTCAACCCTACCAAGTATTCACGTAAATGTGGTTTATGACATTACATACAATGTATCAGTGTATCAATGTTAAGTGTTTATGCACACATCGGTATGACCCATAGACAACATCATCATACCCTCCAGGACTTCGTTATTGCATCGTGAGGTCAATAAAATCAATCGGTGGTATAGACGACAGAAGGCTTGGAGATCCAATGTAAAATTGAGACAAACAAACGGATATATTTGTCCATCTTGGTTATTCACTCAACTACCATTGGTGCTCTCGATACAGCGAACGGTACAGTATGCAACGCATATCATTAGAGTGATATATCCACAGGTAAATATGGGGCCTGCCCACAATAATTGTATCGAGATTTAACCCAGATTACTATCCGTTCACTGATTCACTCGATGGTTTTAGCAACTTGTAACAACACAAGATAGATACGACTGGAATTACTAATATTCATAATGTTTATGATAAGTGTCGTTACCGATCGTTCACTAAGTCGATATGAATATTCGAAAAATCGGATATCACTACTCTCAACACCAGTGATTCGGTTTAAGTTTAAAATCGATTTGATAATGTAATCCAAGGTGTGTTTCTGTGGGATCTGCTAACCTTTACGAGAGACTGCTGTCTCTTCGATACAGGAAACAATTATTATCAACCACACCTTGCGTGCATCGATTTGTCGGCGTCGTACAATTATTGTGGGCAGGCCCCATATTTACCTGTGGATATATCACTCTAATGATATGCGTTGCATACTGTACCGTTCGCTGTATCGAGAGCACCAATGGTAGTTGAGTGAATAACCAAGATGGACAAATATATCCGTTTGTTTGTCTCAATTTTACATTGGATCTCCAAGCCTTCTGTCGTCTATACCACCGATTGATTTTATTGACCTCACGATGCAATAACGAAGTCCTGGAGGGTATGATGATGTTGTCTATGGGTCATACCGATGTGTGCATAAACACTTAACATTGATACACTGATACATTGTATGTAATGTCATAAACCACATTTACGTGAATACTTGGTAGGGTTGAACCATCGTAAAATATATATTCGATATGTATTGTCATTTTTCACGAAAAAAAAATCAAGGGTTGTAAATCTACATGTTTAATTACATTTGGTCATTGGTTCTGCTTTATCGCTTTGCATTGAATATCCGGATCCGGTTATGAAGTGACCTGTATTGGGTTTGTAATTCCATACTGAATGGGGCAATGTGTATTGACCAAACCGATTACCGCTACATATCGCTGTACGTATAATCTGTATAGGGTGAGCAAGGAAATTAATCACAAGTAACCCGGAATCGTTAGCACGATGGGTAGTATGCGTTCCTACATTTTCCGAAGATTGTTATCCGTGTATCAACCAGTTAACAAAGGTGGGGGATTACAACTTTAGACGGATTGGTTCTGGAAAATCTAAAGCACGAACCCGGACATCGCAGTCATATCGAAATAGCGCATTGTTATTGTGTTTGTGTGTGTGTGTGTGTGTGGCTAACCGTCGATTTTGATGGGATGCGCCAGAGCAAGTGAGTATGCGATTACACAAATGTATCGGAGTCGTTGTTGGTGTATATTTTGTCGCTGTCCGTTGTAACAATATACAAAAATATCAAATTGGCCGGTGTGGTTGTCAGTTTTCAAAACGAAAATGGTATTGTTACCCAGGGAAAAAATGTATTTCCAAGTGAAAACGGTGTTGGTACTCAGTTAAATGATAGTTTCCAGACGAAAAGGGTTTGTTACCCGGGAGAAAATGTATTTCCAAGTGAAAACGGTGTTGGTACTCAGTTAAATGATAGTTTCCAGACGAAAAGGGTTTGTTACCCAGAAGAAAATGATTAGTTACTCTAGGTAAAAGTATTTTTCCAAGTGAAAATGTATTGTTACACTGGGTAAACGCCGGATCTCCAAAGGCAAATGATATTTTTACTCGGGTAAACGACGGACCACCAAGTGAAAATGGTTTGTTGCTCAGGGAAAAAGGTTTGTTATCCGGGGAAAAAATATATTTCCAAGTGAAAAAGGTTTGTTACCCAGAGAAAAAATATATTTCCAAGTGAAAAAGGTTTGTTAACCAGAGAAAAAATATATTTCCAAGTGAAAAAGGTTTGTTGACCAGAGAAAAAATATATTTCCAAGTGAAAAAGGTTTGTTACCCAGAGAAAAAATATATTTCCAAGTGAAAAAAGGTTTGTTAGCCGAGGAAAAAAAATATTTACAAGTGAAAATGGTTTCTTACTCTGGGTAAACGTCAGATCTCCAAAGGAAAATAATATGTTTAGTCAGGTAAACGATGGACTGGCAAGTGAAAGTGGTAATTTTACATAGGTAAACGTCGTGGGTTCAGTGTCGTTGGTCTTGTTAAACGTTATCGCTTGACGTTGGTATACTATTACGAGTGTGAAAAGGCTATGCACGTCTTGTGCGGAGTATCGCGACAGTGAACATATTTTTGGTGTGACGATACAAGATCGTTGTTTACATGTTAATGCATTTCGATTACCGAGTAGCTGTACAACAGAGAGTAGTCTACAGTTAGTTCGTGCTGTATGTCCCGACGAAAACCACAAGACCACATGTAAATCTATTAGCACAACTCGATGATGTTGATATAGTGTTACTTGAATTAATTATTACCTATTTACACAACATAAAAATAAAAATTCATGTCGTAGTAAGTAAGTTTCTTGAACTCGTGCTTGATGAAAACGAATGGTGACAAGTATGCTTTTGTGTTTGGGTGAAAAATAATTATTTGGAGTAGTGACAGTTTGGGACCAACGAATGCAAATCGATCATGATATTACAATATATGCTTTTGTCAAAGGGGCGAAAAATGAAAATGTTATTACCACTGTAAGAAAGTTGTTGTATGTTGATTTGATTTGTCGGAGTAGCAACCCTATCATTCGCATATGACAAGCAAAATCATTACCGTGAATACATGTAACTGACTCGCTAGGTCTCGACCAATGCAAAATAGATGATTCGTTTTTTGAAACCGTAGCGAAGACCACATGTAAATCGATACGATAGACTTCTATCCCCTTGCATTCAGTTGCGCCGTGTCCATTTTAATACGGGGTCCACAGGTATGACATACACACACTAACGCCGTAAACAGAAGTCGATGATTTTGATTAATAAAAATATTTCTTGACTACATCGGAATGTCTATGTTGTAGGAAGTAAATACTTTTATGGAGTTGTGTGTTTAATGAAAGCGATTGGTTACAAGTATGTGTTGGAGAAAGAAAATTTATTTTTCTGTATGTGACAGTTTGTGACGGAATGAAAATAGATTCGTGGTTTTAATTGAATTGTGACTGTGTTGTTTTAATGTACGTTTCAACAGGTAGACTTGACGCTGAACAACAATTCGATTCACTAAACAATTTGTCACTGGTGTGCAAAGGGTTAGAAATATTTTTTGAATGATAATATCTTCTAGCTGTTTTGTTGCGAGGGCAATCATGTGATGACTCAGCACTTTTCGTTAGCAAAAGTAGATTGTTTCGTGTGTATGATTTAAGGACTGCGACTAGAAAACATATGTACTCTTTTGTTGGAGTAGCTGATTTATTGTTATGACATTGACAGAACCCTCGGGAAGTGGGCATGCTTTTCTTTCACGAAAGTTTACACGGCTTCGTTGTAATGAATTTGTGTTAAATAAACTTGGATGGATACCGCAATTGGGCTCGACTTACACATGGTATTCGCATACTGCACGCATACAAACTTTTGTGTAAACAACTCTGATGTTTCTGTTCGTACTAGTTCTGTGTTGAACTATTTGATTATTAAGATACATGAACAACCATTCAGACAATAAAGTTCTTGTTACATCGAAACAGTTTGAAAGCGCCACCAATCATTGTACAGGTTCGTAGCATGGGAATATCGAATATTTTCGTGTGTCATGAATATCTTTCTTATACACTTAGTATGAAATGAGATAATAATTAGTGTCCTACAAAAGTAAAACATGTTGTGTTTGATTGCATACTTTTTATCGTTGTTCGTTGTGGTTTTGAAGGAGGGATGAGTTAACATTCAAATATAGTAAGCGGAACAACTCAAGTAATAAATTTTACTCGTTTGAAAATCGGCTCGTTTGAAAATATCGATCAACGGAGTAACAGTATCAATATGAATGGTATATTATTTTTTGTGATATGTACCAACCTTCTAAGTATAACTTGTCAAAAATTTATCATGCCATAGAAAAGTCGGTTGTTACGAATTCGACACAAATGTACTTCGATTATTAGGATGATGGAAATTACGATCAACGGAGTATTTCGAGGTGGATGTGTATCGTTTGGTATGTTCACCAATCACTAAATGTCGGTTAGTTAAACGATACATTTACAAGTTTACCGAAATCTTGATTTACAAACGACAGCTTGATGATGTAAAGCTCAACCACTCAAATGTGTTCATTGCAAAGTATTTGACCCAAACAAAATATCGAATGGAGACCAACACATTGGTTTCATTTCCGAGTGGGTGAACATTTTTTCTGTTGGACCTATATGATTTACATTTAGAAAAACGATCTACACGGATTAGGTGACACTGTTTAATATCCAGCGAGTGAGTGAAATTTCTTAGGGTTTTGATTTACCGAGTTAATTATCAGCGATGGCCAGGTATGATTTGTATTTATAAAAAGCGACCCACGCCGATTAGGCGACACTGTTTAATATCTAATGAGTGAGTGAAATTTCTTAGGGGTTTGATTTATCGAGTTAACTACCAGCGATTCAATCACATCCAACTAACGTATTTTAGTGACCGAGTATTGTGACGAATGACAATGGGAAAATTTCCAATTTCTCTGATCGTGTGCGTTGCACAAATAGTTCTAGTATGCAATCAGTGAACATCATACAAATTGACAACGACTTTCCTTAGTTTGGTTACATGATGACAATTATTCTGGAGGTTCAAATCGATATCGCTACTATGAGCAGCAATACAAACACATTTTTGTAGATTTCAGTGTAGCACATACTTCGATATTATTGGTATGGGTTTTGTATTAACCAAGACCAGTTGAATAGAATCGATCCAGTAAAGATCACTCTATTTACTTTTTTGATGATCAAAGTCTTAGAGTGTGACCTCGTGATGTTTTTACATTTCACGCATTTTCGACAGAGAGTGTGAACAGAGTTTAACACAGATTAAATGACACCACCCCGGAGCCCAAAGTGATATTTTCGTACTGCGTAATGTGCGTATGTTTCAATTCGATGTCGCAGATTCCGACAATAAAGTATTGCACCGGTTGTTAATCAGCAAACGAAATTGTTGTTTCATCTTTAGTTTGGTTACTGGATACAATTACATTTGTAAATATTTCCTGATATCCGCGATACGCAGAGTGATATGTACCAAGGTGGAATAATTTTTTCAATCATGAACATTTCAGACACGCATAGTTTTACAACTCGATATGTTAATAACAACGGTACTGAAAAGATTGTTGTTGTCGTAATAACCTTTACCACAACGCCGAGTCTAATTAACACGAATAATTTAATAATCAAGTCATGATCAACTATTACATACGGTACATCAATGTATCAATCCTTATGTTTACAGAATGGTAACTTTCGATATAACACCGGCGTTCGATTGTAAGAAATGAAGTCGCAACTATACGTTGATCAGACTTTCAAATCTCGTATACTCAAACATATTATGTTAATCTCAAGTCGCTTGCACCGAGTGGTAATTACTTTTGTCATACAAAATATATCGAGTAATAATAACTTTATCTTACAGAATATACCGCGTAGTAATTCCTCTATCTTACAGAATAGTAACGACTTTTAAAGTTGAAAAAAAGATGCGTCGTAGGGATATGAGTAAAACCGAACTTGCTATGGATTTTAGGTTTTAGTGATTGTATGGACTAGTGTATGCTTGGCTGTTTTTCATACTGATACTGTTTCAGTTGGTCGGGTAACGGATTTACTTGACACTGTTTTGTGGTTGACTCTTTGAATATCGTAAGATGGTAAGATGTCGAGACGTAATACTATTTCTGTACACTCGATTACAACAAAACATAACCCGCATTCAAATAAGCCGTAAGCTACAAGTGGATTTAAAACTTGATGCTGTTTTGTGGTTAACTCAAGTCAGTGGTCATGTTTGTGTTGATTTCGGGAATGATCATGACGAGTTGGTCGGGTAAATTAGCGGTAGTAACTATGACCTTACAGAGTTGCTGACATTCCAATATCTTTTACGCTGTAATATACGGATTTAATTGTGATAAATTATTTCTCAGTTATTGTTCAGACATTCAAATCTCGTATACTCAAAATATAATATGTTCAAGTCAAATCGTATATGTACCGAGTAGTAATTACTTTGTGTTATAGATTAGTAACGACCTTTACAATTGAATAAAAAAAGACCGATCATACGAATACGGCCAGGATGAATTAATTCAAATTTATGAGTTGCAGTGATATAATCAAGTAAGTGAAAACTAGATTTTTAACACTTTTTAATGTTGTGAATAATTCTTTTGAGTATGGTAAGATGTTAAAATGTCGCTTTGAAAAACGAAAAGCCGGATCGTGAATAGAGTTGTAATGTTTCATTACTTGTTTCAAATCAATGTGCGTATAATATCGAAATGGTACTTGGAAAGATGGTAGTCATGTTTGTCAATCCTATTTCAATTCACACTATACCAAAGTCAAAATATTTCATTTTTGATTATCTCAGTCTACCTGTCGTACATCTGACGAACGGATTTAAAGTTGTCAAATTACCAAAATGATTGAATATTAGCGGGTTAGAGATAGTTGGTATTGACTCTATAAGCGTTAAAACAGCGGCGTGGGATGTGTGAATGATCCGGAAACGGAGTTGAAAGTTGGTCAAGTCAAGTAATATTCAGTTTCAAGAGGATTATACTCTTAAAAAGATTCGAGTTATACCAACAATTGACAATTTGCGGGTATTCAAGTCGTTGTCGTTGTGGTTCTGTTATTCCTTACCCTTGTGAGCGATCGTGGGATTGTGCAATTATTTCACACCTATTTGAGTATGCGGTAACCATACAAAGGATTAGGGTTAGGGCGGAAATAAGTGGTAATTTGTTACCGACACTGGCGGTTCTGTTAGTCGTTACTTATTAAATCTTACCAGCGGAATCAAGTTCTGTGACAAACTGATTACTAAAATTTCACCGCGTGAGCGATCGGTATGGCTATAACACCAAGTCGTGAAAGATGACTATGTCTGAGGTGTTATCTTGTGGGCGATCGTAGGATTTTACAAATATTTCACACCTTTTTGAAGTGTTAGTATGTGAACGCGGTTATTGTTGATATTCGAATCACCGTCTACGCCGGCTCTGCGGTAAACTAATTACCAAAATATTACCTTGGAAGTGATTCCTAGATTTAGCAAACTATTTCGCACTGACTGGATTAGTGTAATAATCGATAGTAGCACACAGCTGCATGGGAAACAATTCAGCGCGCAGGTCATTCGAAATATAGGTCGCACGCGCTGCGTAATCCTCTTACACAAGCCACGTTTCCGTCTGTGCGGTTATTGTTGGTGACTATTCAACACCACGCGAGAGATGGTTGAAAGTGCGAATCACGACCGCACCCATAAGAATACATAGCGAGTCACCACAGATCCCGTAAGAATACATGACAGGCGAATCACCGCCGCAGCCCATACCTGAAAGTACGAGTCACCAACACGAGTTTTCACGGCGAATCACGACCACACCCTATACCCGATGTAGAAGAAGTGGGTCGTCTGATAACCTGCTAGAGTTGTAACCTGAGTCCCACGTAATGGGTGGCTGGGTAGATATACTTAGCTCAGGGTAGTAGGCACACGTCCCTGCGTTAGTCCTTGGTCTGACAACTTCAACGTGAATCCAACGACAGTATTGCCTCAGATAGATATATTGGTCGAATATGCATGGAATATATACAGTAGGATATCGCAGATGAGTCTGGTTTGTAATTGAAATGCACGAGCTGATAAATGGTAAGTCACGTGGTAGCGAGAAGAAAGATATAAATCACGTGATATACGATATGGGCGATGTACCATAATGATGTTGTATCTTACAAAGTGTATGAACCGTGAGAGGGCGCAGGGCGTCCTACATCGCCTCTGCTAAAAAGGCGTGATTAGCGACAATAGAAAATGAAATTTACATGCATTGAATAGCAGTACGATTACGAAACGTAATAATTTCAACATATAACACATAGCATGTGGTGTAACGAGGTAAGGCCGAAGTGTGTGGTTAATAAAGTATTGGTAGAAGGGTGATAACGTCAATTTAAAATGCGATATTGTATGACCGCACTATTTATACAACATGATAGCAATGAAACCGCATAGTGTATTGATAACACGTTAAGGCTAGGTTAGATATAGTCAAAATGGCGAATTGGTTATATCTGAGGCAATTTTTGTATTTTATTTAAAAGAACAATAAATGAAAGAAAAAATATGTTCACAAAGGAATTGACATTGGGTCTGGTGAATGCGTCATACGCTAGAACGAATTGGTGGTAACTCGAAAATGAGTGTCTGTTATTTGTAAAGGCAAAATCCTATAAGCGGAATCCAATGTATGGTTTGGGAGCATATTAAAGTCAAAATTACTTTTCAAATTAATCGAAACACGTGGTATTAGAAGATAGGAAGTAACGAAAGTAGGAAACTGATGTCTGGGTTTTCTAGCGACCAGAGACTGCTTTTATGAGTCAATGGAGTGAAATAGAGAAAATTATTCAAATGGCGTCCCGTAGTCGAACCGCGTAGAATGGCGAGATCTGTGGGAAATTTCTTGAACCATTAAGATTAATGACCAACGGAATAGTCACAAAGACCGGGGCCCGAAATTATGTGAGCCGTATATATTTTCGGCAAGAACAGTCGTATTGACGCATTCGCTAATGGGTAGCCTATACGAATGAATTTTAAAATGCTAATAAGTCCGCATGGGAGAGATAGATACAAGTATATGAATCATAATCGCGTCTATAGGGATTACGAAATTCGCCGCGTTTGAAAAGTGAACAGTCCATCAGTCTTTAGGAAGACCGAATAATTATTTATATACAGTTAAGCCATGCACCGTGGGCCGCGAACCTGCCTGGAATAATTAACAGTCAATGCTCATTGCTCAATAATGATTGTATTTAGATCCAATTAGTTCACTCCGCCAAGGTTAAAACGCGTATCGCCTGTTCTGCGAATATTCTTCACGACTGTCGAAGTCGACTTAAAAGTGCGTATATATAAGTGGTGTTACCAAAGCCATGTTGAACTTGTATGTCCCGAAATATTGACATATGTGGCTGAATCGGAGAGCGGAGGAATGTCGTGTAGTAGTGAGCATTTCGGCAGTACGCGAGACCCGTTGGCAGAAGACGACGAATCTGGGATGCAAAGCAATATCGGCAGCAAATAGGCTATTTCACAAAGTAGGAAAATAATAATAGCAGTAATAGTATAGCCTAATGACAAATTGAAAAAGAAATTAAACACAATAAACACATTATGTGTCAGCGAACCAGATATTTAGTGGTGAAAATCTGCACCGATAGGGATGATACGATAGGGAGTATACGCTATAATGTAAGCGTAAGTGCTAAGTATTGAATCGATTCCATATGTGACGGAGTGACGCAAGGCGTTTATATAAGCCTTGTGAGTAATTTGAGCTTTCAAGTAGAAATTAATAAAAATTTACGTAATCTCGAAGTGAATGGAAATTATGCCGGGTTAGCCTGGTGTATTAATTGGCTCAAAAGTATCTAGAAATGGAATATTCGCATCAAAGCATGTCAAGATGAATGTAATCGTAGCGTAACGCGGGGAATTCGTCATTTAATTATATGACAAAGTAAGTCGTGAAAGTATAGTGTAAAAATTATAAAGAGAATGTAATTACAATAGCCGAAGTCATGACAAATGTGTGTATTGTTAGGTATAGCCTAATGGCATGTACGAATTTAGTGCTGCGAAAACGCAGTCATGTCAAGAAAAGTCCCTAGCGATATGTACGCCGAATGGTATACCACAAATCCAGACATATCGCTGGATCTGCGCGCCATATGCTATCCAGATATAAAAAGGTTTCCGGAAATAAATTGACGTGTGCCGTTAAAACACGTCGCGACAGTTAATGCACAATTGCGTAAGTAAGAATCGTGCCTCACATTAAAAGTATATATATAATATACAGTGACTGTAACGCTTTTGTAAGTACGGACTTCCTAGGTAGATCGAAGAAATGACTCAGATTGCGGTGCGAACGTCAGCATCAGATTTCGTAAATATCGCGAGACTGAGCGCTGTAGACACACGAGTCTAATCACAACACTGACCCCGTCCAACCGCTTGATCAGGGCGGAAGTTCCGGGCCAGGGTATGCAATCCCGTGGCCGACGCTTTGAGAAGACTCGGATACCCCCGGGTCGAAATCGTGCCTTGGATCGCAACACCACCGAAACCACTCTTGATTTCCTAGGTCGGAGTAGCATATATGAATGGGAAATGTCCGTGGCCAAAATATATCACGGGATGTTTAGATAATATTGCGTCCAAATGGCATTGCGGGTAAAATAAATGTATCGTTAATCACATGTAACTAGGTTGTAAAATCTGAGTATGTTAAGATGACATTATCGCAGGTAGGTATTAAGGACGTAAATTACGATGAAAAATGACAATTTGTCAGCGTGTTGAAGAGGCCTTATGTAAGTATGGGTAATTAGAAGTAAGCGAATATGTAAAAGACCTACTATAAAGAAAGTAATAATAAGTCAATGTTAAAAAAAATGGGAAATTAATTCCGTATTCACAAATTCCAGCTTAAGGCTGAGTTATAAGTAATGCAAATATGTGATTAAAATCAAATAACCATTATGAGAAATTGTAGCAAAAGCGAGGCTAGGCGAATACGCGCAATTAGATAAGGTGAATTGAAGTTAGAAAAAAAAATTAATTATGAAATCCCAATTCCCAGTGCTACTGGTATATCTTAATAGTTCATAGCCGAGAAAGAAACTCTCGGTTAAAAAGATTCGATTTTGCCGCGGAATTATCATATAGACTCCCGGTGAAATGTTATGATATAGTCGGGCGAAAAGCCGCGTCAATATTTTTATCGAAGACACATTGACGGTATAGTTACGGTAGGTAAAAAAAGACAGCGCTCAAATACGCGCAAAAGTCAATGTCGCATGAATGACATATGAAATCACAAAAATTAATGTATGAATTAGGTTTAAAGAAATATCCCGAAATTTGGTAGTTATGTTCCACGGAGATGCCGTGAATATAACAAAACGAACAAAAAATAGATTGGTAAATAACCATGGTGATTGGTAGTGATTTACGCGGTAATATGAGGGTAGGAAAACCGCAAAATTTATAATAAAAATCGAAATGGAGTTGTTGAACAATTAAACAACTGTAAGCAAATGGTTTGGTAAACGAGTCAGGTAGGCTAATCGTGCGAAAGTGAAGTTCTATATAAAAATATTGAATAGTGGATCGGTGGTTATTATTAGATTTCGCGGGGTAGAGAAGCGATTTTATCGGGCGGCCAACAGTGAAATTCCCGACGCATAATGTATGTGATAATTTCGTTAGAAAGCCAGACGCTAAGATTCAAATAATAGTTTTTAAGGCCGTAATATAAAAACGAAACCAATGAACAATGTTCTGTCAGTGTCAGAGTATCACTCAAATCTGGTTCTCTGAATGGCATGGCATTGAATATAGGAACACGAACAAGTAATATAATTATATAGAAAGTACGAATCGAGCAATAACGATGAAATTTGCTGCTAGCCGATAAAGCCAAGTGAGATAAATCATTCTCACTGCAAAATGCATTCCCGAAATTCGAAGTCAAATGAACGGATTTACCGTGTAAGGGTGGAAAAGTCCTGGATGGTTCCATATAGCAGTTGTAAGTCAAATTGTGTAGGAGGCGATTCGTCCTTCGTTGAAGCTGAAATCATCTCACGAGTTGGCACCATGTAGAAGAAGTGGGTCGTCTGATAACCTGCTAGAGTTGTAACCTGAGTCCCACGTAATGGGTGGCTGGGTAGATATACTTAGCTCAGGGTAGTAGGCACACGTCCCTGCGTTAGTCCTTGGTCTGACAACTTCAACGTGAATCCAACGACAGTATTGCCTCAGATAGATATATTGGTCGAATATGCATGGAATATATACAGTAGGATATCGCAGATGAGTCTGGTTTGTAATTGAAATGCACGAGCTGATAAATGGTAAGTCACGTGGTAGCGAGAAGAAAGATATAAATCACGTGATATACGATATGGGCGATGTACCATAATGATGTTGTATCTTACAAAGTGTATGAACCGTGAGAGGGCGCAGGGCGTCCTACACCGAAAAGGCGAATCACGACCGCACCCATAAGAACACATGGCGCATCACCGCCGAGAGGGGGGGTCTAAAAAGGCGCATCACCACCACGAGTTTTCAGGCGCGTCACCGCCGCACCCATAAGAACCCCTGCCACCGGTTGTGCGATCTATACTACTACTCCCGCGGAGCAATTCTGAGTATATTGAAATATGGTTATGTTATCCACCAAATTGGTGAGAAATGTTGAGATTTTTTGTAAGAAATACTTCGATTACATAATCTCTTAAGACAGCAGATATCGAGCATGTCCATTGTCCATAGGCCTCACTAATATAGGCCTCATTATATTCATCCGACTGTTGTGTTGTGGTTTCACTCTAGTTACCATTAGGATCAAGTCGGTGACAGTAACACTCTATTTCGAGAACGGGAAGAATCCGCACTAAGTTTAGTGTTTTTTTTTTGAAAAGTGGACCAAAAATGCAATCATTAACAGAAGCGAAACCGCTATATGCAGTTTACGTAAAGAATGTATTAGTTATACAAAATTATATTTCAAATAATTGTTGCACTGCGGTGTCGATTTTTAATTAAAAGGTCCTCAGACTCCAGTAAACCGGAATCGGGATTTAAAAATATTAATAAACAAATTACAACGGCCGCGTTTACAGTTAAATCTTTTATTCATCACTCCTCATACGCCGGGCTAACGCCTGATTACGACTAAAGCAAAGCAAGTATAGAAATATGCCAACTTATATCGTCGTTAGCGTCAGTGACGTTGGTATTCAACTGGTCGATCATCGTATGTTTGCCAATTCCATTGTTCTCGAATAGGAGTGCTGCCACTTGGTAGACTGAATAAAACCACTATGATCCGTGGTACATTGGTACAATGTAGGCTAATGTAGGCCTAGGCTACTGGTATCTATATCTTCTTGATGATAGAGTATTCAAGTGAAAAGATGGGACATGACATGGGGATACATTTTGGGATCAGTTGAATGGTGCGGCCCGCGAGCTATTTGAAGGTTTGAATCCGGCCCACGAGGCAATTTGAGTTTGACACCCCTGGTCTAATCAATCAATCAATCAATCAGGTTTATTAATATTTTCATCGTTTCAAAACATCACAAGACTGCGATACAATGAAAAGATAGGAAGGTGTCGAAACAACATGGAGTAGCCTTTAAGATCAGACACCCACCTTAGCCTCTAGGCGAAGTAAATAAGAGGCATGCACACTCAGGGCCGTAACAGCACTTCGTCAGGCCCCTCCTAAACGTTGGTCTTGGGCCCCCCACATAATGATGAACCCAACCTCTGGGCGGCTTCGCCCCCCACACCCCCCTCACGCTATCCGCTGTTTACCATGATACTTATCATCTACATTGGGGGCCTTTCACTGTGTCAGATTTTCTTGCCTAGACGCGCGAAGCGCGAAAAAGTTATATAATTCATGATTGAATCGGCCAATATGATCGGGAATTGCATATATATTGCTATCAATTTTTATCCTCTCACTGATCACGTAATCAGATTTACAGGGGAGGTGTGTTTGAAAAGGTAAGACCCCTCACCTTCGGGCGTATACCCGTTGGCAGGAAGAAAACAGCACTTCATCAGGTCCCCCAAAAAAACTTGGGTCTTGGACTACCATAGGGTGATAAACCTACGCCCAATCACGATGTTCGCTTTTGCCACGAAATTAGCCGTACTGTGCAGTTGAGGCAGCGCCAAGCGCGAAAATTTTCGATAAATCATGATAAAATCGGTCAAAAAGATAGGGAATTGCATATCTATTGCTATCAATTTCATGTCCTCTCTGATCACGTAATCAGATTTACCGGTAGACTTGGGTGAGGTGTCTTGGGAACTGTAGGGCCCTTTGATATGACTCCGTAACATGATGTTATTTAGTGACCTCCTGTCTGCTATATTAAAATATATAGAATCGCCCAAACGTAGGCTACTAAACTAAAAGACCCCTCCCAATTGGGGGTTTTGGGGTGCGGCAGTTACGGTCCTGTGCACACTGAATGAAAAGTAATGCAATATAGAGAATATCAGACGCAAGCAATGATATATATCATTGGACGCAAGCGACAAAATGAGGTGGTTCTCAATTAGTCAAATTTTGAAATTATGCGCAAAATGATTCTAGTTTATAGCAAACGATCTGTAATCTAAATCGGCTCGATGTGAAGTTTGTACACTTGACAAATCAAAATTGATGCCATGCCCACAATCACCACTTCCCTAAATTTGCTTTACCCGACATATTATCGCGTGCCCTGAAGGCTGAATTCAGATTTGCACAAAACTGATCACGAATGTCATTGGACCATGACAAGACAACTCAGCTGGCGGCTCACCACCGCTCATCTCATCTCGCTCAGTCAGCTGATTTTGTTTTACCTGGCTACATCCGGCCAACATGATGTTAATGATATTCAAAGATATATTCTCGAAGTAGTCTAGAAAATGATTTGAAATGCACGTGCATGTAATATCCGATAGATTTCAAGATGTCTTCATATTGAAGTCGATTTAAATATTATGGGTCGCCTTGATTATAACATTGCCAAAAACATGAGAAGTCAAATTCATACATAATGAGGACGGTCAGATTGTCAGAATAATACAGCGTGCAACTTTGTAATCATGATTTTTTGGGACTCGAGGTGTTCGACTGATCCTAATTTACTTTATTTACCTGTCATGCACTTGACCCCCGCTATAAACTCGTATTGATATTTAAATGCTTCTTTCGTTTCATGACTTTGAAGTATCTAGTCTATACCATCGGGTTTTATATGCTTACTTCTAATGAATTCTCTGCGGTTCAACTGTGTTCTCGAAGATACTGTCCAGCATGGTGAAAAGTGTGGTAATCTGTTATCTTATCTTACTTTGTGACAAAGTGTTATGTCATGGGGGTCACGAGGAAAAAGGCTCATCAGCCGGCACATCAGCATGTGATGATGGGAAGGTAAGATTAATTTATTATAAAAATAGGACAGAGTTGCAGTCAAATTTGAAGTCTGGTCATGGGCATACTAAAAACACCAACTGGTGCAAGATACCAAGATTCCACTCCTAACGAGCACTTGAGCAGAGTGTATACTGTGTCTTTTAATACGTGGCTTTGCCTATATATGATACTATTGTAGGCTCTAAAATTTGTCGTACCTGTCTACCGTCCGGAAAACGTAGACAGGTAGACTGCATAGAGAATTGTCTCTTGTTTTACTGTTGAGGGACTTCATTCCATGTTGAGAACTTTTTCATTTTATTTGCTACATTAAAACCAAATCTGAGTAATCGCTTATTGGTTGTTTGTGCTTTAGACTGGAATAGAAATTGATTTATATGCGGAAAAAGATTGGCAATGTCACACCGATTATTGGCCTGTGAGTCAATGGTATATGGAGAATCAGAGGTGCTACACACTTGAACGAGTAAGTACTAACTAGGCTGTTCTTACATCCTCATTGGGAGTAAGCAGGGTACTGTAGAGTATCCAATAATGCAGTCCTTCGCAACTTTTGTGCCATGTCACCGTTGTCTTTGTCAAGCCGAAAAACTAGGCATGGATTAGATTTAATGCTTTTGAAGAAATCCTCGCGTAGCAGCAGTCCGTTGTGTGCTCTGTATGATTATTACCTAGTACTAAGCAAAGCCATTCATTGTCACCATCACACAAGCATCCTGATATTTTGAAGGTTGCCTCGGTTTGTTCACCGAGTATTCAGGGCATGAATTGACCTAAACCAGTGGTTCTTAACCTTTTTTCCTGCAGCGCCCCTTTCGAAAATTGTCAAGGTCTGCCGCCCCCTTATTTTAAGGACAGCAGTAAAAACAAGGGGTAAGAGTTCGAAGTCTGGTCGGTCTTTCCGGGTTGACACTTCACTATTGGAAATAGCTTGAATCGTGCCCAAGGACCAATCGACTAATTAACGCTATGATAATTGTATGACTGTATGTGCTATATTCGCAATCAAATCAGCCTTGATTTGATAACAACCATCCGGTGCGGGCTCATACCTTCCGTTCTATCAACTTCAACATTACTGTATTCCAAACAAAGAAAACCATGCTATATAACGTTCATGTAAGGTTGCGGGTGACAACACCAAACAGTCTTATCCTTCATGATGCGATGAAGAAATATTCTGAAGATTTAATTTTGTAGCTCTCAAATACAAATATATTTAGTTGATCATTTTGCTCAAAAAGCTTTAAAGCATCTGTAATGTACAAAGGGCTCTCACTCTCGCTCTTAAAATTGGTGCAGTTAGGGTTGCATTTAAAACAATCGGTGTTTTAAAACACTTTGTTTAAAACATGTGAAAACAAATGCCTTTTTGAAAAAAACATTGTTTCTTTTTTCAAACGTTGTCTAATTGTGCCATACTTGTGTAAATGCGCTCGAAAAACCATGTAATATGAGCCTACAGACGATTCGCACAAAAAATAGCCAACGCATACGATGTGGGGTGGCTGGAACCCTCGAAATCGTCATCGGTTCAACAGTTTTTGCACCTAGATATAGATCATTGGTATGGAATAGGTGTTTTGATGATGATGACCGCCAACCGGAAAAATGCTACATAACGATGTAGTCCTGGTTAGAAGCCCTTTTTGTCGAAGGAGCCATATTTACCCTATGTTTTCACTTGTCATTGCCAATCCACTGTGATGTCACAATTAAATATTCGTGACGTGGCTAAAAAAACAGCAACAAACAAGGGCCTTGTTTTAAGCTTGTTGTTTTAAATTGATCTTTGATTTAAATGCAACCCCAGATACAATGGCTTTTTATTTGACTGCGGCACGCAGTTTGCTGCGGGATAAAATACCTAGTTCGAAACATTTTGTGGAAAATATAATAATAATCGTTGATTTATATTTTGCATCTAAACAAGTCACACACAATGTATAATGCGATAAGACACAATGCGATGTCATGAACAGATAAGAGGATGTCGAACGTCACGCAGTTGCGATCCTTTTAATCTAACATCCACCTCGGCCTAGAGTTCCTTATGTCACAGTTCTTTTGCGATGTTGGTCTTATTGAAGCCGCGGCCCTTTCTACTAGTTCTTTCCATTCCTTGTTAGTGCTTTCTTTCGTCGGGTCTTTTTCTGGGCTTTTTTGTCACCGTAAGAACGGGGGAAGAGGGATCCAGATAAACCTCCGACGGGAAGCGAACCGGGTCAGCCAGATTAGTAGGCGCTTTTCGTCACCACTACGCTATCTCCCCCGCCAAATAACCCGAGGTAGCGGGATAGTAGTATTTTAATATGGGATTGGCGATCTAAAAGTATGCGCAATTCATTTTAAAATGAATTATAATTAACCACAGCATACATGGAAACATGTTGCAAACATGGCTGGTTTACATTTTGCGCATATCGCGACGAAAAATTTCGAGATTTGACATATTTTGTCGAATGTTACTTTGCAATGAGAACTCGGGCATATATAGAACTGTTGTTGTACTATGTCCCTACTGCACCCTCTACTGCAAAGCCATTTTTCTTCAGCGCCACCCCTAAGCCCAGCGCCCCCCATGTCGCCCTAATGAGCGTTTCCACCCCCTTCAAAATTCAAAACACCCCTTTGGGGCGCTGGAGACAAGGTTTAAGACACACTGACCCAAACTTACTCGAGCATTGAGGCATATCTGACATGCTATAAGAGGATCTATACGGTACTGTAAACTGTATAGGCAAATAATTTTCACCAAACCAGTGAGCTCATTCTTTTCCACAAATTCGTGTTCATTGTTCAATATTTGAATCGCTTCAACTTCTTACTCTTGATTTAGGTTTGCTTTCCAAATAATCTAACTCTCGTGTTAAGTAACATTTCCCAAAATGGCACATCCATGTTTGTTGATTATATGACGTAGCTATGTTGGACTTTAGTACCAATAAAACTTTCCCAAGTTTAAGAAAGCCTGTTATTGATTTTGTCACTAAATGTAACAAAAGAGCATTTCTGTTTGTTATAAAATAAAGCAATCCAATCGCGTTAGGCTTATGTTGTCATGAATAAGAGAATAGCCTAGTATAAAAGTTTGCTGCAAATGATTCCATTATACTCATGGTGTTTATTCTGTACAGGCATATCATGTCTGCGTCAGCGATGACATAGACAGCTTGTATAAAGCAACAATACCCCACAGTGGACCTCACAGACCAGTTTGGGCACAGTACGGAGAATATAAATACCTACCGCCGGGGAGATACGTACATAATCTTGAGGTGAGCTTTAGCTACTATTCTCACATACCTCAAATAGCTAAGTACAGTGCATTGAAAAACTTGATCTTGCATAGCCTGTAAAATTTCAGTTACTTGCATTGCGATTCAAATTCAATGTATTTATTTTTCACAGCATGATGCTGTTGTCTTTATGTATCACCCATGCGCTAATCCCAGAATGGTGGATGACCTTCGTCGTACGGCTACCGGCTGTTTGTCTCGTCACATAATCACAGCTTTTCCTAATCTGACCATGGAATATGTGAGTCAATTTCCTTGTTTTCGTTTTGTGCTGGATCTACCTGTATTGTATGAAATATATTCCGCTGACTGAAAATAATCAGAGAAATCCAGCTAGTTCTCAAATGGAGATGTGTTTTCATCGGCAACATCATCGAAAAACGCTCGACAAAGTTGGTTTGACAAAATGACCTCGTAAACTTCTAGTTTGATGGCCAGCACCATCAGAATTTTGATGCAAAAATGGTTGCGCATACGGTAGCTTTGCCTGGCGATAGTTTCATGAGAAATTGCCATCATGTTTATTTTATTGTGTCTATTACTATTTAGTGGGTAGACTACTAAAAACCAGCTACGCAACACGGCTGACGCCTACACCCATATGTAACTTGGAGTATTATATTGTATATCGATCGACTTTCTAGGTCACTGTGTGTGGATACCAAAATTGAGGTAAATTTTGTCTAAAACATAGAACAAGGTATCAGGTATGCACTTCTTGTGATATCTCTTCCATCTTGATTCGTAAATGCAGATTTGGCTCAAGGAGTAGACTTACGTCAATGCGCTCCCTGATATCAAGCTCGAGGCATAAACATATTACCGATTTACCGGTATTGTAACTCGCATGCTGCACCAGGCTCCAGTATTCACTTCACAGTTCACACCAGTGCACGGACTGGTATTTAATTTGACAGTTTCCATGCTATGAGGTATTTATAAACACAATAGATCATTCATATTTTCATACCGTGTGCGTGTGTTTCTATTTATTTTTGTTGTTAAGTGTTTTCTAGTGGGCTGCTTCATGATCTCGTTATGATGACCACGAATCTTGCTACTCGTTGGTACATATTTCATTAAGTAACAAAAATCGTTGGTAGCTTGAAGACGTTTAATTTACTAGTGAAGTAATTAAGTAGGCCTACACTTCATCTTCTATCAGGATGCTATGAGTTTTGTATTGCATACGACTCTATTTCTACAATAAACCAAGCAATTTCACATCTCCATTTTATGGTATTTCCAATCAAACTAGCCTCAGGCTTACAGAATGGATTCAGATTGTAACCGCATCATTGTAGTGCAGTGCTCAATATTTTCTTTATCACAAGGGTGTCGAACACATTTTGATGACGCGTCACTTCACCATAATATAAGTTTTAATTTGCCAAGTGTTCAGTAAATGCTTTTCACACGAATATAGAATGCAGCCGCAATGCCACAGTCCTAAAAACGAATGGTTTCCTTCCTTCTCACAGCCATTTGCAGTTGTCACATATGGATGCGTTTTCCGCATGTCGAAAGTTGATCCTGCGGCGATCAGGAGCTGGGTCCGTGGTCGCTTTGGAAAAAGCCCCGAACCGGACGTTTATGGCAATGGGAAGTACAATTACGGATTAATTAACCCGGCTCCAGAGAGAGACAATTATGACTATGATGGCGAATCATCTCCTTTTTGCCCGGACGAAGATTTGCCGGCACCACCACCGCCACACTACACTGATAAGGTAACAGATAAACATCACCACCATTCGACCTTCTTAGGTGGAGATGTTTCAAAATAAGCTCAATTTTTCTTCGTTAAATTCATTTTTCTCTGCCAGAATTTTTTGTGTTGAGCCAGCTGGGCCGTTATGTGATGTGTATTATGCGCAGGTCGTCCGGGTAGCCTACTATTTATCCACTGATATGGGAAGTGTCTTTGATTACAAAAATTCGGTGTTGCTACTCAATGGCAAAGGCAACGTCTACATATTCCATCGGCATGTTTTTATCTCATCGGAAATATTAATGAATATGAACACACTGATAAATGCAAGAATCTGCTGTATCACATTTGATCTTTTGTTCTCTAAATTTTTAGATCGTTTTTTCATAATACAGTACAGTTCTTTGTTTTGAGGAGATAATTGCTACTTACTATCTATTTAAACTTGAACAGATTGCATACCCTCCATATTAGCGGCATTGACCATCGACAAGTTTACGCAACCTATGTAGCGCCATACAGCTCAAACATGGGACCGCACAATTACGGCCCATAATAATAATATTTCCGCTTTGTAACTTGGGATATCATAGGCTTCTCCTATTCCGTTAAATGCCCAAGGTTGTCTTTTTTCAAACCGCAATACTATAATGTGAACACAGGAACTGATTCCATGTTTGTGAATGTGCTAAATTTGATTGAAATCAATTTGAAATATAAGAGTCAACCCACCCTTGCTCTGGTGTCAGAAGTATTTCTGTTCAAGGTGGTTTAAACATTTCGCATACTGACAAAATGTTGAGTTACTCGCATTCAATTCAAGAGATTTTTAGGCAGGGTTGTTACCATGTGGCATGTTACAACCAGTTGCTAAATCCGTGTTTTGCGTCATGGTTGCATTTGATTTCCTGGTATCATCGCCTGTCACTCTTTTACGCGTTCGGATTTGACCATTCGATCTTGTTGCAATTGGTTTACAGTCATGAATTGATCCACAACAACCTTATTTTCCAGGCGATTCAGAATTCGTTGGAAACCAAGACCCTACCAGAAGTGAATCAGTTCATAACCGACAATCCTGTCCCAGTCAGAAGTAGCATGCCCGATCACAATAATATTCCAAATGCTCCAGACGTTGACAAAACGTACTGGGATCCACTTCGAGCCTGGCCAAGTCAAGCCAACGCGTACACAGACTCTTTACACACTACTTTATCGTACAAACCCATCCAGGCCGAAAACAATTATAATGCAGTCACAAATGAAATTGTAGCAAGTCAAAAATCAAATCTGAAATCAAGTACAGTGCTTGGCGTGGATGAGATAAAACCCGACTCGCGTGGTATCGATACTGCAACTTTATTACGAAATTCCAACATACTAACGCAAGAGCCTTTTGTGGAAACAACCCTATCCTCGAATCATGACAATATCGATTCAAAATTGTTCAATCAGGATGTTGACATCACCACAACACACACCGATTCAATGGACGATAACAATAGTCACAGGCAAGCAAGTACAATGCCGGAACCAACTTTGAAATATGAAGGCGTGCAGATGGAGGATACTTCACAAAACCTCCCGGATACTGTGAGCACTATTTCAACACCAGATTGGCATGATCAGAAAATCAATGAAGACAAGAAACCCTATCACTATAAAGATGAAGGCGTGCAGATGGAGTATAATTCACAAAACCTCCCGGATACTGTGAGCACTATTCCAACACCAGATTGGCACGATCAAGAAGACAAGAAACCCTATCACTATAAAGATGAAGGCGTGCAGATGGAGTATAATTCACAAAACCTCCCGGATACTGTGAGCACTATTCCAACACGAGATTGGCTCGATCAAGAAGACAAGAAACCCTATCACTATAAAGATGAAGGCGTGCAGATGGAGGATAATTCACAAACCCTCCTGGATACTGTGAGCACTATTCCAACACCAGATTGGCACGATCAAGAAGACAAGAAACCCTACCACTATAAAGATGAAGGCGTGCAGATGGAGGATAATTCACAAAACCTCCCGGATACTGTGAGCACTATTCCAAAACCAGATTGGCACGATCAAGAAGACAAGAAACCCTACCACTATAAAGATGAAGGCGTGCAGATGGAGGATAATTCACAAAACCTCCCGGATACTGTGAGCACTATTCCAACACCAGATTGGCACGATCAAGAAGACAAGAAACCCTACCACTATAAAGATGAAGGCGTGCAGATGGAGGATAATTCACAAAACCTCCCGGATACTGTGAGCACTATTCCAACACCAGATTGGCACGATCAAGAAGACAAGAAACCCTACCACTATAAAGATGAAGGCGTGCAGATGGAGGATAATTCACAAAACCTCCCGGATACTGTGAGCACTATTCCAACACCAGATTGGCACGATCAAGAAGACAAGAAACCCTACCACTATAAAGATGAAGGCGTGCAGATGGAGGATAATTCACAAAACTTCCCGGATACTGTGAACACTATTTCAGCACCAGATTGGCATGATCAGCAAAGCGATGAAGAAATCAGTGCAATCGCCAACATGAAGCCCTATCACTATAAAGACACAGAATCAGACACACGCTACGAACACGTCGATGCTACAAGTGCATCAAGAGCATTTGATAATCTGGACAACAAGAACAGTGCAGATGCGTTTAATTTTGCCGCGACGCCACCCCATGACAATTTCTTAAACCCACAAACTGCCAATAGTTTATCGATTAAAAATGGCTACGACGCCACAAGATTTCAAGGGATGATTCGCAACAACGAACAAGCCGTCGATATCCACGACTTAGACACTGCTGATAGCCAAAATATAGATCAATCATCAATAATTTCCAACACCAATCAAGGACAGGACGACATTGCCACGAAATCAAGCACCGAATCTACACCGGTCGAGGTTCTGACATCAGAACGCTCGTCGTTATCGTCTGTGTTTTTCATGGCAATTCTGCTTTTTGCGGCCGGTATTGCGATGGGCTGCCTCGTGATAAGGTGCTGTGCGAGACGCAGTTTGGAAAACCTGCAGGAAAGCAAGGTTTGGCGGGATCACGACGGATTGGGCTCTTTCAATATTGCCGGTGAGATTTTTCATCCTATCTGCATATTGAGATGTCTCCTGATTTTGAAGGAAATGTGTTATAAGATCTCGTCCTTACAGGTTTTCACTTTATTTTTAAGAATTCGTTGAACCGAATGCACACGATATAGATAAAATAATAACATCTTGGTTGCTTTCACACCTTATTTAACGTCCACTTGCAAGCAAAATTTATAATGAGTATGACCGATTCTTTTGGACACAGCATGTTTCGTTGAGTTTTCTGTCTATTTAAACTTGTACCTAACAGGTTCTGAAGCAACACTATTTATTTAACCCACACTATTAATTCTTTTGCACTTCGGATATTGTAAGGTAGAAAGCAGTTTTTGGGTAGCATCATTTTCACAAGTGAAATTGTCATAACAACCGGTCAAAATAGCCCACGTATCATAGAAACTGAATACTTGTTCAGAGAGTGTATCTCTTTGTAGTGTCATTTGTAATTTTGTGTTGCTTCCGAAAGATGTAACTAACTAACTTTCAATTTGGAAGGTAGCCGACGTCCAGGTGACTATTAAAACTGACACTGGGCAAGGCTATTTTTTAAAACTACTTTATTAATTTTTGGCCCTGTCATTTTTCAATTCTACTCCAATTAGTTTGGTATATCTTTGAAATTGCTAGTTCTACATAACTTGAAGTAGAAACTTTATCGCATTATTTCTACTTAACTAAATAACTAGCATTGCTTTGTGCTTTGACCAACTTCAATCTTTGACACCGTTAGAAGTTGCTTTTACTGTATTTAACTCAAGTCACACAGAATGGACCATTCCAATTTCCGTGTAGGACTCGCATCCGTCAGATGTCATGGCTACTGATCTAAGACTAGAATTTCATATTATCCGCTTAATTCCTGCCACATTGTGACCATTTTGTGTACTGCATTTGATTTATAGAATGATCTTTCCATTGCAGCTATTGTACGAAAAAGGCCTCATTTCTCCAGGCGGGGAGTATCTTACGATAGCTACCAAAAGCTCGAAAATGGCTTTTCTGATGATGACAATTTTGCCTAGCGACTAGGCCAGACCTGCGGCTTACACTTTGCTGTATTATTATAACTGATTCATCGACGCCCTTCTTTGTTTATAAGTGTCTTACAGACATTTCCTTTCGTATGTGTTTTTAACATCCACGACAAATTGCACTTGTTTTACTTACTGCAATCTGGTACAGCAGCCAACTATTTCACAGGCATGATACGACTAGTACTTGCCTTTGAGTATTCGAATGAGATTTCTTTTTATCAGCGAATTTCATATCTGACATCATGTAGTGAATTTATTTAATCATGTATTTCTTGTTTTCTTTATAACACTGGTCAGTTTCTGATTTAGGACTTCAGTCCAACTTGCCTTAAATCGCGTTCCTGATATCTATTTCTCAAATAGCAGACTCTCACTTCATTGTAATTCTTAATTCTTTATTTTGCCTGCACTGACTTTGCTTGCCATGGGCTTCGTAAAGTGCTCCTCCACATTCTGATCAATTGCGATCATATATTTCATACTCGAGTCAACACAGCCCGATTTCTTCGTCTTTTCACGCTATACTCGTTACTAGACTGGTTTGAGAATCTGTTAGTTGAGGCATCAAATTTTCCACAATGAATATCTTGAACACGGGCGATAGTGGACCCTAATTTTTGATGTTCAGAACGTTGAAATTTAGTGCTCTGCCACATCCTCAACGTTCTTGAGACCAACGATATTGATTATTTAGTAGAATATAACAGCTGTTTACACTCCGAGCTCCCAGTATCCTCCCACAGTGTCTGTGTTGTAGGATCGGTACTTTTTCTATCAATAAAATTGTGCAAGTTCTTGTGCGGCGGAAAAGTTGTTGGTGGTGGTGGAAGTAGCGGGTAAAATGCTTAAGATGAATATATTATTACGGAGCACTGAAATGACTGGACCCAGAATAGTTATAGAAGAAAGTTTATGCAGAAGTCAGGTCTTTACAATTGTGTAGTTTAACTACCAGGCAATCATAGACATACCAGTTTTAATAAGATCACTATGCCCACAAGATTGCGATGCAACGAAAAGATAGGAGAGAGAGAGAATTTATTTGGTTCCATGAACATTGAGAATACATAAAAAGCACAGCATATATAATTTAATTCAGAACCAGGCTGTAGCGAAGGGGTCGAGAGATCAACAAGTCAGCTACAGCCTGAAAGGATGGTTGTAATATGTAATAGGAAGGTGTCGAAATGACTTGGAGCAGCCCTTGAAATGGTGAGTTTCGAATCCACTTATACTGGCGACCTGGGTTTGACTCCCGCCGTCATAGGTTTGTCTGGGCTCCTCTTACCACGCCACAAAAACGTACTCAAGAAAAAAGTGAATGGAAAATTCGCATAGAATGGACCTCTGACCGAGCGAGATAGTGTAATGGTTATGCGTCCGGCTTCTCGAGCGGTAGGTCGTGGGTTCGTTACCCGGACGGGTCATACCAAAGACTCGATAATTAGTATCCGCAGCTATTCTGCTAGGCGCTCAGCAATCACGGATGGCATGGAGGAGAAAATAACGGGGGCGCAGACTAGATGACCTCATGGGGCCGTATCGCAACTCCGTAGCCAAAGCATCTCGATGGTGCAGGCGAAAAAGAATATCATATCTCTCTCTCCTGAATAAAGATTTACACCAAAACACTGTGACATCGGGCACTAGGCCGAGGTGGATGCCAGATTAAGAGACAGCAACTTGTCGTTTTGGCATCCTTCAATCTGTTTATTGCATCGCATTGTGTTTTGTGCATCGCATTGTACATTGTGTGCATTGATTGGATGAAAGTATAATCTGACCTTAGATCAAGCACTGACGATCATAGATTTGGTGAATAACATTAAAAAAAGAATAAGCGTTAAAAAGGAGATGGCACATATCAATACTATATCACGATAGTCGCTTCCCGTCCAGCAGTATTCAGTAATGAAGTATTTCTACTTCAATTAGATTTTGTTTCCTTTCACTCCTTCCCTATACTACCTGCTTAGTAATGTATTCAGACTACTTTTACTTGACAGTTTTCTTGGCAAAAATCACTTAATTTTCTAGTTACTTGGAAGTCTTTACTTCAACTTGAGTACCAACCATAGCCTTTGACCATAGCCTTTATAAAGGGAGAGCGCGACATCTAGTGAGAGTAAAATGACTTGATTTTATCAAGAGGAATGTTGCGATGACGAGATCGAGAAGAATGAGGAATATTTTCGATTCTTCATCATCTCGTATACGAATACATCTTAGAGAATTTGTTCTGGGTGGAATGATGATTATTGTCAACCTATTTCTATCGATACGTGAAGGCGATGGGAATGAAGTTATCGCATAATGGACATCCCGTGGAGGGCACGGAGATTCTCGATGTCGTATGCGTATTGCGCCACAGTGTTCTAGAACCTACCGTAATCTGAGGGTTTATCAATGATTGGTATTTGATAATCTATTTTCTGTTAAGGCGACATGTCTATGATATATTTTTCGCAGCGGGTATAGTATTTTATACTATATAACACTCATGATATGTCCAGCACTCGTCTGTGGTTTGGTTAGTACGGTACTTATTATGATGGCCGGTGGTCGCTACCACGCTCGGTACCGGTATCCGTTATCATACCTGGTTTCTGGTTGATGTCTTCAGAGGTGTCGGGTGAGCGCGCAAGTATTCCGAATCGACATGCCTAATTTACCGAGCCAAAATAATATAATCCTGAAGTATACCTATTGTAACCTATGCACATACTGGTCTGGTTCTGTTACCATTCTAGGTTTTTTAGTTCATATATACTAGCCTCTTCTGTAAGGAGATCTGTCATAAATATTAGTACGGTATTTAAGTGGAAAAATTGATAGCAAATAAAGTTCCTTTGCTGCGTGGCATGCAATGCAAACTCTGCATAAGCCAGAGTGGAATTGGTGGCAACGTCACGCAGAACTTTCTGTTTAATTACTGGATTATTCTATGCAGAAAAGCTCTCATCACGCAGGATTTATTTTAAAAAATGAACCGAGATTCCATAGGGGTGCATAAGGGCTGTTACTCTATCCTTAGCCTCAGTGGGCCTCAGGTGGCAACGTCACGCGCAACTTCCCGTTAAATTGCGAAAGGAACCCTTCTGTCACTCGCAACTTACTGCCAAAAAAAAACCATTGTTTCCAGTCTGGCTCTACCCCCGAGACTTTACTTTGAAAGATGATTTATTTTGATTATTAGCTCCACAAATTTAGGCCTATCAATAATAATAAAATGTCAAGAAAGTGGACAAATATATTTCGTAAGAAGAATAGTGCCAAGGCCGATAGCCATGGCACTACAACTGCCGACGAGGAGTTTCAACCAGTGTGGAATCATCACAAAGAGCCATCTCATTTCCCTACTAAGCAACATGCCACTGTGGTGAGTATGAACCATAATATATATATAATAGCCTATCAATAATTTTACATATGTGAGCACTGAGCATTTCCAAGTCAACATATGTAGCTATTTTACAAGGCCCCGTGGATATACTCAGATATCGCAGATATCGCAGGTATCGCAGATATCGCAGATATCACTACTGTGGATACACTCAGATATCGCAGATATCGCAGATATCATTGTGGATATACTCAGATATCGCAGATATCACCAAAAACCGCAGACATCGAGGTCATATAAAGGTCACGCTTCGTTTAGAGCGCAGATATCAGGTCCGGACAATGCCTGGGGGAATTCTGTGCGCAGATATCAGGTCCGGACAATACCTGGGCTCTTTTGGTGCGCAGATATCAGCTCCGGAGCATGTCCGAATACAAATAGTGCGCAGATATCAGGTCTGGACCATACCTGGGCTCTTTTGGTGCGCAGATATCAGCTCCGGAGCATGTCCGAATACAAATAGTGGCACAGATATCAGGTCTGGACCATACCTGGGCTCTTTTGGTGCGCAGATATCAGCTCCGGAGCATGTCCGAATACAAATAGTGCGAAGATATCAGGTCTGGACCATACCTGGATTCTTTTGGTGCGCAGATATCAGCTCCGGAGCATGTCCGAATACAAATAGTGCGCAGATATCAGGTCTAGACCATACCTGGTGCTGTTTCCTGCATAGATATCAGGTCCGCAGCATGTCTGACGCCAAGCGATACGAAGATATCAGACCCGGAGTATGTCTGGATACAAATATTGCGCAGATGTCAGGTTTGGACCATGCCTGAGCGTATTTCTTTGGTCGATATCAACTCCACATCATGTCTGGATGGAAATGGTCAGGCCTGGTCACTGGTCAAAGCTGACCAGTAACAGACCACTTACAGTTATTTTGGAGTCCTCAGGCAGATTTTGCCTGCTTGCATCACTTAGGCTACTCTAGTGCAGGGGTGTCAAACTCAAGTTGTTTCGCGGGCCGCATTCAAACCTTCAGAACATAGGGGATTATCGGGGTTCTATTCAATCGACACGTTTATTCGCAAACAATGGAATTTGCAAAAATACAAATATTGACTGGTTGAATATAGTTACAAATCGCTAAAACATGGCCTCTTACGACGTTATAAGCATATTTCTATGATCTACTTGTTTCAGTCGTAATCTGGCGTTAACTCTGCGTATGCGTTGGGAGGAATACAAGAGATTTAACTGTAGATGTGGCCGTTGGAATTCGGTTCATTCAAATCGCGATTCGTTTTCCTCTGGTAGTCGGGAACCTTTTCAGTCAGAAGTGATACAGTAGTGCGAACGCAGATATTTGAATTACATTTTTGTAACTACTATATTCTCCATATATTCATGCATGCAACGATTTCACATTGGCCTTTTCGCTTCTGTGAATAACTAATTCTAGGTTAATTTTATCCATGAAACTCTGAACTCAGTGTTCTCCATTTTGACTTCCCAGAATTGCGTGTCAATGTCACCAAATTTTAGCTAATACTGCTAAAGCGAAACCACAAAATAATAGTTAAAATGTGGCCTATGCACATATTTGACCTTTGTTGCATTGAGGGATTATTTAATAGAAGTTTCACGGACTAAAAATCGGAACATTTGTTAGAAATATGCAGGACAAGCATTTCTCCATCAACTCGAAATTTTTTCGCGGGCCGGATAAAATCGTCTGGTCGTATGTTTCACACCCCTGCTCTAGTGGTTATATATCTTTGTACTATACATCCAATTCTACTTGAAAAAAAATTAGGGAAATAATAATATTTTTTACACTTTGGATTTTGTAAAGTAGAGAGTAGTATTGGCACATGTTTCTATCACGCTTATAAGAATAATTGTCATGATAAATGTTCAAATAGCCCCACACTCCTTGCGAAAAGAGTGTGTATTCACACCCGAAGGGCGGAGAAGAGTGGTACAAGAAAACATAACCTAGGAATTATATAGCGGTCATAAATCCTACGTGCCTGTACGTGCATACCATTCTACGTTACTACGAGCATGCAGAATTTGGATTAAAATGTTGTAGGCCAGGCTACTGTATTTATGCCGTGGTTTAAATCTGAGGTACTTTCAGGTTTTGTGTGTCATGAGTACGCAGCGTCGTTCAACAATAACTTTTTTTCCAGATTCCAGCCATTCACTAATAAAATTGTCAGGTTACCCTAAAAAACGCTGCACGCTAAATTTGGTTAAATTCTAACAAGTCTATAAGCCACCGCAGAGCCAATTTAAATTTTTAATTTATTAGAAAAAATGTTTGAAAAAATTTCAAATTTTCCTGTCAACCCCCCGAAATTGTTGAATTTTCTTCAAAGACGATGCAAAACAAATTTGAATCAATTCCAACTAGTAGAAGCGGAGTTATTTGAGTTTTTCGTTGATAATTCTCGGATTGTTTACCAATTATTCCCGAAGAATTCGACACGGCTCGAATTTCGTGCTAATGCGTGAGCCGAACAAAGCGCAGATGGTCGGAGTTTCTCATTTAGCTGTTTAAACAGTATTTACCATGTTTGTCGACTAGGCCTACCTGCGTATTCGATTAAGTTGACCGTCGCAACGCTCTATTTGTATCCGGACATGCTCCGAAGCTAACATCTGCGCACGAAAAAGACGCCAAACCTGATATCTGCGCACCATTCGTATCCGGACATGCTCCGGAGCTGATATCTGCACACCAAAAGAGCCTAGGTATGGTCCAGACCTGATATCTGCGCACTATTTGTATTCGGACATGCTCCGGAGCTGATATCTGCGCACCAAAAGAGCCCAGGTATGGTCGAGACCTGATATCTGCGCACTATTTGTATTCGGACATGCTCAGGAGCTGATATCTTCGCACCAAAAGAGTCCAGGTATGGTCCAGACCTGATATCTGCGCACTATTTGCATTCGGACATGCTCCGGAGTTGATATCTGCGCATCAAAAGAGCCCAGGTATGGTCCAGACCTGATATCTGCGCACTATTTGTATTCGGACATGCTCCGGAGCTGATATCTGCGCACCAAAAGAGCCCAGGTATGGTCCGGACCTGATATCTGCGCACTGAATCGACCTAGACATGCTTAAGACGTGATATCTGCGCACAAAATTCCCCCAGGCATGGTCCGGACCTGATATCTGCGCACTGAATTGACCTAGACATGCTTAAGACGTGATATCTGCGCTCTAAACGAAGCGTGACCTTTATATGACCTCGATGTCTGCGGTTTTTGGTGATATCTGCGATATCTGAGTATATCCACAATGATATCTGCGATATCTGCGATATCTGAGTATATCCACAGTAGTGATATCTGCGATATCTGCGATACCTGCGATATCTGCGATATCTGAGTATATCCACGGGGCCATTTTACAACTGTTGATTTGAGAATTTATGATAAGATTATTTTGACTAGGATTTTTGTGGAAAGATCCATATGGCAGATATTACGTGATTCGATGTCATTAATGGACTTTGTCTTGTGATCACATTAGCTGTAGTAACTGTAAATTATGAACAGAAAATTATTGAGCACTATAATGAAAATGGACCTAGGGCTTAAAGAGTTTTGGTTTTGTAGGGAAAATCTGATGAAATAATTGATCATGTCATGGCTTCGTTAAGTGCTGGCCATATTGTATTAGAGTTTCTCTACCAGAGATTGTTGAAGTATTCACCTGTGATTTGTTCCTGTTGATGTTGACAGTATTGGGCTTGTTACTTCTTGTCAACTCATTCTCAGTCATGCTCTTATTAGTAATTGTCCATTGTTCTTGGTACTTTTATTTGAACGCTCAAACTATGTTACTAAAAATCGCTGTATTGTCACAGAAATCAATTGCACTCTTGACGTCAAGTACATTTTAACAGTGATATATCCAATATCAATTCCATTTTTACAAACTCCGAGATCTATTTTTCAAATTGATAGAAAATCAAGTTTTTGTACAATTTCTCATTTTATCAGCCACATCTTGGCCATATCTATGTTTGTCACTGGCCTCAAAGTTAAACACTGAAGCCAAGATTAGCTGGAAGAAAATGAAACCTTTATAACAGTCTCAAAATTTGTAGAATGGACATGCTCTTGTCGTTGGAGCAAATACAAAATTGGTTAGCCAGGCTATATGAAGGGTTGGTACTTGGAAGGCTAATCATTAAGTACATCTCCGTATCAAAAGGAGGTTTGTCGCGCAGATTATTTCAGGGTGAAGCAGATAACTATCAAAAGTACACTGTTACGTGGTTGATTATTATTGAACGTGTAGGTTTAAGGTGCTCTAAATTTGCAGTTCTTGTGGTGGATATTTGTCAAACAACAAGCAAAGTGTGAGCACTAAACAGATTGCTAGTAAATATTGATTTGAAGTCTCCAACTTCTAAATATATTGTGATTTTAAATGTCATAATTGTGTCATACCATCCACAGTCCACATGATGATGCTACATTTTGACTGATACCGAACCTTTCACCAATCAGAATATGTCCCTGTATGAAGTGTAACTGGTGAATGCGTGTAGCTATGCCATTGGTTTTTGATTTGACTTATGGCAGTTACGTTCCTACTAAGCCCAAGTGGGTTAATAGAAGGGATTAAGCACCAAAATCGTTGAAATAGCCATGTGCTACCATTTCACCTGATTGTGTTTAACAAAATGTTCAACTGGAATTTTGTTCTCGCTTTCCGCGATTTACCTCCAGTTCGTAATTATTGCTCTGTGTATAGTCCGAATTCCATATTTGACACGTGTCTCAACAGCCATAACACTTTCGATGCTACCAAAGTACCAAACAATGCATTGGGATTGCAAATATTAATATTTTTTGATATGACGATAAGGGGGCGCGGAATTCCTCTCTATCATCAATAGGGCCGTGTCGAAAAAAGTGGAAGAACCACTGTTATCTATACCCTTTGTAATCATCAAATGTGGAATTGTGAATATCTTTTGAGGAGCGTTACTTTTTCGATTATTACCTGTCTAGTTAAGCGGCCATCCTTTTCTGCACAATTTTGTTTCTCATCCTGGAATTCACACTTGGCACAAATCAACACAGTAAAAAGATATAATCTGTATTGACGTCGGCCACCTTGGCATCATCATAACCACTATTACGTGCTTTGTATAAGAGACATGTTAGCTTCTCATTGTCAGTCAAAGATTTCCGCAATATCTGAAGGTTCTGTACATGTATGGTTTATGTGAATAAGTTTGTGTCTTGGTAAGGTGGCAAATTAATGCAATTATATCGTAAGGCATGAGTAATCTAGGGTCTTTTAGTACCACAATCCTGCAGGAGAACCGAAATAGAACATAAGTACATTGATGGTAAAAGTTGATTAGAATAATAACGTCTGTGACTCATTTGGAATGACCACGTACCTTCATTGTATTTAGTTATACTTCTGCCAATTCAGCATTCACAACCATACACCTGAATAGTCATTGATAACCGGATATAGATGCTCACAAACCCATACACATCATCAAAGTAGCATGATGTAACAGCTAGGTGTGTAAACGGACCGTGGATTTGAGCTTGAGACTGGGCAACTTACTTCCAAATGATTCAAAGCCACAGCTTGAAACTTTGATGTGTTGGATCATTTCAGTATGCTGACAAGTACAATAATATTGACTGTAGTGTGGCTGTCAAAATTCTAGCCAGAATTGAATACTATATCAATTGGAGTTCTAAGATTGTACAGGCCTACACATATCAGTGACTAATTCCAAAGAAAGGGTATATAATTCATAGGAGAAAGTGACATGATCAAATAGTTCACATGAACTCCTAGTACGCAACTGTGTTGACATTTTCCAACTTGACAAATTCTACGTTCCAAATGTTACTATACATCAGTCATACCTTTCAGTAAGCTTTGTGTTGCACCACACATTATAAAGTGTTATTTGATTGCATAATAATTATGTTTGTGCTAAAATGAGCTGTTTAGCTTGGCGATGGTTCTATGTGTTGAGTTTTGTCATGTAAAAACGTGATATGGATAGGTTCAGTGTGTTTTGTAGGGGGAATCTAAGCAATCACTGTAGCTATAGGCTGTAGCAGCCTACATTACTACAAGCGTTTAGAGTTATTTCAGAAATTCCACATCTTCGGATCATTCTGGTTTACAGATACGATGTGGTTTTCTGTCTCCAAGCTCCATCTTAGTATAAGCTTTGGTCAATTGTTATCAATTTTATCTTGTTTTGTAGAAATCTTATCCCGGGTCCAACGGGTTGGAGGATAAATTGAAAGAATCGCTTCATATAAAAAGAACAAGGGTTCCGGAATCTGTCGGGCCATGTACGACAGTTGTGGGTCGTTTTCAGCGGAGAAGATTTCATATCATGTATTTTTTTGTCACAGATAATACCGATAATCACAATAACACTGAAGAGAAGGTTCATAGAGCGATTACAATTGAGAGCGATGCTCGATACGACGCTACTGATCCACATTCAGGGGTTTCAATAATAAAGCCACCGGCTAATTCCCAAACGCTCGGCAAGGTACAGTACTCGTCGGTTCTGCATTATGTATGTGTTGATTTCTTTATTTTCATGGGATCATGCTAGAATCATTCTAACTGGGAAAAATATTTGCACCCCTAACTAATATTCCTAGGCTTATGTTGTAGCTGCTTAAGTGTGGGACACTGGGACTAGCCTTAATAATTATGAAACGGGATAATTTTGTGTCTTCTGTATACATATTCAGAGCAACGTACATGCAGAATGTCCAGACTAGATCGGTTCGATAATGGAAGGAATTTAATAACTTGACGTTGCCTTGGTAATTGTCGGGTTTCCTTTGCTTTGAAGGATTTCAGCCTAGCGGAGGTACTTAACAGAGGTTACTAAAACCACTAATCGGTTTAATCTGTCCGCTGGAACGCAATTAAATTTGATGTGCCTTGTAGGCGGTTGTAGTGTTCACTTTTTGTCCAAGTTGCTTTCAAACAAGGGTGCGAATTTATTCCCAATGGTCTACGGTGTCACCTGTGCGGCATGGTACTATTTGTTTTCGCACTATGGCATCTTCAAAGGTATTTGTGGGCCTCTATGCTAGGATTTGATTTGACATGAATAACAAAGTCAAAATTGGAGTATTTACAATCAAAACAAATACAGAAGGAATTATTTTAAAATTTATCTGTAATGTTTTCGTAAAATTTTTGACGTCGTACGCACAACAATGTACCGCAAGTTTTTGTACTTGCAAAGAATCACCTCGTGCTGATTATTGTATCTCTATCTAGGATGTGACGATACTAAACGAATACTCGGATCCGTTTGACATGCTGAAAAAGAATGGCGAGTCGCTGGCGCAACAAAGCGCAGACGGGTACAGGGAACCTTACAACTTGGACCACTTGCCGGGTGAGACTTTGTCCCGGAAAACGAAAAACAAGGTGACGTTAATCCGAATTTATTTTTAGACGATGGGCTGAGCGGGAGTCAAGGACAAAAGTCTCACGGAAATTATCATGATCCTTGGGATAGCAATAACGGTGAGTGATATGTCGTGCTTGCATATGCGCTAGCATTTCTGCAAGTCCTTGATTAGCGATTAATAACTATAGTAGCAGGTAACTTCAACTAGACAATTGAATTCTTTATGATAAATCACTACCCACTCATAATTTTAAATTATAATTTAGGATTTGTAGAAAACCTAATATTTAGAGAGATTTACCAAATTCCATTCCTGATTTGTCGAGTGAAATCCGTGTGCATACCCGATGTATCTCCAGTTTAAATGTATGTGTTTCCCTTGCCCCTATGAGTTATACTATCAACAAAAAGTTTAGTTTTGATACTTTCTCCCTATCGTGTATGTGGCTCACAGTTACGCATGTTCATGTGATGTGAATGTCGTATCTGTGAATTTGTGATCAACCCACAGCTTTTCGATTACATATGTAGGTCGCACCTTGCACACAAAATTTTTCAAATGTTGAAGCAGAACGCCCTGTCAGACTTACTATTCATACCGAAACCGCGAGTAGTGATGTTATGAAAAGCAATTGGCACTCTTCGGCCAGTCGCGCGGAGCGTGAAAATTTTTTCCACTTCATGAATGATTACTTCGATAACATTGGTAGTGGCACTCTGGCACATATCATTATCAAATATCTATCTATTGTCATCCACATGATCAGATTTACTGGTAGAGTTAATGGAGGGGTCTCTTCGAAATTATGGTGCATCTTCAGGTTCTTATTATCTGTTTCCTGGCCGCCCATCAGGATTGTCGGTATGGTCTAAATATGTATTGGAATCGAGACGCACCATTCCAAGTTGTTATTCCTTTATGGGCCGGATCATTTTCTTCTGCGACTCGCATTTGTACAATGAAGTTCATATCACAAGGACACTAATATATTAAAGACGATTAAAACACGCGACAACAATTCAAAAAGCATCTTTACGGCCGCCAACACACCCTTTGAATTCAATTATGTGTAGACGGCAGCAGGTTGGCCACCTGTGGTCTAAAACTACCATTATAATCTTTAATGTGAATCAGAACTGGCCTTGGATTCTTTGTGGTTGCATGTGGTCCTATTTGAACCTTCCGAATCATTGGTACTGTTTTGACGACATAACGCTAATAAAAAGCCTAATACTCTATTCAGAATCTAATCGATCAGTTACTCGATTTTGCCCTAATGAAAACTCCTTCAAATCAGAGTATGAAGACCCATGGAGCTCCACCATCAACAGCGGCCTCGTCGAAAAGCTGACCGCCGGGTCGCCACGCCCGCGAAGGAAACTCGACAACGGCGACGCCCAAAGTTCAAACGCCTCTTCCACGTCCGCGTCGCCCGACCCGGGAAACAGTTCCGGTCGGCGGCCCCGAAACCCCCACGTCAAAAACCCTTCGAAAACCTCGTCGGAATTTGACGGGAGGCTGATCCTAGCCAAAGGCGAATCCGGCGATTACTGCGAGCCGTGGTCGCGGAACTCGACCCGGCGACACTTTGACAACAGGCTCGTGAAAGCAGAGCCTTCGCTGGAGGAAATGAGAACGGCGTGCGGCCACAGCACGGACGGTACTAACAGCAGCGGACGCGCCACGCCAGGCGATTCGTCTCCGTACACGAGAAAGCACCTGATTTTAGACCAATCTGCGAAAGCGCAAGTTCATTTCCCGCGTTTGGTACACCCGGGGTGGGCTAAAAGCAGGTCGCTCGATATTCACAACGGGGGCGACGGTTGCGCCAACCCCGCGTTCTCGAAAGACTCGACTTTCAGACGTAGCATGTCGGACGATAATCTTATCGCCGCCGCGCCTTCTCATGCCACAGCCACTTCCGCTTCTAATCCTCAGCTTAACGGTAGTGATATATACGACGAGCCTTGGGACAGGGCTAGTTCGGCCGGTTCGGGTCGAGATTTTGTAGATAACGCGACTACGGCGCCGCGGAATCGGCGCGAAGTCAAAAATCCGTCCGATCACTGTAAGTCTAATGTTTTTTGCAGTTGTTTTTAGCGGAATGTGCCCGCATGGTCGTTTTCTTTGTTTCCGCAGTGCAATCTATGCAGAGATTTCAAGAGCGCAAGCTGGAGCTGCATCCCGCGGAGGCGATCAACGCGAGGGATATCGACCCGTTCTTGCCGTTGCATAATCAAGCGTGAGTACGACTTTAGAATCGTTCGAATTCGACACGCAAATACTGTGGAGCACGGATTTGTGGATTTAGTATTTCTATTACAAAAATATAGTGCTCACTCTAGTAATACTATTGAAAAATGTCATGTATTACTGTTGTTTTCGGTACATTGCCTACATAGTTGTTTTACCCAGGCCGATATTCTTTATAATGATTCAGTCAAGTATGAAGGTTAATTATAATAGTGCAGGACATTTGCGACTGTGCTAGTGTGCTTCTACTTTTCGGAGTACTATGGTAAGTTTTTCCCACTCCCACTTGAATGGTTGTGATTTCAGACTTCTTCTACTCAAGAGTTTTCGGGTTTTAGGTAAAACTAGGACGAGAACACTTGCTTTTCCAGTTGCTTGCGAATCGGAACTTCTATACTCACACGCAAGGTTGACTTTCCCCGCTTGATTACCTATGATGATTGCATTGACCAACTATGTGCTGGCATATGCCGATGCGCGACTATTCGTTACGACACCCAATACTTTGACTCACTGTCTGCTCGCTGTGTATTGTCAGGTGGTATCACGGGGATATATCTCGCGAAGAAGCCGAATCAAGGCTGTACGGTCACTATAACGGAAGTTTTCTTGTGCGAAAAAGCAAGACTTCTAAAGGGGGCTACAGCCTTTCCGTCCAGTAAGTCTGTGCTCTACCAATGTCTGTTCCGATGATCTAATTTTGTTTCCTCAGATCTTCCCAAGGCTGCGTTCACATACTGCTCAAGTGCACGCGCGACGACAACTGGATCTTGGGCGAATTCAGCGCTCCGTTTTTAAGTGCGTCGGATATGGTCGCGTATTATCGGCGGCATCAGCTGCGGATTAGCGACACCGAATCGTTGGTGCTTTCAAATCCTATCGAGAGCGGCGTTCCGTAATCGGTGATTCCAATCCTGCAATGTTCATATATACTTTGTACGTACTTCATAAATTATTTCCACTGCACGTACGTCTGTTGTGGTTTCTGAGTGGGGCGGCGGGAGGAAAGGCATAACGACACTATTTCGCACGATTCTATTGATTGGGCGGTCTCTCGCATGATCCGACGCGATCTGATACGTGTGGCGGCGTCGGTATGATTACGAGGTCTTGGTGACAAGGCAGATATAAAGTGCAGTTGGGTTACCATATTTTGAAAATCTGAAAAGAGGACACTTTTCAGGCTTACAAAACTGGAGTAAAATCCGGAAGAAAAGGTGAATTTTTCCCGACTTCGTAGGTGAGAGGACGAATTCTTGAAAAATAGGACACTTTCGAAGAAGTAAAAAAAGAGGACACATCTTCTCACGAGGACGTATGGTAACCGTAAGTTATGTCTTATGAGCGTTATTAGCCAAGGTGGGTAACAACGGAACAATACGTTTTAAGATGGTTATCAGTTAATCGATAATAATTTACACCGCGAGATTGCAATATAATGAAACCATAGAGAGGTGACTTATAGTAGGCTAGTGTTTGAAATCAGGCACCCATCTGGGCCGAGTTGGTGGAAAGAAAGGCATGCGCAGTACGCAGTGAATGAATGATAGGCTGTCATAGCTGATAGTAGGGCTGCAATATTTTCAGAACCCGAAAATAGGACACTTTAAATTCTTGGCGACAAGTTTGGTGGTTACAGGCCAAAAAGTTACAATGACCGACGGGAAATTCATACAAATCATTTGTGGTAGATTATAACGTATTTCAGTCTTCGTCAGTCATAAAGAGAGGACATTTGGGCGTTTAAAGAGAAAAAGTACTAAAAGAAGACATAAAAAAGAGGCGTTGGAAGGCGAGGTCGATATATCAGATCGAGGTACGGTATAATCTCGAGCGCAGACTAGTAATAAATCATGTATCAGTCTATTAATATTTTCATCATTTCAAAACACCACAAAACTGCGATACAATGAAAAGATATAGGAAGGTGTCGAAACGACTTGGACCTTATTGATCGAATTCATTAATCACTTTAAAAAATTTCGTTCTTCGCGCGACCATGGCATGTACAGTACAGTTGCACAGTGTGTTTTCATGACATAATTGTTATCAGTTTTAAAGCATAGTCATATAAGTCTTGTTTTCAATGTTATCGAATTCGGTTCGTTCCTATCGAGCGACTAAAAAAAGGTTATCAACATTCAAGTTGCCTGTGCAATGGTTCGTAAATCTCATGTGGCCCTTTGGCCGAAAAGGTCGGCCACCCCTGATATAGATAGAATTGAACAATATTTGCAAAAATACAATTCAGTTGCACAGAGGAAGAACTCAGCAATATGCATCTTCGCGATGCAGTCACAAATTGATGCAATTTTTGGAAGTATGCCATGATATCAAAAGCGCACAAGTAGGCTACAACACACCGATAATAATTACTATCTCTTCAAGTACCAGTAAAAAAACACCAGGTTTGCCGAATTTAGAAAGAAAATACGCTGGGACACGAGGTCAAGTCACAAACTAGATCTAGTGTAAAAACACTAGAAGTGACACCACTGACCATAAATAACGATAACGCAGGATACGTAAGTAGCTATCAATCACACACCACAATTAAGGGTTATAGGTATTGCAGTTGAACGCAGCATAAAGGCAACAAACAACGACAATGTAGCCTATGCAAGTAGCTATCACATATAGGGCTGGGCAAAATGATTCGAGTACTCGAATCTGAATCGCGTAATAATTTTAATGATTCGAGTCGAGTAGTAAAAGACGATTTTTTCGAGTACTGAAATTATACGGTCCTCGCAACTGAAAGTTAATTTACTGACGAGAATTATAGCTTTGATACTATTTTCCACTGAGGACGCCGTGAAACCTTGATTGGCTGTGTTTTCGCATACCAGGCACAGTACAAAGCTACGGACATTACTGGAAATAAAACATTTCCGAAGTCATTATCATCCAACAAAATTGTTAAGAAGTGCAATGAAATCGGTTTGGTCGAAAAAATACCAAAGCATCTTTAATGTGATGGATAACAGGCATTACGTTCTTTGTGGTGGCATAAAAGGTTCATATTTGGACTTCGACATACTACATCCTGTTGTGACGTCATAATGAATGATACTCGATTACTCGACTCGACTCGAAGCATATTACGTGATTCAGAATCGAATCACTCAGGTACTCGATTTTGCCCAGCCCTAATCACATACCACAATTTAACGTAGCTATGGATGGAAATACATAACAACTATGTAAGTAAGGGAATGTATTTGCTCCGCATTACGTGTTGGCCGTCGCTACTATATTATTCCTACAAGACTGTTGTATTCCGAAATCGATAACGCGTTTCACTGTGCTGCGATTGTCCAATTGTTAGCGAATAGTGCATGAGGCAGATTCATTTGTGCCTCACCTGGGTATTGTTTCTCTGCGATGGCATTTTCTGTAATAAAGCCGAATGCCACCTTCCTTGGCGATTTTGGGAGGGTTCTGATGCTCTGATACCGGTAATATTTGGATTTTCGGAATCAGTGTGACGATAGCATTTGATTGATACCAGTTATCATGAATTCCTCGGGAGCTATTTATGATGAATTGCATTGTCGCAGGTGAGACACGACTCGCCCGTGCCTCACCTGTGCCTCACCTCTCCTTTCGCGCTGTATTTTTGAATAATAATTACGCAAATCGATGATGTTGGGTGAAAAAATGTTCAAATTTAGTTATTTATGGCATCGATGTAAAATATCAATAATCATCGACTCATGGAGGGTTTTCACAATTTTCAATTATTTACCCTGACGACAGGTGAGGCACTGCCTCACCTGCCTCATTGGACCGCACGTCACTGTAGTGCATCCTCAAGATAACCGGACCACGACTGACCTATCGATCTCGCCTTCCATGACATGCCACCCGATTTTTGTCGCTTGCTTTTTTTATACTATCTTCTTTACTTTTAATTCAGTGTGCTTGCCTCCTCTTTACGTCGCCTAGGCCAAATTGGGTGATTGATTCAATAGACTACTCCAAGTCGCTTCGACACCTTCCTATCTTTTCATTGTATCGCATTTTTGTGGTGTAATGAACTGATAAAATTGCTAATAAACCTATGATGATGATGATGATGATGATGATGATATTGATATAGAGCATATATATCGTCTGGTAGTAAAATCGATGTAAATATAACCAAACGCTCCTTCCCATATGATAAAATTAAAAATATTTGTAGTGTAGCTTAGCTGCTTGGGTCGAACAAATGATTAAGAAAGACTGCAAGTCCTAGTCCTTGAATACTTGACTATTAGTTGCATGTAGACTAGACATATGCAATTTGACTACTTCCTAAATTTTGTTTATGACCAATGTCTATTGGTGAGAGTGTGTGTGCTTGTAATCAGTATAGTGTGTAATGAGAAAATTAGTAAGATGTATCTCTGTAATAGTTGCTGACTCATACACAAGAGCAACACTTCGATTGTTTTACCTACATTTCAATTATACAGTATGGGATGTATGTCGTGTTCGAATGATCCACACATATTAGGTTATTAGTCCATGTTATGAAAACTGATAAAATATGAAAAAGGAAGTAAATTTAGAAAGGCAATCTTTCATGCACATTGCACATTGAATAATTCGAGCTGTGTCACAATGAAACAATGTTGCATGCCATCCTTAATCATATGTTCGCATATGTTTAATGGTTATTTGATAGTCATTTAACCGTCACTGTGGCATATAATTTTGACGTATAATTTTCGAAGTAAATTGGTAATACTGTTGGAGTAGGGTTGGAGTCGGAGTCGGAGTCGGTATTTTTAAAGACTCAGGAGTCGGAGTCGGTCCATTGAAAATGTGTGGAGTCGGAGTCGGAGTTGGAGTCTATGGTAAAATTTACCGACTCCACAGCCCTGCTTCCAAGACATGTCCGAATCCAGTAAAACACCAAGGTATTTGGCATTTTTAGCGTTGGAAATTGGTGAGCCAGCGATGTCAACGGTAAGGTTATCGCAGGACGTCCGGCGCTGACGATTTCAAGCGTTCTGCGGTTCAAACGGCTAATTGCGCAATTTTAGCTTTCAACCGCTAGGGTATTTTAGTATCATATTAATAAAAAATATGGCGGATTGTAAAAATGCCATATATACTGTAATTTTATTTGCGGAAAATAGAGGCAATACTATATTTGGTATTAAACTTCAACACCTTCAGACAAAAGAATTGAACAATCAGAACAAATAGGCCTATATTTCTAAAATCGGTAAATATATTTTGTTGTCTTTGGTCCAGAAAGCTTCAACGGTGGTCTGCTAAAACAGGTGTGACGCTAAAAAAAGTTGGCGGAGACCACTTTTCCGGATTAGGACAAAGCCATACGATACGATATATCGGTAGATTGCTAGATTGCGAAACGTTTTGATGAGCCATATTTATTGTGATGAAACATGTCACATGGGCGATATGCGGTGTGAACGGAACCACGCAACCCGCTACCTAAATTACATTCACCGATACTTGAATTTCAAGAAAGCATATTTGCGACTCCATATCTACGTGACGCGAAGCATGGCGAAAATTCTGGGCTGTACTTAACTTTTGTGAAAACTAGATTCTTGTTGGCACTCCATGAAAACAGCCCCGAAGACCCTCAGTCATACCTCTAAAATTGGTGCAATTTATTACTTCTACTTGACTCTGAAAATAGCTAAAAATTGGAAAAATACTAGAGTACTTCGAAAGAGTAGAAGTACTCCGTTACTGATCCCCTCTGGTCAACACCAGGACACTATGGTTTCAGCCAGTCACTGGAATCTAGACTTGTTCTTGAATCGCATATATGCGGGCCGGTAATCCTTTATTTTGAGTGGCATCAATGATTACTTTTGACTCCTCTCGTGATTCACTGATCTTGCAGAACATAAGGCGGAATGGAAGTTCGAATGCACCACAAATGACTACAGGTGCAATGCAATCGAATAGAAGGATTAAACTGCACAGTGCACAGGCACACATACAGCCTTCTGTTTCTGACCATGACCGACCGAGCCTCTTGTACCGGAATAATTCTTGCTAAGCATTAGTAGTAATTGAACATTGATTATCGCAGTGTTCTGCAGCACACAATCGTGATCTCGTTATGCTTCGACTTCGAGTTCGACGCAGTGTCAAGGACTCTGTTATCAAGGTAGCTGATAATGAAATATTTCGCAAAAAGGACGCGACTGTTGAAAATCTCCATTGGATCTGTACTGTCGGAACTAAACAAATGAGCAAAGTTAAATCTATTTTCCCGGCGAAACAAAAATACACATATGTCGCATGAACGATGTGAGTTAAGCATTTGTCAATATTTTGAAGAACGTGTACGCTTTAGTTCAGCGATGTAGTGATGGAAAATACGAAAATTACGATGTGATATGTAGCCTACTTGGGCATATATACACAACACATTTTTAACAGACATATATACACAACCCATTTTTAACAGACATCCTTTTTCAAGAAGACCTCGACGGGCTTGAAAATAAATCTGATCTTGATCACATGTATCGAATTAAAAGATGTACTGATATAGCAATTATTATGTACCTAACTATTCAGCTAGAAATTGATATTGTGTTACAATTTGGGTTGCATTTAAAACAAATGGTTGTTTAAAACAGCCAAGGCCTTTAAAAAAAACAGAATTGTGTTTTTTTCAAGTTGTTAAATCATGACATAATTGTGTAAATACCTCCCAAAAACATGTATTATGAGCATACGAACAATTAACACCCGATTTAGCCGACGTATATACGATATGGGATGGTTGGAACCCTCAGAATAGTCGGTTCAACAGCTATAGTGCGTAGATATTTCGTCAAAGAAGCTATGTTTATATAGCTCAGTGTATTTACCCTATATTTTCGATTGTCAATGTCAATCCATTATGACGTCAAAATTGAATATTCCTGACGTCATAGCTTGAAAAATAAAATAAAAAACATGTTTTAAACAAGGGCCTTGTTTTAAACACGTTTGTTTTAAATGATTTTTATTTTAAATCCAACCCAACAGTGCAACCCAACAATGAATTTACCATATGTTCGAAGTCCACAATTGAGATCGAACCTCAGTATCTGCCGGCTACAACGCAATGGCACGTCGACGTAGGATTAGTGCTAACATAGCTTCATGGAGGTACAAAACTTTAATATGCAATTGAATAGTACATTCATATTGAAATGAACCCGAAGATTTTCGGCTGACACTCGTCAGGGGTAATCGTCAGCAACAAGAAGAGAATTGGAAAAAACATTGTATATCAACAATTGTATCACAAAATATGACGTCATCAGCATGAAATGAGAAAGCGTTCAAATAAGAGAGCGTTCAATGTACTATTTTAAGATGGTACACAAACTCCTTTTGTAGACAAAGCTTGGGCTGGTATATTTTGATAAAGGTCGACTCCAAGGCACACAGATGAAACTGTGAGCGACGTAGCGTAGCGTAAAAAAACTCGGCCGCAGCAAATTTCAGCTTGTTCAGTAATTCACTGTACTGAATTCAGGCACTATAGTTCGATGGAATATTAGGTCTTTACATGTCTTCCTGAGCTTTCCACGTAACACTAAAAATCGCATGCATTTGCAACACAATGAAGATGATCATGAAAATGAATGAGACAGACAACTCCATATGCGCTAATTGCTAAGTATTGGCTGTTGTACCTGATGTTATCCGGTTATATATCCGTTCTTAGAGCCATATTCTATTTATCCAGGAGACCGATGCGAACCAGTAAGATTTACCATTCATATAAGTTTTTCAAGTTCGTAGTCACAACAGAGCTATTTTCAGAATCGAATTTTGGACTATTCTCCTGATAAAACTGCTTGAACCATCTTCTGTGTTTGGCAAGGGCGGCTTCCTCCTTGACCAGCATAGGAGCCGTTTCGTATTTCTTGTTGTTCCACACTTTTATATCTCTTTCAATCTGTAATCATTGAGGCGTGTCTCATATTAGCTGTGCATTACGAATATGCGTAACCTATTCTAATCACGTAACCTCAGTTCTCGCAGGTCTCACTCGTAAGATTATAGATTCTGGCACGATAAACTATGAGTCTGAAGCATCACGATTAGCCTTTGTCTGAGGATAACTCTTAATCCTACATCTCAGTATATCATTCAAAGATTCTAAAAATAGTTTTTATCGATCTCCAACATGAGGTAGGAGTAGGGAATTGAGATTACATGGGTTCCCACTTCCCATAGCTTCAACGAAAATTGTGCGCTTTTCTTTGCGAAAATAATAGATCTCCACGTGGATACAGAAGTTCCAGGCAATTTCAGACATACAATATTTACCTGGGTGGCCTCAAGAATCAAGAATAATTTCGCGAATGCTAGGGGAACCATCGGGTGGATGTAGAACGAATGCCGAAGTCTCTGGACCATCGGCTCCGTGGGCGTTATTGTCTGTATCAGCACTCCTTTAAAATACGCCGTGTTCACGTATATATGGACGTTGCCAGGACCCAACTAAAACAGAGCAAAAGATGCGCTGAACTTTGTAACTACGCCGAGTATAGAGCTTTAAACGATTGTAATTTTACCTGCTCGACATCGAATACTAGCTTTTTTATCGGGATCCGAAAGCCTTTGACTGTGCAATGAATGTTGTCTTCGACATGCATAGTTGCTCTATGCTTTGATTCCTCGTCAGGACTCCAACTGGCCTGTATTATAGTTACGGGGATAGATATAATTGGGACATCACTCGATTCGTCTTTCGCGAACCGCGATATTACCTCGATCACATGTTGCAGAAACTCCGACACAATATTGTGCGAGTTTCCAACGTCCGAGCTGAAAACAGGCTTGTGCAGGTGACCAAGATGGGCGAAATCCGCCGCGTTCTCCGGTATTTCCTAGTGAATAGTTGCATCAAGTTCTATTAGGAGTCTCACGTACATCATCCAGCAGTGGAGGTTGTGCAGTAGCAAACTTCTCTATGGTAGCCACAAGTAGGCCTACATGCAAGTAAGATAAAAAAAGGCAATTTCTGTTGGCAAGACTTACATGCATTTGCTTTTCTGTATAGGATTATAACGTCGGTTTACGACAAATTTGTATCGCTAGTTAATAGTTATTTAGGGCCTGGCGAGAAGGAGCGTGGCCAAGAAGACGTAGGCTATATGGCATCTGCTCGTATATATCAAATCAGGAGACGACGAAATTTGGCGGTGCACGCACACTCGCATATGTAGGCTCATATATAGTATGTAATAATGTATACTGTAGTCAGGAAGATTCGAAATATGATTCCAGTCCCCCTGTATAGCTCCCCAGAGAGAGATTTGTACAAATGCTGTCGTGATGTCACGGTGACTTGAAAACATATTTACTTGATGAAGTATATCGGTTATCCAATACGCAACGGTATGATCTTGACATTAATCACCTGTACGTGTGCGTTGACGATGTGCTCAGTTCTTCCGGCATATTTAAATGTGTTTAGCTGCGATATTTCGGGTATGATCCAATCCGGCTCCTTCCTGTCACAATGATACCAGAAATAGATCTTTCCATTGACTTCGTCCGCTGGCCATTTTCGAACAGCAGCTTCTGAAGGCACTGAAATCGCAGACATCGTTTTTTTACAGACAGTGTTGTCTTTATTTACTACGCGAGATTAAGCGTAGTCATAAATACGTGATGGAATGCAGCATTAAGTACAAAGATGGTCACTGGCCAGCGGAGGTGGTCAGTAACGAAGTACTTCTACTTTTTCGAAGTACTCAAGTAGTTTTCCTCTACTTCTGGTACTTACTCAAGTAGATCTGAATTTCACTACTTCTACTTCATATTTTTTTGTGATCTACTTACTTACTTTTCGCTATTTTCAGTTTGTCAGGTAGAAGTAGTTTAATCCTTCAATCAGGAAGATAGCTTGAGTAATGTCGGGGCTGTTTTCACGGAGTATCGACTTTAAATTTTCATAAAAGTTGAGTTAAGCCTAGAATTTTGGTCGCGCTTCGCGCGCTGTGAATGCGGAGTATCCAGTATGATTTCACGAAAGTATTGTTGAATATAATTTACGTAGCGGGTGGGCGTGGTTCCGTTCACACCGCATTGTCACCCTTCGCCATATCAAATATTTCATTAGTGTATATTTTGCTTATCATGATGTTTGAAACTGATGTTTCGCAATCTAGCATTTACTTATCATATCGTAATCTAGCTGTCCATGGCGTGTCCTAATCTGGAAAAGTGGACTCTGACTTTTCTTTAGTTTTAGAGCTGTTTCAGCATACCAACCTTCGAAACTTTCTGGACTAAAGACGTTAAATACATGTTCCGTTTTTAGATTTAGATTTCCCTTGCAATTCCCAGTACCATATATTTTGATTTCTAATTAATATCAGTTTTTTTGTGTGGATAACATACATGTTGAAGTATAAAAGCAAGTGTATAGTAATGCCTTCAATTTCCAGAAATAAAGCTTGCAGCAAACAATACGTTCATATTGCCAAATTTATTCCGCTGGTAGCTTTTCGACTTGCTCTCTTCAGCAGTGAACGCCAGTAAATGAGGTTAACCAAGTTCGAAATATAGAAAGAATTTTGTTGTTGTGACATAATAATGACAAGTACACACGAACGGCAGTAATCAGTAGGGATTGTGTGAACGTGAGGTTCACGTTCGCGTTCTGTGTGGGAACCTTGGAAATTTAGAGGTTCACGTTCACAACAGAACCTTGGTAGGCTCTGCACTGTGAACCTTTTTCATATATTACAATTTTCACTTCATTATGACATCTTCCGTTCGAATTTATTGCATTTCAACTGCGGGCTACTGTATTCATGGTGCTGGCAGTATAAAAATCTACAGTAAACGAGCATGCACCTTGACAATCTCAAAAGTTTTACTTGCTTTGTTACAAAAGTTTGCTCGAAATATCCAGCTTAATTACCGTTTGTGACTCTCTGCTGTGAGCTTGGCCCGCAATCACACAACATCACGAGCAATGATGCTTACTCGAACAATCAATGAGATTGATATCGTTTTCTGATGTAAAAAATCTAGCAGGTGTTCGGGGTCAATCTTGACTTCATAGTTTCACTGTATCATTAAAACCAAATCCGTACGATTGAGGTGTTGGCTACTGCTGTACAACTTGTTAATGGAGTAAAATCGGTAGCAAGTATAGAAACTCGTTTTACACTCTGCCTAATATCAATATAGCAATACTCAGACGCCGAATACATTGTCCGGTCTGGGCTAGACCGTTAAGGCGTAAGCTTTTATTCCATGTTAAGTCGTCGTCGAAATTGTTGGCTAAACGACGGAAAATATTGATTTTATGGGATTATTATGTCCTTTGATTGCCTCAGTTGATACATTTAGCGACGTTTAAAACGCCAATATGTACCTCAGCATTGTGGCATTATGTGGCCCGAGTCATCGATAGGTATCGTGTACAGTCAGGACCGTAACTGCCACACCCCAAACCCCCCAATTGGGGGGGGGGGGCGAGCTCGAAGGGGCCCCCAAATTATTTCGTGAATTAACATAAATTATAGAGTATTTTTTGAAAATTTATTCAAAAAAAAAAACGCGATATAAAGTTGCCGAATAACTTAATTATTTGGTACTCTTCCCCCAAGAAAAAACACGCACGATTTATAGAGATGGACATATCGGCGTTGGCCATTACCACACCACTACGCACCAAGATATATAACGATTTAGGACATATTACATGCGACTCCAAGAAGTGTGCCAAAACGATCGGCAGCGCGAAAAGCTTGGCCGAAAAGGACTGCCCTTACGCTGACCGAAAACTTCGTTATAGGCCTACATACAAAATAATAGGTTTAATTGTCCATAGGCGCCTAAATGACTGGCACCATATGTTCCTGTCTTGGCAATCTGAACCTCAGAAGACAAATACCATCTCGCAGGAAAAAAAATATATACCAGTGAAGAAATACCAATTTGAAATTGTGTGCGTCTTTTAGTTTAGTACGTTTGAGCGATTCTATATTTTTTATATAGCAGACAGGTGGTATCGAAATAAAATCATGTAACGAAGTCATACCAACGGGTCCGCCCGCCCGAAGACGGTTAATTATTGTTTACCGGCCCTACAGTTTCCGGTAAATCTAATAACGTGAGCAGAGAGGAAAAGAAATTGATAGCAATATATATGCAATTCCCGATCTTATGTATTGACCGATTGTATCATGAATTATCGAACATTTTCGCACTTCGCGCTGGCTCACTAAACAGTGCAGCTAATTTCGTGGCAAAAGCGAACACTGGGATGATGGGGTCGGTTTATCACCCTATGAGAACCCAAAGCGCAAGTTTTTGTGTGTGTGCTGACGAAGTGCTGTTTCGTTCCTGCCGAGGGTATACGCCTGAAGATGTTTAATTATTATTGGGTGGTCCTACGTTTTCAAACACACCTCGGTCAGCTCTACCGGTAAATCTGATTACGTGAGCAGAGAGAGGATCAAAATGGATAGCAATATATATGTAATTCCCGACCAATTGACCAATTCGATCATTAGTTACTGAAATTTTTCGCGCTTCGCGCGTCTAGGCGGGAAAAGCTGACTCAGGAAACGGACACCCAATACAGATGTCAAATTGAGGCAAAAAGCGGATAGGCAAAGGGGGTTCGCTTTATCACCCTGTGGGGGGCCCAAGGCCATCGTTTTTTTTTTGGGGGGGGGGCGCTGACGAAGTGCTGTTACGGGGCTGTGTACAGTGTACACTGTACACATTTACATTGATATAGGCTATCACTTCACTGAAAGATAGGATTGGAATTAGCAATAAGACGTCACGTAACGTCATGAGGTTCACGTTCGCGTTCACACTGAACCTGAACGTTTCTGTGGTTCACACCATCCCTAGTAATCAGCGCACGGTTACGGTACAGCACACACAAAATCAGCTGTAAAACTATAGATAACTAACCTACGGACGTTAGTTATCTCTAGTAAAACAGTCGAATGACAAAACAACACGAATGGAAGATTCCTAGCGTGTAGAGATGTTCCTTCTGGCGACACAATATAGCATTTTTACGGTCCACCATATTTTTCATTAACGTTTACTAATCGCACAATGTGTTTACACCGTATCCAACACACCATCACCGTATTGCTCTTCGACTAAACTGCAGGCCTTATAGTATGGGGGAGTGCGCAATACCATGATATTTTCTAAAACGTGCTGTTTGAGTGAACAGAGGATTAGTATCGCATTTCCATATCAATACTATCATTTTCATCTCATGATGTGGACGAATGCTTATCCTTATGATATCGGAAATTCGATACCTGCTGGTATGCATCAATATGAATCAAGCTCGTCACCTTTCGCATAGCTCAATTTGCACCTTTTTACAATCCATGTGAACGAATTAGGATCGTTTTCACAACTACTTACTTACTTGAGTACTTTTAAAGTCAGTCAATTCTACTTCTACTTCAAGTAGTTTTAGGTTGCTCATGGAAGAAGTACTTCTACTTGTACTTGAGTAGATTTTTTCGTCGCTACTTCTACTTCTACTTGAGTAGCTTTCTTGACTACTTTGACCACCTCTGCTGTAGCCAGTAACCTAGTACTCATACTTGTTCGCAATACTCAATTAGGTCTTGCCTACATGCTGTACTTACTCAAGCGTATCACTTCCCCATCTACAACCCGAATGAACCGGATACCATTTTAGGACAAATCGACAACAATTTTAACTTACTTTTACAGTTTAGATTTTACAGCGTAGTATGCATATTTTGGATGTGCTTGTTCGTGCGAATGAAAATGTGTCAATTAGGGCGAAATAGATCACGTATCACGGTAACTGTATATATTTTCGAAAGTTGTGCCTATTTGTCGAGTCATTGGTCATTTTGAGTTAGTCGTGTAGCACCCCCCAATTTTGAAAGTTGCCACATCCAATTAACTGCTGAAAGTAAGCGAACCGTCGACTATATCTACTTTTTGAAATTAATATCTTGATTACTTTTAAATCTTCATTTTCTACGTCAAATCTATACTCCTTCATGGTTCATTCTTCAGTATATTGGCGCTTAAACATCAAATTCATTCATTCAACTGTTTGTTTTAGTTACGACCATAGTTAGCACCCTTTGCATTTCCGTCTGTACTGCAGCAGGATATTTTGTATAACGGTTTTGTTAAGTCACAGTCTGTTTGGTTTAACTGTTATGTTCGTGTATTTACGTTGGTATCGTCTCACTCTATTTTGTATAGGACTAGTAATTAGCGCCAATCATTATTTCCTCGTGTGCCTTGCGTTGTATTTATACCCTGTGTTCTGTTGTCTCGTCGTCTTTTCATTTAACTGCACTCTGGATCGTGTCGCCTGTCTTAAAGTTATATTGCTGATAATATACTGATTACTTATTGCGACCTCGTCGCATTGAGTTATTGTTCAAACAAGATCAAGAACATAACAATTGGTGTCAGAAGTCGGATTCAAAGTTTTTCTGCGACGATTATATATCATGGAATCGGGTATTTTGAAAATTCTTGAGAAGCAGCAAGAGATGATGGTGCAACAACAAGCGAAGCAGCAAGAGATTATGGCGCAACAACAAGCGAAGCAGCAAGAGATTATGGTGCAACAACAAGCAAAGCATGACGAAGCAATGGCAAAAGTCATGACAGAAATGGCGCAATTGACGCAGAGGTTGAATCCCGGTGCGTCAACATCTGAAGCTACCGCTCCCAAGTTTGATTCGTTCATCAAATCAAAGGAGAAATGGGACCAATATCTGCAGCGATTCAACCATCACCTAGCAATTTACGGCATTTCCAACATGGAGAAGAAAAGAGCGTGTCTACTCTCATGGGTCGGACCTGAAACGTACTCGCTCCTACGTAATTTGTTTGGTGCTGCTGATGTCAGTGCGCAAACCTTCGACGCGTTGACTGAGAAGTTGTCTACACACTTCAAGGACTCAATCCATGTGCAAGCAGCCAGGTACGAATTTTACAATTGCAAAATGCAGCCGGGACAATCGTACACCAATTGGATCGCAACTCTACGCGGAATCTCCAAGGATTGCAACTTCACATGCTCAAGAGAAGGCTGTGATCAGAGCTACGTTGATGAGCTAATGCGCGATCTCATCATTAAAAAAACGCCGCACGCGGATGTGAGACGGCATTGTCTACACAAACCAATCCATCCCTTGACGACGTTCTCAAAGTAGCCGCAACATACATGAGAACGCTGGAAACTGATAGGGTTATCCAGGGCGAGAGTAACGGTAAAGATACTTCTATCGTCAATAAAATGACGGGAAGTTATCAGAAGGGGAACAAACCTTCCAAATCCAACCAAGGCAACTTCCCAGAAAGACTGAAATCCTGCAGCCGCTGTTTCATCGATCACCAGAGAAAAGACTGTCAATATCGACATGCAGTAGGCCTATGTCAGAAATGTGTTCTTAAAGGTCATATCAAACCTGTGTGCATGTCAACCAAACCTAGTATTACGCAACAGGTCACATCCGTCAATTTCTGCTCAGTGCCGCTCCTCTCCTTCGACATCGAACAACTATATCGACGCGTGGGAAACCAGCTCTGAACAGACTTGTACAAACTACTGAATTTTCAAAAAGCGCAACTATAACTAGAACTAGAACTACTCAATTTTTAAGACTCGCGACTAGAACTAGAACTAGAACTAGAACTACCCAATTTTCAAATTCCGCAACTAGAACTAGAACTAGAACTACTCAATTTTCAAAACTCGCAACTAGAACTATAACTAGAACTAACGAAATTTAAATATCGGCAACTAACTAACTAAAACACAACTAACTAAATTTAATTCTCAATCAACTCATCCATTTTTTTTATTTGAATTCGGCGTTCCAGCCTTCCACATGAACGTCGGTACAACGAAATTACTGAAAAATCAGACAGACAGAACTATTCTGTAATCAGTACAGGATAAACTAAACCAGCGGTTGCTGATTGCAGCGAATCAACATGAGTCGCGAAAATGTTTTTTCGTTGAATTTTGCCCTCTTTGGGGAATACAAAATCCCAGCATGCGAGAAAGTCCTTTCACTGGGCGCAGATGTTGCAGTCATCCCAAGAAAATCTTTCGCCAAGTTCCGTAATTCTGGCAAGTCGGTCATATTCCGCCAACACTTTAGCACATTCTGACCCAGGGGTCGTCGCTGTTCCCTGGCATACTTTTTCACCTCAGACGGGCCGGAATTAACTTCAAGCGGACGACACTGACTTGGAGGTAGAAAGTTGAAGAGTGAGAGTCTCGGTTTCTTGTGCATTGGAGAGCCAGGAGGAGACGACCCAGGCAATTTCTGCAATTTCCTTTTAAAGATACCTTGGGCGAATCCAGATCGTCTTCTCTTTGTACGAATCAAATCTCGTAAGTTAAACAGACACGACAGCTTAGTTCCGAGATAATACTCTCCAGCGCACAGCAGGAGATCACTAATTCACATTCCAATTAGTAAACAACCTCAGCGGGAGATCGCGTGCGCTGCGCACTGTCGATTGTTGTAAATTTGCCGAGTTATCAGTGAACTCGGCATAATCAATGAATTAACTATGATCCAACAATGAGCATTTGATCCTTTGTCATTATTACATTAGTAACCCTAGTAACCTCACTTGTCACGCGAGGAGAGTTCTCATCACGCAGGACACACGAGTGTTTTCTAGTTGTTTGGCAACTAATATTTTTTTGAAATGCCCAACTAAAACTAGAATTAGAACTACTGAATTTTCAAAATCTGCAACTAGAACTAGAACTACTCAATTTTCAAAATCCGCAACTACAACTAGAACTAGAACTACTCAAAAAACTGTTAGTTAGTTGACCGTCAACTAACTAAATATTTAGTTTGTACAAGTCTGGCTCTGGATCAACTCCAGCATCAACGGCATTCCGTTGCCGACTCAGTAGGACACTGGTGCACCCTCCGCCATGGTGGGATTGACTGGGTACAAAACTTTGGGCTCTCCGAAACTCTCAACATACCATTGCTGTTTCGTAGCGTATGGCGACAAGCCACTGAAAGTGAAAGGTATTTGCACTGTAACTGTGCAGGTGGGTTCCGAAGTTCGAGTTGGCTTAAAATTGGTGGTTCTCGACGAACACTGTGGGCAAAACATTTTTGGTCTCGATTGGAGCGATGCCTTCTCCATGACCGCTAAGGGGACGTCTCCTTTGGATGCAATTTCCTCGCAGATGGTCACATCGCAATCATGTAATACTATTGACATTTGTGATTCGAACGACAAATTGGTATCTTTTCAGTCCAAATTTCCCTCCGTTTTCTCTAATGTATTAGGACGATGCACCAAGACAAAGGTGACGATTCACTTGCAACCTAGTGCCAAGCCCGTATTTAACAAGCCACGTCCTTTGCCTTTCGCAAGACAAATCGCTGTTCAAACCGAATTGAATAGATTAGTCAATCAAGGTATCCTCGAACCAATCAATTACAGTGATTGGGCAGCACCAATTGTTGCCGTCACTAAATCAAATGGATCAGTACGCATTTGTGGTGACTTCAAAGCATTGAATCAACGAATTCAGATAGATTAACATCCCCTGCCCTCCTTGGATGAAATTCTTCACAAGTTACAGGGTGGTTGTATGTTCACGAAAATTGATCTTGCCGATGCTTATTTTCAGCTAGAATTAGATGATGATGCGAAGAATTTGTGTGTCATCAACACGCAATTCGGTCTATTCCGTTATCGACGCATGTGTTTCGGAGTCGCATCTAGTCCCGCAAATTTTCAACGCTGTATTGATGCCATGATCGCTGGCTTACCCGGTGTTGCTAGTTTTATCGATGACATAATCGTTACTGGCATTGATGAACGCGATCATTTTCGCAACTTATCGCTACTCTTTGAGCGCCTCACCGAATACGGTTTCACCGTCAACTTCGCTAAATGTGAATTTTTCAAAAGTAGTATCGAGTACCTTGGTCGTATAATCGACAAGGACGGCAAACGCCCGTCTAACAAATCCGTTGAAGCAATCAAACAGTTGCCTAAACCTCAGGATGTTCGCCAGCTACAGGCATTCCTGGGCAAAGTCAATTATTATCGCGCGTTTATTCCTAATTTCACGAATAAAGCCGCTGCCTTGTACCGTCTTCTTCAAAAAGATGCGGAATTCATTTGGAATACGGACTGTGACGCAGCTTTTCGCATTCTCAAAAACGACGTAATCGACGCTACGCAGTTATCTCATTGTGATGTAAACAAGCAGCTCATTTTGTCAGCGGATGCTTCTCAGTTCGGAATCGGCGCTGTCCTTTCAATCGAGCACAATGGCGAAGAGAGACCGATCGCGCACGCATCGAAAACACTTTCAGATTCGCAAAAATCCTATTCTCAAATCGAGAAGGAAGCTCTGTCAATCATTTACGGAGTCACTAAATTTCGTCAGTTCTTGTATGGTAGAAAATTTACGCTCGTTACGGACCACAAACCGCTTTTAGCTATTTTCTCGCCGGACAAGAAGATTCCCGTGAATACAGCGCAACGCTTACAGCGATGGGCACTAACGCTCATAGCTTACCAATACGATATTTGCTATAAACCGACCAATCAGCACGGAAACGCCGACGGCTTATCTCGCCTACCAAAGGGTCCAGACCCTGAGTTTGACGAACTGGAAATTCGTGAAAACGCGGAGATCGTTCACGCTATTAATAAGGCATTCGATGGCTTACCGTTAACTCGCAATGAAATTCGCGACGCGACGCTGAAGGACAAAACCATGAAACTAGTAAAATTATCTGTCACTCATGGTAATTGGAATCCAAAGACGCACATTGATGATTTTTCTTGGTTTACGACTCGCAAACATTCGCTTTCTCTGCACGAAGACATAGTCATGCTCAATATTGATGGTTTTCAGCGCGTAGTAATTCCGCAGTCACTTCGCTCGCAAGTCATTATCATTGTTGCACGAAGGACATTGGGGTATCGCGAAAATGAAGCAGATGGCTCGACGTTACATCGCATGGCCTTCCATTAATCGCGACATTGAAAATCTCGTTAAGAGTTGCGACGCTTGCCGTAAGGTAATGAAAGCGCCTGATCGTCAGTATCGCGAATGGCCTAAAACGTCTGAAAGCTTTGAACGAATTCACTTGGATTTCGCAGGTCCAATAAACAATAAGATGTTTCTTGTCATCGTCGATGCGCATTCGAAATATCCTTTCGTTAAAGTAATGAATGTCGGTTCTACCACAACCTTGTGTGTGGTCAGTGGTCAACGCTTTGCGGGCAGTCTTTTCTATTGAAGGCTTGCCCATAACAATTGTCACGGATGGCGGGCCGCAATTCACATCGAATGAATTCGATACGTTTTGCTCTAATTTGGCAATCCGCCATATCGTATCACCCGTCTTTTCACCCTGCCTCGAACGGGGAAGCGGAGCGTTTCGTCCAGACTTTGAAAGCTGGATTAATAACAAATTGCGACGGGGGAAAAGATCTCAACTTCGCGCTCCAAACACTTCTCGCTACGTACCGATGTGCACCGCACCCGGGCATAGACTGGAAAACGCCTGTCGAGATTTTACATGGTCGACAGCCGCGCAATTTGTTAAGTTTGTGCTCGCCCTTCGACAAATCGAAACCCGTTACGCCTGGACAATCAGTCACTCATTTTGAGATCGGTTCCTCGGTTTACGCTCGCAGTTACCGAAGCGGACCAAAGTGGGTTGCTGGCGTGGTGACGGGAATACTGGGACGTGTTGTGTACATATTAATAACAGATCATGGTTATTGGAGAAGGCACAAAAACCAACTCCAACCACGCTTGATTTCAACTGGCAATGATACAGCCACACAGGAAGTTGCTCAGCCTCAACAGTCCCAAGCTGAGCAACCATTGGTCAGTAATAGGGCACAACGTCCTGCAGCTAGTCCTGCTCGTACGTCGGTTAGACGTTACCCCGTTAGAAATATAAAACAAACAGATTTCTATCGGCCGACGTGAATCACCTTGTACCATTTAACTGACAGGGGAGGACTGTTATGTTCGTGTATTTACGTTGGTATCGTTTCATTCTATTTTGTATAGGACTAGTAATTAGCGCCAATCATTATTTCCTCGTGTGCCTTGCGTTGTATTTATACCCTGTGTTCTGTTGTCTCGTCGTCTTTTCATTTAACTGCACTCTGGATCGTGTCGCCTGTCTTAAAGTTATACGGCTGATAATATACTGATTACTTATTGCAACCTCGTCGCATTGAGTTATTGTTCAAACAAGATCAAGAACATAACATTAACCAGATCCAGTATATCGCACTCGTATCAAGAGTTGCGATGCTCTTGAAAATAGTTTCTTTTACGAAGAAACTATAGTCTCCTAAATGGGTGTATAAAGTGCGGAAATGTCTAGTAAAAGTCTAGCTGAATCACCTTTCCGTGAATATGGGATATCCACGCATTTTCCGGTTTCGCCGCTGAATACCCAACCGTGAAACGGACATTCTAAGCAACCGGATCCCACTACGCGCCCACCTTCCGCCATATTAGCTCCCAAGTGCGGGCAGTAAGCATTCAGAACCTTCACCTCTCCGTCGCTACCGCGGAAAACTGCGAGGTGCTCCCCTGTCATCGAAAATTTTCAGTTTATCGGCCCGTGATACAGCGGTACTTCTCCGGCTTTGCACGAACTTACCCATTGCGAATATACTTTTGACTTCGCCCTTTCCTACGTCGGTAGAGTCCAGTAAATGAAACCAACCATTCGGGTACACGGGAGGTAAGGTTCCAATTACTCTGCAGAAACATGTGAGAGAGTTTGGTTTACTGGTCAGGTGAGTGAAATTGAAGTTTAGTCTCATGGTGAGTTTCTTTTGATGTTCTCGGGAGCAGGGTTGTAACCAAGTCAAAAGGCTCCGAGTCACAAGTCAATCTCACTTTTATATTTTTGACTCGAGTCAAGTCGAGTCATTTTCAATTCCCACCGAGTCAAGTCCGAGTCCAAGTCAGCGAACAGAGGATCGAGTCCGAGTCATGGTATTATGACTCGAGTCCGAGTCCAAGTCATTGTATTGACTGCTCAGTTTCCAGTTAAAGTCTTCCTAAACACACTTTTTTAACTCTGTTTGGTGATATTGAATGGTTCGCATTTATAATATATCAATTTTCCTCACTTTTAGCAGTTTCTGGTCGCATTTTCAAGCACCAGTACCAACAAACGAAATCTCAATAGTGTGTGTTGGCTTCGAAATTACAATAAAATGTCGGTCTTGGCCGTCTGAATCTCGAGTCAATGACTTGCTTCGAGTCATGCGCAATGACTCGAGTCCAAGTCGAGTCAATACACAGATTGACTCGAGTCGAGTCGAGTCATTTCCGTATTTTGAGAAAATGACTCGAGTCGAGTCGAGTCATCCGAAAATCGTGACTCGAGTCTGACTCGAGTCGAGTCATGACTCGAGTCGTTACAACCCTGCTCGGGAGCCGCATCATGTTGGAACGCGAATAACTGAGACAGTAAGATGAAGATTTGTAACCAAGTCACAAGGTTCTGAGTCACAAACCAATGTCATGTTTTTCGTTTTGACTCGAGTCAAGTAGAGTATAGAATTTCAATTCACCACTGAGGCAGGTCCGAGCTCACGTCAATCAAGTCAGTGAGTGGAGGTTTGAGTACGAGTCACTGTTAAGCTTGTATTTAAAACAAAAATCAATTAAAAAAATATGTTTAAAACAGGACCCTAATTTAAAACATGTGTTTTATTTTTTTAAGCCAGGACGTCACGACTATTCAATTGTGACGTCATAATGGATCGACATTGACACAATTGAAAATATAGGGTAAATATAGCTCCTTTGACGAAATATATCCGTATTATAACTGTTGAACCGACTATTTTGAGCAGGGGTGTCAAACTCAACTGACGTCGCGGGCCGGATTCAACACTTTCAGATCGCTCGCGGGCCGCACCTAAATTCCTCAATCCCGAAATACGTCAAAATCCATGTTCTTGTTTTTCATTTGAATACTTCATCAACCAGCCTATATATACACACAATAGTATATTACATTATATTACGGATCATAGGGGTTATATTCCAGCTGCACCTTTATTCGCAAACAGTGGAATTGACAATACTACGATGATAGGCGGTTGAATACAGTAATAAACCGATAAAACAGTGGCTCTAACTATAGAGTACTCATACTCTATACTCTAACGATGATATAAGTTGGCATATTTCTATGCTCTCTTCGTTTTAGTGATATATTAACATTAACCCTGCGTATGCGTTGTGGGGGACGCAAAAGATTTAACTGTAAACGCGGACGTTGGAATTTGCTTCAAATTATTATATCGAGATTCGGGTTTCTCTCAAGGCTGGATATAGGCCTACCTCTATAATATTTTCCATGTAACCTGCAAGGGTTTCGCATTGGTGTTTTCCCTTCTTTAAATAACTACTCTTTGGTCAGTGAAATGAATTCGCACTTTCTTGCCTTCTCGGAATTGGGTGTCGATGTCAGCGACCTGCTATAGTAATGGTCACCAGAAACCACAACACCGCAGTCGGGTGGTTATAATGTAACCTATAAATAGGCTTACCATATTTTGGAAATCTAAAAGGGGGACACTTTTTCAGAAATTTACGACTTGCGAAACCGGAGAAGTATTCTCAAAAACCGGTGAATTTTTCCAACTTTGTGATCTCAAAATACCGTTTTTCTTCCCCTCATTGCCAGGTGGATGACTAAAAAAAAAGGTCATATTTTCGCTCAGAGCTAAAATCAGCGTTTTTCACTCCGAAATACCCGCTGGAGCGTCACTTCGGTGCTAATTAGCGGCCAGTCACTCGCAATTTGCTCTACATCTGACCTAAATTTTCAAAAAAGAGGACGTATGGTAAGCCTATACCTTACGGGCTTAAAAAGCGGGACGTTTGGCTGACTGGTCGGGACGCTGGGACAAGACGTTAAAAATCGGGACTGTCCCGCCTAAAACGGGACGTATGGTAAGCCTACCTATTAACATACTCGACATGGTGATGTCTTGAAGGACTATTTAATGGAATTATTTTAACTAAGAATCTCAACATTCGTTAGAAATGTGATGGATAATACACGCATTTTTCAATCTACTCAGAGTTGCTTCGCGGGCAGGATGAAATCATCTGGCGGGCCGAATGCGACCCGCGAGCCGTATGTTTGAAACCCCTGATTTTGAGGGTTCCAACCATCTCATATCGATATACGTCGGCTAAATCTGGCGGCAATTGTCCGTAGTCTCATACAACATGTTTTTTGGAAAGTATTTACACAATTATGGCATAATTTTACAACTTAAAAAAAACTCAATTTTTTTAACGCCGGAATCGGTCAACTTCATCGGGCCCTATCTATATTTGTCTACGTCATATAGGCTTCATTTTTGTTTGTAGGGAAAGCTAGCAATCTTCTGATTCTTGTGATACCAGGTTTATATGTATAAGTCGAATATTTTTTAAACACCAGCGATTTTACACGAGACGCTCGGTCGAAAATAGACGAGTCCAGCGCTTGAAATGCGTCAGCCAACTTTATGCGTACATCGACATACGGCTATTAGCTGTGCTCAGTCAGCCGTGATGAGCCAGCATCGCCGTGGAATAACGCGCCTACCGAAATTCTGAACAGTCAGCTCAGCATTCCCTACGTAATACCGAGATGAATAATGCTAGAGAATTGAGTGATGTTTTGTTGAAAAGATATTATCATAATCTCTGAAGTAGGTTATGTTCGAGAACGCAGAACGAGGCTACCAGAGTTCACACCAGGTCATAAACACAAAATTGCTGATCAGAACAGACACTTTTCCATCTTCAGCAGACCATAGCACTATGATAACTCTTGTGGATAGCTGTTTCTTAGGCGTAAAACGCTAGAGGGCAATCTTCTCGTTACTATGATACCAAACACGCCTTGCTTGAGCGTGTAGAGATGTAACTTAATCGCAATTTTAGCAAACCGATTCAAATTCGGTGAAAAGTGCAGATTTTAAAAGGGTTAAACATGTTTTAAACAAAGTGTTTTAAAAACCGTTTGTTTCAGATCCAACCCAAGTCATAGTGTTGTGACTCGAGTCCGAGTCCAATTCAGTATGTTCACTGTTATTTTTTTGAGTTTAATCCCGTTCAACCCACTCTACAACTCTGCTCGATTGTTGTAAAATGGATCACATTTATAATATCGCAATTTTCCTCAGTCCTAACAGTTTCTGGCCCTATTTTCCAAGTATCAGGACTGATAGACTAAATATCAATAATGTGGTGACTTTTTACTATTCCTTGAAGTTACCCAAATTGACTCGAGTTGAGTCATTTTACGCATTTGAAAAAATCACTCGAGTCAAGTCGAGTCACCAAAAAATTGAGAGTCGAGTCATTACAACCCTGGTAAGATGGTAACATTTGAGCCAAGTTTTGATTTATTTTTCCAAATGGTTTGCAGTCACGAATCTGGGTATATCAAGGTTTTGTTGTGGGTTCACGCAAGGCTCGCGCCCACAACAAAAACTACAAAGGTGAACGCGCGATTACGGCGCCCACCATTACCACCTGCTTTTCGATTTATTTCAATGTGTAGGCTATTTCTATGCTTTTAACACAGTGAATTGCCGATTCTCTCGTTGCGTCCGCACAAGATGTCCCTCAACTTCGGCAGAGCATTAGTGGGTTGAGTGACTGAGTCATGCGCAATGACTCGAGTCCAAGTCGAGTCAATACAAAGATTGATTCGAGTCGAGTCGAGTTATTACAAAATCGCGACTCGAGTCTGAATCGAGTCATGGCATTACATCCCTGTACTGCAGATACTCAAATTAATTGAATTGACAAACTGACAATAACATTGACAGAGCCATTGAACGTTAAACTTCATATTGTATACCTTCGTCGCAATGATATTTCTCTTGCCTTCCTTCTTCTGCCTCCTTTCAGTTCAGCAAACTCGATTTCCTCCCGAAAGATGTCTAGGGGCGAGAAAAGCAATTGCCACGTCCAATATAATAGTAGAAGTGCGGCGAATCCAATCGCGTGGCTGACAGACGGTTTCATAAACGATGTTGAATAAGTACTGCAATGAAAGTTGGTTGAAAATGTATAATGACATTGCAAACGTGTCGCTATGTGTATCTCGCTGGATATCGTCACATTTAGGCTATGCCATTCATTGAATCGTAATAACTAGCCGAGCAGCCGAATGACTAATATGTAAATATGCTATAAGTCATAGATGATTTTATCATTCAAAATGATCGAGGTTTTATGGACGTCCCTCGCTCTGTACAATAGTACCACATAACATGTATAAAGGATATATGTTTCTGCACGTAGTATAGGCCTATTACGAAAATATCCTTGAATATGAGCGTATTTTCATGAATGGGTGTAACAGCAGTAACACTCCCCAACGGCAGAGCCCATTAGAGAACATATTATGTCTAAAATACGCAGTCTCTTTTATAGTTGCGCTAATTTTTCAGTGATGTCGTGTTATCGCGAACGGTAAGCTACAATTGATGGTTTGCCTTACGGATATTAATCGGTATCTGTCTATTGAAGCATCATTCACCACATTCTACTGAATTCGGAACATTCTACTGAATTCGGAACAATCCACGTTGCTGAGTAAAAAATGGTAGAAAAAAATATTTCCTCAATCCACAGTCCGCCATCCCTGTATGTGTTTTGACATATCGCAATATATCAGGAGCCTATTAAAGTATTACCGTATTGTGAGTTACAGACGTATACTATAACCTAAAACAATGAGTATCCACTATCCAGCTGTGTTATACCTAGGGTTGCATTTAAAACAAAATTCGCTTATAAATTCAATCAAAAATTCAATTAAATAATTCAATTAAAAACGAACATGCTTAAAACAAGGCCCTAATTTGAAACATGTTATTATTTTTAAAGCCATGACGTCACGGATATTCAATTGTGACTTCATAATGGATTGACATTAACAATTGAAAATATCGGGTAAATATAGCTCCTTTGACGAAATATCTGTACTATAACTGTTGAACCGGCTATTTTGAGGGTTCAATCCATCCCTTATCGATATACGTCGGCTATATCGGGTGGTATAATTGTCCGTAGGCTCATACAACATGTATTTTGGAAAGTGTTTACACGATTATGGCATGATTTTACAACTTAAAAAAAACAATTTTTTTTAAAAAAGGCCTTTGTTTAAAACACTGTTTAAAACATGTTTTAAACAAAGTGTTATAAAACACCGTTTGTTTTAAATGCAACCCTAGTTATACCGATTCGTGTGATTGCAATAATATGGGAAATGTTCAGCGAATACAATATGTAGGCTATGCACTGCATATGTCTTATCTTAGGCTATATCTGTTTTTCGATAAACCATTTCGCTACATCAAGCATCAAATTCACACGAAGTGTAGATATATAGGCTGAGCAATAATTCCATGTTATCATAGATGAAAGAGTTGCCTATATAGTATTAACCATCCCGAGTTACATATAACACAGAAGCGGTTATTTGCTATTATATAGCGATAACTTTTTTCCGATTGAGAATTAATTGACAAAAGCATGACAGATTGAGGTATAAGTAAATGTTGGCTTAGATGCGTTTTAGATAACACCCCACTAAAACCCGACAAAGTCTCCAGACATGGCGTAATATAGTGCACCCGAGAAATGTAAAAATTGTTACCACTGTATAAGAACCCAATTATTTATTAATAAAGTCCAGAGGTAAACCGTTCTGGTTTCCCCATTGGATGAAGTTTTAACATTTCGTTGCACTCGCGACCCGTGGGTTACTATTATCGCGTTCAACGAATCCGAAAATTGACAGCGGATTCACAATCCCACTACAGCCATTCCAAAGCCAAAATGCACCAATACCCAACCACACGAAAGCATGGAGCGTAACCTACAATCGAGACTCAAAAATCTGGAAATGCAAACCGATTGTAAAATGACCTATCTTCGGCAGACCATTACTTTGCGGACGAATGCTTTGATATTGAATTGACTGAAAGTCATGAAGTCCGCACTCATGATTCGTTTCTTTGTATCAATTAGCAACACTCTTATTCTAATCTTGGGAGTTTATATTTGTTTTTTGTCGTTAGCTCTGATTATATCATCCTTGTCATAGATCCTCGATACGCTTCCAAGCCATGGAAAACAATCAGTTATGCACCGGCCTCTCCTATCTCAATCCTTATCGGTCTGAAGTATTGACTTATAGTAGCGATCCAGACGCATATCTATAGGCAGAAAAATAATTAGGCTAACCCGTGATGATGAAGCGACGTTGTTTCGCAATTTAATCCAGCTTTTGCAAAAACCTCGAGTCTATGTTTATTGTTTAGCGATCGATTGTATGCTCCGCCATTTTCTATGATTTAATGTATTTCCTCGCTCAGTATGTGATTAGCTCTTGTAGATTACTTAGCTTCACTATATTTCAATGCAATTTTATAGGACCAGGTGCAGCGCTTGATAAACAAATACACTTCATAAAGTCGTTTCAACAACTTTCTGTCTTATGGCAGAATGACAATGTTGTGGTGATTTGGAAAGATTTAGATAATATAATGTATGAATAACATAATATCCAATATTCATGCATTCGTTGAAACAGATCACAAGAAATACCCGTACTTCAGTCTTGAATATAAAATACGACTCACCTCATGTTATCAAGAATACCATCTCGCAGCTGTGAAAAATGCAGCGATGTAAACTCACGAATACTTCCAACACCCAATGTGTTGTTACTGGGCAAGCCTCCGTAGCAGTAATTCATTTTTTCAATATATATATATATATTCAATAAATATAAGTGCGCCTGCCCGACCAAACAAATCAATCAGACTGTCGTCTAAAACAGAATGTGGGAAATTGATGTTGACTTTTTCATTCTCTTGAATGATGATACCGCTTTTATATTCAATACACCAGGTCATTCATGCACAGCGGTAACTATTCGATGTTGGAATTACGAGTAAAATTAGTAGGCCTATTCGGCATAGCCTACACACGGCTTGTGTGCTATGGACTGAATTCATAATGACCTACTGGTCACATTATTTCATTCAACATCCTCATCCTCATTGTACTCCAACTATTGGCTTTAAAAGCAAAGTAGTGTTGTCGTTGGTTTTTACGGTAACAAACTTCTATTTAACTCTACTTTACGGTAACAAACTTTCACGTAATTATTTATATATGCATCAAACACTCCAAACGGGTGGCGACTGACTCTGAAGGCCTAACGGCCACTCGTCGTCTCCTAGTCTATACCGCAATTTGTTTCGTATACTTCTTTATTTATTGATGTGACGAATAAAAGACTATCTATCTATCTAAATGATAAATTGCCGGTACCTGATCCTGTCGCTGAGTTCGGGTCTGATTGTTGATTACTACAAAACAGGTGTTTTGTGATTACAGGCTGCATTGCAAAGATTCTTGTAATTAAATGTTCACCTATTCAGTTTAAATGCTGTATTTATCACTCAAACCCGTTTAAACTTCGTTCCCTATCGACTTTGAGAACATAAGGAACTAAATTCCCAAATTATACGTTTCTCGTCATTTTATGGTGTAGCGCAGGGCTGGCCAACCTTTTTGGCCAAAGGGCCACATTCGATTGACGAACTATTACGCGGGCCACTAGCCGCGCGAAGCGCGAAAATTTTTCGAACTTTATAGGTCAATAATATTGTCACTTGACTATATTACGGGCCTGCTGTATATCGCTGGGCGCAGTTTGCAAGGACTGGACTATTCGTCGCCTGGACATATCGATATCGAAAGCTTCGACCAACATGCGTCAATCATTTTGTGCCTAGGTTTCATCGTCGACGGTCTTTCTGCTAGCGCAAACGCAAGGTCGCATATGTTGAACGACACTTTGTCTCGTAATCGCGAATAAAATTAGACTCAATCTGACACATAAGGCGTTCTTTCATTTTCACAAAGGGGTAACAATATTTAAAGCAAGAAATCGAGTGACAACATGTTGCGCGAAACGTGAAGAAAATTTTTACTTTTAATAAATCTATCTCAAATTATTCTGCTTTATTGTAGTGTACGAAGATCTACCAAAATGTGACTGGCTCATGGATCTGCCAATACGTCGGAACTGATATTTTGGTCATCACATCTCAAGTGCTACGGCAAGACTAATCAAATTTTTGATTGGCCTTGCAAGTTCACAATCTGTGCAATCCATTTTGTATTATATTACTAATTTCGGAAATTTGCTCGCGGGTCACTCAAAACCTTCTCGCGGGTCACATGTGGCCCGCGGGCCACGGGTTGGCCGGCCCTGGTGTAGCGGAAAAGTTGTCGGCGCAGTGTACCCGTTGAATTGTCGCAATCGTTAATAAGAAAAATGCCTCTCGTTTTGCAACATCGCCAGCGTACAGGACGGTAGCTTTAGAACACTATTTTAAACTCATGTACCCAGGCCGTATTATTTTTGGCAATATTGTCAAGTCATAACCGCGAATTCACGACGATTGTTTTCTCGATATGTTACGGAACTGATATAAATAGATGTCATGGGAAGTGAGGCATCCGACTTCAAGCAGACGAAAATATACGTGACCCGACCCGCACTGTAGTCAGTGATATTATTGGATACGCATCCAACTGATGTCGTCTGTAGCTTATGCGTGTTTGTTTGCGTCATCATGAGTATGTTCCGCGAATATTTACCAATTGTGCCGGGCATCCAAACTACGACTGTACGATGATTATGGTTACAACCTGACAACGTATAAATGACAGTTATCGCCCCGCTCGTCAATAAAATTTTGGACATTGTTAGATATGGATTAAGAATAAGAAACCAGCTACTACCAAAGTCACGAACTAGAGTCTTGATTATGACGTATCGCTGATTTAATTGGGATAGCACCGCGCTGCTGTCTTCCATCGATTTGCGCCAATCTATCGTCGTGACTCGTGAGCCAGGAGTGGGCAAACTTTTCAGCTCGCGGGCCGCATTCAACATCTTGATCCATTCGCGGGCCGCACTATATAAAATTGGGATTATAAACCAGAACGCAATATCGGTATTTGAATACATAGTGAGGATATGGAAAGAATGTATATGTTTATTTAAAACAAACCAGCCATTTATTTGATGATGTCGTACACGCGTCAGAAACATTGTCGAGACTTCAGAAGCTGATCAACCTCAATAACCAATTTTCAAAAAAGTCGGTTGTCCCGATCCTTAGAACAGGACGGGGATTTAAATCTGTGAGCAGTGATCTGTTTAAAGATTTGCTGATTCTACTTTTGGTTCAACTCCAGGACGCACAATGCTGACAGCGTCATAACAATGCTGCCTTCCAATACTGTCACACTAAAATATATAAATTTTATAAATATAAATAATTCTGCACCTACAGAGAACGGATCTACCTAACCACATGCGCGAATCGGGTTTTCCAAGTCCAGCATGCACTAAAAGTAACAAACTTACTGAAGTGGCTAATGTGAAATTACACTCGTGATCCGTAAGTCATTCCCGTTTTGACTTTCTGCGATGTTTAGCAGTTGAAACCTTTTAAAATGCGTGGGCCTTCAGGTCGGGCTATCGCGCCAGCAATGAAATAAAAATATACCGGGGGCTGGCAACCTTTCGTAAGCAGCGTGCCAAAATGTCGAAAAATTTCACAATATTACCAAATGGCGTGCCAAACCGCGGGAAATTTTCTCAAGATCAGTAAAATCAGCCTCAAAAGACTCTATTTGATCTATTTACTAAATAATTTTGGGTCGCCAACGAGCTTTGTTCATTTAGACGACCAGGCATATCAATATTGTAGCTTTTGGCAACCAGCGACGGTCAATTTTGGCCAAGCTTTTATCGACATCGATATTTTTGGCACCCCACTTTGCCCAGCCGTATGTTGGCCGAAACTTAATGTCTTCATGTGTCGCGGGCTCTCGGCACACCCGCGCCTCATAGTTGTGTACTCGCTCGTTGTACGTCCGTACACTAAAGCATCCCAACGGTATCTGGCGGTATTTTCCAGAGCATCCAATGTCGTACAATGTCGGCGCATTTTCATGATCAAGTGTAACAAATTCTCCACGTGTTTCGCTTATTGAACCCAACATACAAATATCCCGCGGAGCGCGAATAAATTTTTGTAAGTAATTCAACAAATGTCACATATATATTAAAATGTCCCTCTGATGCAATCGCGACCCAAAATTATACCTTTTCGCGACCCTTTGTTTGGGTTGCGACCCATACTTTAAGAACCCTTGTTTTAATATATCGTGTGCGTCAAATCATTTGTCGTACCATGAAAAATCATCTCGCGTGCCACAAATGGCTCGCGTGCCGGGGATTGCCGACCCCTGAAATATAGTATATAGTATTAATATAACATATAATTATCGTGGTGAAATATTATTAGAAAAAGTTTAATCGAGTCCCTGCAGTAATTAGATTTTTGGTACGCATTTTATCAATATTTTTAATACGTTTCCTGAGCCTTTCGCGGGTCGCACAAAACGGTGTTGCGGGTCGCATGCGGCCCGCGGGCCGTAGTTTGCCCACCCCTGTCGTATAAGCTATACTATCATCAAGTTTATATACCGCTTTTAGCTTCAGCCTATTTCGATGAACATTGCATACTAAATATCGTTGATGTCTATGTAGTTTCAACTGACCCACGTGAGGAGCTACCAGAAATACTTTCGGATCTGATCAGTCTGGTGTTTATCTATATACTCTAACGCTAACCCTTCTCCTGCGCAACGGGTGTAATAAATAAATCCTCTCATGTCCTCTTACCTCATTGGGGCAGTCTGCGATCGCAACTTTGAGGAATTTTGCAACGTAATATTGTACACTTAGGCGTCCCAAAATGTCACGATTTACATCTTCTCTTGGCCTCATTTTAGTGATCCCATCACGCTATCACTCATAACTTATTGGCTCCACGTCGCTAATACATTGGTTATTTTTTGTGCCATCTCTACATGATCCACGAATAGCTTTTGAGTATCGAATGTATCAGAATATTACGAAATTATTCATTCCAACCGGTAACTCAACGTCTGCCTCCAATCTGGCCAGCGGAAGATGTGAATGACTAACTAATCTACAGCATATATATCAGGATGCAAAAATTGTGTCAGTGATTTCGAATGCGTCAATTAAAAACATGACGCATTGTTAGTGCAATAAGAATCTGGCACAACAAGCGCATGAGAATTCGTATGTTTGCTAAATATGACCCTAACCCTCAGAAACTTTCTCGAAATGGCGTTATCAAGTTTATCGGAGATTTTTTATTTGTCGAGGTTAACCCCATTGACCTATTTGTCTGCAAAATCTGTAAATTACACTGGTTGTAGGATGATCGTAAACAATCGGCCAAAAACATTAACCGATATTGTAGTTCTCTTGCTGTGTGACTTATAGAGTAGATTTAGAAACTGAAATATTTATTATGTACATCCTTATTACTTAACAGGATGCGACTTGTGACTTGTCGAGCTAGCGATCAGCTGCGAAACACATATAAACTTGACACCAATAGCAAACATTGCAATTGTTTCTTTTGTATACTTAGGATTCCTGGTTTTGCATTCTTGCGAAAGTAATACATCACTTATATTTTCATTCAATTGCATTCACGTTTTTCCGTCTCAGCTGTGGACTATACCAGTTAGGACAACCGCGACCCGCACAGTAAAAGAATTAGGCAGGTCCTGGCGGGACAACTTATGATAATAACCAGAATATTACGATTCACATCTATATGAGTGGCGAAGGCAGGCCTGTGTAGCTCATGGGTATTTTCAAAAATTCGTTGCGACTATAGTCGATTGATTTGATAAGATGATGATACTAATTATATCTCGTTTTCAACGTACGAAAATTCAGTAATGATGATCGAATGCCAGATTTTGCAAGTCATACTACTACAATTAGGATATACAGCAGCGGGTTATTAATATTACTGTTGCAAATATTCCCCTTCCGACGACTTGTTGATATTTGCCATCCGGCAGTTTCCCGCTACTATGACGTGAATTTCTATCACAAAATGTTGTGTATTTCATGAAATAATACGCCTAATATGATGTAAGTCACCAATGTAAGTTGTATTGCATCTTTGTTGTGGTTCGCCTTCCGCGAGAATGCTTAGGATCAGTGTGTATTTGTGAGATTCGCGAAGTACGATTAGTCATTGGTTGAAAGAAGGGGCGGTTTTTACATGTGTTTGTTCGCGCTGTGTCATTATCATTATTATCATTATGTGCGGTTTCGCACGTAAACGTTAGTCGAAACCAGGGATATCTAGAAACTTCAAGATATCCCTGGTCCAAACTACTCGATATGACGTCAAAATGAAAACCTGGAAATACTCAAGTACCTTGCTCGAATATTACCAGATTGGAGTTGAATCTTGCATAACACACGGAAGGAATTATCAAAGCATCATAACCCCGCTGTCTCCAAAGGAATACGAGAGACTGCCATCGGCGCGAGAGACCGCGGTTTGAGTCTCGACTGCAGCACGTTCGGGAGTGTAGTCGGGTCTGCCGTCAACCTTGGCCATTGCTTTCATCCCTGCCTGAGACCGACTCTCAAGTCCCAGAAGTTCAAATTCTATAACTAACCCGAAACAAACACACCTAATTCGAGTGAATGAATATTTATGAAGTGAAAAGTACCGGTTAACATTCAAGTCGAAATACAAGCAATTACTACTAAATAAATACAGTCCATCCTCAAGATTACCGGACCACGACTGACCTATCGATCTCGCTTCCCATGACATGCCGCCCTATTTCTTGTCGCATTCTTTTTCTATACTATCTTCTTTACTTTCATTCAGTGTGCATGCCTCCTCTTTACATCGCCTAGGCCAAGGTGGGTGTCAGATTCCATAGACTACTCCTTGTCGCTTCGACATCTTCCTGTCTTTTCATTGTATCGCATTTTTGTGGTGTATTGAACTGATAAAATTGCTAATAAACCAATGATGACGGAACCAACATTCAATAATACCATAGGCCAGAGATGCTCAATTGTCGGACCGCGTTCAGAATGCGGACCTTTGAAGTGTTTTGGACCCGGACGCCGGACGTTACATGTTTGGTATCCACAAGTAAAATATTAGGATATTGAAGACAGGCGGGAAATTTACCTTATTTTTAGCCATCACCACAAGTATACTCTTACGGAAAAAAGTATGTGTTTTTACACCCAAAGGGCTGAAAATGGTGGTGCCGAAAACAGAACCTAACTCAGAATTATATCCCGGTCATAAAACATCCCTGCTTCCGTAGGCTACATACCTTCCTATGTTCCTATATCCATGCATAGTTTGTATTAAAATGTTGTACTCGATTTATATCGCTGTATTACTCTGAGGTAGATTCAGGTTTCGTGTATATTCGCGTCCGTATATCAGTTGTGGTATGGTACACGGGTGGAAACACACTCTTTTCGCTAAAAGTGTAGGAGTCAAGCAAAAAAGCTCGGTATGATTTTCTAGTAGATCTTATAGAATTTCAGACTTCTGAAGATGGACCTTCGCTAATATTAGTTGAGTATCACTGTCATAGGCGAAGCTCCCGGATATATACAGTAGGGCTGTTCAAAAATAACTTTTTATTCCGGATTCCTGCCATTCACTGATTAAATTGTCAGGTTACCTTAAAGAACGCTGCACACCAAATTTGGTTCAATTCTAACAAGTATAAGCCTCCTCAGATTCAATTACAAAATTTAATTTATCAGAGAAAATTAAAAAAAAAATCAAATTTTTTTGCCAATCCCGTAAAATTGAAGACAGAGGTTGTCTTCAAAGACGATGAAAGTTAATTTGACTCAATTCCAACCAGTAGAAGCGGAGATATTTGAGTTTTTCGTTGATAATTCTCGGATTATCCTTGATTGGTGGACAATATCATGGGGTTGACAGAAAAATTTGCAGTTTTTTTTATTTTACCTAATAAATGAAAATTTTTAATTGGTGTGCAGCGTTTTTTAAGGTAACCTGACAATGGAATCAGTGAATGACTGGAATCTGGAAGAAAAAGTTATTTTTGAACAGCCCTAATATACAGTTCTATATGACATTTTTACCGACACACATTTTTAGACAATGGCGTCACGTCACGAATATGAATCACGTTATAAAGATTAAGCCGAAATTTCTAATGGTTATTCCCGTCTTTGATTATTACGGTGAATTTAATACATTATCGTGATTTCGTCAATAGCTTCCTTTGAGCCTGCCATTGGTAAGTCAGGATATACGTTGCGTCGACCAGCATCCCGCGCTCGGAATGTAAATGAATGTATATGCGCGAGATTTCGTCTTAATTTTAAGCGGAAGTCAAAAGATTGCAGAACACGTGAATAATTTGTGAATTTCCGGACTCTTCTCGTATAACCTTATTGGTCTTTTAAATCAATGCATTCCACTTATGGGTTTTGATTTACTTCATAATTTTGGCCTAAATTCAATCAATAGCTAGTGTATTTTGTCAATATAGTATTATGTTGTAGGCCAATCTAATGTTTTGTTCCGGGGTACCAATAGAATATAAGGAGTTACCTTATCTCCCCACAGTACATACAGTGACTCGATATAATTTTGAGTGCAATTCGAAATATTGCGTCAGTCCCGCCAAATTGCGTCACACCGATCACCGCTCTGTCTGGCTTGTGTTGTACTTACGTCGATCGGCAAAGCGATTTGATAAGAAATGGTCGTAAATTGACACATGATTATCTAAATTTCTACCGTAAACTATGAGACATAAATAAACATGTTGAAATCCAAGCCATAAGGCCTACAACGTGGGTGCTATTGTATTTCAATACATATAACTGGCTTTAGTGCAGTAGCCTTTTAACTGAACTTCAGAATCAACAAATCGTGTACGAAGTAGGCCTGTAAAATTATAATTATAGATCTGAGCTTCAAATTTACTCAGTCAGAAATACGGTGCCTGATATGTAGGCTAAGCTCAAATAGCATCTGAACGTATATTTCCTCGTTGAGTATAGGGTTACCTAATTTGAGAATGCGAAATCCTGGAAAATTATTGATGCTATATGCAGGTAGAAGGAATATGCACAAATTTCTACTCAAGTTGAAGTAACTATAGTTCTGAGCTGTCCCAAATGTAGAGCCTACTTGAAGAAAAAAAACAATATTAGCTAGGGTTACCATAATTTGGAAATGTGAAAAGAGGACACTTTTCCAAAATTGTCCTACTTACAATTCTGGAGTAAAATCCGGAAAAAATGGCAAATTTTCCGCGACTTTGTAGTTGGTTGACTAAAAAAAAATAGGTCAACTTTCCCGCTCAGATCCCGAAATAGCCGCCGGAGCGTTACTTCAGTGCTGATTTACCGTATCTCACTCGAATTTTACCCTACATTTAAACAAAATTCTAACAAATAGGACAAAATCTTAAAAAAGAGGACATTTAGGCGTTCTCCGAGGACACTTTCAAAAAAGTCAAAAAAGAGGACAAATCATCTTAAAAGAGGACGTATGGTAACCCTAATGACAGCGCTTTAATGAGCGCACATGAAAATAATTCAAAAAATACGCAAAAGACAAGCTTCAAAGTCTTCTGAATTGGTTCAACTGGCCAGGACAACAAAACCACAATAGTAACGAGCGCAGTGCACGTAAACACAATTTTCCAACTTTAAAATAATACGAACATCCAGTGGTGGCCCTACGAACGGGGGGGGGGGCGGGCGAGACTTACCGGGGGGCACCTATAAGTATCTAACCGTAACTCCTGGGGGGCTCCGCCACCCAGACCCCCTTTCGCGTCTGTTATTATTATCTATCTTTCACCACGTCAAGGTTTGGCCAGATGCTATGGATTCGGCCATATCTATTATTGCATGTGGGCGAGGATAGACTACATCAAAACTAAATAATCCTACCGCATGCATAGGCGTGATGATTATCGGGATACGGGACTTTTCTAACAAATGCAGAGATTTGATGATGATTGACACATCTGCACGGAATCATATTTTTGCTTGGTACACGGATTTCCATGTTTATTCGCTATTATCCTTAAAAAAAGCGCATAAACCAGGCCCACCCCAAAAGCGCCCACCCCAAAAGCCCACCCCAAAAGCGCCCACCCCAAAAGCTACCACTGCGAACATCTATAGCCGTTATCGATATTTTATGAAAAAAGATGAAAATGTATATAGCAGTATGAAAACAGAAAATAAATGTTAAAATGCGATGGGCTAATGAAAACCGTAATGCTACATATGGAAAAAGTGATGACCGTATTACAAGATAATATGGGCCGGTCGGTCGGCCGAGTTGCCAGCAACAGCGGGTATCGGCTTAGTGTCAATGACCATTGCAGTCGAAAATCGCCAAATTCGTGCCAGCCAACAACTACAGCTTTTGAACGCCTTCTCTCCGGTTTCGACCTGCTATACAGCTAGCGTAGGGAGATAGCGTAGTGGTGACGATAAGCGCCTACCAAGCAGGCGGACCCGGTTCGATTCCCGTCGGAGGTTCATTTGGGCTCCTCTTCCCCCGCTGTCGCCGTTCTTACAGCGACACAAAATCCCAGAAAAAAGACCCGATAAAAGAAAGCACTCACAAGGAATGGAAAGAACTAGTAGAAAGGGCCGCGGCTTCAAAAAGATCAACATCGAAAAAGAACTGTGACAACGGGCACTCTAGGCCGAGGTGGATGTTTGAGTAAAGGATCGCTACTGATGCGTGTCGTTCGACACCCCCTATCTGTTCGATACATTGCATTGTGTCTTATCGCCTTGTACATTGTGTGTAGCTTGTCCAGATGAAAATTATAACCCAATGTATTGTATTGTATTGCATATATGCAGGGTTGCATCGGGGCCTACGATATCGTAGGCCGCAGTTGCATTTAAAACAACAATCAATTTAAAACAAACATGTTCGAAACAAGGCCCTTGTTTACAACATGTTTTTTATTGTTGTTTTTAGCCATGACGTCACGAATATTCAATTTTGACATCACAGTGGATTGGCATTGACAATTGAAAATATAGGGTAAATCTATGGCTCCTTCGACGAAAAGAGCTTCCGATCACTGTCATAAACTCACCAAAAATATCTTAACCAGTACTACATCGTTATGCCGCATTTTTACGGTCGTCGTCATCATCATCATCAGAACACCCATTCCGTATCAATGATCTATATCTATAACGTGAAAAAAATGTTGAACCGACGAGGATTTCGAGTGTTCCAGCCATTCCACACCGTATACGTCGACTATCTTGGCCCTTGGGTGCAAATCGTCCGTAGGCTCATACTGCATTGTTTTTCGGACGTATTTACACAATTACGGCATAATTAGACAAACTTTGAAGAAAAAAAATTTTGTTTTCTAAAAGGCATTTGTTTAAAACACTGTTTAAAACATGTTTTAAACAAAGTGTTTTAAAACACCGTTTTTTTTTAATGCAACCCTATATATATGCAACAATGCCTAATTTAAATACTTGGTTTCAAAATTTTGTCAAAATTCATTTTTTTTCATGTCAGAGTTTGCAATTTTTACGTAAAAATTGTATATTTTTTAGGTAAAAAAATATTCGCTCTATTTATAAGTAGATAAAATATAATGAATTAGTCAATGCTTCACTGCCACGGACATCTGTATTCAATTCAATTCAATTTATTGCTACAATTTTCATCATTTCTATGCATTACAAGACTGCGATACAATGAAAGATACGAAGGTGTCAAAACGACTAGGAGTAGTCTTCGAAATCAGACATCCACCTGGCCTATAGGCGATGTAAAAAAGGCGGCATGCACACTGAATGAAAAGTAAAGGTAGATAATATAAAAGAACAAGTGCAAAAATAGGTGACACGTGTCGGAAGGCGAGATCGATATGTCAGGTCGTGGTCTGGTAAACTAGAGAATTAACTAGTAGCCCATTTATTCAGAATAAATTATTTGTAATTCGACTTGAATGTGGTCATGCTCGATGACTGTCGGATAGCCGGCGAGATGCTGTTCCACAAATCAGGTCCGGCATATATTTGATAGAGCGATGATCTTTGTTTTGTCTACCATATAGTGGTAGACAAAACTCAAACTCAACAATCCAGTGTGATTCGTACCCCAAAAGAGTAATTTGGTTGGAAGCCATGGATATATTTAACAAAGACTACAGTTTTTGACTGATTCAAAACTGCCACTCACCCGCGAAAAGATTCCCAAGGCCAACAAGAGACAAAAATTGCGAGAAAGCTGCACTTAAAGTTGCAGTTAAAATTTGCATTTTCAATTCTTAATAAATTATTAGGGTCTGAGACAGTCGAAGGGTTTCGGTGCATAAACCAACAGGCTAACAGTTTGGGATTTGCAGGGTGCGTAAATGCCTGTTCTGGTTCTTTCCTCGCTATTCAAACACTTCTATGTTCTTTTGGTTTGAATACTGTGGAAATAACTTTCCCGCAAAAGCCAAACAACGTAGCGATAACTCCCCCTTTCCCCCTCCGCCTACAATAAGTCAAATACCACACCCCAAGCCCAAACACCCATGGGTTTGCAAAGATTACCCAATAAGGCATTGCAGAAAATCTCATTGTTGGCGACTCTAACGAATCAAAATCAATTTTCGGCGGTGTCTCCTGCTGGGGGTCAAATTTAAACGACAGTAATTAATATAGCGATCTATTTAGTATTTAGCCTACATATTGTTATCGTACGGTCTTGCTTGGCTGGGGTAGTTGAGCTTCTAGCTTGCAAGCCATTATTGTGTCATATATAATGTTGAAATGCAGCTAGCCCATTACATATAGCTCTTCGTTATGCAAATCAAAGAGAATAGAACCATAGTAGAAATAGTTTATTGCATTTTTTTAAAATAATTCAAGGGATTTCTAGAAATTTCCATTTCTAGAAATCCCTGAATCATCCCTTTACATTTTGCGCAATAGGTCTACCTGACAAAACTTGCAGTAAAAATGTGCATGAGAAATAGAAAAAGTTGCAAAAAGTCGCACTATAAAATTCCTCCAAACAGCTTCAAACATCATGGTACATAGATTCTGAGTATCTAGGAAGCTATGCGCGAAGCTGTAAAGTTGCAATGCCAGTAATCAGTTTAGGCCGAGCTCTGAAAAGATACGGAAAATTTGTATGATAAACTTTCGATCATACACCCCTTTGACCAGGGTTGTAACCAAGTCAAAAGGCTCCGAGTCACAAGTCAATCTCACTTTTATATTTTTGACTCGAGTCAAGTCGAGTCATTTTCAATTCCCACCGAGTCAAGTCCGAGTCCAAGTCAGCGAACAGAGGATCGAGTCCGAGTCATGGTATTATGACTCGAGTCCGAGTCCAAGTCATTGTATTGACTGCTCAGTTTCCAGTTAAAGTCTTCCTAAACACACTTTTTTAACTCTGTTTGGTGATATTGAATGGTTCGCATTTATAATATATCAATTTTCCTCACTTTTAGCAGTTTCTGGTCGCATTTTCAAGCACCAGTACCAACAAACGAAATCTCAATAGTGTGTGTTGGCTTCGAAATTACAATAAAATGTCGGTCTTGGCCGTCTGAATCTCGAGTCAATGACTTGCTTCGAGTCATGCGCAATGACTCGAGTCCAAGTCGAGTCAATACACAGATTGACTCGAGTCGAGTCGAGTCATTTCCGTATTTTGAGAAAATGACTCGAGTCGAGTCGAGTCATCCGAAAATCGTGACTCGAGTCTGACTCGAGTCGAGTCATGACTCGAGTCGTTACAACCCTGCCTTTGACCAATAACTTGTGAATAATAGGTATACACAATGACTTAAAAGTAATAGAAGGGACAAGCGATGAGAATGAAGTCGCATGTGTATGTAGCCGAAATCAAGTAGGTTATATACTATAGCCTAGATAAGATAACTAATAAGGTCGCAGAACAGAACGGGATATATTGTCAGTTTTACTGGTAATAGAACTTAATAGGTTGTTTCTGTGAAGAGTACATACCCATACAGTTAGTCCAAACATGCTAACAGTCGAATGCAAATCGAAGTAACTATCCAATATTACTGTGCGTATATTCCCTGCCAACGTGTGGCTATGCAGTATGCACGTATAATAAAAAAATCTATCACATAGGGACATCATACTCAGTAGTAATGGTATTCATTTGTCGTTTGTTTAAATTGATAACACTCGCTAATCTGTGTCTATCAAAATAACAAACATAGAATCTATAGAAGTCTATGTGCAATTGTGCATGCCGAATGGTGGTATCCTCACTCACTTCACGTAGGCTACATGCATTCAACTTTTCGTAATAAGTACTTGAGTGTTTTCATGTGGCTGCATACGAACTCTGAAGTTTGAAATACAGCGCCGACACCCAAAAAGATTGAAAATCACTGGTATATTCTGTCAGATATACGACCCAATTTGCTTTTGACCACATTGACGAGACATGACAGTTGGGATATGGCTCTGTGTACAATCTAATCATTCGAGCGTGAAAATGCCGGTTAAGTTAGCCATGGAAACGTGTTTAAAGTGCAGAAGCGGGGACGCTATCTCCGTGCGAGGTTTGTTTGTGGGGATTTGGGTCTTGGGATTGCATTACATTGTGGCGTAATCAAGTAGCCAAGGTATCCAGTAATACATGCCACTCACAATGCACGTAATCTGATTAGAAACTTCACTCTGCGATATGTATTCAACCAACAACGGTACCAGTAGTAAGGAATAAGGATAGGTAAATAATTGAAGTGGAGTCGGCAAGTGTTCCGATATGACTTTCTTGAGCTGAAATATAGGAGGCCATTATATTTGGTTTTAAGTTGCAGTTTTGTTTTCGGATGTGGTATTTACCGTGAAGCAATGTACAATTTGATTATATTTAGTGGTGCTGGTTGGTCAGTTACCGTACAATGTACTGTACATGTATACTGGTGCAGCAGACTGGAATCAGTCGTTGCTTTCGGTTTTCGGAAAAAAAATTGCGCGTGACAGAATGGTTTCTTGCATAGCATCATTTTGTAAATGAATAAAAATTGTGCGTAACGTTGCCACCAATTCCACTCTCGATGAGTTCTTGAAAATAGATATGATCAATTAATGTTAGCTAGGCCTATAGCTAATGAGTAAGAAGCTGATAGATGACTTTTGGCAGTTGATATTTAACCAACGTCTAGGCGTTGATAGTGATCTCGATACGAAACCTGTTTCCCACTTTAGTCAACTACCACTGAATCTCATGACCCTCTCTGTGAAGACTGTCCTCTAAATTGTCACTAATTAATATCAAATACAAATACTTACAATCATCAATATTACCTCTCTGATTTTGATTGATTAACATGCGAATGATCGTGTACTGCACGGTAATGCCTTGGTAATATAAAGCTGAAGTAAGACCTTTCAATACCCCTCAGCTCAATTCAAATCTAGTATAAATCTGTTTAATAAGTAATGACCAGTCTGTTCTGTCACTTGCCAGTTTAGTTACACAAAATAGGCTTTATAGCCTAGATATCTTCGTGTTGATGTGGTGACAAAGAATACATCAAGAAAGGTATATACGTTATTTCTGTGACAGTTTTTACTTTAAAAACTTATTAATACCTTTTTTATACCAAATATTTTCTCTTATAATAGGAAGCTTTTCAGTACAAATCTTTGGTTGTGTTGTGCAGATAGAACTATCGATTCTGACACCGTTATTGTTTTGATATCAAGGTAAATGGACAATATGCGGACATCTTTTTGGCCCTGTTCAAATACTGTCAATATGCAGTTTGACTTGCATTTTGTACTTGTGGACTAGACAATGTATCCTAAATCAGAAATATGCCATAATTTTACCTCACAGCTATTTCGAGATAAATCCTGTGCATGGCCTTCTCATTCAAATGTCTTTTTATAACTTACATATTCTTGATAGGTGACATTTGAGTATTGATGCTGTTGATTTATTCCTCTAACACCCAATCCTAGCCGATCTATTTTGGACATAATACTTTTGGAATTTATAGCCTCAAGATTTTGTTACTCCGTTGGGTGTAAGAGTTTTGTTATGGAAATGGCTTATTTGTCGTTTCATTTTTTGGGACACAAATACACCACTAAATGATTCTTCATGCATCTGCTTTAGCATCAATACGGAATCATGAGTAAAGACCGACTCAACAATTCAATGGAAGGCGCAACGACGCTGGAAATTGCGTCATTAGAGGCGAAAAATCGAAGTAATGAACGACTAATTGCTCATCTGAACATACAGGTAAATATCTCTCTTTTATGAATACCATGGATCTATACCAAAATGGTCACTTCTTAACTTCATCATCGTATGGTATGGGCTAGGGCTGTTAAAAATCAACTGGTACACTGATTAAATCTTTAGTTAGTTTGCTTAAAAATGATACATTGTATCTGTTACCCAATATTCTAGTCCAGTGGTTCTCAACCTGGGCGGCGCGCCAAGAAGCAGTCAACTGATTTTTTTTTTCGCGCTCTGCGCGATTTATATCCAATTCACGCGTGTTTCTCTATATATTGACCGATTTTCGTATTTTTGAATTCTCTCATCAACAGTCATAACCTTCCATGCCATCAAACAATCTGTTGGGGTTGCTAGCATCCCGGTGGGATTTTGTGATATGACGATAAGGGGGGCGCGAAATTTTTCACTATCATAAAGGCGGCGTGTCTCAAAAAAGGTTGAGAACCACTGTTCTAGTCCATAAATTCTTTTAAGCCATTATCAATATAAATGAAGGTGGATCTGTCACATCTGTGTATAGTAGGGTTGTCCAAAATTTGGAAAATCTTAAAAATACCCCGTGATTGTGTCGCATTCCATAGATTATTGATAAAAAATAACAATGAGCCTGAAAGAAGCTCACGGGAAAGCCGTTAAGATTTCGGCCAAAGCGTTTGAAAGTAGTTGCCCAAGAATGGGCGTGCCACCGACCATAGAACGGCGAGAAGACTAGTAATCAAATAACCACGGCCCTTGATTGGCTAATTGGCTATGCTTCAATGATCACCACAGCAACAGCTTTCTGATTATGTGCTCAAGGAGTCTGCTAACGGTGGGATTCTGAAATCGCGTTCTTGGTAGGTTGGCAGATGATGATTTAAGATTAATTCAGGACATGTTAAGGTACGAAATACATGATGAACAATCAACAGCTGCTTCACAAAAACTTCTACAGCATGACTTCTTTATTGGAAGGAAACGGCTGTAGCCTACATGCCGTGTTTTCATCGAGGGAAAGCAAAGGCGCTTATGCAAGCGGTAAACGAATTCCCCGTTTGGAAAGGATCCATCATCAGTGAACACAAATATAAAGCTTAACAATGACACGATACCGTAATTTGTGTGATCTTATTAGGCTCAAGCTGTAATATATAGGTGACGTTTTGAATGATATTGGAATCGGCTGAATCAGCGGGTTATGCTTGGCACTCATCAGATGCTTACAGTAAATTGAATTCACTTGTAAGTGTTGCTAAAGTCCCTAATGACAACGCACACTCGCACAGGCTATGCCCAATGTGGTATGTCAAAGTCCCTATTGATCCCGCAGAAAATAGGTGTAAAGATAATCACAGACTATACTGCATAGTATCCAGCATAGTTTGGACATGATATCCAGCATTGTGCTTACTTTACACCTCTCTTCTGCAGCATCATTAAGGACTTTAACAACACTTACATGTGAATTCAATTTGCTGTAAGTATAACTGCCAAGCACAACCGGCTGATTCAGTCAATCCCTAGAGCATTCAAAATATCAACTATATACTACAACTTGAGTCCAATAAGCTCACACAAAGTATAGTGTCATGGTCAAGCTTTATATTTGTATTCACTGATGATGGATCCCTTCTGAAACGGGGAATTCGTTCACTACTTGCATAAGCGTCTTTGCTTTCCCTCGATGAAAACACGGCATGTAGGCTACAGCCGTTTCCTTCACAATAAAGCAGTCATGCTGTAGAAGTTTTTGTGAATCAGCTGTTGATTGTTCATCATGTATTTCGTACCTTAACATGTCCTGAATTAATCTTAAATCATCATCTGCTAACCTACCAACAGCGCGATTTCAGAATCCCCACCGGTAGCAGACTCCTTGAGCACATAATGAGCAAGTTGTTGCTGTGGTGATCATTGAAGCATAGCCAATTAGCCAATCAGGAGCCGTGGTTATTTGATTACTAGTCTTCTCGCCGTTCTATGGTCGGTGGCACGCCCATTCTTGGGCAGCTACTTTCAAACGCTTTGGCCGAAATCTTAACGGCTTTCCCGTGAGCTTCTTTTGGGCTCATTGTTATTTTTTATCAATAATCCATGGAATGAGACACAATCACGGGGTATTTTTAAGATTTTCCAAATTTTGGACAACCCTAGTGTATAGTCTGTATAGAGATATAACTTGTGTAAATGAACATGGACGGACGGCTTCAGAGTACTTAATCAAGGTTTCATGGATAGTCCAGTAGTATAGATGTACTGTTTATGAATATGAGCTACCCAATACCATTCGCAACCCTTGTTTTTTTTGGGTCATCTTACATTCACTTATCTACTAGTAGTCTGGTACTTGCTGTAGCCTATGTTTGAGATGCCTCTCATTTTACTGGATTGCGGCTTGCATTTGTGACATTGGTATGCATCAAAAGCTAGGATAACTTAGCGATGCATCTTTTTCAATTGGCATTTGGTTGTGAGAAGGGGATAACCTTTGCTGTTGCCAAATAATCTCTGTCGGAATTCACTTTACACTAATCGCAACTACGCAGGTAGAAAGAATCCCACATTGAAATTCAGGTAAATTCCATGATTAAATTTTACACTTTGGGAAACAAAGGCGCAAATACCATTATAATCTGAATTCAGTTTCACAACACGTTACTGCTCAAGTTTATCTAATATTTGAAAACTATATATTGCCACCTTTGGATTTTCCTTTGAAATCATTAGCCAAGTAGTGACAATATGTGTTAGTAAAGATAAATTTGATACAGATATAGATATCTTGCTTGAGACATCTGAAATGATCAAACCCAATAATATTAAGACTTGCAATATTATAAATTCCACTAGATATTTACTATCGGGATGGTAGTGGATTCTCCATATTGTTGTCATGATGAGCTATGCACTTCAAATCAGTTTTGTTATAGCTCCACCTACGCTGTTTTTCTTATTCTAGCTGCTATTAGAACAGTCTTACCTCTTCAAATGCAATCTGCCTTTCTGGTTCTAAGGCATGACAGTCAACTCTTAATAAGTAATCTCTCTGGACCCTAATAGTGCATCTATTATTATCCGGCAAAATATCAATTACAAATTCGTTCTCTGGAGGGAACAGTATATAATCGAGGCAATAGACTTAATCCTTTAACTACCTGATCTATAACTCAGGAGAGAAGTTAGAAGTTCACTAACAGGCTGCGCGTCAATAAATGGGACTGTCATAAAAGTGTAGCTGATTATATTTCAACTTGGCGACTTTGACGATGTTAAAAGGTTGAATATCTGCAAAAAACGAATCAAGAGCTGGAATGCAGGATTCGGGAGCTGGACGAATCGAAATCCATGACGGCGAGGGCGAATCAGCGTTTGGAAGGCGATGTGGATCGGCTGCATGCTGAACTACGAGACATCGATTGCCTTGCGCAGCAAATGGAGGCTGAAAAGAAGGTAGGGGCAATGTTGTGTTGGAGCTGATGCGACTTTAATGATGAATACAGCTGCAATCATGCTATGGTAAAGTAACTAGGTGATCGTGAAAATGAAAGAAGTCAAATTGCTAGCGTTCAGAATAAACACAAACTGTATTTACTGAATACCGTATGATTCAATTCTTACTAAAAATACATTTTTCATAGAATCATATTCACATTTGAATGCCTAGGGCGTGTATTCAGTTGGTAGAGTAGGCGTATTACTGTTCTTGGTATTAAAATATTAGTTTGCTTTATATTCTTGTTGTTGGAATGATAAGTCGTAAGATAAGAAGTAGCTTTCAATTAGGCTTGAGGCCTACGATACAAGACGGCGTTGGTATTGAAACGATCTGTTCTCAATTGTTCAAAACTTTGAACAATCAAATACATCTCAGATGTTGCGATGACGTGAAACTTGCTTCGGATCAGTTTTTCCTTTTAGTATTGAGTATTTTTGCCAAGTATCCATATTGAATCATACCCATGTTTCTCACGTCCATTGACCGATACAAAGCTGCCTATGCACAAAAATGTTACTGCTTTTCATAGTCTTGTACAGTATCGTGCAAAGTGTGGGTGCTGCTGCCCTTGATTATGTATTTCGTCATTCCACACCAAAATCAGGGAGCAACTGGTGGAATGGATACCGGTGCAGAGTGAGCCATGATCGCGATAATAAAGAGCCAATATGTATACGGGCAACTATTATTATCGTGAAATTATGTACGAATGACGGCCTGTGTCATAGACCAGTGTGGTAAACTGGCTTTGGAGTGAGATTCATCTCGGTGATATCAGAGGTACAAATATATGAAAGTAAATAAGCAATAAACTTAATGGCTCCAAGAACGGGCATTGTTTGCGTAGTATCGGTGATATAGGCTCGCAATCTCACAAGTTGTATATCCATCACAATGGGATGGCTGAATCTTGCCAGCCTGCGGATACTCAGCACCAATGCAGTTGAACAGTAACAGTGTCAATTTGTTCGTTCAGAATGCGATTCAGTTGGCCGACCAAGAGCTTAACAGCACTCACAGTGAATTGCGCGACTCCAAGAAACGGGAGATTATGCTGGAGACGAAGCTTCTCGAAGCGGAAGAGGTTTGTTTCCTTGTTGGCTTATAAGGTGTACTTTTCTCTTGCCGGTCTGATTCATTTAGTAGGATGCGTGTTATTATGTGGGAAGGGTGAAATTTGAAGTTTTTTTGGTTACGAGAATTGTGGGGGGTATAATCTGATAGGTACCAAGGGTGGCCTTTGCCCGCTCTGAATTTTATCCTTGATTATTTTAACATCATCTGTGTTCACTACGCTATAATGGATCCACGATGTTATACCAATGTTAAAAAATTTATCCCCTTTCAATGTTTTACCCGTTGAAACTTCACCACATTTATGGTAAGGAGATTTACATATAGAACAAGTTACCGGTGCTTTAACATATCCTGCACATTGGCGTACGTTTCAAATGGTTTTCGTGAGCCAGTGCTGTAAACTTTTCATGCACACTTCCCTAGTTTTGGGTATGGAGGCCTTTCTTGCAATGGACTACCGTTGAATTTAGGCCGTGTAGTCGAGGGAAATGGTAAAAATCTCGAAATAGGACGACGTACCTGAAATTTTTCGTTTGTCTTTCAGTATCAAAGAAAGCTGATGGAAGAGAATGAGCAGATGCAGGAGAAATTCGCCGCGGCCAATTCGGAAATCCGAGAGCTGCGGGACCTGATGAACCGGATTCAATCCGATAAGAAACTTCTCAGCGACCGCGTTTCAACTCTGTCCGCTAAAGGTACGACATACAATATATACACGGAACAGACAGGGATGTAGGCCTAATATCGACATACCGTGTTGATTTAAACATTACTCAGAGGTTAGGAAATAGTTAACTATGCATCACCGTTTCAACATGGGATAAACCAGACTAGAAATCAGTTGCATCGTGGGCTGATCTTCAAAAACTTTGCAAAACATCAGAGTTGCATTAATACGTACTTGAATTTGACCGAATGGTTCAATTCAGTTTTTGAAACCATCTGGGTTTCCACCCAATTTCTGTTCATAGTCAGTCGGATACTTTGGGATTAACCGATAACCGTGTATTCAGTGTGCAGAAACTGTGAAACCCGATAGTCTGGCTAATATATAGTAATAATGACAGAGTTTCGGAAATATGCTCTTCCTGTGTGTAATTGATAGGGTACTATGCAAAGTATGTCATTTGAGTTTGATCAACGTATTCAAATTATTTCCCTGTTTTATTATGGATGACTAGACTGTTTAAATATACACTGCAACTCTGTTTGTATCATATGCGAAAGGGTGTGTAAAATCATTACGGCGAATGAGATTCATATCATGCTAAATAGAGGTGGTTACTGACAAAGTACCTCTACTTTTTTCGGAATAGGGCTTGTGTACTCGAGTGATCATGTTTCAGATCCCTTAGCAGTGGTCTTGGGCAAATCTACTGACTTTTTCGCTTCTGTAAAGTAGGATATAGTTTTCGGATATGTTTGCCTCATAGTCTTTGGATTGGATTGCATCTGAGTGAAATTATGATACCAATTGTACGGAAGAGCCCCTTCACCACTGTAACTGAATAAATAATCGGATTGTCGTGAAGAACCATCCCGCTATTCTGAAAGTAGCCGTCGCCGATTGACCGCTAACAACGTACTACATCTCAAGCAAATCTACTTTTTAAATATATTCACCCGAGTACTTTTCAGAACTTCATTTTTCTATTTCTCGTAATGGCGTAGAAATACACGGTGTCACTTCTGCTTCGGCTTGAGCACTAACTCTGACTTGTGATATTGTAAAAATGTAACGACATTTCTTTATCTGGATTATATCAATTGTAGATACGGTAGGCCCAGGTGATATTGCAAAAGCGGCTTTTACTTCAGGGTAATTCCACGCTAAATGAACCAGGGGGTTGCACCAAGGTTGGGGAAAGCCTATAAAGTTTGGCACAGCGATAGATGCAGTAGTACATACTCTGAATCCGAATTTTCTCTGACAAATTCTCGACGAGCTTGAAGTTATGAGGCTTTGAAATTGCTGATTTTTGCTGTCATGCTTCAATGAACAATTTCGATATTTTTTTCATCAAAGTCAATATTATATGGGTAAAAGGCATGGTGCGGGGGTGAAACTTGATGAAATGATATTTCATGGTTTGAGGAGTTCAAAAATTGTTATTCAAAGTACTTCATAATGCATTCACATAGGCCTATAGTGAAATGCATAAATTTATTCTTTCAGCTCCTTTTGGGGTGCAAAGTTTAAAATTGTGTATCTGAAAAGGGGAGTAATTTTAGAACCTAAAATTCAGAGGAAGTGTCCTTGAATGTATTTTCGTTCATTTAGTGTTAGTTTAATTAATTACTTTCCAACTAAACTATCAAAAAACTAAGTATTTGTAATTGTAATGCCATATTGCTATTTCTAATAGTGATGTCACAATCCATCCATTGTTTTTCATGGCTGAGTGCAGTTTAAAGACATGAAAGTAGCTGTAGCTTACTGTACCATAATGTAGGCCTGCAGTTTTAGTTGTATAACTTGTCCAGTTTTAGTATCTTTGTGGTTAACAGTTTATAGCTGAGCTGCACTGTTTCGCAATCTTTTGACCATCTCTGACGATGAACAGTGTATTGAGTCGTATTCGAGAATTGGTTTTGTATGTGTTATTCTCAGAAAAATCTCTTGCCATCGAAATCGAGAGGTACCGCGTTAGTCCGTCGAAGGCTCATCGTTCCGACAAAGGCGCGAGCAGACTCGACGCTTTTATAAAGACCCTGGAAAAGGAACGCGACTACTACCGGGACGAGTGCGACACGCTGAACGCGATGATGCAAAAGGGCGGGCGGTCCGCCAGGTCTCCAAGCCCGGCGCGGATGAGCAGGAGATCGAAAAGCCCGGCGGCGCGGCCTGGCCGGCAGGCTGCCAATTCGGTTTGTGCTATCGATTCTATTACGGTATTGTGAGTAGGGGTGGGCAAAATTAAGTACCGGTACTTCAGTGATTATAATAATAATAATATTAGATTTCGAGTTAAGCATTCGAGTATTACTCATAACAGTGTGGAGGGTATGAAAAGTTCCAATACCGGTATGTGTCTTAGGGTTGTTCAAAAATAACTTCTTTTTCGATCACTGGGATTCATTGAGTAAATTGCTTGGTTGCCTAAAAAAACGCTGCGCACCAAATTTGGATCAATTCCACCAGCAGAAGCCGACGCAGAGCATATTGCAATTTAGTAATTTATTATAAAAACTTTCACATTTTACTGTTAACCCCATGAAATTGTCGAGTCGTCTGCACAAACGAAGCGAAACAAATTTGACGCAATTCCAACCCGTGGTAGCAAAGTTATGTGAGTTTTTCATTGATAATGCTGGGTTTTCCCATCGTCAATGCTATTTTTGCAAATTCAAATCTTTCAACTGCAATGACTTCGCATTCGGAAAAAAGCATCGAAATTATAATTCTTTTTACTTGATACTGTAAATTTTAGTGGAAAGGTGAGTGTGGTTTCACTGCTGGTACTCGAAAAATCGTCTCTCACTGCTCGAATCATTACAATTTGAGTACTGGAATCATTGTGGCCAGGCCTAATTGTGAGAGAGCTATCGGGTTTCGAGCGGTAGTAAACAAAAGCGGTTCCCATCCGTGGCACGATTGTTGTAAGACACGCCGTCTTCAGTTCTGTAGTGTCAAATCGACACAAATATCGGAATAGATTTCAACCCCTCGCGGTGGTCGAAATAACACACAATCTCTGCGACCCTTTGTAGGTTTCACTTTCCCTTACGCACACGCCTGTGATAGTAACAGTTAGGAAGTTTATCTGCCGCCAGGTTATCGCTATGGAAGCAAATCCTAATTCCCGATTCGATCGATCAAAAATCTGAATTTGTTGAATATCTCTAAGTTTGGACGTTAGTTTGGGTCACATTTATGATCCCATTTCAAATTTGGAATATGTTGAGGAGTTTTGACCAAAATGCCTGCAGTAACGGAGGAATGAGATTTTCTATGTATCCATTCAAATTTACACACTCCTCTTTAATGAATTTGACTAAGGCATCAAATATCTTGCGTTTGGACGTGATGCGAAGTATATTCGCGGGATTTCTTATCGGTACCGGAACAAGATTTGAGCATGAACATATCAAATCTGCTTGCCTCTACCGCATTGTCTGTATCGGCCGATAATAACGATTTCATCCTCGTTTGAATGCGCAGAAAAATGGCGATCTCGTGAGCAAGGCGACTTACATGAAGATTGTCCGCGAGCGCGACGAACTTCTGAAAATGCTTCACAAATTCGAGAATCACACGGCGGAAATCGAAGCCAACGTACGCGTGCTTTCGCGAGAACGAGACCGAAGCCACACGCTATACGAGCAGGTACTGTACGATGGTTTGAGCTATTCATTTCGTACACTGTGCGCATTGTTTTTTTTTGTACGGGCCCAGTTCTTGGTGCTAAACAACCTTGATTGAATACGCTGTTGGCAACCAATCACAAGCACTGTAGTCAATTAGGCCCCCATTCATTTCTTGTTGACGCCTAATGAGTAGGTCACCGTGTCATTGTGGGAGATGTATAGAAACATATTGGCCATGATAAGCTTATTTTTTAGGCGCTTTTCCTTGCTCTTTTCATTCATTTTTTTATATTTGTCTATTGCAAATTAGATTACAATTAAAATTACTGAACTTGCGAAAACTGGCACGCTGAATCAATTAATATCAAATCATAGTTGATTGTTATGAGGAGAATAGCATTTGTCTGTACAGCAAGCTTGGCCCGTTTCATACGATAAAGTTCTTCTGTAGTGACAACTCTGAAATTGGATTAGAATAAGATTACCGGCATTTTGCGCTCGTATCAGCTACGTAGGATAGGGAGTAGCCCAGATAAATCTCAGACGCATGAATGTGCTACTGCCGAGACTTGAACCGAGGCCCAGCGTGCCGATGGTGGTGGCTTAACCAACTGCGCCAACTCCTCCACAAGCTGACTTCCTCACTTGCCGCTTGACTAACTTTCTCCTTCTTTCCAGACCGTGGACGAGTTGGAGCAAGCTCGTCGTAAAGCGATCGCATCGCCGGCCAAGGCGTCTCTTGCCGCTCAAACGATTATTCACAGAATCGAGAAAGAACGTGATAACGCAGTCACCGATTTGCGTAGGATGGCGGCGGAAAGAGACAGTTTGAGAGACGCTCTTGACGTACTTGAAACTCAAACATCCTTGTTTTTTGAATATTTTAATGCCCCGTCGGTCTTCGTAGATTCGTCAGGAACAGGCGATGGACAACAAAGCTCATTTCGAGCGGCGCGTAGCAGTTTTAGAAGATCAAATTACTAATCTTGAAGAAGACAAGCTGGACCTGCAGGTACGCGGTTTGCGATTTACTATTGTGTATTGTTTTGTGGTTCGTAGTTGGGCCCTTCCATGTAATTTTGTGTCATAATTTCGAGTCTCACGTGAAATAGCGCGAATATTGCCTGTAGATCAGTGGTTCCCAACCTGGTGGCCGTGAAAGCGTCTGAGGGGGTGCGAAGAAGCGATAAACTGAAAAAAAAATGTTTACCTCGTATTCACGCGTATTTCTCTATATATAGACCGAATTTCATATTTTTTAATTCTCTCATCAACAGTCATAACCTTCCATGCCCTCAAACAATCTGCTGAGCTTCCTAGCATCCCGGTTGGATTTTGTGATATGATGATAAGGGGGGCGCGAAATTATTCACTATCATAAAGGGGGGCGTGTCTAAAAAAAGGTTGGGAACCCACTGCCGTAGGTCATGGTGTTATCTCACCACTATCTGTCGACAGATGGTAGTAATTGGTTATGAAGTGTCCACTTGTATGGATCATTAAGATCACACTGGATTTAGCTACCTCGGCACAGAATACAATTGACGGTAAGTCAAAATAATTCATTGCTAAGAAGATTAGTTGCATGTAATCACAGTTTTTTACATGTTAATTGGCTGCGTCCGATGCCAGGCAACAACACCAGCATAAAATTCTGCTGAAGCTTACTTGCTACTTACGAAGATAAGGTATATCTAATTATCCAAGACCTTAATGTAGTATCTACTGGGATTGATCGCTGACTTACAGGTTAGGCGTTCTATTTACATAAACATGACTTTCAAGTATAGGGGTATCCAAAACAAAAGTTATACAATCACACCTTCGCCATTGTAATTGCTTTATCAATTTTATTAATCTTATGTTATGTCAATAGGTGTTTTGGCTGCTTCTAATTCTAAAACTTGCATCTGACATCAGGGCACGATAGCCAGCCTGAAAACTATCAGCACTGGTCAGGAAGAAGAGCTGAGGCTGATGAGATTGAAGCATCAGGAATCGGAAGCGGACCGGCAGATCGTACAAAAGCAATTGGACGAAATGAGGTCTGTATCAAATATGCCTGGCCATGATTTAAGATAAGGACATTGCATCTTTGTGATCTATTGAAAAATATTATTTAATTGTGCCACAAGGCCATTGTGGGTTGATGAAGAGGCCATTCACTACTCTGATCAACGTTTCCTGGTTTTACTTGAAATGTATATGTATACTAGGCGCGTAGCCAGCCGGAAAATATGGAGGGGGGGTTGAAATGAAAGGGGAGGGTTCGATTTTTTTCGCATATAGTAATATAGCATCAATTCATTAGGGTTAAGTACATGCGTATAACGATTATACAACATCCTCGTGCTGACGATAATACGCTTATAAGCTTTTCGACGAGTCCGGAAGTGCTGTTAATTAGCGACTCCCTGATCTGTCGCGAACAATGAAATACGCGCGCTTATCAACGCATCGAACAACTAAATACGCGCGCTTTTCAATGCGTCTTGCGTCTTACGCAGCCTCGGCGACGATTTGCGCAAGTCAAAATGTACGAGTTTTTATGGAATATGTGCTATAATGACGCCGATTTCAGGTGATTCAAACCTTACCTCTTTTGTAACTCAAGCCTTGACACACATCTTCTTATGGTTATGATCAAGTATTGGCGGAAATCAGTTACGCATGTACGCACGCGTCGCACATGTTTGCGGACATTTGATGTCATTCAGTTTCAAGATGTCACTCTTCAATCACAATCGCTAATCTGCATATACTTAACGGCATTTTATCCAAGCTATCGGGAAATAGTAGCCAAGCATGGTAGGCCCGACGCCCAAGACGCGGTAGTTAGGCAAGCGATATCTATCGTACTAGGCCTATTGCAGATGCGGTTGTGTAGGCCAGCGATGATATCGTGAGCACAAGGCCTATTGCAGGTGCGATTATTCAAGCCAGCGTAGCTAGGCTTGTTGGAAACGCGAGAAATCAGGCTAGCAACGCGTGGCAATGAATGACCTGATTTCGCAATCATCTCAGCGGAAGATTGTGTCGCGTTACATTGTGCAGTGCAATGCGCGCTGACGAATCTCGCTATTTGGCAACACGCCTTTCGTTAATTCGCGCAACACTGATAATACGACTTATCGAATTGCAACCGAGTATTAGCGTCATTAGCGGTCATTTGAAAAGGAGGGGGTTTCGCGATCAAGGAGGAGGTTTCGCGTTTCTAAAGGAGGGGGTTCCGACCCCCTGAAACCCCCTCCCCGAGCTACGCGCCTGATGTATACTACTACACATTATATAATTAGTTATTCTCCTTATGGCTTATTACTCGAGCCGGGCAGGGTCTTTGTGGTGCCACAGCTGGTCACCTCCCAAAGTTGTGTTAACACACATAGTTTATGTGAACTGAGCTGTTAGAATAGTGTCTATATTGCTGTGGGGTGTTTGGATAATGTAACAGTGGGCCCTGTTGTGATGGTGGTATATTGACTTGTGGGAGTTGCTGTTGTCGCCCCAAATTTTTGACTTGAGATTGTGACCCCATATTTCATCTTAACATCGCAATGGTTCTGAAATTATTTGGCATTTCGTTTGCACACAAAATTTTGGATTTTGACATCGTGACACCATATTTAAGTGTAAGTCGAAATGGATCTTAGAGGATTTGTTGCCAACATTGAATTTTATGCGTTGGCCTCAATTTACAACGCATCGTTCCACACGCAGAATGGACAAAGCGCAAGTCGACGCCAGTTTGGAAGCAACGCACAGACATCTCAACAGAAAATCCACCGATCTTGCGGCTTCCGACGAGCGAATTAAAGTTTTGGAGGTGCGTTGATAACGTGGTTCGACCTGCCCTAGCATTTTACAGTCAACAGCAATATTTTATTGGCAGAACCGAGTGTCGGATTTGTTGGATTCGTCCGGCAAGCAGAACGAAGACATTTCGAAACTCCGCGCCAACGTCAGCTCGCTGGATCGAGACAAGAGCGAGCTGCAATCGGGTCTCGACGACAAGACGGACCGCATCCACGCGATGGAAGATCAGATCAGCGCGTTGGAGAGAGAGAAAATTGAAATGAAACTGACGGTCAACAATCTGGAAGTGAGATTTGCGCTGTCAGCGACCTCGTAGGCCGCGCGTACTTTTAGTTGGAAATTGGTAGGAAGGCTACTTTTGGGAATATCAAGACTAGAGGTCGACCGATATTGATTTTTACAGGCCGATACCGATATTTCGACACTCACACGGCCGATAACCAATATCATAGGCCGATATTAATATGGAAGGAGCAGAGAACAATTTCGCCAAAAATATTATATATTAGGCAAGATGGCACTTGTTCATGCCACAGAAAGGTGAACAACAAACGAGAAAACTGAAATCGAAAAGACTTATTGCTCAATTGTGAACATTCGTTGAAATTTGGGATAACCCGAAAATCAAAACATGATACAGAATTGCAGATCAGTTCAGAAAAGGTAGATTGTAATGCAGGAAGCAAAGTTTCTCTGCATGCTCACCAAATTAAACTCTTCCTACAATGGTAAATCTGTCGTATATTATCCTTTGCGTCGTCAGGTTCTTGAGACTTAGAACACGGGGCATTGAATTTCCAATATTTTTAATTTTTTCTAAATATAAAATATCGGCCGCGATATCGGCCTTCATAGACGGATATCGATAATCGGGCAAGCTCTAAATATCGGCCTCGATAATCAGCCATCTCGATAATCGGTCGACCTCTAATCAAGACGCGTCTCTTTGCAACTGTGCAGAACGACTGAGGACACTACAAAGTTTGAACTACATAACTACAATTTTCAAAAATATATCATGATAGATGGTAGGGTTGTAATGAGTCGAATCACGATTTTCTGATGACTCGACTTGACTCAAGTCATTTTCTCAAAATACGGAATTGACTCGACTCGTGTCAATCGGTGTAGAACTCGAGTCATTACGCATGACTCGAACCAAGTCATATGATCTGAGACTCAGACGGCCAAGAGCGACGTTTCATCGTAATTTCGAAGAGTAGTAAAGTATAACCACCCTATTGGGAGTTCGTCTACTGGTACTGGTACTTGAAAATGCGACCAGAAACTGCTAAAAGTGAGGAAAATTAGTATATTATAAATGCGAACCATTCGATACCACCAAACAGAGTTGTAACAGTGGGTTTAACAAGACTTTATCTGGAAATTGAGCAGTCAATACAATCACTTGAACTCGGATTCGAGTCATAATACCATGACTCTGACTCGAACCTCTGCTCGATGACTTGGACTTGGATTCGACTTGGTGGTGAATTGAGAATGATTCGACTTGACTCGAGTCAAAACTAAAACAGTCAGATTGACTTGTGACTCGGAGCCTTGTGACTTGGTTACAGGCCCTGAATGATGGGCCATTTCACCCGGTTGTTACAACTATATTTTTACTTACAAAAGTGAAGTGATGCAAACTAATAAAAAATCACTTTCATTAGAAAGGCCCAACTGTGAAAAGTAATTAGTTTTGCTGCCAATACTCTTGAGTAGAAGTGGAAATATTCTGAAAACATAACCGCTTGGGTTAGCAGTACTCAGCACTCCCGGTAAAGTATAAGTAGGCTACTTTGTTACTGACCATGACCACTCTGTGTATCTCCTCATGTTGATGGTAAATTGGATTATGGTCCCTAACATAAACATAAGCATACAGTAGGATATTTTTGTCTTTGATGTGTTTGCGGCATATGCACCATAACTCATGATATAGGCCTACAATGTACATACACACGATCTGTGCATATGCATGTCACGAGTGCGTGATGTGCATATGCCGCTGGACAAGGGAGATGCAGAAATAGTCTTGTGATGTTTTTCAAGTCTTGCACCAGCCCTCCATGCTATCCCGGTAATGCTTAGCGCTAATCGGCATGCCACAGATACCAGTGTTACTGATCAGGCTTTTGGTCCGACCCGGCCGGGAATTAAACCCTCGAGATACCTATTGAAAATCCGGACGTTACACTATCTAGTCGGCAAATAGTGGGCGCTCTCGGACCTCAGTGTTATACCCTTTTACAGTCGAAACTAGAATACGCCAACGAGGAATTGGCAAACACGGAACGGGAACTGCGATTGACGCGACGAGATTTGGACAACGCCAAGACTGATCTCTCCGCCGTCGCGCAAGCCAAGGACGCCTTATCCAGGGACTCAAAACGGTGAGCTCCATCAGATAGCTTGGCTGTCCTACTTTTAGTGAAGTTCTCGTGAGCCAAATAGCCCCAAGTCATGATAGCTGAATATATTGTTGAAAAGCGCGCCTATTTGCATTGTCACTTGTCATTTTTTTGTAATTAGCCATCCTGTCAAAAGTGTGCGACCCCCGCTTTTTCCGCATTTTCAAACTGCTTATGATGAACCTGCTTGTGATGAAGTAGAAATTTATGCTATTACTTCTACTTCTACTCGAGCACTGTTGTAACCAAGTCACGAGGTTCCGAGTCACGAGTCAATCTCGCATTTATAGTTTTGATTCGAGTCAAGTCGAGTCATTATCATTTATCAAATCACCATCGAGTCAGGTCGAGTCTATGTCAGCTAGCAGAGGGTCGAGTCCGAGTCATAGTGCTGTGACTCGAGTCCAAGTCATTATGTTCACTGTTCAGTTTTCGGTCCAACCCACTTTTTCAACCCTTCTCTAGTGATATAGAATGGGTCGCATTCATAATATAGTTTCTAGCTCTATTTTCCAGCTATCAGGACTTATAGACAAAATACCAATAATGTGTTAACGTTACTATTCTTCAGAGTTACAATGAAATGTCTGTCTTGATCGCCCTAGTGTCGAGTCATATGACTTGGTTCGAGTCATGCAAAATGACTCGAGTCGAGTCGTTTTACGCATTGAAAAAATGACTCGTGTCAAGTCGAGTCATTATAACTAGGGCTGGGCAAAATCGAGTACCTGAGTGATTCGATTCTGAATCACGTAATATGCTTCGAGTCGAGTCGAGTAATCGAGTATCACCAATTATGACGTCATAACAGAATGTATTACGTCAAAGTTCAAATATGCACCGTGTTTGCCACCACAAAGCATATAATGCAGTTTATCCATCTCGTAAAAGATACTTTGGTATTTAATCGACCATACCGATTTCATTCTACGTGGTGGAAATGTTGTGGGATTATCATAACTTCGTAAATGCGCTACGTCCAGAAACCTTCGTAGGTTTGTACTATGTTTTGTAAGTTACAATACCGCCAATCAAGGTTTCAAGGCTTCAACAGTGAAAATTATTATCGAAACTAGAATTCTCGTTGATAAATTAACTTTCAGTGGCGAGAAGCGTATAATTTCATTACTCGAAAAAATCGTCTTTTACTACTCGACTCGAATCATTGAAATTAATACTCGATTCAGATTCGAGTACTCGAATCATTGTGCCCAGCCCTAATTATAACCATGTACTCGAGTGACAATGCGGACCACTTTGACCACCTCTGCACAAGCTTTTGAGTACCGTAATAGAAGTAATGCTGCGAAATTCTGACTGATTTTGAAAGTCTTGGGGTTCCGACACACTGTGGGTATACACTAGATGTGTGAGAGCCAGTAAAGAATACAGGGATGAAGCGGGTATGTGACCATTATCAGTATTGACGCGTCCTGACCCTTGCCCCCCACCTCTGATCAAGCATGCATTCATGCAAAGATGAAGGGGTTTAAGCTTTCCGGCAAAATTTTGTTTGATAAGAGCAATAAGCGTGTCTAGAATGTTGATCCGATTCATTATCACTAGGGCAATTATTTTTTGACATGTCAAACCAAGTCAAAATATGTCAAAATTTTTTACCAAGGTAAAGCTTTTTTGCAACCTGCATTTCGTTTGTATCGCAGATTTTGCACTGTTGGTGAACTTATCATTTGACATTTTACAGCTTGTAGCCTACTTTATAGGCCTACCGTTGTAGACGGCACATTGTCTGCTCATTGTGAATCATAAACATTCAAATGAAACAAATAGGTTGACATGGTGTTATTCTCAACGTACCGCAATATCCTAACTGAAGCACGACTGCGTGGGCATTGCATGGCGTGATGAAAAATTCTGATGTAGACACCATTGCCAACATGGTTTGTCACCAGCAGTGTACGCACAACTTCAGTGTTGTCAGCCAACAACTGCTGCTGTTGAACGTTCTTACTCCATTCTTGGCAACCTACTTAGTCAGGACAGACACTTTCTGCCCGAAAATGTAGGAAAGTATCTTTCGTTGTACTACAAAAAATATTTCAATTATTTCTACTGGAATTCTTCTGGGCCAGATTTCGTTAAAATAAAGTTTTTTCTTGTAAAAATTTGTCAGTTTTTGAGACAAAAAAGTTTTTCAGGCGTGTTTTCAGGCCAAACTACTTCGTAAGGACAGATAGTTCTAACCAGAAATGAAGATAAGTAGTATAATTCTAACTAGGGCTGGGCAAAATCGAGTACCTGAGTGATTCGATTCTGAATCACGTAATATGCTTCGAGTCGAGTAATCGAGTATCACTCATTATGACATGATGTCAAAGTTCCAATATGTACCTTTTGTTTCACCACAAAGAATATAAGGCCTGTTATCTAGCAATTTAAAGATACTTTTGGTATTTCTTTGACCCTACCGATTCCATTGCACTTAGTTACAATGTTGTAAGAGGGTCATGACTTCAGAAATGTTTTTCTAGTAACGGTCGTAGCTTTGTATTATATGTTTTTTCTATGCTGCGATACGACCAATCAAGGTTTCAAGGCTCCCACAGTGGAAAATAGCATCCAAACAATATCTCTTGTTGATAAAATAACTTTCAGTTGCGAGGAGCGTATAATTTCATTACTCGAAAAAATCGTCTTTTGCTACTCGACTCGAATCATTAAAATAATTACTCGATTCAGATTCGAGTACTCGAATCATTGTGCCCAGCCCTAATTCTAACATTATTCGGGAAAACACCTAATTTGCATACGTTAGGTCAAAATTAAGATTGATGAGGTAAAAAATGTCAAAATTTTGATTTTTAGGTCAAAATCCCGTCTTTTAGGTAAAAAAAAATCGCCCTAGTTATCACGTTGCGACATAAGAATACTTTTTTATGCTCATTAATCTCCACACCAGACTGCAAGACGATTGCTCTTCTCTCGCGAGAGAGAACAACGACCTCAATAACGAGATTGACGAACTCACGTTGGAGAGAGACAACGAAAGAAAACGGGCAAACGACTTTCAAGCACAGGTCAAGGTCATGGAGAACGATCTTTACGCCAAGGTTTGTTTGATAAACAGCTTACAGCTGCGTACAGTCAACCGCCGGCCCAATTTTGAATTGTCGGTGAATGGGATGAACCAAGTGCAAATGCGCATGATGCAGATTTTCCCTCGGACATAATTCACCCATAATCATGTGCCTTTGCAAAACAGCTCCAGGAATAGAGCAGTGTCAAGCTCATCCATCAAAGTGAAATGATGTTCGAAGATGTAAATAACTTACCTAGTTTGTTGTATTTTTCAGTCAATTGCATACACTTTATGCAACTTAATTTTAAGGGGTACCCCATCCATGCAGATAAATCGAAAGGGTAAGCAGTAAACAAAGATTGAGAGCCCCTGTGTACATTCAACAGTAAGGCTATTGACGAACGTTACTGGACGTAGCATATTTCCGAAGACATGATCATCCCACAACATTGTCACCAAGTGGAATGAAATCGGTATGGTCGAAAAAATACCAAAGTGTCTTTTATGTGATGGATAACAGGCATTGTATTCTTTGTGGTGGCATAAACGGTACATATTTGACGTATTACATTCTGCTTTAACGTCATAATGAGTGATAATCGATTACTCGACTCGAAGCATATTACGTGATTCAGAATCGAATCACTAATATACTCGATTTTGCCCAGCCCTAGTCATCGTAGCATCTCTGAGACAGATATCTTTGTGTATCGAGCAAAAATGGGTTATGGAATATGTTTAAAGCCTTTCAGGACACTACACTCATTATAGTTAAATATATTAATTCAAAAACTTTTCCTTATCGACATTTAACGGCACGATAACAAACATAATAAGCAGAGATTCAAATGGAAACAAATTTGATGAAATAGTAATAATGTAGTTTTTAAATTACCTCTGATCGAAGTCAGGTATATTAGTAACTACGCGGTAGTCATGTGTGAGAATCAAATTATACGATACACGGAAAAATGCTGGACACGCATAGTAGTATATAGGCTATTAATGAAATATTTTCTGGAATAAATCTCTATTATTGAATTTAATAATCGTCGACTCCAATACATATAAATGAAGTGCAGATCTGCTTTAGACCCAAGAAAAAAGAGGGATATTTTTCAAATAACTTTGTTTTCTGCCTCAGGACAAAGAACTGCAAGACGTCTGTAAGGAGTACGACAAAGCGGTCGGTCAGCGGGACAACGCCGAAATCAAACACAGGCGATGCAACGACGAGCTGAACGACCAGAAGCTGGACATGATTTCGCTCACTAGCGAAAACAAACGACTGACCGACAAAGTCCAGGACCTGGACCGGGAAATCATCAACTACATGCAGGTAGGAAAGCAGAGACGTGGGAGTGCGTTGTTGTGCCTCACTTGAAATCTGACTGTGTAACACGGCATACATTGATTCGTAATCGCCCATTATTCCAGGGGTCTTAACATGAGGTCCACGGAATATCTTCAAGGGGTCCATGAAAGGCCAACGTTGAAAATATAATTATAAAGCTACATTTTCCTTGATAACATCTGACATTATTACTCTTTGAAATCTTTTATATGTAGTTTCAATACGGTGACTTTCTGAGGGAAGATTGCCGCCCAAATTTTTTTCACACGTTTGTCTTCCATGTGAGACCAGATCGTACTCAGAGTTCAGTACCCTTTTTGTAAACTGAACTGAACTGAAGTCGAACGACGTTTTTGCGTTTAGAACGAGAAGGCCCTGGAGGCGAAAGTGAACGATCTCAAAGGAGCGATGTTGAGGATGGAAGGCGACATGAGACACGCGGAAGACGAAAGGAAGATTCTCATTGACGACGTCAACTCGGTTTCCAACATAAGATCCAAAGTGGAATACGCAAAAGACCAGGCCCTTCGGCAGTTGGACGCGAAGACAGCGGAACTGGAAGAGGTAATAGAAGTTTATCAGCATGGTTTCGAAGTCTAGAACTTCGGAATTACGCGAAACTGCTGGCCATCAGTAATGGAATACTACTCGACGAGCCATAAACGAATGCATTGGTCCGACTCGAATACGTTTAGTACCAGCGCTAGTTTAAGTAGTCAACATTTGCATGGTGTCTTAGGAGGGCCCGTGATCAAAGTAGCACAGCGCTGTATTACTGCACTGGACCTTTATAAACAATAAACCTTTGAAAATACAAGTGATACAGTAAATTTATACGTAATTACAAGTAGAAGTAGCAATTTCCAAAGACTACTGCAAGTAGAAATAGAAAATGAAGGTAGGAAAAGCCCACGAGTAAGTAGTTCGAAAAAGGAAATTTGGTCGAGCGGTTACATGGTCTTATCAGTTGAAAATGGTAGTGAGCATCTTCGCGGCTGACACGAAATGACCCTACAAATTGATGCCATTGTCGACGTTATATTGAGTGACCCTGATACAGGGGCTATTTGGCATTCCACCTCACAAAATCCACAAAGTGTAAAAGCGAGTGGTTTCACCTAATTAACTCTCAGGTAGAAGTTGAAGTAGTAACAAAACCTACTTGATTACAGCTAATCCATCACATAGCTATTTATTAAGCAAATGAAAGACAGAACCATACTAGAAATAGTTTTATAGCATGTTTTTTTCAAAATCATTCCTTGCCGTTTAGCGCAATACTTGGTAAAAGGTGCATGGAGAAATGGAAAATGTTGCAACATGAAATTTCTGTTAACAGCTTAAAACATACTACATATATTCTGAGTATTTTGGAAGCTCTCGGAAGCTGTGGAAATAGTTGTAAAAGTTGCAAAAGTTTGCCCCGGTAGTCATCCATCTGTTGTCAAACTCGAAATGAGCACTCACAAAGATATCGACCGCCGGCAGTAACTGTGACGTTATCTCGTTTCGACATTTCGACCACTCGTATTTCGCTAGACAAACGCGACCTTTCTGTAAATCATCATAATAGTTACTTGACTAACATTGACCTCTTCTGTTCTCTTTCGTACTCGACCCCCAGCTAAAAGCGAACTACGAGGACCTCTCACGGGAGCTGAACATCGTCCACAAGCACCTCGACGACGAACGGGCCAATTCGAAAAAGCTGGAGGACACCGTATCGAATTCGCGCGAGAAGGAATTTCAATCGCAGCTGGAGTCGCAGGAATGCAAGTCGGAGACGCAGATGCTGAAAGACAAGCTGCTGTTGGCCGAAAGCAAATCGTGAGGCGCTAAACTGTTTCGGGGCCGGCCTCGTCGCCGAGCGCCGTGTGTCAGAGTTGGATAACTAGGAAATTTTCTTCTTTCCGAATTAGATTAGAATTATAGCCACACTGATGGCGCTTTAAGTACAGCATAACTCATTTCGGATAGATGTTATGGCTTTGACGTATTCATGTCTAATGCTTAATTACTGATAATTTTCCATGTTCATAGTAAGGTGGCCATGCTCTATCCTTTAGCTACTTTCGATTTGAAAAAAATTGAGAATTTCGGAGACGTTTTGTGTTCGAAAACAGGTCTAGTCGGAAAACGAAGTTTTATGAAGTACCAGGAAGTAGTTCATCGCTGACTGATTCCAAGAAATGTCAAATACTACTGGGTACGATTCATAATCTTGATATCGATGAATCGCGTGTTTGAATAATGGTGAAGTGAGGCAAAGTAATGCACTCCGTTGTGGTCAACACCAAATGGTTCAATGTTACAGTTTTCAAGGTTTTATCGAGCAGCACAATGCAGGATGCTCGCAGCACCCCTATGCAGGAAAATTGGAATTCAACTTCCTTCAAATTATCTAATCTTTTGATTATGAACCTATTTTTTTTCTTTCAGCCAAAGTATTGTCCGTGAACTGTCTTCGATGAGAACAAAGATCACCCAACTCGAGTCAGAGCTTGAGGCAACTAGGCGACATCTTACCAATGAGAGATATGAAAGGTATGTTGAGCAGAGGGAGTCGGCGTTGGTACTTAATTACAAATAGACAGTTAAGCATGTAACTACCTTCTAAAACAGATTTGGTCGAGGGGTCGCACACTTTTGCCAGTTAATCGAGGTGACAACTAGGGATGGTGTGAACTTGAGGTTCACGTTCGCGTTCTGTATGTGAACCTCGGAAATTTAGAGGTTCGCGTTCACAACAGAACCTTGGTAGGTTCTGCACTGTGAACCTTTTTCATATATTACAATTTTCACTTCATGAATACCTCTTTGGTTTGACTTTATTGCATTTCAACTCTATGTGCATGGTGCTGGTAGCATCAAAAATCAACAAAAAACGAGCATGCCCATTGACAATCTCAAAAACTTTACTTGCTTTGTTATAAAAGTTTGCTCGAAATATCCAGCTTTCCGGTTGTGAAAATTTAGTGACTCTCTGCTGCGATATTAGCCCGCAATCACACGACATCAAGAGCGAAATACACTTCATGTAGTCAGCGAATGATGCTTACCCGACCAATAAATGAGATTGATATCGTTTTCTGATGCAACAAATATAGCAGGTTTACTGTATCATTGGAACCAAATCCGTGTGATTGAGCTATTGGGTACAGCTGTATAACTTGTAGTAAAATTTCAAGAGCAAGTATAGAAACCCGTTTTACACTCCGCTCAATATCAATGTAGCAATAATCAGACACCGAATGCATTGTCCGGTCTGGCCTAGACTTTTAGGTCGTAAGCTTATATTCCCTGCCAAGTCCTCGTCGAAATTGTCGGTAAAGCGTCGGAAGATATTTAATTTATGGGATTATTATATGATTAATTGCCTCAGTTGATAAATTTGGCGACGGTTTAAAACGCTAATATGTACTTCAGTATTGTGACATTATGTGGCCTGAGTCGTCGCTAGGTATCGTGTACAAAGCCTATCACTACATGAAAAGATAGGACTGGAATTTTAGCAATATGACGTCATGTGACGTCATGAGGTTCACGTTCGTGTTCACACAGAACCTTTCAAAAAGGTTCGCGTTCACACGAACCTGAACCTTTCAGAGGTTCACACCATCCCTAGTGACAACTTTATAAAATTGCAGGGGGCGTCTTTGTGGCTGACGCAGAATGACTCGTGACGCTACAAATATGATTACTTTTCAAAAACAAAATATTGATCTACCGTGCTACAGGGGCTATTTGGTATGGGTAATATGACGATTTGATGAAAGTTATGCAAACAAATACGAAAACTATTTTCTACTTCACACAAGCCAGATTCAAATATTGAATGCAGAATTGTAAAATAACGATTGGTGTCCGTTTCAAGTAGGGTCATATTCTGTGAATAAGATTGATGAATAAAAAATTCTGCTATTATGAATAATAATGCTTCTTGTAGTTGAACATACATATGCCTACAATCCACAGATATTGCGAGCTACCGTTACAAGTAATGAGAAAAAATAGCTCAGTTATGATTTAGATCAGCAGCCATTGATTTTTAATGCTTCGATGTTAAAATCATCATGTTTCATTTGACGAGCACAAAATTCCAATATATAGCAAATATCAATGACCTGATATAAAATCACACTATTCCTGGTCGAAGAATGTTTAGTTTATGTCATCGTACCAGGAAAAAGTATCTGTTCTTTTACAAATGAATCAATTAAATATGTGCGATAATTGATTACGACGACTTCGTATTCTCTGGTCTCGAAATATCAGGAAATCTCAGTCTTAGCCCGCGGCCTTGGCTAGTTTGACAAATTCTTCGAACTCCTGAACAGAACGCGTTGCTCAAATGCTGGTGCTAAGCTATATAGTGATTTAAGATCCATCTGAAGCATTCAGTGCTTATGGAAGACAATTTTAATGATAAATTGCCGACTGTACAGCTTATTGTCATGAAGCAGCATTCAATAATGTTTATATTAATACATTAAATTCAGTGTGAGCATATAACAGGGATATATTTGAGATGATGAGAGTAATAACTACTTTCATTAAAGAAGACGATTAACGTCTGCTGCGTTACGCTAATCATTTTCGTTCGGCGTTTTCGTGACCATAATATCGGCAAACTAGCAAAATTCTCTCGTAACACCTGAAATCTTTCGTGGAACATGGTTGAAAAACACCGACCGAGAGAATTACGACTACCTATGTTAGTTAATCATTGTAATGAAGTTTAATAGTATGAAAATTCCAATCTTTCGTGGAACATCGGTTGAAAAACACCGAGCGAGAGAATTACGACTACCTATGTTAGTTAATCATAGTAATGGAGTTTAATAGTATGAAAATTTCAATTGTCTTCGCAGGGAAAGAGCAGTTCAAGAGCTCCACAGGCATGGTTTACCTTCTCCTGGTTTGTTTGGATATGGGAGCCCGTCCTCTCGATCTGGTAGCCCTACAAGAGCATCGTATCTGGATCACTAATGGAAGAAGTGTGTCCACTGTCTCGTGAATCTTGGATCATGAATACATCAAGCGTATCATCATATTCTTCATCTGGATGTAGGCTGCAGATGCCCGGAGAAAGAAAAGTTATACCATCCATTCAAATCTACCTTTTTAGACTGATGGAATATGCATTTTATTCTTTTTCATCAATGCCCGCTAGTGGTATCTGTCTTCCTACTTCACCAAAGCGACTTCCTTCACTGAATTTTATACGTTTTACTGGAATGAGACACTTATAATGCTCAGTGTAGAGTAGTTAATTTTTGATAGAAGCAAAATGAGTTAATATATTATATATTTTTGTATGTTGGGAGTAGTTTTCCTTATCGAAATTTCATGACTCTGTTTTTGAATATATGTGGTACTGTTAGTGTATGATTGTTTATAGTCTCTTGACTAGTAGTGTGGAATGTGTCAGAGTTGCTCAACACTTTATGTAGCGACAGCAATCTTCTTTGTTGTGTCTGTTGCAATGTGTTACTATTTGTTGAAAGAATTGATAATTTCAGTCTGGAAGTTTTGTTCACGTAGTCAAAAGTTTGATGTCGAGGTATTGATTAGAACTGTAGGATATAGTCAATCTATTACAGCATGCCAGTACTTGACATGGAGTATTAAACCAGTGTTATTATTGTTTCACCGAGGAAATAAAGAAAAGATGTGATACGGAGGCATATATCTGACAAACAGGTTTAAGGTAGAATCACCGTGTCACTGTACTGCGCTATCTCGGGTCGTGGTATTACCATCCTGTAGCTTCGATTATGAGGCAATGCTATGCCAGATTAAAAAACTACTACGAATCGTTTCAACACCCATCTTTTCATAAATAGCAAACTTGTGAGGTCTTAATCTGGTCAACTTGAACTGACTGACTGTTTTAACCGACATTATGTCAGGATGAAAAACCTCTTGGATTTGAGATATAAGATTACTCGTGCAGGTTAGTGATGAATAACGTAACTAGCTTGCTGTCGTAATGCTAAAAGAGATTACAGCAAAGTCCGAAGTTTCTATCTTGAATTTTTTTGATTATCCATTCTGTCTTTTTACGTCCATAAAACATCTATAAATGAGCCAAAATCCTCTATTTGTCGTAGTCCTTATTTTACCGTTTATAAATGTAGTATCGAAATCGAAGAGAGGAAATTATTTTCAGAAGCCCCAGTTTCGTTCCGCGTAGCGTATAGTAAAGTGGAATGTTTGCGTCATTTAGTACAAAGTTTATGTGACGCTGTATAGAAGTTAATATTAGTCGAAATAAAGCATGTCCGTAATAGTATTTGGATCAGACTGTATGTGTTGAAAATTGAATTATCTACATAGGCCAACATTAGGCTTATATGACCTGCTCTCTTTCTCCTCTTTCTCGTGAAGACGTGAACTAAAGTTCATTTTTCTTTATGCCTGAATCGGACGTTTTCGGCTAAGTTGCTTTACTGCGGGTAACGTTGTTGCTATAGCAAGTTAGATATCACATTGAAACGTGTCATAAGTAAGCCTAACCCACAGCCCACAGGAAACACCAGGACAGAGATGTTATTACTAGGGGGCCTGTGTTTTACGATTTTTAGCAAAATTCCAACTCCCCATTATAAATCCATCAGTGTATTACAGTACTATATATTCTTATTTGAGTATGTTTCTATATCGGTATCATCTGTAAAAAAATGTAGGCCTAACTGACTTGACATCTCGGTTGGTTAACAATGAAGGCTATGACCCGAGTGTAATGCAATGTCCAATGTCTGAATCCCTGTATGAAATCGGTGCCCCATGCTTACACTGTTTTATTATTTTTTATTAAATCACAATAACTTGGAAAATCATCGCTGCTTGCATGTTATATTAGGCAAAACGTACCGAGATTCCAGCAGGGTCTGAATCTGACTTCAATAGGTTACAATGCAACTCGGAAGAACCATACACTATAGAAGACTTGGGTGTTTTGTATTTGCGACTGAAACCTCTGTTAAATAATGCTATTGTTTCAGCTAACGTCTGTTGGTCTATATTATGCACCCATCGTCTGGCTCCCAGCAGATTGTTCTCGAGTGCGCCAGTAGTTCTGAAGATGCACAGATGTCAAATTTTAAAAATGATGCAAACGACGTTTCGGTTGACAACGAAGAATTAATCACGAGTAGCGAAGAAAGTACTGAATTACAGACGGAGGATGATTCACATTGTATCGATGACGAACCTTCGACCACTTGTGTAACCCCATCAGAAACGGATAACTTAAATCACTTGTCATTTACAATATCCGAGGAATCCATCGTTCTTCCAGAAAGCAATTATATCCAAATGGAAAACACCCCTCCGACCTCATATAGCAATTCAAGGGAACTTCATATATTATGTGACGATTCATCATCACACGACACTTTACCACCATGTATGATTTTCGCGAATTCCGTTCCAGCGCCAAATGATGATTTCTTTGCCAGCAACGGCGAAGAATCGTCTATGGACTCTGGTCTTGGCTCGGTTGAATCGGTTTACCCAACAAGTGAAGATGACACCGTGTTATCTCCTATCAATTACAAAAATGAAGAGCAAACTCCTCAAGTCTCATCCACTAATGAAGTAGTCGATCAAAGTGGCGGCGTTATCGCAAAGATAAAATGTGACTCGCCACCGACTGTGAAGCTGTTTGACGTTGGTGCTACGTTACTATCTGATACAGTACATACTCCCAATCAAGGTACATCCACAACTGCCACTAAAAGAACTCGAGAAGGTAAATATTAGGTTAGCAAGGCTATAATGAGTTTGTATTTGTAAAATGATGAACTGTATTACTGAGATCTGATGATTAATCTTTGATTAGACAATTGAAGAGTAGCCTATATTCATATTGGAATGAACTCAAAAATTTTCGGCTGTCACTCGTCACGGGTAATTGTCAGCAACCAGTAGAGAATTGGAAAGAACATTACTTAGCCTATCAACAATCGTATCACCAAAAAATAATATTATGACGTCAACGGCATGAAATTTTGAATAATCAGGTGGGAAGAAAGCACGCAAGTTTGGTGTACATTGATTAAATTAAATCTCTGATCTGCAACATCAGAATTGCAGTAATATATATACATGTTGATTTGGCCAATTTCAACTTCAATGCTCGATATATGATAAAACCCCAATTACTTAATATGTAGTCCACCTGAATTATTACGTGCGCAAAACTATGGTAATGGTACTTACGTAAAGACAGCATAAATTGCCATATTTATGCGGGAGCCTTATCTGCGAATTTTGTAACCCTAGAAAATTCCGACAATGAGGAGGGCCTCTTGACTGCCAGAAAAATACCTCGGAAAAAGAAGAAAGTCAATTTTCAGGATGTAACGGTGTTCTATTTTCCTCGTAAGCAGGGTTTCGTTTCTGTGCCAAGTCAAGGAGGCTCAACTTTGGGTATGTCACTTTATCCTTGTGTATATGATTGAATATTGCGGTAACTTTCCATGGTGGTACATTCAAGGGAGGGAAAATTGCAAGATTTGCTTATATCTTGATCATGATAATAAAAGTGTTCACTGCACCTATGATGCAACATTGTTTGATAATTGAATAACAATTTGTGGTAATGTTGGCGAGATCGGAAATTGGAATGATACTCTATACTCAAGAACTGGTGCGAATATCAACCAGAACTACTGATATAGCTGTTCTGTGCTGGACAAGGCAATCCTGTGTTTATTTGGCGTGAATGGTGCAATGTAGTCTACCATTCAGTAAATACTCTAAATTACCTCCTGAATATGATGAGTCATAGCTATGATAATACATTCACCCAGCTGAGGCAGTGTTTACTCAGTGTCATTCGTTATTTACTACAGATACCTTTAAATGTATTTAGATGTTGATAGTTTCATTGACTATGACGTATTAGTAGTTTGATACTATTTGTACAAGTAGGTATTATGTGGTATAGTAATACAGTTCATTGCTTTATGGTAACATCTTGATCGGAGTTATTACTACGGCAATATCATTCTTAGCCATCTAAGCATCATTGATGAGACTTTAAAAATTTTTCAACTGGCGCCCATCCTTTTTCTATTCACAGACCCAGCAATTTTATCAAGCTCATATAACACAGAATTTCACAAATCCCCAGATAGATTTATAAATTCTAGTAAACTTTAAATGGGATTTCATAGACGGTTTAAAATAATGCTTTCAAAAACCATAAAAAATGAAGAAGTTCAAATAGACGAAGTTACACTTGTCATTTTGGTACCAAAGCACCAAACTTTCATTGAGTTTACTCACCGAGTACCCAAATGACATTGGTGTTTGGTTTTGATTGTAATAACACCCTAACATGCAGCACAGGAGCAGTTGCTGGAGCAGAACGTAAATAAATCACACAAGTCTTCAAGTCAGACATATATGAATTGTATCAATTGAGGACCCGACAGGCGACAATATATTTGTATGTTGTATCGTAATAACCACATCAACTTATCTGGATATTGTTACTAATAGGGAAGTTCCAGTACAATTGTCACTTAGTTACCCAGGCACCGCTGAACGAAATACTGGGACTTCCTTGAAGCATGCATCTAACAGATGGCCCAACCTTATCCAAGATTTTAGAGAAACTTGGTGTAAATTAAGTCCAGGTCATTCACTCCATTATTAGTCATGCTAGTATCCATAAATGTGCGGTTTTGGGCTTTGCTCAGATGATGCCTAGATGAATACTTTGATGGTTTACTAAAATTTATCATTAACACTTCCTTGAAGTCAGTCAGACACTTCAATAGGATCTCCCCAAAGCTTAGAAATGCTATGCTGCATCCATGGTGTTTTTGTCACGCAACTCATTCATGCAAGCTCCTCGACTTTTATTACCCTACCCTAGGCTATTCAATACTCATGAGCAGTTGCAAAGAATACAGTCGTATATCTGAGAATCTAATTAACAGGTTGAATTGTGTTCAAATTTTTAGTTGAGTTTCACATTTTTATAAATGATTCTTGTGTAGAGTGCTTTGTATATATTGAAATCTCAGTGAATATGAGTTAAAATTCTGCCCAAATTTTGGGAGAGATGATAGAAAGAAAGGTTCAATGATACTATACCACCAGTACTGCAATGTGTAAAACTTGGTTTTTCATACACTTTTGAAATAGGAATGGCCATGAAGCACACAGAATTTACTACCATGACCATTCAAGACTACCACAATGTTATTAATGAACGTCACTACGCCAAACTCCGCGAGCATGTGAGAGAACAGAAGATGGCCAGTGAAATGTTACAGGTACTATACAAAATGGTTGTTTCCGACAATGCCGGATTAACATTGTTTTCTCTCATTTTCCGCTAGCTGCAGTACATGAATCAAGGCTATCAAGCCAGCAATTTAGCGAGCATATCCGAATCGAGTTTCTCTTCCGGTCAAGGTGCGAGTAACGCAGAAATAGCGCCGTCCCTAGACAGTGTGGATGAATACTTCTTTCTTCAACCGGTCACAGCAAAAAAAAGGAGAAAGCTTTTGAGGTTTGTCGGTTTTCGTTGTGTTTATTCCGATGGTTTTGACATTGTCGGTGGTGCTGGATCAGGCCTGAAGCCAATTTTCATAAATGGTCCGTATTAGCGAATTGCGATACAATGCAACATTTTAAGAAATTAGAACAACCAATGTTGTGCGGGTCTGCTGTTTGCAATAAAGGTCGACCGATCATCGACATGGCCGGTATTTAGAGCTTTCTTGATTTTCGATCGGCCGATATTTTATATTTAAAAAAAAAATTAAAAATTTTGGAAATTCAATGCTCCGTGTTCTCAATCTCAAGAAATCGACGACGCAAAGGGCGATATATGACAGATTTACCCTTGCAGGACGAGTTTAGCTGGTTGAGCATGCAGAGAAACTATGCTTCCTGCATTACAATCTACCTTTTCTGAACTGATCTGCAATTCTGTATCTTATTTTGCTTTTCGGGTTATCCCAAATTTCATCGAATGTGCACAATTAAGCAATAATTCTTTTCAATTTCAGTTTTCTTGTTTGTTGTCCAGCTTTCTGTGGCATGTACGTACAAGTGCCATCTTGCGTAGTTTATAATATTTTTGGTGAAATTGTTCTCTGCTCCTTCCATATTAATATTGGCCTATCTATGATATCGGTATCGGCCTTGTGAGTGAGCCGATATATCGGTATCGGCCTATAAAAATCAATATCGGTCGACCTCTAGCTCACAATAGTAGCCTAAACTTGTTGAGCCACGAGCTGTATAGTGCTGTAATTCCCAAACTGTGTCATCACAGATTCTCAGTTGTGTCGTAAACCTTATTCGAATTTCGAAATAGAACTGTGTGCAGGCGAAGCTTATGTGACTTGAAAGCGCTCCAACTGCTCTACTGCAGTGATTCGTAACCACGGCTCTCAGAGCCGCATGCGGCCCCAAGGTATCCGTCTTGCGGCCCTGATTGACCTCCAAATGTGCCACAAAAATATAGTAACAACAGTTGTTGTTTGATTCTATGAATAGCTGTAGTCAATTTCTGTGTATGAATGTTAAAATGAGGGTTTTTAGCTATGTCTAAAGCCGTCCAAGTCCGCTTCTGAAACCCGGGAAAGAGAATTCTTGCAGACTAGCGTCTAATGCATGGTTGGATACCCGTCAGGCAAGGATATATTTTGAGTTTTGTTGGTCATAGACCTGTATATGTGGTCTCTGTGGTGAGTAAATTTCAACACAATTTTACTAGCATCAAAATAACGGCTCGTAGTCAATTACAAACTGCACCAAGTCCAATGTTAGCCTGCTCAGCGTATAATCCCTCGCGAACTTGTGCATTAACTGCTGGAAAATATGAAAACTGAAGAGCTATCACGTAACGGCATAATAATGGTAGGCATATGTTGTAATAATGATGTCCATTTTCAGTTTTTTTCAATGTATAACACTTGCCAATCTGCATCTACTATTGATAAAATAACCGGTATAGAATCTATGAAAGTCTATGTGCATACTTCTGAATTAGCAGGTAGGTGAGATCCAGAGGTAGGCTAGCTACCTTTATATTTTTGTAATAAGTAGTGTAGTGTGCTCGAGTGTTTCCGTGCGGCTCCACACGCAAATGAAGTTTGAAACGCGGCTCCAACATCCAAAAAGGTTGGGAACCACCGCTCTGATGGCTGGCTGATAGTTTTGCCAAAAAATGTAATCCATTGACTATCACTATTAGTCTACTGAATTGAATCGCTCTGGTAGTCGATTCTGCCTGTCCCGCTTACAACCGCCGGAGTAGCCCTTGCAAATACAGGCGGCCCACATTGTTTGCCAACGGCAAAAAGAAGTACGTGGTTACTTGACCTCTTAGAACCAGAGTTGGCCAGTAGATCTTCAGTTTCTGCGGCTACTCAAAGTAGCTTTGACGTGTCTTTGTAATCGTTACTTCTACTCGTAATTCAGTTTTAATTTATGGCGTTGGTGACAATTCTACTTTAGAACGTACGTTTTGGTCGTTGCCTAGCTCGAATGATATTGCGTTATATTGGTCTGGGCTTGGATGTCACAATTTAGGCTTGTCGAGTAACTTGAGAACTCTATTGCCGCCTGTTATTATCCGAGCCTGCCCCTGAGACACGTTCAAACGCAACTCAAACAATTGCGGAATATGATCACAATTTAACACTTGGAAAGTTCACGTCAACATCGAGGTAATAGTCACAATAGGTTAGGAACAGCTGACTCTCTAGGCTCTAAATCAGGGGTCATAAACGTGTGGCCCGCGTGGCGTGGCTTTGTAAAGCATTTGAAATGCTGAAATTGATTTCAGATTCAAAATATTGTTGTTGTTCGAAGTTTGCCATGCTCCTGTGTCAAACATCACTATTCCTCACTAGCTGAAACGGCTGTGGCGATGGCTACAGCATTGCAATTTGCATCGAGGGAGGAGTAATTGATATGAATGGGCATATTGGCTTGGTGTGCAATGGCCCAGACACTGCCAGCACTGAGACGCTGAGAAAACGGCTTGGTGCTCCCCACGCGGTCAAGCATTGCGAGGAGAGATTCATTCAGCTAGTACCGTGTCTCGCTAGCCCCAATGTCGATTATGTAGCCGCTAAAAGACTCTGACGGGTATCGCACGCGGCTCGTAGTTCAAAATAAAAGTGATCATGAATCATGATACTTTTGTTGTATTTGTATATCTTTGATAAAATAATTACTTCTTTCGTGGTAACTATAACTATGCCCGTCGCCCATGTTAGAGTACGCAGCTTTTTACTGATGCAAAGTTTTGATAACGTGGTAGTTAAACGGTGTGGCCTATTTTGTCTTGATATTGCATTCTCGCGGCCCGCGAGCTGTTTGTAGTTGACACTTGACAGCCCCTGATCTAAATCAATAAAATACAATCAACCAGAATGATGACCTAATCGTATAAACCAAGACACTAAAAAATAATGCTGTTTGGTATATTATATTCCTAAACTCAAATCACTGAAATAGTCCTATAACGAGCAACAAAGCGACTATCAAGATACAAAAGGAAAATCTCCGCAGAGAGAGCACTATTTCGGTGTGAGGCTCACAATCGCTTGACGAATTCGCGAGTTAATGCTTCGTTAGCAATGCCGGCTACTTTGACAGCCTCAGGCTTTGACTCAATCCATTTTTTTCTTGTCAAGGGCGGCCGGGGTCGAGAGGATCGACGGGGAAGAGAAGCTGGAGAACCGCTTTCTGAGAGAGTCCCGGGAATTGTGCGGTTGCAACTGCCAGGGCGTTTGCCTGCCGGATTCATGCGAATGCCACCAGGCCGGTATTCAGTGCCAAGTGAGAAGACCTTCTTCTTCCCGCTGTTTGATGACTTACGCATCCCCGCTAAGCAACTTCGCTCCTGTAATACGAGATCCTAGTCACAGGGTAATATCTACTTACCCCCCATCCCCGAATAGCACTACCCACCCCCCCACCCCCCCATCCCCGATTAGCAACCTATCGATAGATTTAAAAAAGACATACCTATCTATCTCCTATCGTCATACTAACACTGTTGCTTCTACCCTCGCCCAGATACTGCTTCATTGATTTGTTACTTTCTTTCATCTTTCTGTAATTTTCATTTGTTACAGCCAGATTGTATGGGGACGATGTACTTATTTGATGCAGGGGCGGTCAGACTAGTTGACTTCCAGGGTCGTATCGATCATTCCTATCAGATACCAAATACTGTGCTGCCTGATTTCTATGTCATAATTGTTGCTTTGTTGTTCTCCAATTAGTGATTTCCTGTAGGTAGTTATGTGGTCTGTTCTGCAGTCAAAATAGGAAATGTGCTAGGTTTTATTGTTAATAGCGCTGTTGTGCTGAACATATAACATTCTACATTGGGAGGCGTGAAATTGCACCTGTTGACCTTTTGCGTTACATAGTTATAGCAGGATTTTCATTTATTAGTCATAGCATGACTGATATTTTGACGTCATACATTTTAAGACGACACGTCTGTATATAAAATATACTGCACACTCTCATTTGTGTGCCTTGGAATCTACTCTATTTAAATATGCCAACCTAGTTTGTGCTGACAGAAATAATTTGTGTACCATCTAAAAATAGTACACCGATCGCCCCGATTATTCAATGTGTCATGCTGGTGACATCATATTTGGTGATGCAATTGTTGGTATGCAATGTTCTTTCTAATTCTCTACTAGTTGCTGACGATTACCTCTACGAGTGTCAGCCGAAAATATATTTATATCAATATACTATTCGATTGTATATTGACGTTCTGCACCTTCAAGAAGCTCTGCATATATATTTTAAAGGCATGTGTCTGGTCCGTAGAATCTGTCGCTTGAAACTGCAGTCGCAGCGATGCACTTTTTCACATTTCCTAAGACGTGTGCCTGGCAGTCAATTTATTTGATGATTTTTTTTTTGCATACAGTTAGTGGTATTCCAACATGCTTTATTCTTCACTCTTTATCTTCCGGGATCTCCGATTGCTTAGCCACAGCGGATCGATCTTCTCCGTAGACTCCTTGTCACAGTGTCTTTCACTATAACTCTGTCCCTTGTCATATCCTCTTACTACACGTGGGCATCTAAAGAGTAGATTACAATTATTATATTATTGATATACAATGTTCTTTTCAATTCTATCCTAGTTGCTGACGATTACCCCTGACAAGTGACAGCCAAAGATATTCAGGTTCATTTCAATACGAATATACCATTCAATTGTATATTGAAGTTCTGTACCTCCAAGCAGCTCTTCTAATATTAGTTACTCATGTAATCATTGTGCGACAGACACTGTAGAGTTACCTTGGTCTACTCTCATCGGACTGCCTCCTAAGAACCCAGCCACTTATGAGTGAAACCAATGCCAGCCCCGGAAAGGAAGTCATACGTATAAAATAAATGGGTATCTTTCTTTAAACTGCTTTAAACTTAACAAAGCGGCTAATCTCGGAATTCAAACGAAATTTGTTGGATTTGGGATAGGCGGGATTGCCTGTAGCCCACAAACGCCATGATCTAGTTCAGTGGTTCTCGACCTTTTTCACCTCGCGGACCGGTAAAATTTCAAAAAATGTCTGGCGGACCGGTAAACTTTCAAAATTGAAATGAAGCCAAAATGTGAATTATGCTATGCAATTATGCTATGCTATGCTATTTTAGAGAGTGACATTTGGAGGGTTTTTATCGTAATCATTATCTTCATGATGGCATCCATGTGATTTTGTGGTAGTCAGTCTGCTGGGTCGAGGTAAAATTGCCTTGTCCAGATAAACGTGTACCGCCCAAAGTCGTTTACAGTCTTTCGCGCAGAAGGCCGTGGATTTAACCGAATACGCCAACTCGAATAATATTCTTCTCTTCGACAATATCGAGAGAAGAAGCATTTCGGAGTTGAACCAAGCACCTTGTCGTGCTACCTTGCTCATTGCCCGCTGCCACCGGACGCATAGGCAACTATGGTAGGGTTACCATACGTCCTCTTCTAAGAGGATTGGTCCTGTTTTTTGACTTTTTTGAAAGTGTCCTCGGAGGACGCCCTTTTGTCCTCTTTTTTGAAAATGTCGGTCACATTTAGAGCAAAATGCGAGTGATATGCCGTAAATTAGCACAGAAGTGACGCTCCGGCGGGTATTTCGGAGTGAAAAACGGTGATCTGAGCTCTGAGTGAAAATTTATCCTTCTTTTTAGTCAACCGATCACAAAGTGGGAAAAATTCACCGATTTTTGAGAATTATTATCCGGTTTTGCAAGTCTCAAATTTCTGAAAAAGTGTCCTCTTTTTAGATTTCCAAAATATGGTAAGCCTATATGCGATGGAAAAGCCTTCAACTTTTCATCTGGAATTTAAGTTATAAAATTGTAAGATACCTGGCGGACCGGCACCGGTCGGCGGACCAGCGGTTGAGAACCACTGATCTAGTTGGCTATTTTGTTGCTGACCACAACTGTCGCCATGTGAGTCGCTGTGTTCTTCGAATTGCAGGACTTCCTAACCTATTCGTGAGCGTTTTTCCAAGATTTTACTGCTCCTAATCGTATTTGAATTGTTCAAGGTGGATCGCGAATCGTTTCCTTGTGGATGCATTCCGTCTGGTTGCCATAACGAGAACGGGAGGATCGAATTTAACCCCGAGCGTGTGCGAAATCACTTGTTAGAAACTTTGAAGAGGTTTACGGAGAGTGAAGGTAGATTGATTGCACCGTTTCGATACTGCTACTTGGCTATTGCTCAGTCTTCCGTCAAATCATTCCAGCCGTCATTTGTGTGAAGCTGTACCGATACTTAATATTTGACGATAGCGATCTTTCCCTTATATAGCTTCTGGCATATTTTTAAACATTTTATAGTCGCATTTGAAACATATCTCATCGCATATGTCACTGAATCGTACTACTTATTTTCAAATACAGTCATAGATAAGCCCACTATTTTCAGCCCGATGTTGAATATCAAATATTTGCCACTTTCACTGTGACACCAGGTTTGAATCTGGGGCCCCCGTGTGCTCGCAGCGCCTATTGCGATATAATGATCGAGCCCAGAAGTTAGATTGGCAGTACAAAGTTCACACTCTCATTTGACCTATATGAATTTCAAGTAGAGTTCTTCCATGTCCGTCTAACAATCGGTAGTGCATTGAAGGATAGCTGATTTAATTCATTGCAAATAAATCAAATTAAACTCGTGTAATGACTGACATGTGTAGTGTATATTCTAAATTTTGTTAATATGATTGTTGATATGCGATGTTCTTTCCAATTCTCTACTAGTTGCTGACGATTACCCCTGACGAGTGTCAGCCAAAAATATGCGAGTTCATTTCAATATGAATATACTATCCAATTGTATATTGAAGTTCTGTACCTCCAAGAAGCTCATCAAAATTTGTTGCATCTCAACTGTTGTTTGTACTATGATAGCATCATCAGCATTGCCTCACATGAAATCGACTTACCTTAACTAGGAGTTATTTGTCGCTCCAACGAACACTATTGGGATTGTCACGTGAATGAAATCAGCCTCTCTGCACTTAACTATGTGTCACTCTGAAGTCCATCATCGACCTTGTCACGCGAATGAAATCGACGTACCTTGACTAGAATTATCCGTCACTCGAATGATATCCATTTCTTTTCATTTGCTTCTATTCATTTGTCTCACGCAATTCAGAATGTAATGATGATGATGATGAAGAGGCCTCTGCGAGTGATTCTGAACAATCCGCAACTTACCCCGAACGCAAAGAGGATTTGTCGGCGGTGCAATGCGACTCGACATCCGCAAAATCCTGCGATCACTCGGCCAATCGGGAAGAGCCAGAAGTTAGAAGTCCGTTACCCGCCGATTACCTGAGAACGTTGCATTTGAAGCGTGTAGACTTTCCCTACTCGGAAGACCACTGTCTGTCATCTGAACTGCGACCTGCCCCGGTTACTACTGCCTTGTCCGACTACCAACGTGTGTCGGACGTTACCTCGTACCCGGAGCCTTACGCACAACAGATTGCCACAAATTGTATTCCGGAGCATTCGGAGAACGCACAAGGACAATTAGTACTGCCGATCGGTATTTCCGATCATGACGTGTTCTCTCCGTCTGTTTCGGTGTCGAATATTCTGAACGAATCGTACCGGGACGCCAGATACGACCACACATTGTCCTTGGAGCCTATCGACACTTTCATGTCGTCCAATTTTGTAGTGTCTTCTGCCGCCGACTTGCATAGTACGCTGAATTTTAGCAGCTCCTTGTGATGTTTTTCTGGTCGTTCGGAAATAGCAGATTATGTCGCGCATATTCTTTCGTCCTTCTGTCGTAGTTTACTGCAGTGTCACTGTAAATGGTAATATATTTGCTACTTTTGACTTCGCAGTCTTACGTTGCTGTTATTACAGAGGATATCGGATTTTCTCGGAAGTTTGTGCTATTGTCGCCATTTCAACTCTATTTACGATTAAATGTTGCGGTTACGACAAACTTTCCGCGATCGTATTTATATATTTCACTCTGATGAATAAATTCATGGTCCTTGGCGTTGATCAGTCCACTTGGTTGATTCTACTTCTTCATGGAAGAAAGGGGCTGACAGCAGCAGGCTAATAAACTTCAGCAGTTTCAGGTGATATGCAAGTACAGTCATAGGGTAGCTAACAAATTAGATTTGAATAAGCAGAACAGGATACGCCTGATCATCTTCTGTATTTTGTGCATTGACTTATGAGGGAGCTTAAATCATCCTATGAGATCGGCGAGCAAGGTGATTGTACCCGTAATTTCGTATAAGGAAAGAGCCGGGCGCATTTGATGCATCGAAGACGGAGTCATGGCCATGGTAATAGGGCATAGAGGCTGGAATGTGTTGTCCTGGTACCTCTGGCTAACATGATGTGGACTAGTACAACCATCCAGTCGGCTTATAGAATTCCCTTCCAGCACAAGTTCCTTTAACATGGGCCACATCGGAATTTGAAGTCTATTATTTTGTTCATCACGTTCACGGTTCGATATTTCTTACGACACTAATGACTTATTTTTGAATAGACCCACATGTATTGTATATGTGTTATTTACATTAACCAGCGCGTATATTGAGAGTGTGGATTTGTACACAGTGCTCTATCATGCCGTTTTCGAGACCTGATTTGGGGCTATTTCTCAATCAGTGTGCTGTGCTGTGAATGCCTTTTCCCTTTTTACTATATTTCAAGGTCGCAGTGGAATCATAGCAATTTCGATGCTATGGTGGAAGTTAAATCGGCTGATAACATAAAGTAGTTCCAACTCTTTCATATCTTTTAAGTGTGCCGCAATCTACTGAAATTGACCTCGAACGAGGAAAAATGATGAAATTTTTAGCAATAGAGTGAATAGACACTTACGTGACCTTTGACATGAACCAATCAGGTTGCAGCAGGATGTAAACAAAGAACGAGGCCGGGCTTGCTTACTATGAGCGCTTATGGAAAAGGGTTGAAAAATGAAGGTTTTTAGCAAAATTACATTGAATTGGGAATAGCTGACTTTGGTGAATGGTAAAAACGTAGAGCTAGTATGTATTTGCAGTGTTCTAACCTACAATAAACATGAATGGTGGCAAGCACTCGTCAGCATGGTATGTCCAAATTAATGGATTTCTGACAACTTTTCAGATGAAGCAACTATTGCTGTATTATCCTTAATCGTATACTATAGGACTGTCGTACCGAATAGCATGTATTAGATTAATCTTGAGTGAGGATATGTGGGCTTTGCGTTATCTGCGTTCTATTTATGGAATCGTATATAGTACAGTCTACACTCTACACTCTACAGTCTGCATCATTATCTGGAAAATTACTGTTACACTGGACACTTGTCTGCATATTCAATGATCATATTAATATGATAGGCAATAATGATCCGTTCCCAGCTGAAATTGTCATTTTTTGTTCTAGCTTATGTATTGAATCAATCAGGACAAATGCCGGATAAACACTGTGCTAATAGCCTGTGTAACTTGGAGATGACTACTCAGACCGTTCCTGGTGTGCGCTTGTACCTTTTCCAGAGCCAACATGCATGGAAGAATGTAAAATCTGGATAAAGGCATGTGAACTTCCTTGTAGTCATCTGAATTCTCATGTTATTAATAAAATGACATATCTATTACTGTACCAAAAATATTGAATCGTGACATAATTAAGATGAAATATTTCTGTATTTCAGAATGAGTCTAATCTGAAATGCAGTGATGACACTTGACGCCACAATCGACTTGGTGTGTGTCTCGTTTTATTCCACAGTTTTGCTGCATGATGGTGTGGGTAGAAATTGTTGAGAGCAATATATTCAATAATGAGATGAATAGTTGAAATTGGTAGCGGTGATACGTTGCATGAGTCTGACGAGTACGCCTTGATAGGTGCCTGCACAGCAGTGTTGATCTGTAAAATAAACATATTATATATTTTGTGCAGGCTTGATGGATATCTTTAATGAAGCTGCAGAAAGAGGAAGTCGATGGATAAAACGCATGAATATCAAATTTCTGGAAACTCGTCCAGGAAAATTACAAATTGACGGACAATTATTGCTAGTGAAGTTCAGTTCTCAGAGGAGCATCATAATGTCAAAAGATGCGGAGAAGCTGAAATTTTATGCTAGACTACAATAAATTCTTTCTGAATTGTCCGACTTATCCTACTGACATCAAATTTACAGTATTGCTGTGAGCATAGTATTAAACCATTGGGTCAACCGTATGTAACTGTTTCATAAAATTTCGATTTGACCATGTAGATATGTGGTTCTTAAAAATGCACCATTTGCATTCATTCATGATTTCTCAAAACTAGAATGATTACTGACTGTCAATAAATTACATACAACTTTGAAAGGATTGATGGATTGTGGTGCACTTACTTTTGTGTTGGAACTGTTCACAGGGACCATTTCAGATCGAAATATTAGTGAAATATGTGGGTTCGACAAGAAATGTGAGAAAATGATGGAGTTCAGCTATGGTGAACCAGGAAATGCTATCATGGCAGAAAAAGGATTCACCATTGAGTCTGAAATCAAGAAATTGAATCTAGATTTAAATATTCCTGCACATGATTTGTATGCCTGAGCCAGACTGTTCCACAACAAGAAAGATGGTGGGACAGCGTATTCATATTGAACAGCTGATCGGAAGAATCAACAAGTATAAAATTTTGTCTGGTTTCATACTATGCAGCATTGTGTATCAACTAACCAAATATGGACTAATTGCTTACTCTAATTCAAGATTGAAAATTAAAAATGAATGATACAACATATTCAGCAATTGTGAAAATTCAGTTCCATTGTGAATATCGTAATGCCTAATAGCATGCTACGGATCGTAATTGTGCGGTGCCATGGTCTATGTCTACCAACAGTGCATGTCTATTCATACTATATTCCAGTGGTGTGCATTGAAGCTCATTTAGATGCCCAATTTGTTGAATGAACAATTCTCCAGGTGAAAATGTTCCAGGATTATTTGTGTTTGGTGGAATGTTATAAAACTGAAGACACCAGATACGCACCAAAATCTACCTTGAGGCAGGAGTTGATCGGTTGCGAGTACTATCGAGAGATGGTTTGTCAATCACGATCGAGCTCACTGATGCTGATGCAAATCATAATGCATGAGAGCATATATCAGAACCAAATGAGAAAATAAATCATGGTTACAATATCTATTGCAGGAGTCTCTGACAAAATGTCTTTTTCCTTACTTACCCTGTCTTACAAGTGCAAGACGAATCAATAATGGATTTTATGAGAATGTGTATTTCCATTGAGTGTGATATATCTCTTTTCCGCAAGTTGCGATAACATTGGCTGTTCACTAGAATAACCCTTCCACAAAGAGTGAATTGTCTCCTCAATCTTTGTCCCTAAGTCGTGTGCATAGCGCTCCATGAAATACTTCGTAGCTTTCTCCGCGGTGTTAGAAGAAGATGCTGTTCCACTCAAAACCAGAAATTCGATAGAATCTCCATAGCTTTCAAGTTTCATAATCAATACACTAAAATTGTGATGTGTGGCAGAAGCTGTATTTTATAGCATATATTTCTGAACATGAGATATGCTTGAAAATTTCGCTCCAGACCTGGAGCCTATGAAATCGTCAACATATGCATTACCACAATCCTATAGTATAGTATACAACAATCGTCGCTTAATCCGAAAAGTTGTCAAAAATCCATGCATTTGGACACAGCACGCTGATGCGTACTTGCCACCATTCATGTTCATCCTAGACTGAAAGCTTCAACTACATACTAGCTCTACGTTATTAGTATTCATGAAGGCCAGTCATCCCCAATTCAACGTAATTTTGCTTAAAACCTTCATTTTTCAACCTTCTTCCATAAGAGCTCATAGCAAGCTTGCCCGGCCTTGTTCTTTGTTTACATCCTGCTGCAACCTGATTGGTTCGTGTCAAAGGTCACGTAAGTGTCTATTGAATGTGTAAATAAAAGGCAATCACAGAACACGGAATTGAAAATTCATGATAATTTTTCAGCAGTTTCTAGGTTTTCGTCGATTGTCCAGTCAGAGCAGGGTACAGAATGTATAATAATACAAATCGAAATGTTATAACTCATTGTGTATTGCGAGCCAATCCGCATCACGGTTACGATACTCTCATCGAGGTATATTTGTGTTCTCTACTGCAGCAATTAGAGCTTATTGTCTCTGATGATCTGTATAAAAGTACAGCTAACCAATCGTTTTGGTGCTCGGCTATACAATACTCATCTCGAGAAGCTGTTGCCTTGGGTGAAGTTCTTCGTACCAGATATATGCTCAATACAATGGTATATTCGACGTTGATGCAGTAGTAGCGTATAGAGTCTCAATCATAATAAAAGGTAATCCTCTAACACGTGTTACATACACTTATATAGAAGTCTCGAGTAATCACAAGAAGAAGTAGTTTTTTATCCGAGACATAGTGAAATATCATGGACGAGTGATCACAGCTGGATAGCTGCACAGTCTCTTCTCGAAAAGGAACTTAATTAGGAGTAATTAAGGGAAAAGCCAATTAGATTATACGACCATGAATGACAAAATCGATTTACTATGTCGAATACAAATTTGGTACAGAAAGGTCACCCCGTCCCCCATCAAAAATCGGATAGGAACAATCACGAGTAAAGACTTTTAATTTCAACGACCCTTTAAGTAATTAGGCTACATGAAATGTTATCCAACAAACTATACTGAACTAGTCCTATACAGTTTCGGTTTTAGTATGAGAATTGCAAGAGTAAGGTTTTCTACTGCTTTTCTAATATACAAGTTATCCTAAATTGGAATAACATAAAACAATGTAGTCCTAAGCAATTAGTAAGCCTAACAGATACAAATACATCCACGTGACAGCCCACATCATCATGAGTGGTACCGCCGCTGTTCACGTGAAGGCAAAATTAACTTCAGTGTGTGGCCGGTATATATACAATAGTGGCCAGTTCAAACATTGCAATATCTCGGTCGATATTGTACTGTGACTTAGGGTAACCAACATACCCAAGTCCGCGTAAACTTCAGCTTCGGGCCGTGGCCCATATGCACAATTGTGTTCCTGGTCAGTGAAATCGTACAAAATCTCGATCGATAATGTACAGGCGTTTCCGGCGTAAACTTGTCACTCAACTCATGTGCTGTCGTGCACGTGCAGGTTTCCTGTGGGGTCTGGCATCGTCTCGGGTTGTAAGAGCTGCGTAATTTTCGTCCGCGATTCATGGCTTGTCTGATTCACACAGACGTCAGCGTATATCTGTGGGGGCTGGAGATTCAGCATGGCTACGTACGCGTGTTGGCGCTGTCGTGTAGGCCAATGGTCGCAGAAGTGGTTATCGTCGGTCGCGGTATATCGGTACAGTTTCGTCGGTGAAATAGCGGCGAACTGTTGCTGTCGACTGTTGCAGACGTTGCAGTGAGACGGCACGTGGTGTCAGAATCGTACCGAAGTATATTGCCAGGTCGTTGTTGTTGTTGAGTAGGTCGAAATCGTTTCGATGAATTCGCACACATGAGTAGAAGATTGGTACGCCGGAACGCGGAGCGTGGACGACGGACACGTATATATTCGCCAACTCTGCAAAAAACCTCACGACAGCATCACGTGGAAAGGGCATATAGCACTATTACAATTGGCACAAAATAACGATACAAGCATGAAAGAAAACACACAATCTATCAATAAGTGACCAGTCTGATAAGGCAACCCTAAACCTAATTATGAAGGTGTTGACAATATCAGAAACAATAAAAAAAGAATAAGGCACGCTATTCCCTGACAGCGTTGCAAGCATAGGGGTCAATCTCTGGCGCATGCAGAAAAAAATGTAGGGAGCAGACGTGCGAAAACAGATTTCTGCACGTGGCAGAAGTAAATGCAAAATGTACAGGAAGTCTGCTAACTAGCGAACTCCTTAGTGTAAGTCAAAACAGGTCTGCTACATTGCGATTCAAGTAATAAATTCTCGGTGCCGCCAGGGTCAAATTTTGCATAATCTTGACAGCGGATATGCGATTGATAGGTACTGCTGAGTTTTGTAAAGCGAATTCCAAACAACTCATCAGATTTCGACCGACACGCAAGGAGTTACAGAATAGATGCTCTGCTCACGAGGCATGGCGTAATTGAAAACAATTCAAAGATTTATTAGATATGTCAGTCAGTAATGGAATTATCATTCAAACTCACATTGATCAATGTAGGATGTTATCATACAGACTACTGTTATGTGTCTGCGATGATTTTAAAGCTGAAGTCCATATGAAATCACTTTTTGAAATGCCGTCAGAATACCATTACTCAATGTGGAGTCATGGAGTGGATTATTTGAATGACATATATGCTGAGCAAGAAATCTGTATTGCGAATTTACACTTATTTGCTAAAAGCGTTACGCAACTTGAGAATTCACTAGGTTTGTAATCAGCGGAACACGTGGCGATATGGTGTGTGCCCTAAAACACTGTTTTAATATCGAAAGCTGAAAACCACATATGCGTTTTGTGTAAGGTATCCGAAAATGCATTGAAGAAAAAAAAACGATTTCCGTAACTAGAATATTTCGTTATATTAACGGGACCGTTATCTATGAATCCAGAACCAATTTACGCAGTTCAGTTATATCATCTGACCGATAACAAGATATGTCATATTTATACCGAATTTTATAATAGGTCTTGCGCTGAGTACGTTGCATTGCGGCGTTCACAATGTTGACTACGAATTCACCGATTACACCTAAATAGCGGAGGCCATTATAGCTAAGTAGGTTACTCATGATACGCGTTGTATCGCATAATAATGCTTTTCGACATAACATTCAAATGTACTTAAATCAGACACGAGGTTGCGGTACTGTTCAAACGTTTTATCGTGTAAACCAGGAGATTCGCTAAAAGAAGACGCATTCAGCCCTGTCTCGTTCAAACTGCCCGCAGATTGTTTAGAGCAAGAACTTTATGCCCCAACCTTACAGCTAATTGGAACATCTTAAAATCCCTTAACCATAAGTATACCAGATATTACATCCAAATACATACAGTCACTCCGGTTCACACTCACGCGCGTAACGAAATCACAGTCGCCGATTTCCCGCATCTAATCCCCAAATACAAGTGAGCGTGGCCGTATAATTGCATAATTATCGGTGATTCTTCTCAAGCTCATGTGGGACAAATCCATTATTGCGTATGGTAATCCCATAATATTGGGCTTAACGAATTCTACAACTGTGGGATAAGTTCATTATATTTGTACACATGATACTCCCTATATTAACGAATTCAAGCAAAAGCTACCCAAGATCTGATTACATTCGTCCATATCTTAGCGTAATATATTGGTTTGAAAAATCATAGATTAGTGATTACTGGAATCAGATATTTGTTTCGTTTCCCATTGGCACGTACTGGGGTTCCCGCATTTAATAGCCTTCTTGCCATGTTTATGGTGATGCCAGCAGAGGCTGAAAGAACTGCGCGATTGTGTCTTTTTGCTAAGGCCGATGTCATTTCTCAAGTCATCGTGTAGCTTCAACAGCCTCTCAAGCATTTGCATAAGCGCCGCAGTGTGGTCTTGGTTGGTATTGCTCTGCAATCTATCAAGCACGCGTGCCCCATGGGTGGTATTCGAATGTATTGCGTTCACATGCGGGGTCGTGTCAAACTCTCTAGCGTGGGGTGACAGGTTTGACTGTACTGCGTTCACATATTTATTTCGCTCAGAAAAACCAGCGTCGGCACGCTGGGCAATGGTCAACAGTTCCTGTATGCTAGTATCGGGGCCTTGCGCGAACATAGAAGGTCTTAGGCGGGAATCCAAAAGTTCAACAAACATTGATCTCTTTGAACACGTGGTAGCTTCGCATTCCGGAAAGCCGGTGTGATATTCAACGGTATTGTCATATGCTTCCTCCGGTGACAGATTCCCAGCGTTAGCAATGGTCAAAATACTCCGGAAATTATTCGCTAGGGCCTTTGATGGTGGGAGGAATCTCTGAAGCAAAGCTTTTTTTGTGTTCTCGTAACTATCCTCAGCCCTCGTATCGACGCCCCCACTGAAAGTACGCCTAATTATATCCTGATCAAGGTTAAGCAGTACAAACGACGTACGCGCGTGGTTTGAAGTGATTCTGTTAGCCTCAAAAGAGATTTCCGCTAGCATAAAAAATTGATTCGGGCAGCGCGTATCGAAAGTAATCCGCTTCAGTTTGTTCGCGACTAAGGCCATTTGCCTTTGTAAATCATCCAAATAATTCCTCATAGAGGGCGACGTATCAACTGACGGCGCGACACAATTTTGAACGGGAAGGCGATTCGATTTTTGCGGTGCCATGTAACTATGTGGTGCGGCAATTTGCGCTGATCGCTGACCGGAGAACATGGCGGCGTTATTTTGACCAATTTTAGCAACTCGAGCTTCGCCTAAATACGTAGGCTCGTTTTCAACAACGCTGATAGGAAAAGCGTGCCTAATACTTTCTTCGGCAATACCGGGTAAAGCAGCTTTTTGCTTAACATCTTTAGCGTGACCGATTTCAGAGTTAGATTCGGTTTCCTTATCAGCAACTGATTTCTCATTATCATTACTCGCCATTTAGACACTTTAAGTGACATTTGTCTATGGCAATATTGAATATGCAACGACAATATAACAATAACACTCAAAAAATCACCAACACCTACACAGTCATAGGGTCTGCTGTCGTGAGGTTTTCAACAGAAATCGACAATTAAAACGTGTACCGTGTTCGTCCGTGAAGAATGTCCTTGTAGTCGATAGCAAAACGTCAGTCTCAGTATTGAAGATGTATATCCACGACTGTTCTCGGGGCCCATGCAGCAATTAGAGCTTATTGTCTCTGATGATCTGTATAAAAGTACAGCTAACCAATCGTTTTGGTGCTCGGCTATACAATACTCATCTCGAGAAGCTGTTGCCTTGGGTGAAGTTCTTCGTACCAGATATATGCTCAATACAATGGTATATTCGACGTTGATGCAGTAGTAGCGTATAGAGTCTCAATCATAATAAAAGGTAATCCTCTAACACGTGTTACATACACTTATATAGAAGTCTCGAGTAATCACAAGAAGAAGTAGTTTTTTATCCGAGACATAGTGAAATATCATGGACGAGTGATCACAGCTGGATAGCTGCACTACACCTCAATGATCCGTTCCATTCCACTGACACCGTACGAAGCGGAAGAAGGAAGAAGAGGGTGATTGTTATTTTGATTCGATTGAAGAGATTGATCAGCGACCGGAATCGCTAACCTGATGCGGCCTTTCCTGAGTTCGGACAAGTAACCACCTAAACACCGCAGGTAATTTTGTTATTTTACTACAGTCTGCCCTCACCGTCGATGTGTCGTGCTCAGCGGGGCCCCTGCTCGTTTTTAAATTAGATCAGGTGTGTATTTTGACTTTGAGCTTGAACCATTGTTTCTCTTTTCGTGTATTATTTGACAAAATTATGTCTATATCGTGTGATTGGATAAGGATGCTACTTTAATGTGCTTCACATACCGTAGTGTAAAATGGTACATAAAACTAATGGTAATTGAATCGCCGGGTCTACACCAAAGATTCTATTAACTACACTTACGGTTACACGCAGACGCAGGTGTGACGCTGACTCGCTGAGAACCGTCCTTCTTGACACGCCAAATATACTACGCTAAACGTACTGGGATTCCAACCCGGATAAAAGATGAAAATGCATCTTGGCCTGTATGGAATCGGTGTCCTGTGCTCACACTATGTTTCATTTTTTTATTTTTTTTTATTAAATTACTTTAACATGGACAATCATCGCTGCTCACCTGATATATCAGGCAAAACGTACCGAGATTGCATAAATGCAGACCGTTTATTAAAGCTGGGAAACTTCTATGTTGATATCTGTTTGAAGCATAGGTGGTTTTATATGAAGACGACAGGGATGAGCCAGTTCAGCCACTAATCTAACCACCTTTCTTATACGAGTTCGAGTCTGCAAGGTTCCCCTGGTCCAAATTCTACAACTAACCATGATAACAGCCTCAATTTGAGAGAGCGTAAATAAAATACACATCAATAGCACCTGATGTCAAAAAAAAATACAAAACAAAAGTGATTACTTTGTCATTTTGCTGACGCTTCCCTCAACCCTGTTCGTCTTGATTCATTTCCATCGTAGATTAATGTCACTGTTTTACCCTACATTTGATTTTTGATCAACATTTGTCGATTCGTAGATAACACAAAATGTGCCACACCATCAGCTGCGCTTGAGATTAGGCCAACATATCGTACAGATATTGTTACTTTTATTGTGTTTCATTGAGATGGTGCAATAAAACTGGTATGTGTGACTGAAAAGCCACTGAATAATAATTGTTTAATGAAAGATTTGAATTTTGTATATTGCAGCCTGATTTATGCACCTAGGCTTATATGGGTTTCTTCATTATCTACAGGTACCACAAGAAATGAACAAATCAATTGGAGATATGTCAAAAGACAAAACGGCAGATTCTACATTCCTATATCCTTCGGATATAATAAAACCCACAAAAATCAAGGAGCTTGTCTACTCAGCGACAGCTCTATGCTGCAATGCGCAGGCTTCTCACACACCAATGTCACTTTCTCCTCGGAAGTCGTTGGCGACTGAACAACTGACAATGAACATCACTGGCACGCAGGATGACAAAGAAAACAAAAACCAGTGCGGAAGTCCGGTGTTGAAAAGTCGACGATTACGCAGGAAATCCCGTGAACTGGGACTTCTCGAAAACTCTGAGAAAAAACACCGTAAAGTGGAGCTAGAAATCTGTGAGAAATCAACAAGCAAAACATTGCCTACCAGTCCGGACCCACACATTTTTAAAGTTAATCAGGAAGCATGTAAAAATGAAACGAATGACGTTACGTTTGATGTGCGAGTTACTAAAGGACTATGTGAGAGTTCATTGCCAGAATGCCCCACAGCTAAAGCATCGCCACAAGTCATTTCCCCATATAGTCCTAGCAAGGCGGTGGACTCTATTTCTAACATAGATTTTTCGACCATATTCGCAGACGAATTCACGCCGCCACATGAAAACTTGGATACCTCTCAAAACAATGCAGAATGCAATACCGATTTGAACAACGTAAAGAAGTCGAACACTAATGATACGTTTGATAGCATGTTTTCATTTACAGACGACGAATTGCTGGCGAGTGTATGTGAGGAATTTGATAAGCCGCCAATGCGCAACATTGGTTCTTTAGCTGAGCCTAATCATAATGAACCTTGTAGGGATGACTCTGTGCTGGATATTAAAAGACAAGACACATCTACTTGCGCCTGGAGTAAAGACAATGGTCATGAGCAAATGCTCGGCTTTCAAACCGCAAGCAGAAGAAGAATTGTGATTTCAAAGACGTCACTGCAAAAAGCTGAAAGTTTGCTCAATTTTGATTGTCTTGGTGACCCTCTCTGATTCATATTGTACTTCTGTGTCAATTGTTATTTATGTCTATCAAATTGATGCATGCTTAGACGTGGACTACGGTATGCCACTGCCGTATTGCACCGCACCATATTGAATCTATACTCCTACCTTAAGATTATTGCACCGATCGTCTGGATTCTGAAATGGCACAGAAAGAATTGAGTGTTGAAATGACAAAATATGGAAAATGAATAATTTCTTGGATGTTGCAATGGGATATGCAATGTTTAAATCTACTGACATCGTGTTGGACTCTTAGGAGTTAGTATTGATTAGGCCAGTATGTAATATCTTGCGTTGGATACTTCAGCAGTGCTAATTGTTACTGGTCTATTATATCCACCCTGTTGTATTACTATACTGTAACCTTCATATTTTGCTTGCTTGGCATTGCATTAATTTAAGATGTGATGGGTGCATCAATAGAAAAGCCATTTCTTCCCAATCCACTGTTCCAGAGAATCGGGGTTTGATAAATGTCCTCAATTGCAATTTTGCACTGCGTTTCTTGCCACTATTCTCGTTTACGATGCACATTTGAGCACGATCACTCGATCTGTATAATTATTTCGAATAAAATTAGATATCTTCATATCATTCTGCATTAAAGTACTGATTAGTGGCCGCAATCAAAGAATATGTTGCCGCTCCATTACGTGCACCCGTAGGTTGTAGTGTAGATGCACGCAATGTACTTCTTTCTGTAAGCGGTCTACTCCAGTGGTTCTCAACCTTTTTCACCTGGCGGACCGGTAAAATTTCATAAGATATTCGGCGGACCAGTGGACCTTAAAAATTGAAATCAACCCAAAATGTAATATGGACAGCCGTTCTTCTGCAAGTATGGTGCTAGAGCAGGGATGGGCAACCATTTTGCTCTTCACGACCGCATCCCGATTACTTATATGGATTCCAGGACACAGTTGTAATGAACTAACTGGACGCGAAATACCCATGTTAAACTGTGCATGTCTATTTCTGGCGAATTCCGGACTTATAAACTTTTTCATATCGTCTTGCTATACGCACCGAAATCGCTACGTAGTGGTCATGTCCGGAATACTTACTGGAAGCAATTACGATCGCGCGAGGTGCAAAAATGTTTTTCCGTTTCACGAATGAAATTCGTCATTAACATTCGTAGTTTCACATACTACTTTAAAATATTTATCCTCTGTCAGCCAATGCGATCAGATTTATCGGTAGAGTTGATGAGGGAGTTTTTTCGAAATTTTAGGGCTAGTTTTAAATGATGATGCATCTTCGGGTGGCCCAATTGCTATTATAGTCACTTTGATGGGTGATGTTATTTCTTGACCTCCCATCAGGATTGTCGGTATGGTGGAAAGATATTGGAATCTCCCAAACGTACCAGAAACAAATTTCTTTCGTAAGGATCGCACGATTCAAAGTTGGTAATTTTATATGGGGTGCATCATTTTCCTCCGCTGTTCGCATCTGTAGTGTGGAGCTCAGATTGCAAAGGGCGCTATACGACTATCGAAATAGAAAATGAAGTCGCATTGAATCGAGCCTAGCGCGAAGAAAATGTCAAGGTTAATTAAAATATATCAAAAATTCGGGAGTCTATCCGTTAATTCAGTTTTCATGTCGACTGCCGCCAACACATACTAATTGAAATAAGTGTCTATGGCCGCACAAATTCCTTTTACAGCGGCAGGGTGGCCACTGGCCATCCCTGTAGCCTACTAGAGAGTGACATTTTGAGGGTTTTGTTCGTAATGAAATATGTTTGTGATGGTATTCATGTGATTCCACGTTGGTGTCTGCTGAGTCGAGGTAAATTGTCTTGCCCATATAGTCATAGGCTAATTTCGCGCCAAAGGCCGTGGATTAACCGACCGCGGCAGCTCGAATAATATTCTTTTCGACAATATCCAGAGATGGAGCGGTTTGGGGTAGGACCGGGCACCTTGTCGAGCTATCTTGCTCAAATCCCACTACTATACCAGACGTAGCCTACTACGAGTAGGGCTGGGCACGATGATTCGAGTACTCGAATCTGAATCGAGTATTAATTTTAATGATTCGAGTCGAGTAGTAAAATACGATTTTTTCGAGTGCTGAAATTATATGCTCCTCGCCAGGGAAACTTAATTTATCAACGAGATTAATAGTTTCGATACTAATTTTCTCTGTTGAAGCCTTGACACCTTGATTGGCGGTATCGTAGCATACGTATTACGTATACATATAGTAAAAAGCTACGAACGTTACTGGATATAGCACATTTCCGAAGTCATGACCATCTCACAACACTGTCTCCCAGTGCTGATGAAATCAGTATGGTCGAAAAAATACCAAGGTATCTTCAATGTGATGAATAGCATGCATTATGTTCTTTGCAGTGGCATATAAGGTACATATTTGAACTATGACATGTTACATCTTGTTATGACGTCACAATGTGGGATACTCGATTACTCGACTCGAAGCATAACACGTGATTCAGAATCGAATCACGCAGGTACTCGATTTTGCCCAGCCCTAACTACGAGTACAACGCGCCGCACGAAAACACCTGACATCAGCTATACTTGGCCAGCCACAACTGATAAATCGAAAACGAATGATTGCGCGATTCAGATCTTACTTGACAAGTCGCTCGTATGTCCTCACCGGTGACAACGTGATTTTTAAGTCAAATAGAACATGTTTCCGAGCCTTATCCTACCTCACGAATTTCTGCAGAAGTTTAAAATTAGACGTTAGATATATTTTACCAATGGACAAGCCTTCAACATCTTGCATCTTAAAATTTAGGTATAAAATCCTAATATTCCTCGCGGACCGGCAGGAAAGTCGTCGCGGACCGGTTGAGAACTACTGGTCTACTCCATTTGACATCTCTCCGCTAACCCATGCATTCATATCTACTAGGTCTTACTGTCGCAGATTTAGATGAGACTAAGACCAACGAGCAGACAGAAAGTACGACTTTTTCAGAGTAGTCAGTGGTTGTTTTATTTAATTACATCAACGGTTAGTTTGAAGCAACATATTTTTACACTTTGGGTTTTGAAAAGTAGTAGTACGTGCTGCATGAAGTAGCCCTGTATCACGCAAATGAACATATTTTCAGAGATCGCACACATCGCAAATATTCCGTCTTCAATATTATGAGACATGTCACATCAGATGACTGAAGCATGTAAATCATTCGCACAAAATCTGCTTATTGAAATTACGTCAGCTCTTTTAAACATTCCTTTTCCAATTAATCTGGGCATGTATTGAAAGGCACTGCTTCCGCGCTTGTTATTCGATCAGCAGAAATTTATAACTCCACTAGAACATATGAAAGTGACGAAACTAGAAGTGACGAATATAGAACCGACTACAACTTGCTATAAGTCGGCAGATCAAGAATAACAAATAACGATATTGGCTGGTGTAAACCGGATCGTGTAGTTAAAACACCATCAAGAAAATTTCTTTCAGAGTAATCGGCGATATTTAGTGAATGCCTCTTCTCTACATCGCCTTGGCCCAGGTGGGTGTCTGATTTAAAACACTATGGTACTCCCACACCATCCAATCTTTTCATTGTATCGCAGGTTTGAAATGATGAAAATATTAATACTGATGCTGAAAAATAGGGGATCTCATAATCAATGTTCCCTCTAATTTTTGACGAGTCTGCTCGCACTCACCAACTCACTGCGCAGTCCCCCTTGGACAACAGTGCGTAACGATTAAAAAAAGGTCATTACTTGATTTTGTGTGCACTGCTTGGATTTTCTGTGCGCATAGACCGCGTCGGAACTGCGCACATGCGCAGCTTAAAGGGAACATTGCTCACAATACAGGTTTTGAACAACATATCAAAGACGATTCAACGTTTCTTCCGATCGGTGGTGAATTTTCAGTTTGTTCATAAAGCCAGACCGACAGGCAAGTAGTGTTGCAGATTATTTTTAGCAAACCCCGTAACCATATTTTACCATACGAAACGAAGTCCCTTTCGTTTATAACTTGAGTGTGTAAACTTGTACGACGTATCAAATTTTTCGAGGATAAATTCAGTATACTAATCTGGAGACAATCACAATACGTCCTGCTTGAAGCAAACTGAATCTGATTCAACTGAACGAGCCAACCATATGCAATGTAATAAAAATAACCATTGTATTGGACAGATAACGAAAAATGCAACTGCTCAACATGAAAATATAATCAAATAAACCCACCCCATCAAACAATAGTTTTTTTAGTATTTTTATCGTTGTTTCAAAACATCACAAAACTGCGATACAACGAAAAGATGTAAGCAAAATGAAAGAAAACAGACCTGAAAGAATGAAAATTGGTATTAAATAAGCCCATATATACACATGCATCACATAAACCTTGAAAAGAAAGTGCAATATTTGCTAAAATAAATCATGAATAACGTGGATATGACTTCTAGCATAATCAAAATGAATTTACAGATCAGTTTTTGAAACTTGTCACTGAACAATATCCATTATGAAATCAGAATCATAAATGTGATGTTTGCGGAAAAGAATTCACTTAAAAACTCATTGATGATATCGAGTCTGCCGAGGTCAGGTGCTTTCTAGCAAACTTCGTAGTATGAAAAAAATCATCAACCTGCATAATGAATCTTCTTGGATAAAAGTCACAATGGATTTACAAATTCATTGAATTGATTATATATCATCAACATCCGCCCGATTGGAGGTGAGTGTTCATAATGGATAAGAGATCATGAATGCGATGTATATGGGAAACCATTTGCTCGAAAAATCAAAGGACCGTGATCCAGTCTGCACTTGGAAACGCTCCATAGGCATAAACATCCAATGCTGCATCTGCGGCTGCCAACCTGTATTGGAAAATATCAAGTCAAATCCAAGACAATGTGGAATATATTGACATACTGCAGGGTGAATCGCTTAGCCAGATAACAAGTGACTTAACTCGTCAATATTGTTGCTGGCAAGGTTATATACGTCGCAGTACCATATACACACCAGACATGGGGTGATTACTTCATGAATGTAATCGATTGCGATTACGATTACTTCCGAATGACGCGATTACGATTACGATTACGATTACAGCAAAATCAGGAAGTAGTCGATTACGATTACGATTACATTGGAAAAGTAATCACGATTACTCACGATTACATTTATTTTGTATCTTAGAAGTTATATTGGAAAACAATATATGGATTGCGCTGAAAAGGCCAAATGAGATAACAAACTTCTTTTAAAAAAGATGCGTCATTTGCTTGTTACGTCATAATGTACCCATTGCCCATTTTTATAGAGAACGATTTATCGCACCCAACGATTGGCATTCTTGCCAGGTCCATGACTGCCGCACCCCAAATTTCCCAATAGGGCGGGGAGCGAGCTCGAAGGGGACTTAAAAGTATTTCGTTCATAATTTATAGTGGGCTTGCATTTAAAACAAATGGTTGTTTAAAACACATGTTTTTTAAACCTTGGTTTAAAAAACCAATAAATTGTGTTTTTTCAAGTTGTAAAATTATGCCATAATTGTGTAAATGCTTTCCACAATCACCAACCGATTTAGCCAACGTACATCGATATGGGATGGTTGCAACCCCTCAAAATAGTCGGTTCAACAGTTATAGTAGGCCTACAGATATTTCGTCAACGGAGCTATATTTACCCCATATTTTCAATTGTCAATGTCAATCCACATTCGTGATGTCATGGCTTTAAAAAAAACATGTTTTAAACAAGGGCCTTGTTGTAAACATGCTCGCTTTAAATTTATTATTCTTTTAAATGTACCCTAATTTATAGCAATAGGCATTTAGGTTCCAGTCAATACCGTGCCACAACACACCAAAATACATATGCAATTTCGACCAACACGCGACATCACGGAGTGTGCTACTAATGAAAGACCTTGGCCGAAACTTAGGTCATGTGTCCATTGTCAATAGCCGCGCTGGGTTGGCGTGACTAAGAGTCCGGTCCTTCCAATCCGAGCCCACAATTCAAATGCCACCAGGACACCCACAGAGCATTAAAGACATGACAATTTGTGTGTGCGTCTCACGAAATTTTTTCTTTTAGTCTGCTACGTTTGGGATACAACAATATCTTTTGATTATATAACAGACCGGAAGTCACGAATTACCATAACAGACGTTATAATTATGAATTACGTGCCCCCAGCTCTACAGGTTAATCTGGCCATCGGGGGCAGAGAGAGAGAGAGAGAGAGAGAGAGGGGAATAAAAATTAATGATAATATAATGCAATTACTAATATTATTGACGAAATTCAGTCTTCAACTTGAAAATATCACCCTATGGGGGCCAAAGACCAACGTTTGGACTGGAGGGCGAATTGCTGTTTTGGTCCTGATTCTAGCTGCAGCCCGCGCTAACATGATATATAAGCCCATGACTATGGTGGCAGATCCCAATGTTGAGTAAAGAAATATGAAATAACGATTGGGGCCTGTTTCAAGTAGAGTCATATGAGATTAAGATGAAGAGAACATAAAATTCTACCTTCAACTTAATACATGCAGATAATGTACTGCAAGCTGCCGCTACGAGAAACGGCAAAAACGGCTCGGTTATGATATATATCAGCAGCTGTTGATTTTTATTGCTTCGTTGTGGAAACCGTGATGTTTTATTTGACGAGTACAAAATTTCAAATCTCTATCCGGTGTAAGTACGTACTACATAGGCCTACTGCTCGCCAAGCAGCAACGCTCAAACTGCGTTTGCATTACCGAACATCAATACACAAGTTACTAGGTATAGAGTGGTGATTAATTATCCTGCTGTGGATACTTCTTACGCAATGACTAGCAAAGCTGATAGGCTACTTCTGACGTAATAATGAGCAATGGCAGTTAAAAATCAGACGTTTGTGCTATCATGAACCTGGTATAATACATCTTCCTTGTTCATGATGAATGTTCACTGTTCAGTTTATGTCATAGTACTTGTACAAATAAAAAGTAATCGTTCTTTCACAAAGAAATCGATTAGATATGGGAAGTAGTCGATTACGATTACGATTACTTTGGAAATTTTTCGAATGTAATCGATTGCGATTACGATTACTTGAAAATGCTGTAATCGTCGTAATCGATTACGATTACTAATCGCGATTACCCCATGTCTGATACACACCGCATGTAGATTCTAAATTGGATGAGCGATAATTTAATGGTGTACCATCAATAAATTGCAACTTCTAGTTGTAACTTGAAAGTAACGAATTGCTCAGAGGCATATATACACTGAGTATACTCTCCCACCCAGTGCGATATGCTTTACATCAGGGGTGGGCAAACTTTTGAGCTCGCGGGCCGCATTCAACATCTGAATCCATTCGCGGGCCGCACTATATAAAATTGGGATTATAAACCAAAACGCAATATTAATATTCAATTGATTATATAGTGAGGACATGGAGATAATATATGTGCTTATTTAAAACAAGCCAAACATTGCTTTGATGATATCGTACACGCGTCAGTGGTGAGATTTCATAGGCTGGCGGACCTCAATAACCAATTTTCCAGAACTATAGAGATGAAAGTCGGTTGGCCCGATTCTTAGAACAGGATTGAAATTCAAATCTGTGAGCAGCGATTTGCTCATAGATTCAATAATTTCACTTTTCGTTAAGTTCCAGAACACACCATGCTGGCAGCATCATAACCATGTTAGCTTCAAACACGCTTCTACTATGTGTAGATCAAATATAAATACCACAATTCTACGCATACAGACAACGAATCTACCTAAGACACGCCTGAATCGTTTTTTATAAGCACAATACTGAAATAATTAAAAATGGAGTGGCCAATCTGAAATCCCCGCACCCGTGATCCAAATTATGCTAATCTCGTTGCAGTTGCAGCTATCCCACTGTGATATCAAGTATTTACCTTAGATCAGTGGTTCTCAAACTTTTTAACCCCCCCTCATTATCGTCATATCACAAAACGCAACCAGGATGCTAGCAAACCTAACGGGTATAGTTTGATGAGATGGAAGGTTGCGACTGTGGATGAGAGATTTTTGAATATGTAATTCATATCAAATACAGAGCAATAACTATGAGTGGGATGTAAATCGCACCGTTGGGCACAGCTGCGCCCCCCTTTCCAGATGCTTTCATGCCCCAAGGGGGGGGGGGGCGCCCACCAGTTTGAGAAACACTGTATTAGAATTATCAGGGTGAAATATACTAAGAAAAGTTAATCAAGTCCCTGCATTAATTTGATTTTTAGTACGCATTTCATCAATATTTATAGAAAGTTTTTTCAGACTCTCGCGGGCCGCACAGAACGGTGTTGCGGGCCGTAGTTTGCCCACCCCTGCTTTACATCATTTCAAGCATCGACATGGCCGGCTATATTCACCTCCGGTCCCACTGCTGCTTCATGAAGTATTCCTTGTGCTGATCCTCATCGACCTGAATTCCTTCGACATTCACGACTTCCCGTCCAGGAACTACTTGAACAACGCACCCCACAACCGTTCGGTCAGACCACGGGAAGACGACGGCCGCCGCACGTGTCCCGCCAGATAAGAGCGTGCGGGAGCACGAGGTCAAAAGGTGCTGGCTGGTGAAACGCAACGATGCGTTAAGTTAGATTAGTAAAAATCGGTAATCCGTCATCAACGTATACTCAGAGCATAGCAACTTACAGCGTAGCTACGCTGTAATAAATTGCTATGCTCAGAGAATGATAGTATAGATAACTAACACTGGTCAACACAATTTTTGTTGACTGTGATCCGACAATTGATTTTGACTAACTTTATGACGCTGAATTCGAAAATGACTTCCGTTTTTCTCTACCACGTCAAGGTTAGGCACCGCCCTCCACATATGTACATTGTCTCATAATTAAGTCATAACCCACATAATAGCACTACTTTTAAGATTTTGTGTTTATTGTATGAAACGTTTCAAAAACCACAAGTAGTCGAAAGTAAATCAATAGACTTCAAATAAACATTTACACTGCTTTATTTAGTTGATTTAAACTGATATTGCTTCTACAGGACAAATAAAGTGTGAGTTTCAGGGTCCAAATTCACGCAAATAAGTTATTAGTAATAACTATAGGGCAGGTTTTGCAACTTTTGCAACTTTTTTTACAGCTTCTGACAGCTTCTTAGGTACTCAGAATCTACGTACTATGATGTTTTAAGCTGTTTGGATGGATTTTATAGTGCAACTTTTCTCAATTTTTCATACCCAATTTTTACAGTAACTTTTATCAAATATATTGCGTAAAAATGTAAAAAAATGATTTAAAAACAGGCTATAGATAAACTATTTATAGTATGGTTCTATTCTCTTTGATTTGAATAACATAAAGAGCTATATAGTGGGTTAGCTGCATCTCACTATCTATGACACAATGGTTTGCAAGCAAGAAGTTCAGCTACCCCCGCCAAGCACGACCGTGCCCGAACAATATGTTAATAGATCACGTTATTAATTCTGTCGTTAAAATTTGAGATAGTTTGCCATTTCACGAACGCCCAGCGAGACTACCGAAAATAACATTTTCACTCGGTCACCTTTCTGACTATTGATTTTGTTAAAGACCTGGGGCAGGGGTGGGCACTGGGCAGCCTTTTTGCTATTCATGGCCGCATTTCGATCAGGCCTACTTATGTAGGCTATCCAATGGCCGCATTCCTGTTCATAAGCCGTAATCAACTAACTGGGCGTCAAAGACCCTTGTTAACATGTCCATTTCCGTTGAACTCCGGAATAATCTACTTTATCATATCGGCTTTCTATACACACAGAAATCGCTAGTGGCAATGTTTTGTATAATAAATACTTGGTCACTTTGTTGTTTGACCTTCCATCAGGATTGTCCGTAGACTTAGCGGAAATATATTGGAATCGTCTGAGCCAGAGGTTCCCAACCTTTATAAATGTCGGACAGCATATTCAAACTTCAGAGTACAATGGAGCTGCATGAAAACACTCGGGTATAGGCTACTTATAACGAAAATTTAAAGGTTGCTAACCTACCTCTGATCTCACCATCCAGATAATTAAAAAGCATGCACTTATTGCACATGGACTTTTATAGATTTTATATCGGTTATTATAGCATTGATACAAGCAAATTAGCGAGTACTATTATGTCGTGATGTGATAGCTCTTCATACATTCCTGCACTTTATGCACAAGTTTACGGGCAATAATACGCTGAGCAATGTTGGACTTATTGCAATTTATACTTGTCTATGAGCCTTTATTTTGATTTTAGTAAAATTGTGTCGAAATTTACTCTCACAGAGACGATATATAAGGTCTATGACCAGCAAGACTCAAGATACATCGTTGTGTAGTCTTGATCGGTGGATAATCCAAGAATTATCATCGAAAAACAGGAATAACTCCGCTTCTACGGCTTGGGATTGAGTCAAGCTTGCTTTGCATAGTTTTTGAAGACAGCCCAACAATTTCATGGGGTTGGCAGAAAAATTTGAAAAACAAAATTTGCGTTTTTGGGCAAATTCAAAATTTTCAAACTCCACGAAACCCGTGAATATTGGTTGGAATGAATTCAAATTTGGTGTGCGTCGTTTTTTAAGGCAACCTAACGATTTAATCACGTAGCCAGCAAGATTCAGGAAAAGGGGTTATTTTTGAACAGCCCTAGTGCCCAGTTTATTTGCATCTCCCGTGGATAGGCACAGCGGTTGCCAGTGAACTCGGCACCTGGTGAACTCGGCACCTTTAACTCGGCACCTTGAACTCGGCACTTGGTGAACTCGGCACTTGATGAACTCGGCACTTCGTTTGACCGTAGATGCTGTGCGATCTCTATTGTTTCGAGTTTATGACAATACAATGTCCCCCATGACACCAATAAATGTTTCCCATGAACACATCGAAACTTACGAAGGCCAAAATAATCAGTTTTTGCCTTCAAAGAAACGGATATTATAAATTAAATATCGCCCTTTAACTATATTTTGTTAGCAGGATGTTTCCCTAATGTCACCCTTCAACCTGCTCCTGACCAACTACCTGTGACAAAATCACACCTTCCTATAAGTAATCAGCTAATACAAAATCAGTATTGTTGTGTTGTATTGAACTTATAAAATCTCTAATAAACCTAACAGTTGAACTTATCAATAACTATAATCAACTAATAAATGAAATATATATATTTTGCACGATTCTTGCATCTCCAAAGAATTGAGGCATGTTTTTTTTTCATCTTCCTGGTGTAAGAACGATCGACTTTAGTCGTCAAACAGCATATCTCATCCTCTTTGCGATACACCCTTCAATATTTTATTAGTTGACTCGTCCGAGCATGACATTTCAGAGTTGACCTGAGCAGCGGACACATCGGATAACGACGACTCAATGAGATCATCTTCCTGCAAACAAAATTATAAGTTAAAATCTGATCACTCATATCGAATTAATTAGCACTATTCGACTTACCTGGTTGTTAAGATCGGCTACCGGTAGCGGCCCCACTTCAATCTCAACGGCATCTTCCTGCAAACAAAATTTAGTTAAACTTTGATAGCTCACATCGAATTAATTAGCACTATTCGACTTACCTGGTTGTAAAGATCGACTACCAGTAGCGTCCCCACTTCATTCTCAACGCATATGTCCATGTCCATCGCATTTATCAATCATTCCCTCTATCCGTCAAATTAGCAATACATGTACCGAGTATAGACCAACACCGACACACGACATTGTTGCGTCACAATACAAGCGCCGATTTCACCAGGTGCCGAGTTAAAGGTGCCGAGTTCACCAGGTGCCGAGTTCACTGGCAACCGGCACAGCTTGCAACAGGTTTGAAAACAGATTAGATCCTCCGTGAGAATCAACCATTATAAAGCTGCAAAAGCCAATCCTCTGCCGCCAGAAGGAACATCTCTACACGCTGGGAATCTTCCATTAGTGTTGTTTATTTGTAATTCGGCTGTTTTACAGCTGATTTTGTGTGTGCTGTACCGTAACCGTGCGCTGTTTACTGCCGTTCGCTGTACTTGTCATTATTACGTCACAACGACAAAATTCTTTCAATATTTCGAACTTGGTTGGTAAACCTCATTTGCTGGCGTTCACTGCTGAAGAGAGCCAATCGAAAAGCTTCCAGTGGAATAAATATGACAATATGAACGTATTGTTTGCAACAATATTGAAGTTCTGTACTTCTAAAATCCAATTTTTAGATGATACACGAACTCCTTTTGTTGACACAACCTTGGCTGGTGATCCTATAACTTTTCATTCAGCGTGCGGCCGACAGGACAGCGTAATATATAGTGAAGCGTCCGGGTTCTTGATCGGTAGGTCGTGAGTTCGATCCCCGGCCGGGTCAGACCAAAGAACTGAATAGTAACACTAGTATCCATGGCCTCCCTGCTTGGCGCTCGTGCATTACTGGGATAGCACGGAGGGGTGGTGCAAGATTTAGAAAACCGCAAAAGTGTATATCCGCACCTGCCTTGTCCAGCGGGATATGTACATTACAGATATACATGCATTGCATATACAGATCGTGTGTCGTGTATGTATATCATGAGTCGGTGTATATGCCGCAAAAACATCAAGGACAAAAATAAAGTACGTCCTTTCCCTTTCCGCACATGCCTACTCGTTACCTCGCCTAGGCCAAAGGTGGTTGTCTGATTTAAAGAATACCTCGAGTTCCTTTGGCTCCTTCCTATATTTTCATTGTATCGCAATCTTGTGGTGTTCAGATTGCATGAAAAATTTAATAAGATACTGAGCTTGTACATCCTCAAGATTACCGGACCACGACTGACCTATCGATCTCGCTTCCCATGACATGCCGCCCTATTTCTTGTCGCTTCCTTTTTCTATACTATCTTCTTTACTTTCATTCAGTGTGCATGCCTCCTCTTTACATCGCCTAGGCCAAGGTGGGTGTCCGATTCCATAGACAACTCCTAGTCGCTTCGACATCTTCCTTTCTTTTCATTGTATCGCATTTTTTGTGGTGTATTGAACTGATAAAATTGCTAATAAACCAATGATGATGATGATGATTGTAGAACACTATGATTCGATGCTATGATATGTTCGATCCATGTGACGCTTAAGTCATTTAGTTGCGAATTTTTGATTTCGGGGCTGTATATTAGGGCTGTTCAAAAATAACTTTTTTTTCTGAATCTTGCGGGTTACGTGATTAAATCGTTAGGTTGCCTTAAAAAACGTCACACACCAAATTTGAATTCATTCCAACCAATATTCGCGGATTTCGTAGAGTTAGAAAATTTCGAATTTGCCTATGAATGCAAAAAAAAAAATTTTTCAAATTTTTCTTCCAACCCCATAAAATTGTTGCGCTGTCTTCAAAGATGATGCAAAACAAATTTGACTCAATTCCAAGCCGTAGAAGCGGAGTTATTTGACTTTTTCGATGATAATTCTTGATTATCCTTGATTGGGGGATAATCCCAGAATTGTCATCGAAAAACTCAAATAACTCCGCTTCTACGGCTTGGAATTGAGTCAAATTTGTTTTGCATCGTTTTTGAAGACAGCGCAACAATTTTATGGCGTTGGAAGAAGAATTTGAAATATTTTTTTTTTGCATTCATAGGCAAATTCGAAATTTTCAAACTCTATGAAATCCGCGAATATTGGTTGGAATGAATTCAAATTTGGTTTGCGTCGTTTTTTAAGGCAACCTAACGATTTAATCACGTAACCCGCAAGATTCAGGAAAAAAAGTTATTTTTGAACAGCCCTACTGTATATTTATTTATAGTTATCTTAACTAAACTACGGTATAGGTATTTAATTTCTAGAGCTTCCTCTTCTGGAGGTACAGACCTTCAATATACAATTGAATGGTGTATTCATATTGAAATGAACCCGAATATTTTCGGCTTACACCCGTCAGCAACTATATACACTACAAAAAAAAATTAGACAAATTTGGTCTCAAATTTAAGAAATGAGGATGATTTCATCATCATCATCATTGGTTTATTAGCAATTTTATCAGTTCAATACACCACAAAAAATGCGATACAATGAAAAGACAGGAAGGTGTCGAAGCGACAAGGAGCAGTCTATGGAATCTGACACCCACCTTGGCCTAGGCGATATATAAAGAGGAGGCATGCACACTGAATGAAAGTAAAGAAGATAGTATAGAAAAAGAAAGCGACAATAAATAGGGCGGCATGTCATGGGAAGCGAGATCGATAGGTCAGTCGTGGTCCGGTAATCTTGAGGATGGACTGTATTTATTTAGTAGTAATTGCTTGTATTTCGACTTGAATGTGGACATGCTCGTCGACTGTCGGATGGCCGGCGGGATACTGTTCCACACATCAGGTCCGGCATATTTGATAGAGCGATGATCTTTTCGGTCGATCATATGATATTTGGACGACGTGGACGCGCGTGTGTTGTACTTGTGCGCTTTTGATTCCGAGGTAAAGAAGTCATTGAAATATTCGGGGCAACGACCGCAGTGGAACTGATACATAAACTTGGCGATTTCTAGTTTCCGCATATCTTCTATGTTTAGGACGCCGAATCTCTTCAGCAGCGACTTGTTGGATGGGCAGCCAGGCCCCTTTGGGGCCCTAGCTATGATTCGGAGTACTTTATGTTGTAGTTTTTGCAGTGGCTTGAGTGCAGTTTTACTGGCAGCCCCCCAACAGAGGATGCCATAGTGTAACTTCGATTGGATTAAGGATTTAAAGAGTATCAGAAGAACCCATGCTGGCATGAAGCGCCTAAGGCTGTAGAACAGGCCGCACTTCGGTGATAATTTAGTTTCTAGGGACTGAATATGACTCTTCCAGGACATGTTCGAGTCCAGTAAAACCCCGAGATATTTGGCATTATCTGGCATTATTTGGTCTCATTTTCAGCAATTTTGGTCTCACTGATGAATTGAGGTCTTAAAATTGAGACCGATTCAGCTTTGTAAGACCATATATAATTGTCACAATTATTTGGTCTTGAAAATAAGACCAATAAAACGCATCAAGACCAATAAAACGCATCTTATAAGACATATTGTGCTTATTAAGACAATTTTTGCTGTGTCAGTATTTTTGGTCTTAAAATTGAGACCGATTCAGCTTTGTAAGACCATATATAATTGTCACAATTATTTGGTCTTACAAATAAGACCAATAAAACGCATCAAGACCAATAAAACACATCTTATAAGACATATTGTGCTTATTACGACAGTTTTTGCTGTGTCAGTATTTTTGGTCTGGTTTTTAAGACAAATTTCGCTAATCAAGAAACGACATGATTTGTGGTCTTAAAAATGAGACCGGAAAGTTGACATGGGCCAGGAGCTGTAAGACATAACTAGCTTATTGAGATAATTTTTATGTGTCAGTATTTTTGGTCTTGTTTTTAAGACAAATTTCGCTAATCAAGAAACGACATGATTTGTGGTCTTAAAAATGAGACCGGAAAGTTGACATGGGCCAGGAGCTCTAAGACATAACTAGCTTATTGAGACAGTTTATGATGTCTAGCATATTGAGACAGTTTATGATGCATCAGTTTTTCTGGTCTTGTTTTTTAGACGAACGTTGCTAATCAAGAAACATCATGGTCCGTAGTCTTATAAATCAGAATGGAAATTGTTATGAGCCCGGAGCACAAGACGTAGTTAGGTTTATTTGACAAATTTTGATCCATCAAAGGTCATTGCAAATACAATCTAGTGCTAACTTGAGAGCGGAGAGCCAAAACGTATTTGGTGGTGCCATGTTTGTCCATTTCTCGTTGATCACATGTCACACTTCAAATAAGTCAAATACAGGATGCATTTGCACCAGAACAAAAATTCAAAGTACTGTACCTTGTCACTTTTCACTGACACAATGGTGTTGGCACGTCGCTCTCACCACAAATACTATTATACACTCAAACTACACTATATATTGTTTGGAGGATTGTATACAAATTGGTGAGTATTATATAGAATGATAATGATATATAATAGGTAGGCTAGATAATGAACTACGAATACAGGTATATGTGTTACGCTTCCCTTCATGCAGAACCTAATACTGACATGAATACCCCCACACAGCACTCGTGGGCGACAATGGTCTTATTTTTCAGCGATTTCAGTCTTAATTTTGAGACGAAAAATCATTGTTAAGACCGATTGGTCTTTAAGACATTTTTTTTCTAAAAAGTCACTTTAAGACCATAAGACCAAATTTGTCTAATTGTTTTTTGTAGTTTAGTAGAGAATTGGAAAGAATATCATTGCCGGTATGAAATCGGTGTCCTGTGCTCACACTATATTTCATTTTTTAATTATTTTTTATTAAATTACTTTAACCTGGAAAATCATCACTGCTCACCTGATATATCAGGCAAAAAGGCCAGCGATTCCAATCAGGCATCATTGTATATCAACACTCGCACCACAAAATATGAGGTCACCAGCATGAAACTTTGAATGAGAGAGTGTTCAATGCACTATTCCCAGGTGGTATTCTGTTGACAGAGTTTCGGCAGATGGCAGGTGTATTTTCATAAAAGCCGACTCCAAGGCACACAAATGGAAGTGTGAACGGCCCCTCCCAATAACGCGAAATCTGTCGTCTCGATGAATATTCGCGCAAATCGTATTATCAAACACAACAGGTGTTTGCCGATTGCAGAATTAATGGCCTTTGATCACTCAGCATCAAGCTTGAGTGGATGAGTTGAGGGTGTTCAGATGAATCTGGGGACATGCTGGTTTATGCGTTCCTGCAAACACTTTGACGTTTTTCCCACGTAGCCACAATCACAGTGGCACTTATATTAGTACACTACATTACTTCATTATATTATATTTTATCATATTACTTACTTACATTACTTCAACAAAGTAATGTAGTGTACGAATATAGGTGCCACTATGATGTGATTGTGGCTTCGTGGGAAGAAAGTCAAAGCGTTTGCAGGAACGCATAAACAAGCGACAAAATGAGGTGACATGTGACGAAAGGCGAAAGAGATCGATATGTCAGGTCGTGGTCCAGCAAACTTGAACACTGACTAGTATTTATTCAGTAGAAATTGCTTGTATTTCGACTTGAGTCTAAGTGCTGACAATATGGAGGACATGCTCGACTAGTGTCAGTGAGATGGTGTTCCACAAATCAGGTCCGGCATATTTTTGATACAGCGATGATCTTTCCTGTCGACCATACGAAAGTGCGCTTTTGATTCTGAGGTAAAGATATCATTGAAAGTTTCTTGTCCGTGACTTCGCTCTATATTCACTGCAATGGAACTTATACATAAACTTGGCAATTTCTAGATTACGCACATATCTTTTATGTTTAGGACACTGAATGTTTTGAGCGGTGATTTGTTGAATGCACAACTGAAACTGGGCCCCTGGCTATGATATGAAGGACCTGATGTTGTAGTTTTTTGTGGCTTTGCAGCTGAGATTAAGTGCACGACAAGGATAGCCTATATGTTCAATTTGTTCATCTAGAAATTTTATATATTGATAATTGTGTGATATCTGAAAAGTTCGGCTTCTACATTCATCTGAATGAATCGGTAAGGGATATGTATCTCTTTCAAGGATCTGTTGAATACACATGAGCCACCCATAAAGTGTAGAAGCAACCTTCTTGACTGTTATCGACACGATTTGCCCATGTCTGCATAATATTTATATTTTCGTATTCAGTCCACGTCGTCCAACTATCATATGGTGGACAAAAATGATTATCGCTCTATCAAATATGCCTGACCTGATTTGTGGATTGGAACTGTATCTCGCCGGCTATTAAACATAGGCAGTCATCGAGCATGTTTACATTCAAGTTGAAATACAAACAATTCCTACCGAATCACTACTAATTAGCGCTTTCTTGTACCGGACCACGACCTGACATGTCGATCTCGCCTTTCGACACGTGCCGCCTTTCTTATCACCTGGCCTTTTATAATATCTTCTTTTACTTTTCATTCAGTGTGCATGCCTCCTTTTTATATCGCCTGGGCCAGGTGGGTGTCTGATTTCAAAGAATACTCCATGTCGTTTCGACACCTTCCGATCTTTCATTGTATCGCCATCTTGTGGTGTATTGAAAGGATGAAATTACTAGCAATAAATTGAATTGAGTATGAGAACAACTTTGCGTCAAAATCTATTGAAAAAATCTGGAGATGTAATCACATAGTATTTCCTGGAAATCCTAATGTTCATTTAAATATCGTCATGGCATGTTCTACGCTTTATATAAGATGTTTATTTATATCATCAACAGATTGGCAAAATTAATGCTACTTTTGTAATGTCTGCTGCACAGAAACATGGCGGCGCCGTTGGAGGCGAACCTCCGAGTGAAAGTTTCAGCTCAGACGATGATGAACTGCCCAAATATAATAACGAATCACAAGACGACGTGCCTTTGTTAGCTGGTGAAGAGGTGTTGATATTCCTCCCGAAAGACGTCAATTATGTCTGCCCATATCTGGGATTGATACCAGGGAAAATCACAGTCACCAATTACAAGCTGATGTTCCACGGCGTTACAAAATCGGAAAGTCCTTTTGTGTTGGAACTGCCGTTGTGTACTATCAGTCGTGTGGAGAAAGCAGGTGGCGCTACAGCGTCCGCAAAGAGTTCGGAAGGAAAAAACCCGTACGGAATCGAAATTCTATGCAAAGACATCAGATCGATTAGGTTCACGATGAAACCCGACAATCACAAAAGACATCAGATTATGGACGAACTCAACAAGTACTGCTTTCCGATTACTAGCAAGTTGCCTTTTTTCGCTCATCATTACAAGGAAGTGTATCCAGAGGACGTGAAGGGATGGAACGTGTACAGCGTAAAAAACGAATTCTCAAGGCAAGGCATCTCAAACAGTGGCGACGGCTGGCGGTTTACCAAAATCAACACAAAGTACGACATGTGCGAAACCTACCCTCACATATTAGTTGTGCCCGCCACGGCCACTGATGATGACTTGAAGCATGTCGCGCAATTTCGTAGCAAAGGAAGAATTCCCGTTCTCTCCTGGATTCATCCAGACAGTCAAGCTACAATTACTCGAGGAGCGCAACCTCTCGTAGGTATATCAAATAAGAGAAGTCGTGAAGATGAAAGATACTTGAAACTAGTGCTTGATGCGAATCCTCATGCTCACAAGCTTTTAATCTTCGACGCGAGACCCCAAGCCAATGCACTTGCAAACGTGGCTCTCGGCGGTGGATATGAGAAAAATGATGCGTATCAAAACACTGAGTTAAACTTTTGCGATATCCACAACATTCACGTCATGAGAGAGTCGTTGCGGAAGCTTCAAGACATCTGTTTCTTACCAACGTCTTCCTTGTCGAAAAACTGGCATTCAATGTTGGATCAAACGCAGTGGCTGCATCATATCAAAGCGATACTGACCACTGCGTCGCGGATTGCGTATCAAGTCGAATGCACAAAGGCGTCTGTTTTTGTGCACTGTAGCGACGGATGGGACAGAACCTCACAGTTAACTTCGTTATCCATGATCATGTTGGATAGTTACTATCGTACGATCGAAGGTTTCGAAGTCTTAATCGAAAAGGAGTGGTTGAGTTTCGGACACAAATTTTCACAGAGGATAGGACATGGCGATAAAAACCACTCAGACGCGGAACGCTCGCCAGTTTTTGTGCAGTTCATAGACTGCGTCTATCAGATCACGCAGCAGTTTCCCGCCGCGTTTGAATTTAACGAAAATTTCCTGGTCACCATTTTGGATCATCTGTATTCTTGTCTTTTCGGGACGTTCTTGTGTAACAATGACAGAGAGCGCAGGCGAGATGTGAGACCTCGCACGGTGTCGCTTTGGTCGATGGTGAACGTGCATCGGGAAGATTATTTGAACGCGCTGTACTCGCCCACTTACAATCATCACGTGTTGATTCCGGTGGCGTCGATGCGTCACATTGATCTGTGGTTGGGATATTATTGTCGGTGGAACGCGGTTTTTAAGTCTCAGGAACCTGTCGCGGTGCGACACAAAGAGCTGTTGAACGTGAGAGAGTACTTGAAAAAGAAAGTGGAGGAGCTAGAGAGGAAAGTCGCTGAAAAACGAGAGACGGAAAAGGTTTCCGGAGCAGAGATACCTGCCGTTTCGGTGACCGCGCACACATGAAAACCGCACCCCTCCAGCAATGATTCGTGGCGTTCCACTTACCGATAGTATTCAAGATTTTATTGTTTATTTCCACGAATTGTTATGTAGGGATAGGAAAAAATAGAGTGGGTGAGATTAGTCTCTCTATATCAGCGGTTCTCAAGCTTTTAGCAAATTTCGCAGACCGTTCGGGTTTCAATTGAATCGAAGTCAACCCGACCTGTAATTACGGCGAATGTATGCTACTCGAAAGCTGATATTCATAATTTCATATGCTGCTTCCTTTTGGATGGTTCTATGAAAGTTTATGCGAGACGAAGTCGTGTTTCTGGAAGAACTGCCACTTACGCTGTTTGTTAGCCTCCATCATACTGCCAAACATCCCGAAAATACAGCCTACTGTCGAAATGTAATGAAATTTGCTTCAAAAGTATTCTATTACTGGTCTTGGACGAGTTGTTGGCTACTTTGAATAGTTTAGTACAACATTGCAACATTGTGACGTACCTCAAGTTCGAAGTATACCATGAACTATATATTACGACACAAGGCAGAAAAGTACGTTTCAAAGATATTTCATTGGTTCAATTACGAATTGTTTAAATGCTATGTTCAGCAACCTAGAAATATGGTTATTGCGCAATTTGTCGAAGTTGCATGGTAGTAGCCACATAATGATAGAATCATGATCATTGGCCACTGACATTGGTTTCTGTGTAGATAAATGGATGTAACGTGCAAGATATGATTAACACGTTTCTATAGAAAGTTCTCAATTTGCATTATTAAGATGACCCTACTGCTGGTCAACTTTCAACATGGCACAATGATTAAATGCTAAGTGTGATGCTTGACTAGGACCATACTACTTGCCACACCTTGATATATCTTTATGGGTATATTTAGTCCCAAGCAAGTATAATTGCTGATGGTCATATTATCCTTTCAACATGAATTTTGTACAACTTTTCATCATTCATTCAATTTTTTTGTGATTTACAAAATGATGCTAGTAAATGGAATATACTCTATATCTAATGAGAATTTCAGAAGCCTTTCCGAGACATCAGTGTTGCAATTGCATGCTGCATTTTACAGGAAAAATATTGGTGATTTGGCATACGTAGCAGCGTAGGTTCAGTGACCTGGCATTGTTCATCTGTTCAACTTCATCTGATAAATGTTGTGACAGGCATACGAAACCTCTGATGAATGTCAGACAAGTAATCGAGAAACGACATGTGCATCACTACTATAACCAGTGGGGTTGGCAAACAATGCAGGCCTATTTTCCAGTAGAATTACTGCAGACTGTATCGAAGGATATTGTAGTTGACGAGTGACCATTATAGGTGACGGCAGATTAGTGTAACAACGTTACGCAGCTCAAATTGCAAAATAAGGACAGGACAGTAGTACCTGAAAGTGGCTTCGTCTCAATTATTCTCAAACTGGCAGCAAGTCAAACTACAATCTGACATGACACCAAAATCACTGAACTGAACTCAATTTAATGGATCTTGCAAAATATGAAATCAATAGGAAAAGAAAATTCAACTATTCAGCAGCACCTCAATTTCATGACGAAGACTCGGCGCGACGCTTGTAAAAATACAAGTAGCCCAGATTTTTCGGAGGCTCTTCCGATTCGGCCACTTTTTCATCGTTGAAGATAATCCATCTGCCGTTGCGTTTGATGTGGCATACGTAATGACCACAAAGAGTCGACGTACCCATGTGCGAAATGAACGCAAAGAGCTCGTATTTGCCGCAACCATCTTGGTATGTGTTAGGGCTGCTGTGGTCGCCAGATACTTTATTTGAAGATTCGCCATCGCCTTGCACTTCGGAGCCTGCGTTGATGTCGTCGATATGATTGAATATCCAATCCACTGCGCGCTCCACATTATCGTTGGTAGCTTTCAACGCGGTCAGAGCCTGGTGTCTTGTGAACCCCATGCTCATTACCATTGCGATGTTATTGTCGTTGATTTCCGCGATGCTGGCCGGTTCTGAAGGGTTAGACATGGGCGTAGCAAAGTCTGCGTCGGTGGTGTGATCCATTAACCAATTCATTGCGGCTTCAATGCCGGCACCGCCAGTGTAATGGACGGCTTTAACGCATGCTTCACGAGGGAAGCCAAAGGACGTTAATTGCGCGACCATCTCCTCATCCACTTTAATTTTCGGTTGTTGTTCTTGTTCCTCTTCCGGCAAAGGCACTTCACCATCTTGTATACCTTTAGCTCGAAATTTTTCTAGATCCAAGAAATCCGGCATGTCGACGTCAACATCTAACTTCTTCGGAACCCAATCGTCGCCTAACGTGAACTTCTTCAAATGCACGACCAAAACGTTGGGAAACGAGGAAAACCGCGACGATTTCAAGGCGGTGGTCTTCTCTTTTACGGCCGGGCTATAAAATCCCTCGACCACCTCAGGCTTAAAGTACGACTCCAAGCAGGCAGAATAGGGCACGCGCATTCTCGGTTTCTCCGTAAACTTCACCTCGTTATTATTCCCCTTCTGCTCCAACTCGTATTGCTTGAGGTCTTCCAAATTTGTAGCGGCTTCCGTCGGTATATTCAGCTCCATAATATATTCAGACTTGGCCGAATACCTCACCATTTTGCTCTGCCCGCATTCGAGCCTTTCCTCGACGCCAAATTTAAACACGTTAGTCGGGTTGATCGCGATTTTCCTACCGTGTTTTTCCATGAGCGACAGCACATGCAGCAAGTATTCTTGTGCGTCTTGCTGTCTTCCCGATGAAAATTCAACGTGATCCTTACCGACTAGTTGTTTGAACATGGATGGTTTGATGCCGGACTCTTCGTTGTTGTTAGGAGAGGAGTGCAGCCCTGTGGACAAGCCCCAGAATATTTTAGCCATTTGCGTGTTGAAATCCGAGGCCGGATCATTCCCGATCGAGGCTTTGTAGATGCTTTCACGTTGCGACAGATATGCATTTGATAATTCTTCAATACTACACAAAACTTGAACGACAGTATTCAAGTAACAGGTGTTGCCCATGTTAATCAAACCAGTCAGATACGCACCGTGGACTGGCGTCAGTTCTTTTCCAGATTCTTGAAGTATGATCCACTCGCTACCAAGCTTTTGATTGATATCGATTTGTAACTCCGTCATCGTTTTATCAGATTTCTCCATGTTCATCATGTTAATGCCGAAATGAGCAAGATGCTCGGCTAACTTGCTATCGATAACCATGTCATCTTCGTCGTATGAATATACATCAGCGCCGCCTGCGGTGATTGTGCCCAACTTCACCGCTAGTGGGTAGCCCGTTTTGCGATAATGCTCTAAAGCGTGATCGTTACCTCCCGAACCATCGTAATGCCTTCTACCACAGAGAATAGTACCGTCTGTTAAATTAGCCCAGAGGTTTGCGGTCAAATCGCAATTTGTGCATTTCCACCCAGAAGGCGGTATCTTTACTCCGTCGAGCTGTTTCAGCGTCTCGCTGTGACGGGATACTTGACGTACATCTCCCTCCCAGGAAACTAGAGCCTGCTGCTCAGCGGAATCATGCCTAATCACAGCCTCGACGCAATTCAATAGGTGAAATGGAATGCTCTCGATATTCGATGTGGAAATCTCGATGAAGTCAGGCAAAATAACGATCGTGTGCTCCTCGGAGTATTCCTGCTCCTTTTCGGTACCTTGAAAACCGCCTTCAACGCCGATCGCTAGTTTAGTCGGAGCTTGAGTATCTTTTTCGGTCTCAGTTTTTGGTATCGGGTTCTTCTTGAATTTCAGAAAGACGCGGTTCCCGGTTGCTTGGTGGTACTGCATCACGAACTCGTGGCCGAATGATTTGAAAGTGCGCATACACATGTACAGCCCCTTGTCGGACTTTGGAGTGTCAAACCCCAAGCAACATTCATCTTTGTAGATTCTGTCGTTGCTACGAGGGAGCTTTACTTCAGGTAAATAGGGCACTAGAAACTCTCCGATGTCTTCAACCATGTTTATTGCAAAAGATTTCTGTAATAGCTAGGAATGGAGGTAAATTATTAGACGACTATAACAGACATTTTTACCTGGTTGGAATTGGTGGCAACGTCACGCAGGATTTTCTGTTTAATTCCTTAATTATTCTATATAGAAAAGCTCTCATCACGCAGGATTTATTTCAAAAAATGGACAGAGATTCCATATAGGCATTTTTAGACATCAACAGAAGATACCGGTACGACCGTATAGAGGGCAGTTATCGCCACCCTTAGGGGTTAGGGCCTTGGCGCTCAAAGTGGAAGAGCTGTGTGATATCTTCATCATCATTTTTACTATACTTTTTGCAATTGAAGATGCCGTACTCAGTAGTAGTACGGCGTACTATACAAGAATTGCAACAGTGAAAAGAAAGGTATAGCGGTCAATCAATCAGATCTACAGGCCTCACATATTAGCAGGCTCAGTCTATTGATAGTGCAGACAACAGATACGAAATACCTATGAGGTAACAAATGACTTCGAAAGACACCGTGTCCGCCCACGTCTATAAACCAGAACTGATGTCAAATGTCGAGGAACATCTGTTACACACGCGCAACTAGACAAGGGTACTTGTAGCGTAACCAACGGTATTGAGGGGCACTCGGGCACTCAACCTCTCTATGTGTCGACGGACCAGAATGGATGAAAGACAGATGTCGCCGAACATGCAAAATTTACTAGAAAATGTTTTGTCGGTGGGAAAATTAGGAATCATTCAATGCAAACTTATGTCTCTGATAAATGAGGATGAGCGATATAGTGATGGACGTTAGTTGATAGCTTCATTTTGAATGAACAGACCCACTTTACCTACTTTAGAATACCAAGATCTACCTAATGAGCTACGACTGAATTTCAATATATAATATTCAATACACCAGAGACTCCAACCACTGATATGGAGATAATGTTTCCATGGAGCTGCAAAAACCTACATAAGTATATGACACTGACGTACTCACGTGTGTAGCGAGTACATATATATTCATTATTCATAGATTAACTAATGTAACAATAGTTATATAACATGCATGAGTTTTGAAGGTACAAGGTATTTGATATAGCTGTGGTGTGCTGTGCAGGTGCAGTTACAAGAAGGCACACTAGTTCTGCAACTGTGTCTTGCAACAATCACTGAGGCATATAATTCACAACAAAAAGTCAAAACAAAAATTCAACTCGACGTGAGCAGACCTAAGTAGGAGGCTTCTGCACATTGCACAACTGGCGTTTAATAAATCTCTCACAGTTGCGCAACTGGGAATTTAACAATTCGAAGCCACATAGATTGCACCGTGGAATAGTTGATGTATGTTATTCTGTGATATTGGTTGAAATGTATTTGAAATATTGACATATTGTTTTTTTTAAATGTTTTCCTTCAGCTCAGCCTGAACTATGAGGTGAATTATTATAATCTGCCAAAATGCCTCTGCTAAGAGTTGGTCTGTGTCCGTTAATGACCGAAGTTGTAATCGATTCCTTTGCAGCTCAGGGGATTAAAACAGGTTTGTAAGTAGGCTACCATGCTATTTTGTTCATATCCTGCATTGCAATCAGACTTCAACTACCTAGTTCAAGTTCTTGATACCTGCCTTGAAATGATGGGCCCAATAAACACAGGGAAACTGAAGATATGTTTATCCTAATGCAAATGCTCGAGCTACTCCACAAATAATTATTGATCACGAACACAGCACAAGGAATCTTCATTTATTCGACTTCTATCATTTCGTCACAGTCCATAATGATGTATATTGCAGGCCTTTGTTGTTTGGTATTGTCAGCAAATGACATCAAAATGTTGGTGAGGCAAATTTGCATGGCTAAAGGTGATGGGAGGGTGTAAATGAGGGGAGATAATAATATATTATAAATGCAAAAAAGTAGTGTACGTCTGATATTACTGTGTCACAGACTGGCCTAAAAAGAGCTTCTTGAAGGTACAGAACTTCAATATACAATTGCATAGTATATTCTATTCATATTGAAATGAACCCGAATATTTTCGGCTGACACTCGTCGGGGGTAATCGTCAGAAACTGGTGGAGAATTTGATAAAAAAACATTGTATATCAGAAATCGAATCAATTCTCTACTAGTTGCTGACAATTTTGAGTGTTTCCAATTCGTTTCTAAAATATTTAGATTAAAAATAGTTAACCTTGCAGCTCCTTCACATCTCCATCGTCAAACTAGCAGATGGTGCAGATGAAAATAACCACTTTTATAAATTTCCTTTATCTCGTATATAGATATGAACTTCTTATTCATTGATTTTTACAGTGATCGATTTCGTTCTATCCGACCCAATCGAATTGAGCCGTTCCAGTAAAATACCAGTACAGGTTGCATCGCATACTGAAGATGCGTAGTTTGAATGGATTTTGCAATTCATTTTTTCTCAGACCATCACCTCTATCAAACGATACCTACTCGCTCAGCATTCTTCTTTCCCACTTAACGGGTTGAATTTTTTGGAGCAATCCATTAAAACCTTATCCATTCTTTCGACACGATGCGGAGCGTTGGATGACATCTTATGCTCCGGTGTCTATACTGGGGAGGTAACTGAAATTATCGGCTCATCATCTTCAGGCAAAACACAGGTAAAGATGGTAGTTTTATTGATAATTTCAACTATTTGCTGCCTGATCGATTTTTATGATGCATAATACTGTCTAGGCTGGCTATAGTAATGAAACAAGCCAGCCGGAATTCGTGATTATGCACAAAAACCAATGTCAGTAACTCTGTATTTCCAACAAACTTACGTAGGAATGATATAATTGTAAATTACTTGCTACTGAATGTAAGTATACCGGGATGATATAATTATATATATATAACTTGTTACTGAATGAAATTATAGGACTACCGAACACGTTATATTTGGCGAATTCAAATCTGTGTTGCATTTAGCACACTCTTTCTATTTTCAGTTATGTACAAGCATTGCAGTCGATGTTGCGCTAACACTGGGAAAAAGTGTGCTGTATATCGACAGAGATAACGGATTCAGTGCCGCTCGGGTGTCGCAGTTAGTGCAGAGCAGGTGCTAATATTGTTTTTTATCACTCGATATGCGATACGGCACTTGATCAGCTTCTCAACATCTCTTTTTGAGGTCAGCTGCTTTGGTAAGCCATACTGAAATTTTTTTAGTCTGATTACCAACGATGAGCACTATTAATCACTGATTGCAATCATTTTTGTGCTGTTCGATTCAAATCAATCAAATCGCGTGTTTCAAATATCAAATCGGATGAATTGACGCGAATCATGAGTGTGCCTTTGTGTTTTATGTAATAAACTTCACATATTGAGACATTTCTACATTGTTGCCACTTGGTATTTGTTTGACAGCTCCCAACAATGATCTTAACTGACTTGCTCTAGTCAATCGCATGCTGAAAGACCTCATAAGCTTCAGGTGATGTGCATGTAACCATACACAATACCGTTACATGTGCACTGCTCCAGTGCTCACACTCATTCAAGACAAGTAGATTTTAAAATATTGCTGGCATTTTATATCACTAAAAACATTAGAAAGCTGTAATTTGATTCAAGCACGGATGGCTGAGCCATAGTTACTGGTTTCTGGAACACCGTGTTTCTTTGATAGATTACAGGACTGCTCTATTGGCGAAGTGCTATCTCGAATACGTGTATGCTGCTGTCCTGATGTGCAATCTTTGCTTGACGCCGTAACTGCCACAAAAAAGTTACTTGGTTCGGGCGATTCCTTCGCGGGCTCTATGAAAGCTGTCATCGTCGATTCCCTTGGTGCAGAGTCTATGATGATGGAATTACCATTTGTTGAAGGTATATGGCCTATGCAGTTTATCATCCCTTGGTAGTCTCAAGTAAATTCATGTTGAACTGTGCTGGTATCTTATATGGCATGGTACATAATTATGCTAGTGAGAATATAAATATATATGAGTAAGAAGTAGCAATGATAGTAATTACTCTCTGAATTTGTTCAGCGCAGTCGCTGTTGACACTGATACAGCAGGAACTGGCCACACTCGCTAAAGATTATGCTCTTGCAGTGCTGGTGACTTCACAGTCATCGGATGATGGTAAGGGTGTTTTTGTTGATAGAGCAACGGCAATGTTGTTGGTTATGTTGACCTCTAGTTCCTAACGGAATGAAGCAGGCTTTTTTTCCTGTACTCAATTAGATTGCCTCAGCTGCTTCAACTTGAGTTGCCTTTTGCGACATTGAAAGTGTTTAAAATATGCAGTCATAGAGTAGCGTAAGGATTCATATCATTTTTATTTGTAAAATGATCACAGCTTCTGGCCAATTTATCTTCTGTACTAAGCTCTAAACATTCTCAATTTTCCCCAAAGCATGACTGTTTCGATTCACCATTTCATCTGACAAACTGAAAAGTGTGTACTTACTTAACTGGGGTGGTAGGAAAATGCTGTTAAAACATCAATATGGTACACGAGTAAGACGTTGGAGAATCACCGCTCTTCAGAATAGCTGAAAGTTTAGCAGGATGGATAATTTTGACTTTTTCTGTGTATATTTCTGCAGGCCAAAGAGGATCTCTCTTGGGTACCACTCCTAGTACAGTGCTTTGCTTGGAGAGATCCAACGGACTTCGGAATCCCATGTCGATTTTAGACAACCCAATCACTGTGAGAATTGTCAAATCACCGCATGCTGTCGCGGGCGATACGGTCACTTTGAAAATCACCAACGCTGGGTGGGAAAAGTCCCGAGGCAACGCCCAATTTTCATTGACATTAAAATGAGGATGACACATTTTTTGCTGATACACCTGATGGGACAAATGCTGCTAAAAATGTGGGGTTGACTGTTTATTGTCAATATAGAGGCGCAGTTCATATAGAGAAGAGATGCATTGCAGCATGCGTGTGAATCAATGTTTTTCTGCCATAGGTGCTAATACATGGAAATATTCTATATATATATAGGAACAAAGTTATTTAGACAGAGGAGTCTCCACTTATCACCAGCTGTTGAGAAACCCTGCTGTATGGCCCCGCTCCGGCATTGTTCTCTGCACGTGCTCTGAAGCGACAAGACCTTCCGTTGCGTAAGTTTCGAATGCAACAGGTAGTGTCTTTGATCATGTCCTCTGCCACCACCCATTTCATATCCTCTGTAATCCAGAAATGTATAAATTACGACACAGCGCTGTGGGAATTGAGTAAGTCGTTTCATAAATTGTGGAGACATGAGTAATGCTACAACCTACACACTACACAGGGGACTGCGTATTAAATGTTAGCAGCACTACAAGTATTGAGTTGATAAAAGGTTGATAAACCTCTAGATTTGTTGGCAATACCATACCCTGATCTCTATATTCCAAGCGGTATTGAAGGGGATTTGGAGCACAATTGTCAGGTCGGTTCCACTTTATCCAAACAGCACCATCGATGTGTTGCATTGCAACAGGACGAGATGGTTTATCCGGGACAACTGCAATGCAAAATGAATATGTTCCATATTGCAATATAAACAGAGACACATATAGCCTACACAATGCAAAATACATTCGGAAGTGTGCAAAGGCGATGTCACGTACTTACACTGTAAATTTTGAACCATCTTAAGTATTCATGGGCAGGGGGTAAGCAAAATGTTACGACATCTAAATTTCGCTGTAGCATATCAAGAATAAATGCATACTGTACAATAATATTGTAGCATGACCACGTACTATCTTTTCTCAAGGGAAATATGTATGCACTGCACATAAAGGGATACTAAATGGCTCATAATTCCATGACAGATACCAAAGTATAATTGAAAAATGCAAGCGCCATACCAGCCACTGACAATGTACACGAGCTTTCTATAGTGCCAAGCTTGTTGGTTGCCTTGACGACGTATTTTCCGAAATCGGGCGGCAAACGCAAACTTCGAATTTTGAGCTGGTATCTTGAGATGGATGGTTCCGAAATAACGTCGAATCGATCGCTGTAATCTATTTCCACGTCATCTATCACCACAAAAAACAACGATTTCAATGATAGATGAGAAAGCATGGTTAACGGCGAACTCATATGACTAACAGCCCACGCTAGACCCAGGTTGAAGTTGGATGCGTAACTAGGGACCGTCAAGGAGTCAGTTACTCCAGTAGAAGTTGAATTGTAAATTTCGGTGTGTGGATGTCGCAATTTCCAAGACGCCAAATCTACAGGATGTTGACATGGAAAAGGAGAGAGGTCGATGGCTGGGTTATAACCAAGTCGCAAGGTTCAGAGTCACAAGTCAACCTCACTGTTATAGTTTCTCAAATCAAGTCATTTTATATTCCCCACCGAGTCAAGTCCGAGTTTAAGTCACGGAGCAGAGGGTAGAGTCTGAGTCATAGTGTTATGACTCGAGTCCAAGTCATTGTGTTGAATGTTCACTTTCAAATTGAAGTCACGTGAAACCCACTCTTTACAACTCCGCTTGGTGATATCAAATGCTTCGCTTTAAACGTTTTTTTTTGTAGCATTTTCAAGTACCAGTGGTTCCCAATGTCGCCGATTGAGAAACAAGGGGGCAATAATGTTAGAAAGTCCTGTGAGATATATTTAATTAACACGACCAAAAATACATCTGTAGACATCTCATTCTGCACATGACACGAAAGTTGACTAAAAAGGTCAACTCAACAGAAAGAAGACGCGCAAACCAGTGTTCCCGAGCACCTACTCGGAAAAGTGATCCTTTTTTTAGTCAACTACCAACGATCAGAGTTAGGTGAATAAAATTTCCATATATATGTCATGTTTTTCGGATACGTAAGTATCGGGGGCGAAAATTTGTGTCGAGCTTGATAAGGGGGCGATGATTCGAAAAAGGTTGGGAACGTCTGTGACAGACGAAACACCAATAGTGTTTTAACTTTACTATTCTCAGGAATTACAATGAAATGCCTGTCTTGGCAGTCCCAGTCTACACTCTACAGTCATATGACTCGGCCTGAGTCACGCGCAATGACTGAGTACAAGTCGAGTCAATACACAGATTGATTCCAAGCCCAGTCATCATATATTCATATTCAGTTACCAGGATATTATTTCATTGGCTTCTTTTGCCAATGTCACTCATAAAGGTGACATAAACTTTATATTCTTTAAAATCCAAATTGCAGAAAGCAAATGGTTTTGCCTAAAACCTGTTCGAATAGAAGTAGAATGAAAGCACAACCACTTGAGTATGTAATACTAGTAGGCAAAATCTCCGAAATACTCCCAAAAAGTGAAAAGTATTTCATTACTGACCACCTCATCGAGTAACTTTCACATCAAAACGTATCATCTTGGTTAAGTTGCAATATTAATAATATTAAGTAATTATGCAGATGAATCCAAATCACAAGTATGCTTTTCTCCTCAAATAAATTATTGATAGATAGGGCGATTTTTTTTTTTGACATGTCAAAAAAAGTCAAAATTAGGTCAAAATTGTAGCGTTAGGTAAAAAAATGTCAAAATTGTTTACAAAGTTGAAACTTTTTTGCAACCTTCATTTTGTTTGTATCGTAGATTTTGCATTGTCCGCAAACTTATCATTTGACATTTTACAGCTTGTAGCTTAATTTATAGGTCTACCGTTGAAGGCGGACCATTGTCTGCTCATTGTGAAACATAAACATTCAAATGAAACAAATAGGTTGACATGGTGTTATGCTCAACATACCGCATTATCTCAACTGAAGCAAGACTGCGTGGGCATCGCATGGTTTTTAGTTCAAGAAGCGCACGTTGAAAAATTTTGATCTAGTTGTTGACACCATTTCCAGAATGAAGCAACTCGGTTTGTCACCAGCAGTGTACGCACAACTTCAGTGTTGTCAGCCAACAACTGCTGCTGTTGAACGTTCTTTCTCCATTCTTGGCAAGCTACTTAGTAAGGACAGACACTTTCTACCCGAGAATATAGGAAAATATCTTTCGTTGTACTACAATCTTTTTTAATTATTTCCACCATAATGTGCAATGTAACTACTGGAATTCTTCATAGGGCAAGATTTTGTTAAAATAAAGTTTTTTCACATAAAAAGTTGTCAGTTTTTGAAGCAAAAAAGTTTTTTTTCAGGCCAAACTACTTCGTAAGAACAGACAGTTCCAACCAGAAATGAAGATAAGTAGTACAATTCTAACATAATGTGAGAAAACACCTAGTTTGCATATGTTAAGTCAAATTTGGTCAAAATTTTGTTTTTTAAGGTCAAAAAATGTCAAAATTTTGATTTTTACAGTCAAAATCTTCCGTTTTAAAGTTTAAAAAAATCGCCCTATTGATAAATGATTGGACTAGACGGCAGTTTTCTTTAGGTACTGTTAATTGATTGATGCTACTCAGACACACCATTCAAGCCATGTTACTATTGTAGGGTTCACATGTACGCTTTAAATATGTTTCAACGATAATAATGCTATATTCCGTCGTTACCTTTGAACCATGTCACCTCTGGTGGCGGGCTGGCATCGAGTAAACATAGCAGAGTCGCGGAAACCTGCTTGCTTGTCACTCCTTGGCTTACAAGTTTTGTTTTGAAGAACGGCGCGTAACCTATGATATTATGAGTGTGATTGTGTGGACAACTGGACATATGGTGGGGTAACGCAAGTCCTACGTACAGTCAGTGGCGTGCCATTTCGACGGACTTCGGCTTCGGAGGAGTTCAGTACGTACCGAGGATGATGACAGCCTGGCAGAATCAATCCTTGTTTCTGTGAATGATGTGGGTTACTGAGAATCAACTGTTAGGGCCAAGGCAATGTGTTTTTAATCGCAGAAAATGGTGTGATCTAAAAATTAAAAACCCCAAACACAACGCTGCCAACCGCTGGTTTGCTGCAACCTTTGAAAAAAATTCAGCTGCGATCATGATGTCTATTTCATACGGCTCTTATGACGATTTCACAAACAAAAGTGTTGTAAACTCATCCCAAAGGTAATTTTGACTTTTCAAAATATAAAGTGTGAAAAGTATGTAGTTTTGCCTGGAAAAACTGTTCAAGGACAACACATAACCACTCGAGCATGGAGTGCAACGTAGAGAAACCTGGTTGAGTACTTCCTTCGTTAGTGACAAGTGACCGCCTCTGTGTTTACAACATGATGAAACTAAACTCACTGTTCTTGGTGGCAAAATCACTTCTGGAGCGAATCAACTCGTCCGAATGAGCAACAGACTTGAAATGATCTTTAAATGATCCTTCCAGCACTGGTGTGTTTGGCGTGCTGGATTCGACCGAATAACTCGACAGAGAACCCCCTGAAAAAGACAATAAGAATACCGAATGCAACAAGATTGCATCAAATAAATTGTTACGTACTTCAGACTAGTAATAATTAGTAGTACTAATTAGTTCCCACAATCACCTCATGTATATTTAGTGGTTGGTCAATATGTATGTACTACAGTGTGTATTTATAGTATAGTTACGATGTTTCCGCATGCGTTTTATATTATAGTGCGAATGTTATATCGCCTATTGGTTTATATATATCTTGTGTTGTATACAAAATGAACAATTTTTGATAATTATTTGTAATCTAGTTTCCTATGTCTTATTTTTCACTGTCATATGCCAACACTGTAAGTATCAGTCTATCTATTATGCCTCTTGGTATCGTTGGCTGCGATCTGCGCAATGCCATTCCAGCAGTGGGTTCGTCGGCGCGATTCTTTTCCAACAGTGGTAGTCGCAGACCGCCGAGTCTCGAGTCAAGTTTTTTGGACAGCACCGATTCTACAGATGACCCGCGACGCATGGCGGCCCGGCGTTTTTCCGCAGTCAAGGTTTGCGTCTCTCCGCCCGTGTCATTGGTGATACGCAACTCCGGTATCTGTGATAGTCGAGTAATTGGCAGAAGAGGTCCGAAACGAGGTACTTAATCGGAATATTCATGTAGGTTTTGCCTAATTGTCTTAGTTGAGTGGTTATGTCATTACAGACCACCTATGCGTACACTTCAGGATTGATAAAACCAAAGTACATTCATCATTTCATGATGTACCAAGCAGGGAGCAGTTTACACATAGCTTTGTGTCACTTATATCGTGATTTGCCATTATGTAATGTTGTTTAAAGAATCAGCATGACCAACCAACAATAATTCAGCCTATTCTCAGCATAACTAGCCAAAAGCCATCTTTCGGTAGTGATAGACGGGCGTTTAAAATTTGGCGTCTTGGATTCTCCAGTGAATAGGTGGTGCACCAGATAAAATTTCTTTCAAAAGCTACACTAACACATTGAAACCACTCATCTCCAACTTCAGTAGTTTTAGGCGGCTTTGGCAAGGTACGGGTCAATTATGAGTTTACGAGATCACAGTTGCTGACAATGCTGATAGCGAAATCCCCAATAAACAACAATACAGTCCTCACGCTCTGGATATCCAATGAAATTCCGCGCTTGAACAGCTTGGTTCTGAACGATTTGGGAGTTCGACTTCCAGCTGAGGAAACCCGACTCCGCGGACTGCTTATCGGCTTGCCATCGTTTCTGGATCCTAAATTGAGATAAGTTACAGCAAACTTCCTCCTCTCTATGGTCAGTGTTCAAGAAATTATACTCGGTATTCAAATATATTATGTATCGAGTAGCGCATATCGAGTGTATTATGTCCGTCTATGGCTCACATACACGAAGAACTGCTAAACTACATCTGTTACTGTCAGCCAGATGGATGATGTTATATGAAACCTCAGAAAGTTGGATCAAATTGATATGATGCCATACTTGATCCACATTCATATCCATCCATACGATACAATTTCAGCCTGCACCAATTGTAAAAGACAAATATAAATGTATTAGGTATATCAGTCCAATCTAAATCAGAAAACAGAGTCGTTAAGGTGAGGGCTGAATCGTGTATAGAACAGAAATACACTGCTATAGATAGAATACTACTAGTTTACAATAACGTAAGCTCTATCAGTTTGTTAGCAGTCAATTTATTTCTGACATATCGACAGTATAACCCAGTGGTTCCCAACGTGGGCGATATCGCCCCCCAGGGGGCGATTTGGCGGTCTAGAGGGGCGAAAATGACGAAGGGGGCGATAGGAGGGCGAAAATAGCGAAGGGGGCGATAGCGCGTCAAAACGACTGACCTGTTTTTTTTTTAGGTGACCAACGGAAATCTAGTTGCAAAAGTATCAAATTTGACGACATCGAGCCGAAAAGTTTTGACCTATTTTTTTTTAGTCAACCCGCCGGTAATTACAGTATTATTCGGTACCCAAAATTTGGGGGGCGATAATCGGTGTTGAGCTTGAAAAGGGGGCGATGGGTCGAAAAAGGTTGGGAACCACTGGTATAACCAGTCCACGCAATCGTTGTATGACTGCATGTTCCAACAGGTCAACGTGTCGAGAGCATGTATGACGTACGTACAGTTACAGCAACTTAATCGACTGATTACTTGATGACTTGAAATTGACTCGAAAATATTGCCTGGAGTCAAGTGTCAATGCACATTTTTGAAACACCAAGTCAAGTCAAGTTAAATCATTTTTGTTAAGTGAGTCAATTCAATTTATGGCTTAAATTTTATCATTTCAATACACCACAAGACTGTGATACGATGAAAGATAGGATGGTGTCGAGTCAAGTCAAGTCATCTGAAAAGTTGACTCGAGTTGTCCCAACACTGCCTGGTTGTAACTGACAAGGGTGGAAGCAGGGATATGTGTATGTATCCCTGGGTGGAAGGTATGACCTTGTGGTTTTACGGGGGTTCATTTTGAAAAATGCAACCCGACTGAAGTTACTTATTTCACAAATCAAAACGGCATTACTTGGCATGCTTCGAGAGGAACCACTCTTTAATATCCCGCGAGTAGCGTTCTGGTCAAAATCCGGGCTGGCAAGAAAGGGCGACGCGCGTCCTTTCTTGACCGGGCCGAATTGCGTGTCGCTGTCGTCGTTGTGAACAGTGTGGTCGCTATCGGAAGAGGACCAGTCCATTCTGTTTTCCGCCGAGCATTGCCGCCGTATTTGAGCTGCGCTGTTAACAAATATACGCTTGTAATGATGTTGTCAGTAGCAAAGTACTTTTACTTTTTCCAAACACTGAAGAAGTTTTTGCCCACTTGTTCTCCTCACTCAAGCGGTCACGGTATTAACTTATTTCCACTCCTACCAAGCAGTTTTTTAGGCAAAACTCCTTACTAATCGACACTTTGGATACTGAAAAGTGGAAAGTTGTTTCGGGATATGTTTGCACAATTTTCTCGAGTGATACTGTCCTAATTCCTGAGCGATATGGCCCTTCCATCAAGGTAACAGGGTATCATTTGTAAAATCGCACCATTTAATGTGCTGTTTGTTATTTTGCTTTAGTGAGGAGCGTGTATCTTGTAATTTTTAAAGTGGTCGCCTCCGATTAACTAATCAAAGTATGTCATTCCTCGACCACATCTACTGCGAATTCTACTTGTAATTAAGTTGAAAATTTTGACTTTACACTTCTACCTCTACTCAAGAATCAATGCTGACTACTTTGATCACAGGACCAGAGCTTGAGTAATAGCACAACAGGAGTGGCACGAAAAATACATAGATAGTTTTGAAAATCTGTTCAACGTTTGTGTTTGCTTGTCGCCGTGACACGTAAATTTAATAGATGCGCGTTAGAGCTAACAAAGTGACTGCGACGAGGTTTAATTTGGAGATCATTGCTGTATGCCTCACTGGGGGCTTTTCCCATGCAAAAAATGGAAATCTATCCTTGAACTACTTGACCAAGGCGTATAAATTGAATACTTCAACTTTCAACATTACTCAAGTCAAAGTAGTTTCAATCTTCTCAGTTTGATTGGAACGGCACTTGTTTATCGGCATATATAAGATACCTTTTCTTCTTTAGATTTCTTTTAGGAGTATCAATACCGTCTCGCGTGAGTGACGTCACCCGGTCCTGAAAGTATGCACAAACTATTATAACAGCTTTATACGGAAGATTAAGATGAATCCCCTGTGATATTTGGAGGTTCAATACTGAGTCGATGGTTCTTTTTTTATTACAGTATTATTGGCTCGTTGGATGGGATGATTATGGTAGTTTCAAAGAGTTTCTGGGGCCCAAACTTACGAATTCTAACTGCATAATCTGGGCCGAGACAAACATGACCTTAAAAATAGTATGTGACAAATTCCAAGTAATATACAGAGTGTACACTGTTGTAAAACGCTAGTTCAAGTTACGATGGCATGCGGCTGCAACAGTGTAAATTCTCAGAAATTATTCTCTTGGTGTACCTGTCTGCCGTAAACTTCCGTCAGTGAGCCTGCAGACAGTCCCCTCGATTTTTTCCCGTCTTCAAGATGAATATCATCTTCAAAACTGACCTGTAATTTGATTTATTGCCATAAGTGATACCATATTATAGCTGATTGTTACCTTCTTCCCAATTGATCTCATGTAGAACTTTCGAGTCACCAACTTGCTGTCCGACGATCTGAATGAAACGCAGATCATTATACTTGCGACACATTCAATTTTCCAACTGATCCAAAGATATCGAATCAAACTCAATTACTATGCTTGTAGTTGATGAATTCTGCACATTCGAGAAACATGATTCCCTAAATCTAGCGACTTTAAGAGCAAGTTTTGAGGTTGACCTTTACAGATCCTTTGGCGCCAGATTCCCGTTGAAATAGCTGGCGAACATATTCATAGTCTTCTCAGATAAAAGACAATTGCAAATTCGTGAGACAGGACAAAACTAGACTAAGTAGATTATATGGTTAAAATTTGGTTTGTCGTCAGTTTCCATAAAAAATGATGCAAGTTTATAAATAGAAACGATATGAAGAGATTTTGAAACCAGCGACTATGAAATTTGGCTTAAAAAACTGTTAAAAAATGAGTCTTGGTACGCTAAAGGAGCAATCCCCCCCCCCCCAGCAATGGCACCGTAACTGAGTTGCTATGTAGATATTTTTGTTACTTGTCACCCCTGCTTACCATCGTGAGCAAAAAGAAGTAGGCACACACATACCTCATATTCGCATTTCCAAAATGTATCCCTGCAACAAGCATAATATTCTAATCGATAAAATACCGACAATGCACAACAACATGTTAGTGGGTTCTTAGCCAACTACTACAACAGGCCGACTACACAATTTTTAGAAACTATAATGACCGAGTTTTAACATACAGACAGAGTAATACGATAGATAAGGAAAAACGTGAAATAAATAATGTTCATACTTGGCATGGGAAAATCTGCTTTCTACATTCTAATGAAGCTTGCAATCTATTAGAAATGACCTTATTCAACCCAAGATTGTCCACGGCAAACAAACTCAAAATGACACGAATACAGCATTGAAGCGGATACAGATAAAGAAATATAATTTACCGAAACTTCCTATATCGCGTCGCTTGTCGGAGTCATCCTTCTCCATCTGATATCACAGAAAACGAAGAACCCATATTTGAATGAAGCATACGTCCAAAATTTACTATTAATCCTTCCACACCTTGACAGGACTTCTACTGCCTTTCCGCAGTTCGCGAAATTGCGATCCGGACCGTGGCCACGATTGGTACGTCGCGCCTTCGTCGTCGGATTCCGTCACGGTGGAAGAGCTCACGGCGTCATTTGCCAGTTCTCTCGGTATAGCAATTGAGAGAGAGTCGTATTCTTTTTTGAGTAACGACGATATCGACCGGTGGGTTAGGGTTGTTCTGGGTCCCACTAGTGATCTCTGTAATCGCATAGATATTTCATTCTAACTTCGAAGAGTAGTAAATTCACCACACTATTGGTATTTCATCTATCACTCCTGATACTTGGAAAATAGGGCCAGGAACTATTAGGACTGCAGAAAATTACGATATTATGAATGCGAGTCATTTTATATCACTCGAGCAGAGTTGAAAAAAGTGGGTCGAACCGGAATGAACTCAAAGCTGAACAGTGAACACAATGACTTGGACTCGGACTCGACCCTTTACTATCTGACTCTGACTTGAAGTTTTATACAATAAAGCACGGTTGTAACCAAGCCGCAAGGCTCCGAGTCACAAGTCATTCTCACTTTTATGGTTTTGACTCGAGTCAAGTCGAGTCATTTTCAATTTACCACCGAGTCCATGTCAGCGAGCAGAGGGCCGGAGTCACATTATGGTATTATGACTCGAGTCCGAGTCCAAGTCATTCTGTTGACTGCTCAGTTTCCAGTTAAAGTCTTGTTAAACCCCCTTTTCAGAACTCTGTTTGGTGATATCGAATGGTTCGCATTTATAACATACTAATTTTCCTTACTTTAAGCAGATTCTGGTCGAACTTTCAACCACCAGGACCAATTGACGAAATCCCAATAGTATGGTAACTTTACTATTCTTCGAAATTACAATGAAATGTCGGTCTTGGACCTTTGAGCCACGAGTCATGTGACTTGGTTCGAGTCATGCGAAATGACTTGAGTCCAAGTCGAGTCAATATACAGATTGACTCGAGTTGGGTCGAGTCATTTCCGTATTTTGAGTCGGACTCGAGTCATTACAACCCTGATTAATAGATCAGCACAACTTGGAAAATTGCAAGAGGCTTATTAGCGACTAATATAAAATAGCTGCAAATTTATGATTTCAAAACTATATTACATGACAGCATTAATTAGAATATATAGAGAAATAGAAAATGAGCTATTACGGAAACCATGTATCTCTGTGTATTAATAACGCTACCTCATCAATTTTTGCATTCACCCGTAATGTTTAAAAGAAATAGTTGCGAACCTGCCATTTTCTCCGCGAACAGAAGTACTTCAATCTGTTACTCGAAAGGGTACCAGAGTTCTTGATGTTTCCGTTCAACCAGTCGTGGTGGAGAGCTTTCGCCGAACTCATTCTGATCGACATGTCGGCCACAAGCAATCGCTTCAAAAAATCAATGGCCTGGTCTGATATGGCTGCGAACGATTTTGTGAACCCGATTTTATGCTCCTTTACTTTTTCCAGAGTGTTATAGTCGCTGTGAAACGTGGAGTTGAAATGATAAAATGACTATTTGTATGCCGGCTTGGTACCTTTCGCCGTGTGAAGGTGAAATTCCCGTGAGGGCGACATACACAGAAATTCCCAGAGACCACATATCCGTCACTGTTGCGACAGGCTCACCATTGACAATTTCTGGGGTAACAAATTCTGGATCGCCAAAGTCATGCAACGGTTCATTGTTTACCTGTGAAAGTATATTACACCCATTGCTGATAGCAAAAACAAAATATATTGGAATCAGATCTACATGTTTTTGTTCGGCAATTTCAAAGATAATATCAATACAATAGATACCAGATATGTCAGAGTGGGGTCCTGGGAGTTTTTGAGATCTACGATAATATTTTATGAGCCGTTTAAACAGCCATTGAGCACGTCATTGCAGAATTTGAACAAACGGAATTCGATGTTTTCAAAGTATACTTCATTTTGTGACACACAAATATTCTTCAGTCATTGCTTCAATGCACCTCTCTATCTCTCTATCCTTATAAAAGATGAGACTTTTGGCATCTCTCATTCCACATTACTGACAAACAGTCCCAGATGAAATACCAATCAGGCCAGCATTACAATTTTTATGTTATCCTAAGTGTGTCAATTCCACAAAGGCACATCTCTCACATACAGGTATTTATTCTTGCTCTTATATTCTGTCAAGAAAAGTACGACGAGCATAAGGCAATACAAATACATGCATAACTTTCAGATGTAGTCATGACCTGTTATATTCTCCACACAAGCTTTTACTTTCAAATAAATCCGGCATTTGCTCCAAAAAAGTGCAATTATGAAAGCATTCCTAAGCAGCCCCCTATGTTTCCTTGCTGAAGTCGTGACTCCTTAAATATTAGACGATGTTCCTCCAGTGTTTGAGTTCTTTGATTACAAAAATTAGGAACGCAAGATCACCGCTAAATCTAATATATTCCTGGATGGTTCACAAATTAAAGCAATCTATGCATGTAAGGGTTGCAGTAAAATTATAGAATATGTTTTAAAAAGCAACAACTGTATCATGCCGGACTTACAGTAATCTCCTTCGCACTCCCAAAATCGATGATTTTCGTCTGCTTGGCACTCTTTGCTACCATTATGTTTTCCGGTTTGATGTTCAGGTGTACAATGCCGTGAGCGTGCAGATATCCCAACCCGGCACATATCTCTCTGACCTGCATCGCAATCTGGAAAATTGTCTAGTCATTATTACTGCTGACGGAGATTAAAACACGTGCAATCACCTCAAATTCACTCGAACATGGTTCTTCTATTAAGAAATCAAACCATTCCATATCGGCGTGCTCTGTGACTAGGATCAAATACTTTTTCGCAACAAAATGATCCTCGTAGGCGATAACATTCAGATGGAACAATCTGATGTAGATATAAAAATATAAATTATAATTTTAATAATCACTAGACTATATTTTGCAGCATTTTATGGTAACTGTTTGTAAGCTATCCTCTGGTTCAAGTTGATCGTTATTTTATGAACAGGAGACAGAGATCATTTTTTAACCAACAAAGTGTGGCCATTCAGTGAACAATTATGGTAGCCGATCGATCTGTCTTAATTTACATTGCTCTTATGACCAACTATTCGAAATGGTGGCCAAGCACCACAGACATAGCCAAGCTGATGTTCAAACATTAAATGTATCGATGTATGTAAATGTATATATATTATATATACTGCAATGCAGGGTTGCAACCAAGTCACGACTCACGAGGTTCCGAGTCACAAGTCAATTTCCCTTTTACAGTTTTGACTCGAGTCGAGTCGAGTCATTTTGAATCACCGCCGAGTCAAGTCCGAGTCCAAGTCAGCGAGCAGAGGGTCGAGTCTGAGTCATGGTATTATGACTCGAGTCCGAGTCCACGACATTGTGTTGACTGCTCAGTTTCCAGTTAAAGTCTTGTTAACCCACTTTTTATAACTCTGTTTGGTGATATCGAATGATTCGCATTGATTTTCCCCACTTTTAGCAGTTTCTGGTCGCAATTTCAAGTACCAAAGTACCAGTACCGATAGACGAAATCCTAATAGCGTGGTTACTTAACTATTCTACGAAATTACTATGAAATGGCGGTCTTGGCCGTCTAAGTCTCGAGCCATATGACTTGGTTCGAGTCATGCGCAATGACTCGAGTCCAAGTCGAGTCAATACACAGATTGAGAAAATGACTCGAGTCAAGTCGAGTCATCAGAAAGTCGTGGCTCGAGTCGAGTCATGACAACTCTGCTGCAATGCATTTTAAAATTGGGAACTGCCACTGGGAAAAATAATGAACAACCTTTTCAAGATATCGATTTCTTCCATTGAATGTTTTCTTTCCACGGCATTCCTGCAGTAAATATATTTAGCGGCATACTCAGTAGTTTGGTTTTGAATCGATTTCGCCAAGCGAACTTGGGAAAATGCACCACTGCCAATAACATCGTACATTCGGTAGTGGTCTGGAACGCACAATCGAGAGATAAGTTCATGAAAACTATCTATACACTCACTACTCACCTGTGAAACGACGTTCGTTCATGAGTTTCGTATTTTTAGAAGAAGAATTATCGGAATTTACATTTGTTGCTGCCAATTCAGCTTTGCAGCTAATTTCGCCAGCGGTGTTCTTAGCAATGCAGCAATATATCCCGTAGTCCGACTGATTCAAGTTGGAAATGTGTAAAGTGTGGACACCGTAATCAGCCGATTCCATTCTGACAATGGTCAAGTTCATATATCAGTGATGCATTTCATCGAAATAGAGTGCAATGAATAGCAAAGGTGGTCAGCATTGCTACTCAAATAGAAGTAGTAGTAAGGCCACACAATTCTACTCAATTGTAGTCATTAGCAGTGAATTTCAAGATGTTTCAAAACTTATAAGTGAATAATTTGAATAATTATTCAAGCGGAAGTGACAAATGAAAGGTTAGGATTGTATTAGAGTAAGTAGTTATAAAAAGCAGATTTGGTTGATTGACACCTGGCATACTTTTAGAAAGGGTTACGTTTGAAATAGCAAGTTGCGTCTTTACCGCTAATGCAAAAATGAATAACTACAATACAAACTGGTTAACTTTTCGAGGAAATATTGTATTTCAACGATACAGGATTCGATATTTCGTCAAGTTTTTATAACTACTTTCCAGTTTGAAAAATCCCACGTGCAGAAACCACTTCTCTTTTATGACATGGTAGTAGGCTTAGAGTAGAAAGTTGTTTAGGGATAACTTTGCATTTTTCGGAGCGAAATTGTCACAACGGGGATAATTTATTTTGTAAAATTGCACATATTGTTAGGGTCATTAGTCATTTTGCGTTAGTCATAAAGATGTACCTTGCAATCCAGAACGTACCCAACCCCAATGAACCTCTAAAATCTAAATCTACTTATGGAAACAATTTACTGAAATACTTTTTAGGCCTTCATTTTCTACCAGGGTTGTAACCAAGTCGCAAGGCCCCGAGTCACAATTCAGTCACACTTTTACGGCTTGACTCGAGTCAAGTCGTGCCATTTTCAATTCACCACCGAGTCATGGTATGATGACTCGAGTCCGAGTCCAAGTCCTTGTGTTGACTGCTCAATTTCCAGGTAAAGTCTTGATAAACCCACTTTTTACAACTTTGATTGGTGATATCGAATGGTTCGCATATATAATAAACTGGTCTCCTTTTCGAATACCAGTAGCAATAGACGAAATCCCAATAGTGTGGTTACTTTACTATTCTTTGAAATTACTATGAAAGGTCGGTCTTGGTCATCTGACTCTCGAGTCCTATGACTTGGTCTGTGGACCGTGTTTTGGGAAATTGACTCGAGTCAAGTTGAGTCATCAGAAAATCGTGACACGAGTCGAGTCGAGCCCTGTTTTCTACTTACTCTCAAAGTAGTTTTGACAGATCTTGCAATTCACTACTTCTGATTGTAATTGAGTAGAAATTAACATTACTTTTACTTTTGTACCAAGACCAACGCTCAATACTCTGAATACCTAATTCTTTCGCCAATGCAAAGATTCTCGCCATTCCTTTTCCATGCGATGTCAGGAGTAGGCCATCCATAAACGGCAACAGTAAAGGCGACGTTTGCCCCCAACGAAGCGGTCACGTCCTCAGCAATTTCGTCAAAGCGCGGCGGACTTTGCTAATCAATTGTATTGGAATATAAACCCGCTACTTCTCTGGAAAACTTCTATACCTGCAAAGCCAAATGCTCGCTGATGGATGAGTTTAGAAATACGTCTTCCACGCTGTCTTCGCCGAAGAAGTCCCTGAATTGTGAATGCAATAATTATGGCTAGGTTAAATCTGGCACCAAATCAAGTCGATACATAGATTGAATACTCGTATTGACCACTGGCGCATGATTTTATGCATAGGTGCAAAGACAGTAACGAAGAGCTTATCAGATATGACAAAGTAAAGTATTTATGTATCATGATTGCAAATCTCCACACAAACACTGCATAGGCTATAGCAGGGGTGGGCAACATACGGCCCGCGGGATTTTGTCCAGCCCGCGGACAGTTTTCCGTCTTACATGATAATTTGGCCTGCAGCCCCAGTCTTCCGAGATTCCCCACTACTTGCTTACATACGTCAAATTTTAGTGACTGCGTATGTCATTATACACATGTATACGCACCGAGAGAGGGCGGAGCTTATACGCGTGAGTTCGTCGAAGCGACAAGACTTATTGCATTATCGGCATTTACGATGATCTCAGCTCTAATGTCATTTGTGGTAATCATGGTCTTTGTCGTCTACAATGGTAGATATTTCTTATTTTTGATTCCGTAACCGTCGACTTGTAGCACGGCACACTTCTGGGCTTCTGTAAGACACCGCTCATGCCAGGGGTCGCCAACTCAACACGGGTTTGGGCCACTTTCAAATTTCGTAGGAGCCGCGGGCCGCATAAATTCAATATCGAGATAAAATAGGCCACACAGTTGAACAACCCCGCTATCTCGTCACCTACTAAACCCTAATGACTTCATATCTTGGTAAATTTGGGGTACCGGGCTTATCGAACACCTTGAAATCTTAATTAAGGATTGCACCGCATGTTGATTGATCAGAGAGTAGCAGACATGGTGGCGCCTGTATGACAAAGCTGTTCTCAAATCCACATTGTCTTGAGCATAATTGGCGAGATATGGCTTTGCAGTGACATTGCTGTCATTAAAATACTCTCATTAAATACGATTTATTCCTTGTATATGTCGATAAATGGTCGAATGATGTACAGCAATCAGGCCCGCCAAGTTCTTAATTTTCCTATATCCGGCCCGCCGACTGGAGAAGTTGCCCGCCCCTGGGCTATAGACACTATATGAAGAAGTAATCACTACAAAGGTTGCTCACACAGCGCCAAGGCTCGGAGAAAGTACATCAATACAGAGCTTCAATAATTGCTCTGTTAAAATAGGCCTACCAAAAATCAACAAGATTGATTGGTGAAATGGCTTCAATTAATTTCATTATACAGTAATTCGGCGCCAAAACCTATATATAACAACCCGTTATAAACCTTGCAGCACTGCCAGCAGTTCCATCGCAAGAATCGTCAACGAATATCTCAAACGCCCTTTCACAATATCCAATTACATTCATCGCACAGACCAACACCTGGCCTTCGTCATCCAATTGCAGATTTGAGATGGTGAAAGTGTACCTGTTGCGGGAAATAACAAAAGGGTTTCACAAAGCAGTCTGCAAAACAGTTGCCATCGCTATGGTCAACTGAATGATGATGAAACATTCAAACTACAACATTCAAATCTGAGGATCATACATGGTTCAGCTAATTCATCATTTCAAAACATCACGAAATTGCAATACAATTAAGAGACAGGAAAGAGTCAAAACGACTAGATTGACAATGAAATTCCAACCTTGGCCTGCAGACATGTAAATAAGAGGAGTGCACACAGAATGAAGAGTAACAGAATATAACATAAAATAGGATAGGCAATGCAAATGATATGGGATGTGTCAACAAGGCCACACCAAGGTTCGTCACCACTTTTTGAATGGGTTGTAGGCTGGAGGCATTACGTGAAATACTTTTATCTCCCACATAAAACATCAACATACCTCCCATCATCGGATTTGTCCAGAAAGTATTTGCTGCCAGAGATTTCTTCATTGTTATGCATCACAGTCACATCAGGCTCGGGCTGCCCTTTAATATAAAATACCGCACTTCCGCTTTTTCCTTCGGTGCCGTTGACATCAGAGATGCTACCGATGAACGACGGTTCAGAAAATTCACCGCTTTCGTTCGCTGCGTCCTACGGAAAAGTATTGAGAATAACATGCAATACTTTACACATAGAAGAACATATGGTATAAGTAAAGAACCCGATAACGTTCAAAACTGTACATTTACCTCTGAGGCTATCGTGGCCACGCATGCCACTGTTACTGTACCGATTTGGTTTGATGCAGACACTGAATATTCTCCCGCGTCATTAGTTTTACTCTCTTTTGCGATGAATGTATATTTTGTCGAGCTGAAATTGACATAAAGTTGGATTTCCGTCATATTTCAACACAGTTACGAGAGGTTGGGATTGGATGCTTTTGAGTGGTTATGGTTACATATGGGGTCATGCTTGAGAACACAATAATTGGAGTGTAAATTCAGTGCCGTGGGCCCCTAGCCCGGATAATTAGGAATGGTTGTAGCAGCAAAGGCAATCGACTTAGAACTTCAGCCAAATCCTTGCGCAGATAACTGAGCACTGATCCACTGTGGCAATCCAACAAATGGTGACAGAATTGAGTTGTTGTTGATGATGCTTTCATGATATAGAAGGATTTAAGGAGATTTCAGCTTTCCTCATCATGGTCTCTACAGCGAGACCGCAAACCACGTGATTGCTATTACATTCTGATTACAAACAGTGGGCATTAGTTTGTATTTATTTAATATTGTAAACAATCATGGATAGATTGGACAAAACTAGGGTGCAAATCCCTTCAAAAGTTCTCGAAATCAAGAAATAAATATGATACTTTCATGTGAGTTTAAAGAACATTGTGACAATAATATAACACTCAACCGCACTTCACTCTCTGTTAAAAACATGCAACAAAGATGATTACTGATTTGTTTTGCCTATTTTCATAGCACATGTTTGAATCATGCCATTCCGAATTTAATTGACTATAATATTATACCAATTTTTATCAGGAACTTTTCTGTAGCATATGTAACCTACATCCACAAGCATGAATCGCTCTAAAATATATTGAAAATTGCAAAGTTAAAACGAAAAGCTATAACGAGATAGGCAAGATGCTTCAATATTTCTGGGGATAAGTGTGATTGCGGTATTTGTAAGCATAATTAAAATTCAAAAAAGGACAGATACAATGGATACGGATAAGACGCATCTTTATGACAGAAATGAATTCAACATCGTAATGTGCTCAATTCACACAAATAGTTATGGCAAGATGCACTTGCTTGACACATACTTGAGATCACCGTCGGAAGATACTTCGGTAGATATTCGAAACCTTTCAGAATCGCTGCTGAGAAACTGCGTACCTTGAGCAACCTTTACCCCGTTATGATACCATGACATTATTGGAGACGGGTCACCAGTAACATAACAGATTATCTCCCACTCGCCACCAACAGCAAAATGGAGATCTTTTGGAGGAACGAGAAATTTAGGCAGTATCATCTCTGCCGTTGATGTTGACCTTTGCAATTTAGAAGGCACCGGAGTGACATTTCCACTTCTGTCATCCAGTTCGAATGATCTTTCCTGCCAAAAGAAGAGTTGCTGCTGTAGTTTACGATGCAGACAAGTACCAAATCATTTACTACAACTGGGACCAAACTAGAATCAATATCAAATAAGTACTGATGTAGAGTTCAAATTAAGAGCACCCCCATGAATGTCCGACCATATACAGTCGTACACTGTACACCAGTGATTCCCAACCTTTTCGGATGTCGGAGCCGCATTTCAAACTTAAGAGTATGTTGAATGAAACACTCGAGTAGGCTAAAAAAATTTCAAGGTAGCTAAGCCTACCTCTGGATCTCACCATCCAGCTACTTCAAAAGCATGCACGTAGACTTCTATAGATTCTATACCGGGTATTTTAGCATTGATAGTCGCAGATTGACGAGTGCTATACATTAAAATAAACTGAAAATGCATATCATTATTACAATATACTAATATGTCGTTATGTGATAGCCCATCATACATTCCTGTACTTAATGCACAAGTTTGCGGGGGATTATACGCTGAGAAATATTGGGCTTATTGCAATTTGTACTTGACTGTGAGCCGTTATTTTGATGTTAGTAAAATTGTGTCGGAATTTACTCTCCACAGAGACGATATATAAAGGTCTATGACCAGCAGAACTCAAGATATATCCTTGTCTGACGGGTATTCATCCATGCGTTTGATGCTAGTCTGCAAGAATTCTCTTTCCCGGTTTCCAGAATCGGTCTTGGGCGGCTTTAGACATAACTAATATCCCTCATTTAAGCATTCATATACAGAAATTGACCATAACTATTCATAGAAACAAGCAACAACTATAATATTTTTGTGGTATATTTAGAGGTCAATCAGAGTCGCAAAAAGGCTACCTCGGAGCCGCGGTTGGGAATTTCTGCTGTACACTTTACAGCCAATTTGTACGTTTACGCATGCACAATTTATACTACGCCATGCAGGTTCCGCAAAATGTACTTGATAACGTACATTTAGTAACCAGAATCAACAAAATCAAACATCTAGAATAATCTCGATCATAACCCAAACCCTTTTCAAGTACCCAAATATTTGTGATATTAATTTATACTTACATGAGACAAACTTTGATCACGAGCAACGGTTAGTCTTGACGAAGACCTTGTACTTTTATCTTCGCGGGCAAAACTATAAATGAGATGTCACAAATTTAAAATCATGAAATTGTAGCTCAACAAACAAAACTTTCTGAATAAACTCTGATATTAATACGATGAATTCAATATGGCAAGACATCACCTTTTGTGCTATATTTTTTTCTGATAAATTTCTAAAATTTCATTTCATTACTGATTTGTCCGCGGATTTGGGTGGATTATTAACATTTCATATTGATAGCGGCCGTAAATTCGAATATCAGTTACGCACTTGCCTACATTCCGATCTCATAAATAATATTGTGCATTGGGATGGTGCAATTACCATACAGGCTTATTGAGCACAATCAGTGATATACAATAAGCCTAAATTGCAGCAAAATTACAAATTAATCAATTACGATAGCAGCACTAACATTCCAAGACTATTGCTCATGTTAAAGTCGCCGAGGATTCCTGAGTATACACATAGCGGCATACTGACCTTGTTAGCAGCTCTGACGAAAAATAGCAGTCCGCCGACTCAGAGCCTTCTTCAACAGTTGTGTAATCATCGTCCCATTGCGCTGAATTTTATTTTGGGCGAGTTGAAATATGAAACCAGATACACAATATTACTGGAATTTCCAATTTTTTTCAGCATGGACCCCTAAATATTTTTGAGTGGCTGCGCAGACCCCCAAATGTGACCTGCATAAGTTAGGACACCCAAAAGGGTCACCACTTCTGCCTAATCATGGCATTATTCCCATCTGACCTATTTGATGACCAAAAAGCTACACCCGATGACAGAACGTAGATGAGAATAATATACCTCCTATCATGAAAAATTCGAAATCGTTAAGGCTGTATCAGACGAGGCGATGTCGGCGGAGCGTTAGTGTTTGTTTTATCATTGCTGCCATCGGCCGGATCGCCGCCGATGTTATTTGACAGTGTCAATTAACTCGGCGACATCGCCGGCGATGAGAGAAGTGGGAGATGCGCTCATGCGTATCCATATATAAACCAGTGTCGAGACTTGGATAGCGTCACTTTTGCTCAAGCCGTTTGGCGGACGGACTTTCTGGCGAAACATTGCGAAACGAATTACTGCGATGTAGTACTAAATTATTGAGCTGCTTCACGTATCCAGTATAGGCCGGCGTTGCAAAATCGGATGCACACACCACCTTCGAGTAGCATCATCACGCGCACATTCTTCTGCAGCTATCACGGCAGTCAAAACTCGTGCTACTTTCAACTGTTTTGACCTACCTTTACAAATACCATACTACCATGGTTCCGAGAAGGTTTCATTCGACAAGACATTGTACCATGAACACATTAGACAGGCATCATAACCATATTACAGAATTAGTTTCGAATATTTTCGGCTAGTTGTTACTTTGTTTCTGGATAATTTTGACCAGACGTGACGTGGCTTTTAACTTCAATTCGAAAGAAAAAAATCGCCAGCTCGACAACCAAAACGGACAGTGTACCCCTTGTTATAGGACTGATGGCACTATTAAGTTGTTCTGTCAAAGGTCCAAGCAAATATAAACCGGCCAACTCTAGGCCCTAAATGTATGTAGCTCCGCTGCACCATTGGGACTCTTCGGAATGTTTGTTCTGTTCGGATTCTCTGGATTGTGGACAAGATTTTTCAGATTTGCATGGGTATTTGGATGAGACAGTTCGTATTCGGAAGGATTGCTCCTCAGAGCTTTGAGCTGTCGGATGGATTCGGATTCTCAGAAATCACTATCCGCCCATCACTGATCATAATACGGTAGTATGTCCACAGTGTGCCTGACCTGTACAACAACAAAAAACCGAATCGCAGATGTCAATCATCGCCGAGCAGGTTTAAATGCAACGGGTCAACGCCTTCTGGAACTAATCAAGTGCAACGATCTCTCACATGATAGTAGAGAAATTATCGGCCTTTATGTTACATGAACACCACTTCATTTCTGATGACCCCTCCATTTATTCCGTCTACAAACCATGCCAGGATGACATGAGGGCACTGCTGACAGTAGAGTCAATGATGGTAAGATTACAGATTACTGCTAACTAGAATTATGGTGGTTCTTCTGCAACGAATAATGCTACTCGTAATAAAAATTCTCAAAACATTCATAGCTTCCAGCTTAACCAAAATGCATAAGCAATTACCGTCAGACGACCAAAGGTCTTCTTCGGCCGTTTCAAAGTTTGCCGTGGAAACGCTCACCAAACTAATTACAGATCCAGCCAGCTTGGAAGGAAAGATTTCTCTTGTGGTGACGCGCTCCTCCATCTCTTCCGCCTTCGACCGCAAATAATCAACGAGCGACCTCGACGACACCTTCTTCGCGGCAAGAGCAGAAAATTAGGGATTGCAATTTTTTTCTCGCATACCAGGCACCCTGCTAACCTCTTGACAGGGAATTTGAGATGGAGCTTCTGTGTTGCTCAATGTAGTCACAACTGCTTCAACTGGAGTTGAATCTTTGACAAAGAAATTGTTCTTATTGTGATGTAACTGCCTTGACAAGGCCGTGCTTCAGCTGCTCTTATTACCATGTACCATACCCGTTTACGTGTCAGTTTATGCACAGTTCATTTCAGAGATGAGTAGAAGTAGGAATGAAAAGTTAGTAGCTTGCAAAAGTGGTTTGTGACAACCGGACCTTATTATCATTTAAACAACTATTATGAGAACTAGTTTGAGAGCTATCTTCATGAAAAGGGGTAATGTCTGATAGTGCCGAGAAGAAATGCAATTAGGGAGCTTTTTCGAGGGATCACAATGCAATACTCCAGGACTGCCACGATTATTCCACTGATGAAATCGATGCTAGTCTATCGATATCTTTCATATCAGGTTCTGAAAGCATTTGTACTTTGTGAATTTTGTAAACAACAAAGTCCATAATACCAGCTTCTACGTGACATAAAATTCCTGAGACAGGCAATCGAAATTGACGGCCTACTTTTTTTGTAACACACGGTATATAGGCCTACTGTACTAGTTGAAATTGGATGTTCTGTATTCCAAAATGTCATCTCAAGAAAGTAATCAACCGAAACTCCATAGAGGTTGGCCGGGACCTACAATGACTTATCGTAGGCCCTGCGTTGGCCTGCGCTCACCTTCATTTGGGCCTGACGATTGTATGGTTGCCGAAGTTATCGCCTCTCCCGCAATATTCCTTGCCACACACGAATAAGTTGCTTCTATGTGAAATAACTTATCGATAGCCATTCCGGCTTTGTCGATATTCAGCGGAAAACCATCTTTGAACCAGTACAGTTTGGGTGGCGGATATCCTGTCACCGACACGTTTAGATACACCTCATTGCCAGAACCAATTTCAGCATCCTGTTAACATGAACGCTAATTGTATCTTGTACATTACCGCAAATGTGCATTGTATGGACGGGATTTCCAATATTGTAATCTATTTAAAAAGCATTCTTCAGCATATTAGTAATCTCCCAGGAAGTGACACACAGTACCAAATCCAATTTTATCTATGATCAAATTTATTTAAATCAAATGGACGTAACAGCTGAATCTGATTACAGTCGATCTTGGTTGGTGAATTCCAATCGAAGTGCAAAAAACCAACATAGAATTTTACAAAGGCCGATAGTTGGGAAACTGGAATCAGCCGGTGTGCAACAACCATACCTCAAGTCCCAGTACAAATTTCGGTTTTTGGTAAGCCTTGTCTATGTCTGTGACGTCAAAATCAGTCAAACTTTCGCTTTTCTGCTGCGTCATTGCCGACGAGCCATCTTTTTTACTGAGCAGGATTTCATCAACCATCGCGTTTGTTGTTCCATAGTCGCGGTCAAGGTTTTCGCGGCAGTTTTTGTCTGCAATGACACATAATGAACCGTCCTGTTATACTGCATGTACAGATTTTATTTCAAACTCTATCCATCCATTTCTACAGGCATAATAAGGTTTATCATATCAAGACATCCTAGTATCAAGTCAGTAGCTGACAGTAAGCCTGAGATATTATCTTTGGTAATTGTTATTGGGTAATATAGACAAGTTGCGGTCAAAACCAGGAGCAAGTTTCAACTCATGGCCTGTCTGACAAATCTGTGCAAGTTATTTATGTATTTGGTTTATGTTTCAATTTTCATCTGTTTAAAGCAGACCAATAGTGTGATAAATGGTCCCGATATGAACCCATCATTCAAAGTCCATCCGTGCTTTTTTACACCTATGATAAATATTTCAGCTGAAATGAATATCGCAATTCCAATTCATACCAATAGCAAGACTTGATACGAGAACTGTTTCTTCATTGCTGAATTCAACAAGTCTCTCAATAATGTCATCCAATTTTTCAGACACATTTCTTCCATCCGATATCTTTTCGTTATCTGCACAAATCATTGAAATACACAACAATCTATCATCTTGAATTTTAAATCATGGTGTCGGATTCACTAACAGGATGCAGGAACTTATCGCAACACATTGGAAAACTTGTCAGATTTTGTGTTACCACTAAATCACTGATTTTGATCCAATGATTCCCAAATATAAGTTGATGTCAGTTTCACATAATCATCCCATTTCATGATTATAAGTAATTCATCATTCAATTTAATCTTGTTAGAACCAATTCAATAGTGGCATGGCATAGAAAAAAGAAATTTGCAAAACCAAACCGGCTGTCTCTACTTGAGAATCTTGAGGCTTGCTTTCTAGCAGATTTGGAGAGAGTATCTGTGAAATTCTAGGTTCTTCAATGTCTTTGATGGTACTGCAATGCAAAAATAAGAAATATATCTCAAGCATTCCATCGTTCGATCGTAGATTTCTAGTTTTTTAATACATTACAAAGCTATATATGAAGGAAGTTAAATGTTGTTGTTCAATATTTTTAATAGGCTTACCATATTTCGGAAATGAAAAAAGAGGACACTTTTTCAGAAATTTCAGACAAGCAAAACTGGAGAAGAATTCTCAAAAACAGGTAAATTTCACCCGCTTCATGATCGGATGACTAAAAAAAAAGGTCATCACTTGGTGGATGACTAAAAAAAAAAAAAAAAAAAAAAGGTCTTTTTTTCGCTCAGAGCTGAAATCACCCCTTTTCCCTCCGAAATACCCGCCGGAGCTTCACTTCTGCGCTAATTTGCGGCATATCACTCGCGATTTCCTCTAAATATGACCTAAATTTTCAAAAAAGAGGACAAAATCTCAAAAAAGAGGACAAAAGGGCGTCCTCCGAGGACACTTTCAAAAAAGTCAAAAAAGAGGACAAATCCTCTTAAAAGAGGACGTATGGTAAGCCTAATTTTTAAGAATTTTGATTATTTCAAAATACAGCACGACTACGACACAATGAAAAGGTATGAAGGCAGCGAAACGCCTTGGAGTGGTCTTTGAAATCAGACACCCAAACATGTAGGACTTGTACGTGTGTGTAATGTATGAATATATATAACATAACAAACCAAAGATGCCTCAAGACATTATACCAGTGTCTCCCAAACTTTTTTGAGCCACCGCCCCCCTGGACAACGAAAAAAGTGCCAGCGCCCCCCGACCCCCTAAATCAAATTAATGTTGTTTTGGATTTATTTCAGCTAATAACGAGGCGGATCAAGATGGTTTATTATTATAAACATCCTCGTCATACTGGGTTAGAAATTTGATAAGAGCAATCTCAATCTGAAACCTCCAGTCTCCACGTACCGTACTGTCAAGTCGGTTTCTGCCGTGAGTCAGAAACCTTGTCACGGTATTGAAGACGCGTTCTATCAATATGAACGGGGAAGGACAACGACAAAAAATGTCACCCGACTCCAGTGAGAGTATTTTTATTTGATTTAATTGTGTATCCAGGACGATTGATTCGAGATATTGAACTTCAGTTCGAACTCAAAATTGTTCTACCTATAGGCTCAACTACATAACAATGTAATCAGCTCCTGAATCAATTCATGCTCGGTAACTTTACAGAATGAATTGATAATCCGGTAAGGAATTTTTAATTGGAATATATCCCCGAATCAACCCACCCTATCCTTGTGCAGTTTTTTAAGATGATTGATTTATGCTTCTCTGTTAAAATCGGGTATTCGAGCTGGGCCAGTAGCTCATGCGAGCTTGATAGTAATGGGAACAGTTCAGGTCTTGCAAACTTTCGGTTAAATATCACGGGCTTATCACTGAATCCGGACAGGGCCATTTACGTCTTTAGCAGGTTTCATTATTAGTAAGAACGGAAATATTCTACTCGATAATTTTAGAGAATATGCCCGTCAAGCAGGCCTAGAAATGATGTCGCTTCTCGCAACCAGAACGTCGTGTCGAAGGCCTCGGTCGCAGCACTGTGTATAATTCACAATCGTTTGAATCAGAGATTAAAATCACACAAGGCAGTTTCTATCAAAAAGTCATCACACCTTGTAGTGAGCAACAACTGCTCAAGTAGCTCTCATAGCATACAACGAACCACGCTTTCTAGGGATTCTGACGACTGCTAAATTAGTCCATTGATGGCCGGATCAACATTGTCAGGTAACAATGGACTTTTCCGGTAAAGCTGACAGAGACGGACGACCCTAAATTGCCTTGAGTGAATCGATTTTGCATGTTTACTGCATATTTAGCTGCTTTATTCATCAACCGTTTCATTACTACGGAGCAGTTGCCTTCTAAGCGTACAACGCGGTCATTTGCTCTCAGCGCCCCCCTGCCGCCCAATTTTGTAGCCAGCGCCCCCCAATCGCCCATTTCACCGCCAGCGCCCCCTTCACGTCCACGAGCGCCCCCAGGGGGGCGCTGGCGCCCACTTTGGGAACCACTGCATTATACGGTAATGTTCCAGCAACAATTTGTTACAATTTACAGTTTACAGTAACTTTATTATAACAAAACCACGTCCAAATGAAGATAGAACTCCAAACCAAGTCAACTATCTCTCATTATGGAATAGATGGGGTGGTAGAAAATAAGTTATACAGTTAAATGGGGTTATGGGTGTAAATAACAACTCGAAATTCCAGGGTAAAGGTGGATGAGACACCCGCAGACATACGTTTACACGACTTTGATATTGACCATGCTTATTTATTATCGTGTCTCATAGTTTTGGTGAATCATCATTGGATACAGTAATAAATGAATGATGAATGTAGATGCCTCACCTTAAATTCAAACTGGTACCATTCAATCCTTTTGTTGTCTTCAATTCTCTGCTAGATCTAATATTATGATATTATTACATTCAAATATCTTATATTACCATTCATAAATGTGCTGGATAGTTTGAGTCTCAGAACATATATATCTAGGCGTTGGAATTAAAAGTCTCATGACGATGCAAGACATTCTTATCGGCATCACTGCTACCATTTGTAATCCACACTGGATCCCTTGGGACAAATTGGTAGTGCATCAAATCAAATACCCATACTTGAGTGCAGTGATGAAAATCGGATAGTCTTATTTCTTATAAAGTCATTATATTTGACTGAATTATGAAGTGTAAATAATTACCTCTGGCTAGATGGACAATTGGACATGACATATATTTTCAACAATTCATAAGGTTTATTATGAACTTGCATGCAATAATTAATAATAATAGAGACAGAGTGTTCAACCAAATCAATTAGGAGACGCTTTGGAGTACAGAATTTCATGATACATTTGAATAATATATTCATATTTATTCCCGGTCTGTCCCGTATTTATTCCCTGTCTGTCAAACCTTACATCTCGCAATCGCAGCAAAACAATTTGCTTGTTCTCGAACACCACCAGGACATGGGTCAAAAGTCTTCTATCGGCAAACATTTACTGGAAAATCATATGTGTGCTGCTAATTATCATGAGGACATGTTCTCCATATTAGCAAAGGGTCGCAATTTATTCCATTTGTCTGTTCTTGAGTCCATAATCATCACTATGAGTCGATCTAGTCCAGTGATTCCCAAGCGCGGCCACGAGGGCCGCATGCGGCCCCCAGATAGCCTTCTTGCGGCCCCCAAAATATATTTAGAAATTGATTTATGACAAAAAATAAAATTTATATTTATAAAATACTCTTGATTAACTTGGCCTCTGTAGTTTTTAACTATAGAATTACAGGAAAGTTGTGAGTATAGACTGCTAACGCTACGTCACTGCTGTTACAATGCAATGTGCACTAACTTTCCAGTTGAACGAGCAGTAGCTATAGATATAAATAGTTGATAACTTTCAAAACCGAAGGAAAATCCTGAAAAAATGGTAAATTTTTCCCACTTCGTGGTCGCTTGACTAAAAAAGAAAAAGAGGCTCAACTCCCGGAAAATAGAGTTTTTCTTTCACATTAACAGGTGGTTGACTGAAAAAAAGGTCAACTTTCCGATCCAGCTCCCGAAATAGCCGCCGTAGCGTTCCTACAGTGCTGATTTAATGTATATCAGTCGAATTTGGCCCTATATGTAACCAAATTCCTCAAAAAAGAAAACATTTGGGCGTCCCCCGAGGACACTTTAAAAAAAAATCAAAAAAGAGGACAAATTAAATTAAAAGAGGACGTATGGTAACCCTATGTTAACTAGATGTGCAACACGTGACTCACGGGTGAATACGCCGAGATGCATACTGCTTAGCCGACTAAAAGCAGCATAATTGGTAGTCCTATAGTCAGGGCTATAACTGCCGCAGACCAAACCCCCCAATTGAGGGGGCCGAGCTGGAAGGGGGCCCAAAACTATTTCGTGAATTAGCATAACTTATAGAGTATTTTTTGACAGATTATGCAACTTTTTCAAAAAATTTTCGCGCTAGGCGCTATTTCAATTCGCCACATATCTCGATTATTGGGTACTCTTCCTCAAGAAAAAATACGCAAGATGTATAGAAATGGGCACCACAACGCACCAAGACATATAAAGTTTTAGGATATATAACATGTGACTCCAAGAAGTGTGTCAAAACGATCTGCAGCGAGAAAGCCTTGGCCGTAAAGGACTGCATTTATGCTGACCAAAAACTACGAAATACGAAAAACATCGTTATATATACTAAATACATATAGGTTTAATTGTCCACATAGGCGCCTAAATGACTGGCGCCGAATGTTCTTGTCTTGGCAATCTGAACCTCACAAGACAAATACCATCTCGCAGGAAAGAATTATATGCCAGTGAAGAAATACCAATCTGAAATCGTGTGATCTTTCAGTTTATTAGGTTTGGGCAATTCTACATTTTTTGATATAGAAGACAGGAGGTCACGAAATAAAATCATATAAAGTCATACCTAGGGGTTCACCCGCCCGAAGATGTTTAATTTTACTGGGTCTGCAGTTTCAAAGACACCTCTCACTCAGCTCTACCGGTAAATCCGATTAAGTGGGCAAAGAGCACAACCATGCAATTACCGATCTTATTTGCCGATTTTATCATGAATTATCGAAATATTAGCGCGTCACGCTGTCTCACTAAACAGTACAAGCTAAATTTCATGGCAAAAGCGAACAACGTGATGCGGGGTCAATTTATCACCCTATGAGAGCCCGGGGTCCTGACGAAGTGCTGTTCCGTTCCTGCCAACGGGTATACCCCTGGAGATGTTCAATTACTATTGAGGGGGCCTATACCTTTTCAAACACACCTCACTCAGCTCTACCGGTAAATCAGATTACGTGAACAGAGACAGGATGAAAATTGATAGCAATACATGCAATTCCCGATCATATTGACCGATTCAGTCATGAAACTAAAGAAATTTCTCGCGCTTAGCGTGTTTAAGCGAGAAAACCTGATTCACTCAACGGACACCCAATGCAGCAGATAAGTAGCGGTAAACAGTGTACAGTTTTGAAATCTCGCCAGGGCAATAAAACTACTCAGAAATAGCCATGATGAATGTTTGGCTCCGTTTCATAGCCGTAGTATTTGTGTGGCCCCGACCGTACTCTGAAATTCTAAATTTGGCCCTCACACCGAAAAAGTTGGGGAACCATTGATCTAGTCTATGCCAATAGAAAGAATTTGTGTATCATTTGCAAATCGCGCATTATTTTGTTTTGTTTCGCTATCTCCGTGCCTGCGCTACAGTTCTCTTATTGTTTCTCACTTTGTATTTACTCTGTGTGACGTCATGATTAGCAATACTGATTGTTGTTAAACATAGTTATTTGAATGCACGAATCATTATTGACGGTATCTCCTGATGAGTGTCAGTCTGAAAGCTTCTCGAATGAATATGAATATATTATTCAAATTTGTCAAATCAATTAAGTAAAAAGAACATGTTGTATTAATTGGAATGGTGCCATATATCTTGAAATAATTTAATAGAGCAGAGTAGAGTGAAGAATTGTAGTGCGGAGTTAAGAAGTAATCTCAAAATGGACTCAATTCAAGTGAAACGACAAGTTGTAAGAAATTCCACAGCTACTTTCAATCACAAAAGAGCCAAAAAGTTCAGAATCTGTTTAATATTCACAACAATTCGAATTCCATACAAATGCTTACCGAGTTGCTTCCTTCTGCTTCACTGTCTTAGACTTGAGCTGTCGACTTGATTGCTTGTTTTCACTGGTTACTGATTTAAGTGTGGATTTTACACATTTCTATCATGCATATAAGGATGATACGGCTCTTACTTTGAAAATCTAATACCTTACACATCTTCGGTGTGGAACTTATGATAGATATACCGTTGGGTTCCATAAAATCGTGTTTGGTGGATTTGTTACTCTTCTGTGTCGTGTTTTCAGCAAATTCCAGAACATTTTTCGTACTCCGCTTGCCATGCTGAATCTCTATTGTTTCGTTACTGAAAATGTGGATAAATTGATGCACCTCAAATGGTTTACGGATTGCCAATTCTTACATTTGTATTTTTGATTTTCGAATACTCCTTCCTGAAACAAAGAAACTGCATGTCATGATGCTGTCTATGGTGATAACAGTAAATATATATATATCGACTTTTCAATTAGATAAAATAAAAAAGGGCAAAAGAAAACAGGAGACAAAAAGAACATCGAGATAATCAGTTTTGGGCTCGTGTTAAGCGTCTCCAACGTGGGCGGTCGTGGGCGTCTTCAAGCGACAGCCCGCGTTGCGCTAGATGAGAAACAGTAAATGCATATCTCCACAAAATTATGCCTAACCCCATTGACAATGCATACTTGGAACATACGTATGACTGCAATATAGATGGAAAACTCGCATTCATGCGACATAACCTACCCTCAGGCTTGCTAACAGCATTGGACTCTGGAATCTGTAGATCTGCGATGGACCAAGCCTCGCCGGCCAGATTCTTTATCTGTAAATACATATCCCATATCAGCTGTATGATGTAAATATCAACTAACGTAGATAGATTTTGTAATTGTTACAAATGCAATATACATATTCGAAAATATAAATGTTTTATTTCACCGTTGCAGAACTATAAATTGTCTTGTGTCAGTTATTAGTCACACACAACGAATTAATATCACATGAATTTCATTTTTGCTTACCTTGCATGCGTAGACCCCTTCGTCGCTCGCACAAGCATTGTTCATAACAAGGACTATTTCATCTCCCTCTTCCCTGCATTGATATTTTTCTGTATTTTGGCTGCTTGCAACATGCGCCGAGTCAAATATCTTGATGTTTCCTTTGTACCATTCATAATCTGGAGCTGGAAATCCTCTTGCAACACATCGAAATTGAACAAGAGAATTTTCCACGTTGTCCAGATTTTGAAGTTGTAGCTTGAAGTATGGTGGAACTACATGAACAAAATACATAAAACATGTTTCACTAACCAGGATTGAACTTGAATGTTGAATGTTTTGCAATCGATTGCTTGGTTAGGGTATCTCAAAACTATTGATACTTTACTAGAAGGAGAAGTCGATGTGTTTAGATAGTCCTAGCACATTGCAATACAACCAATGCTCCATTATTTCCTTCTGCCCAATGCACACAATAATGCAACACAAGATACTAACTATAGTTAGTGATACTCATTACAATCGGCTTCCGATTCCAATTCCAATTTCAAGGAATTCCAAATCTACTTGGCTGGTGTAAAAAAGACTCTAGGAATCTATTTATGGTTTTAAAGATTAGTTTGGGAGAAAACACCTTAAAATAAGTTCCATTAGGCTTCCCTCTCGAGTTAGGAATGTAAGTTGAGGTGATTTACTTGAGTACTGAGAAAAGTAGACGCAAGCTTACTTCACTACAGACTACCGATTGGATACAACCAACAATTTGATACTAGAACCAGAAGCTATAGTCATCATGCTCCAAGTCTCATAGCTTTCACGTAGAAGGGATTAACAATAAAGTACTTCTACTTCGGTGGAGATAGCATAATAGTGCTGAGCGTCGGCGCCATCCAATCAGGCGCCCCGGGTTCGATTTCTGTCGTCGGAGGTTATTCTGGGCTCCTAGTCCCACGTGCCGCTGTTTTTACGGCGACAAAAAAGCCCAGAAAAAAAAGACCGGATAAAGAGTACTAAGTACGGTTTGCCTACTTACGCTCCTTACACGAGTGGTTATGATTTAGAGTACTTCCAGTTACTTAACAGTTGTTGGTTGACACATGCAAAACTAGTTCTAAAATACCTACTTTTTACTTACTTGAGAATCACTACTTCTACTTGAGTAGAGAGACATCGTTTCTACTTCACTGCCACTTATGACTACTTTGACCACACCTGCCTCCGTGGTATGTATATGAAGACGCTGCTCTAAGATTGAAGTAGCGAATCTAATTTAGGAATCCCTACATAGTGCGGTGAAGTAGGTAGGCTAGTAGTCAAGGTCACGATTCACAGTTGCGAGTTCCGGGCCACTTGGGAATCAAAATCTCATTTATTAATCGCTTGGAGTCTAATTTTCGTTCTTTACGTAAAAAAACGAAAAACTTATTGTAAGTATGAAAATGAAATGAGCCCCTGCCCTTGGACGCCAGGTGGTGTTGATTTGGTTCGAATGGAGACTACAACAATTCAACTTTCAACACGGATCTCACCTGTAAATTCTCGCATCCTCTCCCGATAAATGATATTTATAGAGTTGAAAGTTACCCCATCTGCAGGCGTCCATGGTCCAATGTTCTTAGAGCTTATGGTTTCCATCACAGCAACAGTGTGTGAACTTTAAAGCGAGTTTCCGAAAGATGAAGACGAAAATAAAGAGATGCAATCTAGCCTTGCTGAGCAACTGATACAGTAAAAACCATCACAGCTCGAGGAAACGAACACACACCAGTTTATCGCGACAACGTCCTACCTCTGTTTCACATCAGTCCATATGACACGCTGTTGAAGCGATACTGATAAGCCTTTTGAAATTATAGGACTTGGTGGTTCCCAAGGGACTGATTAAGGATTCCTTCAATCCATGACGATTACTGACGTTGATACTGCTCGACGAAACAGCTATATATGATGGAAATTTCGAATTTGACTAGCTTTTGAGGTAATCTATTTTGACTCTGCTTGATTGATAGCAGCCTGGGAGAGATAAATATCGAAACCAGCGACGATTATTCAAGAATTTTATCATACCACGAACTTATTGAGGTCGGCCACTGCCCAAACCTTATTTAGCGGTATATGCTGAATCGATACATTTGTGCTAGCTTCCTCCGAGACAAGATGCAGTTACCTTTAGAATTACAAGATAACCAGATCATAATCTCGAAGATTATTGCAAATAATCAAGCTATTCACGAGATTCAATTTGAACTATTCCAGACGCCTCACGTTGCAGACATTGGAATAACCCAATACAGCACATTATCCGTTCATCCTACACCAACCTATCAGAGACAGCAGCATTGGAGTTAGGGTGAAAGATCTCATAGTAACCTCCACACTCCCATAAGCTACTGACATACTTCGGAAGGCGACAGACCACCGTAGCCAGCTATATCTTTTCAGTTTTAACCCACAGGGCACTACAACCCAAACACAGAACAGAAATCATACTTGTGGAAAAGATGTAATATTGGAATACCGAAAGCTCATCAACAATCAAAGAGACTACTCGCATACTTAAAAAAAACGCACTTCATTAAATGCAGCACTGTAGATAGGGGGGAAAGAAGTTATCTCAACTTGACATCACAATATCGAACGATCAAAATTATCGAAACCAAAACCCAAAATGGCACTACTGTCCAACAGATTATTTCCTAGCATTACGTCAATCGCGTATGCGACATGTCAACAGTGGGGGAGGCTTGCGCTGCCATACCCCGTCGCACGGGCATTACCAACCAACGCTGAGGCAGCAGCGCTCGAAACATAACTAAAATTGAACTAATCGCATAAATATTCGCCACCGTCATCAGGCTAACATCGCAGACACTCCGGCCTCGTTTCAGGCATTTGAAGCTTCGACTTTCACTATAAAGTGTTCATCCCTGTCACGGTAACGACGCTTCCAATTCAAGACAATCGCCAGGCAACGTTCAGGCCAGGACACAGTCCGTGGACATATGAGCATGCGACATAATAGCGTGCGACACTTGAGCGGATTGGAATAGAGTGAGGATTAGGGTTATCAAGTCCCACACATCAGTGATACATGCGGACATATGGGTACGAGACACAATAACATGCCATGCTCAAGCACGGATAGGGTTGGATTAGGGTTTGGGTGAGTGTAAATTTTGCTGTTAGGTCTGGGGATGAGTCAGTTTTCAAGTAGTCTATATTTTGGGGTTAGGACTGGGGGTTTGAGGGATAGGTTTAGCTTTTGGGCAAATGTAAGTTTGTTGGTCATGGTTGGGGACCGAGGCTAGTTTTGCAGTTACAAAGTCACAAGGTAAAGGGTCGCACGCTTAACTAACGTCGTTCATTGTGTCGCACGCTCAAACGCCGGGGGCAACCCAAGACACAATCGAGGAGCACGCACCCACTCACCCATACCGGCGCCTGCCACGACAGGCGTCGCACTCACCCACGCGGGAGCGCTATTCGGCAAAGAAAACTGCGCATGAAACGAAAGGAATGTGCATAAGGATTGCTTATCCGGGAGGAGACACACATCGCAGGCACGCACACTTCATTCAGACTTGACGCAATGGGTGTACTGTTTCCGGGGGTCGCTGGGTGGGTTGCTACACTTTGTTTTTCAACTTTCGGATTTCTTTCGTCGCCCAGACGGCGAGGCTTTTGGTTTTGCTCGTTTTGGACCTTCGGCCCTCAGTCAGCAAGTCGTCGATCTTCGGTTTGGTCTCCATCAGCTTGATAAGATGTGACCCGAAATGACCGCCGAAGGCGGCACACATATCCCTATTACAAAAAAACAATAATTCATTGAGTCTGATTAGGATTAGAGTCTGAAATCAAGTTTCGATTTGAAACTACCAACTCCTCTTATCTGTAGTTGATAAATAAAAGCACGTAAGCAGTAGTTCTTAACCAGGGTTCCACGGAGGTTCCTTGAGTCAGTCTCCGGGGTTCGCCGGAGGTCAAGACTCTTACCGACTCGTACAGCAGAAGACACTGATTTTCAGGAATTATATCCATCACAATCTTTTTTCGCATGAAAATAGGTTTTGTTACTGTAACACTGTTGTTGATAGACTATTTATTTTGTGCACCAGTATTCTGTAGCAATGCATTAGATGATATTGCATGACTCGAACCAAGTCGCATGACTCAAGACTTGGAACGGCTTATAGACAGACATTCCATTGTAACTTCGAAGAATAGTGAAAGTCGCCACATTGTCGGTATTTCGTCTATCAGTCCCGATACTTGTAAAATAGGGCTAGAAACTGTTAAAACTGAGGAGAATTACGATATTATGGATGCGAGCAATTCTATATCACTCGAGCAGAGTTGAAAGAGTGGGTTGAATCGGATTGAACTCAAAACTGAACATGACATGGCACCCTATTTTTGTCGCTTGCTTTTTTCTATACTATCTTCATTACTTTTCATTCAGTGTGCATGCCTCCTCTTCATATCGCCTAGGCCAAGGTGGGTGTCTGATTCCACAGACTACTCCAAGTCGCTTCGACACCTTCCTATCTTTTCATTGTGTTGCATTTTTGTGGTGTAATGAACTGATAAAATTGCTAACAAACCAATGATGATGATAATGACTTGGGACTCGACTCGGTGTTGAATTGAAAATGACTCGAGTCAAAACTATAATAGTGAGTTTGACTTGTGACTCGGAACCATGTGACTTTGTTACAACCCTGATCAGATGTGTAACGTGGATATTTGTCTTAATGATTCAACGAAAATTTAGGGTTCCTGGAGTCTTACAAAAATTAGCGCAAGGGTTCATGACGTTAGCAAGGTTAAGATACACCGTTGCGAAGGCAACGTTTTGATTACCCGATCAGGCCAGACGACGCAGCCACCACGCCCTCGCTATGCTCCTCGTCGTTGGCGATAGCTTCGATAAAAGTCAACATGAACAGGATGTGATCCTTCATCACCATCACGTCGGCTGCAAAGCGGCAGAGATTTAGCGCCACGGAAAGTGTTTACGAAACCTCAAAGACATTACGGTTTGGTTCTGGTTGGTCGCCTTTCAGTCCTTGAATGATGCCCGTGTAGGACTCTAGACAGCCTTCGCGAAGCTCGTTCAAATAGTCGATCATGTCGTAGTCGTTCTGTTCGATGAGAGAGAAAGCGTGATTCTGCAGGAACCGCAAAGTGGGCGGCAAGGTGGTCGGCAACTATGTAATTCTCTTTTTTTTTCGGAGCACTCAAGTAGCAGTTGATTACTCGCGCTAATTACCATAATTTTATATGTATAATGCGCAAAATTTACCGATTCTTTGCCGTTTAAATAGGTGGTGCGTATTATACATGGGTACAGCAAGCATTGAAAAAAATAACCCTCGATCAAAAACTTGAAATCACACCTTTCTTCAGGTTTGTTTCCAATCGCGCATCACCTCTAGCCATCGTGCCCCGTACTTCGTATTATAGAGTATAACGCGCTGTGTTGCCAATTAACGAAAAGCGAGTTGCCAATTAACGAGAGTCGTCTGCACAGCACGCGATCTCTCGGTGAGCTAGTTTACCGTTTGTACGCGAGCGAAATTAGGACGCTGACTGCTACAAGCGTGCGCGGCAATCCTTGCTGATTCATCGCATCAACACAGGCCTCAGCACTCGCATACACGAGAGGTCATGTGCGCCTTGCGCAAGATATAATCGCTTGCGTAATCAGTCGCATCTCCAACAGGACTAGTGCGTCCGATATAACCGTTGGCCTGAGCAATCGCATCTGTAATTGTAAAAGGCCTCGTGCGCAAGATGTCGTGTGTCGCTAGCCTGAACTATCGCGTCACCAGCCTTGCAGGCTTTGGCGACTATCTACTTTCGTTTAGAGACAATGCCGTTAATTGTATTATGGTTAGCGATGGTTATGTCATGATTGTTCGACAGTGCCATCGCAAAACAGAACAACATCGTGTAATAAAACAACTATTCATGTACTGCGAATGCAGGGTGCGCACTAGGGGTGTTCAAAAATAACTTTTTTTCCTTAATCTTGCTGGCTACTTGATTAAATCGTTAAGTTGCCTTGAAAAACGACGCACACCAAATTGGAATTCATACCAACGAATTTTCGCGGCTTTCGTACAGTTTGAAAATTTTGAATTTGCCTAAAAATGCAGAAAAAATTTTTTCAAATTTTTCTGCCAACCCCATGAAATTGTTGGGCTGTCTTCAAAAACTATGCAAAACAAATTCGACTCAATTCCAAGCCGTAGAAGCGGAGTTATTTCAGTTTTTCTTTGATAATTCTCGGATTATCCACCGATCAACCGACAGAATTTACCCAGAATTTACACGCTATATTAAGGGTGCGTATTATACATGGGGGCGCACTATATTCGGAAAATTAAGGTATTTAAGGGTTACATGTTCAGACTGCCTCCACTTGTGTTTTTTTCCTTCGGCTAAACCACTTACTGTTTACACTTGTAAAACAGAGAGTATATTTATGGTGAGTCCGCATCACACTCCAGGTGATATTATCAGAACCACACAATAAAGCCACAGCATCATGGTAACTGAATATCTTTGAAAAGATATTCAGAAGTGAAATATAACCACCAAGTATTGCAAGTAGGCAACCCTACTGGAGCACGCCCCAACAGTAAATGTACTTCGCTACTGACCAGACAACCTCTGATCGTACGATGAGATATACGAGTTACGATCAGGCAACACAGCATTCAGAACTAACCATGTCCACTCTGGCCTGTGCGGCCTGCTGCAAGGTCTGCAAGACGACCTCGACGTATTTCTTGAATTCCGGCCCGATCGCGAGGGCGATATCGCCAAACACCGACAAGATGTGCGGCTTCACGCTGCGGTGAACGCTTGGGTCGGACAAGTCCTCCAGGAGGCTGGACATGATCAGGTCGCAGTAGGGGCCGATCTTGGCGCCGATGGCACGGCAGATTTCACCCACCACGCCCACAGCAACTATGCAGACCTGAGGCGAAATAGGTGGCATCAAATGATCCGCAAGTTATTTAAAAAGTGAAAAATGAAAAGTACCTGATATTCCGTTGAGTTGCGTAGGGCGGGAAAGAGAAAGTTCTTGAACGCGGGAAGGTAGTTGATAAAGTTGGCGCCGACGACTGAAGAATAAACAAAACAGAATCAAGGGTCGTGCGACATTGTAGACAAAACTATTACGTCAAAGGCTTATCGCCATGACAGCTATGGCAGGATGACAAGTTTGTTCTCTGCTCAATATTATATCATGTTTAGTCAGATTCAAGTCACTAGCCATGGGGTGATCGAAACCGGGATATATGTCTTGAGCTTGGATTCGACAGACTTCAAACCAAGTGTTCTGAAGGAGGGAAAAGATAACTCAAAGGGGACTGTGGATCGTTTGATTTCAAATCATCAACTGTGAAGAAATTCATACCAAAACACATTTTGACAAGGAACAACAGAGCATCTGTAATCTCGTACAGGACATCGACACAAATTTGTGCATGGCTTTATAAAACTCTTGTCGCAGCACAGTCATTCGGTCAAGCCACGCTAAATACTCTCACATGTCTACAAACTTGAACACTCGATAATTTATAGTCCCAAACGAGCTAATTCCGATGCATAAAGCCATCAATCAACACTACATCAACTCATGCTCAAGATTTGGGTGGTGAATTTATGAACTCGCCTCATTACTGCTATTAAAAGTCGGTTGAGATGGGAATTTGCTAGTGCCAATGGGCTCAACAGCAGACCAAGTATTCTTCTCAACACCACAATTATTCATCTATAGATAGAAAAAACAATGGCAAACACCGGGCTTATTTACCTTCAATAAAGGATTCCACCGTCAGCATGATGTCTTCGTGCACACTTCCAGAACCGGACGAGAGCATATGCAGTAACGACGCCATGATGTTATCGGCGATAGCTGGAAAACGAAAAACTATGATCACTTAAATTCCCAGCTGCAAGGACCACACAGCAGTGTAATGTCAACAGCCAGTTAGTTCGACAGACAAAAAAAAACAATATTTAGAGACGAATGGATGTTATACTGTCAAATCTAAACAACTCTGGATTTGAGATTAAAATCCAAGATATACAGTTCATTTATATTGCAGCCGAATCCATACTTAAGAAGATTATCACAAGTCATTAAACAACCTACATTCGACGTGTTCCGCCTTGACCTTTTGCAGTACGCTCTGTAGGGTCGCGCAAAGGAGAGACTGCAAATCGTTGAACTGCGACCGATCGCTGCTTGACTGGATTCGCGACTGAAGGCAAAAATTCGAGTTTTCAAACAGATAGAAGTAAAAAAAGTAAGGCGATCAGCACCAAATAGAACTTAATACCACAAAACAGATAAGCTACTACGGCTCGGCAAAAGCACAGACTCTAGGACGCAGTGCAGACTTGCAGGTGCGAGTGGCTGCACAATTTTCGGCTGACCTAGGACTATACAATGTATTTACCACATAGGACTGAGATATGAAGCCGCCCCTTCAAAATTGACGGACTGAGTAAGCTCGGTAATATCAAGCAAGTCGCGTAAAATCATGTGCGAGAGTTACAACAGTAATAGTACGCATTCTTCAAACTAGGCTTACACGCGGAATAGCATGCAATAAGGTATGCAACGAATCTTATTTGAATGTAAAACCGATCGTTGCCAGGTTTGCCGTTCTCATGGCGAAATCGTTAAAATATGGTCTTATTTTCAGATAGTTAGATAACTATATCTGGCTGTGAAAGCGAATGGGCTGCAAAACCAACTGGTCAGCAAATGTACTACACAGATTACGCACTGAATGCCACGCAGTATCATTCTGGTTCCCGTGATGCAAATAGTTACTACTACTTCCAGAAATGACGACGATTAAACAAGCAACACCATGACAAAATTAAAATTATCTGTTACGACATCGTTGGCGGTATTGAGTCGGAGCAAATTCGCGTGCTTGCCAGCGACGTATAGGAGTGATCTGACAACCCTAATCGTCGCAAATCACGATAGACCGTCTTGAGGTTACCTCCATCTGTATCAGCTGGTTGATTCTCTCCATAACGACGTTAGTGGTTTTCAGCACGGTCTCGTAACAATCAGCAGGGCTGTTCTTGATCATCTCCATGATCGCTTCGTACGCGGAGCCACGCAAGTTGTTCATGTGGCCGTCCGTGCGGTCCGTGGTGTTGAGCAGCTTCTCGATGATCTTCTCGTACACGTTGGACATGGCGTACGTGGCGGGGTCCTCGTCGGACTCGCCCGACGCGTGGTCGTACGCAGATTCCGCCAGAGAAGACAAGGCCTGGGAAACAATCAGGAAGTCGATACTCAAAGCTACTCTTGGAGGCGCCGATGAACAATTTAATCATATATTCATGTTTAATGAAATAAACCTGAATATTTTCAACCAATACTCTTCAACTAGTAGAGAATTAAAAAGAATTGTGCCTATCACGATACGAATGTTGATACACAATGTTATATTTAATTCCCTACCAGTCAATGATGATTACCCCTGACGAGTGTAACTCGAAAATATTTGGGTTTATTTCAATACAAATGTATGATTCGACTGAGTTTTAGCTGCTCATTACTAAAATGAGACAGTCCTGTTTTAGTGGGATAACGTTATGAAATCACGACCGATCGATTCTTGGCTTATACGTAGGACATCTACTTTTTAATAACATTGGTATAGGTTTTGCCAGTTCGCACCACTTACTCAAGTCGTCAAGTTTTTAGACTTAGAGTAATTCCACTTCTACTCAAAACAGTTTTAGGCAAAATCAACCACTCTTAAAAATTTGAATTTTGAAATACAGGCAATGTTTTTAGCTTCAGTTTGCATCTGTTTTGCGAGTGAAATCATAAAATACATATTTGAAGATCACACCTTTTGTAGTTCCGTTAGTTGTTATCGTCTTTAGACCCACTTTGACCGAACACAAACAATTTCTCACCCAACAGATATTGGCGGCGACCCGCGGCTCGGCGTCGAGATTTTCAACCATGGCGCTCAGTAACGGCATCAGATATTTCTCGTTGATGACAATCTCAGGAGTGACGTTGCATATTCTGAAAGAGCGAGTCGGCTTGTGAAGAAGCGTAATTTTCGTATGTGCCTGGGCTCGAAAAATAAAACACTCCGAAATATCTCATTTCAGAAAGATTGTTACAGTCAGTTACTAAAATACCATTGGTGATTTCCGAGGTGGTCAGTAACGAAGTACTTCTACTTTTTGAAAGTACTCAAGTAGTTTTCCTCTACTTCTGGTACTTACCCAAGTAGATCTGATTTTCTCTACTTCTACTTCATAATATTTTGTGATCTACTTACTTACGTTTCGCTATTTTCAGTTTGTCAAGTAGAAGTAGTTTAATCCCCCAATACGAGAGAGAGCCTGAGTAATTTCGGGGCTGTCTTCGCGGAGTCAAGTAAAGCCCAGAAATTTTGTTGCGCTTCGCGCACAGTGGTTATGGAGTGACAAATGTGTTTTCACGAAAGTATCAGTGAATATATCTTATGTACCGGATTGCTTATGGTTCCGCTCACACCGCATTGTCGCCCATAATTATCAACTATTTCACCACAGTAAATATGGCCCACTATAATAACGTTTGAAACCACCGTCTCGCAATCTAGCAATTACCTATCCTGTCGTTTTCTAGCAGCCCATGACATGTTCTGCTAATCTGGAAAATCCAGCTTTTTGGAACGTGTTACACCTTTGGTCACCTTTGAAGCTTTATGTACCAAAGACATAAAATATATTTTCCTCATTTTAGAAGTGGTATTTGTATTTCACTTCCAATTCCGAGTATGATACTTGGAGTATCATACTTTGGGATCTAAATACTTTCAGTTCTTTTGTCTGCAGAACATACATGTTGAAGCATAAAAGCAAGTGCATGTAGCAATGCCTATATTCTCGGAAAATAAAGATACACTATATATAAATTTCACAATCCACAATATTTTTCATTAACGTATACTAATCGCGAAAAGTGTTGAAACCGAATCCAATACAACTTCTCCGTATTGCTCTTCGCCCAAACCAGGGGCCTTAAAATATAGGGGTAATAGGGCGCCATGCCACGATATTCTCTAAAACGGGGTATTCTTGTAAACAAAGAGTTAGTATCGCATTTTCATATCACTACTATAATTTACATCCCATGATGCAAAAGAATGCTTATTCTATCGAAAATTGATACTTCGTTCCTGGTGTGCATCAATACGAATCAAGCTCTCTCCACCGTCCGCCTAGCTCAATTTGCAGCTTTCGACAGTCCTTGCGAACGAATTAAGACTGTTTTCAAAACTACTTACTTACTTGAGTACTTTCAAAGTCGGTCAAATCTACTTCAAGTAGTTTTAGGTGGCTTATGGAAAAAGTAGTTCTACTCGTACTTGAGTAGATTTTTTCGTCGCTACTTCTACATCTACTTGAGTAGCTTTCTCGACTACTTTGACCACCTCTGGTGATTTCCCATCAACAGTCTTACACCTAGCCACACCACTTGTTAGCAAGCGATAATGTCTATATTCTCATCGGTTACATCATCTCTTTTACCAATATTTGGCTTGAATTAGCAACTTCGGAAAAAGCCCAACTGAGTGACAAATGGAAATAGTGTTCGTTCAAGTGAAAAATAATTAAGGTGTTCAGGTAGGTCAATTTCATTGAGTGACGTTTCATTATAGTAATGATTTACTACTGCCGACGATGACTTAGTGTCAGGATGCCAATTTAACTGTAACTTGACTCGCAATTCTGTGGACAAACCGTCACAACAATTAAATCAAACGTGCCATAGCCATTGCCAAGCAGTCGGAAAGAGTCCTACCTTCCGATCGCCCAAGCGGTGGTGTCCCGTACCACGACGCTATCGTCCTTCAACAGCTGAATGAAAGTCTCCATGCCCTGCTCCAGTATGGGACAGAGCACGTCCGACGTAGGGCCCTCCACAATCGAGCCTGCGTGACAAATGAGAAATCAGCTTCGAGGCGAGCGATCACCATCAACAGTCAAAAGCTACTTCGAGTGATATTGGAAATAATAGGATATTGAAGCAGTTTTCAAAAGCAGTGAAGTGAAGTAAAAATTACGTACACAGGCAACAACAGATGTTACCACAAATAATTGCCATTTAGCAACTATATCTTTGGCAACGGAAAAAGAATAACGGCAACTCGAAAAATTAGGTGGTCGGCAAGATTTCTTAAATTTACAACACGATAATTAAATACCGATGGAACAAAAACTGTTGTGATGTAGCTAAAATGCATGATGTCATGAAGAACATATCAGATATTCTTCAGCCTACGTCACTCGAATACAAGAAAATACGCACAAAAAATATATTGGGATAGCAGTAGTCTACAGCGCATGTAGACTTCACAAGAAGACCTACTAGAGTGCATTGAATGAGTAGAGACCCGTCGTTTATAATTGCATGCCAGAAGGGGGGGTCACTTTTAAATATTGTGAAACTACGCCCAGCAAGAGAACAGGGCAACGACACGAACCCAAAGACATGACAGCCGCGTCACGACAACGCCAGTCCGGATTCAAAATATTATCCTTGATGAACGGCACCACGTGAGGCACAATATCGTTTTCGCAGCAGGTCGCCAACAGCATCAGACATACGCCTGCCGCCTTCGTGGGATTCCATTCGTCGTCGTCATCCTTCTCGTCCTGCGATTACGACAGATGAGATTCTCCGTACCACAAACGGAAGTCGCCAATTACACGTACCTGACGGGTAAGTATGGTGGTTAGGATCGGAACGAGATACTGCAGGGCTCCTTTCGCATAAAACTTGCTGGTCCTCGAAGGCGGCTGGCCTGCTTCCGCAGCCTGAACGCACAATGTTTCATAGATGACATTCATTACTCGGGCTAGCAACGTTTACTCTGGTACTCGAATCGAAATCGACTATTAATTGTAATGATTCGTGCACAGTAGCCTAATACTCTATTCAGAATCAAATCAATTTAGCCCTAGTCAACTCTGTAGTATACATTACGCTCACTTCCATTCAAGCATGGGTTTGAATCCTATGAGAGGATCTTCAAGCCTGATTTTGCACGCATCCACTTGAACTATTCAATAAATATATCTATTTTACTTCTTAAACAAGCCTGTGACCAAGTTTGATTACAGACATTTTGGATTTGAAAAAATAGTATTTACAGTTGGTAATTCCAATAACTACTTATACAACTACTCACCGTGAATACCACTATTTCAAATCGGATATACCGGTTGGAATTGATCCAAATATGCTACACATCATTTTTGGACAACTTGACTTCATGAAAAAACTTTATTTTCATTATTTTACAATAAACAAGACTATTTTACTCCAATAGCTTCGCTTCTCGAGTTTGGAGCAGAGATGCCACTCCTGGGTTTTTCCACCCAGATCTGGGTTTTTTGAGCATCACCTGGGTTTTTATCCTTGAAATCTGGGTTTATTTTCAACATCCAGTTCGCCAGGTCAGTTTTACGCTCGAAAATTAATTATCGGATTAGTATGGTCGCAATATCGTAAAATGCACGCACTTCAGTTCGTCGTTGTTAATGGATTTTGCTGTTATTGTAACAACAGAGCGCTGATAATCTATTTCACTACTAAAATTAGAGTCTTCGGCTTGATGCGATGGCGCTTCATTCAATGGTAACTTCCAGATCGCAGAAAGTCATGTTCATGTTCATATAGGACGATTGCCAGTTGCGAACTCGGCACTTGATGAACTTGGTGAACAATTCGGCATGTATCAATAAATATCATGTAACCGTATGGCAAGCACAAGCACATGAACAGACCAGGAGATGATCCGACTAATATAATCCTATTGTTATCTGAGTATATTTATAGTTCCGACAGGGACACTCAGAGCGAGAGAGAGAGAGTTAGTTAGTTGGACACCCCTAGCAAGTTAATCAGAGGCATTGGTTATCACTTATCAGCACATTCAAACCCTAACCCTGAATTTCATGATTTGGCAGTTATTTATTTCCACTATACATTGGTCTGTGATTATTCCAAATAAAAGTGATTGTCGTAGGATTAATCAATCGAAGGCCACTTTCAATCTGTTCAGGTCGCTGAAAATACATGAAATCATCCTTAGAAATAGGGAATGGATGGCATTGCATTGAACTTTCGCAGCGCGATGATATCATTAGTACCGGTACACTATTAAGTATTCGCGCTGCGCCCCAATTGTTTCATTGCGATGTGTCGAGAGGAAAACAACGTTTTTTGTGCGATTCGCAGTGTTAACCAAGCAAAATGTGTATTATGAACTGTTTTAAATTCAATATCAAAGGCTTCAATGACTGTATGAGTGTATTCGACGACTATCAGGCTCCACTTTCACAGCTCTCTCGTGCCTTTTGAGTGAAATATAGGATCTGGGTTTTTCTGGGTTCATTTCGCCTGCACATCTGGGTTTTTCTGAAATATCCCACTGGCATCTCTGGTTTGGAGACGAGACAAATATATCTCATACGGAAGTCATCGCAGTAACCCGTACCTCGGTCATCTCGATCGCAAGGTCGAGCTCCTCGTCGCAAACGTTCGACCAAAATTCGATCCCTTGCAAAGACACGTTCTCGTCGTCAGACTTCATCGCTTCGACCGATATCTGGAGTAATAAAACGCAATATTAATAATGCGGCGACAACGACACCAACGGCAATGCCCATACCGCGAAAAGAGCGGGACCCATGTACGCCTCCATGTATTGGTAATAGAGGGACATGATCTTCACGAGACATTGCAACGCGGCGACCCTGATCTGCGAGTAAAACAGTAAATGATCTTACCAGGAAAACTCGGGCGGTCCAGTACGAATAATTCGTGACAAGTCATCGAGAAGTTTTGAGATACGGTACGTAAAAATAATGGGAGTCATTTATTCTCAGGTCAGAGGCGCGACTGAGCCACTGTGGTTGTCGTGATCAGAATTGAAAAATTAGATAATTCCCGTGATCCAAATTTTTGAAAATTCAGTAGATCAAATTTCAGTCTAATTTGGAAAAAAACTGTGTGGCTAAAATACAAATTTTAATTTAATTCGGAAAAAAACTGTATAGCTATAATTCTAATTTCAATCTGAAATGTAAATAACTGTGAAGCTATCATTCTAATTCTACTCGTATGGAAAAAACTTCGCAATTCCAATTCTAATACAATTTTTAAAAGCTGAAAATTTTCTAGTCCAAGTCGGTTGTGATTGTTGAACACAACGTCTCCTGGAACAAAGCTTGCACAACGTTTCCGCTTGTTTGACAACGTACAACGCGGCGTATCCTACCGAATTCGTCTCCCCCCTGGTATCTTCGACTTGCGTGGCCTCGCAGATGACTTGCATGATGAAATGCCTTTCCGACTGCGAAACAAAACAAAAATCAATACGCACGTATTCCAGTCTGCGTCATCCCATGCGCCGTAGCCTACCTCTTTTTCAAAATTTCCGCGAGTGAATTCCAGAGAATTCAGCATGGCGTTGGTGGCGGCCAGCTTCACTTGGACGCTGGGCTCCTGTTTACGCATCCCTTGCACGATAGCCGTCAGGATCTCGTTGGAGTGAGCTTCCAAATGCTGCTGATCCTGCACACAAAAAAGCGACGCTGAAATCTCTTATCAGGATTTCCCTTCTTACTGCGACTTCGAGGTAGCCTACTTCACAGACATTTTCATTTTGTACTTACATTCAACGCAACCTCATTCCCGCTGTGCTTGTATCACCCCTGTCTAGCCCGCAATCGCTAGGTTATCATCACGGAAAAATATATGAAATGTTAGGCTATATGCTTTCTGAAACTCACACCCCATTCAAAGCTATAACAAAAAACCAATTTGGAGCTAAATCCTCAAATTTTTGTACTATAAAATCATACTTTTCAGTGTTCACGGCTTATTGAACGTCCGTGGAATTAATTTTGCTCAGTTTGATACTGATGGAGATTGCTTGGAAATTGAAATTAATGTTGCTTTTGAAACCTGCGGGTAACCGCCTTCTTTGATAACAGCTTAAATTACTGCTAGTTTCCAAATTTATTGTTAAAACCTATCAAAACATTGCCTTTTACTTTACAAATCAAAGATGTAATCAGTTTAGTTATTTTTCCTCAAGTAGAAGCGAAAGTAGTCTAAACACGCTCGACTCAGTAGCACAAATAGGCATAGCCTACTCGAGCACACGTTACTAATCCCTTTAGAGTATATCTACTCCTACCCGTGACAAAATTTAAGCCCCACAGTGGCAGAGTAACTTTTGACCAGTTCGGTAACGTGTGAGTAAGACACTGACCATATCAGCACAGATATAGCCGATCGCTTCCAACGCAGCCTCTTTCAGGTGTTCCGTACTCTGCTCGGCCGTCACACTCTGCACCAGCTGCGGAATTAAGTCCTTCCAGTGGCCGAAAGGCATTTCGGCGCACGCGATACTGGCGATTACTTGCGGCGCCGAAGACGGCTTTGACGTTTCTGTGCCCAGCGCCTGCAGCACCTGGAATGAGAGATCGTCACATGTTTTGTGATAATTGTGGCCAGATGCACGGTCGGATATCTATATATACTAAGACATGATAAACGGCTACTGAAAATTACTTTCGGAGCAATGTTAGTATTGTCGAGTTTCAAGACTGTAAAAAAAAATTTTCAACATAATTCTCATGTATGACTTGGCTGACAATCAGTCCATTTCATCTTACACTCATCAACAGACAGGTTAAAAAAACAAAATGTGGGAATAAAACACGAGAGTGTTTGAGGACCCAGGAAAAAAGTAATTGGCCAGCACGGAAGTCCCCCAAGAAACACAAATCCCAATATCTGTGGCATGTCCATCATTTTAAAAGATAAATGTTACGGTACAGTCTTGGTAGGAGATGCTACCAAAACAGAATCAGCCATATAGACAATGTTCGAGATGAATGATCTTGATCCGTTCTGACAATTTCCGGAACAGCCAGTAGGCCACACATAACAAAGGGTCAAATCTGCAAGTTACACTTCAGTTTATTAGCCTAAAATCAAACAAACATTTACACCGCAATAGATTACTTACAAGTTTTTTTATTTCCGCCCTGGGCCCGTCTTCCAGCATGAGCCATCGTTGCTGGTATTCTTCTTTTACTTTCAGATCTTTGGCAGTTAGATAATTTTTTATCTGAAAAAGTCTTTTAAGATTAACAACGGCTAAAGTTTCATAGACTGTAACCGCACAGGGCCTGTGAGATCGTTATCAGACAAATCTAATATCAATGTGAGGCAAGTCATATTACATCACATCAAAATACACACCACTCCATTACCATGAGCGAAGCTGATAAAAAATATATAAAAAATAACTGCAAGCAGCATCGCAGAACTGAAGATTATGTCTCCGTTTTAGCAATTCAAAGATCATTAGTTCAATACGAGTGATAATGCTGATTTTGACCTTCTTTATTAAAGGGGTAAGCCCGATGTCCAGATATATTGAGGACTTCAATATGCATGATAAGGCAATTCAAGTCATTCAACCACTGTAGCTTCTTTTGAGGACTGCTAGTTGGAGCATGTAGTGTGCTAGTTTCCTCTAATTTTTCACGAGTCTGCACGCACTCACCAACTCACTGCGCGGTCCCTTGGACAACAGCGCGCAATAACTTGGCTTCCTTGTGTGCCGCACAGATTTTTCTGCATGCGCGCAGCTTAGATGGAACATTGGGAGTGTGTGAGCCTAAAATATACTACAGCCTAGAAACTGTAGGCCTAACATTTGATATTTTGAATTCTCAACAGATTCAACTATATTTCAATCCTGGATTTGCGCCATCCGTAAACTAGTGATATACGGGTGGCATGCAAAGAATCATAAACGAAAGACCTCAACTTTAGAACGATTTGGATATATCTATTCACAATGGATTCCACATTCTAGGCACAATCTAAATAATACATATACCAATTTTAAATTCAACACAGTTGGTTGATTACAGAATGGAAGCTACCTGAAGACCTGCTGCCATACGAGAGACTTCACTATTGGTTGGAGCAGCCAGCACTTGACATAAGCTGACGAGGAAGTTGGACAAGTTAGCACCGGCCGCTTGCTCTAGATATGCTTGCGCTTGCTTCAGCTCCTCTGGATCTGAAAATAAAGGTGAGAGCTGCGTCAATTACAATTATTCCAAGGTAAAAAAAGACAAAAAAAACTCTTCAAGAATGCGACTCGTTTTAAAGGGAACATCAAAATAGTTGTAGGCTACTGCAATGAAGGATGTAATCTCATGGGTACTTGGTGTCACCCGGAGTGGAATTGGTTGGTAGCAACATCACGCGCAATTTTCTGTTCCGTTACATCATCATTATTCAGTGACAAAATCCGTTAAGATATTTGTGTGTTACCGCAAGTGAAAAGAACATTCTTACAGATTTTACTTTTACATAATGATGATGATATCTCAATATATTTCAGAAAATAATTATTGGAGACTAAAAGTCTTCGGGAGAAACGTTGATTGAATTCTTTCAAATATCAGACACTGTTATACGTATAGACTACAAATGTAAACCTATACCTAAGAATGTATTAATTCCGAGATCTGTCACACATAATATAGTAGCCTAACGATATTATGTAACAGACATCAAACTAACATGCATTTCAAACTTTTTAATTCGTAAGAATTTATAAATAGGAGCAACTGTCTAATAAAAAAAAACGAACCTGGTGATACAGTCTTGTCTAAAATTGCTACAAGTGACGCCATTTCCCCGGTTTCTCACGTTCGCGGCAAATAAATAATAAATATAGACTACAACAGAATTGCTGAATTATAGCGACGAATTCTGTTACTCTGCAAAGAGAATACAGCATTACAAATGGTAAAATTTAAATGACAGTCGTGGTCAGTGCTATACACACTGAACGTCCGTAGAATCGTAGAGTAACCATGCCAGTTAACATGCCAACTCATGACTTATATGAGCTATGCTGAATAACCACTTAAACCACAGCGCACTGGCCGTGAAATACTGATAGAGTAACAATAAAACGTTAGAAACTACAGGTCGAACAATTTCCTGTCAAGTATTACCAGAACTAAGAAATCACAAATTGGCTAGAATATATTCAATAAGTGCAAGCCAACTCATCAACAGAAAACTGTCACCGCCCGGCGCCCGCATGAGATGCGGAAGAAGTGCATCCCATCGGTACATTCACTTGAGCGCGCGAGGTCAAAGATCACAATGCTGTGGATTATACAGCACAGAACACACAGTAGACATTGGACATGGACATGGACATCTATATTCCTGTGCAATTTGTATTCGCATAGATACTTATACCTAGAGACTGCCTTAACCAAACAAAGCATTCGTCTCTTACCGGATTCCCGTCATTCGTGAGGGATATTCCAAGTAATACACAGATAAAATATGAGTGCTGACAGTAAATTCAAAAATAACCTAACCGTTAATATCGCTGGTCAGCCCGTTTCCAACACAGATAATGCCAAATATCTCGGAGTTTTACTGGACTCGAACATGTCCTGAAAGAGTCATATTCAGTCCCTAGAAACTAAATTATCACCGAAGTGCGGCCTGTTCTACATCTACAGCCTTGGGCGCTTCATGCCAGCATGGGTTCTTCTGATACTCTTTAAATCCTTAATCCAATCGAAGTTACATTATGGCATCCTCTGTTGGGGGGCTGCCAGTAAAACTGCACTCAAGCCACTGCAGAAACTACAGCATAAAGTACTCCGAATCATAGCTAGGGCCCCAAAGGGGCCTGGCTGCCCATCCAATAAGTCGCTGATGCTGAAGAGATTCGGCGTCCTAAAAATAGAAGATATGCGGAAACTAGAAATCGCCAAGTTTATGTATCAGTTTCACTGCGGTCGTTGCCCCGAATATTTCAATGACTTCTTTACCTCTGAATCAAAAGCGCACAAGTACAACACACGCGCGTCCACGTCGTCCAAATATCATATGATCGACCGAAAAGATCATCGCTCCATCAAATATGCCGGACCTGATGTGTGGAACAGTATCCCGCCGGCCATCCGACAGTCGACGAGCATGTCCACATTCAAGTCGAAATACAAGCAATTATACTACTAAATAAATACAATCCATCCTCTAAGATTACCGGACCACGACTGACCTATCGATCTCGCTTCCCATGACATGCCGCCCTATTTCTTGTCGCATTCTTTTTGGTATTGGTATAGAACCCGTCATATCTCGCAGTCATGAAATCTCATGGGCAGTTCATATTTATTATTATTTGATACTATTTCCTTCGTCAAAACAACAACAAAAGTGTGACGCAATAAAAAAAATGAAATGTATTCGAAACGGCTTGAAATAGTCTTCAATCCAACGCTAACCTTGGCCTACAGATAATAAATAACCAATCAGTCAGATATTATTTTCATCTGCCCAAGACACACACACAATGTCCAATGCGATATACAAGATTCACAATGCGATGTAATGAACAGATAGGGGGATGTCGAACGTACCAACCAGCGGTTGGGGTCTCTTGAGCTGGCACCCACCTCGACCTAGTGCCCGATGGCACAGCCTGATTCGATGCTGTTCTTTCTTCGTCTATCCTTTTTATAGGCTATTTCTCTTGCTCCTTTTCTTTCTTTATCTGGTCTTTTTTCTGGGCTTTTTTGTCGTCGTAAGAACAACGACAGGGGGAAGAGGAGCCCAGAAAAGAAACTGAACTCGGGCCGGCTGCTTGGATAGCGCCGACGCTCGATTCACCACTACGCTATCTCCCCCTATAATAAAGAATAATAAGTAGGCTATACTGCGTCGCTTTTCTTAGAGTCAGGATTGTAACCAAGTCGCAAGCTTCCGAGTCTCAAGTCAATCTCACTTTTGTAGTTTTGACTCGAGTCAAAGTCGAATCATTTCAAATTCACCACCGAGTCGAGTCCGAGTTCGATCTAGGTGCGGTCTTGGAGCAGAGGGTCGAGTACGAGTCAATATCTTGACTGTTCCTTTTCGAGTTAAAGTCTTGCTAAACCCATTTTTTTACTACTCTGAATGGTGATATCAAGCTTCGCATTCCTTTCCCGATTCCAAAATATGCTATCCGTAACCATTAGTACTTAGACGAAATACACCAATAGTGTGGTGTGGTCATGACTCGACTCATTACAACCCTGCTTACAGTGCATTAAAAAACGTCCACATAAGAACAGCTGAAGGACGGATACAAGGAAAGCGAATGAAAATAAGAGCAAAGATGAAAAGCGTGTAAATATGACAGTCGAAGAGATCAAAATCGAACACTGTCTTATCGGGCATTAGGTCGTATTGTTTGTTTCAGCATCCTCGTATTCGTCCATTTCGATCCTCGCATGGGGTATTGTGATCGCATCGTACATAACGGGTCTTGAGCCGACTAAAGGAATTAAACCGCCAAATATTATGATGAATATTATTACTGCACTTTTCAAAAATATTGCAATGTTGTGATGCTTTTGAACTGGTAATTAGATATGAGGAAAACAAATCAGCACTTTTCATGTTTATTATCATATTTTATTATTTTATTGATTGAAATTGACATTGGGATAATAGGCGCAGATGTGGTCAGTAACGAAGTAGTTCTATACTTTTTTGAAGTAGGCCCTACTCATGCAGTTTTCCGCTGCTTGGGTACTACTCAAGTATAGATCTAATCTCCCGCTACTTCTACTTCAACTTCGTGATATTTTGTGATCTACTTACTTTTCGCAATTTTCAGTTTGTCGAGTAAGCCTTAATCCTCCAATCAGAAAGATAACCTGAGGAATTTCAGGGCTGTTTTCACGGAGTATCAACATTCAATTTTCATAAAAGTTGAGGAAATCCCAGAATCTTCGTCGTACTTCGAGCAAAGTAGACTAATATGATTTCACGAACGTATCATCGGTGAATGTAATTTATAGGTAGCGGGTTGCGTCGTTCCGTTCACATCGCATTGTCGCCCATATGAAATATTTAATCATAGTAAATATGGCCCATTGTAGCGTTTGAAACTACAATTTCGCAATCTAGCATTTATACCTATCATATCGTAATGTAGCAGCCCATGACATGTCCAGCTGTCCACCCTTGGGTGATTTCAATATCTTTTGACATAGCAGACATGAGGTCAAGAAATAACATCATCTATAACCATAGCCTTCATAAAGGCTATGATCTAACGATTGTCATCATACCAACGGGGTCCGCCCGAATAGCCTATGTCATTATTATTTACGGCCGCTAAATTTTCCAAGACAACACCTCACTCAGCTCTATACCGATAACGATAATACTGATTACGGGAGCGGAGAGATGATAAAAATTGATAGCAGATATGGGGTGATTACTTCATGAATGTAATCGATTGTGATTACGATTACTTCTGAATCACGCGATTACGATTACGATTACAGCAAAATCCGCGAGTAGTCGATTACGATTGCGATTACTTTGGAAAAGTAATCACGATTACTCACGATTACATTTATTTTGCTTCTAAGAAGTTATCATTGTAAGACAACAATGCCTCATGAGAAAAGGTCTTTCTTTTTTAATGAGACATCATGACGTCATTTCCTGTATATGACATAATATACTATTGCATAATTTACGCAGAAATAGGCATTTCGGTGCCGGCCAATACCGCGCCGCAACACAGCAAGACATGCTGCACTGGCCGAAACATTGTGTATTTGTCCATTGTCCATAGCCGCGCTGGATGGTGGCGAAGAATAGTCTTCTCAATCTCTGACCCTCAATACAAATGCCAACGGGGGCGCCCACTGAGGAAAATGATGAACCACGAGTATAAATGACAATTTCTGGGTGCGTCTCACGAAAGTTTTTCGTTTAGTTTTCTTTTCGTCTGCTACGTTTGGGCGACTCCAATATCTTTTGACTATATAGCAGACAGGTCACGAATTAACAACATACAATACAGGTATAGTTTTAAATTACGTGCCTATATATTTGCGCTTGGCGCGACTTGACAGTAAATACACAGCGAATCCATATCGCATCAAATCGTGCTTCCAGTTCTTGTGAAAATCCCGGTTGGTAAAGTGGATCTGAGGGACTTCGCCTGCCACAAGCTTTATTGATCGTCTTATGGGGGCCCAAGATAACCATTTGTGAGAAGGGGGTGGCGAAATGCTGTCTCCGTACTGATTCTAGCTGCAATCCACGCTAACATGGTGTGTAAGCGGATGGCTATAGTGGCAGATTCAAATGCTGAGTATAAAATTGCGAAATAGCAGTTGTCGCCCGTTTCAAGTATAGGGCCGTGTGAAAATATGATACGGTAAACATAAACTTCTGCCTACAATTCACTTAATAAGTATATTCCGAGCTGCCGTTATACGTGTAACGGAAAATAACCGCTTGGTTATGATTTTTTATCAGCAGTCGTTAGTTTTTAATGCTTCGATGTTGAAATTGTCATGTTTGATTTGACGAGTCCAAAATTTCAAATATTTGTCCGTTGTAGCCTATACGTAAACATCAGACATCAAACATCAAAACATCAATACATGGTACATACGTTACTATTCCAAACTAGGCAGAGTGGTGATTATTATCCTGCTGCGAGGTAGTGGCGTCTGCAGTGCAGCGATTATATTTATTCCTATCGCATATTTTCCTTTTTATGATTTCATGCGAAATAAAATATTTCAAACAAAAAATAACCTGACATAATGCACAGCGGGTGTTCTTACAATCACAGTACTACATGTACATCGAATATCTATTTCCTACGTGCGGATAATTCGTTACGCAATCAAGAACCAAGCCAATACTTGTGACGCAATAATGAGCAGAGGCGTTTGAAAATCCGACATTTCTGCTATCCAAAACCTGTTTTAAATCACACTCTTCGTTGTTCAGGTTCACAAATGTTCAGTTTATGTCATGGGCATTGCACAAATGAAAAGTAATCGTTCTTTCACAAAGAAATCGATTAGATATGTGAAGTAGTCGATTACGATTACGATTACTTCGAATTTTTTTCAAATGTAATCGATTGCGATTACTTGGAAATGCTGTAATCGTCGTAATCGATTACGATTACTAATCTCGATTACCCCATGTCTGATTGATAGCATCTCTGTCTTGCATTAGACCAAGGGTCGGCAACCTACGGCCCGCGGGCCGGATCCGGCCCGCCAAGCGAAATCGTCCGGCCCGCGACATCATAATTAGTTATCACAAGAATACGGCCCGCCGTTTCATAATGAGTTTGAATCTGCAGTGCAGCACTGCTTGGAAAGAATGCGGCATTGCTCCGATATAAGTAGCCTACATCGTATTAGTCCATTGTTACGCCATAAAACGAAGGTGGCTGAAGTACGAGATGGAGATTGTCGGTAGAGTAGACTACATCAGTACTTATCAATCGGGTGTATCTCGCAACCGAAGGTGTACCATACTTTTTATAGGGTTTACCACTCTGATGGGGTGTGACAATAAAGGTGTTCTTCCTCTGCTTGCTGGAATCAATGAATCAATCGTTGAGTTATATTTTTCATCTGAACAAGTCACACACAATGTGCAATGCGATAAGACACAATGCGATGTCATCAACAGATAGGAGGATGTCGAACGACACGCAGTTGCGATCCTAGTATTCTAACATCCACCTCGGCCTAGAGTGCCCGATGTCACAGTTCTTTTCGATGTTGATCTTTTTGAAGCCGCGGCCCTTTCTACAAGTTCTTTCCATTCCTAGTGAGTGCTTTCTTTCTTCTCTCGAGTCTTTTTCTGTTTTTCTTGTCGCCGTACGCGGGGGAAGAAGAGCCCAGATAAACTTCCGACGGGAATCGAACCGGGCTCCCAGATTGGTAGGCGCTTATCGTCACCACTATACGCTATGCCCCCCGCCAAAAACGCTTGGAACATCTCAGACGCAATGACAAAATCTCAAACTTACACTGTTTAATTATAGATAACTAGCCTCCGTAGGTTAGTTATTTATAGTTAAATCCACCAGAAGGTATTGGGCGCCAAGACAACAAACCTGAATAGTGTTTTGGCCACAATGATGAAAACTGTTTATATGATTTGGTCTCACAAACTGAATCACCAACATTTACGCCAGATAATATTAGAAGCAGAGAATTAATATGGCGATGTCCTGTATATCTGTTATGTTCGTGCATTAAGTCGAGCAGCTATACTTGCATGAGTGTACGAACTGTGAAATGAAATACAAATATCAATAGTAATCAACGATGAAAATCGCGAACAGCAAGCTAAGATCACTATTTCGGACGCCCATTTAAAATATGGTCTGATTCTTGCTTCATCTGGCTTGTTACCAGAAGTTGAAAACCTTTCACAAAGCAAGCCACGTCAATTGTCACATTTATTCTGCGTTGTTGAACCGTAAATAAATGTGTTTTGTTATTAGTATGATTGAGATTGCAGCAATGTAGGATAATATACCGAAGTGAGCATAAAATATAGCATCAAGAAAAATTCCGGCCCGCGAAAAAGTTGTACACTCGAAATTTGGCCCGTGACTACCAAAAGGTTGCCGACCCCTGCATTAGACAAAACGTCACAAAGTCTGTTCTGCAAATTGTGAATTCAAATACCGGTGAAAAACTTTCAGACTCTGCGATCGTCGCGAATCACTTCAATGAATATTTTTGTAACGTTAGGTCCTAATATTGCCTCTTCTATTGCGAAACCTTCGTCATCCAGGCCGGAGGTAAGATCGATATCCCACTCTGTTATGCCCGAGCCTATACCAATCACGCCGAAGTAGAAGTAGCTATCCACAAACTGAAATCCAACAAGGCCGCCGGTTATGATCAAGTCCAATAATGGTTTCTGAAAATGATCAGCTTGCACATTAAACATGTTATTGCTCCTTTTTTCAACTTCATGATAGAAAACGGTGTCTATATCCCAGCTAACTGAAAACTGCCAGAGTGGTCCCGATACACAAAGCTGTGGTTCCTTAGAACTATAATGTCACTAGCTACAGACCGAAATCTGTTCTTCCGTGTATTGGGATTGTCTTCGAAAATCTGCTCCTGTCCCGCCTAAGACCCATGCTCAAGATCCATGCTCATTGCTCAAGCTGAGGAGGATATATGAGCGTAAGATCATCTAGAACAGTCAGTAGATTGGGAGCTGTCGATCAAAACAGATTTATCACCAATGCGGTTATCCCTGTTGATTCGATTCGACATGCATGAATCGGTTCATATAACAGGAAAAGCGATTCGATTCGATTTCGAATATGTTATTCGTTTTGCCGATCTCACCCATCCCTCCTAGTAAATGCAAGTATATTGGGTAAATGTGAATTGAGTATTACCGGCTATAAAAAAACAATTGCTAGATGGAGCATCGTAGTCGGAGTAAATAGAGACTCTGCGCTCTCTTATTTTCTTATTTGTGTTATGAGCGTAATGGAGGTATAGGTATTTTCTTCGGTGTACTCGCGGGTTGAATGTTGTAGCAGTTGCAGTGTAGCATTACTACTTAGCTTTATTATGACCATATAGGAATCGTGAGACAATTAAGCGGTTTCTAATGCAGATATAAGTTTTAGAAAGGTATTTGAATACTGACGCACGGATCCGTATAGATCGTACGTTGCGCTGGTATGGCCTGCAATTTCCGGACTTCGTATGCGCGACCTATCAACTATCCTATAGGTGAGCTGAACACAAAAAAGCGCACGGGTTCGCGACTATCAAGCAATGAAGTGCGATCCGGTAGATGGACGGTCTCTGTCTTCTCATTTTCTGCTACAGTATCATTGCGCCATTGCAGTAATATACATGTATTATCTTATCTTAGTTTAGTTAATCAAAAAGTCATCATAGACTATATGGAATATCGGTATTTTAAAAGAAGTTGGCATGAACTCTTCCTTAATTACCATTTCATTATTATAACTACGAAAAATATGATTGGGAGACCGTTCTGAAGTCTTTTAATAGAACTACCCACTCGACTATAATGTTCGATATAGATGCCTAGACGGCACTGTCCCCATTTTCTGTGGCCTAGGGGAGTGGCGGCACATGTACTGTACCATTTGGCGTTCAATTGGAGGTTTCACTCTTGCCCCAAACGATTGCATACTGGTGATGGTGAGTGGTTTACATGTATTTTTAATGTGTTTAATTGATCAAATAGATCAGTGGTTTCTAACCTGTGAGATGTCCCCAAAAGGTTTTGTGGGACTCGCCGACCATCGTGACCATCAGTACTCTGGCGTCCAACTCATTGAACTATTGTTGCAAATGGGATCTCGGAAACATGTAAAGTTTATACAAGTATGACGGCACTATGCGAAAAATAACACAAATAATTTGAACGACCAAGCCTTATCGAAAATTATAGTTTATCAGTCAGTGGCGTCACCAAACAAAAAAGATCCACTGAATTAGATCGTTTCTACTTATAACTTTGAAATTTCCTGCATTCATACTTGAAAGTTATCGAATCTATATTGAATTTATGTATTGAAGTGATTTATTCATATCATTCCAGTGGAATCATCGCAACTATCAAGCATAGGAATTTTAACCATTTTGCAAGCTTATCGACGTCAAGGGAGGGTTGTAGGCTTTAATAAGTCCGAATTTTTGACTGCTGTTGCTTGTTATTGGCAAACTAGCGTCTATGTACTGTCTCTATCCAACCACTCTTTCAGGCTACCATTTGAATCGATTACTTTTCAACCATTCATTTGATATTTCAAGTATTAGCTAGCCATGCAAGGCATTGCTTCTATAGCATATAAGGCCCTTCATTCAAACGTTAAACACTAGCATATTGCTACTTCATTAATGACTGATATATGAATATACTTTGGTAGCGGGTATTGTAGTTCTGTACAGTTATAAAGCTTATTCATTCATTTGCCACGATGTGATATTTCTAATTAAACCGTTAGCATTATTATGTTCTTGTTGTTGCAGTTGAAAAACAAATTAATTTATTTTATGTTGTTGACAAAGTAAAAGCGCAATATCAAAATGGATAACTTGGATGCTATGTTTGAAGATATGCTCGGTGAGCTAGATGTAATATCACAGGTAAGAAGAGTGGATATAATTTTGAGTTGTAAGATTTGTGACTCAAATATTTTTTATAAATTAAATGACGTATGAATTTTATATTTTTATGGTTTCTTAATGATAGTATAAATTGCTGAATCACATAAAGTCTATGTAGATTAGTGATGCCAAACTGATTGTAATGTTGAGTTTTGTGCTACATTTTAGCAGCACCTTGGTGGAGAATTATACGACAAAAACATATATTGAAAATCTTCGACTTTGTAAGCTTGCAACGTATGCTATACTCAGGTAATTGGGGATTCGGATTGTACCGAGTCTTGAAATAGAACAGCAGTAGTAGCAGCGGTGAATTGGTTATTTAACAAATTTTTCAACTACTTGAATGGCCATTGAAGTAAGTGAATTGCTGTCACTTTTGTCGACTCATATTTTGCTAGCGTTCAATATGAAATAAATATTTTGAGTATGGCCTGTTTATTGTAGTAGAAATGCATGATCGGCTGATCGATTTTTATAATGTGGAAGCCCCATCAACAAATATTCTAGCAGACCCAAATGTCGAACTTCTTACCCTTATAGTTGCTACATACTATGTACTGTACACTGCACACAGATGCTTAAGAAAGACATTACGCATAAACACTGATTCACATTGTGAAACCTCTTGTGATCTTATTCTATACAATCTATAGATATCCGTCCATGGAGCGGAGTGCAATCTTCTGGCATTATTTTTCATATTAGATTACTATAACTCCTTGCATATTGCATTGTGATACTGCGACAGTCATAATATTCCCAGACCCTACTAGTAACACCTTAAAATTGAGTGATCTTTTTCGTATGTTCAATAGTAAGGTCTGTTTCCCTTTCTAACAAAATGTCAAAAGTTTTATGTTGTAAATTGTTAAAATACGGGATTATTGCGGGGCAGATTGCTTCTTGTTTTGTTTCCTAAGTCTCTCGTTATCGCAAAACACCTTGGGACATTTTTTTTTGTGTTTTATGAATGAAATGCTTACACCATGGGAGGAAATCATTTCAACCTGTCAAATCTCCAAAAGTTGTAATATATTGCGATTCTGCAATATCGGTATCTATCTTACGTAGAGAAATAGCCTACAAACATTTACCAACTGGGAGATTCTGTAACCTTCCAGCAGCTGTGTATGGCTTTGAAGCCTGGACCCTACACCATGTGTTATAAGTATCAAATGTCAATAATTGCACTCTTTTATACCAGTGCCTGGTTTCGAATGTTGGATTACAAGTTACCATGAAGCAGGGTGAATAGTGGTCTAAATTTTATGACTTTACCTGAATCACCATGACTCATAGGATTGTCTGGTGATAGACAAATCATAGCCAATCTATTTATCAATATAGTGATACACTGATACAGTTCCATAGATATTTCTATGAGTTGTGCCTACTGACTGTTGAAAATCATTATATTTTTCATATTTGCCACGTATTTGTAATGAAATATTTGCTCTGGTAGAACTCGGTAAGCCTTAACATAAGCAACTAGCGTGGTTGTAGCGGCTTTAGCAATGTATGAGCTGACATAGGAGTTTGAGTTGTTTTCTGTTGTAGTTTTATGTTGTCAGCAGTAATGGAATATGTAGCTAACACGTCACATAGGTTTTCTATTTGTGGTACTAATCCAAGTGTAGTGCACTTAGGTATTCGCTGAAATTGATGCTATACTGTTATCTTTGTGACCATTACGGTATGCTGCTACTGTTACATCAGCCGAGGCTAAACAGTGACAACACCCATCCGAAATTCATGAATATGGATCTAAAAATATTGCATCAACAAATTTTTTGGAACTACTATCGGTTCATGTTAGTGTAATTTAAATTTGATTGGTAATTTGATGTTACTACCAGACCAGCATTCTTAGTCCTGTTCCACTCTAACACCTGAGTTTAATCATGGATTGGTCAGTAGCGTCACCATAAAAACCGTAAACATGTGAGTTTCCTGAATAGTAGACCATGCAATAGATGTTTATGATATATAGATTGCCTATGTCGTATGATGGGAAGTGAATGATAAAATGAAAGGTTTGACACTTCAAACGTATAGCAAATTCAACATCCTGAATTTTTTGTTGCATAAATACAAGACCTTTTGGGTGAGCTGTGATGCGATATATCACCACAATTAAGGATACTCCTCTGTGTCATGAGGATTTGTTATTGAACAGCTGTGGGTTCTTCTAAGAAATTTTATCATTGTGATTAATCGGATGTATCAAAGTCTCAAGAGAATCTTGTCTCAAGAGATTGTAACCGCAATTGTAGCCGTCCAATGGAATTGTGTTTTGATTTCTTGTGGCAAATTTTTGTTATGTCTAGATGAGTCGTGATTTTGTCAGGTGACATCCATATTCTACATATTTTGTGGGAGCGTAAATGCTTGTTCCGGGCAATGCATGAAATGCTATGGTTACACTGACATTACTAACCTATTTTTCAGCAACTAAATGACACGGATACCACAAGAAAATCAAACACTGAACCAAAGGTTGCAAAACATACACCTACTGTAATTCCAGTTGCTCCAGGTGGGTGTGGCATATGTTTCCACAACATGTTAAGTAGCGGTACTTCTGTGTGTCTGCTATTTTCGGCTATCGATCTTATATATATTGTCAGCAGTAGGCTGGTGGACGTCAGTCTGGTTTTGTGATGATGTAATATTGCAGTACCTGATTGATCTGTTAATATCAAAAGTCAATGCCTGAATCGTATGTCTTAAGGCATTTGGGGGCATGGCTCGTGTGACACTCTCAATATTACTCATTTCTGAATCCTTTTGTTGAGGATTTTAGTCATGGATATTTTTCATGATACTTAGACACACACCAAGTCACTCCAAGTTTGTAAGGGCATACTAATGACAAGTAAACCTAGTGTAGATCTTGGTCCTTTGAAGTATAACTATCATGTACATGTGCTACCTTGAATGGTAGCTAACCACTATAAGTCTTGGGCTCAAGTATTTTTATTTTGTCAGTGGTGATACTTTGAGCTGTTTCCGTAAATAGAGTGGATGAAGTGTTTTAAGTATGAATGTCTAGTTCTGTTGATTGGATTTGCCCTCTAATCCTACTGAAGAATGTTCATTCCAGTCTCCCGTCTGTGACGTTATTTACCAGCGTAGTCCGAGGACAAATCCCCGAAATCCATGATCAATATTGATCAAGTGACGGTAATTTCTCCCAAACTGTAACCTATTAGCTTAGCAACATATGTGCGGTGGATTTGCGTCAGACTGTTTGATCAATAGCTGGTGTATTCTAAACCCTTTGGTAGGTATGATGCCATTCGTCCGAAGAATTAATTACCTAAACACAAATAGTGGCATATAGGATCTTTCTGGAACATCTGTGGATGTTCACTGATCTCGATCTTCAAAACAATGCCAGAGTTGTCTTCACATCCATTCCATGGCAGGATTAACAAGAATTTAATCCAGGATGCTGTGTCCTAGATACAGTTTTCAGATATTGGAAAATCTTACTTAGCATCATTGGGAGTTCCTTGTTTGTATCTGTTGTTGGTTTCAAGCCCCTGAGTCACAAAATTGTGTGTGAGTTACCAGTAGCATCAAAACGTAGTCTAATTAAAACCGCGTGAATGCTTACAGATATGCTCATGTGTGGTGGAATTCATTGCTGCATGAGAATCACAACAATTGTAGTCACCTTAGTTTGAACTGGAAAATACATGGACAAGAGCTGTATTCTCCCATCAAATATATCGTATTTTAGGATATTATGCCAATTTTTATCGACCACACCGAAAAGTTTTTAATTGCTGCTGATCCAGATCTGCCGAACATCTATTTCAAAGACCGGGTATCACTCCTAAAACTTCTTTCAAAGATGTCCAATAAAATAGGAATGTGCAACATTTGCTATCTGACGGGGACAGTTGTTGCAATGTGAACCCTGTTGTTAAAATCAAGTTATGCGATATCTCACTCTCACATATTTACTTTGTGTCTTGTTGAGTATATTTGTTTATTGCCACTGTTATGAGTCTCTATGATGATAACCTTAATAAACCCTTGTTGTTCAAGTATGACTGGTGACACATGAATTGTAATGGCATCAGCAGCGCATTTTCATCTTTGAAATTTATCCTTATTGACAAATTTTAATTCCTGGTCTGTGCCATTAGCATGGTCTAGTTTCCATAAATTCACAGCATTTACGGGCCATGAACATTTCACTGTTAATGTATTGGTATGCTGTAGTGCTAATAAGATTGTCACACATAGTTTTCAGGTCAGACTGGTAGGAAGGTATCAACACCTGGTTGGTGCAAATTTTGTGCCCTAAATATAGGCAGTTGGCACCAACTGTATTGACTCTGAACGTCTCCACTCTGGACAATATCAGATTCATGTCGCCCTTTGTCTTGATTCATGTAAACAATTCTCTAGGGTCAAACAAAAGAATAAATGTCTACAATCACTATAATAATATTTCCATAATGCCTCTCAATGGAGAAAATGGTGGATATTTACGTATGCACTGTAGTGAAAGCAAGCTCCTTGTTGTCCTTAATCCTTCAGTAATCTTTACATAACTTGTAGGGATTCTGTACTGCCGGTTCTGAGCTTGTAAGCTTCCCCAATCTATAGTGCTTGTGATATAAGTTGTGTATTACCGCCATACTGGAAATTGATCGCTATGTTGTTTCCGCCTAAATATTTGTAGCTTCCTGAATGGTAGTTGTAATCTACTGTTTGGACATATGTCATGGCTTCCAGCACATCTAGCTTCCTGAACTGTACACTGCGCAGTACATGGCCTTAGACTGGTGTTGCTAGCAATTCCTTTTTCCCGCTGTCTGTGTATTCATGTTGACTGAACTGGCGGGGCGGGCTACTACTGTTCAACCTGGCGAGTTCAAAAGGTTGTAGCTATCACTCTTGTTGCAGATGTGGTCGTTGATGCGGATCTCGATGCGATGCTCAGTGATCTCACAGACTGGGAAAATAACTTAGCCGCCCCATCGTCTTCCTCCGGTGAGAATTTTAAGAAAATTTCAAAAATGTGTGATTTAAGCAGAAAGTCATTCCTCATCCTGTATTATGTTGTAATGAATCACAAAATTTGTCGGGCATATAATGAATTCGTCTCGTTTGTCCAGGCTCCAAAGTCAGCGTAGGAGATGACTACCAGCAAAGCTCTGGGGACCTACACTCTGCGCACAGTTCCGAAATGTTACACGCCACTTACGGGATGGATGTTTCACCCCAGGTAACCTTATTTCCGGTCAAGAAATTGCAGTATCCTCGATATCGTGTGATACAAGACATATCTTGTCAATACAGCTCTATATTTTTTAAATTTGGTGACTTGATAAGTTCACTGAAACTATCCTGATTACTAAAGTACCATAGTTAAGCTAATAGAAAAGGTTTCATGATTTGTAGTTTCCATGCCATTTAGATCTTGTACATCTGCCCTCGTATATTTGGTTATGACGTCAGTGCTACCTGCTATTGTATTCACTGCTGTTTTGATCACAACAAATGTATGTATGTTGTGGTCTTTCTTGGAAACCCCTGTGTCTCTACTCGGAAGTGCTACCAATCTGCAGCTCATATGAAGTTGACAGGATTTGTTGTAGTTGTGTTCCTCAAGGTTGAGTTATTATCAATCCATTTTATTCAAGTATTTTAATGGAATGATTTGCAGATGACCCTGAAATCCTCGAGTTCATCTATCCTCCCGGTGTTTATCGCAAGCCTTGAATAAGTCTGTGTGAAAAAGGCACTATCGTTAGTGAATTGTCGTCGTTGTTGTTACTCAGCTCTAACTTTGAGGTGATCTAGCAGTCAATGAATTGCAGGAAGCTAGTGACCTATTTCGAAAGTTCGACACTAGTTAGCAGTAGGCTTATATTTCAGTGTTTGCTCTTGTACATGTTACTTCCTGCCTTTATTTGTCTGGCGAAGGATTTAGGAATTTGTTAAGTACTTCCACGCAAATAAATTGGTGAATTCCGGGTAGAAGCACGATTTTAAGCCGCTTAACTACACGCACGGCTGTCCCTCTGAAATCGAAATATTGCACAGAAAATATAATGCAACTAAAGCAGAAACAACAGGGCATGTATGAGTCGGCAAAATATTTGTTGTCATACCTGTACCACAATGACATAATGTAGGTATGTAGCAAGTGACGCATAGGTGTGCAATATGTTACGTGCGTGCGATCCGCTAGCATTGTTGCTGGCAATTATATATTGCTTCTTCTCATTATGAGCACGCTGATGTATTTACTCATCTATTGCTGGCAAATAAATGACCCCGTTTGTAAAATGTTTCCGATGGTCACGTTTCAATCTGTAAAATACCATGCTAATTCTGCTTTAACAGTCTTCTACATGTGTAACGTCGGCTAGACAATAGATCATTAGTGGGATTTTCTACATCTCTAAATAACATTAATTTATAGTTACAGGTCACTTGATAATACTTTCGTTACAGAGTACGGCATTTCTGAAATATATTATAAGGAATGGCATTTCTGGAACTGTTTTTTGTGTGAAATCCTAGCTTCATTGTATACTCATCCAGGATGTAACATGATCCATTTGCAGTTAATGGATATATCCACCAAAGTGTGCGTAATGCTCTTTTGGCTGCCCCCTAACACTGTTGTCAGTTTAGTCATGGATTGTTATTGCATTCACGTGCCATTGCTGGTGGTTAAGTGTCGCCTGTAGGATTTTGTAAATATGTTGCCTTCCTAATTTTAATGATTTAGAGTGGTTATACATGCATACAAGGGATACAGTCAAATGTAGTTGATTTCAAACTGCCTCTGCATATTACCGAAGAGACATTTGAATATATGAATTTTGGGAGGTAGTATAAATCTCTGATATCATTTGGGTCCTTGTGAGACTGAGAAAGCGCTATCACTGGCACTGCCTAAAAATGCAGCTGTCCAATACTAGGTCACTGAAAAGTTTGACTCGATATGGATATTTACAGACTTATCTGTTATATGTTGTGATCGGAGTTGTTTGAACTGTAGAGCATGCATAAATAATAGAGATAAACTGACCTATTTCACAACTGATATCTCATGTAACCAAATCATTCCCTGTCAAGCAAGACTTTCTTTACCCTGCACTGCACACACAAGTTAGACTTTCAGCATTTCATAATATAAACTCAGTCGATGTCAGCTATGTGAAAGACTATTAATGTGTCTGGTTCGGTGTGATGGTGCCCTATTATAATTGAACAAAAATAGTTGTCATTATTCTTTATTTGAAGCGAAAGGGGTTCAACATTATGCATGTTACAACGATTGAATTGTATCTCCCGTACTTGTACATATTGAAAAACAGTTTTAGCCTACTCTGCATAGTTAAGAGGCTTGAGGCCTTCACAAGCCCTGAGAGGTCATTGCTTGCTGGAGTAGCAGTCGACTGCCGAAACGTACTCTTGTTGAGTGTATGAAAACACACCTTTAGTTGATCTTACCATTTCTGAAGCTTCCAGGCTGAACATTGAACAATGTTGTGTTCCTTCTCAGTTCAACACTTTAAAAAGGTCGGCGGGCGGAGGCCCGACCGTCACCTATGACGATGGAGATCTCAGCCTCGAAAATCTCGCGAAAGACATCGAAATCGATAAGCGCAGGCAAGACAAAGCCCGGCAATTGTCGGCGGAAGAGCTGGCGACCCTGTCACCGGTACGGGAACGAATAATACGCTCTCTTCGTACGAATGCAAACGTTTTGATTATTTATTTTAAATGTTTATTTTTCGTTTTCATATCTGCATGGTTATGTTTCTACCTTTCCTTTCTTTTGGTTTGCGACGCAGGTCATGCAAGATCTTGACGACTTGGTTAATGACCTAGCTAACATGGGATTCGTCTCGCCGACGTTGGAAGAGAATTTACCATCTCCGAGTCCAGAGACATCGGCAAAGACTACTGTGACCTCGAATAACTTTAATTTTTCGCGACAAACATCAAACAGAACTGTGTCACAGACATCAGACAGAACTGCACCGTTGTATAAAAAGCCGTCCGTGTCGGATAATATTGTGGCGGCTAACATTCGACGGAATAGCGCAAAGGAAACGCCGGCGCCAAAAGTAGAACGCTTGTCTAGCGATTACAATCAGTCAGCGCGAAGGCCCAGCCTTGAAGAACTGAGGAAAAATAAGCCGGTGGCTTTGAATAAGCCGAAACCTCCTCCAAAGCCGCCTGTGTCTGCCAAACCGCAACTGCCAAGAAAACCAGTAAGCTATTGTCGTTGCCAGTGTATCTTAGCAGGCCTGATTGTGGCCAAAGCTCTCCGAGCTACCATACCTGCTTTGCATCGATTTCGTATTTTTACGGCCTAGATCTTATTCACCCACTCTTTTCCTTCTAATACCTAACAGCAATTATGATCCGACATGTGACCATAGACAATAGGCCATCTAGTTATAAATACATTTATGTCTTCCAAGTCTCAGAAAAGACTGTTCTGGTGATTTTCAAGGAGTTAAATTATCCAGCAGTTATTCATGCTACTTGAATCTAGACATAATTTCATTCATTTTCATTCCAATAACAGTAGAAATGGTGATAATCAAGGTGTGGCAAAACTATTTGAAGTAGAATAATGAAAAATATCTAGATTAGTGCTCGAACATCAATCATGACAAGGTGTCACCGTCTTGATTAGCAGTCACTTGCAAGTGCTATCTTCCAAATTGGATTTAGATGCGTGTTCTCGACTATTCCAGCACCACCATTCTGAAATTTTATTCTATACTCCTAATTTCTAAGTGTCGGTATTGAAAAAGCGTTTGGTCTTTAAAATTTGACAAATGATGGGAACCAGTCTAATCCCACACCGCTTTGGCCGGTAGTGCACAAGTAGAAGAAGTTTACTGTGAAAAAGGAAGAACAATCATAGAATTGTGCAAATAACTGTATTATAATTGTCAAACAGACTGTTGGAGGTGCAAAACTTCAGAATACAATTGAATAATATATTCTTATTGAGGTAACCCGATCATTTTCGTCAGCAACTAGTAGACAATTGAATATAACATTGCATATCGATTGTTTATTTCAGTATGGATATATTTTTGTACAATTCATTATAAGTACCTGGCTTGAAATAGGTAGAGTTCAATAGTTCACTGATCAATTAACACTCGAACGCAGGTCACAAACCTTGCAAGTCGCATTCATTACTCAGTTATACTGACAAAATATTTGCAAGTAGACACACTAGGGCTGTTCAAAGAAAACTTTTTCTTCAGATTTCACTGGCTACTTGATAAAATTGTTAGGTTGGTAAAATCATCACTGCACATCAACTTTATCTCAATTCCAACCAATAGAAGCAATTTTCTTGCGGTAGAAAGTTTTGAATTTATCATTAAAAAACAAAAAAGTAAATTTTCAAAATTTTTCTGTTAACCCAATAATATGGTTAGGCTATCAGTGGAGATGAGCCACACCAAATTTGGCTCAATTCCAACCACTAAAATCGAAGTTATTGCAGTAGAAAAATTTGGATTATTAGAATAAAATAGTGTTTCCGGTGACCCCTTGATTATTTATTATAAAATCACGGGATTGGAAATTTTTCTACTGCAATAACTTCATTTCTAGTGGTTGGAATTGAGCCAAATTTGGTGTGGCTCATCTCCTCTGATAGCCTAACAATCTTATGAAGGTTGAAAAAAGTTTTGAAAATTCATTTTTTCGTTTTTTAATGATAAATTCAAAGCTTTCTACTGCAAGATAATCGCGTCAACTGATTGGAATTGTTAACAATTTTATCAAGTAGCCGGTGAAATCTAAAGAAAAAGTTTTTTTGGACAGCCCTAATACACATGCAGCACCTTCCAGTACTCACCTCCCGTCATTACTCCAGCAGGACGTGCCCCCACCGAGACCGGCCAAACCGAAGCCCCCGACACCCCCGCCGTTAAAACGACAGCAGAGCGCCAAAGCCCCCGAGAACCTATCCAGCATCCTAGAGAGACAATTACAGCGACGCGCAAGTCAAAATCAAAACGACCGCAGGTCGTCGCGGACTTCCACGTCGTCCGAGCCTACCTACGACCCCGTCCCAGAGCGCGGACACCCCAGTTCACCCGCCCGACACGCGGTTCCAAACAGTTCACCCCATCATGTTCCAATCAGTAAACACTCGAGTGTGACGTCGGTCGTGTCTAGTTTGAGCGCGAGCAGCGCCGCCTCTGGGAGATCGGACAGCAGCAGTACAGGGTCGTCGGGGCCGCAGGACCGGTCCCGGTACTCGGCGGAAATTCCTAACGAAAAGCACGATGACATCAGGAATATGCTGCACACGTTGCAGGGTAGTCCGAAAGACAAAGATTTGACTCCTGTAAGGCGTACTTTTTTTGTTCGTTCGGTCTAATTGTCGCTAATTTCTGTACTGCTCGTGCTCGGATTGGTTTGCTCGTAATTTCCGTTTAGTTTGCGTTTAGCATGATCGGGGGGATGGGTGCTATGATTCGAGTACTCGAATACAGATTGAGTACTAATTGTGATTCGACTCGAGTACAGCGAGACAATTTATAAGCTCCTCTCCACAAAAAGTTATGTAATCGAAGAAAATTATAGTTTCGACACTTTTTCCCAACATGGAATCCCTGTAACCTGATTGGTGGCATCACAGCAGGGTCGTGATGGCGCGAGTCGCGATTTTTTGGTGACTTAACTTGCGTAAAATGACTCAACTGAGTCAATTTTTGTATTGACTCGACTTGTACTCGAGTCAGTGTGCATGACTCGAACCAAGTCACATGACTCGAGACAATGACGGCCGCATTATTGATATTACTTCTATAAACCCTGATACTTGGAAAATAGAACCAGAGACTGTTAAACCTGAGGAAAATCACTATATTATGAATGCGAGCCATTCTATGTCACTTGAGCAGAGTTGAAAATGTGGATTGAACTTGAAACTGAACAGTGGACGTAGGGTTTTGGACTCGAACTCGCTACTAGCTGACTTGGACTCGGACTTGACTCGGCGGTGAATTGAAAATGACTCGACTCGAGTCAAAACAATAAAAGTGAGATTGATTTGTGACTCGGTCACAACCCTGTATCGCAGCATCCTAAACATGTAGTAAAAAGCTACCCACATAAGTTGAAATGATGTATCTGCAAAGTCGTGATCGACATAGATGGATTATCTTCAATGGGGGATAAGCTGGCCTTATTTTTGCACCTATTTGAAATTTACACATCACACTATTTATCACGTCACGAAGGATGATAGGGTACGCGAATACTCGCATCCAATCACTAATGTAGTCGATTTTGCCCAACCCTAATGCTCAGCGATCATTTTTACTTATCCCTGTGTTGTATAGGAGGAACGAGAGGAGAGAATACGGAACGAGAAAATGAGAATCGCTTTGGAAAAGCTGAAGGAAGCTAGGATACAGAAGGTATTTGAAATTTACATCGACTTTGAATGTGATCGTGGAAATTTTGTGGGTGGAGGCAGTTGAATCCCATTTTTGTATTTGATGAATCGTTCTGATCATTTTGATGTACGCATTCAGTATAGTTTATGAATCATTAAAACTCTGCGTAATAACGTTTAGGATGTGTTTGCTTTGGTGTATCTTGCGTCTACGCTGTAAATATGACAGGATTTATGTTCTGCTGTGCTCTGTAGGATGAGTGAACCGGAGGCTGTTGTGCACTGGGCGGCAATGAAAACACTGTTGTTTGCTCAGTGTTTTGACACGGAGGTGTGATGCCAGCTGTTTCAATGAATCAACATTGATGTCTCGTGAATAGACGGTATCTTACCTTAGCTGTATTCGATACGTTTGCTCATTAATATACGTTGAAGCAAACTACAGCTTGTCGGACGATTTGCGATAAATTGAATGTCCTTAACGCCGCTGTGGCAACTGTAAACAAATTTTAGGCGAATCCGAAGCAAACTATATATTCCTTTCATGCATGGGTGTTTTTACTGTGAACTATTGATACTTAATATCTTTCGAGACAAGCCAGATGACATTTTTGCGTTAGTGAACATGCTGAACAAATGTGTTGAATATATATAGTTGTGGTTGATTTAATCAAATTGATCTATGCATATAGCATGGAAAGAGCAGAAATTATGGCTTCAGATAGGTATGGTACCTGGTACGTGATGTGGTATGACACAATGCAATAAGTTTCGGGGTCGTATTGTTTCGTATTGTCAAAAATTTTCCAAACATAAGGCTCTGCGAGTTCTAAATTTCGGTAGTCGTGATTGTATGCTGTTTGAATTGTCTGTAAATAGGAGTATCGCAAGTGTGTAATAATGAGCTTCATACTTTTTTGATTCTAAAAATGTTTTTAAATGATCGGGGCAGATTTCATATTTTCAAATCCAAATCCACAGTCATGGACGGGAAATGTAATCGACTTACTCTCTCAAGCACTACCCTATGACACAGCCTGTTTTTCTTAGTATCTTATCGAGTTTCAGCGAATCTTTGATATTCCAAATCGAACTCAAACGCTGCACCCTTTGGTGTTGGTACTGCAGATCACACTGCACCATTTGCACATACATCGCCGAGCGTTTGTTTGTACATTTGCATCCCGTATGACAGCTTGTGGTGAAAGTCTTCAACAAAGACGACAGCTCCAAAACCCTCCTGGTCGACGAAAGGATGACGGCGCGAGGGGTGATAGCGCAACTGCTGGAGAAGAACCATTTCGAAAGCAGCGTCAATTGGGCGTTGGTGGAAGAGCTGCCTTCACTTTATATGGGTACGTCGACGTTGTGAATTTTGGGTGTTTGGACCGGGTGTATGCAACTTTTTGAGACATGGGCCGAGTATAAAGAATGCGATGAAAAACCGTATGCTGATTGGGTTTCTGTTGGATTCAAGCAGGGTTGTAACCAAGTCACAAGGTTGCGAGTCACAAGTCAATCTCGCTTTTATAGCTTTGACTCGAGTCAAGCCCGAGTCCAAGTCAGCTAGTAGAGGGTCGAATCAGAGTCCAAGTTATTATGTTCACTGTCAGTTACAGTTCGGTTTCCAGTTCAACCCACTTTTTCAACTCTGCTCGAGTGATTTAGAATGACTCGCATTCATAATATGGTAATTTTCTTGAGTCTTAACAGTTGTGGACCTGCTTTTCAAGTATCAGGACTGATAGACGAAATACCAATAATGCGGTGACTTTACTATTCTTCGAAGTTACAATGAAATTTGGGTCTTGGCCATCCTAGTCTCGAGTCATATGACTTGGTTCGAGTCGTGCACAATGACTTGTGTGCAAGTCGAGTCGCGTCATTTTACGCATTTGAAACGCGACTCGAGTCATTGCAACCATGGTTTCAAAGCCCCGCGTTGCATCAGGGATTGTTAACGGGGAGACTTTAAAATCAAATTTAGTATTAATATATTAGTTTTTGTATTACGAGTCGGGCTAAATTGTGATAAGTGCAGAATAATTGTAGGTTGTTGACAGGGGTGGTCAGTAACGAAGTACTTTTTATAGTGCTCGAATACGTTTTGCCTATATGCACTCCTTTCTACTTCTTCAGTTTTAAGTTTTTCAAGCCAAACTAGGCTTACTTGGACATCGCTGCTGAACCACCTCGCGTTGTTGAGAATATATTTCTCCAAAAATATTCATGTGAAGTTGGCACGTGAATATTTTAGCTTTTTGACCCTCTGTTTTCCCAATTGAGCTTAATTTAACTGTAAAAGAGTAAGCTAAATTCTGAATCTAATTCATGGTCCGCGCATCATTCGAAATCGGTTCTTCCTTGCTGGCCGCATGCCCGTGCTTTAACCGATTGTCGCTACCGCGGATTCAATTTGCAGAGCGTATCTTCGAGGAGCATGAAAGTTTGACCGAGATGCTGGCCTATTGGACGCGGGATACGACGAATCAAGTTCGATTTCTCGAACGGAAAGACAAGTACGCCCTCTTCAGAAATCCGCAGGTGAGCGGTCCTATGATCTGCATCGGCGCGTACGATGGATGATACATTAGAATAAGTTCATTTCGTCAGGAAATGACTTATTGCGCGCTTGTTTTGATTATGCGCCACGGATAAGTCAGGTTTGAGCGGGATCTGATTGTTCTCGGGCCGCAGAACTATAAAATGAATATTTTTCTTTGTAGACTGCTTAACCTTTGCAGGTTTGTATTTGCTTTGTTTACAAGAATGCCGAGGAATATTTGCATTGATTTGTATTGGCCCAGTCGTAAAAGTAACTGTGTTTACTCAATCCAAACTAAAACTGCTCTCTCCAATTTTCTACCAGTTGCTGATGATTCGTGTTTATTTCAATATGAATACAATATTCGATTGTATATTGAAGTTCTGTGCCACCAAGTCAGCTCTTTAAAAAGAGATTATAAATCGATGGTGATATTTTTCTTTTAAAAGCGACCAGTGGCCAGTACGTCCCCGAAACGGGTGGAAAAGACGGTCTCGTCAACTTGTCTACTTATTTTCTGTGGAAGCACCGTTTTAAAAATTGGTCATCTCTTCTACAGAAAAATTGCTCGATTCATTTCTTCCAGATGGATTATCTAAACAACGAGTCTGTAGGGTGTTATATAATTACGCCTAGTGTAAATAGTATGGTTAATATAATATAGATATTTCTGTATGTGTATCCATGTGTCCTGATACTGATTATTCAGTTTATAAATCGTCTTACCATCATTAATGCCACGATTCTATAGGGTGCTATAAAATTGCGCAGTGTTCATAGTATGGCTGAAATTATATGGATATGTGGGTACGCATATGGACTAATGCTGATGTAATATCAATTTTAAAATCGCATTACCAACATTATTACCATTAAGCTGCATTTTACTATAGTTACTGCCAAAACATCATCAAAATATGCGATATTGGAATATCATTTGGGCATTTATATCTGTTGTGGAAATCCTACATATGGTTATTTGTCAACTGAGGAAACGGGCGATTTTTAGTCGGTTATGCTTTTTAGTAGCATATGCACATGCCTTATTTTAAATATTTATAAAGTTCGTTTCAAAATCAGAAGATATTCGCAGCACACTTGAGAATCTGTCCTGGCATACCAGTGTACCACGTCACACTGTTGGAAATCCCTGGTGTAGACGATTGTCATCACTCTCTGCCTTATTTCAGCACTACCTCCTATCCGTATCGGAATCGGAGAAGCAGCTAGCCGAACGGCAAAAACTCACATTGATAGAAGTAAGATCCTGCCGTTTTTGTGGCGACGTAAGCTCTCAAACCGTGATTTCCTTGTAGGAGTTCTTCTCTGGCCGTACCGGTACAGGCGTGCCCGAGGTGCAAGGCGTTTTGTACATAAAAACCGAATCGAAATCGTGGGCTAAGAAGTATTGCGTGTTACGTTCTTCCGGATTGTACATAAGTAAGAGCGGCGAGCCGAAGAAAGGGAAAAAGGTAAGTTTCCGACTGTTTGCTCGAAATCTAGGCTATCGTGAAGTGAGCAAAGTAATTTGTTTTTGTAGAGGTAGTCTCTAGTAAGTAACAAAGTACTTGAGTACTTGAGTAGGTTTTTCCTGCTTGCTCTACTTTTTGGAGTGTGCCACTCCTCGACCGAATGTACTTTTTGAAACTACTTACATTCCAAACCTTTTCTTCTTGCACTGGAACTAGTTATGAGATGTTTTGGTTATTGTTACTTCTGCTGGATTAGCAACGCCGACTGCTGTGGTCACATCTGAATGTGTGCACTTTGAGTGTATGTGGCAGATTTTTGTTAAGGATGAATGGAGGTTAATATTAAATCGATTCGAACACAGTAGTAATTTGGATACTGTACCATCTACAGCTGTGAAACATTGTTGATTTATTGTGTCCTGTCTTCAATTATTCTAGGTCGTTTCCTGCTTAACAGATGTAGTACCAGATTCCTGTAAACATTAGTCCGGTTTAAGCTAAGTTTTCAGATCGATCACACACTCAGACTTAAGGTCTACTGTAAAAACGAGACAAATTTCTCACCCTCGTATATCATGGCGTTGGGTCAAGCCCTTGAAGACGAGATGCAATCAAAGCCGCGTAGAACGTGATGTTGGCTCTTTTTATGCACAGCGTAGATTTGTACTCTATTTGCTGTAAGGCTTCTGTTCTTGTTTCAATAATTCATGGATTTAGTCAGTAAGCGGTTCTTCCACTGATGTAATGTAATCGGTGTAGCTGTGTAATTGGCTTACGCTACGCACCAAAGCCGTGAAGATGTTTAAGACCACTGTGTTTAGCTAGGATTTTATCTGAGTTTCAAGAGTCCAAACTCTTGCAAACCAGTCTGATATGTATCACAAATACCTATCTATGATCATAATAATCTCAAACGAACGGTTGAGCGTTGATTATAATCCTTCTAACAGACTAGTAGATGAGCTTTTCAATTAGATTGATCTATATTCAGTTATTATCCATACACCTTCATCTATCGATTGAGTGAGTTGAATTAAACTGATGCCATGTTGATATTATATAATCAATTGTGTTTGTGTAACTTGTGAACTAGATTACCTGGGATTGTTTTGCACAAGAATTGAAGGTTGCTTAGTCTGAATCTGATTAGCAATTTTACGTATACAAAGTTTTGAGATTCTATGTGAATGGTTGAGAGAAAATGTTGTACGGACAGTCAGGGGCATAGTCATTAATATTGTAAATCCAAATGATACAGGTTGCTAATGGCCATCAATATTGTAAATCCGTGTCGAACAATATATTGTGCACAACTGTAGCCAGACTGACTTAATTTTTAGTTGTTCGACAGCTCATAAATTCCACCGTTACTGTCACATTACGAGTAATCCTACTCGTTAGCTAGGTTATGCAATAAATAGTGCTAGTGGAACTGGGTTTGAATAATTTCCTGTTAGACAACGATTGCTGCGTAAAGTGGTGAAATTTTATTTGTCTCGTACCGTATTGAAGTCTCGGTTCGATACGGCCTTGGTAAATAGAGCTTTACGACGCGAAACATTCTTTTTCGTAGCTGGCCGATTTACATTGCCTGGTCATGTTTGAACAAGTCTGCGTGTATTTGGGAAGAGGGTGGAAAAAGAAGTACAAGTCCCCGACGGATTACGGCTTCGCTCTCAAAGTGAGTATCGACTTGTTGGCAAAGGGGCTCTGTGTCAGCGTACTCAAGTATGTTATGCGTACTTGTGCTGCTTAATCGAGTGGTTATGTTTTAGAGTACTTTCACTTTTGCTTGAACAAATTTTAGGCAGAACTACTTATTATAATTTAGATTTTAAAAAGTAAGAAGTACTTCTGGTATAAGTTTGCATCACTTTTATACGCGAAATCGCCATGAGAACCATGTAAAACAGCTATCGCAGCAACTGTGGAATATATTTTCGAAAATTGCACTTACTTGTAGCCTCACAAGTCATTTTGCGTTAGTCGCAAACCAAAGATACTTGTTGCAATTTCGAAAGTATTCACCATCTGATTGCCTACAAAAAGTATGTGATCCTACATACTACATACTTGGATACCCTTCGAACATTTCCATTTATAATCTGCCGTTTGAAGTAGTCTTGACGCATCTTGGAAATTGCTGCTGCTACTTGTAATTGAGTAGAAAAATCACGGCTGCAACTCTACTTCACTTGAGTAGCGACTCTGCCACCATCTCTGCTTGTTTGTTTGTGAGGCGATTTTGTTTATGCGAAACTTTCTCTCTAGCATCCCGCGATTCAGACCAAGTCGAAACACATTCGATATTTCTGCTGCGACGACGTGCGTTCGTTAATGCGGTGGATCGTCGGTATACGCTGTGCTAAGGTAAGATGAACGAAAGAGAGAACCTTGCTTATTCGATTCGAGTCTGGCATCCGAGCATCACTCATTATCAGAACAGCATGGATGGTGTGGAAAGTTTAAATATGTACCTTATATGCGACCATAACGAATATAATACCAGTTCTACATCACATTCTAGTGAATTTTATATTTTAAGACCATATCTATTTCAATAAACATTGTAACAATGGTCTGGGTTGATCATGTCACGACTTCTCAAATATGTTGCGTATTCCGCGATACGACCACTTGTGATTTACAGCCTCCACAATGGAAAATAATATGTGAACTATAATTCTCATGGATAAATTAACCCAACTCACTTTATCACCGTGCTGCGGGGTTGATCATAGAAATCTTGTTTCCGTGAATAAGTGCTCGAATCATTATGCTCGGCCCTCCGTATAACTGTGTTTTTGTGGTATGATTTTGTACGAATGCGCATAACGTGACCTGAATCATTCGAGTTTCCTTGTTGATCTCGGGCTGCCGTGTTGAGTCGCGCAAACCATTGTGGTTGCTTTGCAAAACGAATCGAAACTTCCTCGCCGAATACTGAGACGTTGCAGTTCGCCTTACATTTTCCTGTCACGATATATCCTCAGTGTTTTACTTCGTTGCCGCGAATAACCTTGTGCTATCGAAAATGAAAATTTGAACTTAGATGTATCCGTTTTGAAATTTACATGCGCCTGGGCGGAGAGACTCGTATAGTGATCAGTTTGCAGCGCTGCAGAAACGTCATTACTTTCGCTTTCGTTTGTTTTAGATATTATTACATCACATGCACAACTTATTTACTACACTTGTAACTTAATTCGCCTAATCACCACTTGCTACTGATGAGAGCTTTCAGTGAATAAATTAACGATATGCAATTGTTTTGTGTAGAATTCATATACTTCTAAGTACTTACAAAGTTGAAAGTAGCATATCAGGAATATTGTAAATGATAGTAGAAGTTGATATTGTAGCAATTGAAAAACCAGTCACTTTGACATGAGCGATTAGCTTTGCACATGCAGGGTTCCTGATTTTGCGATGCAACTTTCGAGTGCGTTATCGTGATTTATTTCAACAGTACGGCAAGCAGCTGAAGGACAATTACGACAAGACCGAATCTGAAGTAAAAGCGTCAGGGATGACTGCCCCGATTATGACCGCACAGCGAGGTAATGAATATTTGTCTTATTGTCCTGTGGTGGTCAGTAAGAAAGCAGTGATACTGTGCCAAGTTACTTCAGTAGGTTTCACCTATTTCCTCAAATGTTGCTTTTATTGACCACTAGAAGTATGCAATGTCTTGACGACTTAACCAGCTACTTTTTCAACTTTCTAACTAGAAGTAGCTTTGATAAGTCTCAGAAGTCACTGCTTCTGATCGGGTACCAACAATGAATCTATTGACCCCGTTTTAATCACCTCATTAATCAATGTGTTCCATCTTACGTTGTGTTTGAAGTGTGTCATTTTGACTCGGATACAAATGTCCTAACGCTTATCTCGTTTTTGTAGAGGAATCTTCAACCCCGGAGGTTTCGGACGTTCCGCGGCCGTCCATTTCGAATATGTTCGGCGGAGCGTGGCAGAGAGCCAACCAAGGCGAAACTCAGAGTACCCCCGCGGTGGGTGCATGAACGTTAGGGTCTAGTGTACTTGGGGAACAGTCGTCGGTGGTGGTCATGGTGAAACTGTAGTGTACTTTCCTGTCCGCATTAGGAAGTGTTCCCTGGGATCATGTATCAAGTTAGGGTGTTTCGCGTGATCATCAACTGTGCCCTCCATGAATACTCCTCCTACAATACTCCAGCTCAAACTCTCAACCCTAACCAATTAGACCGAGTTTTGTGGTGAACACAGTTGATGATCACGTAAAATGCTACAAACTTTGAAATATTGATCTGAAATACTCACTCGTGATGGTCATAGGTCACACTGTTCGATGTGATAAGAAAGTACGGTAGACCCAAATTTCGTAGCACGCTACTGTCAATAGGATTCGTACTCTATTTGTTTAGTATATGCTCAAGTGAATCCATTAATATTTAGAATATTTATTGCGGAGTATAGTATGAATAAAATGTAGTTTAATTGCGAATATTATATGGTAATATTTACAATATTCCTCAATTCGTATCCGACAGGCTGACCCCAATAAGACCAAATCGGTTTGGAACAGCGGCGCTGCGAAGTCGACCTCGAGCAACTGGTGGGACCTGGGACCGGCGCCAGAATTGAAGGAGCTCGCCGACCGCGACTCTGTCGGTAAGATGGACTCCTGTCAGACTTGTAAAGTCCAATGGATTTTCAAAATGCGCAACTAGAACTAGAACCAGTGTTGGGATGACTCGAGTCATGACTTGACTCGAGTCACCTTTTTGGTATGACTTGACTTGACTCGAGTCACTTTACATAAATGACTTGACTTGACTTGACTCGGCGTATCAGAAATGTGGATTGACTCGTGACTAGGAGCAAAATTCACGAGTCAATTTCAAGTCATCAAGGAAACGGTATCGATAAAAATCATTGTATCTTGCATATGTTCGGATTGTTAGCGAAACGCTGGTGTAACCCGTGAGAGCTAGGGTTGTTCAGATTTGGGCAATTTTTTGGAAACTCGTTTTGCGTAATTCCAAATGATAGTTTAGTGCATAAAAACACCTCTAAAACCGATTTTGGTCATTTTCATCGCGGTCTTCCTTGCGCGCAAAGCCCCCAAAGACCCACAGGCCAATTCTCCTTACTAGCGACAATTCACCATTGCTGGTTTGTAGCTTTTGTGAAGTTTGCGGTAGAAAACGGCTGAGTAGAGCTGGGAAATATCAGGTTGAATCATCTTTTTGACAATTGAACTTACCTATATTCCTATACATGCCAAATGCGTTTCACAATCCCGTATTTGGTATAGGTAGCCGGGTGGTAGGCCTATGTATGAACGAATACAGGCATTTTCAGCCGGTTTTAACTCTGTAAATGTTAATCAAAGGCACATTGTATATGAATGTAATTTCACCTTTATAGTAGCTCCAATTCACCTAATCCGCATCAGGTTTGCAGTATCTAATAAGTCTGAAAGAAAGTTGACACCCCCCTCCCCCCACCTCCGAACACAAAAACTCAGGCCTGTCCTGTCCAAGACGTTGTCACAGTAGCGAATACGGCCAGAATGCAAATCTCAAAAGCTCACGACACTAGGCTTCTTCTCAAAAGATCATGACAGTTAAGTCTAAATAGGGGTCCTGATCCTCAACTACCAATGCATTCTGTCAGAAAACGTCCACGGTGTTCTTACGGAAACAGAAACAATAATCTCAATACATTTTAGTCATTGTCGTCACCCACTATGGTATGTGCTTACAACTGAGTTAACATAAGAAAAAGAAATCTTGCACAGACTAAGAAAAAGAAATCTGGCACAGACTATGTTTCTGAAACTTGATGAATTTATTATAAGGAAATTTGCATTATCAAACTTGAAAAGCAGAATAAGGCAAACACAAATCCGGACATAGTAGGCCGACCATTTACGTGACTTGAGACAATTGTGAAAGATGAAAATACAGTTGTTATCATTGAAGAACATGTTGAGAATTAGGTAAGCATAAAAACAAAAAGTGGATATCAACAGGCTCTAGTCTCATGCAGGCTTATAGGACTTAAGTGTGGATTTATTGAAGTTGTGATACTTCTGACGGTGTAGCTCAACAACTTGCAGCCGACTTTTCTTTTGGCGCTCATCATCTGTGATGATCGAAGCAAAGTCGGTGTTGAGTTTTAACTCCTCGTTCAGCAGCGTCATTAACGACTTTGACATTACTTACAAAATGGCTCATTTCATTGTATGATTCATACTGAAGGCCATTGTTCCACAGGCTGATTCAACCAATCTGCAGAACACTCAAATTCGTTGAACAAATGCCATGACTGAGGGCCCACTAAATCAGCCAAAGTGGTGTTATCCTCTATAGTCCTTTCTGACGAGAGAATGGGTGGCCCACGTCGATAAGATTGCGGTTTTTCAACTTTCAGTAGGCGGCTTGCAATACTTTTTCTAGTATCGCAACTTTCTTTTTCCGAGAACAAGGCATAAACCACAGTTTCTTCCACAATGTACCATGGATGCTTCTTCAACTTATTGAGAGCAGTTTCAGCAACATCTTTATCGGTAGTTGCGTAACCGCGTATCTCCTGAATGAACCGCAAGTCGTTTACCGGCGCGTCACGCCCAATGCTGCAGTCCAGCCAAGCAGGAACATAGAATAAGCTTAGAAACAAGTTCATGCGTTCCAGTTGAGTCGAGAAAATACTGTAGAACTTGGCATAGAGTGGGTAACTTGGAGTGAATAATACACTCAGATGAATATCCAATCAAATAATGACCAGACTTCGATCTCGTTCTTGGTGGGTCCGACACAACATTTCTCCGCTTTGTTTCAGACATTCTTCTTCAACCAAATTCTAGCCTACCAGCAAATTGGATAACTCAGTATTTTACAGTAACACTAAAATTGAGGCAAAGATTACTGACATAACTTATTACATACCTTCCAGTAACATTTACTAGCTTAACACCAGCTGGAAATATCTGCGCATCTGTTCTCGAGCTCGACTCACAATCACAACACGATGGTGCTTCTTCGGTATACGATTCATAACAAACGTGCAACCAATACATGTTTCCCATGAACACGATAGACCGGTTCTGCATGGTATAACGAAGATACATCTGGCATTTATAGGACTGCATTTCAGTACAGTTATGAATACAGATATATTTCCCATCCTTACATAGCCGTCTTGAACTGATAACTTCACAAAAGCTCCAAACCAGTGACACGGTCAACACTACAGATAAAGATATGACGTAAACACTCTGGTGGATCGTCAGAAGTAAGGAGAATTGACTCGTGGGTCTTTGGGGGCTTTGCGCGCAAGGAAGACCGCGATAAAAATGACCAAAATCGGTTTTAGAGGTGTTTTTATGCACTAAACTATCATTTGGAATTACGGAAAACAAGTTTCCAAAAAATTGCCCAAATCTGAACAACCCTAGTGAGAGCGACCAATCATTTAACGATCGTGCGTTTTACTGAGCCTCGATTGTTCTCTCACAAATAAATTGAACGCAAACGAAGTGATCGAAGCTTACAGCTTACGTTTTCGTAGACTAGTAGAGTAAAGTAATTTCTGTTCTCTGTTTTTACCTTAACCAAACCTCTTGTTTTACTGAAACTGAATTTGGATACACTTTATACAGTCCTCAACCATTGGCGCAGGCTCGAATTGTATCATATCGATTTGTAAATGCGTAATGTATTGCATCTTCTCAATTCGTATCTATTCTTTCTTTGGCTGGTAACAATAAACTGAGATTTAGCAGTTCTACGTATATTTGAGCGATACAACGCCTTCTTGCGTGTATATTTAACTCTATATTCGTTCATCGGTTCTAAATCAATGACCACTCAATCCGTATTTCAGACAGCTAGCAAAATGCAATGACGTTATCATGCCTCATACTTCGACTTGACTTGAATTGTGACTTGACTCGTGGCTTGACTTGACTTGACTCGAGTCACCTCCAAAAATCGAGTGACTTGGACTTGACTCGAGTCACCTTTGAAAATCGATCGACTTGACTTGACTCGAGTCACCTTTGAAAATCGATCGACTTGACTTGACTCGAGTCACCTTTGAAAATCGATCGACTTGACTTGACTCGAGTCACCTTTGAAAATCGATCGACTTGACTTGACTCGAGTCACCTTTGAAAATCGATTGACTTGACTTGACTCGAGTCAAAATGTGCAATGACTCGAGATGACTCGTGACTCGAAGGTAGTGACTTGATCCCAACACTGACTAGAACTGCTCACTTTTCAAGACTTGCAACTAGAACTACCCACTTTTCAAAACTAGAACAAGAACCTATAAAAATCCACAACTAACTAACTTAGACACAGCTAACACACTTCTGAAGAATCTCATAAATTTTTATTTTATTTGAATCGGATCGCTTTCAGCTTTGAAATGGGAGGAGTTTCGACGCCATAAACCCAGCCCCTGAAGCTTTCTGAAGAAATTCGCTGTTGCCAAAATTTTTCTTTTGATCTGTGCTTCAATTTTAGACCGCATCATTTTTTGAGCGCAGTGCCCCTTTAAATGCGCAACTAGAACTAGAACTGCTCACTTTTTAAAATCCAGCACTTGAAATAAAGCTACTCAAAAAACTAGTAGTAAATTGTCTACTAACTATATTGCTAGTTTGTACTAGTCTGACGCTTGTGATTTTCTCTGGCCCGGAATTAAACCGTACCCAATTTTTTTCAGGCCCCGCCAAGCCTGTGAACCGTGGCGTCTCTGACTTACCGCCTCCGCCCCCGGCATCGGCCAAACCCGCCCCTCCGCTAAAACCTCACAACAACGCCAACCACAGTTTTCCACCTCCTGACGATTTACCGCCGCCCCCCATGGACGACATGCCACCCCCACCGCCTATGGACGATCTACCTCCGCCGCCTCCGATGGACGACGACATGCCGTTACCGCCACCCATGCCGCTCGCCCCGGGCCACCAGCTGCCGGTACTGCCCATGTTTAAAAACGCGAACAACAACGCCCACGGGCAAAAGCCGCCACGTCGCCCCGGTCCGCCGCCGCCGCCTTCCCGAAATTCAAACGCAAGCAATAATAAGCCGCCGGGCCCGCAAGTGGATAACGGCAGGTTGCCTGACCCAGCCCACGTTTCGCCACCCCGTCCGCCTATGACCGCTTATTACACAAACGCGATTAAAAGCGGGCCGGTCCAGTATGCGGCACGTGACCTGCCCCCTGCGCCGCAATTTGTGACGGATTTGAAGGTGATTTACTTTTTTGCGAAAGTGACATAATTCGGTTGTTTTATGGTGTATTCGTTCAGGATACTTTTCACGGCGTGTCGAGAGGAATGAGTAACGGTGCGGTTGATTTTGACGATTTTCCTCCGCCGCCCCCGGAACTGCTTCTGAATGAGGTGAAGAGCCGTAAGGGTCAACGCGATGCGTGAGTTGACTATCGTTTTTTTGTGAAGTTTTTTTATTTTAAACTTTGAAGAGCTTCTTGGAGATACAAAACTTCAATATACAATTGAGAAGTATATTCGTATTGAAATGAACCCAAATATTTTCGGTTGACAGTGTTCTTTCCAATTCTCTACTAGTTGCTGACGATTACGCCCGACGAGTGTCAGCCGAATATATTCGGGTACATTTCAATGTGAATATACTTTCCAACTATAACCTTAAGCAGTTTCTTTCATCACTATGGCGTACACTAACTCCATATTAAATCATGAACTCTATATCATAACAACATGCCTATAAATACCTTCCAAATTTTTAAATGAATTTAAAATTTGATATTTCATACCTCTAATTAAGGGACAACCACCCAACTTCTTGTAATTTGAAATAGAGATAGTAATTGTAATATATTTCGTGGAGCGGCAGGGAATTTGTTATGGACCAACGGTTGAGAACCACTGGTTTAAACTACTTCTACTTTTGCTTGACAATTTTCAGTTTTTGGGCAAATCTAGGCCTAGAATACTTACTTGGAAATTGAAACCTCCTGCATACTCCGAAAAAGAATAAGTGCTTCGTTGCTGACCACCTCTCGTAATGAAATGCATAATGGATGGAGACCGTCGAACTTTTTTGGACGCGTATATCATATATTTCATAAAATACTTTTGTACCGTTGGTGTACGAACGCAGTAGTCTGACTGTGCAGTGTGCATCTTGCATGTCGTATCGGCACCGCTCAAACAATAAAATTGGAAATAACTTTTCAGACGTAAAAAAAGCGTCAAATCCGCTCCGCCACCACCAAGGAGAAGCGACTCGACCAGGCTGTCGTTCAAACGAGCGTAAAACAACCTGCCCCGGCAGCAGCCGTCCGCGACTGCGGGTGCAAAGATGACCGGACCTATCGGGACACCGTGTCGCAGCGCTTGTAGGATAAAGCTTCCGTAGCGTTTCGTCTATACTAATATTAATATGCTTTGAATTCCAAGGTCAAAATGCAATGGACTCACCCCGCTTGGTGTTATATACAGTATTTTATTGCAAAGTCAACTTTCTTTTTATTTCCGCTTCATTATTTATTTTCTTTGTCGATTTGACACCTGGTTGGTTGTTAGCCGCGATGTTGGGAGAGTGGATTGCGATGCAGTACGTACGTTAAATATGTATGGCGTACACAGGTGTTTTCATGTAGTCGTAAATAATCGCTGCGTTCATTCAGCGCTAGGGCTGCGCGCAAGGTATTTGATCCCAAGTCTGATATTATAAAAGCTGCCTTTAACGGATGCGAAAATATGTCCAACAGACTCTACCAGATAGAACATTGTCATATGTGGCAATTGACGAATGTGACATACTGCCTTTTTGTCGATGCTGTGTGCAGGTGTTAAAGTGGCTTAAATCTGCGCTCAAAATACCTCGCTATTCAATATCCATGATGATTTTGACGTTGCGGTAACACGCAGGAATTTAACATTTTTAATGTCTTCAGAAAGCCCAATAAGTGTTTCTTGTTTGTCGTGTAAGGGGCCAGAAAAAATCAACTGCCACCCCTCAGTTTACGTCATTACAATTTAAGCTCAATTCCAGAGACTCTGTGGTTCCAGTGGTTAGTTGTAGTGCGATCATGCGTGTCAGCCGTATTTTGCACTTTTTGGTTTTATCGCTGTTTACCTGAATGTAGACGGACGGATCATGTTTGTGTGGTTATTTTCTGGTCAGCTCTTTCTTTCAGAATACGTTTTCGTTTTAACGATGCTTGGTCGAGTGTCCTACCTTTTTTTTTCGCCCTTCGCTATTGTGCTCGGTATGAGCCGTTCCATGCATGATTTGTGTACATAATCGAACTTTCGCCATATTTCATTTACTTTGTGGTTTGCAGTAGTAGAAATACAGTTACCCGGGAACCAGATTGCGTTAGGAAACGTGGCGCTAGGCAGATAAGAAGTGATGAGGATGGTCTTGAGCATTACAAGCTCTGTGATATTGTATTGCACGGTTGTAGTGTCGTAGGGATGTCGATAGAGATAGGACTGCACAGCCACCAGATCTTATTGGTTGCACACCCGGTCTTCAAACCAAAGATCTTGACTTTGGAGAACCCAAGATCTTTGCTGACCTAAACCAGTGCCAGTATCAAGCCCAGGTAAGGTTCAAGCGTGGACGCCTGGATGGCGCTGTGACAACACCCCACATATGGGAGAAACCTATTGACGGCCCCCGATGCTGAAAGATTTATAGTTTTTACCAGCTCTCGTGCTTAGACTGTTAGAGTACTTGTCTTCGGTGATGGGAATACATAGTCACGTTTTCTGACTGACTAGACTTAATCGCCACCCTAAAATGACTTGACCTGTATTCGACATGAAAGATATGGAATAACTCGTGACTCGGAGATAAATTCTTGTGTCATTAAATGTTCTACATCGCAAAGCCAAGTGATCAATTCTAATCTGGATTCCAGCAGCGAAATCATAGACAAAGCTGCTTGGGTAAGCTGTCGACTGCCGCCATAATGGCCTTGACTGGTGTAACGTTGCGGCCATGAGCAAAAATATTCAGTCAGAAGTCCAAGAATTAAAGTTTATCAGAAAATTTGACTATAGTTCGTTGTGGTGAAGCAAATATGCAATTTTGCGTATGCATCCGCGCATAAAAATCTCACAACACAAACTGAAAATATTTGATGACTTGAAAATTCTGAAATTACTTGACTCGAGTAAGAGTTCACAATGACAGTAAAAATGAGATATATTTGAGCAGAAATCATGTCAAGATAATTAAGTTAAACTAATCAACCAAGGATGTGTGCTGACAATTCGGTAACGTTACTAGCTGTGGCCGGAACGCTTTTCTAACTTATGGTTCAACCACCAGCTACAATATGTTGTGAGAATAGGAGTAATATGGTGATCTAACGCACCAGCAATGGAGGGTAATTGCAGATACTTTTTGCTGGTGATTATCAAGTCTTTTTCAAAATATTTGATGGCCACAAAAAATATGCACAAGACAGGTCCTAGTTCATATTCTTATATTTAATCTTATAGCCTATCTGCCTTGCACTAAAAAGGTCGCAGAAATCACATTTTTTTCGCCAAAACTTTATATAATTTCGCAGCAATAACAAACATTTCATTGAGGTACAAAATCTACAGGGTTAGCCTATGTGAGAAGACTCAATTTAAGCTTGGACATTCCGGGCTGAGAAAGTTCCTTGGCATAACCATTCCTCCTTGCTTGGCTCTGAATAAAACAGGCAAGTGTTGATACTCGAGGCATTTGCTATGTAGCATGGTAGGCATGATTATGATACAACACGATCGACTACTACTGGGAAAATAGGTAAGATGCATTATTGCCGGAGAGGTTGAAAGACTCCCATTGCTAGTATCGATCTAGGATATTGACTGTAATAAAATTATTTTGAGAAATCACAGATCGCCAGTTTTTGTGACCTCATTTATCGACTGCATGAGAGTTTATGACGGTACACAGTATCAAATCCCCTGTGATGTCACTGATTTCTGACAGCCATATGGAAGATGAAATTCGCATTGCTATGTGTCTGTCTTGCCAAATGCTGCCAAACTTGTTAAAGAAAAGCAGTGACTAACGACACATCTAGATATCCCTGACATTAAAGTATTAAAGTCAAAGCTTTGCTGGCCTTAGTTGATAGTTCTTGTAATCCCCAGAATTGAAAAAAAAATGCAATACACAGTTTTTCAATTACAATTTTGATTGGGGAAGGGGGGTTAATTAGAAAGAGTAAGATGACCATTTCTAACAACATTAGTTTGCAGTGAACACTTGGGTGGATGGAAGCAACTTTTGCCACACACCCACTTATGAATATACTTGTTTTGCGACAATGAAAACAATTGCTATTACAGTTGCTCAAAACTTGGTTCCGAAGCAGAAAAGTAGGGGCCTACAAAGCCGAGAATAGTTTTGCAACTGCGTCTTTCTGTAGCCGCTCGGCGGTCACAGAGAAATTGCTGTGTTGGCTGGAACCTAGCAGTGGCAGACGTGGTGTAGCCAGGGGGTGAATGTCCCCTCCAAATTTTCGATATTTTGTTATATTTTCGAGATTATATCATTCGTTTTCACAATGTCATAACCGATACTTGTAATTGCACGTCCTTGATTAGAAAATTCCACCCCGTGAATTGGCAGCAAACGATATGTCAAATTCACTCACACATCTTCTTGTAAGTGCTCGAGCACGGAGTCGATCTGTGCTTGCGAAATTTCCCTGTTGAGACTCGCCAAATATTTGAATAACGTCGTAAAAGTCTCGAAAGGTATGCGATACGCTGAGCCGTCTGGGTCTTTCGTTAAAATTTGGCAGACGATTCTCATTGCCTGTGTTACGTTCTGCAAAGCGAATTTCGGTGTTGGATTAAATTTATGAACAGCCTTCAGTAATGAATAATTACACGATAATCTCGGTCTCCGTAAGGATCACAAATCTCAAGTAACTAACCAAGCAATCTATGCAGTCCACCTCACCATGTTGCTCTTAAGAAATGTACGTAGGGTTCAAAATTGGGCTGTTATAACGATTTTTAGTTCAGGGTCAGACCAAATTATTTTGTGGTTCGCAATTAGGAATAGTAATATAATTATAAAATTTTGATACAATCACAAGTAAGAGTAGCGATTTCCGAGACCTGTCAAAGCAGAAATAGAAAATGAGGCTCTGAAAAGTACTCGAGTAAATCATTTCAAAATTAGATTTGGACAAGGAATCTAATACTTTCAGCATTTAATCGGAGGTGGTTACATTTGAAATTGTAAGACACATCTTCTCTACTATAGAAAAATGACTAGCGACATTACAGGTACCAATAGGTGCAATTTTTGAAAATATATTCAGCCAGCGTGACACTTTTTATAACAATAATCTCTCGTAAAAGTGATGCAAACATAGCCCAAAACTATAGTTTGCTTCAGAATATCCTGTTAAGTAGAAGTAAAAGTAGCTTAAAAACAACCACTTGGGTAAATAGTACAAGCAGGCTAAACCACCTTTGCGCATGCGTGAAGTGCAGACGAATGGCAGAGCCAGAATCGCTACCGCGGCCACTTACTTTCCCTCCGAGATGACTGCACGCGACGGCGAAAAATTTCATGAATTCAAATTCTTCGACAAAGTTCCCGACCGACATTATTTCTTGCAACTGTTCCTGAGGAAGTCCCAGTTCCTTCCACTTCTGTCCGATCAAGGCAGTGCTGATCATCGTATTTTCGTGCAACTGAAAAGAATCGACATCTCAAGCTGACGGGTAAGACTCGAAATTACGGTATGTCGTTCGTACCTGTTGGTACAATACGTCCAACAAGCCAATCGTGAGCCCAGTTGCGCCAGGTTCCAATCGTCGCTTGATTGGTAAAGTTTCGCCTTTCGCTAAAGCCGAGAAATACCTGCAATACCAGAAGCAATTCTCAGATACCGAACTCACTCTCTGAGGTGGTAAGTAACGGAGTTTTTCTAATTTTTGTACTGTACTACTGCCATCTTTTTTATGAGTGAAATTGTCGTTAGCGTAGTGGTGACGATATGCTCTTGCTACCCAGATAACCCGGGATCGATTCCACATCATAGGTTTATCTGGACTCCTCTTCCTCCGTGTCACTGTTCTTATGACGACAGAAAAGCCCAGAAAAGGACCCGATGAAAGAACTCACTTACAGGTAATGGGAAGAGCAAGAAAGATTAACACCGAAAAATAACTGTGATATCGGGCTCTAAGACTGCGGTAATGATAAGATGTTGCAGCAAACAATACGTTCATATTTCTAAATTTAACCCCCTCGAAGCTTTTCGACTGACTCTCATCAGGAGCGAACGTCGGTAAATGAGGTCAACCAAATTCAAAAGATAGAAAGAATTTTGTCGTTGCGACACAGAGTTACACGGTTACAGTAAATGACTTGGAGTAGTCTTCGACATCAGACACTCACCTAGTCTAGGCGATGATAAAAAGGAGGCATGCACACTGAATGAGAAGTAAAAGAAGATATTATAACGGGACACGGGATTTTTCGAATGTGGCATTAAAAAGCCATGATAGGTGACCCTCAACACCGCAGAGATTGATGAAGTGCAAGAAGACCATCCATGAAAATCTTTCAGCAGGGTTGTAACCAACTCACATGGCTCCGAGTCACAAGTTAATCTCACTTTTATAGTTTTGACTCGAGTCAAGTCGAGTCATTTCCACTTCACCACCGAGTCAAGACCGAGTCTAAGTCATCGAGCTGAGAGTCGAGTCTGAGTCATGGTATTATGACTCGAGTCCGAGTCCAAGGCATTGTGTTGACTGCTCAGTTTCCAATTAAAGTATTATTGTCAAACCCACTTTCTATTATCTGTTTAAATAGCTGGTTCGTGGTACAGAACTTGAATATAGCTTTCAATACAACATCCATTGTAGCAGTAAATTTATTAAACTCGAAGACTTTTCGGGTGCCTCTTTTCAAGAGTTATCGGCACACTGAAGGGATTTAAACAGGTTTAAAAGCAAAACCAAAAATTGATTCGGTCAAAAACATGCGCAAATGATCGCACGGAGCTCGCACGTCAGTGCAAATTGGCGGCAAAAACAGACTGCTATGATGATTACCAAGCATATGCTTCGTCAATCGGTCAGCATCTGAGCGAAAACCTTGCCTGTGCACAGCACTATGATGACAATATGTTCACTGTCATTGCGCGTGGTAGGTCTGTGTTTCATTTAAAAGTGTTGGAGTCTACTATTATTCAGTTGAGCAAACCTATTTTATGTAGACAGAAAGATTTCCTCTATGACCTACAAATTTCTCATTAGTGCGTGTTGTTCCGTGCGTGTAATTGTTTATTTACAAATTGTGCTGCTAGTATAGTACCGTATGTCCGTATACTTCGTAGTTTGTTATTGTTGCCATTGATACAATGCGAATTTCATGGTCTGTGATTTTGATTGTTGCGTCATACTTTGCCTTTTTGGTTTTGCTTTTAAACCTGTTTAAATCCCTTCGGTGTGCCGATAACTCTTGAAAAGAGGCACCTGAAAAGTCTTCGAGTTTAATAAATTTACTGCTACAATGGATGTTGTATTGAAAGCTATAATCTGTTTGGTAATATCGAATACTTCACATTTATATGCTAATTTTCGTCACTATTAGCAATTTCTGGTTGCATTTTCAAGTAACAATACCAATAGACGAAATCCGAAGAGTGTGGTTACTTTACTTCATTTCGAAATTACAATGAAAAGTCGGTCTTGGCCGTCTGAGGTCGAGTCATATGACTTGGTTCGAGTCATGCGCAATGACTCGAGTCCAAGTCTAGTCAATAGACGGATTGACTCGAGTCGAGTCAAGTCATTTCTGTATTTTGAGAAAATGACTCGAGTCAAGTCGAGTCATCAGAAAATCGTGAATCGAGTCGGACTCGAGTCGAGTCATGACTCGAGTCATTACAACCCTGTCTTTCGGCTGCAATTTGAATATGGTGGATTTCGGAGGAAAATGGCTACTGTCAAAAATGTTTTCACACTTTCAACATTAAACTGAAACCACATCATAAGAGAACAGTTCCCCTTCAATAAATTCGGTGAGATAAAAAATGAAAAAATTTCTCGACTTACGCTGCGGACCATGATAAAACATCAGGGGGTTGGGTGCGGATCGCTGCCTTTGTGAATTGTTTGAGTATGTCAGGTAATTCAGGCGGAACATTGATTTGCTCTGCACAATACATGCTGTTTGGAGGCGGCATATTGACTGTTAAATTTGCACCAAACCAAGACGATCTGTGAAAGGAAAATTATATTGTAATATTTCTCCATGAAGACGGCAAATGATAGCCAATACCATATGTATTATAAAAATGATAATATTTTTAGCCTACTAGCAGAACGATACATTTACATGTTTGAAGGTACCGTAATACCGGTATGGTATTCATGTCATGCAACAGAGAAAGCCAGAGCAACAGCATGATCCCTGTATTATCATTTTGACTGTAATACCGTACGAATGTAGGCCTACCGTACCTAATGCGTCACTGAGTGAAATGAGCAGAAAATCTTCTCAATAAAACACGGTTCTTAGTCCTGTTCGCACTAAATTATGGTGTCATTAGATCAATTAAAATACATAACAAGCAGTGATTACTATTATTATTTTTATACCTTGGTTCTTCTTCTGGTAAGGACGTCCCACTAGTGCGGCCCCTATAATGTCAACTGTGGCAAGCCAAAACCACAACAAACGTACGATAAAAGACTATAATAAAATGACTGTAAACGAAAATAGAACTGAAGAAAGTTTGGCATAAGAAATATGCGCAGTAAAACCTCACAAGATACGATTCTTCCACAGATAAGAACATTTGTAAACAAAATCTAGCGTAATTATCAAGAATTTGTAACCGTGATTTTGTTACCATGGCGACGGCTCCAACGCCATTGAGCCATAAATGACGTTCCCTAGTTGGTAATATATACCATACAAGGCATACATATCTTACGGCGACTGCCAGTGTTTTCACTTATGTTGAAAAAAAAACAATTTTTTCCGTAAAATAATATTTGTTCTTATAATGGTAATGTTTCAAGGTGACTAGCTGACTTGATGGCCCAATGGTCGTATCGCTGGCCACCATTTCACTGAATTGTTTTGGAAATAAACTCCTGTCTGTCTGTCTCCTCTCATCATGTAAATTCTTGTTTTAGCGAAATGTCAAATTTATGCATTGATGGTATGTTTTGAAATGTCATTGATGTCCAAGAGGCATTGTAAACTGCGTGCTATGAAATTGTGTCTATACCGTGTGTCTACCAGTAATGAACATCAGATGGGCTTTTGATTACTTACCTACGGATAGATACGCTGCGTATCTATCCGTAGGTTAGTAATCTATAGTCCATACGCAAGTCCCGTCGTTACGCTCCGGCAAGCAGTTGCACTTGTTGCTGTGCAATCTAAAAGCAACATAATTGGTGGAGTTTATAGCAGTGGTTCCCAACCTTTTTCCACTCATCGCCCCCTTTGGAAGCTCCACACCGATCATCGCCCCCCCCCCCCCAAAAAAAAATATTGGGAACCGAAAAATGGGTATACAAAATGGGATCACCGGCGAGTTTACTAATAATAATAATAAAGCTCAACTTTTTGGCTCGACTTCGAAAGTACACTTTTACAGCTAAATTTTCGTGAGTTGACTAAAAACAATAGGTCATTAATTTCTCCGGCTCGACTCCAATCCACTGGCGTAGCAGCATGTGCTGCCGCCCCTGGCTCTCTTGAAAATGCCGCCCCCCTAGGTAGACCGCATCAAATTTCGACATAGATTGATGTTCAAGTAATCTTGTCAATAGGAATAATTACAAATAATATGCCGCTTCTCAGCCTCACCGTCTCGACGTTAATGACGCCAAAAATAATAAAAACAAGAAATAGCGAACGAATGTATTGTACAAATAGAAAATCAATGGCCGCCTCAAAGAAAAAGCAGCGATAATATCCTCAAATTCAAGTTTTTGAACGTAGTCTCTTTCTATAGACAGAATGGATGGAGCTGATAGCCGATCATTATTCATGATAGAACTAAATATATAAGACTTAATCAGTTTGAGCTTTGAGAAGCTCCTCACACAGCTCGCAATTGAAACACCAATGTTCAGATAAAGTTTCAGACACGAGCATAAATACGGTGTCGAATCAAGTAGCTTTGCATTAAACAACCACTGTAAAACATCAAACGTTGTTGCACTACGATCAAACGTGGTTTCACTGCTCCGCACCAGCCTCTTAACCCTGTTAAAATCTCAAGTTGAACAACTTGATATGATTATAACTTAATTTGTGTTCGTCCTAGAGCAGTGGTTCGCAACTTTTTTTTAGACACGCCCCCCCCCCCCCTTTAGGATAGTGAAAAATTCCGCGCCCTCGTATCGTCATATTACAAGACGCCCTCGTATCGTCATTTTTAGTCATCCACCTGGTAATGTGGAGAAAAAACTGTATTTTGAGCTCTGAGCGGAAGTGATGACCTTTTTTTTTTTTAGTCAACCGATCACAAAGTGGGAAAAATTCACCGGTTTTTGAGAATTCTACTCCGGTTTTGCATCTTGCAAATTTCTGAAAAAGTGTCCTCTTTTTACATTTTCAAAATATGGTAAGCCTATTCTAAAAGCGCTGGTGAATAAATTGTGACTTTCGCTTTGCAGCAGCGCGTGGGAATTCAAAAATCCAAATATATCATTTAAGTGGTGAATGCCGGTAAACCTAGTTTCAGCTTCAAGTTTAAATCTGTCCTATGCTTGAAACATGCATTGTCTAAATTCTTCATCAACACTGAGGCCAGCATCTTCTGTTTGTTCGCCAGACATTCTCCTTTTTCTGCGAACTCTCCGAACAATCGGCCGTGACGGCTATTTCGGAGTGATTCCATCGCCATGTTAACATATTAATTCGTGTTTTCGGAATCAGCGCGACACTAGCTTTCGATTGAGGCCTGTTTGATTAAATTTTAGCTGACGGGACGCCAGCCATAGGACTACCAAGCACTCTTCTTTTAGCCGGCTGTCTACACGCCGCGCGAGATAGTGTAATGGTGATGCGTCCGGCTTCTTGATCGGTATGTTGTGGGCCCGATCCCCGGCCGGGTCAGACCGAAGACTCGAAAACTGGTATCCGCGGTTATCCCGCTAGACGCCCAGCAATCACGGAGAAAAAAAACGGGGTGCAGACTAGATGGCCTTACTATAAAGTCCGAATCGCATCTCCGTCTTCAAACCATCACGATGATGCAGGCATCTCTCTCACTGTGCAGCCTCATTTTGCCGCCCCCTTGGAGCCTGCCGCCCCTGGCGCAGAGCCAGAACCGCCAGGTGGCTGCTACGCCACTGCTCCAATCATGACCGTAACAGCACTTCGTCAACCCCCCAAAACGCTGGTCAATGGGCTTTTAGTGGCTATATATCAGCTATACCCTATTTCATGTACCATTTGGTGAGTCACCGTATTTCGCCTAAACGCGCGAAGCGCGACAAAATTGTATAATTCATGCGTGAATCGGTCAATATGGTCGGGAATTGCATCTGCTATCAATTTTTTATCCTCTCTCTGCTCACGTAATCAGATTTACTGGTAGAGCTGAGTGTGGTGTGTTGGAAAAGGTAGGACCACTAAATAATAATTGAACATCATCGGGAGGACTCGTTGTTATATTGACTTCGTTGCATGATGCTTTTTCGTGACCTCCTATATATGCTATGTCAAATTATATGGAAATCGCCACAACGTACCACACACATGATTTCAAATTGGTATTTCTTAGCTGGGAAATAATTTTTCTCTGCTGGATGGCATTTGTCCTGTAGGGTTGAGATCCCCAAGACGTGAACAATGAACATTCAACGCCAGCCATTGAGGCGCCTATGGACAATTAAACATAGGCCTACATTTAGGCTATATAAATCGAAGTTTTCGATCAGCACAAGGGCATTCCTTTTCGGCGAAGGTCTTCTTGGTGCGTTGTGGCGCACTGACGCCGAGGTATCCATTTCCATAAATCATGCGTATTTTTGTTGGGGGAAGGGTACCCCGAAATAAACATATATGACAATAGTATTGATATACATTTTCAGTGTATTTCAGTGTATAGCACTCGCCGATCTGCGTCTATCAATGCTAAAATAACCGATATAGAATCTATGTGCATATGCTTTTGAATTAGCTGGATGGTGAGATCCAGAGGTAGTAGCCTATCTAGCTATACCTTTATATTTTCTTTATACGTGACCTGTGACTCGAGCGTTTTCATGCGGCTCCGTATCTGTGGGCTAGGTATATAGCCCTACTCTGAAGTTTGAAATGCGGCTCCGACATCCAAAATGGTTGGTAACCACTGCTGTATAGGTTAGTTATCTATAGTCAAACCATAGCCACGCACCTTCAATGTTCCCTCTAAGGTAAAAATTTGTGCCGCACACAAAGAAAATCCACCTGTGGATCCACAAAAATTATCACTATATCTTTCGCAGAAGGCACTGATGATCATCAGACCAAATTGACGACCATTTCAGATGTACTACATCACTAATTTGAAATCAGTAATTCGTAATCAGACGAAGCGACACTATCTCTTTTTGTAGAAAATGTATTAAATAATGCGCTAAATAACTCGAGTCAGTCGCAACAAAATTCGAGGAAATCGGGAGTCGAGTGAAGGTGATAACTGAATTCTTTTCGTCAACACCAGATATTATCGTAAAGAGTGGCTAATTCGTGAATCGAGCCGAAGTGATGACCTTTTTTTGCAGTCAGCCCAACACATTAACGGAAAAATGCGGGTAATTCGTCGTAGTAGATATGGCTCATCATATCGTTTGAAACTGATGTTTCGCAATCTATCATTTACTTGTCATATCGTAATCTAGCATGTCCATGGCACGTCCAAACCTGGAAAAGTGGACTCTTGACTTTTTTGTTAGTTTTAGTGCTATTTTAGAATACCGCCTTTGAAACTTTCTGGACTGAAGGCATGAAAAACGTGTTCCGCTTTTAGAAGTAGTATTTATGTTTTATTTTCAATTCCAAGTATCATATACTTTGAGTTATAATTAATATCAGTTCTTTTGTCTGGATAAAATATATGTTGAAGTATAAAAGCAAATGTGGTAATGCCTTTAATTTCCGGAAATGAAGCTACACAATATGACATTTTTACGGTCCCCCATATTTTCAAAAACGTTTGCTAATCGCGTCAAGCGTTTGCACCGTATCCTATGTATACAACATCTCCGTATTGCTCATTGCTCTTCGACTAAACTACGGACCTACCGCCATACCATGCTATTTTCTAAAACGTGCTATTCGAGAAAACAGATGATAAGTATCGCATTTCCATAATAATACTATCGTTTTCATCCTATGATGTGGACGAATGCTTATGCTATCGAATATTGGATACCTGCTGGTATGCATCAATATGAATCAAGCTAGTCACCTTTCGCATAGCTCAATTTGCACCTTTTTACGATCCATGCGAACGAATTAGGATCGTTTTCACAACTACTTACTTACTTGAGTACTTTTAAAATCGGTAAATTCTACTTCTACTTCGAGTAGTTTTAAGTTGCTTATGAAAGAAGTACTTCTACTCGTGCTTGAGTAGATTTTTTCGTCGCTACTTCTACTTCTACTTGAGTAGCTTTCTTGACTACTTTGACCACCTCTGATAAAATGTCAACTTTCCGGCTCATATCCCGAAATAGCCGCCGGAGCGTTACTTCAGTGCTGATTTACTGTATCTCAGTCGAATTTCGACGTATATTTAACCAATATTCTCAAAAAAGAGGACAAAATCTCAAAAAAGAGGACATTAGGCGTCCTTCGAGGACACTTTCAGAAAAGTCAAAAAAGAGGACAAATCCTCTTAAAAGAGGACGTATGGTAACCCTAATTCACGCAACTTTCTCAAAGCATGCGCTTGGCGCGATTTAATGTTGCCAACTGTCTTGATTACTGTGTAGGCTACCCTTCCCCCAAGAAAAATTACGCATGATTTATAGAAATGGGCATTTCGGCATCGGCCATTACCGCGTCACGACGCACGAAGACATATGAAGTTTTAGACCATGTAACATTCGACTCCGCGTAGCGTGCCAGAAAGGACTGCCCTTATGCTGACCGAAAACTTCGATATAATACATCTGTATGTTCAGTTGCCCACAGGAAGTCACGAAATAACATCATGTAACGAAGTCATTCTACCAACTGGTCCGCCCGAAGATGTATAATTTTTATTTACGGTCCCAACATCTTCCAAGACACTTAATTCAGATCTACCGGTAAATCTGATTACATGAGCAGATACAGGATCAAAAATTGATAGCAATATATTCGCAATTCCCGATCATATTGACCAATTCAATCATGAATTATAGAAAATGTTCGCTATTCGCGGATGGGGCTGACGAAGTCCTGTTTCGATCCTGGTTACAACCCAGAGTAATACACAACATGACAACAACGAAACAAAATATAGTAATGATTTACTCATCAGATGTAAACATCTTTCCTCGAGATTCACAAATATCGACTTTTGTTGCTTTATAACCGCATCCTAAACTTATAGTGAATTTTTGTCTATGCTATAGATAGATAGTAGTGGGCCATAAGTAGCCTATACGTCAATATGAAGTTATTATGTTTTGCAAAAACCAACTCATCACAAGTCTTATCTATACATCATCAAATGGATGTTTGTGTTGTATAGTACAATTAGTACATGCATCCACATTCCACATATCGCTAATGCTTGAAGTGACTGCTTTTCGCAGAAACAGAAAACGACATTATCTCCCATATTGGCGGGTAGTATATGATGTAAGAAATTCGCACGTATATTATATTCTGCAGACTATTTACACATGACATACCCACAATTACCCAATTGATGCGGATGTAACAGCAATCAATTAGCGTTTTGCGGCCAATAAACAATGCGCTATGTGGCTAACTTCCTCATATGTCATGAGACCAATTTTTTATTGCAGTATACGTTTCCGAAATAGCTTACTTTTGCGCCGACGTAGTTCCAGGTGCTGGGTTAAGACATCTTTGAGTTAATTTCCCATGCAAAACTGCGAGGTAGGCCTACATGAGCTGATGTCTGGCTTGCGTATCGAACTAATCGAACATTGTTATTATTTTATTCAGGAATTGAAATGTATCTACGAATAAAAATATCTGGTAATAATTGAGTCGATATCTATACAGTTTAATTATTTTTATTATTGTCTATCGAATGACAGCAGTGTAGTGGTTACTGGTTATATGATTTGGGACATATTGTAATCTAGGGTTGGGGAAAATGGAGCACCCGGTTGACTCTGAATCAAGTAATAGACCAGTCTAACATATGAGTACCACTCATTATGAGTATGAGAGGTGTGAAAAGTTCAAATATGTACCGTTGATGCCAGCTCTGCATTACATTACAGATAATTTGTCACTTATTACCTACTGTATTTCATTGCACTTCGTGACAATGCGTTATGTTGATCACTTCCCCGCAGTGTTTTTTAACCTGGTGGCCTGCGCCCCCACAGGTCAAAATGATTAACTAACTATGCTTGTATGTGAGAGCTACAAATTAAAAAAAAACAATCTTCAGAATATTTCTTCATCGTATCACAGAGGATGATTAGTGTTATGACGCGTAGCCTCACATGAGCGATATACAATATGGCTTGCTTTGTTTGGAATACATTCATGTTCAAGTTAACAACTGGGTACAGTACTAAATTCAATGTGAGCAAAGATCTCTACCGCTATCTCAGTTGATTTACCAGTCACAGAAAGCAATAAAACAAAACCCAATACCATGAACGTCCCAGTATTGCCAGTCCCTGAAGTGAATTCGGGATGTGTACACCGGGCTCGAACCAGATGGTCTGAGTCCATATCCGATGGTTGTTATAACAATAACCTTGATTTGATCCCGAATATAGCATATACATTATACAATTATCATAGCGTTAATTAATCGAGTGGTCCTCGAGCGTGATTCAAGATATTTCCAATAGGGAAGTCCCAACCCGAAAAGACCGACCAGACTTCGAACTCCAACCCTTTTTTTCACTACCGTCCTTAAAATATGAGGGGTGGGGGCGCCAGACCTATAGGGAATTTTCAAAAAGGGGCGCTGCAGGAAAGAAGGTTAAGAACCGCTGCTTTGCAGAATGTCAGCGAGCTGAGGCTTGTCTGGTATGCTTGAGATGCCGATTTCGATCATTTTAGTACTCGTGAAAATCGTATCTCAATACTCGACACGAATCATTACAATTACCACTCTATTCGGATTCGGGCAATCGCATCAAGTGCCTAGCCTGGGTTGTAACAAATAATAATTATTAGCAAGGTAAAAAGCTAAGAACTATTTTGATAGAGCACTGCTTGCTTATACACCAATAGCTAGTGCACTTATTTGCCACGGGTCATCGATTTAAATCGAAAATTCTCAAATCCCGCAATAAATCATTGTAACAACTGCGTATAGTTCGTATTATATTCCCCAGTTAATTAGTATCACTAGCCTCGGCCAGGGACTTGTTGTCCTTTGGACGTATATAATCTCTTGTTTTCAAGTTGTAAGTCAAAGAATAGGAAATTAAACCGCCCTGATGTGGGAATTATATCAATATCTTTAGGGCCAAGCATTTCCCATGGGCCATATCGTCACGTATTTAGTTTCAAATGCATAACTTGATGATTGGGCATATTGGCCTCATAGCCTTAAAGTTGTTGACTGAATTAATGATCGAATTTCAGTTCCTGCACAATGGATATTATGCTGCCATCGATATAACTTGTATCGTATATGTAATTAGGAAACATTCTCGAACTGCACTGCATGATGATGCTGAGCGTCGTGTATTGGCACTCACCTTCCGCTGTCTGGCTATCGCGGGCGAATGCGTAACTCGGGGCTTCTTGTGAGTGAGTCGTAGGACTGGGAGTCCGAGAACTCGGGATGAATCGGAAGATATATGAGAGCTGACTCGCATACAGAGTAGAGCAATGAGCGGTCACTATCTTACTAGACCCTGCGTTGCGGCTGCGCTGTCGCAAGATTAATCTATTTATTACTCCGCTCCGAAGCGCAGCACTGCATTTAAGTACACCCAGTGATACATATATGTATATTATAAGCGCTGGAGACTGCGTGGGAAGGACCGGATTTGCCAGGTTGCAATACGCAAGAGTGTGGTTTGTGCGCGTATGTATGTATGCACTATGCATGCTTGTTAGATATAGTACACCAGTACAGACTCCGTAAACTGCTCTTGATTGTGGCTGCTAGAGATTCGAAGTTGAATGTTAGACTCTGGTTTGCGAGTGATGAAATTGCTCTTCAGAAAAGGTAGTATGTGCGCAACATTAAATCTCGCAGGTTTTCACGGTGAGGGACATACATACACTACAGTCAAGAAGTGTCGTGACTATCACCAGTTGTGGGAATATAAGGGACCTTCGCGTTTCAGATGTTCATAAAGGGGACCATATAGTGTAGTCGTACCCGCACGTATAACAATGCCTACGGTAAGGTGCGCGGCACTTGGCACTGGAAAATTAGATTTATCCATTTCATGCGCATAATCCATTATAACCATATTTGTATCCATAAATATGAGGGGTCTTGGACACTTACATGCGAAAGTTGCATTACAGTTTGTCCTGATTAGTGTCAAATTCACGTTCGATTGAAACGAAGATGATGTCATTTAAAATCGATGAAAATATGCGGTTAATGGTCTTGCACGTATGTGCTGTGCATTGTATGTATTGTATATAATATATACTGGATAACTACATATGCTATAGCATGACGCAAATGAAATATGGGCAAGGGGGATCAATCCTGAAGCATAGGGATCTAGTAATTTACGATCTACAAATTGCAATTGATCGGCTTTATATCTTTACCTCGCGGCGGTTCGATGGATCCGTATATGCATTTTTCACCTTGAAATCAGTACACAATTATCTTAGAAGTATAGGGTTTTATCTCACAAAGCGCCTAAAGGCTATTTCAACTGTTGCTCCATTATTCCGCTATTGGGGACACATATGCCATATCATTAACATATAGGTGCGGTCAACGGCAGATTCCCGACCCATAGGATGGTGACTATAATACTCTCATTGAACTTGTATTGGGCCATGGATCTCTCGATTATTTTATGCTCTGCAAATCATTTTAAAAATGATTATTCACTGCATCTCTTCGTCGGTATAGCCTGTCTGGCACAGATGAGGGTGGAGTGTTGACTTCTTTGACTGCGAAACCTGTTTAGATTTTCCTTATCTATACCAGTTACCGATATGTATACCAGATCAGTTAATACAACAATACTGTAGCAGCAGAGATTTATATACAAAACAAACCGAATGGAGGTAGTTCATTGGCAATCTTACGAAGCGGCGCCCGCTAGTATCCCAATATCAACATTAGGGCTCTTCAAAAATGACTTTTTTTCTCAAATCGCACTGGCTACTTGATAAAATTGTTAGGTTACCTAATTTAAGCCTACACACCAAATTTGGTTCAATTCCAACCAGTAGCCGCATTGCTACAGGAAAAGAAAGTTTCTATTTATTATATAATAATAAATAACAAAAAAATTTGAAAATTTTCTGTTCACCCCATGAAAGTGTTGAGTTGTCTATAGAAACTATGTTCATCAAATTTGGTTCAATTCCAACCAGTGGAAGCGGAGTTATCGCCGTCGAAAAATTCGGATTTGAATAAAATAGTATTTACGGTGACCAATTCTTTGATTATTTATTATAGTGGTGCCCACCGTAAATACTATTTTATTCAAATCCGAATTTTTCGACGGCAATAACTCCGCTTGTACTGATTGGAATTCAACCAAATTTGGTGAACATCTTTTCTATAGACAACCTAACACTTTCATAGGGTGAACAGAAAATTTTCAAATTTTTTGTTATTTATTTTTATATAATAAATAGAAACTTTCTTCTTCTGTAGCAATGCGGCTACTGGTTGGAATTGAACCAAATTTGGTGTGTAGGCTTAAATTAGGTAACCTAACAATTTTATCACGTAGCCAGTGGGATTTGACAAAAAAAGTCATTTTTGAAGAGCCCTAATCAACATGTCTTAATTCGCGAAAAGCTACCATTCGTTCGGCCTGATTCCGTTTCCTGATTTCAAATCCACAGCCGCTCCAAATCCTTGGGAAAACAGCGGGAAAGCGGGCTACGTATAACGTGGTGTCAAATTACCGTGCGTGCTTTTTAGTTTCCGTGGAAACTCTGAAGTCACCATAAATTGTATTATTCGCGTACAGGCAGCCTATCAGTTTTGAATAGTTGCTCAATGTCTTCATGGAAAGTTAGCTCATCTATCTTTGCAGGACTGCAATATATATCGGAGCGAATGAAATATCAAATTTCGCGTGCACTGCAGCTGTGCGTCTCATTCAAAGCCTACTTCAAGTCTTTTACGGTGATGCCTGGAAAGAGCTTGACATCAGTTTCGTACAAATCACCGTGTCATCGGTGAATTTGTTAGAGACAATCCCTTACAGCTTTGATAGAAATACTACAAAACTTTTGTTGATGCATGGAGCTTTGAATAGGTTCATAGATCTTGAATTATTGCCGATCATATACAATATACATTATACATTACGTACAATTGTGTCGTATAGTACACCATTCATGTTCCACGTTAATGGCTCAGTTAAAATCCTACTATCAATTGTGCACTGGAATGACCATCGGCTAATGACGAAGGTGCAATTCTTCTTGTCTAAAAATTTTCAGCGAATATCAATTTTTAAATTCGAGATCAAAATCATGTCCAAATAAAAAGTGGCGTTGAGGCCAGACTTGGACAACTAGAGAATTTTCAGCTTTTCAGCTATACACAGTTTATTTCAATTTAAACTATAGACATAGAATTATAGCTACACAGTTCTTTTCTTCTTCAAATTAAACTAGAATTAGAATTATAACTACACAGTTTATCCCAAATTAGATTAGAATTAGAATTACTGAACTCGCGAAAACTTGGAAATCGAATCAAGTTCAGTTCATTCTCGTAAGCATGAGAATGACAAATCTCTGTATAGCAAGTTAGGCTTGTTCCACTCTGTACAGTTCTCTTGTAGCACTTTCCGTAAAACCAGAAATTAGATTACAATTAAAATTAGAGCATAGAAACATTCCACGGTTTGGAATAGAATTAGAATTAGGGCAAAAAAAGAGTTCACAAATTAGATTACTGGCATTTCGCTCTAATTCAGGGGGGACTACGGCCCGCGGGCCGCATGCAACACCGTTTTGTGCGGCCCGCGAAACCTCAAGAAATGTGTTAAAAATAGTGATCAAATGCGCACTAAAAATCTGATTATTGCAGGGACTTGATTAAACATCTTCTCAATCTATTTTCAAATGATAAAATCAGTTTTCTGTAATTTATTGCTGGCGCGATAGCCTGACCTCACGGTCCAGGCATTTTAAAAGGTTTCAAGTGCTAAACATCGCAGAGAGTCGAAACGGGAATGACTTTATTTGGATCACAAGTGTGAGCAAGTTTATTACTTAGTTTGTACTTGGAAAACCAGATTTGTGCGTATGTGTAGACGAAGTATTTCTATTATCTATATATTGTAGAAGCGTATTGAAGCTAACATGGTTAAGACACCGTAAGCATCGTGTATCCTTGAGTTGAAACAGAAGTAGATCAGCTAATCTATGACCAGATAGCTGCTCACAGATTTTCGATCGTGTTTTAAGAACTGGGAATACCAACTTTCATCCCTATAATTTTGACAAATTGGTTGTTGAGGTCGACCAGCTTATAAAGTCTTGGTAATGATTTTGACGCGTGTACGATATCAGCAAATCAATGTTTGTTTTAAATATCTCCACGTCCTCACTATAACCAAATACCAATATCGCGATTTTGCTTTTAATTCGAATTTTATATGGGGCTGCCCGCGAATGGATTCAGATGTTGAATGCGACTCCGAGCTAAAAAGTTTGCCCGCCCCTGCTCTAATTGGACGACCAAGTCTGGTTGAGTCCACTTGTAATGCTGTTCTTAGATTACGCAGTCTGAGTTGCGACTGCGAGTTCCTGAAACACTTTTTACACCTATAAAAACGCAATAATACCGCACTTCAACCTCATAATAGCTGCAATCAAAATTATACTAGACTAACTGTCGATTCAAAACCGCAGCTTCGAAATCGCATTCGTTTTGTAAATATTTTCACGTCTAAATTAACGGCTCGGGGTTATTTGCGTTGGCGATTCTAAAATCTAAATATTCATCTTCTCGTAACGTAAATCACGTGTGTGTGTGTGACGTCACTTTGCAGTGGAAAAAATTCACTTTAATGCAATGATGCCAAAGTTCAGCCCGCAGTGAATGAACTTGGGAAGTAAATTTCACATTATGTTTCAAGTAAACAAACACCGATACATGACATTGACAATATGTCGTCATTCTGACGCGACTATTCAGTTTCCATGTACTGTCTTTGGGGTTAATTTAGTTCGCGTGGCCCGCGACAATTGGCATGCGCAAGAACACTTACGTCAAACATTGTGCAAGCAGTTGTGTTTACTCCAAACGATGAAATGGCATCACGTCCACAGTTTTCCGTCATTCCGCCATCTATACGTACAACGCGCACACAGCACATGTTCTATCCGCAGATAAAGAGTAGGGATTCGGTTCTAGATATCCCTGATAAGATGTGCAAAAATACGCTAGAATCGATCGTCTCAACATTAACGAATGAGATTGTGGAACCAGGGTGGATATCGACATCAATGCGATACATCAGTCTCCTGACAGAGCTCATGGGATCTCTTGCGTCATTTTATGAGCGAATTTGATTGAGCACCACGTCTTACGCCGCGACTGTCTCTATAATCTAGAGCAGTGGTTCTCAACCTTTTTGGCTTCGCGGACCCCTTTTGACCGTCACGGACCCGCGCGGACCCCCTAAAGTTTTAGCTCAATTTTAGCTCTATTATGGTGCAACCTTCATCTGTCTTGTGCAAATATGAACTGTAGGCTTGTGATAAACAGCAAAATAGTGATTTTTCTTGAAGATAACATCATACTATTTATGTAGAAATTAGTGGACTTTTATTATTTCAAAGCTAATTTTGCTGCTGTACTTCTTGAAGTACGTGGTCGTGTCTTGAAAATCCGCGTCTTCGTTTTGATATGAACGAGGAGTGCCGAAAACCATTTCCGCAAAGATAGATGGAAGCTAATGCAATATTTACGTATAACGCTTCCGACGATACTTTTGGTGTGATCGCAACATTTATGGCACCAAAATGAAGAAACACATATTTAATGAACATATCACGTCCAGCATCTAGCGCAGGGACGGGCAACATACGGACCGCGGGCCGGAATCGGCCCGTGACGGCATTTTGATCGACCCGCAGAGAGATTCTACCGTCAAAGTGAAATCCTAATCTAAACGTATAGACAAATATTATGCTCCAGAGCATGGATCCAAGTTTTCCAACCAGAGACTGTCGTGAAACGACTTGTTCTGTTCGGGTTAAATATATATCTACGAGCAAACATTTTCGACCATGAACAATTGAACATTAACAAGACAAGGCTGCATACCAATATAACTCGTGATATGAATTTCAGGGTTGGAGCGTAATGCTTTGATAGCAACGAAACACTCCTTGTACATCAAAAAATCAGCCTTGTCGATAGGGCATCCGCAATAAGAATGCGCCACATGTGATAGCCGAGCTTTAAGAGCAGGTATATCATTGTCCGATTAATGACGAGTGTCAGCCGAAAATATTCGGGTTCATTTCAATATGAATATACTATTCAATTTTATATTAAAGCTCTGTACCTCCAAGAAGCTGTTCCCTGCATTGAGACAAATTCTGGAAATACTTCTGATTTTGTTATTTCAAACGACTGTTCACTAACTTGATGAGACTGACAACTTCAAATCGAGAAGGATTCGTAGACATTACGAAGTCACCCTGATTGACGCTACTATCTCCATATTTTTATTTTTTCCACAAACCCCTACAAAACGTCTCTAAAGAGCAATATGTTTGTATGAGCAGGTTATTGGAAAATTGGCAATGAAAATGAGTTTGAACACTACCATAGTCCATGTCAGACGATTAATACGATGATATGAGTCATGAGGTTTTAGCAGTTGTGGTGCGAAACTGCCTCATGCTTTCTCAAATTGAAAAATAAAATAAAAATCAGGTTATCAACCATTTTAAAAATTTAGAGGCCTCGCGGACCCCCTGAAATTGCTTCGCGGACCCCTAGGGGTCCGCGGACCCCCGGTTGAGAACCACTGATCTAGAGGTTGCAATGCAGGCCTCTGTTTCGAGGTGAAGTCCGTGGCAGCTAGCTTCAATATAGCGATTAAATTTATCTCATCAACGTATAGTATTGTCCAATATACATTGGCAATGACACGCAGACCGCACGGAATAGATAATATGGAGTGTGGCATATTAATATGCATACACTGTACGTACGACGTATACTTCGCACAGCTCCGGAGACAAAAATATAGGCACTGCACTGCACAAGATGAGCGTTTGAGTCGATGCATATCCGAGAAGGGTTTGCCTTTACGGCGGACTCGACAATTCTCGAACAGGCTGCGTGGTGATTTGCTTCGTCATTATGTTTACTGTTTTGAGAGTTAATTCGTGACGTTCTTATTCAAATGAATACAGTAGCCGCGTGTTACCACACGCACATCGAAGGACGGATCTGCATTGCGCAGTCTTTGTTTCTCCCTGTTTCGCCAGGTTGAGCGTAGCAAAATTAAAGGTCGCCTCTCCAACCAGTTTGCATGTTTCAGATTATGCCTGAAGTACCCTTTGCTGCGCGCCGCTACCCTATGTCGTAATAGTAATTTGTCAAAGGTTGAGAGAGCAACTTGCTGCAATCACCGTTTCTCTTTAGCTGCGCGAAGTATCGCAGAAACACAGGGACAGTGTCGATACGAATTTATTTGACGTCGAGGGGTGGTCATAATCCCATCGGCGGGCGTGTAATTACATTTTGCAAGTCTTCAAGACAGTGGATGGCGTATGTATAGTGAGCGAGGCGCAGAGTTTGATTATATGCGAAAGTAAAATTCATATATGCATAGAGCAATGATTGTTGAACCGATGATATTAGAACCGATCCTTTACCATTTCACAGTACTTATTTATATCTATTATAATCTACGCTGCAGCATGGGTGATGCAAAATAGCGCAGCGCAACCAATTTACGTGGATATGTCCACGACTCCATTATATTCCCCGTCGTTCTATGGAAATATTTCGGAAGAATACTTGGACGACAAGAAATGCCAATGGAACGCATTGAACACCTGCATAGCAACATTATTACTGTTCACTTTCATGCTGAATGTACTTGCGGCTTTTGTATTATTTCGAGTCCCACTGACAACGGTACGGGGGAAAAGCAATCCAGTATATTTTTGCATAAGAGTATTGAACATATGCGATATTCTTCAGGTACGTAAATATCACAAAGCTTTCCTCTTCCAGTTGAACAATTTGATTCCTTACGTCACGGAACGGGGTGCCGCATTGACCACCTTGACGCCTGATAATAATTTTATCACGGGACAATATAATGTCCCACAATGTCATGGGAAAATCGCGGGGTTTGGCACATGTATGAACTACAGGTCCTAATTTCTTCGCAGTAAATTCAAGGGAAATCAGCATCATTATCCGTGTGAATGTTCATTGCATTGAGCATTTAAATTGCAGCAGCGACTAATCAACGACCTTAATCGATAAACAATGTCGAGTTATTCCAGAAGGTCGTAATGCGTGCAGCAAGACCGCGTCTCCCTATTGACCCAGAAATGTAAGATGCCTGTCATGTAGGCTACTCTCTGTTATTCGCCCTATTATGTGATCGTATGAAAATATGTCACGTATGAACCACATGTAAAACTAAAGGCAAGTTTAATAAGCATTGTGTTGGTGAATACACGGTCGCAATCAAAGTATACAATACATGGCTTTTTGGACATCCTTTTCTAAGGTTTGAGCTGACAATGAGCGGTATAATCTATAAATGGATCGGTTTTAGATTTGATTGCGTGGCGCTTCTTATGATATGAAGTGGTTTGCTGCATCAGCAGTAGCAGCACCGTTTTGTGCGCGCTTGCGCCTGCCGATTATTATCTGTCTCGGTAGGGGTTACGTTGATTGATGATAACCGTACTGATGGACACATTTGATTCAGAGGTGCCATTATGACATTATGGAAATTTATCATTGAGTGTAGGTCTGGCAAGGGGCATGTTCAATTGCTTATTCATTGGACAGACATAACACAGATAGCAATCTATAGTACTACAGATATTTGTAATAAGCTTCATCCATACTTTAACGTTCAACTTGTTATCTTGACAGGCTGCGCTCCTATCAATCATGCCCGCATTCGCGACAGACGATTGTCAATGGATAGGCGGTCAAGCATCCTGCAACATAATGGGATTTATCGCCCTATTTTTCCTACTTGTTTCACCTCTTATTACCATATTGATGGCTTTTGATCGCGTGATCGCTCTGTATTTCCCGTTCAAGTATCGCAGTCAACTTGGACTTAAGGTAATGGTTGCATAATGTATATGAGCTTTGCAACGTAACTTGTATTGTAAAACAAATCGCTGGTGACCAGCAGTTGCCAATACGTAGTTTTCGGTGTGACTGATCATAGTGATCAAGCTCTCGTGATTCTTCGGTTACATCGACCGCGCTATCCCGTGTTTTGTAACTGTAGTCAAGATTCTAGAAGCAGCCGATCTGTAACGATTTATATCTGCTTCATCTCGTATAGCTGGTTATTGCTATTGTACGCGATAATCTGGTGAAGCGCCGGTCCGAGTCATATATTATGCATATATGATAGCGTACTAATGAATCGGGTGATTCTGTTGGATAACCAGGCATTATGGGTTCGTTGCTGCGAAATTGACTTAAGATATGACGTGTTGCCTTGTTAATTCTGCCCTAGTGCAAGCTCTGTCGAAGCTCTGTCGCCTGTAAAAGATCAAGAATGTCGAAAATGTCGCTAAAAACGCTAGTAGAGAGATTTCAAAAATTATCGCAAATATCACTCGTGGATGCAATGATTGTTGTAAGACGCCGTCATATCAATTTTAAGCTTGTGCCATGCGTTGACAGGAATTACGCGGAACGCGTGCAATGGTCAATATGGCCGTCACGAATTCATGTACTGCGTGTTTTGAGTGGTTAGCTGGGTAACAAAAAACAATGAATCGTAACGGAAAATGTGAATCACTGTTTGCTGCAGTACGCAGCGTATTCTTGGTGATGGGTTTGCGAAACCGGGCGGGTGTATAATGCTTGTACGATGTACGTACATTTTCTCGGATCTGGGACCCGAATTGCTTGACTTACGACAGCCAATCGTTATTTAGCGCGCACGTAATTCCATGTTAGAGAACCGGAATCCCGATTGCACCTTGCATGTTGTCCTTCACGGAATATGCGAATGTAACTTCGCCGTATTGATATGCCTCTGTTTCAGTGCCAAGTTTTTTTCTGTCTGTGATATCCTAAGGTGTCCTGGAGTAAGTTAACATAGTAAAAATAGTAAGACATAGCTGTAGGGGTGCCTGCGTATAATGAGTTAAATATATCTAAAGCTCATTATAATACACAATAGAAACCCGTAAAAAGATCGCTCTATACAGGTTGGGTGAATCGTATTCATTTTGGTAATAGGCCTACTCTAAAGCAGAATTGGGGCCGATACTAACTGATATTGTTAAGTGTTTTAAAGGCAGCATTTGTGTAAATTTGAAGCATAAGGCTTACCCATAAAACCCGACCAGAGACCACCAGTAATAAAATCAGGTTCTTCCCCATCATTCTTGTGTCTACCTACAATGACGTGTTTGAAATATTATCGACACGGTTATTTCGAAAAATAAGGGCGTGTTTTCGGCGAGGAATAATGATGGAATTTCGATGAATTTCGCCTTCGCCGTCTACACAAAGGAAATTTGTAATAGATTTTGCGATGTAGTGGGTAGAACCGTCAATGTCGATTCAGGCTAATGGGAAATTGTTACTTTTATAAGATAAGGGAGCCAATTAAACGATAAAAATCGAATAGCTTGAAAACCCTGATTGTAAATTGGAATTGTTGAGATAACAAAGCGATTACCCGCTTTACATGACATGTTCGACAATTTGCCAGAGCAGAGCAGCGATATTATGAACCCAACGTCTGAGGTCGAGCAAATTGCCTCGCCTATGCACTCAGAGCCAGCGAACCTCCATTAACCACTAGGAATATACCGATCGATGAATTGCTGAAATTCGAGACCCGTTGATTGCGCGTGTATCCGTTTTGCCAGAAGTGGCGCAGCCGCTCTCCATCTCAAGCTGTGAAGAAAGCAATACCTCGTCTACTGACGGTATTTCAATGATACTGTCAGTAAACAACCTTTTAGGCGGGGTGTAAATCACGATACGGAGTGTCCAACCAATCTGTGCATTCTTAAATTACCTCACCAACTTTCTCACCTTCATGGATGTTATAAACGTGCGCATTTCTCTTGTTAAATTAATATAAACCATATACTACTTTTAATCTTCCGAAAGAAGAAGTTCAGTATGATTATAGGAATTTTGATAATGTGAATTCCAACATTGCGTGTCGGTAGTCAAACAATAGCTATCGCATTCTCGCATTATTTATTTTTCATAACAGCCCGAGCGCGTGACAATGCTTGAGTCGGATTGAGTTCAATATTCGACTTTCATAAAATTGATTTAAGATTCTGACACGAGAAGGACTTGCTTACTGCCCACGATCCCATCATGTATCATACTCTACGCCGGTGACTCTCGTAATCTAATTTCGTGTAATTATTACCCAAACTTCCGTCATAAACTTCGTGGGATGCAAAGATTAGTGGATCATGGTAATTTTCAGGAGCGGGCAAGGGTAGAAGTAAACATCCTCTGGGAAAAAACATTGAGCTAAGCTGACGTCGAGTTGTGACGTATCTGAAACGGTCACATCAAAAACTAAATCCGTATTCAGAGCTGGCTCCACTGTCATCATAAACGATTCTTGCCAAAAGATTTAGTTTAAATTCGAGCCAACCAGGAATTAAATCCAGTATCATATCATGCTTTGCGGATTATTAGCTCTGACATATCTCGAAGCATACAATATGACAAGGCTCATGTTAAAGTCTGCCAGCTGCAGAGGGGATTGCTGAATAATTTGCGCGTCAGTTCGCGAAGCGTGTCAGTAGCTTGGAACTTAGCTGTTTTGGTTTTACACCAGGATCCCATCCGAAAAAGTAAATAATATATGGCCCGTAAGACTTGGTTTTTGTCGTTGCTTGATGTCCATCGTGCTTCAAAATCTGCGGACATATTCTTTATGACTCGTGATCCGCCCACTTTTATAGCACGGCCTACTTCCACTCCCGTCCTAATTCGTAAAACAAGTCAATCAGTGCTCGCGATTACTATATGCCTCATCGTATATATCACCCATAAAAGATGAACGGGCACGTCGAAAAAGAAAGCCGAAAGCTGAAATTCAAAGAAGGTTTAGAGCACTAAATATTTGTATACTGGAGTTAGGAGTAAACCCGTCCTTTTAGATTTTGCCGAACATGTCGCCGAGATTAAGGATATTAATTATGGCAAAAACACGAAACACTAGGTCAAGGGAGGGAGAAACTTCAAGCTTCGCTTAACATCAAGTCTATTTGAGCTGCACACTGCTCGGAAGGCAACGACCGCGACAAATCTTTGTGCTATGCGATATACGTTTCAGTGCAGTGGTTCTCGAACTGGGGGGGGGGGCGTGAAATCATCTGAAGAGGGGCGAAGCCGAAGGTAAATGATTTTTTTTCGTGCTCCGCGCGATTTACCAAGAGATTATGGTAATATGGTTATGGCTCTGTGTATTGTCCAACTTTGATATTTCAGAATTCTCTCATCATCAGCCATAACCTTACATGTCATCAAATATTTTGTGATATCATGATAGGGGGTGTCGAAATTTTTCACTATCATAAAGAGAAGCGTGCCTAAAAAAGTTTGAGAACCACTGTTTTAGTGACTTAATAGAAGAACGTGGATAGGGGTTTAAATAGAGTTTAAAATGTATCATGTTTTACATTGTTTCGAGTCATGACGATTGATAATTTTTTAATTAACCGCCACTTTCTTATTTCCTAACATCAACAGATTCACTGAGCAGCATTAATAACAATGTAATTTAGAAATAATGTTTAAATACGCTGGAAAACATAGCAAAAATTTTTCACTCGGCCCGCCAACTTATTTTCTACTTGTCATTAGGCCCGCGGAGGAAAATAATTGCCCACCCCTGATCAAGAACCTTAAAATCCATCCCTCATGCAGGAATTCTACAGTTGACTTCGGTCGGACTCGAGCCAGTAACCCAGTAATCCACTAAACGCCACACGATCGCCTAAATATGCTGTAAAACCTTGTTCAAGGGGCTGTCCGCCTTTAACGAAGGGGCGATAACTGTTGGATGGCATTTGTCTTTTACAACAGCAGTTATCGGTGGAATAATCTCTGTGGTGCGATTACTATTCCCTTGTATCTGCGGTCGAATCATGCAACATTTGGGGCAATTTGACTAATTGCATCAGAGAACGTGTTCCCAGCTGAATTGGGATCAAGTCACTACCTTCGAGTCACAAGTCATTTCGAGTCATTGCACATTTTGACTCGAGTCAAGTCAAGTCAATCGATTTTTGAAGGTGACTCGAGTCAAGTCGAGTCAAGTCAAGTCAAGTCACGAGTCAAGTCACAATTCAAGTCAAGTTGCCTTTTCGAAGTATGAGGCATGATTGAGTGGTCAACTGGTCATTGATTTTGAACCGATGAACAAATATAGAGTTAAATATACACGCAAGAAAGCCCTGTATCGCTCACATATACGTAGAACTGTTAAACTACGTAAGTAATTGCATAGCATCATAGTTTATAGCTCCCAGCCAAAATAGAGAATTGATAAAAGAGAAACGAATTGATAAGATGCAGTACATTAGCCACTTACATATTTATATGATACAATTCAAGCCTGCGCCAATAGTTGAGGAGTATATAAACTATATTCGAATTCCATTTAAATAAAACAGAAGGTTTGGTGAAGGTAAGAACAGAGAACAAAAATACATATTTTACTACTAAATTACTTTACTGCTGGTTTACGACAATGACAACAACGTAAGCTGTAAGCTTCAATCACTTCGATTGTGGTCAATTTATTTGTAACAGAACAATGGAGGCTCAGTAAAACGCACGATCATTGAGCGATTTTTATCGACACCGATTACTTGATGTCTTGAAATTGACTCGTGAATTTTGCTCCGAGTCACGAGTCAATTCACATTTCTGAAGCACCGAGTCAAGTCGAGTCAAGTCAAGTCAAGTCATTTCTGCAAAGTGACTCGAATCAAGTCAAATCACGCAAAAAAGGTGACTCGAGTCATCCCAACGCTGGTTCCCAGATATATAATTTTTAAAATGGTATAGTCACACTAGATTCGTTCGCTGACTTGAGCAACTTACCACATGAATTCATGTGGCACCCATTATCATATATTCTTTATTGTGACTATTGAAGTCAAGATATATTCGCAATTCGTTGCTGTGCAGTAGGGTTGTTCAAAAATAACTTTTTTCCCGTATTCCAGCCATTCACTAATTAAATTGTCACGTTACCCTAAAAAAAAAACGCCGCGCACCAAATTTGGTTCAATTCTAACAAGTATAAGCCGCCGCAGAGCCAATTAAAATTTTTAATTTATTAAGTTGGAATTGAAAAAAAAAATTTCACATTTTTCTGTCAACCCCATGAAATTGTTGAGTTGTATTAAAAAACGATGCAAAACAAATCTGACTCAATTCCAATTAGTAGAAGTGGAGTTATTTGAGTTTTTCGTTGATAATTCTCGGATTATCCTTGATTGTGTGACCGGCTTACTCAATTATGAGCGTGCTGTGATTTTAAAATTGTCAATACACCGCGTTTCAATCCAACCCCGTTCGCGTTTCAGATGCTCAAAATCGTTCTTCCGTCCTCTTGTGTCTTCGTCATGTTCATCACACTGCTTCCGATGGTGGATATCGGGGAATATCATGTCGTGAAAGGCCGCAGGTTTTGCTTGCTCGACACGGTGCACCAAAGATACAGCGACGCGAACCTGACCGGAGGTAAACGTTATAATCTATTGGCAATCATGGGATATGGCCGTCATGGGAATGTCCGCAACTTTCGGAGGTCCGAATGATTTGCGTTGTCTTCTCTGGTGCATTACGTGAAACCTATATTTTTGCAAAATCGACAGATTGCACGTTATTGTGACGGAGCCGCTATCTTGCCTCGCAGTGTCTTGCGTTGACTCACTAATCGGTTGTCTAAATCTTCATGAAAATTTTAGTGCAGCCATTCTGTTGGCATAGAGATGAGAAATATACCTTTATATTTCAAATCGAATTCAATTGTAACTTACAAATCGATTTAGATTGGATTTCTTTATTATTCCTGCGGTGTACCGTGCCACGTCATAGAGATATTGTCAATTGTCGTCATCCATTATTGAAACTTAATTTGCAAAAGCTGTCAATTTTGAAGCAAGGAAATTCCTGAAAGACGAACAGTGATAGCTGATGACAACTAGCATGCTAGTACTTTTGCTAGCAATTTTGATGATAAACTCGGTAACTTCTCCTCGATGTATTTCCGCCTTGTCCTAATGTCATATCACAAGTGCAATGTCATGCACAGGCAATTAACCAAATGCTCATGTATACGCAAGCTTAACATAACCGGAATTTAACGAATCGCCGAATGCGCTCTTTTAGCGATCAGTTCTGCGACATCACATTCAGCGTGTTCGTTCGTTACTCTTATATGTACTGTGATGTAAAATAAGTTCACAAATGCCATTCTACCGACATGGATCATGATAAACTGCTGAAAAGCGGCCTTCGAGTCGCATAATTCGCGCGTTTGCTAAACCAATTGACTTGCTTGCGTTGGGTTGGACCTATCATGTTTAAAATGGGACAAGAGCCTAGGGTAATGACTTTTCATGGCATTACTCTGAATATCTCTCTCTGGATTTGACCTATAAACTCGGTATCGCCACGACAACTACTCAGTTGCACATACCACTAACACTAACGAGCTGATGTTGGTGACGTCATTGCTAAAGAACAAACTAAAAACAATAACAACATGTTTTTAACAAGAGCCATGTTTTAAACATGTTTCTTTTAAATTGATTTTTGGTTTCAATGCAACCCCAGACGAAACCATAAGTTTGACTTTATGATTTGTAATGTTGGCCCGCCCTCTAGTTGTGAGAAAGAATACTTTAATATCGCGATCAAAATCACTCGTGTTGTAATCGTTAAACAAACATAATCAACAGCAACAATTGCACATACTCTCACAAGGACTCCTCACTCTTTATGCGGCGTAGTTGGTAAATACATCACCATCGACAAAAGAGACCAGGGATCAAGTCTCGGAAGTAGCAGGTTTCGAAGTGTCGAAGATTCGTTACATTACTGGATTATGTAGGCCATGAACCCCGATGATTGTCGTAGTGCAGTTCAATAACTATATCTTCCTTCTTAAATGACCCACTGTCCTCAGTAACCGGCCGTGGTCAAGTGGTCATGAACTATATCCATTATGACTGAGGATTTCACTCCCCGTTTGTTAGCCATACCAAACCTCAAATATCGAACCGCGGTCGCTAAGACATCTGAAATCGGTATTTGATAGAAGAGGTAGCGTCTGCAATTTCTATTTTTAGGTGATCCCAAAGACCGGGCCTACGCCATCGCCGTGCACGTAATATTTTTAATCGCACTTATTTTCATGCTGTCTTGCACTGCCGCCATACAATGGAAACTACATTTCATGCCGTTCTCCAAAAAGGTGAGTGACGTCATGTTGTCGCTTTGCAAAGGGTTCATTGTTACTACGTTAGCCAGACCTTGGGCGTTAACGTATGGTAAACAGCGTGTTTTGAGGATGTCAATGGTTTCGCATCCGGTGCGTACTTTCCGCTGTAGCAACAGACAGGGTTAGTGAACCGTAACGTGTAACTACATTGTCTTTTTACGTAGACTTGCAAAGACGAAACTTGGCAGCAAGTCATTCAGCAATTTCCTAGGAACTTTAGACCGTATATTGGCGACATTCGATTGACCACCATCGCATGTTTTGCGGCCAGATATGTGTCTGTTTGATAAATTAATATATACTAAATACCTATTGGATTTTTTCTTCTTAAATCTGGTGTGCGGGTTTGTGTGTTTAGATAGATGAATACCGTCTTGTGTCTAAGAACGATGCTTGTGCAATCGAGATTTCCGTTCGCAAAGCGCTACATCATTCCGCGGAGGCGTGTAGGAGATCGTACATCACCGCCTGCCTATGGTGTGTGCTGTGTAGTCGGATGCACAATGCGCATTAATGTAAAACACATGGCTCCACACAGGCTTGAGCCGTTAATCCGAGATCCACGACATTGATCTTTGACCGAACGCCCGCGCGCATTATATTTCTTGAGTAGTTGTGGTTTCGATGACTTACAGCAGATGCCGACAACCTTTGTAGCTCGGGTGCCCCGGATGAAAAAAAACTTGAGGGAAGGCGGGCCGCGTGTATACGCTGACCAAGTGACCATGTGTGAATGCAGATCGATCCGGGAGCGATAGAGGTTATGGGTACTCCGTACTGAGATGCATTCGCATTTCTGCATCCAATGGTGTACTACCCAATATTCTCGCCCATTCAATCTGCTCGGCTCACAGTGCTGGGATTTTAGTCACATCCGAAAGGTGTCAAATGCTCCGCGCGCGAATCGATTCCAGACGGAGAATAATGCTGCAGGGGAAATCGGCAAGCGCCGGGATAATGCGTTTCTGTTAACGTAACTTGGCGTTTTTGGCGGTCTGTCGAATGTTCATATCCGCTAGGGAAATTGCGTAATAATATTCAAAAGTCGAGTCAAACGATTATAGTGGCAAGTTCGTCGAGTCGATGCAAAACTCTTCGTAACGTGTTTGTGTAACAAGCGACAGTCATTGTTTATCGAGTGGGATGATGTCGGCGTTTTCCGCCGGCCTATATTCAAATTTTGATAGTTCATTCCTGAGAAAACTATAGGTGTTCCTGGCTTCATATTATTACTGACGCAACATTTCTATTTGTTACTTTGTTCCTAACTTGTCACTTTTACCACGGCGTTATTGTGAATTCATAATCGTCCGTTATTGTCACGGCTTAGTGAATGTACCGTAGAACTTTTAGCATTATTCTGGCTTCTGTATTGCACACATGCATACAGGAAGATAATTGATGAAAGGTTTATCTTGTTCAACGTAAATTTAGATAACGTTACATGGAGTATACTCAGTATAGTATTATTATAGCCTCGTCGGGTTACGAATTACGAAGTTACGGCCGTAGCTTCGGTATAGTGTGTGTGTGTGTGTTTTCGATTTCGAGTGTTAGTTAAACTGACTATGCATTAGCTCATTAGGGCGTATGTTTTCGTGATTTTTATGATTGCATAACATGTTACGTTTGGTTGTTGTTTCGAGTAAGAATGAAAACTATCGCCATTGCGCTGTCCGCTGTGCAGTTATTGACTAATATAATTACGAAACGTTTTCATGAAGTAAGCGACCGATTCACAACTTTATTTCTTCGCTGCAGAAAGATTGTCTTAATTGTTTAAGTAACATACTAAACTCCCCTGTTCAGGAGTCGAATAAGTTCAAGTACAGCTCCGTTACGAAATCAAGTCCAAGTGCGATATGAATATAATCCTCTAGAGGGCGCTCTTGAATCCACTGCATTTCGATTTTCGAGTCGATCAGTTTGAATTCTACATTTACTGCTTGCAATGACATCACGCCGTTGTTTATTTCGAACAATACGTCAATATTGAACTGCAGGATACAGGAAATCAATTCACGCATGTTTCAACAGCAATACTCGCCCTACGATGGCCGCAATTATCACATTAATGACCATTGTACAATGGTTAAATATAGTTACTTTATTTCACTCGGCCTATTTTGATTCAGCCGAGCGAAATCACCATGTCGCAAGCAAGGCAAAAGTTTACTTCACGGAGAACACGCAACGCAACGTCTACTGCAGTTATCGTATGCGGGATATTTATCTGCTGCTACATGCCCTATGTGGTAAGACCTGTTTTGCCTTGGCAAGTGTCATCACGCTGCGTCGCTTTCGAAAATAGTAGACATTTGCTTGGGACGCTTGACGGAGTGAAGCTCATCAATGCAACGTACTTTACTTGTTTTGGTGACGTAATAGTGGGAACATATTAAAAGTGCGTAAACCCGAATGTTATTACACAATGTTCTATGCCTGTGACACGCTGTGCGCCGGTTACGCATAGTAGTAGTATTTTGGATCAGGTCCACTTGACCATGAATTCGAGGAACTTTTGGGGAAGGATCATCTGGCAATAGCAAGGTTCAAATATTTCTAACTTTTCGCAAGCTCTTGCGACACGATACAAGATGAAATATTACGAGTTTCTAGCAACTCCGGCAAGCATCAAGAAATGGCGTATCAGCGCAATTATAATTCATGCTATATTGTCACAAGCCTAGCGGGCATCCGACCTTACTCACAATGTAGACGTGAACTGGCCTATTGCCAAATATTGAGTTTTACTAGACCAGCAACGATATTTTGAAATCCATAGTCAGTAACGAAATACTTCAACATTTTTTCGGAGTACTCCAATATGCTAAGCATACTTCACGATGTAGTAAGTAGGGATGGTGTGAACGTGAGGTTCACGTTCGCGTTCTGTGTGTGAACCTAGGAAATTTAGAGGTTCACCTTCACAAACGAACCTTGCTAGGTTCTGCGCTGTGAACCTTTTTCATATATTACAATTTTCACTTCATTATAACATATTTGGTTGAAATTTATTGCATTTCCACTGCGGGCCACTCTATGCATCGCGCTGGCAGCATAAAAAATCAACACTAAACAAGCATGCACCTTGACAATCTCAAAAATTTTACTTGCTTTGTTACAAAAGTTTGCTCGAAATATCCAGCTTTCCGTTTGTGAATATTTAGGGACTCTCTGCTATGAGCTTGACCCGCAATCACATAAGATCAAGAGCGAAATAACCTACATGTAGGTAATATTGGTTATTCAACCAACCAATGAAATTGATATCGTTGTCTGATGTACGGGGTCGATCTTGATTTCATATGTTTATTCTATCATAAAAACCAAATCCGTGCGATTGGGATGTTGGCTACTGCTGTATAACTTGTTGAAGGGGTAATATCGGTAGCAAGTACAGAAACCCGTTTCACACTCTGCTTAAAATCCACGTAGCAACACTCAGACACCGAATACATTGCCCGGTCTGGCCTGGACCGTTACGGCGTAAGCTTATATTCCCTTCCAAGTCCTCGTCGAAATTGTTGGCAAATTTACGGAAGATAAGGATTTTATGGGATTACGATATCAGTTTATTGTCCAAGTTTATAGATTTGGCGATGTTTAAAATGTTAATATGTACTTCAGTATTGTAGCATTATGTCATGGTCCGATTCGTCGATAGGTATCGTGCACCTTAATATAGGCTATCACTTCACTGAAATGCAGGGTTAGAATTAGCAATATGAGGTCATGAGGTTCACGTTCGCGTTCATACAGAACCTTTCAAAAAGGTTCGCGTTCACACGAACCTGAACCTTTCAGAGGTTCACGCCATCCTAAGTAGCCTACATACTCACGTAGATAGGCTACTTTAACACTTAGATTTAGTTGAACAGAATTTTTTTGGGTAGTATTGCATCACTTATACGAGTTACATTGTCATGACAACTGAGCGAAATAGCTCTGGGATCATCTGTATTCAATATGTTTCGAAAAGTATTGTCATTGGTCAATAGCCAGTTTTGTGTTGGCCGCGATGACTCATCTTTCAATTTTGAAAGTAGCAACCTATTGGCTACTCTTATTATGCAATGCCTCGACCGAGTCTACCTTTAGAAATCTCTACTTGAGTACTTTTGAGACCTCTCACTTTTTACTTCACTAGAGCAAAAACTACTCACTTTTAAAAACACTCAACTAGAACTAGGACTGGAACTGACGACATTTAAAAATCCACAAACACGACTAGACTCAATTCAGAAGCAACTCATTGATTTTCATTGTATCGGCTTTTCAAAATTTCAAATTTCTTGTTTGAAATGGCAGGGGTTCCGACCCCTAAACGCACCCCTGGCTACGACACTGTAAGTACTGACGACTCTGAGCTAGCAATGGCTGCAAGAGCAATACACACAACAGAAAACAGGTATCAAAATTCTCGCCAAACGGCGACACGTGTCTTATTGTTATTAGGCAACTAAATAGGAATAAGAGGTACTAAATAGGAATAAGAGGTTTGTATTCTTGTCCTTGACGTTTTTCGGGATATACTCCAATTCAAGCAGCCCAACCTAGATATATTTCAAATGCGCAACGAGAACTAACTAAACATACTGTGTTAGTTGTATTAAACGTGTTAGTTGACCGTCAATTCAATCCACTTCGATTTATTGCTAAAAACTTCATCATTTCAATACACCACAAGACTGCGATACAATGAAAGATAGGAAGGTGTCGAAACGACTTCGAGTAGTATTCGAAATCAGACACCCACCTGGCCTCGGAGATGTAAAGAAGGAGGCATGCACACTGAATAAAAAGTAAAAGAAGATGACATACAAGGTGGCATGTGTCGGAAGGCGAGATCGCCATGTCAGGTCGTGTGCCCGGTAAACTATAGAGGGCTAGTATTCATTCAGTAGAAATGCTCGATGACTGTCGGACAGCCGGTAAGATACTGTTCCACAAATCAGGTCCGGCATATTTGATAGAGCGATGATCGTTTTTGTCTATCATATGGTAGTTGAACGACGTGGACGCGCGTGTGTCGTACTTATGTACTTTTGATGCCGAGGTAAAGAAGTTATTGGAGTTTTCAGGCATCAGTGGCCGCAGTGGAACTGGTACATAAACTTGGCAATTTATAATTTCTGCATATCTTTTATGTTCAGGACACCTAATCCTTTAAGCAGTGATTTGTTGGACACACATCCCGGTCCCTTTTTGTACAAGTCTGGCTCCCAACAATTCCTTGTTTCAGATAAGGGTCATCTACGAAGCGAGCACGTCACAAAAATCCTCGTCCGTCATCACCTGGATCACTTTCGGACTGTCGTTCGTTCAGTCCATGTTGAACCCCGTCGTCTGTATCGTCACCAACACGAGATACCGGAAAGAACTGCAGGTGACTCACCACCGGGCTTTGGTCAAGCCTACGCAACATGAAGCATCTATCTTTCGACAGGCTCTCATTAAGAACATCAAAGTCGCGGAGACCGAGTACTCCTCTGAGAGCGGGATGTTTTCGAGCATACACAAGCGGACGCTGTCTTTCACGGGTTTCCGCCGGAATTTGTCCAGTAGGACGAGTAAAAGTGAGTGAAAGTGATGAGGGATTAGTATCGGCTCGGATAGGCTTTCCTGAGCTTGAACATGAACTCGAACTTCAGTTTAAACAACTTTGCGAGCTTGTTGAAACGGGAGATCGGGACCCTTCTTGTAACGATTCATCATGGCTATCTCTTGAACATTAGTTTAAACTAGGGCGGCGATGCTATATTTATATCGGCCCCAGGCCCAGGTGATTTAACTTGAAATTAGGTCCAAGGGTTCTCCAAACGGAGGAGTTGTTCAAAGGGTTGTTCAAATGGATGAACCCCGAGAGCTCCTGACAACTATTCGTCGTGGATAACACAGCATCGGTTTAAACTCGAGTTCAAGTGGCAGTGGCTCGATGCTGTATTTCAACCAGTTCTCATCCGGTTGGGTATTTGAAAATCGGTTCACATCTGTCTCTACATGTGTTCGAACTTGAACTTGAGTTTAAACAACCTTCCCAACTTGCTTAAGCGGCAGATCATCGTGATTCTGACACTGGTAAGTACAGGCCGTGGACTAGACATTGAGGGCGAATCTTGTCCAGTCCATACGGCGATATTCGTAGGTCTCGGCGGCCCAAACATTGGCTGACAAGCAGTGGATAGTTTGTTAGTCTATCTATCATTAAGGTACCGACGTGAGATGATGTTCCGTGAACCTTTTTTTTTCATCGTGCCTGTGTTGTAATTTCGGCGAAAAGTGTGAAGGATATCATCAGTACATTTTTCTTCCTTCATTTCGGTAATGGTCAGGGTTGCTGGTCGCGCGGTGTTTAAACTTGCGATTGCATCTATTTATTGCGTGCATAAATAGTGTATCAAATGTAATTTTTAATACATCTAGGAACGGTAGGTAATTTTGTACCAGGCGTAACTGTGTATATGCATATAGTTGCATACTATTCACTCCAGCAATTGCAAAGGGGGATTATGTAATCCAATTATCGCCAGATCTAGTCACCCGGTACTTAAATCGTTAATGCGTTAATAGCCTACGCGTGCGATAGATCAGCACGGCGCACCTGAATCCGAATTATACAACTTCCTCTTCACGAGACATTAGTATTGCAGCAGAGAAGGCGCTGCAATGATTTGCTGGATTCATTCAAAGGAACTTGCATATTACTCTCAATACCGAATCTTTCTTGGATTTTAGACATTGTTAAGTCCGGATCCGGAGTAGAAGTTGTGTAAAGTTTATCGGTTACCGGTGTCAAACGTCACTCTATTATGTCAGCGACCGTGAATTTTGGCGTGGAACTTTAACCAATATGGAACCAATAGGGATAATTACATTATGTGTCAATGTCTCTCAAACAGTTTAGGTACTGAGCCATCGCATGTCCTAGTGTAAAATTATCTCTCCGATTCGTCGACTGCAAAACGGTTGCTTGTTGATAGTTATGATTATGAATCACATTTAACTGCTTTAAAAGACGTGGACACAGCAGCTATGATTTAATCGGGAATCGAGCGAAGCTTACGCATCTTCCTTTCTTGCTGCCTCTTCGCTGTTAACACATAACCCACTTAACGTTGCTTCAAAGTGGTTCAATATTCCTATGTCTCTTGTAAACACAACTTAGCGGCGGCGCTATTGTTTTTGTGTGTCATTTGTCATTCCTCGATATATATAACTGTAGCAGTTTTCGCCATTGTGCGTCGCTCGCTAAGCGCAACCCCAGGATCACTCGATAAAAACGATACACGGCCCGGCCGTGTTCTTAATAATAGAGATAGCTTTCAGTAAATAACGTCGTGTTTATATAGCACACAACTCTCGAACATCCACTCCATCTTGAAGCTATTCAGAGAGGCCGATGTTTCGTCGCGCTGCAGGTCGTGTTGTGTTGAAATGGCCATTGTTGGAAATATATTTGTTACGGAGGTCAACGGACAGCCATGCGAATGTTGACAGACATATTGCACAATCTCATTTTCAAGGGTAATGTCTCGAATGCGTTCGGGTGTTAGGCTTCATTATGGTCGGAACTCTATAGCACTATCTTTATTTTCAACGAAATACTATTAAATACTCTTCTAAACGAACTGATTCTTTGTAAACATATATGCATAGGTATAGTCAGTAACGAAGTACTCAGTAGGTTTTACAACTCGCACGATTTACTCAAATATTTTTCGACTAATTCCACTTCTTCTTGAACAGTTTGTACCATTATACGCAAAACTACTTACCCCTTTTTCATTTATTAAAGAAAAAACAGTTTTGGCGTGTGCTTTCACAACGTTTTTGTGCGGAATTGACTTACTACCGGGGCGGAATTGCCCCTGCATCATGGTAACAGAATTATTTTAAAGCATTGCGCCCATTTGTAGCGTCGTTAGTCATTTTGGGTTAGTCGCTAAGATGCACTTTGCAGTTTCGGAATTAGAAACCTCCTAGTAACTTCTAAAAGCATGCGACCCATCGACCAAATATACTTTAAGTAGTTTTGACGTGTATTGTAAATCGTTATTTATACTTTTCAGTGAGAGGAAATATACGAAATTACTTCTAGTTCTACTTGAGTAGCAACGTTGACTGATTTGGCCGCATATGGCAATCTGTACTGTTAGATACATAGTCGGGGTGTAGTAAATATTGAGGTGGTGATAAGCCCGTATGTCATCGCTACCTGGAACACCATTGTTAAATTGACTTCTCGATTCAGGCAGTCGCAATTCGAGCAAACGAGGCAAGCAACCCGAACCCCAGACCGCCACGCCCCAATCGCCGGTATCGCCACGGTCACCGATATCACCTCACCCGTACATAAACCCCAACGGTTCGGAGGAGCAGTGTAAGTTCCTGCTGGAGGCTCCAAAGTACGCCACGCTGGGCGTAACGCGCACGAAAAACTGTGACATCAAGTCGCTTTACACAGCCACTTCGAGCACGTGTCCGCGGGAAGGGTTCCGCCAGTTTCGGCTGTTTTCGATGTCGGACAGCGGGTCGCCGAAACTCTCAAACGGAGGTAAGCGTGTGATTATTGTGTGTGCTTTCAGGATTGTAACCCAGTCACAAGGTTCCGAGTCGCAACTCACAAGTCGATCTCACTTTTCTAGTTTTGACTCGAGTCATATTCAATTCACCACCGAGTCAAGTCCGAGTCCAAGTCAGTGAGTACAGGGTCGAGTCCGAGTCATAGTGTTTTGGCTCGAGTCCGAGTCAAGTCATTATGTTCACTGTTCAGTTTTGAGTTCAATCCGGTTCAACCCACTTTTTTCAACTCGGCCCGAGTGATATAGAATGACTCGCTTTCATGATATCGTAGTTTTCCTCAGTCCTAACAGTTTCTGGCCCTATTTCCAAATATTAGGACTGATAGAGGATACACCAAAAATGCGGTGACTTTGCTATTCTTCGAAATTAAGATGAAATGTCTATCTTGGCCGTCCTAGTCTCGAGTCATATGACCTGGTTCGAGTCACGCAAACTGACTCGAGTACAAGTCGAGTGAACACACAAATTGACTCGAATCGAGTCGAGTCATTTTACGCATTTGAAAAAAATGACTCGAGTCCAGTCGCGTCACCAAAAAAATCGTGACTAGAGTCAGTTTTTAGGCATACTTACTTTCAGCACTTCGTACTTTTAAAAGTAGAAAGCAGTTTCGGGATAAACTTGCATCGCTTTTGTGTGTGGAATAGTCACAAGAGCCGAGTGAAATAGCCCTCCCAGTAACTTCTGAATATATATATTTTCGAAGATTGTACCTGTTTGTAGCATCGTTAGTCATTTTGCGTTGGTCGCACCTGGCAATTCCTAAAGTGACCGCCACCGGTCACTGCCAAAAGTGTGGGAACCTACGAACAAATCAACTTTTCAAAACTACTTGATTGATTACCTTGCAGACCTTCCATTTCTGTTTCCACTTGAAGTAGTTAAGACACTTCTGGTAATCACTTCCGTACTTCTGCTTTTAAAATTGAGTAGAAATTTACTACTACTTGGGTACTAACCAGGCCGTGTTATTTTTGGCATATGCCAAAACTGCCAAAAATACCTTATTTTTGGCATTTTTCGATTTTTAATTTTGGCAGTTTTGGCATCGTCCTCTAAATAGATAGTTTCAGCCTCGAATTAGTCACAAAAACGCTTTATTTGGGCTAGTTTGTCAAAAGACACCACAAAATGTGCAGCATCCACGTATAATCAGTGCCGACAAACAATAAGAAGAATAAAATACCTAACGATTTCATAGGTTAATAATATCAAACGAAACCACAAAATATGCAGTATCCATCGGAATCGGTGCCAATAATAAGCAAAAAAAGAAAGAAAAGCCTAACAAACACGCTCAACAGCTGATTGTTACAGATGTTGAATAGACTTAAATCGTTTGCACTGTAACAGTGCTTCCAAACTCAGGTCAGCTAAGTTTCTCCTAAATTCATTTCTCGCCCAGCGAATCTGGGAAATATCGGCTTCAACAGTATATAGCCATTGAGGGAAAGAATGTTGCCAGTCATCCACAAAAGGTTTTCTGAGCTTCGAAATCTTTGGAGGGCCGAACCGGCTTCCATGCATCATGAAAAGAGATCACTTTGCCAGTGCCATCGATCTAATCGCGGAAAGAATTTTCTTCCCGATACTTTCCCAGTTTTCTGTGTTGTCTCTCAACAAATTCTATTTAGTAGCCCGACTATCATTTCTCCTTCAGTCTACCGATAGATTTTCGGAGGACTTTTGTCACTTCAGGTGGCTTTAATATTACCAACTCGCATGGAAGAGTCCTAGGAAGGTTAGCTTGTTTGAGAACATTGGCGCAACAAGACTGTCTGGCAAAACGAGACTATGAGGCTCAGAAATAGCCAGACAGTTTGTTGCGTCACAATGTTCAACTCGATCACAATGCAAAAATCGTGGTTGATTTTGGGGGTTCCAGTTCCATGAGCAGAATATAATTTATATTTTAATAATCAGTACTGCGGCAGCTTCTCATTGATACCCGTTTTATCGAATTTAGCGCTCGACAAGCCGGTCAAAAATGGTCGAAAAATTGCCTTTGGACAAATGGAAAGTATGACGTAAACCAAATGCAGTCAACCATTCAATCTCGCTGTACCCACACCATTTAGGACGCCATGCTTTCACCCCTAATGGATGGGCTGGGCCCATATTAAGAAACCTGCCTTTCACAAACGCTCTTCTCGCTTGTAACGCGGTCCTGTTAACACAACACCATGAATGAAATACACTATTTGGCAGACCGTGTTATTTTTGGCATATGCCAAAAATTGCTTATTTTTGGCATTTTCAAATTTTTATTTTTGGCAGTTTTGGCATCTGGCTGCTGAAATGCCAAAAATAACACGGCCTGGGTACTAACGCTGACTAGTTTTATTCCTTGTGCCTACTTGGATTACATTTCTTATATTTTCTCATATTGTTTTATTATGTTTTGATACACTTATGGGTGAATTGATATTACTCAGCGTGCCTGAACCGCGCCCACCGCCCATGCACGTATACGTAGTATACTCTAGTATACTCTAGTCCAGCGACAGCAAATACTTTCGATGTATAATTCATTCATTCATCATTGGTTTATTACCAAATTTATCAGTTCAATACATCACAAAAATGCGATACAATGAAAAGATAGGAAGGTGTCGAAGCGACTTGGAGTAGTCTATCGAATCCGATACCCACCTTAGCCTAGGCGATGTAAAGAGGAGGCATGCACAATTGCACAGTTGTACACTGAATGAAAAGTAAAGAAGATAGGCAATCAGCCCCATACTTCCAACAATGAGGTTACTTTGTTCTTTTTGTCAAGTCGAATTCATAGAATTCGAATTATGATGACATTTATCTGTAGCGTTGCGTGATAATTCACCGCTATCGTGAGGGTGTCTTACTGCAGGATGTGCAGGCTATTGTTATGCCCAGTCCTGCTCTCAACCGAATGTACGAGGCACAATTTCATCGTTAATAACTATCCTTCAGTCGCGTATATATTCTAACAACGCCCGCATATCAAATTTCAGACGACAGCGACCAAATTGGGAAGACGAAAATGTAACTTGGATGGCGAATATCAGTTATATACACAGTACTCATGGAAAGAGGTTGTGTTCAAGCAGATATGTAATTGGATCCTATGTGAAGCAAACGAACCAGTATCGCGACAGAACGCACACGTCCCAAGATGCCGAAACATGTGTTCGCTTCGATGAACTACTTCAGCAGCATGGACGATCGCGGCGAAAGCAACCTTGCGAATTTGTCACTGTGGCATTCATATATGTATGGTATACATTGTATATGTATTCGTACTTTAACATGTTAATTACCGAGTTATTGCTATGCTTTCTTTTGTCCAAGTGCGGCGTGCAGAATGATGCTTGCTTGCATGAACGGCATTTTACCGAAAGTTCAAAAGTGTGATCTATACGGAAAGAGTGAGTTATTTTGATCGCGCTCACGTTGTATGAAGGAATGCCCATTAAATTAAACGTACTGCATTTGAGCGCTGTTAGTCCGTTGATGGGCAAGGGAAAATCTATAGTCAGATAGTTTCTAGAGGCGATTCTCGACGTTATGGCAGAGATGGATAGTTATATAGAGAAGACCCACAGTCAGTCTCGTATGGATTAGCTGCTACGTCATGCCTCAAACGATGCATCAAAAATATTCCAAATCCCTTGGCGGTTTTCCATCTCGCCATGACTCCGATTACTGCAGTGCGCGCTTGATTTAGAGGACGGACAGACGATAGGGTGATTGATACCCCTGTCCTTGCGTAGAGTTACTGAGTTTACCACGACAGACATCCACATGAAACTTTGATACGAATCATTCCAGGGTCGATTGTGCAATTACCATCGTGAAGTACATCCTAGAGTCCTAGACAGAATTTAGAGAGCACCTGCACAGCTTCTGACTAGAAACTCCCGTCCACGCAACTTAGAGATGGAGAGTGTGACCTTTGGTAATAGGCAATGGGCATGTTTCGTTCAATTCAACGAGACAATAGTTTATGATGTGATGTTTGGTTCGTCAATAAGGATTTGCAGATGATAAAGAATTACACTGGGCAGGCCATGGACAGGGGATATATCTTAATTTCTATCACACCCCGGTTTATCAAGCGATTGTATATGGGTTTCCGCAAACACGCCGGAATTTCGCTGTTCAAGTGCCTCTTAAAATTGTGTCACTTTTATTGATACGCTCGTTATGCCTCGCCAGTAGAGTGCTACTCTGACGCAAAGTACTGTAAAATTTCCAATTCACAAACTTTTGAGTATAATTCCTGATCAATTGTTTCAGGTATAAGCGACATATTATCCGATCGTGATGTTTACTGGGGGTAAACCGTAAAAGAAATACACCTACAGTTAGTATAAAATCATTATTTTTTTAGATTTAGATTTTTGGATGTTGATTGCAAATGAAAAATTTTCAGGAATATTTAATGCGTAGCGAACCGGGCACGCGCGAATCTGAGTAGTGTAGTAGAACTGTAGGTCAGGGCTATACTTTTGTTCCTAAATATCGACTGCCACGTGTTAAATAAATCGTAGGGATGCGCGGTTGACGTGATAATTTAGCACCGCATTCGCACAATCGTATGAATTAACCAACGAATTCCATACTACGGTATCAATAGGTTTGTGATTGATATCGATTCACAACATATTGAATGTAGGCTGAGTTGAGTACTACAATTGAAGTGTGTCGAGAGCTAACAAAGCGCGTCAACCAGTACCGAAGATGCGAGATATCCGCCAAACGTGAGAGCAAGATTTGTTTCAATGGGATAATACAAATAAAGGTTGCGCTCGACCATAGAGACAAGACGCTCGTCGCTATGGGCGACTAGAGCACGTATAGGCTCAAGAAAGAGTATCAACTATTGCGCTATTTCTACGTGCGATCTACACAGTTGCCGAAAGCCAGTAATCAGCGGAGGTATCGCGGTGTCCATTCGTAGTTTTACGATAACTGTACCTGCTGAGCACTGCCGTTATGTCTCAGGTCGCATCTAGCCGGAATGGCCACGTTGGTCAATTGCCCAAGATTGAACACCCACTGTCAAGATTAGGAAACCCAGAAAATATTGCTGTGCGTGGAGTGAGTAGGGACGGAATTAGATCAGCAAATGCAGTGGAACAAGAAGTCTTGCCGCATCGTAGCTCAAGCCATAAGAACGCGCGCGGCAGCGCCGTACGTTCGTCGCAGAAGCAAGTTACTGCGTCTGTACCTTTGGACACAATACCGGAAGGCGTGAAAGTTCAAGAAGCTTCTGACCAAACCAAGCCAAGATTGCCAGTGTTCGGTTCCAATAGAAACTTCAGTCGTGCTGATTCAAGGGCAAGCAATGCCAGTCGGTACAGTACATTATCCAGGCCATCAACACAAACCCGTCTTGAAATCGATGAATTGGAGAATATTCTCAAAGAAAAATTTCAATCGGGTGGATTTTTCCAGGTTAGACAAATGTTCAAGAACAATGATCCTGAAGGTAGAGGAAACGTGACCACCGAGGCGTTACTGCATATACTCACTTCGATCCTTGGTAGAATGGTTACACCCAAACAATATCACCTGTTACTTATGCGTTTACATCTCGAAGAAAGAACCATAATTAGGTTTGATGAATTCTACAGCCATTTCCGAGAGAGCGTGTCGTCGGAATACCCTCGTTGGCTGGACCCCATTGCTAGAAAACAAGTAGACCGAGCTCAAATGTCCGCTGCGCAAGTTCACGCCCAACTGAGAGAACATGCGAAGCAGAGATTCCTAGATCTCGCTGACTTGGTACCTCAGCTAAATCCGGGCGGCTCTGCGAATATCGTGAAACCGGAGTTTCAGAACACGTTGAACAAACTCGGATTTTTCATGGATGAGCACGAATTTGAAAAGCTGTGGAAGAAATATGACGTCGATAACTTAGGAGTGATCAAGGCACCGCGCCTGCTGACGAAGTTAGGAATAGAATTTCGAGAAAGGTCCACGCCGCCAGAAAAGGGTATGGTTGATGTTGATAAGGTCGAAAATAGGCACGTTGGATACGGCGTGTCTCCAGCTCCCAGCGGTCGATCGATACCGAGAAGCGAGCTGGACAGAAAGATCTCCATCAGCATCGAGAAGTGGTTGAAAGATAAGTTCCGCGAAGGCTTCAAGCTGATGAGAGCGGAGTTCAGAAAATGCGATCCCGGCAAATCCGGCAAAGTCACGCGTGACGAGTTCAGGCGCGTGCTCGCCCAGTTTGACTTGTACCTGCGGGAAGATTCGGCTTTGAACATGCTTCTGGCGAGATGTGGGTTGCCGGAGAGGGGGGATATAAATTACGATGTGTTCTTGACGAAATTTCAAGACCGCAGCGACGAAGGTATCCCACACGCTATCTTATCGAATCCGAAACACCGTTTCAACAAAGATCCCCGCGCTTCCTCACCGAAATCCACAGTCACGGCGGTCGAATCCAAGCTGATGACGCTATTCCAATCAAATTTCCTGGCGCTGTTAGGAATGTTTCACAAAATCGACAAGCACCATCAAGACATCGTGTCGCAACAAGAATTCCGCGCCGCTATCGAGAGCAGGTTTCAAATCGACATGAGCGATACGGAATTCGAGACCTTCATGGAGAACGTGCCTTTAGACAAGGAAGGCAATGTCCGATATCCGGATTTTATGGCTCAATTCGACGCGCGCCGCGGGGCGCCTAGTCTGTGGGGCGACAGATCGGTAGCGCCAAGGAACGTGGCAGATAAAGACCAAATGAGAACGACTGAGGAACTACACGAAATCATACGAGACTTCGTCAAAAACGACATGAATCGTCTGGAAACTGAATTCAGACGTCTGGACGAGTACAACTCCGGCAAACTGACGCAGGAAATGATGTATCTCCTGATGAATAACATGAACGTTCCCAGCCGTCTCACAAGAGGCGAAATAAGACGACTCTGGGACACCTACATCATCAACAAGAACCGCACTTTCACGTTCTCCGAGCTGGTACGCTTCTACGGGTATTCACTCAAATCTGCGGCTTTCCCGAACGCGAAAATATCACCGCCCAGACGCGGCGACAATGATTTAATGATGCGCTCTCGGAAGCTAAACTGCGACGCCGATATGCTGGAAGATAACTTACGGGCTAAAGTGGACTACATGTGGGAAGACCTGCGGCGCGAGTTCATCGACATGGATCCGTATCACACTGGCTTCGTGTCGCGCGAAGAATTTCGCGATTTGCTGATAGAGTTGTGCGTTCACCTGACCAATCACGAAGCGCAGCTGCTGTGCGATCGATTTGACACGAACAGGGACGGAAGGGTGTCGTACGTGGACTTTTTGAAGCCGTTCGCCATGAGGAGGCAGATTTGGAAGGAGGGGAATAACATGCTGTCGGTTATGACGCATCCTCAGGTGAGATTTATGCGTGGATTACTTGACTTTCTAACCCAAAAATTGACCCTCACCCAAACTCAAACCCCAACCCAATAGCTCCAACCTTATCCCACAAGCTCAAATGTTGCCTGCTCAAGTGTCTTATGCTCAACATGTCCGCTGACCCTATTGTGAAAATATACCTGGATGGGCAAAATCGAGTACCTGATTATTTCGATTCTGAATCACGATTTCGCTTCGAGTCGAGTATTCGAGTATCACTCCTTATGACGTCACGCACGAATGTACTATGTCAAAGTTCAAATATGTACCTTTTATGCCACCACAAAGAAAATAATGCCTGTTATCCGTCACATCAAAAATACTTTATATTATTTTTTCGACCACACCGATTTCATTGCACTTCTTGACAATGTTGTGCGATGATCATGACTTCGGAAATGTGTTATTTCCAGTAACGTTCGCAGCTTTGTACTATGTCGCGTATGCTGCGACACGGTCAATCAAGGTTTCAAGGCTTTCCCTGTGGAAAACAGTATCAAAAATATAATCTCGTTAGTAAACCAACTGTCAGTTGCGAGGAGCGTATAATTTCAGTACTCGAAAAAAATCGCCTTTTACTATTCGACTAGAATCATTACATTTGATACTCGATTCAGATTCGAGTACTCGAATCATTGTGCCCGGCCCTATTCGCAACCGATACGATTTTCTTCGCGCTGAGCTTGCAATACTCAATACGTATTACACGATTTGAATGCATAAGTGCACATTGCTTTCCATTAAGTCTTCTACAAACCGACTAATCTTACAAGGTAACGTAATGGCCGGAATTCATTAAGGCCTCTTGATGAAGTATTATTAAGTCTTTGCGTGGCTATTGACCGTACCGGGCCTGTTTGATTAACAATATCCCCTTGAGTGTGATTGCCGCGACTCGAAAGTAAATACGCTGCCTTTATAGCCTTCGTTTAGCCCACAGCACGTTTCGTCTGGGCGGGAAACCCTTTGTTAAACGTTATTCTCCATAATGATTTATGTGGTAGGTGTTGAATGTTGATGTCTGTGAGAAGAGCATCACGTGACATACTGACAACCAAAGTAAACGCTAAACTCGGACAATAGCGTCTCAGATGATTTTCGACATTTCTTGACGTTGTTTGAATTGAATATACTTTGCGTGCAGAATGTTGTATTGGAAAGTTGTAGTTCTTAAATTACTGTAACTACTTTCGTTACGGCGCGGCCTTGTGAATTGTAACACAATGTGATGCAACGGTGAGATTTACTTATGGATTACTTGCGTGATGTCACAATAATCATCTGCAAAAGCTAAACTACCACCATTGTTGAGACAAAGAAGCTCGCGCCATAAGATAACTTTTTATGTTGACAGTATATCTTAAACCAACGTAATATTACACTGCCGATCGATTACGTACTGAGATTTTACCGATGCCTCTATTGAATATAAATATAATTACACAATAGGGCTTGATATCAATCTGTTACACTCTGCTAGAACGGATGAACAGTTGAACACACTTGAACCCCATATCGATCTATTTTCGACTAAGAGCTCGAGAACCCACTATGCAGTTCGCTTTTACATCTCAGGTATCTACGATGACGCTGACATAGAGATAAGATATGAGTGATAAGCGTTGCTGTTTTTCGACAATAAACGAACATGTGACAGATCCATAGCAATCACGGATTAAAAACCCTATGCACAATTGATAAGAAAGTGAACGTACATTTAGATATGCCTCTGTTGATACATAAAAGACTCAATTATCTCGCTATTATTTTCAGGCCGAGCTACCGAACGCCGCCATCTCCGGAAAACCGGTAGGCGGACTAGTCGACGTCACCACAAAGCTGCGAAGCCAACTGGCCGGCGACTGGCGGACGCTGCGTCGCGCCTTCAAAAAGATGGACGTCTCGTCCGACGGCATGCTGACGCTGCCGGAATTCCGCAGCGTGCTCAAGCTATGCAATGTGATTCTGGATGAGGATGAGGTGTACCACGTTCTATCGCAATACGACAAAGACTTGCAGGGGAAGGTCGACTACAAGAAATTCATGACCGACGCCACCGGGCGGGCCGAGTCGAGGAAGTCAAACGCTTGAGTCCTTTTTTACCAACGAAAACTGTCTGTACAAACGTAGAGGCATTATACTCTGGTAGCAGAGGTACAGACGCGATTTGCGAATGCGACAATCTGGGACGAATCAAGCATACTATTTGCCTTGTTAACAGAGGTGGTCAGTAACGAAGTACTTTTACGATGTGGGTTTTGGCTACTCGAGCTACTTATAGACTACTTCACTTTTACTTGAACAGTTTGTTCGCAAAACTTTACTTGCTTTTCACGACTTGGATTTTGAAAAATATAAAATAGTTTTGGGATAAGTTTTCTTATGAGTGAAATTGTCATAAGGTCCGCGTGAAATAGCCCCTGTGTCACGTTACCTTAATATACTTTCCTTGATTCTAGCTAGTAGCAGCACTGACTGCTTTGACCACCTTTTTTTGATTGTGACAGCAGTAATGCATGTTGTGATTTTGTACCCTTACCTAATTTGTATCTCGTATATTTTGAATTTTCGAAACTCGTTTGTATGCCTGCGATAAAGTTTACCTAAAGCTCGTTTTCACGCCGTGTCTATTGATGTTAAGGAGGTTCTATTTATAAAACCGTCGGTCGTTTTACCTATTCGTGGATTATTTTACTTGACAGTATTTCACTATGCTTTTGTTCCGATCGAAATAGCTGAACTATTATGTAATTGTCTGTAGCGGATATTTGATGACTGAAATATACGGAATCTGAGATGATCTGACTGGATTTTACCGTTTAGGATTTTTGAGACTTGGCGACTGTAGATGAGGTTTCGGATTCGAGAGCGCTAGCGCGCTAGTGCGGGCCGGATCGACAAATTCTCTGGCCGGATTCTCAAAATGACCGAGAGATTATTAGAAAAACTTCGATACTAATCATCTACGAGTACCTTTATCTAGTAAACTACAAAAACAATAGATCATACGGAGTGGGTTTAGGTTATATATTGAGTATCGCAACAAGAGAAACATGACAATAAAAACTCACAGGTTTGTAATGTGCACAAGTTTGTATTGGCGGAAACTGGCACGTATATGGTTGGTTGCTCACTAATAGCTTCTTTAGCGATACTGACCATATAAAATAGTACGAATCCTGCTCCGATCCTACTCCGGCCGTATCAGAAAATTGAATCCGGCCACGGACAAAACTGAAAAAAAATCCGGCCGGATATCCAGTCCGGCTCCGGTCCATGCTCAACTGTATCGCGTGCTATGTCACAGATAATTGTTAAATGCTAGCCTACAAATTGAAAGTAAACACTGTGAATGGCACAATATAGACTTTACACACAATATATCATATTTTGATAGAGCCGAACATTTATATGACACGGAAGACAGTATTGTAAAATGTTTTTGTCGTCAGCCTTCTCGTGCGTGGAAAATACTGCAGAAGAGCTTGGATCAGCTGCTCGGCCGAACCGATACAAGATGAAATCCAATCAGTGATTTTCGATCGTATAATAACAAGATTCGTTCCTTTATTTTATCAAAATTAACATTTCATAACACTACAATATTGGGATACAAATGATATACGGTGAAGTCATAAACACACACCTTGGCCAAGCTGTGGCGCGTGCTTGTAATACAAGGCGTCAAGGCGTCCAATAGCCATATATTCGGTACGAATTACAAGAAAATGCATCGTTCTTTCAAGTATGACGGGATGGGCCACGACGGCGGAACAGTATTTCGCCAACAATCTGACAATCTGACAATCGTCGTGCGTGCACGTGTACAGTGTAGAGATTCAAGTCAAAATTCACAATCAGATTCTACTGAGAAAAATACTCGTCAACGTTCAGTACTACCGGTCCACGATCTGGCCTATCGACAAGGCCAGTGGTTCTCAACTCTTTCGATCTCGCGGCACCCTATCAAAGGAGAAGATAGTTCGCGGCACCAAATAGCACTTCGAGTACCCCGAGTCGCGTGTAGCGTTGTCGTACATTGTACCGCTGCAACACAATGAGTCGCGGGTTCGAGGTCGACTCCAGAATCAATCCAAAGTGTTTAAGATTATCTAGGCTCCTCCTCGCCATTCAATCTGCATAAGAGGCGTCTTACAAAAAGTTTGGAGCGAAAGTGGGCCGTGTTACAAGTTGGCAACTCAAGAATCATAGCGAGCAATATCGTTCTGGTGTAAAATGTCCAATTGTCCATATAGATGTCGAAGATTTGGCAAGATCTTGACTAAGAGACACAGAAGAAGGTCATCATCCTGCGTAATATCTTACCTTACGCGTAAGATCGTCGAAGCGAGAAGACTTGCATTTTCGGCATTTACCATGTACTCAACCCAAATGAATTGATATCTTGGTAAATTTGGGGTATCGGGCTCATCAAACGCCTTGAAATCCTAATTAACGATTGCACCGTGTGTTAATTGATTAGAGAGAAGCAGACATGGCGGCACCTGTATGGCAATGCTGTTCTCAAATCCACATTATCTTCGTCATTATCGACCATAAATGGCTTTGAAGGGACATTGCTGTCGTTAAATACATTCATTAAAAACGATCTATTCCTTGTATATGTCGAATTGTGGATAAATGGGCGAATAATGTATCGGTTCAGCAATCCGGCCCGCCAAGTACCTAATTTTCCTATATTCGGTCCGCCGACTGGAGAAGTTGCCCGCCCCTGGTATAGCGCGTTCCGTAGCGACGGAGGTTTAGCTGCGATTCTCCGCCCCTACGTCGCTGTGCTCACAGCGTCTTTACAAAAAAGTCCAGAGAAAGACCAGATCAAGGACCAATCCAAGGAAGAGAAAGAAAAGAGCGAGGAAGCCTAAAATAAGAAAGATCTAACACTAGCATTAGGCCGAGATGGATGCCAGATTGAGAGACCGTACTTGGTCGTCTCGACATCTGTTCATTGCATCGCATTGTCGCTTACATGTGTGTCTTGACTTGAGCGGGTAAAAATAATAAAACCACCGATTATGCCACACTCGGAGATATAGAAGCCCCAATTTTTCGTATACCTGGACCTTGCTTATCACATTTTCTCGCGGCATCCCTGAACACTGAACAACAAAATATGCCGCTTCACCAGAGATGCCCCTGGGATATTTCGGAAAAACCCAGAATTGGAGGCGAAATAAACCCAGATCCTATATTTCACTCAAAAGACACGAGATAGCTGTGAAAATGGAGCCTGATAGTCGTCGAATACACTCATACAGTCATTGAAGCCTTTGATATTGAATTTTCAACAGTTCATAATACACATTTTGCTTGGTTAACACTGCGAATCGTACAAAAAACATGTTGTTTTCCTCTCGACACATCGCAATGAAACAATTGGGGCGCAGCGTGAATACTTAATAGTGTACCGGTACTAATCATATCATCGCGCTGCGAAAGTTCAATACAATGCCATCCATTCCCTATTTCTAAGGAAGATTTCATGTATTTTCAGAGACCTGAACAGATTGAAAGTAGCTTCCGATTGATTAATCCTACGACAATCACTTTTATTTGGAGTAATCACAGACATACCAATGTATAGTGGAAATGAATAACTGCCAAATCATGAAATTCGGGGTTAGGGTTAGGGACTTAGGGTTAGGGTTCGAATGTGCTGATAAGCAATGCCTCCTATTAACTTGCTAGAGGTGTCCATTGTCCAACTACTATTAACTTGCTAGGGGTGTCCAACTAACTCTCTCTCTCTCTCTCTCTCTCTCTCTGAGTCTCCCTGTTGGAACTATAAATATACTCAGATAAAAATAGGGTTACATTAGTCGGATGATCACCTGGTCTGTTCATGTGCTTGTGCATACCATACAGTTACATGACATTTCTCGATACATGCCTAATTGTTCACCAAGTGCCGGGTTCGCTACTGGCAATCGTCCTATACGAACATGACTTTCTGCGACCTGGAAGTTACGATTCAATGAAGCTCCCTCGCATCAAGCCGAAGCCTCTCATTTTAGTAGTGAAATAGATTTTCAACACTCTGTCGTTACAATAACAGCAAAATCCATCGACAATGGCGAACTCAAACGTGCATTTTACGATATTGCGACCATACTAATCCTAATCTAATAATTAATTTTCGAGCGTAAAACTGACCTGGCGAACTGGATGTTGAAAAAAAAACAGATTTCAAGGATAAAAACCCAGAAACCCAGATGATGCTCAAAAAACCCAGATCTGGGTGGAAAAACCCAGGAGTGGCATCTCTGCGCTTCACACCTGTTGAGAACTACTGGACTAGGCCTTGCATATATGTTAGCGAAGCTTTACCCCCACCTAACGACAATACCGATGTCAGTCATTTTCCCCTGGAAACACGCGAACGTCGTTAGGACAACAGCCATTACTGCCAGACTTTTATAGTGTATTAGTAGCTCATCAATAAAAGCAGCGATTGAAAAAATTATTCATCATCATCATCACCGATCTACTCTTCCACCAATTCATCCATTCCATATTTTGAAAAATCGCAATTGCGACATATCCAGAACACTCACTATGAGCATGAAAAGTGCGCACACGTAAAAAGCTCAGAAACATCACTGTAAGGCTGATGATAACGAGGCTATAACGGAATAAAAGTGAAAGATAGACAGCATAAGTTCAAAAGTACCGCGGGTTTAGTCATAATTGATTACTTTGGCAATAAAGAATCGTCGTCAGAAGTGCAGCACAACGCAGAAGTCACGAGATTGATAAATACAGCGATACAGAGCATTTGTATTGAGATTCGAGGCTAGCTTTGTAACAACATGAACTTTAAAATAGTAAAGAGGCAAAATCGTATTCGCGGAATTGACGGAATGCATAGCACTATGCATAGTATGTCAACAGTCAATGCCTACATTTACATGCAATATCAACGCACAGCCTGGTCACGGAAGATAGTGACTTTCCGAACATAGTTGCCACGAAAGTTGACACAGCCAGGGGATTTGGTTTTGACGAAGTGCAATCAACGGATTGAAAGCTCACGGTGCTCTCTAAATGCATCTTAACACGTTCTATTTGTCGACACTGAAAGATCTTAACTATACATTTGGGATTTACATACTGCGCACGACTTAAATATACCAGCGGACTCTTGTACTGTGTCAGTGTTAGAAGACAAAACGTGTGGTACGAATCATGTGCTGATCTCAACAGTGGTCCGTGGACAATTGGACATATTAGCATGCGACACAATAGCAAGCGATACTTGAGCATGCGACACTTGAGCATAGCGACTTTTGGTCATGGCGACTCGTGGGCATGTAGACATATCAGCACAGGGACATATTAACATGTGGACATATTAGCATGGGGACACATGACTATAGGGACACACTAGCATCGATACACGTTTTTCATTGTGTCGCATCCTCATATGTCGGGCAACCGATCTCAACAGTGGTGTGTTTGTTCTTTTCACCGTTGGCGAGGCTTGTTCCGTTCGGACGTTCTTGGGCGTTGTTGTTCTTGTTGTTGGCACCGTTAGTAGCACCGGAATTCGTTCGGACGGACCTGTGTAAAGTGATTAATTCATTGCTGTTGGCGATGGGTTCGTACTGGAGTTGTTGTTGTTGTTGTTGTTGTTTACTAAACACAAAGATGTGGCGCTTATCGCCTGACGGCCTTTTGCACCACGGTCAGAGACATAATGTAAACGACACAAGGTCGTATGAAATAATAACGGATATCAGAATAGAGCATAAACGATCAAATAACAGAATAGCCTTAAGACTCTGAAGTTACAAAAAGCGGTTACACGATAAAACAAATTCAACAACATATGGAATTATACGAGAATCAATCAGTAAATCAGTAATACAAAAATTATCTTTCAATTGCGCACGTTTATCGATAAGAAATTTCCGATGAAAATCATATCTTGGACAACTAATTATAAAATGATCCACGGATTCTCAATAACGACAGTAACTACAAAAAGGGGAATCAATCATTCCAGTATTAAACAAATGGTTATTCAGACGACAGTAGCCGGACTGTGGACGAAAAACAATACTTTCTACTAGGTGAACCACCCTCATATGGTGTAAACTCCACCACTTAGAGACAAAGCGTTCCTGTCGGCCTATTGTTTCGTGACTGCCACTGGACGCGTACACATTAGGCAACTTTTGCTCTCAAAATCGGAACAGGCATTAGAACCCGAGGTGGAATGGGGCAGTGTGCAACTGCACATGTGATACCATCTGAAGGTTGACGTTGCAGCCTGTTTTAAAACCCACAACTGGTACAAACAGATACTAATTACTCGAGAGTCATTCGGCCCGAAAGCTTTTTCCAAAGTCGAGCCAGCTCGAACCCATTATTCAAACGCGGGAGTGCGAAGTCGTACCATATATAATAGACGTATTCCGAAACTGTATCGTCAAATTACAGAGACATGAATTCGCATTTGAAATCTGGATTTCTTCTAGAATTGACTACAAACGTTTCGGAGCATAGTCATCATGGATTCTTTTATCCGAATATATACTAATCGACGTGTGAACAGTGCCAAAGCCATTCGTATACGGATTACCAGCAGTATTTGTGATTAGCCGTGGATTTGCAAGGCGCTAACGCGGGTTCTAATGCATAACCCCGCCGGCAGCCACGCTCTGATTCCAAAGCGGAATCGAATATTTGCAGGATCATCTCCCGCCCTAGGCGTCGCGCGATGCGGTTTGCCGTCGACAGATATTTAAATATAAGATACAATCGCATTTTACTTGTGAACCTGCTGCATAAGCCGAACCGTGGAATTGAGTTCAAAGATACTGATCGTGCGACACCGCATGTCCGTTAAGAATTCTCGAGCAGATGTTGTTCTACATACGTTAATGAAGCACGTACGCGCATATCTCAGACCGCACGTGACTGATTGGTAGTGCCTTACGCCCAATCGTACGTGACGCCCGCATCGCAGGAAACTCTTTCATTATGACTGATAAAAGATGTCTCGAATGACTTAAAATCGCGATTTGCAGCGCTGTGGAGATTATGTGGCCTCTATTCCGGTATATCCGCTATCGACTTTTAGAATGTAGGGATATCTGAGACTGAATGGCTAAGAAAAAGCGGTCGCTACTTAACGAAAAGTAATCAACTATCTGTCGACCAGTAGCACGGCCCACTTCAAGGCTTTTTTAAGAACCCGCTTACGCGGATCGAATGAGAGGAGCCGAGAAAAACCCCAACACTTTATAAGGCAGGGGTTCCCAAACGGTGGGGAATTCAATGGTTTCTGGTGGGGAAAAGACGCATTTGGTGAACATTATATATATAGTATAGTCTACATATTTACGGAGACATACGTGCAATTACCGTTACCAGTTAACTGCTCTGGAATGTATGTATCGAAAATTATATTGCGTGTTGTGTACAAAAACTCATTTCAACTCCGGATAACCAATGATGGCGTCACAAACGCATCCAGCACGACCAGTATGACGTAAAATAACGCTTTCGCTAAATTTTGAGGGCTACCGGTAGCGGTTCACAATACAGTATACGTTTTATGTTGCAGTTTTAGGCGATTGTCTTGCGTAATGGTAATGACAAAAGTTTTGGGTGGTGGGGAATGAAGGCTCGGAATAAATCTGAAGTGGGGAATGAAGACAAAAAGGTTGGGAACCAATGTTATAAGGGATCATGGAGACGACCTCGGTCGGATTCGAAACCGCAACCTATTGGTGTTTAATATCAGCATTATAACATCGCGACATATCTTGCCACACAATCGAGAAGGTACAAGATATATCTAGGGTCATTTGTTGAAGGAACATTGCTTGATTTTGGGTGCTAGACTGGTGAGTTTAAATAATAATTATACATAGTTATATCCATCCAAGGTGGCTATGCTTTAAAATTGAGGCATTCACGATGATGAACGCTTCCTGCGATTGAATAATCTTTACAGATCGCTTGCTGATGCCTAGAGAATTGCAATGTTACCATTGTACCGACCTTTGTCTCAAGTCCGCCCCGGAACCAAGCTCATTTTGGACGATCGTTTTCCATATCGCAGTCTGAGCCATCTCGTTTGATATGTTGATACTTGTCGGTTCATCAGGACTAGGTTCGAAAAATGTCGTTATAGTAAACAATATATACAACTGGTGGTAAGTTCTACACACCTGTATTGAATCTCGGAGACTGGAATTTTCAAAACCTTACCATCCTGCAAAGGCACGTTGACGGTACCTTGTCCTGATATAGGAACCTGAAAAGTGGGTGGTGGTTAACACGTGGTTAAAGTTACTCAAGTAGAAGTAATGCCGTTTGTTCTCAATTACAAGTAGAAAAGAGATTTCCAAGACACGTCAATACTAATTGAGGCAGAAGTAGATTATGAAAGGCCCGAAAAGCACTCAAAGACAGTTGTTCTGAAAAGTAGATGTGGTCGAGGTGTCGCATATACCCTTAGTAGTGCATTGGAGGTGGGCTATAAGTGTCGAAATTGCAAGACGCATCTTTGACACAACTCAGGATGACTAATGGTATTACAAATAGAGTCATTTTGGAAAACATATACTGTTACCATGATGTAGGGGCTCTTCCGCTCATTTAATCTGACGACTTCACTCACAAAAGAGATATAAATCAACCCCAAAACTACTTCCTACGCCAAAAAAAATCCAAGGTCTATAGAGAAAGTAGTATTGCGTCATTGACTGTTGACTATGGGTTACAATGTTCTCTTCTATGAGGATTTGTCCTCTTCTTGTCGATTCTTTAGTCAACACCGCAAAAGTAACGTAAAAAGCGGGTAATTCGGGATTCGAATTGGTATATTCAAAATCACTAGTTTTCTTTTCCGGTGCTAGAGCTTTCAGAATTTTTGAAAATCGTCATCTTTTTCATGTCTCAAAATATGGTAACCCTAGTGTTAACAAGAAGTGGCAATGATCCGAAAACAGAGCCACTTTATCAACTCGCGCAAGCCTATGAAACCTCTCTCATTGGGAAAACATACTATACGTCGACTCGGAAAACTGTAAATAACGAGAAGTTATTAAGTAAATTACCAGATATGACGAATTACAAGTAGAAGAGGCGGAAAATTAGATTTACTTTAGTAAAAGCTGTAAGTAGATGAGCACTATTTAAGTATCATTTGAAAAAATGGTAATAGTTTGCTATATTTGGCCCCAAATCCCATCGGGATTTCGTACCAGTTCGTTGTCACGGCGTTTCTTTTTGTTTTTGTCCTCTTTCTTCTTCTTGGCGGATTCCGGCATGATGTCGTCCAGCCAGAAGAGATCCTCTTGCGTGAAGATTCCGAAGTCAAAGAGCTTTCGAACGCCCACAAGCGCTGCCACCTGGAAAATGTTTCGTCACAACGATTTCGTCAACGCATCACAAAAACACAAGCTTTCAGTCAATGGCATGCTTGAATGAACTTAAGGTTGATTCTCTTCGAACACCTTTATTGGTGGATAACTCAGTCCCACCATTGAAGATCTACTCTACACCTATGGGTTGAATTGCGAGTGGATATCTTACGAAAATCACAAAATCCACCCACATTTCCGAACTACTTTTCAAAATCCAAAAACTGTTCAGATAACAGTGGGAGTAAAATATGACCCCATGAGTAAGTGGTGCAATTAGTCAAAACCGACTTGAAACCTACAAAAAAGTAGATGGTACTTCTTTACTGACCGCTTTTGGGTGAAGACCAGTCAAAATTTAAAGGAAGAGGTTTAATAAAAATCATATCTCACCATCATAGGAAAAACGATAGAGACTGGTTTAGTCGACTTGATAACCCACAGTATCGCCAGTCCGAGCGCTTGAAAGAACGTAAAAAGGTAAACCTTTGGCAGCGGTACGTGCCGGAGATATACGAAATCCGGTTGATGTTTCGGAGGCATCAAAAACAATAGACACCTGTCGATGAACTGCACGCCTGCAGTACAAAATAAGCGATGATATTGCGTGCACAAAGTTAATGCAAATGTCATCTGTATACCTCTCAAAGAGGAAACGCCCATATACAGAAACACGCCGTACAAGACTGGCATGGGAATGTACGCTAATATCGGGGTCATGAAGATGGACACTCCGATGAGAAGGAAGATCATAATTCCGGTAACTCTCTGTTCGCGGACCCCTAAATACTGCGGGACCTCGCCGGGGGCTGACGTTTCCGATTCCATTTTCAGGGAGTTGACGTGGGTGATGCTGAGTACAGTAGCGGCGACGAACCAGGGTAAGCCGAGCACGGAACAGATTATCATCATCACCGCGACTATCAGGAGATCCAAATGATAGCCGGCTCCTTTCTGCGAAGAGAAAGTTGTATTTTCACAATTTAGGTTAGTTATCGCGTATCAGTCAACGCAGAAAAATCATAAGCGGAAATAACAAAAATCATAAGCGGAAAAAGATGAAGAGTATGAACTACGGGATTCAAGGGTGTTTCGACACTGCCCTATCCCAAAGTGCTATGAGTGTGATCCCACCATAGCATGGATTCGAAACACCGTTATTCACGGACTGTACCTTCAACTTATTCTCCTTCCTATTGACAATAACCGCCGTGATTTGCTGATCCATGAATATCAATATCGTGCAGAGAAGCGCGGGCAATATTGCCAGAGGTATCGTCCACCATTCGTTATTACCAAGGGGCGAAATCACCCAACCTCTGTCATCGCGAGTAGGCTGTAATGAAAAATTAGGTTTGAAAAGATATACGGCCGCTAAAACTCCGTTTGTTTTGATACGTACTCGGAAAGTACCAGGTACAGTCAGCTTTGGCGTGTCCAATCTCATTAGAATGTCGAACAGGACCATCAAGAAGATGGCGATCGTTACTGCAAAATCGCTTATGATCGACCGAACCTATAAAAAAATATCAATTGATATAACATTATATGTATTCAAATCAATTTTCTATAAATAGTCATTAGAAATGATCAGTAACGAAATACTTTTACTTTTTCGGGTATACCTGCTTGTATTTCTCATCGTGGTAATGTTTCTGGACTAGTTCCACTCCTACCTACAGATTCCAGTGTTTTTAGGCAAACCAGGCCTAGAAGTAGAAGCAGAAGTAGAATTTCCAAGTAAGTCAAAGGTATTTATTCTAGCTCTAGTTTTGCCAAAAATCTCAAAACTGTACTAGTAGAAGTAGAAGAAGAAGTAGAAAACCTCTAAAATCATAATCATGAGAGTAAGTGTTGCCAGTAGGCAAAACCAACTTGAGTCTAGTGCAAAACAGTAGACTTAATTCATTACTGACCACCTCTGTGGACAACACAATATCAGAATATATTATGGTCAATCATACTGTCATAAACTTGTAATGGTTCAGCAAGAAGACGCGGTGAGTTACATACGAGTTTGCGTATGGTCGGAAACATTCATCCCCAGATTCAATTATACGCCATAATGGAGTTGGCGCAGCCATTCAAGTTATGATGTCACCTCTTTGACCTCGCGTAAAACTTCAAAACAAAAGTAGCGGACCGGTGAGCCTTCAATAACCAAAATTAACCCTAAATGTATAATTACGACATATGCATGCAACTCAAATGTATAATTGGAAACCACATTTAATGCTGCCTTTTTGATAGTAGATATTAATACATGGTTCGATTATAGGATTGCATTTAATACAAACATGTTTAAAACATTGCCCTTGTTTAAAACATATTTTTATTGTTTTTGTTTTGATCATGTTTTAGCCATGACGTCACGAATGTGTAATTGTAAAGTTACCGTGGATTGACGTTGACAATTGAAAATATAGGGAAATTATACCTTTGAATACGAAAAGGGGTTCCGACCACTGTCATAAACAGACAAAAAATATCTTTAACCACGACTACATCGTTATGCAGCATTTTTACGGTCGGCGGTCATCATCATCAGAACACCCATTCCGTACCGGTGTCCTATATCTACCGGCTATAAATGTAGAACCGACGAATATTTCGAGAGTTTCCAGTCACCTCACATCGTTTTACGTCGGGTTGCAAATATTGGGTGCAAATCGTCCGTAGGATTATACTACATGTTTTTAGAAAGTATTTAAATAAATATGGGATGATTTTACAACATTTAAAAATAAATATTTTTTTTATAAAAGGCATTTCTTTAAAACGCCATTTGTTATGGACCACCATTGGTTGTGATTGTTTAGTATCCATGGAAAAATTGCGACTTTGCTGTTCGCTATAGCCTCTATTATTATGTCACGTGTCGGGAACTCGGGATCTAACGAAGTTTGTTTAAAAGTCTTCTTAGCCTTCTCATATAACTTGTCCTAAACGAATTGTAGTCCACTTTTAAATATTGTTTCGTAGAACGCTTGCACTCCTATTACGTACGCCCAAAACAGACCATGAACTTTCTACTACGGAACCATACAGAAAAATAGGCCCAAACTTCAAAATCAATTAAAAATGCAATGTTGCATTTCTCTAATAAATGGACAAGCGTCCAACTTCTTGCATTTTGAACATGAGATGTAAAAATCCAATACATTCATCGGACCGGCAGAAAATCTGCCACGGACCGGCGGTTGAGAACCACGGACCTATACTATACTCGTCTATATTATAGAAATGCAACGCAAACTTTATCAACACAATAAACCCACCTTTGACGGAAAGAAATTGGAGGTCTTGATAGCTTTCAATGCCCACGATATCACGAAAGTCCCGAAGAACAGAATTACGGACATGAGCATCACGTCAGGCGTATAATCACAAGAATCGCCGTCCATTTGTCCACAATGCATCGTCAAGCATTCCTGTAATAGTGTCAGCTCCGATCAGGTGTCTCGCGAGACTTTTAATGATAGATATCCAATTGAACAAGGGTTGCATTTGAAACAAAAATCAAAATAAAACATGTCTTTTATTGTTTTCTGTTTTGTTCGTTTTTCAATTTTGACGTCATAGTGGATTGAGATTGACAATTGAAAATGTAAATATAGCATCTTTGACGAAATGTCTACGTACTATAGCTGTTGAACGGACTATTTTGAGGGTTCCAACCATCCCATATCGTATACGTCGCCTGTATCGGGTAATAATCGTCTGTAGGCACATATAACGTGTTTTTCGGAAAGTATTTACACAATTATGGCATAATTATGCAACATGTTTTAAACAAAGTGTTTTAAACAACCACTTGTTTTAAATGCAACACTAATTTGAACCAGCCCGCACGGTGCTCGAAGCGGAATGATATTATGTCGGTATGATCGTGTCCCTTTATTTATACACGAATTCCATTCGCTTGAGCATACACAGTTACACAGTTACACACTGTAAGAGCGTGTATTTCGCCAATTTTCACCAAAGCGGATGGTGGAAATCCGATAAACTAGACTTTCTGGCACAACACTTTGCTTTCAAACCCATTTCACTGGATGATTACGAGTCATATACACCAATTCTTATACAGACATATCCCAGGGGTGGAGTGAGTTCCGTTTTCGTGTATCACGCTAAGAAGGCGCAAAAAGGGACACAATTACACATAATCCGCTTCAACCAGGGGATGTAATTACAGTTTACGGTTTAAGACTGCCGAAACTGTGCGTTATTGTTCAATTGTATTCATATCCCGCGCCGTTTCCTGCCAAATTTTCTTCGACGTCCATGTATCAACGCACCCGTGAACATGAACACCCTACGCGGTTTATCAACGACATTCGAAACAATAAATTACTACGAAACCGCATTAACTCTCTCTCTCTCTCATGTCTTCTTGGTGGTCGTGGGTTCAATCCCAGGCCGGGTCTGACCAAAGACCTGATTAGTAAAATATGGTATCCGTGGCTTCCTGGCTTGCCGCTCAGCATTTCTGGGATAGCATGGAGTGGAGGTAAGGTGCAAGACATAGAAAGCCGTACAGGCCTTTTCCATTCGATATGTACATCATGTACTCATGGTATGCATGGTATGCATCAGGGATATATAGTTCTATATATCCCTGGTATGCATATGCAGATCGTGTGTATGTCTATCATGAATCGGTGTATATACCGCAAAAACATAAAGGACAAAATAGACTACGTCCTATTCTTATTCCTATACAAGCGTCAGTAACTAACCGTTTTGTTCAGCATCGTCCAATTAACGGAATCCACACCCGATACGTTATACACCGCCCCGTCGTAAGCGCACGCATACGATTCATTACCGGTGCGATACAGCTTCCCTGATTACACACCCAGAATTCAAAGTCTGGACGACAGCGGTGTGACCGCGAACAAGCAAGCGTTTACCTCCGTCGTCTTTGTGGTGTGACTCGAGTGCGAGCTCTTTCGATTCTTGCCGTATGCTACCGTAGTCAAGGCCGTCGCTGATGTTCAACGCCGACAAGTTTGGCGGCAAGCAACCGCAACTGGAAATGAACACACACGGTTTTATGACCGACGTGTATAAAATGGGTTTTGGCGGGAAGAGACATATTACGTCTCTACGATGAAATGGCATTATAGCAGATGTGGTCACTGACCTCTAGTCCGATTATCCACCCGACAATGAAAAACTAGGAAAGGGTTGAATGTGCATGTGTTTGTGTATGTATGGTACGTACAGATCTGGATGGATTTTGCACCATGTCTGTTCATTGATGAAACTATGTCCCTATTGTATAACGCGACACAATCTAAGTAAGAGTTTAAGAACAATGAACATGCAGACAGTTTTCAATTGCAAGTTAATGGAATTTGTAATATTGCATATCGAGCTAAATGCAGCCTGGGTCGCGCGTGGCGGCTACATGATGTAGCAACGAAGTACTTCTACTTTTTCAGAGCACTCAAGTAAATTTGTCTACTCGCCCTAATTACTCAAGATACTTGATTTTGCATTGGACAGTTTTACGGCAATCCTACCTTTCAACTTCGTGAAGTAGAATATAGTTTTTGGGTATGTTTGCATCACCTTTATGAGTGAAATTGTCACAGCAATTGTGAGACGTTGCCCTTTTATCACGGTAACTCAGGGATTCCCGAACTAGGTGTCGCGACCCCAACGGGGTCGTTTGTCTATTCTCTGGGGCCGCGGGAACGAAAATTAAATACCAATTACTATTAGAAGGATGTCAATTAAGCGGGTGCTATCGGCGGCTCATTTTTCAACATATAAGGAAAAAATAATGCGGAAAACAAGGTATTAGATCAGTCGAAGTGTCATTTAAAGCGCCACCTACCATAACGCAAGGTTGGTGCCTGGTCATTATAGTATGAAGATTAAAGTGTCGGGAGCATAGAAGCAACGTCGACGGTTATATTTCCTTCCAGGTAATTTACAAGTGACCGGCAGTGCTATAATACACAGGACATACGTAATCATCACGTAAATAAACACGTAATGATCAGCATGTCAAATTGAGAGGTGTGGTAGCAAAAGATTTTCAAATCGAAATTTGGGGTCGCAGCAATAAAAAGGTTGAACCCCTGCGGGGTAAATGAATATATTTTCGAACATTGCACGTATTTGTAGCGTCATTAGTGGTTATGCGAACAATGGACTCTCTTTAGGGCGAAAACAATTTTCGCACCATTAAGTTTACTTTATCTCCGACACTTACGACGTTCTTTTCGTCGTTTAATGCCGCTATCCTGGAATCGTCAACCATTTTTACATCGTTGTCCAAAATACGACTTTCATCGTAGATTTCTCATCGATAAACGTGCCCAATTACAAGTGAATTTTTGTAAGTCTAACTTCCTCGGTGACCTTTCCTTGCTCCTTACGTTGTGGAATTTATATGATCGCGTAATCGCCACTTTTGGCGTGAGTGTGTATATTCAAGTCTGAACTTTGATCATTATTTCATGTCTTGTCTTCGTCTTATGCAGTGTGCAGTGTGCAATCTTATTGACTGTGATGCGAAAGGCCAAAAGGCGACAGGCGCCAAATGCTTTTATTGAATAGAACAACAACAACAATAATCTCTAACATAATTTGTTGAAAGTACAAAATTTTCCATGCACTCACTCGTAGAAGGTAATACGGTCCGGTTCCCAGCCATGCCAGATCTTGTACCCATCGGCGACGTGCATTAATTTCTGCGCAGAAGTATATACAAATATCAGTATCAGACAAGCGTTTAAACCCGCGTTGCAGGACTTGCAGCACAACCGAAATTGACGTTGCAGGGTAGCACCTAGACTTCTCACGGCCACTCAAGCCTATAACCATGCTGTATTGCAGGAATTAGCCTAATTGAACGACTGTGGTAGGGCCTTGCGTGAATATTATGAATAACATGCAAATACTAGCTGCGAAATACAATACGCAACGATATCCGTACCTTAAATGCTTCAAAGATGAATATCAGAGATATCAGGGCGGAAAACGATTCTTCCGTGTACCGCGTGATGTATTGAACCAAGCTGCTTGCGTCTGTCGCGACTGCGGATTGGAAGAAAGACAAAAGGTCAAATCTTCGTCAAAAGTTTATTGGTCTTTGTCGACCTCGAATTGGAGAGCTGCATATGGTTCAAACGAATAGTAATTCCGTCCGCGTTCGGCCCAAACCTTTAAAACCACTCTGGCTCTGGATCCATGCTCCAAACTAACAATGGGCATGCAATTTGCAGGCGATGATGAAATTGGGTCGAGGTATAACATAGGACCCGGATGGTCATAACTAGGGCTGGGCACAATGATTCGAGTACTCGAATTTGAATCGAGCATTCATTTTAATGATTCGAGTCGAATAGTAAAGTCGATTTTTTCGAGTAATGACATTATACGCTCCTCGCAACTAAAGTTAATTAACTAACGAGAATTATAGTTTTGATATTATTTTCCACTGAGGAAGCCTTGAAACCTTGATTGGCCGTGTCGCAGCGTACGAGACATAGTACAAAACTACGAACGTTACTGGAAATGACGTATTTAAGAAGTCGTGATCATCCCGCAACATTGTCAAGAAGTGCAATGAAATCGGTAGGTTCGAAAAAATACCAAAGTATGTTTAATGTGACGGATAACAGGCATTATGTTATTTGTGGTGGCATAAAGGAACATATTTGAACTTTGATACAGTATATTTTGTTGTGACGTCATAATGTGTGATAGTCGACTTGAAGCGTAATGCGTGATTCACAATCGAATCACTCAGGTACTCGATTTTGCCCAGCCCTATAGACTCATAACAACCCGCACTGGATGACTAAAGGTAATCGCAATTTGATTTTGGCCACTGTGATATCACAATGAGAGTGAAGTCACAATGAACCTTTTAGATATGCACGATATTGAAAGAATATATGATTTCATGTGATGTCGATTTCTTGAAAGTTCCATTCGAATTCTACATTATGATATCTGAGACTACAGAAACAAATTGGTATATTTACCCAACGCAATGCAGAACAGTCCGGTCCATACACCAACCCACCATCTAATAGGCAAATATTCGATACCAGAGGAGCTAAAATTGAATTGTTGACATGAGTATCTGCCAAGCGCGCAAAACAACATCAAACACACTAACCGACATATGTCAAACATGATTGTTTCGAACACGAGAATAGGCCCTGTACTACCGATGATAGTCAGCGGCTGCCCGGAGAACATGTGATACACAGAACCGGCCAGCGCGCCGCCGAAAATAGATTCGATTGCGCTCTGCGAATAAACAGCCACCCATATTATCATGAACTTTATTTTGCAAGTATGCATTTCTCTCACGATAGAATTCTCCGTCGCATCTCCGAGCAACCCGCCAAACGTAACAATAGGTGTCAGGATGGCAAAGTAAAGGAAGATGGTGGACGCCAGGCATTGCACGCTCAGACAGTCTCGGAAGTCAGAGGCGAAGAAGGGTACTTTGCGTTTGATATCTGCGATGAGCCCGCCAAATAGTCTGTGCGAATACAAGGATAAATGAGATATAATATATTGATATTCCAAATGCAGATCATAAACGTAGCATATCGTACCATCTTTGCATAAATTATACGACAACAGTCAACTCAAATTATAAAATAAATCATCTCACACTTTAGACTGGACATCATGTTATTATTTCTATCAGTCAGCGGGAAGCCTGGCATTGCATGCTATCAACTAGTGCGCTGTACTCTGGTATGTAACTTGACACTTCAACTCTGGGTGGGTGTCACATATGCATTAGTGAGGCGTGTTCTGTTTGTTTTTGATGAAGTTCATGTCCGAAAAGGCTGATTCACAACGATAAGTTAAACCAAACACGCTTGCAACCATCATAGCTGCTGCGCAGTGCGCATACACCACTGTACTTTTCCGTGTCAGCAAGGCACCAAAAGTGCGGTGCAGCCTGGTGGGCTTTGAGGTGGAGGTCATTTTGCAGTGTTACAATTTCAATCTCCAACTGTTCAGCATCCAGACATAACAGATTTAATTATGCCGGACAGCAGCAATGATTACAGAAAGTTAGAAACATGGTACTAAACTGTGTTGAGTGTAAGAGAAACAAGCTGTGTCAAAAGATGCAATACGTAATGGGCATGTAGATACAGATACTGAAAATCTCCTAGTACTTCACGGCTATCTGCTACCGAATAGTGTAATGTTGTTTACTACTTTGGCATTGTCCTCTACGTCGAGCTACCATAATGCTAATATCGGAATCGGTGCATAATTTTATGACGGAATATGCGTATCATCGATTGTCCTGTAGCAATCATGTCAGAGATTCGGATTTCAGACCGTTTCGTTATACATTGTCGGTAAATATTTCTACCTTCCCGTTCGCTGTAATTCAGGACCGAGACCGTGACCCGCTTCCAACTTTTGATATCCGCTCGGTTTGTCGTCTTTCTGAGGCTGCAGACGAGGCATCTACGGAAATAGAGAGGCATAAATACAATCAATACCGGCCATGATGCTGTAAAAGCAATTGACTTGGTGCTTGTTTGCGTGACCTCGTCAGTCGTTGACAATTTGATCATAGTGTCCTATATGGTGTCGACACAAGCAAATCGCACGGTTCAATGAAATTGTATCACGTCACAGTTTCCATTTCCATTTTGCTACAGGCAATTTGACGGTGATTTTTGACCGGCTTGCCGAGCATTAAATTTGATGAATCGGGTATCAATCGAAAGCTGACTCCGCACTGATTACGAAAATATAAATTTTATTCCGCTCGCGGCCCTGGAACCCCCACAATCAGCCCCCAATTATTCGTTGTCGAGTAGATTGGCAGTGTGACGCAACAATGCTGTCTGGCGAAACGAGAGACTAGCTCAAGAGCAAGGATGCGGCCGAGCGGCGAGAGTGGGATCAGCTGACGTCGCGGCAATAGCGATGTGCAAACGCGCCACAGAGAAACGCTGCGCTGTTGATACTTTTTCTATGCGTTTCGGTACAAGCGAGCACACACCAGCCTTTCCTTGACTTGTAAGGGTAGAACAGAATGTATTAGGGCCCTACCAATTTTCGCGCAATATCCTTCAGCTGATAAAGATATGTAGGCTACGTCTAAGTAGTCTACATTGGATATGTCATATTATTATCATATCGATTGCCTTAGCCCGCTTGTTGCGTAGGGCTCCAGAGATGCGTGGCGCTGTTGATACTTTTTCTATGCGCTTCGCTAAAAGCGAGCACACACCAGCCTTTCCTTGACTTGTAATGGTAGAACTGGGTCCACGGAATGTATTTGGTCCCTACCAATTTTCGCGCAATCCTTCAGCTGTTAGAGATATTTCTAGTAAGAAAAATATACTTTCAAGTAATAAGATTCACTCAAGACAGCAAATTTAGATAATGTAAATATATCATATTGTAGTAATACAACTACAGTGTTGAGTTTTCACTCTAGTCCCCATAAGCACCACGTCGGTGACCTTGCCAAATTCCGAGAAGGCGAGAAAGTGCAAACTTTGTTGGGCCGAATGGACAATGGACATTCAGTTATTCACAGATTCGAAAAAAATACTGCAAATCCGTTTTACGTAAGTTACATTGAGAATATATATACAGGCTACAGAATGAATATATTTCAAATATCTGTGATACCACTGTATTACTTTTGACGCAAAAGGTCCCCGGCATTCAAAAAAACCATTTGATGATTGAAAAATGCTAAACCAAATTCCAACGTCAATGTTTATAGTGATATCAGATATATTCCAGTGAAAAACAAAGGTATGAATTTGGTGGTAACATTTTGGAATCATTTGGTAGGTATGGCCCGCAAGCTTTCTAGTAACGGATTGAATCCGGACAGCGATACCAGTTTAATTCGACACTCCTGCTGTTAAACTTTATTCAACAATCAACATTTTACCTGCTGCATTCGCGGACCAAGTCCTACCCATACGGATCAAATAAAAGCTTGTAATGTATGCTCATGCTCAATGCTCCTTGCTCACACTTAACCATAAAAGCGACTATAGAAAGTATCGACACCCGCCATCAACAGCGCGACGTGTCTCTGGAGCCCTACGCAACAAGCGGGCTAAGGCAATCGATATGATAATAATCTGACATATCCGATGTAGACTACTTAGACGTAGCCTACATATCTTTATCAGCTGAAGGATATTGCGCGAAAATTGGTAGGGCCCTAATATAATACATTCTGTGGACCCAGTTCTACCCTTACAAGTCAAGGAAAGGCTGGTGTGTGCTCGCTTGTACCGAAACGCATAGAAAAAGTATCAACAGCGCGTTTGCACATCGCTATTGCCGCGACGTCAGCTGATCCCACTCTCGCCGCTCGGCCGCATCCTTGCTCTTGAGCTAGTCTCTCGTTTCGCCAGACAGCATTGTTGCGTCACACTGCCAATCTACTCGACAATGAATAATTGGGGGCTGATTGTGGGGGTTCCAGGGCCGCGAGCGGAATAAAATTTATATTTTCGTAATCAGTGCGGAGTCAGCTTTCGATTGATACCCGATTCATCAAATTTAATGCTCGGCAAGCCGGTCAAAAATCACCGTCAAATTGCCTGTAGCCAAATGGAAACTGTGACGTGATACAATTTCATTGAACCGTGCGATTTGCTTGTGTCGACACCATATAGGACACTATGATTTGATTATCGCTCGCCTACGCACTACGCACGGATATGCCGTTGTGTGTTTTACCATCACCGGGCAAAGGTACGATAAGTAGTTGACACCAGCTCTACAAGAACTGATAGAATCCTAGGCTACACTTCTTGTAGTTGTTGTTTAGTATATTTGTGTTGTTTCGATATATGTTAGACCAGGCGGATGGTTTTATTACGATTCCTGAGCTTCCCACCTAAAGCGCGGCTCCCTTTCGTTCGACCTAGGCTTTTGTAAGTCACCGCTTAAGGGTACCTAATGTGTGAATAAACCTCCACTATTTAGTACTAACATCAGGGGTCGTCCAATAGGTCGGGAGCTACACCTAAAAGTAACTCTAATTTAGTTTAATCGGCATTCAGATAACATCCATATCAACACATACAGTCCGAGTTTTTGCAAAGGTCTGTGATTCCGAATTCCAATGTTTCATTCCAATTCTGTTCAATTGTTACACCGAACACACATTTTAGTTGCGGACATTGATTTATAACGCCCGATATTCATGATATTTAGTCTGGGTCTTGATATAGCTGTTGTCACCGATTCCGCAAGAACAATAGTTTCGGATCCATATTCAACACTTTGGACTTTGCAATGAATTTGAAGTTGTTTATTACTTGTATACGCGTGAGCTCCATAAACTATTTTTCGAAGAGGATTACCGCGGACCCACAGATTGCAAGTCCTCATCCTCACGCAAAAGACCATTGAGAATCCATGCAAAGTTAAAACTCACTACGCGATCAGCGCTACAATCCCAAAACACTATACCTGACTCTTTGGCAAGTCTTGCGGTGGCTCGATTCGAATCTTTGAATCCCATTCGCCGGGCGGAAGCACCGTCACCTGGTCTAAGAACTCGTCAATGCCCGCGAGGAGATCTTTCCTCGTTTTGGCTTTGTACGCGACATCGTGAAAGACCTTCAAACAAAAAAGTGCAGGATGTTCCCAAAGCTGATTCTTAGCAGTGAGTAGCGTGTCTGAACGTCAACCCACTTCGTCAGACATCAGTGTAGCGATAGACCTCCCGATCTCGTGGAATTTTTTGCGGTTTCCTTGCGGGCCCAATAACAGAAATAGGAAGCGTGTGGGAATAGGCACTTCGGTTATACCCTCTGCAAAGAAAAATCACGTTTATATGCAGAGTTGGTCTGTCAAGAAGTACGTCTGCTTTTTAGTAGTACTGAAGTAGATTGTGCCTATACAAACTACTTATACTCATGTGGCTATGATTTGGACGGAACTTCGTGAGCAGTGATCAACAAATACAAAGTTATGTCTGATAAAGTATTAACTGGTAATATTACATTCATAGTCGCACAAAAGACACACATATGAACTTTTCAATTGCTCCCAATGTCAAATTGAGTGCATCGAAACCTTGACTCAGTCATGTATATTTGGTTTTTCCAAGCCATATATTACAACTATATCACATCTTTTAATATATAATACATCTGGGAATGTAACCTGAACCGCACTTCTAAATAAGTTTGAGAGCCATGTTACATTCAACAATGACGTAACACAAACTGAATTGGAGTGCTAAAGGCAAAAGTCGCACCTAAATGTAGGCTATGGTGAAGTCTCACGAACGCGATCAGCGGCCTGTCGAGAAAACCCGCTTCCCCGACCAATACGTTTGAAGCTTCAGCTCCGGCCGGGATCTTTTTCATAAAATAAGGCATCTGAAAAACGTATGGCATAAGGTGAGAACTATGCGGTAACATTGTCCAAATGAAGAAACAAAACTGACTAGTGGATGTTGTTCATTAATAGAATCCATCACCTCGATATTCAATACAGACTAATTAAAGTTTTGTATCACGGTATGTTGCGTGTTTCGTTCAGTACCAAATTGTAATCAATTAAACAGGGACAAGTATGACACAACTATTGTCATTGACATCTGATTATGTGGTTGCATCGTAAAGCGTGAATGAGAAGTTCGTACGACAGCAGCTAGTAATTTCACTCAAATTAACGCCGAAATACAAATCGCGGACAGCGACGGAATCATACTATAACATCTACAAAGTGGAATTACCGTTATCCACTTATGACAATACGTTTGATAACAGTGATTAAAACTATGATACCAGGACAACATAAATGATATGTTTCTATTCTCAATTCAATGACGCTACAGGTAAACCGTGCGGGCGTGCGTAGGGCGATGATACGATGTATAAATTAAGTTTAAAAAAATGCTATCGCTTGCTGAATAACACCTATTCACCAGAGATTTTATACAGCAAAGTCTAAACAGCATGCACTGGTATTAGTTCAATAAAAACAGAGTAGCCTCCATTCAAAAACGCTTCACCCCGCTACGATTCAGTAAACTATTTTTTGAATTCACAGATATTATCGAAATAAAGACAGATTGTGGTACATTTTAGAACATAGTGGGCGTAAAAAGTTGCACCCAGACTTGTAAGATGTTGTTGCTATATGTTATCTACGTAATTTATAGTGTTCCGTTCTCCGTGATTAGGAGTGTCGACTAACTCTGAGTATCTGAGTAAAAATTTAAGAGGTTACATCTGCTTCTACCTGAGTACTAACGACAACTACACCGATCACCTCTGTCCACACGGTTGGGTAATTACTAGGGCAAGTTTTTGCAACTTTTGCAACTTTTTTTACAGCTTCCGGCAGCTTCCTAAATACTCGGAAGTTATGTAGAAAGGTATTTCATGCTGTTTGGAGGATTCTTATATTGCAACTTTTCTCCATTTTTTTCACGCAACTTTTTGTAACTTTTTCTATTTTTCATGAAACTTAGTTCGATTTTTCATCCAATTGTTTGCAACTTTTTTCGATTTTTCATGCAGCTAACCTTTTCCTGGAAATATTTGGCACTATATGTAAATAAATCGCTTGATTTATTTCACTGTCGTTTAAATTTGAGGTCCTTTCTGATTTGACGTACATTCAGGCTAGACCGCCGAAAATTATATTTTCACTGGGTCAATTTTTTCAGGGTATTGATTTTGTTGATGTCGCAAACACTGTGTTTTGCTACAGTGCCTTGGATACGGATCGATTCGAGTGTCTCATACCCTAATAATTTCAAGGAACTTGTCCGCAAATGCAACTTTTTAGTGCAACTTTGTGAAAAATAAATGCAGCTTTTGTGAAAAATAAATGCAACTTTCCACGGATTCGACCTCAACAAAACTTGCCCAAGTAATTATATAATATAGGCTCTCTGATATCAATCCCAGCTCAGCGGGTTCAGATGGCTCCGAGGGTTTGAGACAAACACGCCGTATTTAGGAATGAACATTGCGGCGACATCAATGGATGATAAATTACATGTTTGTATACCTTCTTATCCTTCTTATCTCCCTCCACAGTCGGACTGGACGGGCTGACCTCAATTGCAGATTGACCTCCGTTGAATGAGGTCGTCCTTCTTTGACGAAAAGACGAAGTACTGCTGAAACCTGCGAACGAATACGAAATGGAATATAATGATATAATAATCCGCATCGCGTACACCCATTGCATTTAGGAGTGCATCATCGACTGATGCAAAGGCGGTCGTTTGCGAAATTTCCCGCGCTTACACCGAGCATGCCAGTAGGTTGCCTTCATACTTGCGTAGCTTACTCAAATTCATATTTGAAACATTTATGAAGTCACGATAGTGTAATTTTTCCCGTATAGAAGTAATTCAGAGTATAGGTAGATTTGTATAGCTTTTCTGCGTGAAATTACTATATCGCATCTGCGTGCAATGATTCCACTTGCATCTGTAACGCGGTTGGCCGATTCATGCAAGTCGGAGAGTTGCTTTTTCGTAATTTGAAGTGGTGCAGCCGACTATAACTAACAAATTCAAATGTATCGGACGCATTCGAAGCCATCTCTCATGGTATAGTTGCGGAGATACTTTACAACCTTTCATTACCAAAGTATAGTATTCCAATGCACGGATAGATGTGGCCTGCTCAGTAACGATGCATATACTCCTACTTTTTGTCAGTACTCAAGTAGGCTTTGTCTCTTCGCAATTTTTACTCCAGCGGATATGATATTACACTAATTCCACTTCGGCATGACAGATTATTAAGTAAAACTACTTACCTTTTTACCTTTTATATATTATAAAGTTGAAAGCTTCAAGATAGGTTTGCATCTCTTTGACGGAGTGGAAAAGCCCCGTATCATGGGAATTGACTATATTTTCGAAACTTACACCCTATTTGCATTTTTGTTAGTTCTTTGGAGTTGGCCGCGATTATGCGTCTTTCAATTTCAATAGCCACCTTCGGCTACCAAAAGCATACGACTCCTCTACCAAGTCTACTTTCTGAAACTATACTTAAGTAATTTTGAGAACTCTCACTCTCTACTTCTATTTGAAGTATTTCTGGCATATCTTAGCAATTATTATGTTGTGGTATCATTAACAGCTGCAATGCCAATGGATGGCGGATTCGAGTTTGACAGAGGTCGACTCCATAATTCCTACCTAAGTGTTGGAGGTTTATCTAGACCCCTCCTCGCCATCTCATCCGTGCAAGCGGTGTCTTATAAAAAGCCTAGAAGTGGGCCGTGCTACAGCTCGGCAGCTACGGACTAAAAATGAAGAAAACTGACTTGGTGTAAATGACCATAGTAGTCGACAAACACCATGAATACCACAGAACAACAACAGCAACTACGATGGTCATTTACACCGGGACGATAGTTTATTCGGATCAGATGGCGACCAGCAGCCTAGATAAACCTTCAACACCTGGGAAGGGATTCTGTAGTCGACCTCGATTGGACTATGTCTGCTTGAAATTGCGTAGAAATGTATGGCATTAATTCTACATACTTGACTACCAATACTGACTACTTCGACCTACTCTGTGCACTGGTTTTCGAATACTTGGCCGTGAATATATTTTTACGAACATACTTCCAATTCCATCGGTCTTAGCACGCAGTATACCTGCTGACGACTCCTTTTTGTTGATCATATTGGCGACGGATTTCACCGGGTTCAAACTTCCGTTTCGTCTTTCGCTCTGATGCTCGTGACCGCTCAGAAGGGTGTACTTGATTTTGTCCCTCAATTCATCATCATAAGGGAGCTGCCCTTGAGATACCAGCATGTCGAGCACCATATCTGAAGAAACGACATTCACGCATGCGTGCGGCAATTCAAAATGATTACAAATTACCCGCTATCTGTTCCAAGCTATTTGCCTCCATGTCGAGCTGCACAATGCCATTCATTAGGCAGGAGCGGAGCTCGAACAGGCTGTGCAGGCTGAGGGTTGCGACGTGTGGTTTGCTCCAGCGGTCACCGCCTTCTTCCACGCATTCCTCGAACTTAATCCATCTGTAAAGAGAATTTGGCCTGGTGGTAAACGGGTGGTCTATGGTGGGAGTCTGGCATATATTGCAGTATGCAAAGGAATTAGCTATTGGCTCCTCATCGCGACCACTGGAAGTTCTCACAAAAAGCTTATAACCAACGCAGAAATAGACAGTGCTACAAGTTGGAAGAGCCGGCATATATTGTCTTGACCTATAAGCAGGGTTGGCATACTGTCCATATATATTTGTTCATTTTTGGAGGGTGATGTCTTATAAATACTACATTGTAAATATGTATAATATTCGTCCGTATTTTTATTTGTGTCCTTATTTGTTCTTATTGCCAGTGGTCAGAACAGGTCACGAACGAGGGTTTTTACCTACGTCATAAGGCGATGAGGGAGTGATTAGGACAGGGCGGAAGTGCTAACCTTTTTTCATTGTATGTATGCTTGTATACACAACTCTATCCCCAATAGGCCGTAATTACGTCTGCGCGACAGTGATGACCTAATATTTTTTAGTCATCAGTTTCCCAAATTTCGCGGTAAGGCTACTCAGAAGTTGGAGGTCCCTAATATTCAATACGTTGATGGCAACTCTGCCTATATGCATAGTCTGCACTACTACCATACATTATATGACAAAATCACAAAAATAGATCGATTGTGTAGACTACAACGTATGAGATATCAGCAGCTGTATATTAACGTATAATCTACCATGAATTGACATTGTCATAAGCTCCTAAAACGATTAAATGTAAGAAAAATTCCGTAAGTGCGACCACCCTGTAGGGTGGTGAAGAAAGAACGACTTTATCGGAATCGCGAGAGGTAGTTTTGATGCAACGGACATTTTTCGTCAGTCGGGACTACTACGTAATATTTATTCACTACGTCACAATGGATTCTTGACTCCCAACACTGTTTAAAAATTTTGACCCATTTTCCAATTTTAAAGTCCCCCTCTAATTTTCAACATGGCTACACTCTGGAAGCAATATGATATGATATGGTATGATGGATCATTATCATATGGAGAACTATGGACGACGTACCGGGCCGTTTCTTTCCAAAACGGTTCTCCATTTTCTCCCAGATGGAGCTCTTCCAGTTCCGTAAAAAGTTTGGGCAAAGTGCCGTCGCACTGGAGCGCGTCCGACGCGACCCCGTCGTTTTCCCCGCCCAAAAGAAATTGGACCTGTTGATGGGGAGGTAGAACCTCCTTCTCTGGTTCTTTAGGCTGCCGAATAGACCTCCTCTCGGAGGGCTTGTGATGCTTCCTGTGGTGTTTGCTTCTCTTGCTTGACCGTTCGTTGTACCACATCGGCAAGTGCATCCCAGGGGCGGTACTTCGATGTCGAGCTGCAGAAAAGCAAAATAGTCTTATCCCATTATACTCCGAAGGTTGCAGTCGATAATTAATGACAACGTGACTAATATGTTCAGTTCATAATTTATGGCACCGGAACCTATGTCGCGACAATCATGGTGATCCGCTTTGCGAAATGCGCTAATCCCTCCAGTTCGAGACAGGCCTATCACCTGTTGAATTCTTTCATCTTACCCGATTTGGATCTTCCAATCCAAACGCGAGTCTCATATGAACCAAGTCTATCCTATACTCTTATCGAACGAATAGATGGCCAAATTGAGCAATGATCGTAGGCTTACGCTTTACTTTTGAAGGCGGCGACTGAGGCATATGCTTAAATTATCCAATAAGTTACTTACATGCGGCATCGTTGATGTATGCTTGTGAGCTTTTTTTCTGATCGAGAATAGGCTGCGTTTCTTGGTCAATTTTCTGGATTCAAAGATTTGCGCATTACTTTGATACTAGCGAATGGAAGTTAAGGCTCCGCAAATGGAACTGTGGAGCATGCTACCGCAAATGACGTTGCTTTCGATTGCAATAAGCGAGACCTTTTGTTTACACTAAACCTAATTTCGTGACAAGTAGCTCGTCGAAGAATGTGCTGCCGAACGCGACATCAACTAGGTCTATATTTAATTCATGCTTCGACGAAAAATCGTCTGTCCATTCATCCTCAGCTCAATCATCATGCCTTATTGCAATCGCTTCACGTAAAATACGTGTGGGACATTGAAATTCCAATACGCACGGTACGTATAATACAAAAGCAGACGGTGCAAGACACGACGATGATGATACAAATTTTCGGGGATTTCTGGAGCGTGATTTGTGATGTCGCAGCGCTTTCAGACTATAGCAGTCTGCTGCATTGCGTTGCTAACATTACGGGTCAAGAGGGCTAGCATTGAAATACAGAATACGGAATGCCTCCGAACCACGATCTCATTCGCATTTGATACATAACAGCTCACACAAAAGGAACGGTCGGATAAATTTTTGCATAGCCGGTACTATCCCATTCTTTTGCGCACCACTGACATGTGATTGGCAATCTCAAGAGTGCCCAGCACGTAATAACATCATACCGAGTATCACGGCAATAAAATCCTTTGAAAGAGAAGAAAAACAACTGCCCTGGTAGTAGTCGGTCACAGTACTGGTCATTCTTAATTTTGTGTTTACAAATGTTCATTTCGCCGCGATAAATATAAGACATATCCATTGTTATATAATAAGCAGTCGTGTTTAAATAATTACGAATGAGTAATATGATGAAATCAGCGATCTGACATCAACTCTCATCGGGTATCGAACCACACCAAGTCAAAAGAGTTCGAATAACACAAAGATGCTCATTAGCCATAGGCTACTGTAAAACGAGATTCCATGTAGGTGCCCATTCGAATTTGGATTCATGATATGTCATGTCGTACGTGAGAATACAAACGGTTTCAAGAAAAATAACGTATAGGTAAACCATTTTGACATTCAGTCCCGAGGTTAGTAAACAAGCATATGCGGTAACGATAACCCATAACACCTCTCTGCGACTATCCCGGATCGCAGACATTATTGCAGGCTAACTGCGTTGGTATGCTATACGATTATAATCGGATTTGGAATAAAATTAGCTATCAACAAAAGAGGAACCACGTGTAATTCCGTCGATTGACGAATGTAACATTTATATATTCAGCATTTATTCATCGTTTTGTGACTTCATGCGATCTTAATATGATTCAATGGAAACAAGTGTTCACATTCTGGCCAGTAGAACTAGGTCAGCGCTACAAATAAATATCGAGAGCTGAAAAGTACGACGGGACGTATCTACAGGAACACAATTAAAACGGCTACTTCAATATCCCTTGTGACAGTGTGTGGTGTGGGCTCATGCTATAGTTTGGCGTAGTAGCATTTTATTTTTCTATATTCAAATCAGACATCATACAGAGCTTGTTATTGCTGGAAGCGTTGGCTAGCAGCCGTGTAAATAGCACATCTGCGATTTCAATGTTTCAGACATGGTAAACACGTTCATCAATTGGTTAGCACTTTCCGAGAGACATTAAAGCTTGAATTTCATCAGAAATCACTCTTCACAAACAGCTCTTACCGCAAGAACTCTCACCAATAATTACCGGCGCAAAAATCAACAGCGTTGAAGCGCCGAAATACTGGCAAGTTGTTCGCTGACAATTCGCACGGAAAACAGTTTATAGATATGACAAAAATGCGCGCTTCGGGGCACAGCCACAAAAGACAAATGTTATTCCTGGTTGCCTGGGAATTGAAACTTTCTAACAATCGTACCACGCATGATGCCAATACCCTCAAAAAGCAGACTTCGAAAAGTTTCCAAATTAAGCAATGTATGCACTGGTATAATACCGAAAGTTTTAATTTACCGTGTACATCGTCGATAGCAGGTGGTCCGAAAAATGTTCGGGATCCATTCTGACGCCTCTGCCGTGCAATACAACCTGACTATAACTAACCTGCGATTTCCTATCTGTACAGATCAATACATAGAATATGCAATGCAGTGTGACTGCTGCTAATCACCGAAGACCTCAATCAAATATGCATTATCGATGACGTGGTTTACGACAGGATGACGCCGTAAATACCTCCTGGATTTTGTAGAAAGTCAATTGTCCTCAATTGCAGTAACAAGCATCTGAAGTCGCATAAATAATGTAGTGCGTAAATACATAAGACGCGTAACTACCTATAACACCTTGGAATATTGGAAGGCGTTTACTGAATCAAATAACTACGCCGACACCTCCAGGCTGCATTTTTTCGTTATACCCAAGTCGGACATGATCTTGCGGCTTCTTAATCTGTCGCAGATTGACGGAGTCGGTTGTGCGACGTTAATTCTCAACTTATGAATAGCTCGCTCTCGGTGCGAGTAACAACTGACTTGGTGTTGGCAGGATGCATTGATGTGTTCCTGTTTTATATTTCTTCCCTAATTAACGATGCTAAAGGTAGCATCTGTCGGAAATAATATTATTGTGGATCAATGAAAGTAATCACGGTGATAAAGTTGTGCCGTAGCCAGAACTGCTAAATAACTCTACCGGAAGCAAATAACTTGAATACATGAAACGCATTATCAACTGTAGCAGACAATAATGTCATTGAATCGTCTGCTAAAATAGAACCTTTGTCTGCATAGAACCCTCATGTCACTGCAATTTCGTGAGCTCTTCAAATTGATTCATTATCGAGTCGAGGCGATAATGAGACCGCCAATATATACATCATATACGTCAGAAGAAACATGCCATTGTTTGTGAGTTACAAATTTATGGTTTAAATGCACAATTCCTGACGAAGTAACAGTCTGGTATGGTACATATGTGTGCAGATGAGTGTAATTTTCAGCGTCTAAATGACGTCAGAATGATTTTACATCGCGGTCGTCCGAAATTGACGGGAGAGCGTACCTTTGCCTGGTACCCGTGACTTTACGCTTTACCAACCTGTGCTTTTGCGCGTGGCGACCATGGAGGGTCCAACAATGTCGAATTCGGTGAAATGAAAGGTGTTTCCTCATCCGCTACTGGGTGAAAATCCTCAAAATCGAAATTGGGCTTTTCTTGTCCATAACTGGACCCGCCGTTTGCTACGATAGTACCATTTCCGTTCTCAAGATTCGGTACGAGCCGGTCCAAGTCGTCCATCTCAAAGCTGGCTGGCAAAATCCTTTCCGATCGTCAGAGCAACGACTTCCGAAAAGCGGACGGAATCTAGTTTTGTCCTCGTTATAAATATGTAAGGTCAAGGTGACCTTCGACTACAAAACGTCAGACGCATTAACAATCGCCAATTATCTTTTATTATAGTCAGAAACGGGTTATGGCGTGACCTTTGCGATTCAGGCTAAACTAACAAAAACGTGTCATTTCTGACCGTTTTCAAGGTGATATATCAGCTAAATCCAGATTGATTTCCCACATCTCCGATAACCCAAAGCTTTTGAGAAAAAGACCGGCCTGCACATCCTGACAATCATTCATTGCTTGCATACAAATGACGGATCGCAGCGATATAACACGCTCCAGTTGCACGCGTCTGCGACCGCCTTTGGATATAGGTTATGTAACACCGTTCGAGTGGAACTTCCGTATAAAAACGTCGGTGAGACTCCATGAGAAAAACTGCACCCGTGCTGTAGTATGTTTTTGCTAATGCACGCCATGACTACCCTAGCCTAAAGCAATGCGATCGATTTTATCAACAATATGAACGCTCAAGAATGCCTTCAAGTTCATTCATTTACACAAATATGAGTAATATCTCGAGACCTCCATAACAGGATTGGCCAACGCCACGTAGATTGTTATGAACGAAAGGTCTCGTCTTTTCGAACAGCGTCGAAGGTTGGCGTATAGGTCACGAAACATTTCGTTTGTGTAAAATAATGTTTTACACATTGCACTGGGAGTCTAGATTGACTTAAATCAGCAGCCTGGTATCCTGGGAATGTAAATACTGTAGATATAAAATAATATCGACTCATCCATGATGGGTAGGAATACAACGATATACCGGCCATATTATCACAACGCATGAAATTCGGGCTAAGCATCATTATGGCATGTAGATTACGTGTTGAGATATAAAGCGTCACAGTTTCCGTTTTATGGAATTAGAAACCTGATACCAGCCAGAATATGTTTCTTCACTTCTGTTTGAAATCCGAATCCAAAGTACGGCTGACCACCATTCGAGGATCAATGAAGGATGTGTTATTGAAAATTAGCCAAAAGTTTCTTGACGTAGTATAGTATTCGACGTTTTTATTGCAATGGAGTGCTCTTAAGGGTTGCAAAAGGCAATGAGTCAAATCGAATTGGAAATTGGCTGTATTAGAAAAATATCGGATTTTATGTTCGGTATGAATCCGGAGTTTTCGCACACCGCCTGTTATAGGCAATACCCTCCATACATCATCTCATGTTACGTAACACCTAGCCGTTCATGCGTCTGCTGTAACTTGATCACTGAGCAGCTGATTCTTCACGGTACGGGTCATTTCACTTGAACCCTATGTCGAATCGCTAGCTTATTCAAGGGTAAAATATCGAAAATCCCACCACCGCCAGGCGCTAGGGCGCAACCTCGCATTCATTCTTAGGATGTATTGATACAAATAGTAAAACACATGTCGTCGTGTGGTTACGAAACAATTTTTGAATCTACATTAGTGCATAACCCAATGCAGTGAGCGAATTCGTTCGTTGGCGTTAAATCCAATCCAGCGAACCTTGTTCTTATTTGTGACATGCAATTGTAATCACTACCACTGCGATAGCATTCACGTAGGCTTAACGATGCAATGATGTACGTCGGGGCTTACAAAACTGGCGATTACAGAGAAACATGAGTCTGCCAAGTAAAGACAACACCTTCACAGCACCTACGAGCTGTTGGTATATTAGCCGTTGGGATGGGGGGGGGGGCAGAAAACGGCTCCGGACGACAAATACCTTTAGAAAGCTCTGATATGCTTCATGACTCAAGACCACTGTATATTGATATTCTTATCATATATCAGGCAGACATATATTATAATAACTGCCGACTGCAAACCGGCAGATGCTATATAGCTAACTCGTGTCTGGATTAGAAATCTACGGATTATGCCAGTGTCAAATTTTCATTATTAATCTTGATACGAACTCAAATTTGGACATCATATTCACTGAATATCGAATTTCAGGGACGTAGCCTACTCTCTTTACCCACATGCGATAAATTCAATAAACCTCCTTCACATCGTGCCGCAGCGGTCACGTCTTCACGACCATCTTCATCCAAGTGTTGGAATTCAGTGTTTTTGAAGTGACATGTAAGGAGATTATGGCTTTAGATTGATACTGATCATGAATCAATGCGATTTCTTGCAATTCATCACTGTACTTATTACCTAGGGCGGTGCTTGTTTCTCTAGAGATAAATGATGTTTTTCACTAACCGATACGGACAAAGAAGTTCCAAGAGGACGATATCGTGAATTGTGATTAATAAATATCTACAATGATACGAGAAATGAAAGCCAGGAAAGAATGTGTTTTTGGGATGATACAACTGCGAAAATGCGGTCAAATAGGTACCGTGCTAAATTTCAGATCCGTGTGACCCGACACCAACATGACCTCGGGCGTGGACAAGAGACTTATTGAAGATCATCTATCCAAACACAATGATTCACGTCAGCTTATCAGCCTGATCTTTTCATTAGGAGAATACAGTGGGAACCGATATGTCAAATAATACTATATTATATCGACCTTGTGTGTAATTCATGTGATATATGATGCTAATATTGTCAATGGAGTAGAGAGTACGACACGCACACAATCAACGCTGTCGCGGACAACTGCGACTCTGTCGTTATCTGAACCAGTCGTAAATAACGAACGAATCCACAACCTATGACATGTGAACGGAAAGCATGCACCATTGCACCTATATTTATGGAATCGTAAACTGCGATATATTGGCGATGGATACTCCGCAGGATATGATAGAGGTTTAGTTCCCGGCCACGTACGTCGTACGTACTTGTGCAGAATGTGCAGTATATACAGTAGTTTATACACTTCAATGAAAGTTGATACCAGGCTATAATGGGAGAACCGTAATGTCGGTGATGGCAAATCCAACTAATGGCATTTTAAGACCAAATTTCTGCATTTCGTTTAATGGAATATGCCTAAACCCATTGATTTCGACTGCGTGCGTTGGGTGAGTCGCGTATGTGAGTAGGAACGTTTCTGTTACTGCTTCAGACACATCGTTGTCTGCTGCATATAGGAATTTAGCAATGGGCAATTGGGCATATATACACTGCAGAGGCAAAAGTATTGCATTCTCGAGAGAGTAGTCGTCCTTATAGTCTTTTGAACTGTGTTAGCCGTTTACTACGAGCATCAAAGCGTAGATTAGTCCAAAAGGTCGGAGACAGGCGATTTATCTAGATATATATCCTGCAGATTTATCGTTGGGTTAATCAGGTTATTTCTCGTAGACTACTCTTCACAATAAATTTCATCCTTTGCATGGAACGATATCATTCTTTGTTATAGCAGTCTAACATAAGACCTCAGGCATTCGATCATAAAACACACAGAACGCCATCGTCCGCCAACTTGTTTATGCAACCTACATTGTGATGACGTAACAGCCCTGATTGCAATGATAAACGGAAAACTTGTACAAGTTAACACGGTAATGTTATGCAGTACAAGTGATTTCAAAATGTTTGAAGAGTGCTTGCGACAAAACTGAATTGGGACACTTACCCAAGGTGAAGATGGAGATTGTTCGTCCTCGTCGGTCGATCCCGTGTACCGAGACTCTTCCAATACTCGCGCCTGACAAGAGTTTATGAAAATTGATGAAGACAAATACTATAAATGGAAAGTGCTACAGTGTGATTCGTTCAATTATAATTTCATCATTTCAAAACACCCGCAAGGTTGCGATACAGTGATAAGATAGTACTACCTGTCTGTTATTCGTGCGTTAGTGAACAGTAACTATTTACGTTTGGTTTGAAGAATGTGATATTGTCGTGTGAGAACTTTTAAAATGCGGCCGCAATGTGTCTTTACGGCGTGTTAGTATCATGGATGAGAAATTTCGTCTTGAAATTGTTAGAGCAGGCCTACCATTTGTTTAAAAAAACATGTATATTAATACGAATATAATGGGAATGCGTAAATGTCGTAGGCCTACAATCCAATAAGAAGTGCCAATTTTGAAATGCTGCACAATAATGTTATTTCAAGGTACATGAATCTGCAAGTGCAGCCATCTTTATCCGCCGTAGGGTACGTAGCAGTAGATTACGCCCCATGGGCTGCGAGCGAGAGCAAAATAACACCTAAATGTGCATACTGCATATGTTAGTGTGTACTGTACTGTACTTGGCAAAGAATAAGAGCTATTTGAAAAAAGAACTAATATCATGAAACTCGTTCTTGGGGGTAAAAACCTCAGTTTAAATATTACCAAAGACGATGTGGTATTACTTAATATATATATATAATATATAATATATCATAATGTATACTTAAAACTTAACACAGCGTTGTGAACCAACCACGGCATGCTTTCACTGTGTAAAGCTTCGATGAGATACACAATCGCCAAGCGTACTTCAGTATAAAGTCTGTATTTGGAATAACAGTGCACACAACAAAATAGCAGGACAGTGATAATCCATAAATCCGACAACCGGATAACCAGCACGTAGCGAAATATATCGGACTTTGTGTGACGCATAAAGATTGTTACGCAAAAAATGCTGGTGCTTGGATGGAAGACGGTAAGGTTGAGAGAACAAACAAGCAACCGACCGGAACGACAATAGCTAAGGATACGAAAGCCTTGTCCAGGCCACCAAAACAAAAAGTAGCATGCGTAAAATATCCTACAATAGCGATGGTATTTACGAATGTGCAGTTCCACTTATTGTCATAGATTTACATATTTAGTTGTAGTTAGGATTGCTACTCTTACTTTTCGCGGATCCATATCATCAGCGATGTAGCCTTTATTTACCGCCCCCTTCTTAGACCGCCGTTTGCCAATACTTGGTTTGTTTTCACGATTCCTGGCGTACTGGGAAACCTGAGGTACCTCCGCCTCATCATCATCAATATACCACTTGTTAGATCCCATAAACATGACTACAGAGCGTATTTCAGTCCACGATGAACTTTATAGGCAGTTTTACCATGAGATACTATAGCGAGATACTAGCCGCCAGGTATGTGACAGAGAGCGCCCATCGCATGCGATGTCAGCGCGAACGACACCTCGCGTTTAGGATGTCTAGTATATAAATAATAATGAATGGGTTGGGATTGGAGATAATTTCATTGAGAGGTAACTTGAGCTCTGAGTAAGGGCCGTTACGAGCAATTGAAATCGCGGGCTTTGTACACAAATTGTTTTGGCTAATCACAACAGATTAATATGAATTGCGGGGGTTTGACCTGGCACCACTACAGCTCCGTTAAATCGAGGGATTCGGATATAGCTACTTGTGTATGTCAACACTCATCATTATGGTCAGGATTCCCAGCTTGAATCATATTTCGGCGTATGGAATTGATATGATAACATTGTCCACTAAGGAACTTGACCGTATATATCAAATTACTTTCCTGCTTTATGTAGGCTACACGACGACAGAATTGCCTAACTTTAAAAATATAATCATGTTCACCGTTTTATGTGAACAATTATTATGAATATGACGTTTCCATTTCGCACGAAATCATGCCATAAATATATCTCCATAAAATACCAACGACCGCGACTATAGCAGTTTCAAAGACAGACGTTGACTAGTCGAATGCCTTGTACAACTATACTACATTTTCACCGTGCGCAACTAGAAATAGAACTACGCACTTTTCAAGACTTGCAACTAGAACTAGAGCTAGAGCTAACATCCTTAAAAAATTATCTATCAACTGAAACACAACTGACTAGATTCAATCCTGAAGCGACTTATTAGTTTTTCTTTTATCGGATTCTGATCGGCTTTCCACATTAACATATCAGTACTAGTTTGAAATGGGAGAGGTTTCGACCCCAAAACCCACCGCGTTGCTACCGCAACTGTTAGTCGTGATGACTCTGATCTAGCAATGGCTGTAAGAATACCAATAAGCAACAGAACACCGTTATCACGATTCATGCCAAACGGCGACGGGTTATTTTCTAGTTGTTCGGTAAGTAAATTTTGTTATAATGCGTAACTAGAACTAGAACTACTCAGTTTTCAAAATCTATAACTATAGAACCAGAACTACTCATTGAACACTGAACAGTTATTAGTTGACCTTCAACCTAACTAGATCGGTAATTTGTACAGGTCTGAGTCGAAGGGTCCGTTGCAATTGCACGAATTAACAGCGCGTTTGCAAGGTCATGTTTATGTATATAGTCAAAGCAGCGAGTTCTATGGTCGGTAATACTGTAAATGCACATTCATAATTATCATAATTGCGGGTGCTTTTCAAATTCTAATTACTTGTTAATTACTATTTAGAAGTCCATTCTCATTGGAGCTGCTTCCGGCTAGCTGTTCATTTATTTCAGTCGTATGTAATCGGCCAAATGTATGGTATAATACAGCGAGACGTTAGCTTGTGCGATATAAAAATCGGACACCGTTCTATATATAAGTGCCACATGTTGAAATGCAAGAAAAGGATTTTCAGTAAACGACTATAGGGCAATTTTCATTGTTTTTATGGATGATAAAATATTTAAGATATTTCCTGGACGAAGACAAGCAAATTTTACATCCTTATATTAGGCTTGAAGTCGCGTAGTTCTTTTCGGGTCCGGCCTCGACTGGGAAAATATTTTGGGCACTCGACTAACGTTGTTCTTTTGCACGCCGACCGCCATTTAATCATCCGTATCTCATCCCCTCCCAGAATAGTCCATGCGTTCATATGTCAATATATAGCTAAACGTTTGGTGGTGCAATCCCGCGACGGACAGACTACTCAGTTTGGAAGCATATATTCGTGTACGAACTCTATTGGGCATATCTATGTATAATTTATGTGATATTTTGGGTGCCTAAATTCACGGTAGTACGGATGACTGTAGAGTTAGAGTCGAAGATTTAGTAAATGTGCTTCTCGGAATTGGAGTTGCAGTCTACAAAACAAAATTTGGCTTGCATTTACTCCTGATTCCGACTCCCACTACTACAAAATCAAGCCAAATGCTCTCAAATGTCACAAAATAGTAATAGTTGTAAAGAAAATTATATAGTAGGCCTACGAGGTAGGCTAATTATAGTAAATTCGAGATTAGTTTGCCCCACATAAACACTAACCATATAGTTTTCAGTGTTACTTACTATAGTGTCATTATGAAAAATTTAACATAGGCTAGAAACTTGACATCCTGAGTTGGTCAGTAACGAAGTACTTATGCTTTTTCGAAGTACTCAAGTAGTTTTCCTCTACTTCTGGTACTTACTCAAGTTGATAGAATTTTCGCTACTTCTACTTCTACTTTGTGGTATTTTGTGATCTACTTACTTACTTTCGCTATTTTCAGTTTGTCAGGTGGAAGTAGTGTAGCCCTTCAATTAGAAAGAGAAGCTGGGGAATTCCCGGGCTGTTTTCATAGTGTTCTAACTTTCAGTTTCACGAAATTTTAAGTCGAACACAAAATTTCCGTCGCACTTCGCACAAAGTAGATATGGAGTTACAAATATGTTTTCACGAAAGTGAATATTATTTAGGTAACAGGTTGTGTGGCCCCTTTCGCACCGCATTGTCGCCCATACGACATATTTCATCACAGTAAATATGGCCAATCATAACGTTTGAAACTACCGTTTCGCATTCTAGCATTTACCCATCATATCTTATTCTAGCAGCCCATGCCGTGTCATAATCTGGAAAAGTGGGCTCTGACTGTCTTGACTCAAGACTCTTGAGCGTTAGACCTGTTTTAGCAGACCACTGTTAAAATTGACTCGACAATGGACACGAAATACATTTTCCGCTTTTCTTAACTAGTATTGGTAATTCTCGTTCAATTCGCAGGATCATTCTTGTCTGGAGAACATATAGGGGATATGTGGTACCGCTGAGACACTGGGACCGAAAATACTTGAAAAATTCTCTGTGATAATCCCATGATTACAGTACGCGACTTTATCTACAATGACATGCTGGTAAAATCTTTATACACATGCAAAAAAACTTCGACCTGCGTGAGTTATGGGGTCTGTGACAAATGATTTACGTTTTAGGGGGTGCAAAGTAAAATTGGATCGACATATACATTTTTCTATATCACCTTCCAGACCAACAAACCCGCAATAATTTTTGATGTGAATTATAGGGCTTGTATCAGGGTATATAATGGCACATATTTTACGAATCAATACCATCCTCGAGTGGACTATTTTCAATTCAATCACAATATTTATAGGGTGGGGGACCTATGGTAGGGGAGACCGGGGACAAATGTAACTAGGGGCAAATGTAACAATCGACCTCCCCGCTAGTAGGGTGGACAAATCGCCTTGATATTTTGTGTGCGCATGCGGTAGTTATCTCTCCTAACATATCTGAAGTTACGTTGAGATACGACGCGAAACCCCGAAATAATTTGAAAAAAACGAAGACACTCGAGTAAATATTTTCTGATCTGGTATAATTTGTTCAGACGAATAATACCTCAAGTGGTCACGACGTAATATATGTAGCTGGAACAACGTTACCACAGTCTAACCTGATGATAGAAAAACTAGGACTTTCATCGCCGGAAAGGTACCATACTGAGACACTAATCATGGTCGAGCGTGTCAGGGGCAATTGTAACACTCTGTTACTTTTGCCACGTTACAATATCTTTTCAATGCTGAATATCTTTGTCCATATGTTGGTATAACCATTTATATACTGCAGATTAATCTTGCAACAGCCAGAAGTTCAATACCAGAACAGATAATACCTGGCCATACCAATTCTAACATGATCATCTGTCGTAACGGCCATACAGCAGTGGTGCGAGATAGTGTAATGGTTATGCGTCCGGCTTCTCGAGCGGTAGGTCGTGGGTTCGATCCCCGGCCGGGTCATACCAAAGACTCGAAAAATGGCATCCGCAGCTATCCTGCTAGGCGCTCAGCAATAGCATGGAGGAGAAAAAAAAAATACGGGGGCGCAGACTAGATGACCTCATGGGGCCGTATCGCAACTCCGTCGCCAAAGCATCTCGATGGTGCAGGCGAGAAATAATATCATATCTCTCTCTGATGTGAATCTTAGGGTTCGGTCATTTCCGTCATTCTACCACCCTTTCTCGTGTTGATCGACTTTTGGTGTGTCTACCCAAGAACTTGCGCATGACTGAATCCTTATCCCCTGACTTTGAGCAAGTCCCATTTACATTTTGTCATTTGTTGTGAACAATTTAGTCAGGTCTGTTTCGCGCCTTCGCAGATGACCCAATGCCCAACCCATTGTGCACGCTGAATAACAGCACCTTGGTAGAAGATGCCTAATATGTGTAGGGAGATTATGGAATGAATGTGGTTCTTGTACACTTTGAGCTCATGAAGAATGCACGAAGGGTGATATTGTATTCAAATGCCAAAATGCTATGGGGCGTAGCCTGGAAGCGTTCAAACTTCTATTTCTTTAGTTGAATGCAATAATACAAGTTGTGTTCTCGTTTTCGCTGTTCATTTTGTTTCTGTTATAATTGCCCCGCGTGGGTGGTACAATTGCCCATGGGTACGGGGCGATTGTAACATTTGAGCGGCAATTTTCGCGACCCAAAATTTCCATGATTGAGTGTTGATTGAGTTCCATTTTAGTTTTTATATAAACTATCGAGTTGTTGGCTTCTTTATATAAAACTTTGGAAATGAAATTTCTATGAGAACAACACGTAATGTTTGAAAATCCAAAAAGTGTTACAATTGTCCCCGGTCTCCCCTACCATATCCTGTCGTGTGCCTTTGGACCAACCGGGTGGGGACCGATGATACGTTCGAGCAACAAATTTTAAACGTTAATAAATATTTTTTGAAAAGGCGGATATTCATGTAAATGTCCGCGATAGGAGGAGCTTGTATCGAAGTGTTGAGACAGCAAAAGATCTGCAATTTTCCGCTGAAGATTTGAGGGCCAGAGGTCATTTTGCAATTTTTGATCCATCGGTACCACATCTCCACAGAAATATATCTTTATGTTGAAAAACTCTCTGCAGATACGATTTATTTCATAATGCGAGAGCGACGTGCTTATTATGGTCATCAGCAACATCATTTCAGGGTTTGGGTTCGTGATTTACACACAAGTAGGCTACTACACAACAGTAATCGCGAGAGTAGTCAACGTCGATACCAAAATATAAGTGGAAGTAACGCCATAAATTTCTATCGACGTAGAAGTAGAATTAGCGATTCACAAGTATACCTAAGTAAAAAGTACGTATTCTAGGCCAAGTTTTGCCCAAAAAAATGAAAACGGTCAAGTAGAAGTAGAAATAATGTAGAAGAATAACCACTTGACGAACTAGTGTGAGTAGGCCTATGCAAAATCTACGTGAAGTAGTTCGAAAAGTACAAGTACATCGTTACTGACCTCCTCGATACACAAGTGTTTTAAAACCTAGAAATCTGACAGCTCTCTCCCAGAACGACAGTGAGGTCGAATCGTCGGTTTCCTCGTCTTAGATGAGAAGTCCCAACGCGGCCTTCCCCAAGACCACTTCTAGCAAGTTTAGCTTGGTCAGCACTACGATCGGGGTTGTCACTATTTGCCGGTTGGCGCCATGATGTCATATCTGATATCGAATACCGTGGTAGCGTTATTTTTCTGTATTGTCATTAAGGCTGTGTGTTTGTCATGGATGTCGGTTGGATGAAAGTACAAGCCTCTCTCTACTTCAGTCAATTCAAGCCAATGATTAAGAAAGAGGCCTTGACAGAATATTGACATCAGTATCAGTTCTGGATGTAACTATTTGCGAGTGTGATGCGTGCGATAAAGTTGTATAATGTAGATCTAGCAGTTCTGACCTCCTCACTAACCTATAGTGAGGCGGTCAGCACTGCTAGATCTACATTCTACATTCTACAACTTTATCGCACGCATCACACTCGCAAGTCATAAACTAACCTCCGTAGGTTAGTTATCTATAGCCTCACGCGACACGCAGTCAGCCAGTCACCCCCCTAAAAGTTGGCTTATGCCCCCTAGCGGGTGTGCCATTGCCACTGATGAAGTCGATTCCTATTTCGTACGTTTTGATAAGAAGCCGAGGGCATCTGTACTCTGTAGGTAGATGCAATTGACCTTATGTGGCTGAATTAAACATTTATAACTTATCAAAGATTTCGTGTATTATCAATCGATAAGTTTGTAATGTATATATTATTTTTAGTGGACCGAGATTGATTTTTTCTCTGTGATTAACTAGCTCAGTGCAGTTCCATCGGTTGGCGCTCTCCAGCAAACTCACCGAACTGCAAGCAAAAAGAAAAATAGTACAACTGAACTCGAGAGTCATATGTACGCTGCTGGTTTCTGCGCTGTATTTTGATATGTATCCTGACTTGCCCGTGTGTTAATTATTGTTATTATTATTCTTTATTAATATTTGTGGTATTCTGACATCTCTGAAATCACAATGTGTATTCATATTCATATTGCTTATATATTTCAGGTTGATAAGTCGGTATTGATGGAGCGCATGTTCCAGTGGGAATTATCAAGTTGGCAGTTGGATTTATAGAATACTGCTTCGATCGTTGGATTCTACCAGCGACCATCTGTAGACATTGGAATTTTAGAATGTATTACCAAGAGGTCTATGAAGAACCAATCGTCCCGATTTTTATCGAGCATGAGAAAGAAGTTCAAGCTTACTACAGCCGCATTGATGAGTTGGCGACGAATCCTCAAGCGTACATAAACAACCAGTCAGGTACCCCATACCAGGTGCCAAATCAATATCCACCTTCCAATTATCCACAGAACTACGGTAATACTCCAGGCATGATGCCGCAACCATATCCGCCTGCCACAAATTCTTATAACCCCAACCCCAACACATATCCAAATTCACAGTATGGATACGCTTCACCGTACCCTAATCCTGTACCGTGTGCACAATATGGTTATCCCTACCCAGGGGGACAGTACAACACTGGCTATCAACCATATCCAACCGCACAGCCTCAAATGCCGTCAGCACCTAGCAGCGCTCCTTGGCCAAATCAATCGTACGGCACGGCTAATTTTGGGTATCCAAACTATGGACATACAATGCCAAATAATACACCTCCATACAACGACAATTCATCGTATCACGGTTGGAGTGATGTCCTATCCCTGAATGACTGGTCATATGAAAATCGAGGTGGTTCTCACTCCCAACCAGAGATGCCAAATAAAAATTACGCCTACGAAGACACAATCGCTGCCTCGCAAGCTCCTAAACATTTTCAAGAGAACTTGGAGAACTACCGTACTATTGGCATCGGTTGGAATATATAACTGTTGTCTATAATATATTACCACTGCACAACCTCTGCGACACTGAGTATCTTTTTAATGATTGCACTTATCTATGAATCGAAGCAACCTGGCACGTGTGCACATTCTTTTGCAGTCTTTAACAACCGGTGTATAGTCTGTTTGACAATCGGTTAATTTTAGTCGTGATTGAACGAACCGTTGGAGGTGGTGCTTTTGCAAAATATATGTTATTTATATAATATATGTTTAATCGTACTGCACCGTTCACTACAATATCACTAGTCTATTGTGTACTAATTCCAACACGGTGTGATGTTTTTACTATTTTTTCATTTTGACGGCACTATGTGAGACTTATACTGGTGTATGCATGCATTGCTAGTATAAATTTTATCCATGTCCTCAAATTGGGTATTGGCAAATCAAAGAAATCCTCAATAAAATGCTTGATCACATGGGAGGATAGTAGTCAGTTGGACAGCTAGAGAATTTCCAGCGTTTCCCACTTTATTTAGATTAAGAGCTAGAGCTGAACTTGTATCATCTCGGAGATTGGATTAAATCCCCATTGGAAAGACAACAGAAATTCTCACAAGCAGTAAAAAATGCAGATGTTATGTACTCCAAGCTTGGCTTGTTTTGAACTATACCAATCTACTGTAACATTCAAGAAAACTATGAAATTGGGTTCCGATTGAAATTAGAGGTTATAAATACGATATAAGTGTACCTTAACGGTTGATGTGATCAGATACTTTTTTACCACCCCTACCTTGTAATAGCTGCTGCTTTCCTTTAACAAGATTGCAGCACTCGACCAATAATCTACCATCCCACTATTCAAACCATAATCCGCCACTGAGGGTCTGCCACAGTCTTCCAATGAATCACACAACTCCATAATATGAATTCTTTCCATGTTGCGAGATGTGTGGGTAAACAATAAAATTTGAAGCTTTCAATCGAGAGATAACATGATTAATTCCAGTACCAGCAGACGGAAAGAAAGTACTGCAATACAGACGACTCGAAAGCCGTCCAGAAGTAGGAGAAAAACACCGAATACAGATAGGCTACCACGTAGGTAAAGACTATCCACAAGTAATAACAATCATGCAATATACAGTACTGATAATTTTCATCTATGAAATAATATATATTTCTCGGAAAAATAAAACTGGATGCTACGATCTAACACCGCATCCGGCACAGTACAAGCAAGTGTTTGTGGGCGATGAGATGCCGTTCCAAACGTCAGAGCGGCAGCGGAATACAGTACGTCCCATCCAGGCTGATTGGCAGAATCTGGATAAGCGGGCGCTTGAAATATTTGCACATCGAAAGTAGCAGCTCCATAAAACTTCTGTCAGCGGCTGAGGTATTGTCATTTAGCATCGGCTTCACTGTTGTGCTGCCCAGATCCACGACGCCCAGTACGAAAGCTCAGATTACGTTTCAATGACGTCAAAACATGAACCTGAATACAAGAAAAGAGGCGTTCGGTGAAAGAATTAGGCAGGGTTGTAATGACTCGAGTCATGACTCGACTCGAGTCACGATTTTCGGATGACTCGAGTCGAGTCATTTCCGTATTTTGAGAAAATGACTCGAGTCGAGTCATCCGAAAATCGTGACTCGAGTCTGACTGAGTATTTACAGTGGGCACTAGGGTTGTCCAAAATTTGAAAAATTTCGAAAATGCTGCGTTGTAATGTCTTATTCTATAGATTATTGATTAAAAACATCAACAAGCCTGAAAGAAGCTCTCAGGAACGTCGTTAAGATTTCTTACAAAGCGTTTGAAAGTAGCCGTCTGCATGTGGGCGGGGAATCGATGAAGTGGGCGGGCAATCACGAACCTAGAATTTTGATTGGTTGGAACCTGTAATAATAAGCTACTGATTGGCTGAAATACTGATTTTGTGATCATTGCTGGTCACGATTTCGTTCTACTCTGTTGTGTTGGTTTGCAGCCATTTCTGTTCGTGGCATTGGCGATATGGTAAATTGACGTTGTTAATGCTGCCATCGACAACAGCATAACGATCCAGTAATATATTTTCTACCTGAACACTGTGTATAACAGTTTTGTTACTTCTTGCACAGGAGCTTGGCCAATTAAGATAAGAATGAACTAGATGCATGCATCGTGCTACCTTCGAGCCTTCTAAAACATACCAGTTGACAACGACTGTAACTCATAAATTGCAAACCAGTAGTCAATTTCTCCTTATGGCTTGTTATGGTAAGTCGACGTCTCTCTCTAAAACGAACGCATATTACACTTTTTATTCAAGATTTAACAAAGGCAAAAATGCTATTTACAAAAGGCATCATTAAAAAGTATATCGCAGGGTCAGTGTTGCAGATCACTGGCCTTTGATAAGAGTAGACTTCCTGCTGTCTCCAAAAATCTTCCTATGCTGTTCCACAGCTTGAAGCAAACTGTCTCTTTGCTGTTCATTGTCAGTCAAGATTGCAGCATAGTCTGTGCTTAGCTTGACACCTCTTTCTGCGGCATCATTAACGACTTTGACAGAACTAACGTAGCAATTCATTTTATTGAATGAATCTGAAAAGTGCCAATCATCAACCGGTTGACGCAGCCAATCCCCAGAGCATTCAAAAACTTCAAATATGTACCACGACTGGGGCCCAATAAGGTCAGACAACGTACTGTCCTTGTTGATCTGTATAGTTGCATTCAATGAGGGTGGGCCCCTTCTGAAACTGGAAGTTCGCTCTACTTGCAGGAGCGCCTTTGCCATATTTTCCCGGGTTTCCTTGCTTTCCGTCGGTGAAAACAAGGCGTATACAGCGGTTTCCTCAACAATATACCAGTCGTGCTTCAAAAGCTTTCGTGAAGCAGCTGTGGAAACTTGCTCATCATATTCCTTATAACTCAACATGTGCTGAACGAATCTCAAGTCATTACCAGCTGCATCACGACCAATGCTTGAATCCACCCACGCAGGGATATAAAAGAGAACCAAAAATAAATTGAAGCGGCGCAGCAGTTCAACTTCTTCAGATTTGTAATCTAATTGGTCGGCCCACATGAACATCTTTTGAGCATACAGAATTGTACCCATCCATCTCGCATGGTGTGCTGCACCAGGTTTGTGATGACGTATATCTTCATCTGCACCGAGAAGAGCAAGAGCATTAGTCACACATTGCTTGTAGTCATCCCGTGTGAAAAAATCTTTTCTGTTCAACAGTAGCTTGAACTTATCAACTATCATTGCAGCTCGTTCAGCAAAACATAGAGGAATAGTCAGAGTCTTGAATTGCTGTTCCCTGTCAAGACTGCTCCAGTTCCTTTTAAGGTGGGCAAACCATGCATTCTCTGGTCCAGTTGTGGCCTTTCCAAATAAAGATTTCCAAACGTCTTTCACTACCAGCTCATACACATGGTGCCGACATGCATGGTAGAACACCTTCCTTCCTAGAAGGTCTTCAAGAATCTTTGCCGCACCCTTCTTCCAGCCGCTGTTGCTTGCTGTAGTGTCAAAAACCAAAGCTGTTACAGCATCTTTTATATTCCAACTTTCAATTATGTTGAAAGTGGTTTCTGCTTGCGTCTGACCTGCAGCATTTTGCATCTTTTGAATGCCAAGTAGTTTTCCTTCTGAGTATTGAGGATGACAAGATAGGACAATTGACAGAGCCTCATACCGATTTCCTAATCTATCCTCTGTGAGCTTTCCATCCCAATGAATAGCAACATGTTGAGGTTTATTTTCTGCAAATTTTTCTGAAATATCCTTGGAAATTTCAAGACGATTTGTTTCCCTGGCTCTCTTTGTCGAAGATCTTGACAGAGAGAACATTGCTATGTCACCGCCACAAGCCGTAATAAATGCTCCGATCAGCATTGTTGCCTTGTTGTCTGTTATTTGCAATCGATCCAGAGCTTGGGACACATGGGTATTATTCATAATATTTTTAGGTGCCATCAGCTTAATGGCTGTCGAGGTGCCAAGACCAACATCAGCATCATAATCAGAACTTGAACTCAAACTATCACCCTCTTTTGAAGATGAAGAAGATGCTAAAACAACATAGTCATCACTTGAGTCATGTTGAATGTTTTTAACAGTTCTATCCGCCATGGTTGCTGTTTTCTTTTCGATGTCTTTAGCGAGAATCTTGTCTCTTCCCAACATTATGCATTTGCGAGATTGCTGTTGATCTTCATAGAATGCAATGTCTTCGAGCTTTCTATCATGTGATAGATAAATGTCATTTTGTATTATTGCTATCGCATCTGTACTTCCAATATCCCACAACTTGTCCAAATCTTCCGTGAATTTTTTCCTCTTACCCTTGGGATCACTTTCCCGTTTCATGGTCGCCTTCAGAAAAATATATTTTTTGTTCAGTTTTTCAAGTAATTTCACCGCATTTCCTTTAAGTATTGTGGCAATTCTCGCCATTTGCCACACTGTCATGACATCATGAACCACCACATTACATAGCTCACGAGTAGGGGTTGACTGAGGGCAATGGTCTTTCAGATGCAGAAAGTAACTCATTACTTCTCGCAAGGTTGGTAATCTCGAGCCACAGATGTAATCGCAAGCATATCCGACCAAGTAATGCTCAGATCGAGATCTTGTTCTTCTCTGTGGCAAGTGCACAGTCTTGCGCCGTTTTGCCTCTGCCATGACAGTAATATTTTTGCCTTCTATCATAAATTACAGCTACGCCTAAAACATTTAAGTAACAAGTGTTACATTACGACTATTAACTCACCAACCCACAATGCCCTTGTACATAACCACAACCACTACTAACAAAATCGACCTCATCAGAACAGAAAATGCTGCTGCAACTAAAACATTGAGTAAGGAACAAGTGTTGCATTACAACTATTGATGCATCAACCCACAATGCGCTTTACAAATTCCCGTCTCTACTAACAGACTCGACCTCCGCAAAACAGAAACTACTGCTACAACTGATACATTCGAAGAACCACTGTTACATTACTACTATTGACTCATCAAACCACAACACGCTTTTACAGTATTACAGCCGTCACCAACAGACTCAGCAGCAGCAAAACCTACTCCTTCTGTCAAACACGGTGAAGCACCCAAATCAGAGCTGACAGCCGCCGTCATCATTGAAGCATAACCGATTACCCAATCAAGAATCGTGGTTTCGTCATTGCCCGCCTAGTTGCAATTTCGCCGTCGGTGGCCCGCCCACTCTTTGGCAGCTACTTTCAAACGCTTTGTAAGAAATCTTAACGACGTTCCTGAGAGCTTCTTTCAGGCTTGTTGATGTTTTTAATCAATAATCTATAGAATAAGACATTACAACGCAGCATTTTCGAAATTTTTCAAATTTTGGACAACCCTAGTGGGCACCACTACAATAAATAATTAAAGAATTGATCACCGTAAATACTATTTTATTCATAATCCAAATTTTTCAACCGCAATAACTCCGCTTCCACTGGTTGGAATTGAACCAAATTTGGTGAACATCCTTTCTATGGACAACCTATCACTTTCATGGGGTGAACAGAACATTTTCAAATTTTTTGTCATTCAATTTCATATAATAAATAGAAACTTTCTTCTCCTGTAGCAATGTGGCTACTGGTTGGAATTGAACCAAATTTGGTGTGTAGGCTTAAATTAGGTAACCTAACTATTTCAACAAGTAGCCAGTACGATTTGAGAAAAAAAGTCATTTTTGAAAACCCTGATGAACACTACTTCTAACCACCAAGCAGGCTGACTGATGTAAACCGGTGTATTTACCAGAGGTCACTAATGATACCATGTAGGACAGGGATACTCAATTCTTTTTAACAGAGTTTGAGAAAAGTTTGAAATTTGCACACGTCCGCTATAACTCTCAATGAAATATTGTACAGCCATACAAGTGTACTGTATACTGTAAACGAAATACGGCAGAGCGGTATTAGCAAAAGCAGTGAGCGCAATGTCTTTATTGTCCAGTTAGTCATATAAACGATATGGATGGAGTGTTGTTGAAAGATCAAGTAAATACTGAGGCATGAAGGTCCGCATCCAACACTGCAGTGTCCAGCACCATGGTCTGACAGTTCAGTAGCCACCTAGAAGCACCAATTCCATATAATGGAGCCAATATGAAAAGCTTCCAAATATCAACATTGAGAATTAGATTGGAATAACCAGGAATAGAATACTTACCTGTCTACTTATTCAAGAATTGCTACTTCTACTCATACTTGAGTAGACATTTACAACACTATTTCCAGATCTACTCGAGTACCAGTGGTGACTTATTTGACCACATATGCTCAAGACTCGATAAAATCACCAGGATACTCAATTTTGCACAGCCCAAGCATTGCACCGGTCAACAACAGTACACCGTAAGGAAGCCACACCACTCAAACACTCATCACCTGCAGATGAGTTGAAGGATGAGACGAGGTATTAGCGCTCCTCGCTAACGCTGCGTTGTTGTACATATCGGAGGGGTGCGTCGCCCGCCAGTAAGCTTCCAGGTATTCGGCCAAGTGTTCGCATGCGTCATCCAGCTTGTTTTCATCGAGCATGACGTCGAAAAGGTCCTGAAAACAAACGTCACCCGTTAGCCACAGTTCAAGATCTCGTATACCAACAGCCGGAGGTGGTCAGCAACGAAGTACTTCTACGTTTAAATTTTGCTTAGTTGTCTTTCTTACTTAAGTGGTTATTGACTAGTATATTCAATTATTCATATTGAATGAAATGAACCTGGATATTTTCGGCTGACACTCGTCAGCGGTAATCGTCAGCAACTAGTAGAGAATGGAAAAGAACATTGTGTATCAACAGTCGTATCACAAAATATGACATCACCAGCACGAAATTTCAAATACGAGATGCGTTTAAAGAGTTCGTGTACCATCTAAAATAGTAGGCCTACATTGAACGCTTTCGTATTCAACATTTCGTGCTGGTGACGTCATATTTTGTGACACGATTTTTGATATATGATGTTCTTTTCCATCTTCAACTAGTTGCCGACAATTACCCCTGAAGAGTGTCAGCCGAAAACACTCGGGTTCATTTCAATATGAATATACTATTCAATTGTTTAGTGAAATTGTGCACCTCCAAGAAGCTCTTCAAGTAGTTATGTTGTTAGACTACTCCGTCTTCTTCTTGAACATTTGTCGGGTAAAACTACTAAATTTTTGTTTTGGGATAAGTTTCCATCACAAGAACATTAACTGATCAATATATTTTCGAAAATTGTGCATATTTATAGTGTTGCCGGTCCAATTTTGATTTGGAAAACTAGGAAGTACCTTTGGGATAAGTTTGCGCTACTTTTACGAGCGAAATTGTCAAAATAGATAATACCTTTATGTAGTGCTATTTATCATTTGGCCATAGCCGAGAAGATGCAGTAGCCACCTTCGATCAACCGCTAACACCATGCGAACCCTCGGCCGCATCTGCGTTTGTAAACAGCTTCAGTACTTTCAGAGCTCTTATTTTCTACTTGCGCTATAAGCAGCTTTGAGACGTCTTTGAAACCGCAACTTTTACTAGTAATGGTAAAAAACTTGTGTCATTGCCGCCGACCAGCCTGCCTCGACTATCGGACACCATGCTAACTAAGGCAGCGTGAAAAATATGCCTACGACGGAAGTAAGTGGAAACCAAACCTGGCTTGTTTGCGCCAGTTTTTCGGCGGTCACGACCTGGAGGTTGAGCTGCTTCATTTGAGACTTCCCTCTCGATTTGATGAGTCGTTGCAGGACCTGCAGTAGACGTGACGTCACACAATACAGTTCTCTTATAGTATTTTCAGGAAAATTTGACTTTGAAATCAGAGCATAGAAACATTGCACATAGGATTACCAGCATTGGCTGTAATTAGTCTAACTGCCCAAGTCTGCAGCGATGCGAGATTCGTTACCTTCGGCGAACCGATCTTGATGTACACCATTATCGGGGCTAGCGACGTTTTCAACAACTGGGTCGGGTTATTGATCGTGTCCGCGTCCAGAACGACGAGCTGCAGCGATCTCGCCAGATCGAATATTCTCTCGACTTCGCTTTGCACCTCGGCTAAACGAATAGTAGCCCGGTATAATTGCGGAATGAGAGGCGGTCCCAATTATGAAAACAGACTATTTCTTCGTGGTTTACGTGGTAAAATCAAGGTGACGAGGCAAACGGCTCGTAAGTTCACAAAGTGAGCAGTTTTTATGTAAACGAACACTTAATGTGATAAACAATAGAGGTGTTCAGTAACCAAGTACTACTTTTGATAGTAGGTTTTGCCCACTTGCACTGCCCAAGTGGTATATTAGTCTACTTTCACTTACCAGGTTTTAATGCAAAACCCCTTGTTACACTTTGGATTTTGTAAACTAGAAAGTATTTTTGGGATATGCTTGCATCACTTGAGGGAAATTGTCATGCCAACTGAGTTGAAGAGCCTGTATCACGGTAAATGAATATATTTTTGAAAATTACACCCGTTTGTGATGTCATCGGGCATTTTGCAAGATTACGAAAGTTACACCCTTCAATTTCGAAAGTGGGGTGGCGTGGCCACCTCCATTAACTGCTGAAAGTATGTGGCTCATCGACCAAATAAACATTTCAGTTCTTCAATTTATTTGAAATTGCTACTTGTACTTGGTAATCATCTAGAAACTTCTATTCGAGTAGTAACTCTGACTAATTTGACCACCTTTGTGTAACGGTAGGATATTTGGATAATGACCCGTTCAGAGAAGTCAAATTGACTCAAAATACTGAGTTTTCCGCGGTAGCAATAAGGGTGACATGGTGAGCTGACTAGATACGTCATATTCAAATCAGACTCACTTAAAATCATAAAAAGTATATCATCAACAGTTCAATTATGCAGTTTAGCGCCGACGGTAATCCGGCATCAATACATTTTACAAAACTGAAACCATGCTCGTCAACGGCCGAATTACGTTCGACATCCTCTCTCACCGAGGCTACTTCTCGTGTTGGACTTCTCAATCGCGGCTCTCTTCATCGGATTGTTGAGCACGGACCGCTTGGCCAGCGCAATGTCCGCAGAGACTCTTGTGATCACCATTCGGCCTTCGAATCTCCGTTTCAGGAAGTCGAGTATTGCTTTTTGCATCATGTCCGTCACCTGACATGAAAAAAAGTAGCACTTGACGGCCCCCAATCTTAATCTTAACATACCCCTATTCTAACCCAAACACATCGCTACATGCATAGCAAGTGTCGAGTGCCACCAAGGGTCGTATATCACAATTTATGCTCATATTCCTCGAAACATTCAGTTTCAAATTGATCAATACAATATGCACCGTTTATGTCAGGGGTCGCCAACTCAAAACGGGTCGCGCGCCAGTTTTCAAATTTCGTAGCGACCGCGGGCCGCATGAATTCAATATCGATATAAAGTGGGCAACCACATTTCACAGCTCTACGTCAGTACAACGCTGTGCTACCTAACATATGTGATGGGTATAATGACTACAAAAAAGTAATATTTTATTACAAGAATAAAACAAAGGATCACTGTCATCAATTTCATTTTATTTTGAACTCCGAGCTGTGCACGATACCTGGATACCACGATACTTGAAGCTTAATTTTGTGGGGAAGCCCTAATCCAGTAGTTCTCAAACCTTTTTAGACACGCACCCCTGATACTGAAAACTTTCGGGCCCCCCTTATCGTCATATCACAAAATGCTTCCATAATGCTAGCTATCACAACGGATAGTTTGATGGCATGGAAGGTTACGAGTGTTGATAAGAGAATTCTATAATATGAATTCCGGATTATCCACAGAGCAATAACTATACCTATGAATTCGAGGTAAATCATGCCCCGCGCGAAAAAAATTTCAGTTGACCGCAGTTCCGCGCCCCCATAAGGGGGGCAACGCCCTCAGTTTTAGAACCACTGGCCTACGCCGTTTTCTAAGCGTCTCGGTATTGGCAGTGTTTGGGCCATTGCACGTCAATTTCAGCACTTCAAAATGTTTTCTTAGCTTTCTTCCGAAATCTCAAATCATGTCACGGGCCGCAAAATATGACCTCCCGGGCCGCGTGTTGGTGACCCCTGGTTAATTTGAAGTATGTTGCGAAGATTACAACAAAAAAATTCACAACAAGACAGCAGCAACCCAACAACCAATTCGACCTCTTTCTCCGAGGGTCACTCGCAATCTGCCGATATTAACGACTTATCAACCTAAACTATTCAAACTAATCCACAAGCAACTTTTTTTACAACTTCCGGCAGCTTCCTAAATACTTAGAAGTTATGTGGTGTGGCATTTTAAGCTGTTTGGAGGAATCTTACAATGCAATTTTTTGCAACTTTTCTTCATTTTTTCGTGCAACTTTTTGCAGCTTCTTCGGTTTTTCATGCAACTTTTTGCAGGTGATTTTGATTTTTTTGCAACCAAGTTTAAATGCAAGCACAGGCCCTGCTTGATATGATATGTAAACTATGCTGGATACTATGCACTATGCAGCATTGTCTGTGTTTACCTTTACAGCCCTTTTCTGCGCGATTATTAAGGAATTTGACATATCATATCCAGCATATTATGTGCTTACTTTTACGCCTCTTTTCTGCGTCATCATCAAGGACTCTGACAACACTTGCAAGTGAATACAGTTTGATGCAAGCATCTGACAAGTGCCAAGCATAACCCGCTGATTCAGCCGACCCTTAGAGCTTTCAAAACTTCAACTATGTACTACAACCTGAGGCCAATGAGATCACACAAACTATAGTGTCATTGTTAAGCTTTATCTTTGTATTCAATAATGATATATTATTTCTGAAACTAGGAATCCGTCGCCACTTGCATAAGCGCCTATGCTTTCCCTCGTTGAAAACAAGGCATATAGGCTACGGCGGTTTCTTTCACAATAAAGCAGTCATGCTTTAGACGTTTTTGTGAAGCAGCTGTTGTCTGTTCATCATGTATTTCGTACCTCAACATACCCTTAATCAATCCTAAATCATTATATGTCAACCTATATACAATACGCTTTCAGAATCGCCGCCAGTAGTAGACTCCTTGTTCACCTAATCAGCAAGCTGCTGCTGATGTGGTCATTGAAGCATAGCCGATTATCCAATCAAGAGCCGTGGATTCTTGATTACTAGTCTTCTCGCCGTTCTATGGTCGGTGGCACGCCCATTCTTCGGCAGCTACTTTCAAACGCTTTGCACGAAATGTTAACGGCCTTTCTGTGAGCTTCTTTCAGGCTCAGTGTCGTTTTTTATCAATAATCTATCGAATAAGACATTACAACCGAGGATCTGTGAGATTTTCCAAATTATGGACAACCCTATTGTCCGTGTACATATGAACTTAAAACCGAACTAGGCTTCCTGTAACAGCACTGCTCTACACAATCTTGCCAAACAGTGACACATAGCCAGACTAAAGGGAGGTTTAACCCCTGGTTCGATTTCTGGTTTTAGATCTTGCTAATCACAAGATGGGTTTTGGACAAACAACATGGACAAATCACAATGCATCTGTGCCCAATCGCATACCCGCATAAAGGCAAGTATTCATCACACAAGTTTTACAAAATAGGTTGGAATGCCGCTATGGCGTACACAGCATGAATCCTTTCTTGCTTTTAAAACTACCTAGGTGGCAGATCATTTGTAATTACAAATCAATCAGCCTTAAAATGAGTCACTCACAGGCGCAATCGAGCTATAAATGAATCAATAACATTGTCTGAAAGGCATCATCGTAAAACTTCACTTGAAACAAGACAAGAGCGGAGACATATCACCTATGGAGACATATCACCTATTCGCGTCAAAACCAGTCGACACCGGCACAAACGGCTTCGCTAAACGCCCAGATGAATTGGAAATGCTAAATTTGTACTTCTAATCAATACAGCATAGCAACCAACGCCATTCGCATAATGCACAGAACATGTGCCACAAAATATACAGAACACTGGTCGAATGTGCTATTCCTGCTATACATAATATATTAGTATCAGAGGCGGTCAAGCAGTCATCATTGGTATTCAAGTTGAAGAAAAAGCAATGGCCTTAAATTCTACTCAGGTACAAGAAGTACCAGTACCCGGCAGCAATTTCGAAGTCAGTAAGAGGTATATATAATTGTAGGCTGTTACGTTGAAATGGAAATAGTCTACGACAGTGGTTCTCAAACCGGAAACACTTCAAAACAAATGTTGCGGACCGGCGAACCTTCAAAAATCAAAATTGACCCTACATTTAATTACGACAAATGTAAGCAACTCATATATGATATTGGAAACTGCCTTTCTGATATTAGATATGTATATGTGGTTCTATTGAGGTTTCTGTAAGGCGAAGCTCATGTTTTATTTCTCTAATTATGGACAATCGTCCACCATCTTTCAATCTCGAATTGAGATGAAAAATTCTAATGTATTTGCTGGACCGGCAGGAAACTTGCCACGGACCGGCAGTTGAGAACCACTGGTCTAAAATTATAACCACTTAAGCGAGAAGTTGAAAGCTACCGGTACTTGTATCACTTGTAAAATTAGAGATACTTTGTTACTGACCACATCTGAGCAAATCCGTCTTGACCACTCCGAAAAAAGTAGCACTACACTACATTTTACATGACTTACGGACCCTCACCAAATCAACACAAAACAATACGATGGATTTTACAGTGTCAATGTAACAGGTGTAGCTGATTTTTTCAACATGCTTGGGTCGGTTGCGTTTTTGACAACGAAATCCTTATATCGTGAGTCACATTTAACCCCCGAAAACGCTGATCTCGGCCGTCATATGGTGATCAACCTAATATATTGGCGATGAAGAGCAGAATAGGCAGATACTTTTTACCGCTACGGGTAATATTATCTATACCCTTTATACATCTGATTCACGAACGGTGCTTGCGAAATAGCTACCAACTAGTGTTTTGAAAAATCAGGGTGCAGTTATTTTGTAGACGTTCTCGGAATGCTTGTTCCGATTTACCTGTGGAACGAATGCCAGCGAGAGAACAGCACAGATTTCAATGCAGACCCGGTGCGGTTTTTTGCCGAAATAAACGGTTGAAACGCCAAAAAAGCGTGAGCGTACCTCAAATCCTTTCAGCGATGGTCCGCACAGCACGACGGGCCTGGTCGAAGGCACCACCTCGTACGGCAGATACAAGTCGGGCTTTTTGAAAAAAGCCTTTTTCTTTCCGTCCTTGCCTAGCGCAGCAGACGGCGACGATGCCGAAGTCTTCGGGCTGCGACACAATCGAATTCAAACAAAAGTTGAGAGAACATAACAGCACACACTCACCTCTGCGACACGCCTTCCGAATCGCATTCGTCGACGCCGTTTGTATCCATGTCGCACGCGACTGCAATAAATCAATACACTACGGATTAACAAAGTTTCGACGAAATGCCAAATTCGATGAGACGAGGGACAGTGTTGGGCGTGCCTAGACGCCGCCTTTTCACAACCAATCAAACCTCCAAGCCATCAGCGCAGCTTCTGATAACGCACACGCTAAACTTATTACTATCCAGCAGCAGGGCTCGACACTATGATTCAAGTAGAACAGAATTCCTTTTTTCTCCAGCACCCCATTTTAGAAATTTCCATGATCTGGCATCCCCGATACTTCAAGGGTTGTGCTTAGGACGATGAAGTATTGGTCGAAGTCCGGTCCGGTCTTGCTGGGTTTGGACTTGACTATGGGAAATATTTCACGCTTGGGCCAGATAACCAATAAATTAATTAACTATCTAATCATTGTATGTATTATTTACGGGATCAAATCAAGCTTGTTATATCAAGCGTCATGTACCTCATACCTATTGAGTTTGAGCGCAATGTACACCCCCCGGACTCCAACTATTCCACTGGCGACGCGGTGAAGTAGCATTGGGTTTTGTTGTATTACTTTATGCGATTATAGTGAGCCAACTGAAAATATCGTATAGGCTTATACTGTATGATTGAATTTAGTTCGGTCATACTTTACCATGCGTATTGTAGCTATTCTAAACAAGGCAACCCATATTATTCACCATACATGCAAGGTTGAGGGTGACAACACTGATCAGAATGATTGTTTATAGTATGAGAGGGAAAATACTGACAATTTCATTTCATAGCTCTCCAATAAAAGAATATTTAGTTTATCAATTTCGCAAGAAGGCTTAAAACTGAAAAAGTGGTGTATGGCCACTTGCACAGATTTCGACATGCAGGGTGCTGCAAGATACAATAGGCCTACCTGTTGTTTGAACACCACTATCTAGCTGTACAAGACCGACATGTTATACAAATTATGAAAACCACTGCATTTTTCAAAACGGAATGCATACATTTTCGCTATATTACGAGCGAGGCGCAACAAAAAATTTGCAGATTTGAGAAATTTTGTTAAATGATAACGAGAACTAGAGGATGTATAGAGCTATAGTTCTACTATATATCCAAATGAGAACTACTATATCATCTATGCTGCTACGATGTTCTGGGTATTGAAATTTTAGGTCTCTGTTTACCAAGAACTTATGTAACAACAGTGAAAATTATCGTTGAGCTAATTTCTTCCTAAAGTGGAAGTAGGGAATAGTGAAACCATGATGGCACGTATTAGTGGTTTTCAACCAAGGTTTTTTCTTGCCATTTTTGTGTGTGTGTACACGTACAGGTACAGTAATCAGCTTCCCAGATAGGCCACAAGCAGGTTTAAGCAAAGGCCCTAACTATTTTTAGATGTCATCTTACAAAATTCAGAGGTTAGTCGCGACATTTCGAAAAAAGGTTGACAACCACTGTTTCAGAGCATATTAGCATAAAGCACGTTATTGAACACAGCAGTTCTGTGCAGACTCCCTGCATTTTCACAAAGCGCAATGTAATAAGTGTGATCAAAACACTAAATTATCTATTCAAATCATTCATATGACTACTGCTACAACATCATCATGAGAGGTAGCCTACTCGAATACTCGAAACCAAATACTCGAGTCAGAATTGACTCACTGGGGTACTGTACAAATTTTGCCCTACTACACTTCCGTTCATAATCCAATTCGAGTCGCGGAAATTACAACAAAAACATGTATTCTTTCTGGTTTGAATTCAAAAACATACCTGAAGACGGCGGCGTGGATCGTCGCGACTGGCTTGCGTTCTCTCCCAGGCTTGACGTCGACGTGCCGCCCGACTTCGACATATAAAATTTGTTGTATCTGGAATTCTGTAAGTGGGATGTTGGTAAGACTAGGTAGCCTGAACAACAAAGGCGGATAAAGCAGCCATATTCTGTGGCCCACCGTACTAAAATATATAAGCGACATTGTAAATTTCTACTAGAGTTGAAGTCAAAGTAACGTTTTCTGAATAGGATAAAAAGTTGAGTACCTTCTAGCTTAGCCCAAAAAACTGAAAACTGTCAATTACAAGTAGAAGTAGTATAAAACTATAAGCACTCTTGTACTTCGTTGTTAAACTCTGTTGAACGTTGAATATACATCGAAAGCTTTTTCAGCGTCTATGTATTGCTATATATATGTATTGCTGCTGCTTGAGACCAGGACTGTGTAACCACTGAGCTACTGTGGCTGTTATCACGTTACTGATGAATAAAAGACAAGATCGCAATACTTGCGTACGCAGAAGAATTTTTCTGTTTCTAATAATTGCGGAACGGATCTTTCCTGGCATCAAGCTCGCTATTCGGCGACAGCCTATAATTCGTGCATAGTCCTAGACTCCTAGTAACCAGCAGAGGTTAATCCCCTAATGCCTTGGCATTGAAAAAGAGCAAACACCAATAGACCTATTCATACAAAGCTCGAAAGCCTTAAACTACAAATCTAAAAGGTGTTGAAATATTTTACCTGATTACGAATTTGATCTAGCTTCGCGGGAGAAGGAATAAATCCAACTCCGCAGCCTTCTTTCACCGGCCGTCCTATCCACCATTCATTGTTGTATCGCTGGAATATGAAAGTTTGAAAATTGAATGTCCGCGGGAATTTATGACACGCGCCCATATAAACGAGATCTAAAGCTGCCGGAAGAACAAACTCGCAATGTTACCTCCTTTATGTGAAGGAAGTCCTTTGCTTCGAAAGACACGCCATGACCTTGTACGGGCGAGTCGTCATCGTCTGAGCAATTGTAAGAGACGTTTGTCCTGACAGCAAACGCGACTGACTTAGTCTTAAAAGAGACACAAATACTCAGAAATGACAAGAAATGAAAGATGAACAGTACTTGTAAATTTGGGGAGGGGTGTGTGACATGTTGAAATACTTACCTGGGCCAATGGTAGTCAACCGCCGGGCCGTGGACCGGTGCCAGTTCCAATCATCTTTACTGCCAGCCCACCAAATATCAATTGCAAAATGAAAGTAGGACAATTGTCCATTAGAGAAACCAATGTCAAATTTTATATCGATTCAAAAAATTAGAAAATATTTTTCTGCATTGTAATATTGAGCTAATGTGCATTGGACTTGCCGCGCAGTAAATCTGCAAGTGTTCTACCAAATTTAAGAAGCCTGCAGCTCATTGAAGACTAGTTATACATGAAAATTAGGAAGGCATTATGATAGAGGATAGCGAACAGCAAAGTCGCAACTCTTCCAAAAGAAATCTAATAACAAAATCAAATTTGTGATTTTCAACAGGAATTCGCCTTACGGAAACCTTGGTACCACCACGTATAGGCTAACACATGAAATATCATTTAAGAAAAGCTTACAATATTTGCTTCCAAGCTGTGTACCTTGTCGCAATTGCATTGCTTTAATTGAAATTTTAAAAAGTTTACCGGCGTGTAAATGATGTTTTGAAATTTTACAGTCCCGACTCCAAGCTGAAAAGGTAAAGAACCGTTTACCTAAACTACGACTACTAAAATACCGAAGTCAGGACAACTTTCTGCCGAAATTTAGAACTAAATCTGCAATCAATTTGCTAGCACTCACAAAAGTTTTTTGTCCAAGTGTCTGTTTGCAGTAGAGGAGAGAAGCACACCCTCGACACAGATTCACTACTAATGCTGAGCACTGAAGTAATAATTGTAGTCAGAAAAATCATCTCTGAAACAGTTAGCGTGAAGAAATATCAAAGGGGTCTTACACGAGGCCTTACAATCTTGGCGATGATTGATCAAAATGAAATTACTACGACACTGCCGCCGTCATGTCTTTGTTGCACTGACGCAAGCTGTTCTAAATAAAGCACGCACAGTCGTACACGAGCCACCCAAATTTAGAAAAACCTTCAAGCTTGTTAAATGAACAGGACAACTCAAAGGCGATTAACAAAACAGAAGGTACACACACATTTCAAGGTACCAATTCAGTGCTCGATACATCATGTGAAAAAATCAGTCTAAGCAGATATTTTTAACACAACGAGAGAGACAGATAATGTGATGATATTCCTATCGTCAAGTCGACCCTTCTATCATTAAATTACAAGCGGTATTTTCTTTGAAACTGTGGCTGCCCAGTCCAGGCAAAACTTCGTGCACAATTGCTCATTCGACACTATTGTATTCATAATACTAAATACTATCATATTTGAGAGTGCAACAAATTGTACGACAATTTATTATTGATAGGTCTACTAGAATTTTCTCCGAAAGCATCGATTTGTGAGTATATAGACCTAACCTGAAGTAGCAGTGAATCGGGAACAGATGAGTTCGTATACAAGGAAATCATTTGAAAAACTAATTAATTGGACCTGGAACTGGTCTACAAAACAAAACCACGTGAGCACGTACGTAAAGTCTTTTGGCGTTACATCGATATTGAATGTGCGTTATCAGATCCATGAATGCCCCACATCAGAATTTAGGGTTGCCAGTGAACTCGGCATTGGAAATGTAATAATACTATTGTTATCATGAAATCAATGCTTAAATATTGTATTAACAAATTCGGAAATGGATATTTCACTGAAAGAAAGTGTGAATTTAAGCATATGACACTTGATGAATTCAACATTTGGCACTTGGTGTGTAGGCCTATGTATTAATGTATTTGGGTTGGGGTTTAGGTCAATATTAGGGGTTAGGTTGGGTCCAGTGGTTATGTTAGGTTTACAGTTAGGCGTTATGGTAGGCAAGGTTAAGGTAAGGATTACCTAGGAGCGGCCAAGTGCCGAATTCATCAAGTAGGCCTACTAAATTAACTGGTAATCGAATTAAGACCAAATTGTTACAATGAGTAAGTGAGTGATCCATAGCTTGATATTGGACGCCACTCAACCGAATTACATACAACACAACAAAATCACTTCGGTTGTACTGCTATTCCGTTACATAGCCATGATAGCATGCCTTTACAAGGAACACTGCAGTCACAGGATTACAGATCAAACAATTTGGAGATTTATATCGGGTGGCATGTTCATTGTTCATGACCTCTAAAATGTGGGAAGCTATAGAAAACACGAAGTACTATAGCCTACATTACAGTTTCTATCTGTCTATCATGTCACCAATCATCAGCACCAACGTTAAGTAGTATGCACGAGCTACAGTACGCACGTTTTGAAATTTATATTTCGTATGGCATAAAAATACCTTTGCACTCTCCAAATGAGCAAGCGCGATGCGTTCACTCTCCTTTCTTAACGCCTCTTTATCTTCTTCGAGGGATATATCCGAATCCGAAGGGCGGCTATTGTAGGAGTCGGCGGATCCCTGTCAAATATTATCCGCCATTACTTGGAGCTGAGCCACAAGGCGTAGATCTACTTTTCGCAATGCCACAATTTTAAGTAAAGCTTGGAGAGAACATGGTAAAAAAGATTCGAATATGAAAAAGTAACATTGTACCCTAGTCCTACATTTAAAATAGAGATTCTCACTGTCAAAAAAGCAGGATAAATTATTTACTCAGCAACAAATGGTCAAGATTAAACAAGATACCACAATCAGCAAATCAATATCCTCATTTTCTATGTAGTCGATCCAAAAATAACCGATTGGATACACATCATTCACTGGCATTCAGAATAATATTGTGCAATGAATAAGTATGAACATAACCATCCAAGTTGATGGAATGAAGGATACCGTTGATTATCACCATCATTGATAACGATATCGTATATCATATTCTGAAACTGAGACTTATCTGGCATTCTAGGCTATTCTGCTAATATAGAGATGTAAGATCGAAAATGGTCTTTCGAATAAAATTTGTCACCATTTATATCCGCTAAGAACCGAGTGATCCTACAAGGCAGATCAAGTAATTTGTAAGCAAGCTCCTGAGAAACAGTGTCTCTTCTAGATCAACTTACAAATCTACGGCTGTGGCTTTTGAAACTGGTACGTGTTGGTAGAGTTTGCACTTTCCGTTCTATCATAGCTCCATCCACAAACACTCGTAGGCTCGACACATTAACGAAATGCCACCCCGACTTCTACATTTAAGCCAGCTGTTCATATTGGTCAATACTCATGGGAATCGCGGGTGTCATGAAGAAACGTGTGGTTAAAGCTATAGGACATGGCTAAGTTGACTCACCACAGCTAACAAAATAGGCTTAGGATAAATAGTGTAATAAAATATTTGCAAAATTTTCATAGCTGGTGCCGGAAGGCTTTATTTGCCGTATAAGTAAACTCTGAACAGGCTTTTTGTCGTTTAAGTAAACTGTGACCGAAACATGTCTTGATAACCAGGATGAAAGCAGAATTCCTAGTGCCGTTACCGCACCATACCAGTCATTAAAAAGATCTAGCAGGCCAAAATGTCGCCTGTCAGAGTGTCAGTGCCAGATTACAAGTTACTGTATGACAAATTATTGAAAGCGAAACATAAAAAACTAAAAAAATATGATATATGCGCACGATACCTGACAACACTTTCCAGCGACTAAAGAGTCGATATTGTGGTTAGCTAGAAAAGGTATTTGCTGGAAAACTATCTCCTGACAAAGCTTGATCTTGTGGATAAGGCCCAAGTCGGTTTCTACGCGCCTCGTCTTGGCGGTGGCTGGGCCATGGTAAGTCAAGGCAATATGACCAATTGACCATTGACCATTCATATCAGATAATTATTTCTCCATGGAATGCCATTATCATCACTGAAGCAGTATCAGCTGGTGAGGGATAGTGATGTTGGGAGCTCCTCAAATACATCGAATGGTTCAAACTAAGCTGTTAGGACTGTTAGCCATTCCTTGTCTCATGATATCTCAGATAACATTACACAAAACCACTGTCATAAAACTGTAAGTACATCTCTATAACTTGGACAATTGGACATATTGAAACGCTCCTCAAGGCTGCAATTGAGAAGATACACACTAGGGCTCTTCAAAAATGACTTTTTTTCTCCAATCGCACCTGCTACTTGATAAAATTGTTAGGTTACCTAATTTAAGCCTACACACCAAATTTGGTTCAATTCCAACCAGTAGCCTCTTTGCTACAAGAAAAGAAAGTTTCTATTTATTATATAAAAATAAGTAACAAAAAATTTGAAAATTTTCTGTTCACCCCATGAAAGTGTTAGGTTGTCTATAGAAACGATGTTCACCAAATTTGGTTCAATTCCAACCAGTGGAAGCAGAGTTATCGTCGTCGAAAAATTCGGATTATGAATAAAATAGTATTTACGCTGACCAATTCTTTAATTATCATTTATTATAGTGGACGTGGTGCCCACTGTAAATACTATTTTATTCAAACCCAAATTTTTCGACGGCAATAACTCCGCTTGTACTGGTTGGAATTCAACCAAATTTGGTGAACATCGTTTCTATAGACAACCTAACACTTTCATGGGGTGAACAGAAAATTTTCAAATTTTTTGTTATTTATTTTTATATAATAAATAGAAACTTTCTTCTTCTGTAGCAATGCGGCTACTGGTTGGAATTGAACCAAATTTGGTGTGTAGGCTTAAATTAGGTAACCTAACAATTTTATCAAGTAGCCAGTGCGATTTGAGAAAAAAAGTCATTTTTGAAGAGCCCTAATACACACCTCATCCCTTGGCTGCAGTCTTTATGTTACATCATCCATATAAAAGTGTATCAAATCCTGTTCAAGTTTATGAACAGTTCTTACTTAGTGGTGATGGTAAAATTCAGTTTCTTTCTCTGGGAATGTGAATTAATATTGGTTTACTAATGCTGGTTTCAATATCTGCTGCTACGTAATCTGTTATCGCGCTGTTACTTATATAATGTTATGTTAGTAACAACAAGGTAAGCGCTGAAAAAGCAAGTGCGCCAACTACAGCGAAAACCAATGATAAACCACAGCCGCGCAAATACGCCTGTATGAAAATGTCTCAAAATCGCTCGCCCCATCGTAATCCTATTACAAGGCCGATAGCGGCGATTACAATAATTGCTATCAGTTCATGAACTCGAACCTATCTCATTCGCGGTGCGTTGACGCGAAATGAATTCGCTAACAAGAAGCTAATGCACATACAATTGTATCAGTGCAGTAGAGTGAAGACCTCGCCTACGATCACGCTCAACGACTCAGATTACCAACCAACGGTTATGCGCCGAAAACCCTACGAACCCGCAGTCGATTAATTAATCGAATTATAATAACGGTACATTAGACTCATTTGGAATCAACTATATCCGCGGCAAAACACGAGGCAGCCTACTAAAATGCTTGTGATTATCAGCCCGTGAAAGCTACTAGACAACGAAACAATAATACCGTCATTAATGCTTTCATTCAGCGGTTTTAATACTTTTAATCCGCTGATCCCAGTTCGTTTGAGCATCGAAAAGCAAGGCCACGCGAGGCTATTGTATTTGTAACAGCCTATTCAAGGCTTTCCGATCAAAGGCTTGTTTTCAAATTGGACGTGGCAAACACACAAAAATCTTTCAAAAGAAAAGCAGTGTCTGTCAGGTTTCGGCGACGATGTTGAATCGAGTCATTCGCGGCACTGGAGTGGCATCGTGCATTTCACATACGATCGCGCACGCGATACGCAACAAGCTACGCTTTTCTATATTCATTTATTCGCGATGAGCGCAACAATAAACACCGCCAGCATCACCCGATGACAGGTATCATCGCTAAGAAGCAAAGTCCCGCATCGAATATACAAATCACACTTTCCGATGGCGAACGTTTCAAGCAAACAAGCTACCCTACGATAGCCTGGTTTATCGGGAGCCTAATTATAGTGAGTGGCTATGACTGACGGCAGCCATTTCGCCGACACGGACACAATCGCGGAATGTAATTTCGAAATCAGTGAAGTTAAATCGTCGCTATCGCCTTTAGTGGACCTCTACCTGCAATACAATCTACATTAATAATTTCGCGGTCAACCTGATTTCAAATGAACAATAGCCGCGTGACATGTAAGCGATTGCACATTTGCACAATCACATACCGGTATTACATTTGAATTAGATCGCGTAAATTGTGAGACACGAACGCCTTATAGACGCAAAATAACAATTTTAGTTTGCTATTCTGCTTATGATTGCAGTTTTGCAAGGACGTAGGCGACAAATGCGGGGAACGAAAGAACGCGTTTCTGGGACATCATTTCATGCGTACGCGTGCTCGGCCTGAGCTATGGCCGGTTGGTAAACTCATACAAGGCGTACGCAGCGGCGGGACAAGAGACGATATTGTTTCTTTACATGCCATGTTTTGGTACTGTGATGACATACGCACTGATCAGTGATCAGTGACACAATGAATTTGTTGTACGTTTTTTTGCCGCTTCAAATAGCCATTTCGGTATGAAAAATATTGCGCCACGATGCACCAGCGACGGAATTTCGCTACCGGAACCTCGTTGCTGCCTCAAATTGCCATTCTGGCGTGATAAATGTGACAAGTGCAGAGTAAGATCTATCACGCTTGGTTAGAGTCAGGCGACACGTAAAAAAGCCGCCAATTCCGCGCGCCACGCGTTAAATTAACCGCGAAAAGTCGGGCGTCGCGCGACTTGAACAGTCACCCCCTCAAGGTCGCCCGATTCTTATTCGCGGGCAATATCCACTATACGCAGGCGCCGCGCGCTTCCGTCGACTCTATTCATTATTGATGACGGAACATGGCCGGTGGCGTGCATGTTTGTATTCTTGCGTCGGATCATTCATTACTCGCTGTTTTCCGCAATTTCGTTGCCATAAATAATGCCGATTGCGCGCTGGAGACAATTGTAACGCGGACGGAACGCGCACGCGCGCGCGCCCGGAAAAATCTACAATGCGGTCGCCGTAAAGTAGGGCAAATCGTGAACCCGCCTCGGCGCGCCAGTGCCACTCCTGGGAGAGAGAAAGTCTCAAATTACTAGGGCTGGGCACAATGATTCGAGTACTCGAATCTGAATCGAGTATTAATTTTAATGATTCGAGTCGAGTAGTAAAAGACGATTTTTTCGAGTACTGAAATTGCACGCTCCTCGCAACTGAAAGTTAATGAACCAGCGAGAATTACATTTTGATAATATTTTCCACTGAGGAAGCCTTGAAACCTTGATTGGCTGTGTCGTAGCATGATAGACATAGTACAAAGCTACGCACGTTACTGGAAATAACACATTTCCGAAGTCATGATCGTTCCACGACATTGTCAAGAAGTGCAATGAAGTCGGTATGGTCGAAAACATACCGAAGTATCATTAATGTGACGGGTAACAGGCATTATGTTCTTCTCGGTGGCATAAAAGGTACATCTTTGAACTTTGACATAGTACATTCTGTTGTGACGTCATAATGGGTGATACTCGAATACTCGACTCGACTCGAAGCATTTTACGTGATTCAGAATCGAATCACTCAGGTACTCGATTTTGCCCATCCCTACAAATTACACCATTTGTTATGCCCGACCCGGAATTAGCACTTAGTAGCTTGGCCAGGGGCTCTTCAACATTTTCGGTGGCGGGGACCCTAAAATCTCAGAAACCGATCGCACGAAAGTGTCTTCACTTTGAGGTTCAATATTGATTTTAGGCAATTCGATACCCAACAAGCTACCAAACGACTAAAAAACGGTCATCACATCAAGTTTAACTACATTTAGGAAATTTCATGTCTAAGATAAGCTAACTAATGACTAACCCTTACATAGTGAGAGTCCCACTAGCGGCGTCATCGCCAAAGGCTAACTTGGTTTTTGTAGTTTCATGGTGATGTGCTTCAACATTGTCCTATCTTTCACGGACCCCTAAAACTAGTTTGTCGACACCTGTACCAGCTAGGCCTATATAGGGGTTTTGGCTGTGGCTTCACCTTGAAAACCTGGAAATGATAGCTTATGCTAGGCTAATCTTAAATGGCCTTTGCCTGTGGCTCATCCTAAAAACGATGATATTGCGAGGTATCATAAACCATGCTCTCTCGACATCGGAAGACAAGATATAACACTACACTGGCACAACTTTTTTACCTTGCCAGACATTATATTGAAATTCAAGCATTGCTATAAACCAGGCAATATACGGCCCCTGCTATATGTGGATAAATGGGCAATCCGGCCCGACAAGTACTTAATTTACCTATATCCAGCCTGACCACCGCCCGCCCCTGCTATAAACTATACTATATCAAACTCCTCTAGTAGCTCCGACACAAACCTAGAGGAGTCTAGCTGTAGTGTAAAATTCAATCTGACATCCAGATTGACAGGGATGTGTTCAAGGGGGTTTCAAAAGGTCGCCAATTTGGCCTTTCAAACAACAAATGTCTGCAGTCCCAATAACACTGCAATTGCTTTATTATCTAACCAGACAGGTACATTTTGGTTGTTGTTTTCAGTTCTGGTGATGTCATAATCATCCACATTAAACTACAGTTAATTTCCACTGGACGCACCCCATACTACAGACCAATTACGGTTAGCCAAATCTAAGTTAAAATCAATTCATCTCCAATCAGGCTTAGTGCCCTGAATTCATTCCATTGCGCATTGCTAGTTTATATCGATACCTTTCTCCATGATGTTACAATACATCAAACTCAAGGAAGTTAATTTTCTCTTTGTGAATTATTTATCGCACAATATTATTATCGACAAAATGTTTGGTGTCTTCGAGTGACCAGCTTGCACTGCAAGTGTTCGCAAGATTGTGTCAATGGAAAATTTTTCTTTCATTACTAGTGATAGTGATTAAATCTATACAGATAAACTCGTTCGCATGAGTATATATTATGTCAGTCTGATTATCTGTATAGGCCTATCTATATCTGTGAATCTGTAATCCAACATTTATTCATCAATTTCAAAATACGACCATCATGGTGACACAAAAACCTTTAAAGACCATTCATGTTCTGCTCAAGTGCTCTAGGTATGTCACACACCCTGTTATGTTCTAAATCAATATTATCAATTTCAAAATAGGACCCTTATGGCCATACAGGAACATTAAAATATCATCGGTCTTGTTCTCGTCGAAGCACGCAAACTGCACTGGCATGTTTCAAATCAATATTATCAATCATATTACCTGCTAGTATATATTAATCAGCCTGGCTTTCAAAATAGAGCTCAAACATTTAAAATTGCTTAGCAAATTACGAAGGATTTCTACACCGCTGACGGGCTCAATCAAGTGCTCATAACTACTATTTTATGACTTGGACTCACAGCTCAAATCAAGTCTGGTGATGGATACCTATCGATACATCTTAGAGAGCATCTGACTACCATTCACTTTACACCAATTAGCACAGGGTTAAAGTAACCTGGCTCTAGCATAAAAACAGTTGATTCTAAGAAGTAAAACCTCTTTTTGAGTCATTAAGTACAGTCATTTATATTTGACACAGGGGTAATCACGGTACAATGCTGAACAAATATGGAATGAGACAGACAAAATGCAACATCAATAGTTTATTGTAGAACAACAGTAATATTTAATCGAGTGTGCTGACTACTGACCTGTCTTAGAAGGCTTTGTCTTCTTGCAGAAGAGCCGGTGGCGAGCGGCGAAGTTGAAGCAGGAAAGTTGGAACTGTGCATCATATTCCGCCTCGAATTTCCTCCCTGCATATCATTGTTCTGGAATGAATCACAGTATTTATATTTAACCGCAAAGAAAAGAGAGCGCAATGTTCCGCACTTATGGAAGCCCGTATACCAAAATCGAGAACGTAAATGCCATGCAAAATCACCCTTTCGCAGATTTGAAACTGTAATAAAAGCCTTTGAATTCAGTGGATTACGATGCAAGCGGAAGAATCAAACAAGATCTACAAGTCCACGCAGTCCCAAGGGTCACAATAACCCTCATCCTAATCAATGCCACCGAGTGAGAATGCATTCAAACTATATTACGGGCCGACAGTGAGGAGAAGAGTTTCTGAAAATTTGCTGGACCATGAAATCACTCTCCGAATCTAGTAAGCCCACAAAATTTCCGAAATGCTGCAAAATCACCTAGGGAAAGATTTGAGATTACGTTACTATTAGGTCAGTTGATATCAGCAGGAGAATGGGAACTTCGGATTTCAGGTTTACTGAGCTTACCTAACATGGGAATTATAAAAGAGCAAATATATATTGAAAATCCTCATCATGAAAATATCAAGTGAATGATGAGACATTTGCAGGTGCAAAACTTTATATCGTCAACTTTTTTCGTATTCAACTGCACAATTTCAAGGACAATTCTCAACAAACAGAATGAGTCAACTTAATTTAAAATTCCAAAAACATCAAGTTACCTTCCTTCCTGGTTAGTGGTCAACTATTACTTAGTTAGCATAATTTGCTATATCATAATGGGTGGTCTGAATTAATGCTTTTGCCGAGTATTTGTCATAAACGGAAAGTGGTGAAAAGGAAAATTTTTGAGGTCAACTATAAGAGCATACGAGTTTGTAATAGAGATTTAATCGACAAATGAGATTAATCATGTTGTCACTTATTTTCGAAATGACAAGGCACTTGAAAAGCAGTGTTATTAATATTAACGGCAACTGCTGGAATTGCTTTTTAGACTTACGTAGCAATTAGGAAAAATCGCAAAAGCAGAAAATGAAGTCTATAAGCTAACAAACATGAAATGAAATCAAACTGATGAGATTATTCGAATTCCCAAGCAAGAACTGATGTCGATTGCAAATTATGTAATCGAATTGAATGTCGGCTAAATTGAGTCTCATGCAAAATGGCACTGAAGCACTAACTTGACAATTGAGATTCAAACAATCTCAACGTTGATAGGCCATCATCATCGCGGGATATACGGCACTGGTAGCTAAATAAAACAGCTTGATATCAAGATAAATTGATGCCATTGCCATGTAATGAGCATCGTAAGTCATAAGTAGGACGATTTTCTTTAACATGTCAAAATAAGTCAAAATTGTAGCTTAGGTCAGAAAATTGTCAAAATTGTTTAGCATACAAAGTCAAAATTTTGTTGCAACCTGCATTTCGTTTTATTGTAGATCTTTGCATTTGCACTGTCGATGAATATGTCATTTGAGATTTTACATCTTGTAGTCTACTTTATATAGGCTTACTGTTGTATAAGGCCCATTGTGAATCATAAATGGTTAAATTAAACAAATAGGTTGACATGGTGCTATGCTCAACGTACAGCAATATCCTAACTGAAGCAAGGCTGCGTGGCATAGGCGCCGAACCTGGGTATGCAGGTATGCCAGGCATACCTAGACATTTTTTTAGGTATGCGGCATACCTAGAATTCGGTTTAGCATGTATCGGCATGAACCTCGATTCTGTTATTAAGATCAAATCGCAATGTATTTCCGTTAACGACATTACCTGCTGATGCTTATGTGAGCGAGGTAACCCGTTGCGCGCGACCAATTAGCGAGAAGCGTGTTGCCAATTAGAGAGATTCGTCTGTGCAAAATGTAAGGCTACGCGCGATTTCCCGCTGAGATGATCGCGAAATTATGTCATTGATTGCCGTGCGCTCGGCAATCATCGCTTGCCTGATTTATCGCGTCTCCAACAAGCCTAGTTTCACTGGCTTGAAGAATCACATCTGCAATAGGCCCGGTGCGCACAATACCATTGCTAGCCTGCACTATCGCATCTGCATTGGCGCGCACGATATAATCGCTTGCCTTCACAATCGCATGTGCAACAGTCCTGGTACGAAAGATATCGTCGCTGGCCAATTATCGCGTTTCGGGCCTTGCATGCGTTGTCTCCTCTCTCTTGATGGCTTGGAGACGATGCCGTTAGGTGTAGGCTGATTAGCGATAGTGATTAAAGAGTGACATCGCCAAACTGAATGACATCGAATGTCCGCAGACATGTGCGATTCTGCGTTCATCGGTGCATGCGTAATTGGATTCGGCTAGTACTTAAACATAACCATCAGAAGATGTGTGTCAAGGCTTGAGTTGTAAAAGACCAGAAAGGTTTGAACAACCTGAAATCGATGTCAATATAGAACAGATTCCATAACAACTCGGACATTTTGCCTTTCGCAAATCGTCGCCAAGGTTACGTAATACGCGTTGATAAGCGGCGTATTTAATTGCTCGCGAGCGATCAGGAACTCGCCAATTGACAGCACTTCCGGACTCGTTGACAAGCTTACGCGCAAGTTCGTTAACACGAGGAGATTGTATAATCGGCATTTACGCATGCACTTTACCCTAATGAATCGATGCTATATTAACGCGAATTATCAATTCCGTCACATTATCACGTCATTCCTTTGTGACGCCATCGAACCCGCATACCTAAGGAAAATTAGCGTTAGGCGCCTATGCTGCGTGGCCATTGGTTCTTATATCAAGAAGCCCATGATGAAAAATTGTGATGTAGACAATATTGTCAGAATGAAGCAACACGGTGTTTCACCAGCAGTGTACGAATGACTTCGGTGTTGCCAGCCAACAACCGCTGCTGTTGAACGTTCTTTCTATATTCTTGGCAAGCTACTTAGTAAGGACAGACACTTTCTACCCGAGAATGTAGGAAAGTGTCTTTCGTTGTACTACAACAAATTTTAATTATTTCTATCATAATGCTTGATGCAACTACTGGCATTCTTCAAGGGTTCAGATTTCGTTAAAACAAAGTTTTTTCGTTTAAAAATTTGTCAGTTTTTAAATCAAAAAAGGGTTTCAGACCAAACTATTTCGTAACGGCAGCCAGTTCCAACCAGAAATGAAGATAGGTAGTAGGCTACAATTATACCATTATTTGAGAAAACACCTAATTTGCATACATGAGGTCAAAATTTAGTCCAAATGAAGTGTTTCAAGGTCAACAAATGTCAAAATTTTGACTTTTAGGTCAAAATTTTCCGTTTTTAGGTAAAAAAACTGCCCTAGTCATAAGACACGACTCTTGTGGACGATAATACGTACATCTTATCGATAGTGATAGTCCAAGTTATTTTTCCATCAGTAACGGGACAGAAACCATACATTGGTCCACAACTGAAAAACGAGATCTAATTATTGAATGCTGTGACTGTGAGCATCGATCCCAGGAGTCAATAAATTGTACCGCAATATTTAAAGATCGAGTTGACATTCTGCGAGAGTAACCGCGAAAGTCATCATGGTAAGTGACATTTAAGCAGGTCTCCATAAATGCAGGAATCTAGAGAAAGACGATGATTACTGAGAACACACTGGAAGATTGTCATCTTACCCTTTTATTCATGACATCTAGTTCAATTTCAGTGCGACCTTGCTGCATATAATTAGTCATCCCAGTAGAATCCCAATCTTGCAAGACCATGACACTGCGATAGCTACATTCTATGTAGTACCACTATCATATCAAGCCATCTGCATAAAATGGTGTGGTTGGTAATGTTAAGAACATGGGTTAGCGTGTTGCATAATGCATGTATGTAACAAATTTCCATGCACAAATTCAGACATTTTCGATTTCAATAATGAAATATTAAATTTTTATTATCAACAACGTGTTATTCTCCAATCTCTATGTTCTTACCTAGAGATCTTAAATCTCATATGATTAGCAATATTAGGTATATGCATTCTCAAATATTTACTCACATCTGATTCCCTAATTAATTATGGTACAGGCCCCGGGTGGGCAGACCTGCTTCATGCGCGAGCCGCATATCAAAACTCTTAGCTATAAAAGAGCCACAAACAAAAATACAAATTTATAACATCACAATGAAATGCAGGCTATCGAATTAAGTTTCTTATTGTGTGGTGATACGGTGCGTCTCCACCTGGGCTGCAAGGTGTTTGTAATCAGGCTGGTACGACTTTTAATCAGTGCGGAGCAGTTCCTTAAGTACTAACGAGAATTCAAGGAAAATTTCAGCTTGGCAATCTTGACATTTTCTTGGCCAAACTCTGCAGTTATTGCCAACCTTAAAAAACAAATGTAAGAGCCGTATTCATTCACCATAGTTAGCCCGGAAATGATTGCAACCTGTGATGGCGTTGTTGAACACAATGATTTATTATTGATTGATGACCAGGCATTCATTGTTGCGGGTGAAACGTTTGCGAGCTCGATTCGCGAGTCAAAAAACGAAACAACACGAAAACATTATGCATATTGTTAATATGCGATAAAATACAATAATTTATAATCAGGCTAAACCTCTCTAGCGAAATGACGAAACGCATGTGCATTGTGCAATCATTCAAGAGTCCCCAATCAAAGGCTGAAGGAGCAGCATGCGGCTCGCGAGCCGAAGTTTGCCAACCCCTTGTATACGCCTACTACAAAAATCAATGAATTGGCTCTACAATGCACATAAGAGTTTAATTTGCTAGTACCGTATTATAGCCTATTTGGTTATTTGACAGAGTGCATGACTTGGATATCAATATTTGTAGTACGATAGCATATGTGTCTTCGTCGGATAGAGCTATATCTTTGCAGGCACAATAGAGCTTACGAGCACCGTGTGTGGCCAGTAGCCGTGTTTTGGAAGTCCAGTCCACAATATAGTTTGCTATGATACATCACTTGCATGAGACACTATTTCAACATTTTTGTGACACAATTGTTGATATATGATGTTCTTTTGAATTCTCTACTATCTGCTGACGATTACCTTTGACGAGTGTCAGACGTAAATATTCGGGTTCATTTCAATATGAATATACTATTCAATTGTATATTGAAGTTCTGAACCTCCAAGAAGCTATTTCAACATTGTTAAAAATGATGTCTTCAACAGCCAATGTAGCAATCAACTGCCATTTAATATAAACATAGATATACGGTTTGAGCAACTTAATTAAAGTAAACTGTAGATGTACAGCTAATTAGCAAGGCTTTCAATGCTTCAACCGCTTGGCCTTACACAGTAAATAAATCAGATGTGAATTCAATTCATCTGCAACATCGTGGCTGCATTAAATGCAATGTAGTGCCGAGTTCACTGACAACGGTTATCAAAGCAGGTGTTAGGGTGTTACCAATCATAAATCCTCTTATTCATCTGTTCATCAGCAATATATAATGACTTCAACAACTCTACAATGGTAATTTCAAGCGTGTTACCACCAAAAGCTACGGCCTATGGTGAGATATCCTGCATCATAGATTCGAAAACCTCAAAAAGATTCTGCAAGCTCAACTTGACTTCAGTCGTTAGTAGGGCTGCAGATAGTACTCAGATCTGAATCGAGTATCAATTTTGATGATCCAATTCCGAGCACATCATTCAAAATATGTGGCACATGTCTATTTTCCTAGAAAGCACCAACATTCCGGTGTACAGAGTAGTAATCGACCCAAAACATTGCTTCAAATTGCTATGACAACAAATAGGAAATAATTTGATGAATATGTGTAAACCGGCATCATGTAATTGATGGTTACATAAAGTTACATATTGGAACACAAGTTCGTCTTACTGTTATGACATAACTGATACTCGAACCCTCGACGATAAACTTTGAATCAAATGCCAAGGTTGATAGAATGTAGGAAACTTTCATGAAAACTCAAATTCTAAATTTGTTCCACACATTCCACACCACATACTCATCATCCAGTATGGAATCGGTGTCCAAGGCACGCAGGATCACGCCGACTTGGTCGCCAGTTGCACGCGGTCACGCCGTCACGGGTCGTTGATTTCATTAAAAAAAATTAAAAAAAAGTCAATGTTCTCAGCCACCCCAAATGCTATATTCCAGTTAGTATGTGGTATATAATGTTTTTACCTAATCCTCAAGCCAGGATCTGTTGATTACTGTCTGTTGGTAATGTACTTGCACTTTACCAGTTGCTAACCATTAGCATCTGATCTCCTGTCACTGGCTTAACACAGTCATTTGAAGTCAGTAACCTTGCTTGTCACGCCGCAAAGTTGGCTCTGTCACGCGAAAAAAGCTCCTATCACGCAGGATTTATTTCAAAAAAAGGACGGAGATTCCAATCAGGCTCATCATGTCAACATTAAAATTCCATATCCAATCATGGACCCATAAGCTCTTTCTATCTGACCAGATTCTACGTGTTCAGTACAATAGGCTAAAAACAGTCGTTACGCGGGAATGAGGACAATCACTATACTCGCACCATCATGCTAATATTGAGGGTGAGTCCTCGCTCCTTATTGAGCACTGTGCACGTAACAACCGACATATTTGTGCACTAAAACCCTTCTCATCAAATCCTTCAGGTATTCAATTTTGACCAGCCCATGGTAGTTGACCTTTATTCGATATGGTAAGGAGCTTTCGATAGGTGCTGTCGTCACCTGTTTTCAACATTCACCTTAGCTATTGCGATATCGCTACTAGCATACGTGCCAGAACCAGGAGAAAATCAAATCAATCCAAAATTTGACAATGAAATATTTCAGAATTCGAAACAGCAGCACAAAACACATCGCAGGTTAACTGCAAACGGTTATTCAACAGTTGAATATAGTTTCGCTAGCCTTTCATTTCCTCCATTCAGCGGAAAAACATTACAAATATCGGCACCAATCCCTTAGTACAGTCGGTACTGCAAAACCTTCTTAGAAATCCGGCAATGGCGATTGATCGAAAGTGAAACGGTGTTCCCCAGTGCATTTTAATAAATTAAGTGTGCACCGTGACACTATTAAAGAAGTTGTCAGATCAACGGCTGTTTTTATATTCGGGTTTGTAGGGCAGCACACTTTGTAGTGTTATTGAGAATTTCCGTAAAATATGCTTCGATCAAAATTCGGTATGCTTTATACTGACATCAATCGACAAAATCCATTCCAACCAAATCCGGTCTTGCTTGAATAATCTCTGGTATATACTCTACGAGAGAGAAAAGGAGATCTGGGATAACTTCGCACTTCGCAGAGTGCAAACGCTGTCATTAGCTGTAGTGTTTTGGTTTGGTCGATCCGAGCCTGTAGTGAATAATCTGATAATACAAGAACCGGAAACTCGATGATATATATTCACGTACACTGTAGTGAACCCGAAGTTGTAGCAACTTGTAGGCCTGTACGGCACAAGGAGTTCAAGACATGGTGCTGGGTGTCCCGCTCGCAAAGTTCATCCCTGAGCTGTTCAAAGCTGCCTCGAAGCCATTCGTTAATGTTTTGAAGAAGAATGTTCCAAAAAGTCCATTTTGGAAAGACAGAGTCTTCGTTCCGATGGCGCAATGTGAGGGAATCCAAATTTAATTTTCGTATTTTACAATATCTCTATATATATCTTATAAAACAAATAGACAAATTTGGTCTCAAATTCAAGACGTGAGGATGATTTAGTCTCATTTTCAGCAATTTCAGTCTTGCTGATGAAGTGAGGTCTTCAAATTGAGACTGATTCAGCTTTTTAAGACCATATAAAATTGTCACAATCATTCGGTCTTAAAAATCAGACCAATAAAACGCATCTTTTAAGGCATATTGTGCTTATTGAGACAGTTTTTGATTCGTTCGATTGTTTAGTCTTGTTTTTAAGACGAATTTCGCTAATCAAGAAACGACATGGTTTGTGGTCTTAAAAATGAGACCGGAAGGTTGACATGGGCCAAGAGCATAAGACATAAATATATCGACTTTTTCCGTACATAGGCGTATCATGTAGGCATACCATTTCAATGATTCTTATGTTCGTAACATGAAAATATATAATGCTTGTCTCTAGTGTACGAGGGGAAGCTGCCATTCTAATCAAATGCCATGACCTGTATTGCGGTCTCGGAACAGGAAAGAGTGCATCGGCATCCACAGTTTCCGACTGATAAATATTTCCCATTTCATGATTCATGTCAAGATTGCTATACAGACAAATATGATCTCATTTATTTTTCTTCTTTATCAAATTCGTTTGTTTGCGGGAATTAACAGAATTTTCAACCTTTCCAGATTACAACAAGCAATCGGTGCGAGTGAGGTTATGGACGCAAGGAATTCGTAGGGACAAAAGCCAGATCGAGAAATCGTCACACATGAGCGAAGAAGCCGCTGTTGAACTCGGCGCCGAGATAGTCGCCAACACTGTGACGTTCGGCATCGGACTCGTTGCGATATTAATGAATCAATCTATTTCCGCGGCGCAGGAGCGTAAAAAAGCCAAGAAGGAAGAAAATAAAATGCAAGCCGTCGAGAGGAGTGTATTGGAACTGAAGGAGAAAATTCTCGATCTAGGACTTCATATTGAGAAACAAGATGCCAAGTTACGGGAATTCGAGCGGACGCTCGTTGCTCTACCGCAATATGCCAAGTTATCTCCTGAAATTATTCAAGGAACCAATGGGGGAGAAAAACCCAATGATTCCAAGTCTAAGAGTTGATAAGGGTACAACGTGGGAAATGAATAGCTTTTTTTAATTCAAGAACGAGTGACTTTTCATATCTTCAAAATCTATAATTTATTATAGGCAATAGTTCCACAGTCACCTGACTTGTTAGTGTGACCTAATACCGGTTAAAATAGAATATAATTTTTTATTCGATAATCGAGTCTCCAATTGCACTGCAACGCATCATGTCTTGTTTCTCATAAAATGTCTTGAGGAAAGTGTGATTGTTATTCTGTTCATTCGTTTTCATTTTTGTTGCCGTATTACTCTTGGGTTGGTGCTGTAAGGATGGATAGCCCACACTCCTTGTGAACCCTACTTGAAATATTTGTCATTATTTGCCATCTTGTATCACTTATTCCTTCCACGACATGAGCATCTTCGGAGTTGTTTGATAATAGATTTCGAAACTATTCTCAACAACTTTATGCCTGTTTCTAGTTCTTGTGACTTTTGCATTGAAAGTGTCTGAACTATTCCAGGGTAGATGCTCTATGATTACCTACCAGGACTTTACATACATTGCATGAAGCTCGTGTGAGAAATATAAAGTGACTCGGAGTCAAATTTTCTACTGTGCAAAGCATTCTGAACCCTCTAGCTGTCGTGAAAAGGGACCACATCATCACTTCTAACCTGAGTAACTGAGTGACGCCAAGTTTGCTGCGGTCTTGCCAATTTCATCTGTATCCAAACATGACAACTCGACTTAAAATATGATTTTGAACCATATTTGGGAGTCGTAAGTTTACAGCGAATAGATATCACCTTACACAGAAATAGGTGATGCTGACGGACATTCGACTTCTTAGGTACCTTGAAACCCCTGCTCAGTGCTCACCAGTCATAGCATGATTTGCTTTTCCAATGCAGCGTTACTTTCGATTACTCAAAATGCAATATTATGACTGCCATTTATTTGCAAAAATAATATCAACATATCTACTGTTAAAAGGAAAGCATCTAAAACTCAAGTAGCAAAATAATACGCAAATATGCGTCGCCAATTATATCGACCCATCAATGATATTTCAATATAATCTACTCTTGAATAAGGACTTGGCTGAAAACACCGGCCTGCTAGCAGCCGGTTTGCTGCAATTACTTTACGATTCAATTATGATTTTTGATGTAAGTCAGATGGGACTAGGCAAAAGTGTCCGAACGGGCGAAAATCAAGTTTGAGTGTTGGCAGGCAAGTATCAAAACATCAAGTGGTTGGATTCCTATTTTCTTTCAGATGATTCAATCACAAATGCAATAGTAGTACCCAGTAATGCTAACCAGTTTTCACGGAGCTCGTAGTGTTTCGTGATGCTGTTCTCTAGATCTGCTGCGAACTGGATGAACCAAAAGCACTGATGACATCACTGCTGGATAGCAGACGTGCACAACACACGAAAAGATTTTACAATCGACCTTATAAAAACATTGTCGGGCGGTAAAATAAATCGCGTATCTATAAGACACATTCTAATGTTGTTGGCGTATGGTGCAATGCAAAAATAGGCATCGACGGTAACCACACCACAACGTCAACGTGTTGATGCACCATATTTGTAGCTGCCTGATTTTGACTTATTCGGGCACAAATACTTACGTGTGCACTAAAAATGTGCAATATGACACCGGTCAGAATTTGAATATTTTTTCGGCCAGCAATCGTATCCATCTCGCACTCAATTTTCCCTCAGCGCTCCGCAAGTACTCTGGTGATAAAACGAGGATCCCGCTCAGTTACACGTCCCGAGTTCGTGCATGTACTGCTGCAAGGCGTTAAGCCTGGCGTCAATCTCCGCCATATTGTCATTGTACTCTTGGCCGCCGATAGAATATCGACTGTCCGCCACCTCGCCCCTTTCGTAGTCCGGCGTGCTGGAACGTTTCCTCAAATTACGATTCTTTGGCACTGAATAATCCCACGCCACTTTAGGTCTGTAAAGACAACGTCATGAGTGAATTCTCCATGTGACAGCGTTTAGAAATGATTATAAGAGGATACTAACAGTCGAGAGGCTACACCAGAAACATGTCGCCAAAACGGCGGATTTTTTCTTCCGATTCATAACGTCTCTTGTAAAAGAATACTTTGGTCAAGTTCGGAATCATTCAAAATTATTTTTTGAATTATAAGTCAGGCAGGGCACAATGACTTGAGTCGGCCTATTCATTGTAATGATTTGAGTCATGGGGTAAGAGCAGATTTTTCGATTACCGAAATTTAGCCCATTTCGACAAAGAACTATTTAAATTTTGCCGTCATTGAAGCATTTTCGAGCAGCGATCGAACAAAAGCGTTATCACATAGTGTACGCCATAGGTATGGTTAATAAAAAACAAATTCACTTTCTCAAATGTAACTGGCATTATCTTTCTTGTGATCGTATGAAAGGTACATGTTTCAACTTCAGTCTTATTATATATGCTTCATCGTGAGTTGTACTCTAATACTCGACTCAAATCTTAATACCTTTCATAGAATCGAATCACTCAATGTGTTCTATTTTGCCCAATCCTAATATAAGCTGACACAGGTAATTCATTATTAATTACAACAACATCAATTTCCACAAACTTAATCATGTTTTAGGCTCTCAAATACCATCCTGATACACTCTAGAACACAACACCAAGCCGCGTTTGCTGTGGGATTGATGCAGCCACAATAACACTGTAACAACGAGGTAGACTCACTTGCGCCTGGCCGTGTAAGACCCGTTCGACGATCTCCTGCTTTCCAAGGAAGAGCTTCTGTCACGCAGTATGGAACGGTACGAGTCCCGGGAGCCTGACCGACCCGACAGATTGACCCTAGCTCTTGACCGGCCACGTTCGCTTTCTTCCGACCCCGGCGTGTATTTGGTTAGAAGTCGGCGTTTCCTAAAGGTGCAACAAAATACAGCAATTGACACAAGCTTCTGTGTCACGACCAGAGATGGTCAAAGAGCACTCCTCAAGCAGAAGGAGCAAAGGTATGGAAACTACTCAATACAAAATCGCAATACTTTCAACAGTTAATCGGAGGTGGCTACTTTCGGAATTGGAAGATGCGTCTACACCAGTGGTTCTCAAACCTTTTTCATCTCAAGGACCGGCAAAATTTCAAAAAATGTCTGGCGGACCGGTGAACTTTCAAAATTGAAATGAAGCCAAAATCTAAAGTATGCAACCGCTTTTTGCAATTATATGGTGCTAGAGAGCGACATTAAGAGGGTTTTGATCGTAATAAATTATCTTCATGACGGCATCCATGTGATTTTATGGTAGTCAGTCTGCTGAGTTGAGGTAAAATTGCCTCGTCCAGATAAACGTGCTACCGCTGTGAGTCGTTTACAGTCTTTCGCGCCAAAGGTCGTGGGTTTAACCGACCACATCAACTTGAATAATATTTTTTTTCTTCGACGATATCGAGTTAAGAAGCGTTTCGGAGTCAAACCATTCTTCTCGTGCTACCTTTGCTCATTATCCACTGCGACCGAACGCATAGGCTACTTGAACTTGAGGTATAAAATTGTAATATCCCTGGCAGACCGGCAGGAATGACGTCGCGGACCGGCGGTTGAGAACCACTGGTCTACACGACATCTGACACTGCAAATAGGTACAACCTTTGAAAATATATTCAGTTACCGGTAATACAGGGGCTATTTAAACGTTCTTATTACAATCTCACTCATAGATGAGATGCAGACTTATCACAAAACTACAAACTTTTCAAAACCTTGAGTGTCACACTTTCATTGTGTGCCTTGTAGTCCACTTTTATCAAAATACACTACCTAAGGCTGTGTCAACAAAAGGAGCTCGTATACCATCTAAAAATAGTACATTGAAGGCTCTCTTATTGGAAATTTCATGCTGGCGACTTCGTATTTTGTGATACCATTGTCGATATAAAATGTTCTTTCCAATTCTCTACTAGTTGCTGACGATTACCCCTAACGAGTGATAGCCAAAAATATTCGGGAATATACTATTCAATTGTACATGGAATTTCTGTACCTACAAGAAGCTCTTCAAAGTGTAAAAAGTATATAATTTTGCCTACAGACTGTTTAAGTAAAAGTGGAAGTAGTCTATAACCTTTAAGTATATAGTGCAAACCTACTTCAGCACTTTGAAAAAATAAAAGTAACAGCTACTGACCCCCTCTGGGTATAAAACATTGTACATTCAACACCACAACATAGCCTACAATTAACAATCATACTACGCTTGAGAGTAGCGTGCAGGCAAAATTACATCTATTTGTAGTAGATTACTTGCAGCAGTTGAAAATACCTATTTTACACTTCCGTTGAAGTAAGTTCGAGGCCGATCCACAAACCATAATAGAAGTCGATTAGATCTCATTGAACCGCTTGATCAAATCTACTTTCAGAGAAGCTCTGTTAGGGTTGCAGCCTAAAAACATAACCACTTTAACTAGAGCAGGTAGGCAGATCTACTTGAATACTTCCAAGAAGTTCAAGTACTAGAGTTACTGTGACTGCCTTTGGTTATATGTTGTAGACGTAATAGCCGCGCTCCATTTCAATAATTATCACTGTCAAAAATGATTACAATGTTAAATCGGTGACAGCACAAACTAAGGTTGTGTTGTTTCCCCGTGAGAACAGCGTAACTCAAAAAGGGAAGGGCTGTCAATTTTTAGGGCCAGTGGAGAAGAGGAATCAAGTTGGGTACCGCTGCTCCAGCTCGCCCAGACACTGACCTTTTTTCTTCGGACTCCCTCTGTTTCCTGCGTTTTGCTTCAACGTAAGACGTCGGGTCAAATCGCGGGTTGGGTGTTCTGCTTCTTGAATACGATCTGAAATCGGTTGTAGAGGTTTGTTTACTTATTGAATTGGATATATGATATGATTTATACTGGGGCTGGCTGACCTTTCATATTCAGGGGGCCTATTTCAAAAACACTATTTTTTGCCAGTTGTCAGGACACACACTTGACTCATACAGCAAAGGTTACATGTATTTGCAGCAAATTTTCATTAGGATCATTTTGTGCATCAGAATTCTATAGTAATGCATTTGACGTGCAATGTGGTGGGTTTTTGTTTTTGTGAATAGGCACAAACTCGGGGTTCGCTGAAGGCTTGCGGATTAGTGCAAGGGTTCGCCATATTATTAGAGGTTAAGAACCAGTCGATTGAACAGATTAATTCGATTTTTTATTCACTTTTATCAGTGATCTTTATCAACCACTGCTTCAGTGACCTTGCAGGTTGCAGTGTATGAGCTGCAATACATTTTCAAAATTGAACATTTGTAGACTATGTAGACCGGCCATAGAAAAAATTTTGCTTCAAAACCAGTCCGCAAAGGAAAAAAAAAGGTTGCCAACCCCTGGAATATGACGTTGTATATTTTTGTCCTTGAAGTTTTGTGGCATATACATTGACTCATGATACACCCTACAAAGGCCTACACACCATCTGTACCAGTGTGCATGCATATGCATTCTATGTGCGCATGATGGGCAGGGCATATGCCGTTGGACAAGGAAGGTGCAGAAATAGCCTGGTAAGGCTTTCCAAGTATTGCACCACCCCTCGTGCTATCCCGAAAATGCTGAGCGGGGAAGCCATGGATACCACTTTTACTCATCAGGTCTTCAGTCTGACCCGGCCGGGGATTGACGCCACGACCTACCGGTCAAGAAGATAGACACTCCACCATTATGCTATCTTGTCGGTCATTTCCTGGCCCAGACACCACAAGAATATTTTCAATACGACAGAAACACGCGCCCGTAAGATGATTCACACCTGGAACTTTGCGGCCTTCTCTCTGACGATGCGGAACGATTCGAGAACGCCGATCTGTTCGCCGGTCGCTCGCGAGACCGAGATTGCGGACGGTTTCGCGCGGCCGACGGATTCAGCGATAGCGACGACACGTTCGCCACGCCCCTGGAGCGGCTTCTGTTGGCGCTATTCGAAACTGAACTTCTCTTCGGAGTCATCGGATTTCGGCTGTGAACGATGTAGAAAGATAGCAAGAGCCCTTACGACCAGACTCGCACAACTAGTTAATTCCAGTAGTCAAAATAAACTAATCAGAGTGAAATGCTGGTAATTTAATTTTATCCAAATTTTAAAGAGGCGCTGCGATCTAGATACGACACAGTCTCAATTTAGTTGAAAGTGTGAAGTTTTTCGTGGCAATCATTTTACATAAAAAGCCATCATCTACATTATCTAAAGAGTATTCAGGAGTGTTCCTGTTGCGCGTCATCATGGATGTTACGCATCATTGCTTCTTAAGCCTTTGCAACACTGCTGGATAATATCAGGTGACTACTGTACAAAATTCCTTCACAACATCGGCAGACAATCATCTCAAAGTCGTTCTGTGCGACTGCCGAATAGTGTCGAGAACACACAACAGTGAAAAACGTGTGCCCGAAGTTTCGCAAACCTTTAACAAGCGACGATGCGTGACCTAGATACCACAGAGATTCATGACTTGCAAAAGATCACTAGTGAAAATCTTTTACTGCAGTTAGAGTACTGTGGCTTTTGGAGGTAAATGGCTTCCGCAAAAGTGATTTTCACGCTTCGACTGAAATTGGAGACCGCAGCATATTCAGAGCGCAGTGCCACTTTAATATAGTGGTCCTCGCGTGCTCTGTCAAGGGCTGAAGAGTTGGAGTCAGAGTTGGGGTGTTTTTGTTGGCCAAGTGGGAGTCGTATTTGGAATGAATTGAAGGAAGTCACTGCAAAATTAGTAATTAGAAATATCACACGCAAGACCAAGCGCAGTTTGGAGAAAACACAAATCCAATAACAATCTGGTTGCTCTGGATCCATGCAGACCAAGTTTGAAATCCTGATGTACAGGGAGGTCTAGATTTGACACACGACAAGAAATATTTACTGGAAAAATAATATTCAGTGATGTCGACAGGCATGACTCGACGACAACATGGCGATAATAAAGCAGCACGACATACGTTCGTTTGTAGATGGCGAGTTCGTTCGTCAGACTTTTCACTCGGATCTGCAGAGTCCGCTCTTTCGCCTGAAGCTCTTGCAGCTACCGATAAAAGAGCAATAAAAGAACAAGAATTTTAAAGGTGGGAAGATACTGCTGTTGATAGATCAAATTTGAGTCGAATACAAAGTCAAGCTCGTTAAAAACGGCTGTGCGAGTTATATGTGCCTCACTTTCTATACTATGTACATTTCAGCCTTTTACAATCATTCCTTGGGGTCAAATTGGGGAGGTAAATCAATCTAAAATTAGACTTTCCTATAGTGCAGAAAACTCCACCCGACATAAACCGGCCTGCGCTAGAAACTTACCTCTATCGAAAGTCTTTTGATTTCGGCTGTTTTTTTCCCGACGAGCCGCTGGTAACGGTTTTTCTCTTTCACCATTTCCAGCTCCAGATTCTGTACTACCTTCTTTAACACCCTTACCTGCAAATACATTAGATTCGAGTCAAGACACGGTCACCACGCCATGTCTATCGAAACACATTCCGTCACGTGGCAGAAACGTACCAGAATGCTCAAGGGTTGCAAATTCAGGATTTCATTCAGAACCGCCGACCCTGACCCAGGGGTCCACAGACGGACCACGAGCCTGGGTCGTACAGTATTCCAAGTTCAAAGTAAATTAAAGTCCACGATTACAAACATAGTAAAATTAATAAAAACCCTTAATTATAATTGATTGGTATTCATTCATCGTCACTGAGGCGCAATGACCGCAATGACTCCAATACGAGATGGTATTTATAGGTACAAACACAAGGATCCCCAAATTCGCATTGAAAAGTGAAAATCAACATTGTTACAGACAAATGTAGGACAAAGAAACAAAGCGCTATTGAATCCGTGCACCCATCGTGCTGCGCTAATCCCTCCTCCATGATTCATTTGCAGTTCGGCTGTGTTTAATTGTTTACACCTTCACTTAGTCATTGTTTCATGTGTCAAATTTCGTATCGTTTCGCAAGAAAATACCGACTGCTAATTTAATCACATAATGTTTTATACAAAATTACATGAGGTCACGATAATTTAGCTCGATTACTTTTGAGTCATGTTAAAAAGACCAATGCGCTATTACACAAGGACACACAGCTAGCTGTCCTAAGCTAATAGAGTGTTAAAAAACAATTTTGATATATCTTTTCAACCTATAAGTAAAATACAATGGAAAGCAATAATAATTAACTAAAGAAATCAATCTTTTCACCATGACAAGGAAAAACAAGCGCGTCCGGTACTGGTGGAGATAAATTTCACTGATGTTACGTGGTACAAGAGGTCAAAAGCGATATGAATAGAATTTGTAGGTGATTTACAGATAGATGGACATCAATCTCGGTCACGGAACTGCCACCAGCTGCAAACGAAGCACTCTCACCTCTTTTGAAATAGTAAAACTTGTGTTGTCCTTCATCTGCATTTTCAAAGTATTCAGCTCCTTTTCGAGATAGTTCTTCTCCTGCAACACTTCTTCGTAGCTAGAATGGAAGGAACATCCATTAGTATATTGAGAGTGCGCCGATCAGGGTTATAATGACTCGAGTCATTTTTTCAAATGCATAAAATGACTCGACCCGAGTCAATTTGTGTATTGACTCCACTTGAGAGTTTGATTTTTCAGATTGGACGTTAACAGGAAATATTTGTCGGCGCATTTATATATTCACATACTCTTCTTTAAGCTGTACGTAATCTTCGTCCTGCAAAGTCGACGTGGCCGTGGCGCTTTTCAACTTTCTAATCTCGTCATGCAACCGCCGGACCATGTTTTGCAACTGGACGGGATCCGGCTTTCCTTGATACACGAGAGGCAGTGGATAGTGAATTCTGGATCAGCAAGAATACATATTTCTCATTTATAAGCGATGACTGAAATTTTCGGTTTTGATACTCATTTTACATAGAAGGTCACCTAATATGCAACTAAATAAAGGTTGTGACATGAATCCGACATAACATGTTCCCAATGCTAGGAGGCTGAAATGTCACATCATTACGCCTCATTAGCAATTCAAAATGGTGATGGTGAGACTTGTCATTCAAAATTTGGTATCGCACTACACAGAGCAATCGTATCTTAAGGCAAATCATGCGTAGCTCAAAAAAACTTCCAGGCTATCTAAATACTCACGAGAGAAGTCAGCCTCATGTATACTTATTGCTGTGATTTTAGTGTCATTTCACTACTATAATCCAACTTGAGCTTAGATCAAACATACCAGAAGGGTATTAAAAATTGGTGCTTTTTCGCGGGCTGCAGGTTTCACAATCCCAGTTTAAACGACATATACAACCATTGGTCTCGCACTTACCTATCAAATTCGACAGAGTATATCAGGATGAGGTATCTCTTATTTTGTTGAACAAAGGCTTGAGACGCATGACTCGGTCTCCCGGCTGTGCCAGCCTTGCGGTCGCGTAATAATTCCAAATCAGAGTAAGTGAGTAAATCGAGCATCACAGAATCGCTATTCTGCAACAGCAGATATGGTTACGATATATTCATATCTGACTATGATACGAGAACAGTGTAGTAGTCAAAGGAGTGCACAAATTATGTGGCTATAGATATGAAACACACACAGAATATAATTAGTCAATAGCCTACAGCTTCGAACAATGCAATATGCATCATAGCGACAAGTAGAATTCTACAAAATGGTGCAGTTTTCAAAATTATATAAATGTTTTTTCCGTAATACAGGGAGTACGTAGCCCAGATGTTCATTCTGACAATTCCACATTAAAAAGTGATGCATACCTACCTAAATACTGCTGCCTAATTGATAAAATCTAAACCGTCAAAAGTAAATAGCGTGGCTCAAAGTAGGCCTACTGTTATTGTGATGAGCACCAGCTGTGACAGTGAGAAGTAAAAGATTAGAGCGATTCCAGCGAAAGGGAATTTGCTAGAAGTGGAAACAGTGACAAGACATCCTAATGAATTGAGTGTAATTGCTTTTGTCGTGTATGCTATGCTGCGTTTGCTATACTTTAAATTCAGCAACAATACGTCTGACTGCAGGGCATTTTACGGTCAGTGGGCCTAATTCGGCCCGTGAAAAGTTCCTTGGGATTTAGAACGTAAAACCTAACTTTTGAATACTATGTGTGAACTAAAACCATATGCTTTATAAACTGAACCGTAAATGTGTTTACTTTCAAGGCTATCTGTCTGTTTTGGTACCATGATTATGTACATATGTAGCCTATCTATGTCGTAAATATAGCAAAGTATGCTATGACAATCAAAGTCAAAAGTCAAAGTTACATTGCGAATAACTCTGTCTCTACGTCATAAGTTTCCAAATCCATAATCCGTAAAACAAGTTTATCAGTGCACATAAATAGCGTAATCAACAAGGATGAACAGGCATGATACAAAAGAGGGGAGGTGGAGGGTGAAGGGTCACATTTCGAGAAGATTTGGAGCACTCAACTACAGCAAAGGTCTCTAAACAACATTTTGACGTCCTAATAGAAATTACGGTCGTGAGTTAATGTGATTGAGAATGAGACGATAATAGTGTTCGCATTGTACTGAATAATGTCACTGCATGAATAAATATTTTTTGCAAATTAATCCTCACTTTCTCATTACCCAATTATATTATAACACGTCCACTTAGCAGCTTGCGTCAACATTAATAATGTACTTCACTGTTTTCAATTTAGAAATAAAATACGCAACGTAACATAGTTTAAACTTTTCGCGCACCCCGAAACCTATTTTTTTACTTCTCATTTAGCCCGCCTGGAGAAAATTTGCCCAGCGATGGTCTGAAGCAAAGCTGAACATGTTTAGGAACGGAGTGGCCGTGCCTTAAGTCAAACACAAGCATTCACCTTTTCCAGAGCACTTTGTAGCATCGATACGAATACTGGAAACTGTTTGAAATTGCCAGTTTTTCTTGTTAACTCTTCAATGTCTGAAAATATATCACGTAGACATGATCAAACATGAGTTATGAGATTTGATAGAATTTCATTATGTTGCATTAATTCAAAGTGCAAATTCATTTTAATACCACAGTCTTAACCATAACGCCAATTTCCAAACGAGTCTTCAGGGTTCCCCAAATTGTGAGATTGTCGCTATTCGAATAGGGCCAGAAATTGTTAACATTGAGGAAAATTGGTGTGTTATGATAGCAAGGCATGTAATATCATCCAAGTAGAGTGATATAGATGTGGTGGACTCAAATCAAAAGACTATATGCTTTGGACTCAAACCTTTGCACCCTGAATCGACTCGGTGGTGAATTGTAAATGACTGGACTTGTCTTGATTTAACACTATAAAAGTAAGATTGACTTGTGACTTCAAGATTAAAAATTTACAATACAACCAGGGCCAGGGGATTACCAGTATTGGTAGTCCTGAATGGAATCGGTGTTCCGTACTCTTGGTAAATTACTCTTGGACTTGGAGAATCAACGCTGCTCACATGTTATATTAGGCAAAACGTACCGAGATTCCAGTATAGGGCTGGCAGTAAATAATAATTATCAACACATAATCATAACCAGGATTGGTAGAAAAATAACCATACATGCCGCATCAAATTTTCCGCGCCATTGGTCTGCTGTCAATTTATCTTCCGCTTCGACAACAAGAGTTCTCCCATTATTGCCATCGGGCGTCGCTGAAATAACGTATTCAATACCACGAAAGACAAACATGGACCTCTTGGACGAGTCTTCGCTCGCTAAATTCATGGCATCAACGCCAGTTTTCATGATCTCCGCACTGTTGGTCGACCAAAAAGGACACAGGAGAAACCAAGTCAGAATCAACTAAAGTAGATCGACAATGTACTTATTTATTATTGAACGTACCGCCGTTGATGAGCGAAAGTAGTTGGTGAACTTTAACCCGCCCGTTACTCGATGCGTGACGAGACAAAAACAGCACTCCGTTGAAAGCACTGAGCTAAATAAAGGCCGGTCTTTGGCTCGGCAGGGTGCTCAACAATGTTCCCTCTAATTTTTCACGAGCCTGCGCGCACTCACCAACTCACTGTGCGGTCCCTTGGACAACAGTGCTTGACATTTTGAAATCCGAAACAGTAGGGTTTGGCAGTGTTGGGATCAAGTCACTACCTTCGAGTCACGAGTCATCTCGAGTCATTGCACATTTTGACTCGAGTCAAGTCAAGTCAATCGATATTCAAAGGTGACTCGAGTCAAGTCAAGTCACTCGATTTTTGGAGGTGACTCGAGTCAAGTCGAGTCAAGTCAAGTCAAGTCACGAGTCAAGTCACGATTCAAGTCAAATTGGGTTTTCGAAGTATGAGTGATGACGCAACGTCATTACATTTTGCTAACTGGGTGATTGACAAATTCATTGGCCATTTATCTTGAATCAAATAACGAATATAAGGTTAAATATACATGCAAAAAGGTGTTGCGTCGCTCACACACACGTAGAACTGCTAATAAAATACGAGAGTAACTGTATATCTACATTCTACATGCTACAGTCTGATTTTATTAGCCAATATAGAGTATCGAATATGAAGACTCGATAAGTTGAACAAATTGATGTGCTACAATAGGCACTACCCCTCTACACATCCGTGAGAATATACGGGCATAAACTATATTCGTTCGATTTAAATCATGTAAGAGTGTTGGTCAAGGTGAGCACTGCGCAATGTAAGCACTGGGCCTTCTAAGAAACATCGATACTACTGCTACCACATCGTAGGCAGTGATCGTGTCGTTAGCGGTCAATTTATTGGTGATGTAACAATGGAGGATCAGTGAAACGTACAATCAGTGAATGACTGATTGCTCTCATAGGTTACACCGACGTATCGCGGACAACTCGAACATACATAAGATAAGGGTGATTCAATCGACACCGTTTACTTAATGACTTGAAATCGACTCGTTAATTTTGCTTCGAGTCACGAGTCAATCCACATTTCTGAAGCGCCGAGTCAAGACAAGTCAAGTCATTTTTGCAAAGTGACTCGAGTCAAGTCAAGTCATACGAAAAAGGTGACTCGAGTCTGACTCGAGTCAAGTCATGACTCGAGTCATCCCAACACTGGGGTTTGGTTACCATAAACGTCCTCTTTTTTGACTTTTTCGACAGTGTCCTCGGAGGACGCCCAAATTTCCTCTTATTTGAGATTTTATCCTCTTTTTTTTTGATAACTTTGGTTAAATATTGCGCGAAATTCGACTGATATACCATATACAGTAAATCAGCACTGAAGTAATCAGGACGGAATACAAGAAAAAGCATTGCTGTATCAAGTATGCCGGACCCAATTGTGGAACAGCATCTCGCCGGCTATCCGACAGTCGTCGAGCATGTCCGCATTCAAGTCGAAATACAAGCAATTTCTTCTAAATGAATACTAGCCAGCCTTCAGGATTTCCGAACCACGACCTAACATCGACCTTCGCCACACGTCACCTCATTTTGTCGCATGCGTCTCATATTCTCTGCATTACTTTTCATTCAGTGTGCAAGTGTGCAGTGCATACCTCTTCTTTACTTCGTCTCAGCCAGGGGTGGGCAAACTACGGCCTGCGGGCCGCATGCGGCCCGCAACACCGTTTTGTGCGGCCCGCGAGAGTCTCAAGAAACTTATTAAAAATATTGATAAAATGCGTATTAAAAATTTACAGGGACTTACTTAAACTTTTCCTTAATATATTTTACCATGTTAACTCTAAGGTAAATACTTCCTACATTATTTTTATGTATAATTTCTGGCGCGACAGCCCTACGTCAAGGCCCACGCATTTTGAAAGGTTTGAAATGCTAAGCATGACAGAAATCCTTAACGGGATGGATATAATTCGGATCACGAGTGTGATTTCAGTTTGGCCACTGCTGCAACGTTTATTAATTTTAGTGCTGTGCTAGGAGAAAACGATATGCGGGTGTATTAGGTAGATTCGTTCTCTGTATGCGTAAAACAGGGGTGGCTAACCTGCGGCCGTAGAAGGAAATTTGTGCGGCCGTGGACACGCAATTCAATTGGTGTGTGTTGGCGGCCGTCGACATGCAATTTGCATTTGTGAATTTACTCCCGATTTCTTGAAATATTTTAATTAGTCTTGAAATTTTCTTCGCCCTGCGCACGATTCAATTTCACTTCCTTTATTTTCGATTTTATTATAGTAGCGCTCTTTGCCATCAGAGTCCCACAAAGATGCGAAAAGCAGAGGAAAATGATGCGCCTCCTATAGAAATACCAACTCGGGATCGTGTGCTCCTCACTATACCGGCAATCCTAATGGCAGGTCAAGAAATAACAGCATGCAACAAAGTGACTAACAGCAATTGGCCCACCCGGAGATGCATAACGATTTATAACTTGCCCTAAATTCTCAAAACACCCCCTTCATCAACTCTACCAATGAATCTGATCACATGGGCTGAGAAAGGTTAAAGTATGATAGTAATATGTAAAACTACTAATATTAATGACTAAATTCATCGGTGAATCCGAAAAAAAATTCGCGCTTGGCGCGAATACGAACAGTTCCATGACGTTTCCGGTGCCCACTCGCGATTTAGATTCGTATATAGTAAGCCTATATCATTAAATAGACTAGTCTGGGTTCACCGGAAATAGACATAGACACTGTAACATGGGTATTTGGAGCCCAGCTCGTTCTTTACGAATATGCCCAGGAATGCGGCCTTAGTCTACATGAGTACTCGAAATGCGGCTGTGAATGGCCAAAAAGTTGACCACGCCTGGCGTAAAAGTATAGGCTATTTATATTTATCTACACATAGTAGAAGCGTGTTTGAAGCTAACATGGTTTTGATGCTGTTAGCATTGTGTGTCCTGGAACTGACCCAAAAGTGGAATTAGAAAATCTATGAACAGATAGCTGCTCACCGATTTAAATTTCAACCCCTTTTCTAAGAATCGAGACAACCGACTTTTATCCCTATAGTTTTGAAAAATTGGTTTTTGAGGTCGACTAGCCAGTTGTTTTAAATAAATAGGGTTACCATATTTTGGAATCGGTAAAGGAGGACACTTTTTCAAACCCTGAATACCGGAGAAAAATCTCGAGAAAATGGTAAATTTTACTCACTTCGTGGTCGGTTGACCAGACATGGGGTAATCGCGATTAGTAATCGTAATCGATTACGACGATTACAGCATTTTCAAGTAATCGTAATCGCAATCGATTACATTCGAAAAAAATCCAAAGTAATCGTAATCGTAATCGACTACTTCACATATTTAATCGATTTATTTGTGAAAGAACGATTACTTTTTATTTGTACAATGAATATGACATTACCGAACATTCGTGAACAACGAAGAGATGTTATACCAGGTTATTGATAGCGTAAACGGTTGATTTTCAAACGCCACTGCTCATTATTACGTCAGAAATATTAGCTTTGCTCGTCCTTGCGTAAGAAGTATGCAGTGCACACGTAGTTAATATATATTCGATGGTCATTGTTGTGTTATTGTTAGAACAGTGTAAGCCATGCTATATATCAGGTTATCAATACACTCCAGACGCCACTACCTCGCTGCAAGATAATAATCAACACTCTGCATAGTTTCAAATAGTAACTTATGTAGCCTATTGATGTTTGGTTATGCTTAGTTAAACGCAGTTTGACCGTTGCTGCTTGGTGAGCAGTAGGCCTATCTATATAGTATACGTATGTATTGTACGTACACCGGACAAAGATTTGAAATTTTGTACTCAAAATAAAACATTATGATGGTTAAAATCAACAGCTGCTGATATATATTATAACCGGCCCGTTCTTTGCTGTTTCTCGTAACGGCAGCTTTCAGTATCTGTATTGAGTGAAAGGTAGAATTTAAATTTCACTTTATCTTATTCTCATATGACTCTACTTGAAACGGGCGCCAATCGTTATTTCATAATTCTTCACTCAAGATTTATATCTGTCGCCAAGGCCTTCCACTTATACACCATGTTAGCGTGGGTTGTAGGCACAATCAGGACCAATACAGCAATTCGTCCCCCACTCCCAACGTTGGTATTGGTAGGGTTGTAACCAAGTCACAATGTTCCGAGTCACAAGTCAATCGCACTTTTATAGTTTTGACTCGAGTCAAGTCGAGTTATTTTCAATTCACTCGCGAGTCAAGTCCGAGTCCAAGTCACCTAGTATAGGGACGAGTCCGAGTCATAGTGTTTGACTCGTGTACGATGCCAAGTCGTTATGTTCACAGATCACTTTTAAGATCAATCCGGTTCAACCCCCTCTTTTCAACTCTGCTCGAGTGATATAGAATGGCTCGTATTCATAATATAGTAATTTTCATCAGCTTTCACAGTTTACGGCCCTATTTCCAAGTATCATAACTGATAGACGAAATACAAATAATGTGGTAACTTTACTATTCTTCGAAGTTACGTGGAATGTCTGTCTTGTCCGTTCTAGTCTCGAGTCATATGACTTGGTTCGAGTCATGCAAAATGACTCGAGTACAAGTCAAGTCAATATAAAAATTTACGCATTTTAAAAATGACTCGAGTCAAGTCTAGTAACCAAAACATCGCGACTCGAGTCGAGTCATGACTCGAGTCATTACAATCCTGGATGTTGGGGCCCATAAGGTGGTCAGTTTTCAAGTTGATGACTGAATTTCGTCACTAATATTGCTAATTGCATTATATTGCTATTCATTCCGATTTACCGGTAGAGCTGGGGGCACGTAATTCATAATTATAGCATCATGTATGTTGTTATAATTACTTTATTGTTTGTTGTTGATTCGTGACCTCCCGTCTTTTATATAATCAAAAGATACTGTTGTCGCCCAATCGTAGCAGACTAAAAAACAATTTTGTGAGACGCACACACCAATTATCATGTCTCCATTCCTCTGTTAGTGCCCCGGGTGGCATTTGCATTGTTGGGGCTCAGATTGGAAGGAACGGACTATTCGTCACGCCCACAGAGCGCGGCTACTGACAACGGACACATACCAAAAGTTTTGGCACAAAGCACACTTTGTGGAGTTGTATGTTGGCCGGAATTGCACACATCTTTTGGTGTGTCGTGGCGGAGCAATGACCGCCACCGAAATGCATATTCCTATAAATTATGCTTGCTTTTTTCTTGAGGGGGAGAGGTAAGCATTTCAAAATCAAGCTATTTAGAGTCATTACATCCCGAAGCTCGAAGAAAATTTTCAAGGTAATTTACTCTCTTGAAAATATTCTATAATAATTTATGTTGATTTACGAAATACTTTTGAGTCCCCTTAGAGCTCGCTCCCGGTCCTATTGGGAAGTTTGGGGTGTGGCAGTTACGGATGTGGCAATAATGCAAATCGTTGGGTGCGAAATTAGTTCTAAAAAGCAAAACAAATGTAATCGTGAGTAATCGTGATTACTTTTGAAATATAATCGTAATCGTAATCGACTACTTCCTGATTTTGCTGTAATCGTAATCGTAATCGTAATCGCGGGATTAACAAGTAATCGTAATCGCAATCGATTACATTCGCGAAGTAATCACCCCATGTCTGCGGTTGACTAAAAAAAATAGGTCATTATTGAGATACCAAATTAGGGATTTGAAACTTCGCATCTACTGGTTGGAATTGCGCCAAATTTGTTAGGCATTGTTTTTTTTCGACTACTTGACAATTTCATAGGGATGGCATCAAAATTAAAAAAATAATTCACTTTTTTTAATAAATTGAAAATTTTGTAACTCCAATAACTTGGCTCAGGGGCAGGCCACAGGTAGCTTTCATCCGACTGTGATGAGATGTAGTGGCACGTATGGAGTCGCAATGTACAATGCGAAAATGGGAGTGGAAACGGTGGCTTTTGTTCCCCTGCAATGACAACAAACGGCCAACAGCAACGAAAATAATTTCGATTATTTAATAACTGCAAGTTGATGCTGAAGTAACCAAGTATTTCGGCAGTGTCATAAGTCACATGTCCTTGTAAGGGTGTGCATTAGACTCGGACTAAAGTGCATTTGATGTAGGTTTACGTTACTTTGACAGGGTGTAACATAAAAATAGCCACAATTGCAATTTATTATCAATTATCAACTTCCTGTGGAAGTACACGGCATTCACAGGAAGAAGTGCAACAAATCGTAATGGATTTAGGATTTAGCGCAGTACAATAATCTTTTAGAGTTGGCGAAAAATGTCCGACCTTAAAGTCATTGTACATAATGTAAGAGCAACATGAATTGATTGTATTGTTGGTTTTAATGTTTTGACATCGCATCGTTAATAGGTATATAACCAACTATATGTACATTGTACAGCTAGCTATACTATCCCGTTCACCAAAGAAATTTTTGAAGCTGGCCCAGAATCGTTGGAACTAAAACCCCAATCACACAGTGCGGATGCGGGGATTGGATCATAGGGTTCCGCGACGCGAGTGGAACAGCGGAAGTATCGATGAGTTATACGATCTTCCAGGGCCGTAACTGTCACACTCCAAACACCCAATTAGGGGGAGCTCGGCTGAACCCAAAATTACTTTGTTGGTCGTTTGTTGAAGTAGATGTAATCAAATTGAAACTTTTTATCGTGCTTTGCGCGATTTCTTGTCGCTGTAGGTCTAAATTTAAATATGATTAGTAAGATAAAAAGGTGCTTATGTTAGAGAAATATACAAATCGGCGGTGGCGATTACCACACATTGAAAAGGACTACGACTCTACTCTGTGCTAAGAGGCGGGCCTCATAACGCTTTCAAACCCGACAATGGGCCACGGCCAAAAGATGGCTGAGAACCCCTGGCTTAGCTTCTAGATGTTGGAATTGAGCCAAATTTGACGCGCAGAGTTTTATCGATAATTTAGTCTAAGTAGATGGTAAAGTTTGACTTGGCTGTCACACACCACCAAGGTTGTCCTGATTTACAAAAGACGATTCGGACTCCTTGGATGAATGTGACTTGACATGACCGTCCCACGGTACTTAACCCAAACACATAATTACTTTTCCTCTACTGCTATAATCAATCAAAGTAATCAATTGATTTATGTTATAGGACGACGATAAATTGGGAAGACGGGAGCTAGACTGTTATCAAGGAGGCTGAAGATTCCGATACCGATAACATGGACTAATGCTAATGCAGAAATATTTGTTGAAGTGATTGCACAGTTCTGTATCAAGGCACAATTCTTGCTAACGTATTTTCTTCATCCAAGTTTTTGTATTTGGGCGTATTTTGTACTGATTTCATACAGAACAGAAAGCCATATAAAGGATTTTTAAAATTGGCGATTAGTTTTCATTCTGAATCAAGGCCTACTTCTTGCTGTCTACTTCTTGTTAACGTATGCTGTGTGTTGTCACGGACTGTTATTTTACCTTCATTCTTCATCCATATTTATTGCAATTTTCCGTCGAGGTCTAGTCCAGTGCATTTTTTGTATCTTGAACTGGTACAATATAGAACAGAAAGCCATACATGATTTGTAAAACTGACGATTCGTATCCGTTCATATGTGAAGTGCAGCATATAGCAGGTTTAGCCAACCAGGGTTCAAGGTCACACAGGGTCGAGTTGTTCAAAAAAGATCTTATAGGATATCGTTGAGGATGTTTATCAGGACATCTTTGAGGATGTCCATCAGGATAGCTTTGAGGATGTTTATCAGGATATCTTTGAGGATGTCCATCAGAATGTCTTTGAGGATGTCCTAGAGGACATCTTATATATATCCATTTCTGTCGACAAATGTATATATTTTGCACATAATTGAAGGACATCTTTTGAACTCATGGAAGATGTTTAAAAAATATCTTTAATAAGTTTTGTGTTTGCTGGGATATATCCGCCTCAGCTCCTGGAATACCCGCCGGAGCTTTACTTCGGTGCTGATTTACAGTAAATTTGACCAAAATTCTAATAAAAGAGGACAAAATCTCAAAAAGGACGACATTTGGGCGTCCTCGGAGAACATATTCAAAAACCTGAAAAAGAAGGACAAATCCTCCCAAAGGAGAACGTATGGTAACCCTAAAATAAGCATATAGATTATATCCATGTCCTCGCTATAGAATCAAATACCAATATTGTGTTTTGGTTTATAATCCCAATTTTATATAGTGCGGCCCGCGAATGGACTCAGATGTTGAATGCGGCCCGCGAGCTCAAAAGTTTGCCCACCCCTGGTCTAAAGCTAAGGTGGGTGTCTGATCTTAAACGCTACTCCAAGTTGTTTCAACACCTTCCTATCTTTTCATTGTATATTTGTATCGCAGTCTTGTGATGTTTTGAAATGATGAAAATATTAATAAACTGATTGTTTGATTCATAGGCCAGGGGCGGGCAACTTCTCCAGTCGGCGGGCCGGATATAGGAAAATTAGGTACTTGGCGGGCCGGATTGCTGAATCGATAAATTATCCGCTTATTTATTCACTTAACAAGGAATGAATCATATTTAATGAATGTATCTTAACGACAGCAATGTCATTTCAAAGCCATTTCTCGCCGATAATGACGAAAACAATGTGAATTTGAGAACAGCATTGTCATGCAGCCGCCGTCATATCTGCTTCTCTCTGATCAATTAACACACGGTGCAATCCATAATTAAGATTTCCAGGCGTTCGATAAGTCCGGTCTACCCCAAATTTACCAATATATCAATTCATTAGGTTTGAGTACATGGTAAATTCCGATAATGCAAGTCTTCTCGCTATACGACGAACTTACGCGTGAGCTCTACAATCTACATACAGTCACTAAAATTTGACGTTTAAGCAAGTAGTGGGCAATATCGGCAGGCTGGGGCCGCGGGCCACATTATCATGTAAGACGGGAAACTGACCACGGGCCGGACAAAATCCCGTCGCGGGCCGTATGTTGGCCGCCCCTGGCTTAGACGGTTATTTCTGGATCTTTTTTTTCAGTCAACCAACTGAAAATGTGAAAGAGAAACAGAGAAACTGTATTTTGGGCGTTGAGCGAGAGAGTTGACTTTTTTTAGTCAACCGACCACGACGTGGAAAAAATTTGCCCTTTTTTCCGGATTTACCTCCGATGTTGCAAGTCTGAAAAATTTTAAAAAGTGCCCTCTTTTCAGATTTTCAAAATATGGTAACCCTACAAAACATAGGATAATGTGTTGACTAAAAAAAAGTCAAAACTTCGGCTGGACTCCCGATTTACCCGCATTTTCCCGGTATGTAATGTGTGGTGTAGACTAAAACAAACGACGAGACTCCTAAAATTCCACGATTTTTCCGAAACTTTGACGTTCACTGCGTCGTAGTCGAGTTTTCATCGCATTTTACTACATTTTCTACATTTATGCATCGAAAATGGTCGTCAGTTTGGTTTGATGATAATATAGTGTTCATTTTTTTTTGTGCGCGGCTCAGAATTTTCTGTGCGTGGAGACTCTGTCAGCAGTGCGTGGCCGCGCATGCACGCGAGCAGCTGAGAGGGAACATTGGTGCTCAACCGAAGTATTTGGGAGAGAGGTAGCCTATTTGGCATTTTTCGCGTTGGAAATGAGCTGACCACTGACCAGCGATGTTAACGGTTAGTTTTTTTTAAATTTACGGTCAGCAATTGGGATTTCGTGGCGTTTATGCAATGGTTAATTTAGGCGGTCCACTCATGCACTTCGGGCATTTGGTCACTAGTGCGGGCATCTAACATATTTAATGCTAGGCAAGCCGGTCAAAAATTACCGTCAAAAGGTATCAATCGAAAGCTATCGCGGTAATGATTGCGAAAATATAAATTTTATTCTGGTCGTGGTCCTGGACCTCCCAAAAATCACCCTCGAATGTTGGATTGTAACGGAGTTTGTTTATTGTGACGCAACCATGCCGTCGGAGCAGCCTAGGAGCAAGTGCGCACGAGAGTGAGAGTGTGAATGCTCAATCGGTGGCACAACAATGGCCAATACGCTTGCGGTTTGCGTTGCTACTAACCTGCTCCCAGACGGCATCATGGTTGCGTCACACTACCAAACTCCGTTATAATGCAACACTCGAGGTTGATTTGGAGGAGGGTTCAGGACCGCGAGTAGAATAAAATTCATATTTTCGCAATCAGTACCGTGGTAGCTTTCGATTGATACCCGTTTTATCAAATTTAATGCTCGGCAAGCCGGTCAAAAATTACCGTCAAAATGCCTTTGAATAAATGGAAATATGACGTAAACCAATCTCACTGAGCCGTGAGTTTTGCTTGTATCCACACCATATAGGACACTATGGTATATAACACTTTTAATTGAGTGCTTACAATAGGGTTATTAATTACCATATTTTGGAATCGGGAAAGGAGGACACCCGAATCACCCGCTCGAACTTCCATATTGCCTATTTCGCGTCGTTAGATCTGATCAGTTGACCCTGTCCATTATCCTATAATTGTTAAAGATGTAGAGGGCGAATTTAAAAAAAAGAAGGACATTAAGGCGTCCTGAGAGGACGTTTTCAATTTCCTGAAAAAGGAAGACAAATCCTCCTAAAGGAGGGCGTATGGTAATTGGTAACCCTACTACACAATGAAGATTACAAAAAACCAGGATAAATTGGCAAGGTGTATTAGGTCATTGTAGAACTGCGTGAAAGTATTTCTGGCTGTTGCAACTGACGTAGCACAATCCACAAAGCTTAATACCCAACAGAACAGCTGTATCACTTGGCTGCAACACACCATGTCCACCACACCAGATCGCATTGGAAAGCCGTATCGTTGCACCACACCATGTATATCAGGGGTGGCCATCTTTTTTGACCAACGGGCCACATGCGGTTTTTCGTACCATTGCGCGAGCCACTTGAGTGTTGACTGTGTTGAGGACCTTTTCTAGTCGTCTTATCTGAGCGAGCCTGATTAGTTAACGATGGACGCAAGATTTATGTTACTAGGTATAGTAAAATCGCTGACATTTAGATCATGAAAAATGGGTCTGTGTGCATTGCGCACTCATGATCTAGCCGCGCGAAACGCGAAAATATTTCAAAGTTTGCGAATGAATCCGGTCAGCAATATTGGTACTTGCATATATTGCGGGACGCATTTTTACCGCGGTGCTCAAATTGCAAAGACAGGAGTATTCATCTCCTGAATATATCAATGTCGGCGGTTTCGGTCAACATATACGTCGTTCATTTTGGTCCAGGTTTACAGAGACGACAATCCTTCTGGGAGCATGTTTACCGACAATTTGTGTCCTCGCTCGGAAATGGCTGTCGCCGAAACGCCGGCTCCGCGGGCTGCACGTCACAGGACAGAAGCATCCCAATGGCCTCAAGCGATATTAGGAGTATTCAGTCTTATTATTGCGAATACAGTTAGAACCAATTTTGTAAATTATGCGTATTCTTTATGTTTCGCGAAGGGTACTAAACGCATAACAAATCTAGTGGCCATAAATCGCGAAGAAAAAATTCAAGATACATAAATCTGCTGCGAAATACTCTACTTTATGAAATATTGACAAATATTTCCTAAAAATGTGGGAAGGCATGATCGCATGACCTTTTCGCTTCTCCTGACTGCGAAAATGCGCCAGAACTATTATATTAGTCAACATCCCAAATATTATTGGCTAATCAAATGTTTGGTTGACCCTACAAGTTCACAAATTATGTGGACATTTCAGTTTGTAAATATCACTTATTTAGAAAATTACGGCGCGGGTCACTCAAAACCATCCCGCGGACCATAGGTCGGCCACCCCTAATGTAAATGGTCCTAATAACCTTTATTAGCTGCGTAATTGTATGAAATTGTGGATCGCATAATTGGTGGGAACAGCTGGTCACCGCGGTTACCACTCACACTGAAAAGTAGCACAGACTGAATTGTTATTCTGAAGCGAGAGCTGGTCCGTTTATTGCGAGCGTATACCAGTAAGAGTGTAGCTGTAAAGTCGCTACACCACTCCCCTCCAGCGGCGGGCATCCTCACGCAGAAACCGTATAGTCCGGAGGTTGCGTCTTACATTCCGATCTTCTTTCTCCTTGAAGATAGCTTGATTGCTCGACTTCCCGTGCTTGTCTCGTGCTGTCTTCCCCGCCTCGGATGTGGAGCCGCTTCCACTGGTTCGCTTGAATCCACGTATGGTTCACCCGATCGATAAAAACCACATTTGGTCTGCCGCCCATCGATATTGTGAAGGATTGGTGGATGTCTTCATCGTAAGATTGGACCAACGGTGGTCGGTGTGCATTGTGCACCCGTCCGAATCAAAACATATGCACAATCTTCTAAAATTGGTGGGATTGCAGTCTTTGTCATGCCATGATGTGATATGGGTCGTGGAAGGAGATTGCGGATCTTTTCTTGTAACGTTAGCAAGTCCCGTTTGGTGCACTCACCTAAAAAAGAAACAAAATCACAAAATGGAGCACTGTCGACAACTTCGACAGAAGAGGCTTCCGTATTCTCTTTGGGGGCTGTACGAATACCCAAAAGCACCCATGACAGCTCACTTACCCAGTTTGGCCCTGAAAGTCAGTCAAAACACGTAGCCTACACATTATAGATAGTTAGCAGACAATCAAAGCAAGATGAGCGCTTCTTGTAGCGTCGTTACAATGCGTTAATTTTATCTTCCATTCAGGTTGGAGTTTCTGTGCGGCGGAGGCCGCGTCAGCAGTGAGCATATATGCTCACGCGGCAACTTGGCGGAAAACATTCTATGCCTCGTGAAAGTGCGATATGCATGTTTACATCCGATAATGCAACAATGAATTCATGCTATGAATGTCGCAAATATTCAAGAAGCGGAGACGCGTTACCTCGATGTCAGAGAGATCGATTCCGGCAAGGGAGTTTAACGTGAAGATCGTTCGTATGCGTGGATGATGTCGATGTGAACATCTGACATTGAGGCATCAATTTCGCTGCATCACGGCGTGCACCGGTTAATTCACCTCATTGTTGAAAAGTTTATTATTCATTTTTTCATTCAAATTTTGGCGGCATCCACACCAGCGACATGTTCCGGAACCTGGAATATAGAATAATGACGCTATTAGAGATTCGCCCTGCGGGTGGTATGGCCATTTGCATGACTCAGTCTGTTTTCCATACCATGTTATGTCTGATCAGCGCTTGTAGGCCTTCAGTAATAATAACTTAATGACAGTCTTTTACCGGACAGTATGCAATACAAACCAAACCGCAAGGTGTTTTCGAAGCGTATCCAATGCTACGATAAGTCACGTTTTCTCAGTATGTTTCAAGTCTCCAGCATTCCGAAAATGCGCCGTATGTTTTCTGAACTTCTACCACACTCGCTTAGTAAAATCACTGAAATTGTTTCGTATCACATGCAAGCCTACATGATATAATATATCTGAAACATTTGTCACGGTCATTATCAGGGACAACAATTAAAATGAATTACGGAGATATATAAGGAAGCAAAATTATCTGATTTCTTTCGGCTATATGAGTTAGTTATAACCGTTTACATCAGTGGTTCTGAAACCGCGACACAAATCTGAGTTTTTGGGCATCTCGCGACCCAAGCCTCATGTATCGAAACACTGTAGTTCTGATGTTATTATGCCACATTTGGCGGGCATGTCTGAACTAGAGACAGATAATCAGTTGTAAGCAACGCATTTACATGGAATATGTGTGACGCACGTGATTTCAAATAGGGGTGCATTATGTTCCTTGCGGGTCGCATCTGTGCGGCGGGGCTCTGATTACAAGGACGGAACTATTCGGTGCTGACCATTTCGACAATTGGAGGTAGTAATCGGATTCGGCCAACCAGCGACGATCGTTGGGCGAAATTTGTATCCCCACCGATTTTATGGCACCGCATGGCACCCAGCCGCATGTTAGTCATAGTGCGGAGCGGATCGACAAATTCTATGGTCCGGCTCCGATCCGGTTGTGCAATTCTCTGGTCCGGCTCCGATCCGGCCCCGGCCGCATCAGGAAAAGTACTGATCCGGCTCCAATCCGGTTTGGGCCAAAAATGAAAAAGTCCGGCCAGAAATCCGGCCCTACTCGGTACGGAGGTTCCGTGAATTGCTAAATATGCCTCGTTTATGTTCACACTGGCTTGGTGGTTATTTACGTGTGGTTGATAGGTAGTTATATAGTTATAAAAGTTATGCTTATCCATAAAGATTCTGGCCGGATCAAAAAAGTAGTGATCCGGCTCCGATCCGGCTCCGGCCGTAACAGAAAAAGTACTGATCCGGCTCTGATCCGGTCCGGTCAAAATTGTAAAAATCCGGCCGGATATCCAATCCGGCTCCGGTCCATGATCCGCACTAGTTAGTCAAGATTGCATATCTTCAAATATACTGGCGCAGATATGATCATCCCCGGAATAACTGTGTCCATAATGTTCCCGCACCCGCAGGTCGCATAACCCAGACTAAAGCATCCGAAAGGTCTCCGGCAGCGTTAAGCTTTATAGGCTACTTGGAGTATGCCGTTCTTTCACAGTTACAAATACTGCAATATTCATTTCTGTAAATTATGTGTATTAAAAACGCTAGGGTGCGGTCGTAACGGCCCTGCCCTTTCCCTCCCTCTACCCTGCCTGAGTGTTACCGCGAGAGTAAGGGATTTCTGAAGAAGCCAACCAGATAAATATTATCATAAAATCAAACTAATTGGTGTAACACAAAGATCGGCCCAATTTATGATCAAACCACATTGTCGTGATAACCTTTTGCGTGTATCGCATATATTGGCTTGTACGCTATACCCTACATCGCGACTTCGGATATACACAAACTACCCACTAGAGATCGCTCTTAGCGCGACGAAATCGTTTTGTGGCACGAAATTTCGCAAATATTACAAAAATATTATAAGATCGCTCTTGTGCGCTCGCGACCAAAATTTATAGGCTACCCTTCGCGATCCATAAGCATAATCTGAGTGGTGAAATTTTTTTTTGTAGTGCAGAGTGCAGACAGATTATATTTTGCCTGTCATCGCGCAAATAACTGGTTGGTTCGATCAAGTGGGAATTTATTTAGCGCTAATCCTAGGACTCTTGGTCAATATTTGAAATAATCGTATGCATATTTTTAGGGATGGTGTGAACGTGAGGTTCCCGTTCGCGTTCTGTGTGTGAACCTCGGAAATTTAGAGGTTCACGTTCACAAACGAACCTTGGTAGGTTCTGCACTGTGAACCTTTTTCATATATTACACTTTTCACTTCATCATTACATCTTTGTAGGAGATTTATTGCATTTTAACCTCGGGCCACTCTACGCATGGCGATAACAGCATTAAAAAAATCAACACCAAGCGAGCATGCACCTTGACAATCTCAAAAATTTCATTTGCTCTGTTACAAAAGTTTGCTCTAAATATCCCGCTTTACGTCTGTGAATATTTAATGACTCTCTGCTGTAAGCTTGCCTCACAATCACACAACATCAAGAGCGAAATATACTATACATGTATAGTCAGCAAATGATGCTAATTCAACCAATCAATGAAATTGATATGGTTGTCTGGTGTAAAAATCTAGCAGGCGTAGGAGGTCAATCTTGACATTATTTATTGTATCATAAAAACCAAGTCCGTGCGGTCGGGGTGTTGGCTACTGCTGAATAACTGTTTAATGGGATAATATCGGTAGCAAGTATAAAAACCCATTTTACACTCTGCTGAATATCAACGTAACCATACTCAGACGCCGAATGCATTGTCCAGCCTGGCCTGGACCGTTAAGGCGTAACCTTATATTACCTTGCGAGTCCCCGTCGAAATTATTGGCGAAGCAGCGGAAGATATCGACTTTATGGGAATATTATATCATTTGATTACCCCAGTTGATACATTTGGCGACGTTCAAAACGTCACTATGTACTTCAGCATTGTGGCATTGTGTGGTCCGAGTCGTCGCTAGGTATCGTGTACTTTTAAATAGGCTATCACATCACTGAAATGTAGGGTTGGAATTAGCAATATGACGTCACGTGACGTCATGAGGTTCACGTTCGTGTTCACACAGAACCTTTCAAAAAGGTTCGCGTTCACACGAACCTGAACCTTTTGGAGGTTCACACCATCCCTAATATTTATATATACGCTGTATGGATACCTATTTGATATAATTGGATCTATATACGCCTAGAAATGGCTGTTATTGCAAGAAATGTATACCTCATAGGACCACTCTTTAGTATAGGATGTGCTTGTATAACAAACTATTACGCGGTTTAAATCTCAATCACAGGTAGGCCTTTCCAAACTAAATCTTTCAAATCGTTACTTTTTAATTGTGCACGGAGTAAAAAGCAATGGCAGTACTATTTTGCAGAAACTGGCTGTATCCAGAAAAAGATTTAATCGTGATAGCTATTTGTATTTATACTTAAGAACGTATTTTAGGCAACATCAACTCATCTAAAACCAAACTTATCATCTTGAGGTTACAATCACGTTTAGGGTACTTCCATAGCGATCGGATTTCTAATCCGATTAAGCCACAAAACAGAAAAATTAGCTAGAGCCTACGGCGATGAGTAAACCGTAACAGTAGAACTTTCATTTCAAATTCCCCGCAAGCCCAACATTGCGGATTTAATTTACTCGAAATAAGTTTGAATGAGAATTAACTTTCGGATTTTCCTTTTACCACTTGTGAAACGACGAGATATGTCGACGTAAAGTCGCGTGACATAAATATCTAAGTGGGATGTCACAAGAAAACTGTGTATGGGGGAAGAAGAGGTGGCCGAAGCAATCACCCAGGCCACTCAAATATAATTAGATGTAGCATATACCGTAGGGTCAAGTATATCGAAATTTCCAAGGTGACCCAAAACGCGTTTTACTGAATTCGTTACAAAACATCATTTGAACGATGCGTTACAGACTTCGATCCACTGAACTGATGGCGAGTTTTTAAGTAGGTACAAATCTATACACCCGAAATAAATCTCCATGCACTCTTTGATTCAGAATAACATTCACGAAAAAAATGAATCTGCTATCTATAGGAAAATATTTCAGGCAGAGTAATCAGAAAGGTGAATGTAGTTTGCGTGGAATCGCATTTTTCATTCATATAATTATTTGCTCGCCGCAATCCAGGTTTGGCGACAATAGAAGAACAAGAGCTTCTTGGAGGTACAGAACTTCAATATACAATTAAATACTATATTCAATTGTAAATAGAAGAACAACGATACTTCAATGCATTCCATTCTGAATGGATTGCATTCGTGATAATTCGATTGCGGTATTTTTATTAGGCTATCTATAATGGTGCAGATATTAAACTCAAGTTCATTGATGCCTGATTTACACGTAATCCGACTGTGTCATATGCCATGTTCGGCGAAAATCATTTCAAGGAGACGTTTATAAACACTTTCATATTACGTTTTGCGAATTTCGAAGTTGAAGTTAAATCATTTCGTTGTGCTTTGATATCTCGATTAAATAATATTGTCATATTGAAATAAACCTGAATATTTTCGGCTGACGCTCGTCAGAGGTATCGTCAGCAACTGTTGATCAAAACGCAAAAGTAACAATAGCGTAGTTGTTTGAAGATATGGGCGAATCTCAGCAACGGCCACCTCGTCACTAAAGAGGGCTACGTCAAATCCAAGAATGATTCGAATAAGGTTCGAATCGAATCGAATCACAACTTGTAACCAATCAAATTTAAATTCGCAACGTGAGCACTGAACAGTTAGTCAATGTAAATATCAATGTAAATTCAAAGCGAATGGCATGCAATGGAAGGTAAAAAACTCTTACATATAACGATATCACATCACAAAATAATCATGGATCTTAAGTGGACCAATAGTAGCGTCATGGTCGCTGGCTTTTCGCCAGCTGAAAATACGCTTTTTGAGGATGTTGACTTAGCTAGAGCTTTCATATATTTATTCGCCTAATTTGAAAGCCGTGCAGACCTTCTCAGTTTTGCGTTGCGCTATATTTCAAGATATTGTTGTTCAACTTCGATGCTTTTTTAACCGGATAACAACTTCACCACTACGACTCGATTCGATTCGAAATGTCTGATCCGACTCATACGAATTGAAAAAGGATTCGAAGATTCGAATCGATTTATAATCAGTGATTCGTTTTGCCCATACCAAGTCGTCACAGATACACTGATATTCTCCAAGCAAAAATGACGTTACATTATACAAATCCAATTCCACTATACCTTGGTCATAGGGTGATGGCCTCGCTGTGGAAACCATGTCCTGAATATTGTTGGGATTCACATGAGTTGTAGATCTTCTGTATATATTTGGGTAGCATTTAAATATCGAAGAAGAAGAGTGTGTATTCCCAGTTCCCACCCAGAAGGTGATACATGAAAAAGAACCTAACTCAGAATTATATCGCGGTTATAAATCCTACGTGTCTACGTGCATACCTTACTTCTCTACGTGCAAGCGTCATTTGGATTAAAATGTTGTGTTTGATTTATAACGTGGTGTAAGTATGAGGTAGGTCATGGCTTCGGGTACCGCGGGTGTAAGTTCACACCCGTATACATCACGGGGATAGACGGGTGTGAATATACACTCTTTCTGCTAAGGGTGCAGTGTCTGAATGAATGCCACATTTAAACTAATGGCAGATGATAATTGTGTCGGTTGGTCGAAAAAGCTGTCAGGGCATTGTAATAGGCCTATGCTATGGTATTGAAAGGGAAAGCTCCATTTTCCGTACCCGCCTTGCGCAAGTACACAGTCGTCCAAGAGGCATATCTCATAAACAATTCGATTTATTGATGTGTGAAATTTGATGTTGCCATGATGGGTCAAATGTCCAATTACCTCACCCAAGCATTCGTCATAGGCCTAGTCATTACGTTTCAATAGCCTAGATCAGCAGCGGTTACAGTTTATTATAAATAGAGACGAGATTCAATAAGAGTATAGTAATAATAAAAATCAATAATCAATAATCGTTAGATTATATTTTTATTTAAACAAGACACCCACAATGTACAATGCCTTAAGATACAATGCGATGTAATGAGCAGATAGGAGGATGCCGAGAGACCAGTTGCGGTTGTAGTTGCAGTCTCTTAAACAGGCAACCATCTAGACCAGTGGTTCTTAACGTTTTTTCCTCCAGCGCCCCCTTTCAAAAATTATCGTGCTCCAGCGCCCCCCAACCTCATATTGTAAGAAATGTAATAAAGACAATGAGTAAGAGGGAGGGCCGTAACAGCACTTCGCCAACCCCCTAAAAACGATTGCTTCTGAGGGCTTCGCCCACAAGAACCCAGTAGCGCGATTTCGATGGTCAGCAAAGTTTGTGTGGCCTGGTCGCCCTAGGTACCAAAATTTTCTATAATGCATGAATGAATAGGTGGTAGTTACATAAATAAGCCGCTATAAATTTTTCATCCTCTCAGCCCACGAAATCAGATTTACCAGTAGCGCTGAGTGAGCTGCTGTATGGGAAAATAAAGGGCACGTAATTAATAATTAAACATATTCGGGCGTGCCCGTAGGTACAATTAATTCGTTACCAGGGACGTAACAGCACTTCGTCAGCCACCCCCAAAAAACGTTGGTCTTGGGCCCCCATCGGGTGATAAACCAAACTTCTGGGGGGCTTCGCCCCCAGACCCCCATTCTGCTGTCCGCTATTTGCTGATACTAGTCATCTACATTGGGTGTCCACTGTCCATTTACTGAACCAGCTATGCTCATCTAGACGCGCGAAGCGCGAAATGTTTTAATAATTAATGATTGAATTGGTCAATATAATCGGGAATTGCATGTATATTGATATTAATTTTATGCTCTCTCTTCTCACGTAAACAGATTTACCGGTAGAGCTGAGTGATGTGTGATTAAAAAGGTAGGACCCCTCAATAATACTTATACATCTTCGGGCGTATACCCGTTGGCAGGAACGAAACGGCACTTCGTCAGGCCCGCCGAAAAAACTTGGCTCTTGGGCTCCCATAGGGTGATAAACCGACCGCCCCCCATCACGTTGTTCGCTTTTGCCACGAAATCAGCTGTACTGTTTAGCGAGCCAGTGCGAAGCGCGAAAACTTTCGATAATTCATGATAAAATCGGTCAGTAAGATCGGGAATTGCATATATATTGCTATCAATTCCTTGTCCTCTCTGCTCACGTTACCAGATTTACCGGTAGAGTTGAGTGAGGTGCAATGTTCCCTCTAAGCTGCGCACGTGCACAGTGCTGACACGGTCTCTGCGCACAGAAAATCTACGTTGCGCACAACAAATCCGAAGTTATGACCTTTTTTAGTCGTTACGCACTGTTGTCCAAGGGTCTGCGCAGTGAGTTGTTGAGTGTGCGCAGACTCATCAAAACGTAGAGCGAACATTGTGAGGTGTCTTCGAAACTGTAGGGCCCGTAACTAATAATTAAACATATTCGGGCGGGCGAACCCGTTGGTATGACTTCGTTGCATGATGTTATTTCGTGACCTCTTGTCTGCTATATCAAAACATATAGAATCGCCCAACAGGGATATCGCCAAACAGGGATATCGCCCAACAGGAATATCTAGTTTTAGATATCCCTGTCGCCCAATCGTACTAAACTAAAAGACGCACACGATTTCAAATTGGTATTTCTTCACTGGCATATAATGTTTCCCCGCCAGGTGGAATTCCTCTTCTGGGGTTCAGATTGCCAAGACAGGAACATTCGGTGCCAGTCATTTAGGCGCCCATGGACAATTAAACCTATATGTCTGTTGTAGGCTAACGAAGTTTTCGGTGTTAATTTGCTCTGAATACTCACTAAGGATATGTCCTTTGTCCTACCACCACATAATCTACTGCGAAGCCATTTTTCTCCAGCGCCCCCCATACCGCCCCCCTGAGCCCAGCGCCCCCCATTTTGCCCCCTGAGCGTTTCCGCCCCCTTCAAAATCGCCAGCGCCCCTTGGGGGGCGCTGGAGGCAAGGTTAAGAACCACTGATCTAGACCTAGTGCCCGATGTCACATTTCATTCTTCGATGCATGTCTATACAAATGCGCATAGGTGGCCCATCATTCACTGTAGCGTGATATTTTACCCAGATAATAAAAGTAGCTGGCATGGCTTAGAGAATCTACCTTTGTGAATTAATATGAAGCATTAGTCAAAATCGTTATAGTGTGATGATATAATTCGAGCGACGCGCATTTTGAGACTTCATCATTTTAAGACTCACATTGGTTATGAAAGCATCACTCAAATGAAAAACGATACGTATCAATCTATTTACTAACATTACTACTTCGTTTCACTAAACTCATCCAGGATAGCATCACTGCCCTTAGGATGTGATACCGGCGAAAAGAGTTCCGCAATTCGGATTCGATGTAATTATAGAAGTTATCGATGGCGATAGTATCTTTCTTTCGTCATACAGAGTTACGGTTTTCGCTTACGTGTTATCGACGTGCAAATGTTATCACTTATCAGTCAAAGCAACGATGCGAGATGTTCCTATCAACATACAGATTGCTAGGGGAATTGCCCGTTGTCAGAGTGAAAATTTGGCAGAGAAATTTAAAATTTGAACGCACGGGAAGTTTCAACATTAAAGTGTTGTCATGGGTAGAGCCCGACCGATTTTATCGGTTCGCCGATAATATCGAGACGATATCACACTTTGAAAGAATTATTGGTATCGGACAGTAGACGTGAAAAATCATCGACAACTTTCGTGGCGTCACAACATGGCGGTAGGAAGTTAGAAAACTATAATCTTTGACCGCTAGTCTGAGAATATTGATATATTTCATATAGCTTACACATAACAGGTGTCCAGATGAAGCCTTTCTAGTTTAATTGATGTTCAAGTATAACAATGGCTGTAAAGCTGTTCAAATAAATGCTCTGAAGCTTTGAAATGTGCTTTTTAAGATATATTCCACTTCTTTTGAATATCGGCTGAATGTATCGGGGTTATCGGTCAAGGTATGAGATATCGGAATCGACCCAAAAATCCAATATCGGTTGGGCTTTAATCATAAGTACACGTGAGGAAAAAACAGATTAGGTGATAATGCCCAAGTCCAAATATTTAGGGAAAAGGACGCTGTACTTCCCCTCCAGCGACTATATGCATGCGAATTGTAAGAATAGTCGGAAAGTGTTTCCGACAAAACGAGGTCAAAAGAATCGATGAACGCGATTCAATAAGATCTGTATAGTAGCCTAAGCAGCCTAACCATCCAATACACCCGAAAATCCTGTACGGAGGATGACAGTAATTTATGTCCAGCAAAATATTTGAATCCCAACGCAAACCCCACACAAAATCATAAATATTACTGAGTATAGTGCTGCTAAGAAGGTGCACCAGTACGAAGGAACGTCATCTCGTCATGTTGGAACGATGGTAACATGAACCAACATAAACGAGCAAATCAATAGACATTTTCAGTCACCGGGTAGGCTATATCTCTGTTGAACGGGGCACGAATGGGCCTTTATAAACTATAGAAATCACATGTAGCTTTGTTCGACGGACAGGTCTAATTCAGCGGCTCTCAACCGCTCAAAATAATTGATAACCTAATTTTGTTTTAAATTCAGAAAATCACGAGGCAGTTTCGCTTCATTGCTAGTAAAACTACAGAGCTAACATTAACAGAATAGCCATCTGAGATGAAATATCCTACAATGTGCAGACTCATTTTAATTGCCATTATCCTACTGATATAAACATTTTGCTGTTTAGAAATGTTTTGTTGGGAATTGTGAAAAAAAGTTGGACGAGTAAGGTCAATCACGGCGACTTCGAAATGTTTACAAAAATCGTTTTTCTCCTGTGATATACAATATACATAACCATTTTCCATGATAACTTCAAGATAAGCTGCTAGAATGCTAACTAGAAAAGACCAGGCTTGACGGTATATATTCATTAAAAAATTTGTTTGTCAATTTTGGTACCATATTTATGGCGATTATTCCCATAAGCGTCGTCGGAAGCGTTATGTGCTATTATTACATTCGCCACCACATATATTTGTGCAAATGGATTTTCGGCACTCGTTCACATCAAATCGAAGGCGTGGATTTTCAAGACACGACCACGTATATTTAAAAAAAAATGCAGTTGAAGAATTCGATTTGAAATAATAGAAGTCAACCCGAGTTCTACATGAATAGTATGATCTTATTTTCAAGAAAAGCTTTGCCTACAGTAATCATTTGCACAAAACAGCGATGACGATTGCACGATGATTTAGCTAAATTTGAAGTAAAATTTCGTGGGGGTCCCCGGGGTCCGTGACGTTCCGAAAGAGGTCCGCGAAGACAAAAAGGTTGAGAACCACTGGTCTAATTGGACAAATGTAATATTTAATGCTCCTCATGATCCGCCGACATGCAATATATCTTGAACTATCGGTTAATGAACTATGGTTAAAATCTTCAACCCACGTCGGTGTGGAATCGAGTTGCGATGACGATCGTGAAGCACAGGTCAAAAATGGGTTGCACTTGCAGCGTATCCAAATACCATCAATGTAAAGCTGATTTGCGTTCAGTATGAGTACACGATTACGTCCGAAAGGGTCTGCTAACATCTAATATTTGCATGTATAACGTCACTACTAGTTGTTTCGTGTTTAAGGACCCAAATGTCTTTCCTATTCTTAGCAAGCAACAAATTAACTTCGAAATGTCTGTTCCAGAAAATCAAAAGTTCAGTTTGGCTACTGCAATAATAACGTATGACGATGCGTGAAGCATTTATGTCATATTCGTCACTGTCAATGACGCACGATAGCTATAAAGTTGCTTTCGTCGAGATTTTTCTATAAACGATGAAAACTTTGAAAACAACCAACCAAATCTTATCATTGCCAAAGCCTGTCATTAGAAAAATCGACACCTTGATGTACCATCGTGAAACCACAGACAAGAAAGTTGTTACACGATAGCAGGATGCGAGCAACCGCAAATAGTAAGCCGCGATCGCAAGTGACCGTAGGCATCTGACATGCGCCGCAAAGTTCAACAAAAATGATGTAGGCCTATTAGGTTTTGCGAAGCGAAGTCTGTAGTGCCCTATACATGCCCAATTCAAATTCAAATTCAAATATAGTTACGCAATAGTCATATTAGTCATAGTCACACGTGTCGTCATATTACTAATTTCAACCCTGCATTGCAGTGAAGTGATTTATTATTGTACTTGTACACGATGCCTATAGCGACGACTCATGACTCAGGCCACGTTATATTTAGGGCTGGGCACAATGATTCGAGTACTCGAATCTGCATCGAGTATCAATTTTAATGATTCAATTCGAGTAATAAAAGACGATTTTTTCGAGTACTGAAATTATACGCTCCTCGCAACTGAAAGTTAATTTACTAACTAATATTATAGTTTTGATACTATTTTCCACTTAATGAAGCCTTGAAACCTTGATTGGCCGTGCTGCAGCATAAGAGATACAGTACAAAGCTACGAACGTTACTGGAAATAACACGTTTCCGAGGTCCTGATCATCCCACAACATTGTCAAGATGTGCAATGAGATCGGTATGGTCGAAAAAATACCGAAGTATCTAATTAATGTGACGGATAACAGGCATTATGTTCTTTGTGGTGGCATAAAAAGTGCATATTTGAACTTTGACATGATACATTCAGTTGTGACGTCATAATGAGTGATACTCGATTACTCGACTCTACTCGAAGCGAAATGCGTGATTCAGAATCGAATCACTCAGGTACTCGATTTTGCCCAGCCCTAGATATCACAATTCACAATGCTGAAGGACATACTGACGTTTTGGGCGTCACCAAATGTATCAACTGAAGCAATCAAATGCTATAATAAAATCGATATCTTCCGTCGGTTTGTCAACAATTTCGATGAGGACTTGCAAAGGGAATATGAGCTTACGCCTTAACGGCCTATAGTCCAGACCGGACAATGTAGACCTATTCGGCGTATGACTGTTGCTACATTGATATTGAGCAGAGTGTGGAACGGGTTTCTGTACTTGCTACCGATATTATCCCATAAACAAGTTCAGTAGCCAACATCCCAATCGCATGGATTTGGTTTTGACGATACAATACGCACATCAAATCAAAATGGATCCCGTACGCCTGCTCGGTTTTGTTACATTAGACAATAATATCAATTTCATCGATTGGTTAAATAAGCTTCATTCGAAAACTACCAACATGTAGGCTAGTGTATTTCGTTCTTGATGTTGTGCGATTGTGGGTCAAGTAGCGTTACCATATTTTGGAATCGAGAAAGGAGCACACTTTTTCAAAATTTTCAGACTCAGGATTGTGGGGTAAAATTCGGAAAAACTGATAACTTTTTCCCGACTTTGCAGTTGGTTGACTAACAAATATAAAAAAGGTCGTCACTTTCGTTCGAACGACAAATTTCCTATTTAGCGTCATTTATGCCCATTGCCCATTCTCACTACAATCTGCCCTCTATATTAGCTCTAAAAGCTGTAAAGGAGGACGAATTGCCAAAAAGGAGGACATTTGGGCGTCCTCGGAGTACATTTTCAAAAACCCAAAAAAGGAGGACGTATGGCAGTGTTTCTCAATCGGGGGTCCGCGAAACCCCTGAATTTGCAAAATGGTTGATAACCTAATTTTTATATTTATTATATTAGGGGAATCACGAGGCAGTTTGTGCTTCATTACTTCTAAAGCTTCATTACATCTAAAACTTCATTACTCACATCAACAGCCGTCTCAGATGAAATAACTGTGCAAACTCATTTTAATTGCCATTAGCCTTCTGATACAAACATATTGGAGTTTAGAGATGTTTTGTTGGGGTTTGAGGGAAAAAAATAGAAGTTGAAGTAGTAAGTAAGATCAATTAGGGTGACGGGTGACTTCGAAATGTTTTCAAAAATCCATATTCTCCTGTGATATACATGAGCCCAATTTACAATTGAATAGTATCCGAATATTTTCGGCTGACACTCGTCAGGGGTAATCGTCAGCAACTAGTAGAGAATTGGAAAGAACATTGTATATCAACAATCGTATCACAAAATATGACTAGTCCAATTCCAGAATAACTTCAAGCGGAGCTGCTGGATAGAAATGACCAGGCTTGACGTTATATGTTCAGTAGTTCATTAAGAAATCTCTTTCCCTATTTTGGCGCTGTTGCGATCATCCCCAATGGTGTCATTGGAATGGGTCCCTGCCTACTATTACATTCACCACCACCTATCGTTGTGGAAATGGATTTCGTTGGTATCAAATCGAAGGCGCGGAATTCGAAGACACGATCACGTATTAAAGAAATGCAGAAATGCGCATTGAAATAATATAAGTCTACCCAGTTTATACATGAATAGTGTTTTGGTATTATCAAGAAAAGTCATTTTATTGCCGTTTATAACTAGCCCGCAGTTACTATTTTCACAAGAAAGATGACGGTTGCACGATAATTGGACTAAATTTGAACGAAAAATTTGGGGGTCCGCGGAAGCAAAAGGCTGAGAACCACTGACGTATGGTAACCCTAGGGTCAAGCTCGCAGTAGAGAGTCACTAAATATTCTCAAACGGAGAACTGAAGATTTCGAGAAAACTTTTGTAACAAAGCAAGTCAAATTTAGGAGATTGGCCAGGTGCATGTTCGTTTAGCGATGATTTTCTAATGCTGCCAGCGCCATGCAGATGGCCCAGAGTTGAAATGCAAAGAAATTCAGCCAAAGATGTTATAATAACGTAGTGAATTGCAAAATATGGAAAAGGTTCACATTGCAGAACCTACCAAGGTTCGTTTGCGAACGTGAACCTCTAAATTTCTGACGTTTATTTACACACAGAACGTGAAAATGAGCCTCACGTTCACACCATCCCTACGGGACAGCACCTACTTCTGACAGTCAATCACCTCTGACAGCTTTCCAATCGCATATAGAATGACCAGTATAATATCGCAACAAACGGTTCTGATTCGTTTTAGTTCGACAGAATCTTCAAACACTACTTCTTACTCGGCAAAATATAAAATGTAAAAAGCAGTGATCTAAAGATCCCTGGTAAAAAGTATCTAGATATATTAGATTTGGCTTTGTATTCTTACCACATGAGTAAGTTGTGAAAGGTAACCAAATTACTTGAATATTACTGCGCATAAGGAGGTTTAGCTCGTTAGAAACCACCTCTGAATTTGTACGGTAACTAAAGGCATATGCGGATACCTAAACGTGGCCCGCCGATGAAATATTTTGCCGATCCCGGTATTAGAGGGCAAAATCTAGTTCGGATTAAATTGCATACTCCCGGGTTACCTTATCTCAACGACATGAATTCGCGAAAGTTCTCCCTTCCGTTCAAAAGGAGTGTTCTAATCACTATGAAACCATAATTTATTATAAGTTTGTTTGGTTATTTTGCCTGAAACCTCCATATATTGTTGGAATATATGTATGTGTCATTAATAATATCAAAGCCATTATACATATTCAACGCATATTTAAATGCGGCGAGTACATTAGAAATATATACATTGTACAACTGCACACGGATTATAACAAACGCCAATTCCCTGTGCTTGTGCATACTCTCCCGAATAATTTTTAAATTCATATAAATCCATAAATAATTTCAACTGATCGTTTTCCATATGCGTACTGCACGCAAAATACGACGGCAGTTGAAATTATAACATATGATCATACATTGTTGAATAACTCACCAATTTTAAGCAAATATAGCAGTGCGCCTTTACCAGGTGTGACTCAGGAATTCGTTTATAACTCAGCGATGCGATCAATCCTAATAGGCTACTTATCGATATCATATTCCTCCACAAAATTCCAATTAATTCCAATGATCGAATAGGGTAGGTTTACGTAAGACCTTTTGGTGATGATCTGAGCCCCAGCAAAAAATCAGAAGGCAATGAAAATAGCAACCGAAAATGGGACAATTTTCTGAGGATACTTTCAGTTGAAGTTTTCGGTATCAGGGAATAGCTTCAATTATGAAGTCATTCAAAACATGTTATCAATTAAAGACGTAAATACTCTGCCCAAGGCATTTATCGTGTTACCCGAAAGTGCTTATAAGCCTTCGACGCCTTCCAGTTTTGTCATTGTTTAGGACGTGTGTGCATGTTATAGTGAAAATGAAGATAATCTTAATACTTGGGATTTGTGTGTTTGGTGCAAATGCCAATACTGTATATAGAGGTAAGTCCGACGGGAGTTTTCTGCATGAATAGTCCGTAAAAAGAGATTGTTTACATGTATAACTGAATGAGCCGGCACCCAATCGGATAATCAAGTGTTGTTAAGTATATAACGATACACAATAGTCGTCTTCAATTTTTAAATTATCCTCACTGTATACGTAATATACATGTAGCCTACATTAGGGGCGGTGCCAACCCCTGAAAAGTTCTGGTTAGTGTGTGTGTTCCAGTGTTGGGATGACTCGAGTCAGACTGGAGTATACTTTTTCACATGACTAGACTTGTCATAACGTATATGCCTGCCCACATAATATAAATTACTTAAAAAGCTTAAATAGTATCTTATGGATGTGTGGGGGGATTATGTATAGGCCTACAGCATCATGCCAACTTGATTCAATTTTGAGAGGTTCTGTATCCTATACTCTATCTTGACTGAATAAGTGAGGCTGACAGTTGCCTGCGTAGTTGCGCATTTCCACGTCTGCGCAAGCGATGTACCTCTCATTTCCATGATTAATATACTCAATATTCGTTTCTCGATTGAGAATAAATGCGGACTCAGTCTGTACTTTAAACATCTCGCAAAATGCAATGGGCTAAATCATGCCTCGTACTCCGAAAGTTCAACTTCACTTGTGGCTGCATTTGACTTGATTCGAGATACCGTCAAAAATCGAGTTACTTGACTTATCTCGAGTCATAATGTGCATTGTACCGAGACGACTAGTCATTCGAAGGTAGAGATTTGATCCCGACACTGCTGCATACCGCTCGTTTACTGACCATAAGCATGTGGAGCTGATGGAAGCGAGTAATGTCATTATTACAAACAAAGGACTGTGATGTTTTATGCAAAAGTCAACCTACCAAGGTTTATTCGCGAACCCATGAAACTTATTATTTGTCGAGGTTCGCAAATAGCGAACGCTACATTTAATATACATTTATAATGCATATGTTTATGGCTATGTAGAAAATTATAGGAGCTACCAAATATACCCAATCCTTTTAGGGTCATGCATTGGTCGGTGCGGAGGGACTTCATCCAGCGGTGACTGCTCATGTGCGACCCTTTGCGGCTTTGGCGCGTTCCAAGCCATATGTTGCAGTGACTACAATATCGTTTGCGGGGGCGACCCTTATATCCCAACTACGGCACCTACGGATTCTCCGACGTACTTTCCCCCGACATACTTTCCCCCAGCTCGATCCTGTAAAAACCCCGGATCGATTCCTATGGGAGGCGTTTCTAGCTCCCAAATGACCTTTTCTGTCGGAGAAAAGATTACATATTACTGTAAAGATGGTTATGAATTGGTTGGATATGCCACAAGAACATGCACCGCCGCCGACTATTTCACTGACTTTCCACAAGACCCATACTGGATGCCAAGAGACCCACCCGAGTGCCGTAAAAGTAAGGCAGATCTGTAGTTTAGTCGCTTTTACATTCATCTGACGAGTAACACTTATTAAGAGTTATGCCATTGTAATTATTTAAGTCCCTAGTTTTAGTCATGGATTTTAGCAGCGTGAGATTCGGCGCCATTGATGGAGACGGGCCAACATGTCCAAGAAAGGTTATTCCGTTTTCATGTAGTCAATTATTCTAATGTTGACTAAGAAAATGATGTGCAGGGTTTAGTGATTCCTTTGACATTTTAAGGTTCAAACTATCGAACAAATTAGCTTGCCCAAGACATAACATATTAGCGATTGCGGGGGATATACTGAACTGCCGTGGAAATACGCCCATTTAAACACTATAAGCAGGCTTAATTATATCAACGCGAATGAAGTATTTCAAAATTCAGTTAAAGTAGGGTTACCCGCATACGTCCTCTTTTAGGAGGTTTTGTCCTCCTTTTTCAGGTTTTTGAAAATGTCCTCCAAGGACGCCTAAACGTCCTCCTTTTTGGGAATTCGTCGTCCTTTAATTAACCATTTTTTCAGGATTTTACTTAGGGATTCTAGGTTTGAAAATTTTTGAAAACGTCTCCTCTTTTCCCGATTCCAAAATAACTTCAGCCACGAGCACGCGGAAATACGTCACTTGTTATATTTGTTTTTGGCAAGGTGTGAGGTAACAGAAACAGATCATCTGACACTGAAATAATGGGATAAATTTGTCGCTTGCTCAACATACGATAATTTGAAAATATCATATCTTCATATAACGAAAATCGGTTGACGGCGAGGGAAAACAACTCAACCTGTGAAACATGACCGACTTGAAGCCAGGAACCGTTGAAGTAAAATCTTCGTCCTCCCAATTTTCCAGAATTCTTTGCTTTTGACACCAGGCCATGCGATACACACCACACAACCCAGACAGCCTGCTAAGGCGTTGGTCCCGGTTTCATCTGCACCTGTATGAAAGGATATGAAGGAAATGGAAAATTTAGGAAAATTTAGGGCAATTTCTTTTCGACTCATAATGTATTTGGCTTCTCAACGACATACGTTATAATAGCGTTGAGTGCCACTGTGCGTGGAATGAAACCAACATGTTTTTTAAGGACGAGAAAGAACACGCTGACTGAATTCTGGCGTCAGTAGCTTCTTTTGCGAAGTCACAAATGCAATATAAACAATACGCTTGACCACAAGTGAAGTTCCCACAACCAGTGATCAACGTCCAGACCAGTGCTTCTCAACCTTTTTGTCTACGCGGACCCCTTTCGGACCGTCACGGAAGCCGCGGACCCCCGCGAAGTTTCAGTTCAAATTTAGCTCAATTATCGTACAATCGTCATCTGCGTCTCGTGCAAATGATTACTGTAGGCCTAGTGATAAACAGAAAGAAAATGACTTTTGTTGAAAATAAGATCACACTATTCATGTAAAAATTGGGTTGACTTCTTTTATTACAAAACGATTTCTGCAACTGCATTTCTTGAAACACGCGGTCGTGTCTTCAAAATACACTCCTTCGATATGATATGAACGAGTGCCGAAAATCCATTTCCACAAATATAGGCGGTGACGAATGAAATAGTAACGCGTAACGCTGCCGTCGACACATTCGGGTATGATCGCAACAAATGTGCCACCAAAGTTGACAAACAATTTTTTTATAATGAACGTATAACGACAGGCCTGGTCATTTCTATTTAGCAGCTTATCTTGAAGTTATGAAAAACATGGTTATGTATATCACAAGAGAAAATGATTTTTGTAAATATTTCGAAGTCACCGTGATTGACCTTACTCATCCATTTTTTCAACAATCCATAACAAAACATCTCTAAACAGCAAAATATTTGTGTCACTTGGCTATTGACAATTTAGCAATTAAAATGAGTCTCCACAGTAGGATAGTTCATATCAGATAGCCAATCTGTTGATGTGAGCTCTGGTGTTTATGTGAGCTCTGGAGTTTTACTAAGAGGCTAATGAAGCGAAGCTGCCTTGTGATTATCCGAAGTTGAAAAATACAAATTAGGTTATCAAAATGTTTGTATCAGTAGGTTATTGACCATTGAGCAAATGAGTCTGCACAGTAGGATATTCCATCTCAGATGGCCATTCTGTTGATGTGAGCTCTGGAGTTTAACTAGTAATGAAGCGAAACTGCCTCGTGATTTTCCGATTTAAAAAAATAATACAAATGAGGTTATCAAATATTTTGAGGCACGCGGACCCCCTGAAAATGCTTCGCGGACCCCCGGTTGAGAACCACTGGTCCAGACCATTGACCACGCATGAGCGTTCATATGTTCGTTGATCAATGATCATGGTCATTTATAGTCAGCGTATCTACATCGATAGAGATAAAATTAGCGTTGAGCTCAGCAGTAGGCTCTATTCAACAGTATCGCTATATTCTTGTCGTTTATCTTTCTTTATTCAATCCAGAGAGCTACCCTTGCGATTCGCATGACTGTCACCACTACGCAACATGTCAAAACGTAGGTGACTATCGCTACAAATGTGTGTGCAAAGAAGGATACCAAGGATCTGGAAAGCAATGTAAAAGTAGGTCATTTTACCTAGCATAAACAATATTTGACTTGCGGATGACTTTGTGTGGATATTTAACAGCATCGCAATATCAATTAAAAATTTATTCTTACCGTTTTTCTGTGTTTTATTCAATCCAGAGATCTACCCCTGCGATTCACATGACTGTCACGACCATGCCACATGTCAAAACGTAGGCGACTATCGCTACAAATGTGTGTGCAAAGAAGGATACCAAGGATCTGGAAAGCAATGTAAAAGTAAGTTACTTTACCTAGCATAAACAAGAGTTGACTCTGGATGACTTTGTGTGAATATTTAACAACATCGCAATATCAATTAAAAATCTGTGTTTTATTGAATTTAGAAATCTACCCTCGCGATTCACTTGACTATCACGACCAAGCGACAGTGTCTTAAACAAATACCTTTTTTTTAAAAAAAATATGTTGTTTTTCAAACGTTATCTAATTATGCCATAATTGTGTAAACACATCCGAAAATCCATGTAGTATGAGCCTACGGACGATTTGCACCCAAAATAGTCGACGCATATAGGATGTGCGGTGGCTGAAACCCTCGAAATCGTCGTCGGTTCAACAGTTTTGCACGTAGATGTAGATCATTGGTACGGAATGGGTGTTCTGATGATGATGACCGCCGACCGTAAAATCGCTGCATGACGATGTAGTCCTGGTTTAGGATATTTTTGGCCTGTTTATGACAGTGATCGGAAGCCCTTTTCGTCGAAGGAGCCATATCTGCCCAATATTTTCAATTGTCAGTGTCAATCGACTGTGACGTCACAATTAAATTTTCGTGACGTTATGACTGAAAAATAAAAAATAAAAAACATGTTTTAAACAAGGGTTTTGAATGCAACTCTAGACCGTATGGTAAATAGGCCTATATAGTTGCCTTTACTGGTGTTTGTTCTCGAAACAAACAAAACACGAATAACTGCCTTTGTATTCATCATTGAAACGTTCATTTTCAGATTAAATTACTAATCCCCTTGTCTTTCATAAGAATTATACCCATGCTATTTCAACCCGTGGGACCGACATCCTTCATGTGGAAAGACGGACAATTTCCGCCTCAAATCAAATATATATGTTTTGTTATACAGCTCATATCATATCATGAACCATCTGATATGCAGAATGTTTTTTGAAAATTCTTTTTGTTATTTACGCAGAGATCTATCCATGCGATAGCAGCCCATGTGACCCACATGCCACGTGTCAAAACATTGATACCTACCGTTACAAATGCGATTGCTTGACTGGATACAGGGGCAATGGAAAGAGTTGCGACAGTATGTTAAAACAATATATTTGTGCCTGTACGATAGGACTACAATTTTAAATATTATGTATTCTTTGCACAGAGATCTACCCGTGCGATAGTAACCCATGTCACCCACATGCTAAGTGTAAGAACATCGACGACAGACGTTACAAATGCGATTGCATTCCTGGTTACAGGGGCAATGGAAAGAGCTGCGACAGTATGTTAACACTATATATGCCAATGCCAGTATGATATGTCGACTAAAAATTTCAATATTGTGAATTATTTGCGCAGAGATCTATCCGTGCGATAGTAACCCATGTGACCCACATGCCAATTGTAAGAACATCGACGACCGACGTTACAAATGCGATTGCCTGCCTGGATACAGGGGCAATGGAAAGAGTTGCGACAGTATGTTATGAATATATCTGTCTGCAATGTCGACTCAAATTTAATTTTCTGTTTATTTTTTGCACAGAGATCTATGCGTGCGATAGCAATCCATGTGACCCACATGCCAAGTGTGAAAGCATGGACCATATTCGTTACAAATGCGATTGCCTGCCTGGTTACAGGGGCAATGGAAAGAGTTGCGACAGTATGTTATGAATATATCTGTCTGTAATGTCGAGTAAAATTTAATTTTCTGTTTATTTTTTGCACAGAGATCTATGCGTGCGATAGCAATCCATGTGACCCACATGCCAAGTGTGAGAGCATGGACCATATTCGTTACAAATGCGATTGCTTGCCTGGTTACAGGGGCAATGGAAAGAGTTGCGACAGTAAGTTAACACTATATATGTCAGTATGATATGTCGACTAAATTTTAAATATTGTGCATTATTTGCGCAGAGATCTATCCGTGCGATAGTAACCCATGTGACCCACATGCCAATTGTAAGAACATCGACGACCGACGTTACAAATGCGATTGCCTGCCTGGATACAGGGGCAATGGAAAGAGTTGCGACAGTATGTTATGAATATATCTGTCTGTAATATCGACTAAAATTTAATTTTCTGTTTATTCTTTGCACAGAGATCTATCCGTGCGACAGTAACCCATGTGACCCACATGCCAAGTGTAAGAACATAGACGACCACCGTTACAAATGTGATTGCATTCCTGGTTACAGGGGCAATGGAAAGAGTTGCGAAAGTATGTCGAGACGATATGTTCCTGCATGATATGTAGACTAAGATTTAATATTTTGTGTGTTCTTCGACCAGAGATCTACCCGTGCGATCACAGCCCATGTGACGAAAACGCCAGCTGTCGAAACGTTGACGAGCGTCGCTACAAATGCGATTGCTTGCCTGGTTACAAAGGCGACGGAAAAACCTGTACACGTGAGTTTCAAACCGAATAGCATGGAATAAATTTGGCGATAGAGGTCGTTAATATCGTAACGTTCATGTCTAGGTTGATGTTATGGGTCATAATCGTGTATGACTGACTGGCGCCAGTGAGCCCCAGATGTCCATGTACTGTACACAACACACAGTCAGTAACACGACATTCCTTTCATTCGCAGGTATCTATCCATGCGAAACGGATCCCTGTCACGAAATGGCAGATTGCACAAATCTCAACTTCACTCACTACCAATGTGAGTGCAAGTACGGCTATACAGGCACCGGGAAAGATTGCGTTCGTAAGTTTTTTCTAATCTTTCAGTATTAAACAGAAATATTTGGTGATTATCGTCTCTTGATATTTTGTGCCACGGTCAATAAGAGCGTACAAAGTAGAATTAGATATTGGGACAAATGACAATTCGACTTCAGGATCATGCTACCTGAGATAATATATAGAAATAGGTAGTAGATCCTCAAGTTAATGTGACGATGTATAGCTACCTCAAAGGATGTAACTAACTTCTCAGACGGCGATGTTGTCCGTGAGCTCGATCGTGTCACGTGGTCGATAATGGCCTGTGTAGCGCTGACATTGAACAATCGCTATACAAATATTTAGACGGTGGAATATGATATATAAATTTTTTTTTCAAAGCGATGGACCCATGTGACTTAATCGAATGCCCAGCCAATTCGCAGTGTACAAACGTACACGGTGACGCGGTCTGTCGCTGTATATCTGGATATACTCTCGGGCCTGATGGAAATTGCAAAAGTAAGTGGGAATTACGGTATTGTTATCGCAAACGCAATCGTAATATTTTACATATTTATATTTCAGAAATTGATCCGTGCGAGAATCATAAGTGCCATGGTCATGCCGTTTGTATCCCTGATCACAGCGGTACTGGATACCAATGTAAATGTCGTACTGGATATTTTGGCAGTGGCTACAATTGTGCACGTATGTGGAAATATATTTGATAATCTTTTGGCTCGTGCTGTAATCAAGGGTGTAGGCCTACCTGTGTAAACTGCATGCGGCCAGCAGACCAAATTTGCGCTTGTAAATTGCAAGTTTACGAAGAAGTGCCGCTTGGAATGGAGTGTAGCCCGCAATTTAGTTTCTAATTTAACTTAGTCCGCTACTGAGCCAAGTTCTAGTGGGTCATGGGCCTAAAACGCCCAAATCACTATAATTGGCATATGCGCAATGCGCATATGGTGACTTCACACATATTTTCCAACTGTAGCTGGACAACATTTAGATAAATCACTCCCATTTGGTATGTGTAATCCGATATCGTATAGATAAGTGTCACCGTCACTGATACCTATTCCTATCCAGTTGCGTAATGCGCATTCTTACTGTAAGCGGCAGTGTCATCATTCTTTGCGGAACTCCATTTTAGTTTCATACTGATAAATAATGCGATTATATTGTTATAAATTTTGAAAATGTGTCCTCCTTTGCCGATTCCAAAATATGATAACCCTATTATAGATTCACCTAATAAATCCCGAAAGATCTTTAATTATTGTATTCACATATCCTGCTTAACTATCATCACCTTCTGCGTCGATTCTCATTGCTCAATCTCGCGTTTTATTACAGATTGAGCCTGTAAACAGAAATATATTTGACACTCCAACTTTTTTCCGAACGATTTCATAGACACTACACTGGTAACATTACAAGCACATTAATAGAGGATTGCCGATGAGACATAGCGAAAGCCCACTCACATAGATCATATCATTAAGTAGAGGCGGACTTCATAGCACCATCAAACGCAGAGACCTGTTATGGCTGAGTGTCAATGTTATGGCTCCTACTCTTGACATAATGATGTATACATTCTTGGCATCGGTATTTCAACATAACTTTAACCCTTGCAGGACCATGCGACAATCACCAATGTCACCAGATGGCAAAATGCTATCCTCGAACTGACGGAAGCTATTCCTGTGAATGCATGGCCGGCTATCAGGGATCTGGAAAGATGTGTGAACGTGAGTAATGAGAATAAACGCCCGAAACGGATTTCATGATTGTACATGTCTTACATTATACATAGGGCTGAGAAAGATCGAGGGCCTGAGTAATTCGTTTCTGAATCGAATATTCAGTTTGGACTAGAGTCGAGTATCCGAGTATTACTCATTATGACGTCATAACAGCATGAAAGATGTGAAAGTTCAAACAGTACCGCTTATCCTTATGCTACAAAAAATGTATATTTCCAGTTCTACATCACAATAAAGATATTTCAATATATTTCCACTATATGTCTATTTCATTGTCCTTTGGTAAAATGCTGTGGGTTGATCACCAATTCACAGACATATCATTCCCACTAATGTGCATAGCTTTGCGATACACCAGTGCTTTTCAACCATTTTGAGAACTCCCGCCCTTTTTGTTTGAAAAATTTCATTGGCGCGAACCAGCCGAATATTATTACAAGAAAGAAAATGAAGATGCTGAACAGTTTGTTTTATTGAAATGTCCAACAAGTAGGCTACCGGTTTAGCAATGATTTAATGGCTGCTGAATATTTCCGGCAATTTCAGACCAGGTATTGGCACAACTTCTTGCTCCGAAGCTCCCTGCATTAGGCCATCAAGTGTCTCATCAAGAAGACCACTCCCATTCATCGTTTTGTTGCCTAATAAGTTGGGTGTTCAAAAACTTCTAATGCTTGGATGAGCAATCCACAACTTTGTTTTTAATGCTTCTGCCTGATGGCTTGGAAAGTAAACTTCAAGACTCTCAAGCAGAGTGGGCATTGGCACATAAGAGCTCGCCACCTTCATGTTACTCATACTGCTCTAACTTCTGTGCTGTTTTTTCTTCTCATTTACATGTCGACATGAAGGCCTGAATAGCTTTAAAGACAGTTACTCGAGATTTCGTCTTTCGAAATTTGAATCTTCTTGCTACTGGCACTGAGCATAGAAAAGAAATAAATAAAAACACGTGTGTATACCGACAACGTGTGCTCGGTCCTTTCGCTCAAACGAACTCAATAACCTTGAAGGAGAGAAATGTCCTCTTCAGTAACTTGTTGCAAATTTGCACGGATGGTATTTATGACTGTCTTCATGCCTCGCGCCATTTGAAACCATAATTACGAATTCGAGATGATTGCAGGGCTGGTGAAAGTAACCAACCTTGGTACTTAAGTAGAAGTAGACGAAACGTCGTGAATTTCTACTCAGGTAGAAGTAGAAGTAGAAATTCCCAAGTAAGTATAAAAGCAAATATTCTAGGCCTAGTATTGCCTAGAAAACTTGAATCTGTCGAGTAAAAGTAGAAGTAGTCTAAAACATAACCGCTTGTGAAACTAGTACAGGTAGCCAAAATCTACTTGAAGTGGAAGTAGAAGTACTTCGTTACTGACAACCTCTGGATGATTGTTGAAGGAGAGAAAGAATATAAAGTCATTTTTGGGCCATTTCTGCGTGTCAATGGCTCAGATACGTGCTGATTCAGTGAATATCTGCCACTATACACGTGCTCGGACCAGGCTTTTGATTACGCAATAATGCGTCGCACCTTCAAAATGTATGCAGCCATTGTGCTATCCTATTAGATTTGAATTATTTCACTCGGATAAAGTAAAAAAAGTATGCACAATTTTCATCCGCACTGCAGTTCTTTTTCATCCGCACAAGTGCGTACATCTCGTAGGTTGAAAAGCACTGCGCTACATGTTTCGTATGCTACGATACGTCCAATCGACGTTTTAAAGCTTTCATGGTGACAATACCGTTGAAACTATAAATTTCGTTCATAAATCAACTGTGCTGTGTGATTTCGCCATTGCAATCAGCATACTATGTTACGTATTTCTTTTTCAGGAATTGATCCGTGCGAGAATCATAAGTGCCATGGTCATGCCGTTTGTATCCCCAATCACAGCGGTAGTGGATACCAATGCAGATGTCGCTCTGGATATTTTGGCAGTGGCTACAATTGTGAACGTATGTGGAATTATATTTCATAATTATTGGGCTCGCGCCGTAAGGCAGGAGTATGCCTGTGCAGTGTGCAACCTGCGCACGGCTTGTCTAATGCTATCAGCAGAGAAAAGTTTGCGAAGAAGTGTCGATTTTGTATGGTGTGCGGCCCCTACTAAGCTAAGTTCAAGTTAAGGAAAGGCCCAAAAAACGCGAAAATCAGTAAAATATGCAAGCGATGACTTTACACATCAATAACCTGGACGACACTTCCGCACATCCCGTGATTTCCCTTGAACCATTTACGATTAATAGGTGTGGTCCGATATTGTATTGATAATTATTGCCATCACCTATACTAATTCCGATGAGGCTGTGGGATTTCATCTGCTTTGCTTACAGAAGGCCTTTCCAAAAAGAATGCCAGTTGCGAATTGCTGTAAGCTACAGTGTCATCATTCTTTATGAAATGCCATTATAGTTTCATATAGATTTTTGTGTAGTCATATTGCTACACATTCACCTAACATATCCAGGAAGCCAATTTTGAACTATTTTCTAGGCATCCTGCTGAACCATCATTATCATCTTCTGTATTGATGATCAATCATGCGTTTTGTTGCAGACTAAGCCTGCGAACAGAAATATATTTGATACTCGAAATAAATTTCAAACACTTTCACTGACACTGGTAACATTACAAGTAGAGACCATAGACTGCAGTGCAGGGGTGACAAACTCAACTTACGTCGCGGGACGGATTTAAACCTTCAGATCGCACGCGGGCCGGACCAGTCAAATGATTCCAAAATGTTTCCTCAAAATCGATGCCCGTGTTGTTCACTAGAATATTGTATCATCAAGCATATATATCCAATTCTATATATTACATTAATATGACGTATTATAGGAGTTCTATTCTAGTAACTCCTTTATTCGAGAAGAACGGAATCGGATAAATACGATGATTGACCTGCTGAATACTGCTTGAAACTGCTAAAACAGTGGCTCTAATGAAGACATAAGTTGGGATATTTCTTAAGCTCCCTTCGTTTTAGTCGCAATCTTGCGCAAGTCCTGCGCATGCGTTGAGAGGAATACAAGAGATTATACTGTGAACGTGGATGTTGGAATTTGGTGTATTCTCATCTCGATTTGGATTGCTCCGGAGGTCGATGACCTATTGAGTCAGAAGTGATACAGTAATGCGACCACAAATATTTTAATTATGTTTTGTGTACTTAACATATTCTCCATGTAACGTGCATATAACGGTTTCACCTTGGCGTTTTCGCTTCTGTGAATAACTACTTTTTGGTTAATTTTTCCATAAAACTCTGGACTCAGTGTGCACATTTTTGTCTTCTCGGAATTGGTTGTCAATGTCACCTACTTTGTCATAATGCTCACTAGAGTGAAACCACAACATCGCTGTCAGGTTTTTTTTATAATGTGACCTCTGAACATGTTCGAGATTATTTAAAAAAGGAAGAAGTTATTACTAAAAACCTAAACATTTCTTAGAAATGTATTGAAAAATACAAGCCTTTTCGCTTTGCTCAGAATTGCTTCGCACGAAGGATGCGGCCCGCGGGTCGTATGTTTGACACCCCTAGGGGTCCTATAGAGGACCTATAGTGGTCCTATGTTTACTTAAAGTCACCACCAAACGTTAGGCAGAGATTTGTTAGTGCCAATTGTATGGCTCTTAGTCTTGACATAATGATGCTCATACACTTGGCATGTAATACACTTATAGGCTACATGGATGCATCGGTATTTCATTACAACTTTAACCATTGCAGGACCATGCGACAATCACCAATGCCACCAGATGGCAAAATGCTATCCTCGAACTGACGGAAGCTATTCCTGTGAATGCATGTCCGGCTATCAGGGATCTGGAAAGATGTGTGAACGTGAGTAATGAGAATAAACGCCCGAAACGGATTTCATGATTGTACAGTACATGTCTTACATTATACATAGGGCTGAGAAAGATCGAGTGCCTGAGTAATTCGTTTCTGAATCGAATATTCAGTTTGGACTAGAGTCGAGTATTCGAGTATTACTCATTATGACGTCATAACAGCATGAAAGATGTGAAAGTTCAAACAGTACCGCTTATCCTTATGCTACAAAAAATGTATATTTCCAGTTCTACATCACAATAAAGATATTTCAATATATTTCCACTATATGTCTAATTCATTGTCCTTTGGTAAAATGCTGTGGGTTGATCACCAATTCACAGACATATCATTCCCACTAATGTGCATAGCTTTGCGATACACCAGTGCTTTTCAACCATTTTGAGAACTCCCGCCCTTTTTGTTTGAAAAATTTCATTGGCACGAACCAGCCGAATATTATTACAAGAAAGAAAATGAAGATGCTGAACAGTTTGTTTTATTGAAATGTCCAACAAGTAGGCTACCGGCTTAGCAATGATTTAATGGCTGCTGAATATTTCCGGCAATTTCAGACCAGGTATTGGCACAACTTCTTGCTCCGAAGCTCCCTGCATTAGGCCATCAAGTGTCTCATCAAGAAGACCACTCCCATTCATCGTTTTGTTGCCTAATAAGTTGGGTGTTCAAAAACTTCTAATGCTTGGATGAGCAATCCACAACTTTGTTTTTAATGCTTCTGCCTGATGGCTTGGAAAGTAAACTTCAAGACTCTCAAGCAGAGTGGGCATTGGCACATAAGAGCTCGCCACCTTCATGTTACTCATACTGCTCTAACTTCTGTGCTGTTTTTTCTTCTCATTTACATGTCGACATGAAGGCCTGAATAGCTTTAAAGACAGTTACTCGAGATTTCGTCTTTCGAAATTTGAATCTTCTTGCTACTGGCACTGAGCATAGAAAAGAAATAAATAAAAACACGTGTGTATACCGACAACGTGTGCTCGGTCCTTTCGCTCAAACGAACTCAATAACCTTGAAGGAGAGAAATGTCCTCTTCAGTAACTTGTTGCAAATTTGCACGGATGGTATTTATGACTGTCTTCATGCCTCGCGCCATTTGAAACCATAATTACGAATTCGAGATGATTGCAGGGCTGGTGAAAGTAACCAACCTTGGTACTTAAGTAGAAGTAGACGAAACGTCGTGAATTTCTACTCAGGTAGAAGTAGAAGTAGAAATTCCCAAGTAAGTATAAAAGCAAATATTCTAGGCCTAGTATTGCCTAGAAAACTTGAATCTGTCGAGTAAAAGTAGAAGTAGTCTAAGACATAACCGCTTGTGAAACTAGTACAGGTAGCCAAAATCTACTTGAAGTGGAAGTAGAAGTACTTCGTTACTGACAACCTCTGGATGATTGTTGAAGGAGAGAAAGAATATAAAGTCATTTTTGGGCCATTTCTGCGTGTCAATGGCTCAGATACGTGCTGATTCAGTGAATATCTGCCACTATACACGTTCTCGGACCAGGCTTTTGATTACGCAATAATGCGTCGCACCTTCAAAATGTATGCAGCCATTGTGCTATCCTATTAGATTTGAATTATTTCACTCGGATAAAGTAAAAAAAGTATGCACAATTTTCATCCGCACTGCAGTTCTTTTTCATCCGCACAAGTGCGTACATCTCGTAGGTTGAAAAGCACTGCGCTACATGTTTCGTATGCTACGATACGTCCAATCGACGTTTTAAAGCTTTCATGGTGACAATACCGTTGAAACTATAAATTTCGTTCATAAATCAACTGTGTTGTATGATTTCGCCATTGCAATCAGCATACTATGTTACGTATTTCTTTTTCAGGAATTGATCCGTGCGAGAATCATAAGTGCCATGGTCATGCCGTTTGTATCCCCAATCACAGCGGTAGTGGATACCAATGCAGATGTCGCTCTGGATATTTTGGCAGTGGCTACAATTGTGAACGTATGTGGAATTATATTTCATAATTATTGGGCTCGCGCCGTAAGGCAGGAGTATGCCTGTGCAGTGTGCAACCTGCGCACGGCTTGTCTAATGCTGTCAGCAGAGAAAAGTTTGCGAAGAAGTGTCGATTTTGTATGGTGTGCGGCCCCTACTAAGCTAAGTTCAAGTTAAGGAAAGGCCCAAAAAACGCGAAAATCAGTAAAATATGCAAGCGATGACTTTACACATCAATAACCTGGACGACACTTCCGCACATCCCGTGATTTCCCTTGAACCATTTACGATTAATAGGTGTGGTCCGATATTGTATTGATAATTATTGCCATCACCTATACTAATTCCGATGAGGCTGTGGGATTTCATCTGCTTTGCTTACAGAAGGCCTTTCCAAAAAGAATGCCAGTTGCGAATTGCTGTAAGCTACAGTGTCATCATTCTTTATGAAATGCCATTATAGTTTCATATAGATTTTTGTGTAGTCATATTGCTACACATTCACCTAACATATCCAGGAAGCCCATTTTGAACTATTTTCTAGGCATCCTGCTGAACCATCATTATCATCTTCTGTATTGATGATCAATCATGCGTTTTGTTGCAGACTAAGCCTGCGAACAGAAATATATTTGATACTCGAAATAAATTTCAAACACTTTCACTGACACTGGTAACATTACAAGTAGAGACCATAGACTGCAGTGCAGGGGTGACAAACTCAACTTACGTCGCGGGACGGATTTAAACCTTCAGATCGCACGCGGGCCGGACCAGTCAAATGATTCCAAAATGTTTCCTCAAAATCGATGCCCGTGTTGTTCACTAGAATATTGTATCATCAAGCATATATATCCAATTCTATATATTACATTAATATGACGTATTATAGGAGTTCTATTCTAGTAACTCCTTTATTCGAGAAGAACGGAATCGGATAAATACGATGATTGACCTGCTGAATACTGCTTGAAACTGCTAAAACAGTGGCTCTAATGAAGACATAAGTTGGGATATTTCTTAAGCTCCCTTCGTTTTAGTCGCAATCTTGCGCAAGTCCTGCGCATGCGTTGAGAGGAATACAAGAGATTATACTGTGAACGTGGATGTTGGAATTTGGTGTATTCTCATCTCGATTTGGATTGCTCCGGAGGTCGATGATAGGGATGGTGTGAACCTCTGAAAGGTTCAGGTTCGTGTGAACGCGAACCTTTTTGAAAGGTTCTGTGTGAACACGAACGTGAACCTCATGACGTCACGTGACGTCATATTACTAATTCCAACCCTATATTTCAATGAAGTGATAGCCTATATTAATGTACAATTATATACACGATACTTAGCGACGACTCGTGCCACATAATGCCACAATGCCAAAGTACATATTGGCGTTTTAAACGTCGCTAAATGTATCAACTGAGGCAATTGCGGGTTATAATACTCCCATAAAATCAATATATTCCGTCGCTTTGCCAACAATTTCGACGAGGACTTACCAGGAAATATAAGCTTACGCCTCAACGGTCTAGACCAGACAGGACAATGGATTCGGCGTCTGAGTATCGCTACATTGACTTGAGCTGAGTGTAAAACGGCTTTCCATACTTGCTTTAAATATTATCGCATTAACAAGGTATACACTATACAGCACTAGCCAACACCTCAATGGCTCGGATTTAGTGTTAATGATGCAGTAAAGATATGGAGTCAAGATTGACCCCGTACGCCTGCAAGATTATGTTTCATCAGAAAACGATATCAATCTCATTGATTGGTTGAATAAGAATCATTCGCTGACTACGTATTTCGCTCATGATGTTGTGTGATTGCGGGTCAAACTCACAACAGAGAGTCAATAAATATTCACAAACGGAAAGCTGGATATTTCGAGCAAACTTTTGTAACAAAGCAAGTAAAACTCTTGAGATTGTCAAGGTGCATGCTCGTTTAGTGTTGATTTTTAATGCTGCCAGCACCATACATAGAGTTTGTAATATTGTAATATATGAAAAAGGTTCACAGTGCAGAACCTACCAAGGTTCTGTTGTGAACGCGAACCTCTAAATTTCCGAGGTTCACACACAGAACGCGAACGTGAACCTCACGTTCACACCATCCCTAGTCGATGACCTATTGAGTCAGAAGTGATACAGTAATGCGACCACAAATATTTTAATTATGTTTTGTGTACTTAACATATTCTCCATGTAACGTGCATATAACGGTTTCACCTTGGCGTTTTCGCTTCTGTGAATAACTACTTTTTGGTTAATTTTTCCATAAAACTCTGGACTCAGTGTGCACATTTTTGTCTTCTCGGAATTGGTTGTCAATGTCACCTACTTTGTCATAATGCTCACTAGAGTGAAACCACAACATCGCTGTCAGGTTTTTTTTATAATGTGACCTCTGAACATGTTCGAGATTATTTAAAAAAGGAAGAAGTTATTACTAAAAACCTAAACATTTCTTAGAAATGTATTGAAAAATACAAGCCTTTTCGCTTTGCTCAGAATTGCTTCGCACGAAGGATGCGGCCCGCGGGTCGTATGTTTGACACCCCTAGGGGTCCTATAGAGGACCTATAGTGGTCCTATGTTTACTTAAAGTCACCACCAAACGTTAGGCAGAGATTTGTTAGTGCCAATTGTATGGCTCTTAGTCTTGACATAATGATGCTCATACACTTGGCATGTAATACACTTATAGGCTACATGGATGCATCGGTATTTCATTACAACTTTAACCATTGCAGGACCATGCGACAATCACCAATGCCACCAGATGGCAAAATGCTATCCTCGAACTGACGGAAGCTATTCCTGTGAATGCATGTCCGGCTATCAGGGATCTGGAAAGATGTGCCATCGTGAGTATATATGCCCGAAAAGGATTTCAAGAGTCGTCATGTACTATATCATACATTAGAGCTATAATATATGTAGCGTTACTATACAGTAATGACTCGGTGACTCTATAGTCCGTTCGTCAAAATAGTCACGACACATTTTGAATTGGTAGGCCTATTCAAGTTGCGCGGATGATGACGGTTGATATAAAAAAGTTGACAACGGGGTCTCATATCAGCCACCGCTAACAACCGTGAACCGTGCCGTGAAGATGTTTTGTTTCAGCGTTAACTTAAATATGATATAATATATATTGTATTATGTTACCATTAATTTCGCAATCACAAATTCGGAGGCAATTTCCTCTTCTGTTGGCGTATCTGTGCCTAATCAGTTACGCATTGAGAAATTTGATTTGCAATTTGTCACATTCTTTATTGAGATTCGTTGATTCTGCAAAGACACTTATATCGCTCCAATTCACCGACATAAAACGATGCAGTGTAATTATGTTTTTAATTGTGCCTTATTGCTGCCACAATTTTCGACGATATTGGAAGGATTGGGATTCAAATTTCATAACGTAACCTTGTTGTTGCATTGTGACCAGAACTATCGCACCATGCCCAGTTGGCATGAGAGCATTGCGAGCGACCGCAAATTGTAATGCCGAAATGGCAAGTATCCGTCAAAAGGTTATAGCGACCCGGATTTACACTTCGGCCTCCACGTTGGGCTCGCTTCGCCTAGTTTCTTCACTTCCAGTGTTGTACACCACTTCCCTTCATGTATACCTGATCTTTGATATCCATAAAATCGCCGAATATCCTCATTTGTATGGTTGGGTATCAAACACGAAAATTATATTTGTTAACGTTTTTGAGTATTTTGCTGAATCCCAATAAATTCGCCCTCTCTCTGTTTCAGAGGTATTCCCCTGCGATTCGAATCCGTGTGGAGCACATGCGACGTGCATTAACGACGGAAACTCGTACCGTTGTGAATGTGAAGTAGGATATATGCCATCATGGGACAGCCACAGCTGCAATCGTAAGTATAAGATATCATGTTTTGCGAATGAATTTCTGCCAGTGTAATGAGTGTTGCTATACAATAATTCATGCAATGTGGCTAATTCCGTGAACGTAAAAAGTTTGTTTGAGTCTTGTAATCAAAAATTTTCTGCGATGAATGCAGTTATGAAAACGGTCTTCTATAGCAGGCTAATGTTACTAAATAAAATACGAAAGATTAGTGCAGCATTATGACTGTAGATCGCGAGTAAAAACGTTTATTTATTCAGCCATTCCAACAACTACACCACCACCACCGCCACCAACACCACCAAAGTATTCTTGCAAGGACAAATGTGGCGCTTACTCGTTCGGAAGCGCCGTCTGCGAATGCGATGAGAGCTGTAAGAGCAACAGAAACTGCTGTGACGACTACGAGACAGAATGTAAGTACACTTTAACCAGCAGTACAATCTTAAGTGAAGAAACGATAAAAGCTAGATTAGATGAACAATTTTCGAAGACATTTATGGAAATTCATAGAACAACATGGCTGTCATCTTTGTTGTACAAAAATAGAATAACAGAGTGCGATCATAACTAAAGTAATTATAATTTATCAAATATTCTGACATTTGTAATGCGTAAATAAAAAAAATGTTCTGAAAAAGGTTCAGCAGTTCAAAAGATAACGCGATTTAACATTTTCTTGCCACTTGGTGGCGACACATGCGAAATATCGTTAAAATAATTTGGAAATCAAATTTTAAAACAAACATACTTATTCAAAGTACCGTACATTTCGAAAAAACAAATCGTTGAAGCGGAATATGCTACATGTATTTTCTTGATTTTTAAGTCCGTCACCAAAATATATTTTTGTGATCCATAGCTTTTTTCATCGCGTGTAGAGCAAAACAGATCAACTTTTTGAATTCCCAGAAACGGTAAATTAGACCCTTTCATTGACTCTCTATCTCGTCACCGAAGCGCAAAATATTGTTTCTAAAGAAGAGCATTAAGTGACAAGGAAATTTCAAATAGCATTACTTTTTGAACTGCTTAAGCCTTGTCAATTTATTTATTTAGTCAGAATTCAAAAGAGAATAACATGAGTGTATATTGAACAATTCTGAGAGTATGCTACAGTCCTTGCTAAATTACTATGGTTTTATCCTCATACCAATTTTTACCAATTAATTTCGAAGCAATTACAGTCCTTCTACAAACTATGCAATAACCAACTTAGCGATCAGTATTGAGTAATGTCCGATTTCTGCATGAGAGAGTTCATAATTTCTGTTGCTAAAGAAGATTGGGCCGAGAAGAGATTTTGATGTGGCTTTTATTGTCACTCACCTAATGGCTTTGCTCCTCCATGCGATATTTGTAAAACTTTGTGGATAAATCAATATAGAACATTATCCGATTATACCTATGAATACATAGATACAAAGTTGTTATGCCGTAGGAAACATCTTACTATCACCCGAAAATGTTTCTGGCCTAATTCATCGCCAACAGGATTGTTCGGAATCAATATGGACTAAAACGTTATATATCAAGCCTGTCGAGAAAACGGTATTGTTTGGCAAATTTAGTGAGGAAGCTTACACGCCATCAGAACTATTATCATCAGGGATAGTGTGAACCTCTGAAAGGTTCAGGTTCGTGTGAATGCGAACGTGAGCCTCATGACGTCACGTGACGTCATATTGCTAATTGGAACTCTACATTTCAGTGAAGTGATAGCTTATACTGATACCTAGTGACGACTCGGGCCAAATAATGCCACCATGCTGAAGCACATATAGAAGTTTTAAACGTCGCCAAATGATCAATCAAATGATACAATAATCCCATAAAATCCATATCTTCCATCGCTTTGCAAACGATTTCGACGAGGACTTGCAAGGGAATATAAGGTTACGCCTTAACGGTCCAGACCGGACCAGACAATGTATTCGGCGTCTGAATATTGCTACGCTGATATTGAGAAGAGTGCAAAACGGGTTTCTATACATGCTGCCGATATTACCCTATTGTTAAGTTATACAGCAGTAGCCAACACCCCAATCGCACGGATTGGTTTTTATGATACAATAAGCATATTTAATCAAGACTGACCCCGTACGCCTGCTGGATGTTCTACATTAGACAACGATATCAACTTCATTGATAGTTGAGTAAGCAATTACGTATTAGAATGAATCGAAGCTGTTATAATTTCTCAGTTCATTTCCATCTTGCACTATATCACCTTTGATTACTTTCTTTTGCAGGTGGTAACGGATATATCTGGTAAATCGGATGTCTGTCCAAGAAGAAGGAGTCGGAGCAATCGAATTTTACTTACATACTAGATACTTAATACTACATGTGATTTCATAAATCTTTTTTGGGAAGAAGGACCTGGTGTTGTTTATAGCTGAATCGGTCAACCAACCTAAGATTAGCGTGAATTTTGTTACAAAGATGAAGGATTATTATACGCGTTGGAGCCGCTATCTTTTCTTCGCGAGCAAAGATATAGAGAGATAAGGACGCTCGGCCTGATTTTGTAATAAATAAATCCGAATGAAGCTGTGATCAACGGAGTTGCGGTGCACTCTGAGTCGTGTGTCAGAAGTTTAAATACATATGATTGTTCGCATGGGAATAGGAATTCGGGACGATCGTTTCGTCAGAGAACCATCGTTTCGATACTTTCTCCTTCATTGTGGAAGTCTTAAAACCTCGATTTTTCTATCACATATTTAACAACATGTAGCTATTGCAGCACAAATCCACACACGGTCATGGAAATGATATTGTTTCTGTGCGACAGTCTGAATCCTCTGCTGCCGATTAAACGCATAGAAGCCTGTCTAAAATGGGTTATCTACGGTCACTTACCGATCTAATCCATACACGTATTATCCCACGAGTTTGTCCAAGTCCGATTCAAATTATGATAGCTGACGCGTATAAAAGCAACAGCAACATACAATCGAATGAAGATAGCTGACACTGAATAGCAACAGAAGAATTAACATAGCTGACACGTAGAGCAGCAACACGTCACCGAATGAAGATGTAGCTAACGCGCAGTACAGCAACAGCAACAGAACCAAATGAACATAATATACAAGGTAACAATATACGTAGCTAAGCAAGTAAGGAACTTACGATTTACAATTTATCTTGAGACAACTTAAATGGCCAAAAATTGATGTTCTCCGACGCTATATATTAGTGGTTATCAAGCGCCGGTCCGCCAAATACGTTTGAATTTTATATCTCAATGCTAAAAGTAAAGAAGTTGGACCCTTGTATACTAATTGCAGAAATAAAACATCAAATTCTGTATTGATTTAGAAGTTTGGCACATATTTTTCTGAGTGTTGTCAAGATAGAGTTGCATGAGTTCGTGAAATCGTTGAAATAAAATATCGATAAAATGATATACAACTGGAATGATGCTCGTAACTGGTCAAACTTATAGCTCTGTTAAGTTTGGACTTGCGCCAGAAAAATAGCGACGAATCATCGCGTGCAAAAAGGCTCAGGTGGTACAGAGCACATCAAACAATGTGAGCAATGACAAGCAAGAAGGTATAGGGATGAAACCGCAATTTGTTGAAAACCTATTTTAAACCAGCAATTCTGCAAGTGCCATTGCTGAAGTGATTTTTTGGAGATAAATACATATAGTCTCGCCTGAAGGTCTTGAGGAAAGTAAGCGACTAGCTCGAAATGCTAAAAAAGAGGATATTTGGCCATTTTGAAGCGTCCTCTGATGCCCATTCATTTTTCTTGAGAAAAGAGTACAAATAGTCCTAAAAGGGGACATATGGTAGCCTAAGCCTAGATATGTTGGTACGGTAGCTTGAGCAAAAGAACCAACCAACAAACATCGCATTCGATCGGCCAATGTATGGAATGCGCTGGCCGCTGGGTATCAATCCTGAAGCACTGATCCAAAATTATTAGGTGGCAGCGTATCCACTTCCAACACTGTCAAGTTGATTTGCATTACTCATATCTAGACATTCAATACAACACACGATTATGCCCGCAAGGGTTACGATGCTGCATGCAGTACTTATGAGGCATTCTTTCCCACCAATGTAACACGACAGCCATAAAGATGCTTTTGTCGATATTTTGCTATAAGCGATGACATTTTTGAAAACAACCCATCAAAGTTTGTTAATTGAAAAATCTACACTTAGTGTATCGGCGTGAAACCACACACACAAAAAGTTATTTATTGATGATGTGAGCTCCTGAGAGATTCGATTCGAACACGAACTATTATCATAGGTTCTCTGTGAACACGAACGTATAGCGTCACGTGACATTACAATGCTAGTTCCAAGCAAATATATCATTTCTGTGTCGTCAGACATATAGATATTACTGCTACAGCACGGAATTTCCTGTGTTGCAATCGCGGTACAGTTGCAATACTTGAAATAGGTATCATTGATGTTAAGTTTACTAGAAAAAGCTGATATTTCACAAAAAGCTCCCTGGGTATAGAACCTGTCAAGTTTCAATTTCGAACACGACCGTCTGAATTAAGGATCTTTCGCACCGTCCCTAGTTGGTACGCGATAACAGCATTGTGCGCGACCGCAAATCGTAATGTAGCGGTAGAAATGTCGGTGGGCGTTTGACGTACGCCTCAAAGTAGATATAAAAAGGACGCATTATGAACTGCGAAGCGAAGTCGGTATTTTATCGTATAATCTGAAAATGCTGTTAAGCCTTCGACGTCTTTTAGTTTTGTGATTGTTTAGGGCGTGCGTGCATGTCGAAGCGAAAATGGAGATAATTTTGATACTTGGGATTTGCATTGTAAGTGCAAACGCGACTTCCTTTTATCTAGGTAAGTCAGATGCGTGCTTTGTGTGTGGAGTCTGTAATATAATTTATTTCCATACTATTAGTATATTCGTAATCCACAGTGAAACTGGTAAACACAAATATAATCCGCGAAGCAACCTGCCCGCACGGAAAATGGCGGGACTGGAGTAAACTGGAGTATTTGGATTACTTATATAGCGTACGGCCGCATTTCAGCGGACAGTTTAAAATAAGACCTACTGCAAAGAATTTTATACATCTTCGTCAGCAACTAAAATATGCACATTTAGAATAACTTGGATTGCCAACGACAAAATAGACCAATCAACGACAAAACGTGGTAGTTAATTCACCTTGGCATTATCGGACCTCAAGCTGCTGAAAAAACAGTCTACGAAATATAAAACAAACAATAAAGATAGGTATATATCCCAGTGACAGGTATATATAGGCAAGACTAAAACAGCACTTCGACAGCGCGTGGCGCAGTCACGACATCGATGGTTGATGGTTCGAGTCTCGGCTCTGCCATGTTTCTATGTGTCGGAGGTTTATCTGGGCTCCTCATCGCCGATCCCGCTGTAATACAGCGCATTGAAAAGCCCAGACGAAGAGAGAGCCGAACTCGTGAAAGGAGGCAGCAAATGAGCCGAAAAAAGACTGAAGTTCATGAAGACATGCCATTATGCGATTATGAAATTTACTGTGTGGGCGCAAATAACCACGAGTTGCAAGCGCCAATTACATGCGTTAATAAAAACAACAACAACAACAACAACAACTTCGTCGCATGTTGTTATATCTTGACCTCCCATCAGGATTGTCAGTATATATAGTCAAAATATATTGGAATCGCCCAAACGTACCATCAGAAAAAAAAACTTGTGTGAGACGCACACGATTTCAACTAGGTACTTTATGGGGTACATAATCTTCCTCTGCGGTTCGCATATGGAATAGGGGGATCAAATTGCAAGATCACTGCTATATTATAATCGAAAACTCAAGGCGCCCTGTATTGCGTGAAGCGCGAAAAAAGTTTAAAAGTAGAATTAAAGTCTCTTAAAAATTGAGCCAATTCGTAAATTAAAATTGCATGTTGACGGCCGCAAACATACACTAATCGAATTACGTGTAGACACTGTAGACGGTCGCACAATTATGTTTCTACGGCCGCAGGTTGCCCACCCATTCAATGTATGAAGAGGTCAAATTATACAGAATTGCGGTAGATGAAGAATTGGCAAGAGCTGACGAGGTAGAGATGGTTGCAAATGCAGAATCGAAATTACCTAAGTTATGCTATGATTTTGGAGTACAAGTGTAAATTAGTCCAGTAATGTATTCAAGTTCTTTCGAAGAATATGCAGTGCAAGTGATCTTCAGGAGAATGTCGAATCGAACGTTTCCCGGAATATTTTAGATGTCTCCTGAATTTTTTGCTTACAACCTCCGGAGCGCCCATGACTATTCTATAGGTACAATTAGGGTTGCATTTAAAAGAAAAATCATTCTTAAAAAACATGTTTAAAACAGGGCCCTTGTTTAAAACATGTTTTATATTGTGTTATTTTAAGTCATGACGTCACGAATCATTAATTGTGATATCACAGTGGATATACATTGACCATTGTAAATAAGGGTACATATGGCTCCTTCGACGAAAAAGGCTTCCGACCAATGTCATATCACACCAAAACATCTTTAACCAGGACTACATCGTTATTCAGCATTTTTGCGGTGGGCGGTTATCACCATCAGAACACCCGTTCCCGTACCAGTGATCTATATCTACAATTCTACATGCTATAACTGTCGAGCCGATGACGATTTCGCCAGCCACCCCACACCGTATAAGTCAACTATATTGGGTGTAAATCGTCCGTGGGCTCATACTACATGTTTTTACGAAAGTATTTACACAATCATGGAATAATTTTACGTTTGAAAAAAAAACGGCGACAACGGCGATTATTTAAAACTCTGTTTAAAACATATGTTTTAAAACACTATTTGTTTTTAATGCAACCATGAGAACAATTTTTATTTTGCATCGCCGCATTTCTCACATTCCATTTTGATATTCGCGTAATTTGATTGTTTTTCTGATTCTGTTTCTGGCATGTTTGGATCATATGGGACAGTAAGTTCAATGAACAAACATTCTCTTTTCATTTTTAGTTATACCCGGGCGGTTACTACTGAATTATCAGATAGTTATCAGTCGTACATTCCCCAGGATATTTACTTGGTCGCTTTCCGTCACTGGCGCTGGTTTGTAATCATACCAATATTTTGGTGAAGTGGTAGGCTACACCTACAGTTGAAATATTCGATATCAGGGAAAAGCTTCGAACATGAATTCTTTCAAAACAATTGAAGCATCAAGCGATGTGAAGCATTCGGTTAGGCCTCCATAACAACTGCCTACAAATTAATTTAAATCTATAAAATATCATGATTATATGCGTATCAAACAATGCACGTATGTATTTTGGCCCATATATAACATAATAAATAGGGCGGTTTTCTGTCCTGCAAACGGAAGATTTTAACTTGAAAAATCAAAATTTTGACATTTTTTGACCTTAAAAAACTTAATTTTGACCTCATGTATGCAAAGCAAGTGTTTTCGCACATAATTTTAGAATTGTACTACTTATCTTCATTTCTGGTTGGAGCTGTCTGTCCTTATGAAGCAGTTTGACCCGAAAAAAAATTAAACTGTGATGTTTTATGCAAAAGTCAACCTACCAAGGTTTATTCGCGAACGCAAACTTCTTATTTATCGATGTTCGCATAGCGAACGCTATCTTTAATATATATTTATAATGCTTATGTTCATGGGTATTGGGTATATATACAGTTAATATGCACAATCATTTTAGGGTCATGCATTGGTCGATGCGGAGGGACGTCATCCAGCGGCGACTGCCTATATGCAACGCTTTACGGCTTCGGCGCGTTCCAAGCCATATGTTGCAGTGACTACAATAGCGTTTGCGGTGGCAACGACTAGTTCCCTCCTACGGAATCTCCGACGTACTTTCCCCCAGTTGGATCATGTAAAATCCTGGATCGATTTCTATGGGAGGAGTTTCTAGCTCCCAAATGACCTTTTCCGTAGGAGAAAAGATTACATATTACTGTAAAGAGGATTATGAATTGGTTGGATATGCCACAAGAACATGCACAGCTGTCGACTATTTCAGTGACTTTCCACAAGACCCATACTGGATGCCAAGAGACCCACCCGAGTGCCGTCAAGTAAGACATATCTGTAGTTTAGTCGCTTTTACATTCATCTGACGAGTAGCACTTATTTAGAGTAATGCTGTTGTAATTAGTTAAATCCCGAGTTTTAGTCATTGATTTTAGCCGCGTGAGAACTGAGAATCGGCGCCATTTACGGAGACGGGCTAGCATGCCCAAGAAGGTTATTCCGTTTTCATGTAGGCTTTTATTCTAATGTTGACTAAGAACAGAATGTACTGGGTTTAATGATTCTTTTTAAATTTCAAGGTATATTTAAACTATCAAACAATTTAGCATGCACATGATACAGCATATTAGCGATTGCAGGAGATATACCGAACTGTCGTGGAAATACGCCCATTTTTAACACTATAGGTAGGCTTAATTATATCAATACGAATGAATACGTCCTCTTTTAGGAGGATTTGTCCTCTTTTATTTGAACTTTTTTTGAAAGTGTCCTCGGAGAACGCCCAAATGTCCTCATTTTTGAGAATTGAAGTTCTGTACCTCCAAGAAGCTCTTTAATATGCACTTGAAGGTCATGCGCTTGACCATTGGATTCCTTGTATTTATTTAAATCAGTTGTTTAATATGGAAGGTTTCAAAGGTGTCATGTATAGTCAAGTCAAAGTTTTAGAGCATGAACTAATTAGATTGTGTTGCGGCCATATTCAACACGAGTGAATAATGTCCGTAACCAATGACTCCACAAATAGAGGAATTTTCGATAATATATGTTGCTACCGTCATATATGGGCTATTTCGTCTAGTTCAGTGGTTCCCAACCTTTTCGTCTCGTGGCCCCCTTGGCCGATATTTGAGCTGAAATTCCCCCCTATGAAAAAGTTGCCTCTGAATAAAAAAGGTGCTTTTTAACGCACAACCATTTGCTGACTGAGCAATTAATGGCCAAACATATTCAGATATGTCCAAACTATGTCGAATACGGACCGCACCACACTTTGGTAAAGTGCAGCTAAATTTGACCTGTATTTTACGGGTCGGGTAGCCGCTGACTAAAAACAAATCACCAAGTCCGCTTGGAATGGCCTTGAGTTGAATCGATGAATCTGGTATGTTTTTCACGTTAGCTCATTTGTTGGCTTAAAAAGGTAAACAATTTCACCAGCGGCCTTGTGCTGAATTTTCCTTGAATTTTTCCTGCTTAGTAGCAATCTGGCCGAGAGGCTGTCGCGGGTCCAACGAAATCGTCTCGCGAACCTCACTTTATCAGGAGTGTAATATCTATGCGGAAGGCATTTAAATATAACATACAATTGTAAATTCTGAACTAGTTTCATACATTCATACTACAGTCCTACCATAAAAATCTTAAAAAACTTGGTGAGCTAAGTGTATCTTCCGAACCAACGACAAAGCCAGACTCCCCCCTAAAAATTTCAAAATTCTTCCCAAGGGGGGAATTCCCCCCGGTTGGGAACCACTGGTCTAGTTAATATCACAATTTCACTTCGAAATATATGTCGTAAAATGACATGACTTCAACTTCAAGTCAAAATGAGCATGCTCCAGACCTAATGTTACCTCATGAAGTTCTGATGTTTTATTTATTTCATCAATAGACAAGCCTTCATAATATTGCATCTTGAAATTAATTTAGGTATAAAATTCTAATATACCTGGCGGATCGGCAGGAAAGTCACCATCACTTCTCAAGTAGAATTAGAAGTAGAGCCAAAATTTCTACTCAAGTAGAAGTAGGAGTGGCAGTTCACAAGTAAGCAAGTAAGTAGGTATTCTACGCCTATTTTTGCCTAAAAAACTGAATATTGTCAAGTAGAAGTAGTCTAAAATCATTAATACTTAATAAGTAGTGCGAGTAGGCAAAAATCTACTTCAAGTACTTCAAAAAGTAGAAGTACTTCGTTACTGAACACCTCTGGTTGAGAACCACTGCTATAGGCAATATAAGGGACAACGGAAGATGCAAAATTGACAGTAGATTGGAAATAAGATACATTTCATTGTTTTATACAGCCACTTCGGCGGATTCCGGTTGTACAAACATAGACGGTAGATGTTTGGACTGGGGGCACCACACATGCATCGCTGGTTACGAAGTGGGCCTATGTTCTGGCGATACAAACAGACGATGTTGCAAACTGTGTGATCATGCATGTAAGGAATCAGCCATGATGCGAATGACTTTATATCACATGTAGGCTACCATTACGACGGCTGCGTATTTGGTAACAGAAGAATAGATGAATTGTATACGTCATTTACTGTCCACCAACAATGAAAATCAACAGTTGTGCTCTGGTAGTTATTCTTATTGTACAATTTTCCATGTGAGGAAGGTGCGGCTGATGGACGAGGTTGTGTGGCAAGTCCGTAAAGGAGGCTTTGGAACATTCAGCTGCCGACGCCATTTTTGAATTTGATAGCCGAGAAGCACTTGATATTACCTATACACAGGCATAGTTATTTTTGGCATACGTCAAAAATGACAAACTAGCTCATTTTTAGCATTTTTCAGATTTTATTTTTGGTAATTTTGGCATCGCCAAGAATTCATATTTATAGACTCGAATTAACCATGTACACCGCTTTATTTTGGTATTTGTTATGAACGGAAGTTACAAAACATGCAGTATCCACACTGCGCTATAAAACAGAAAGCCTAAATCCGAATTGAAAACGATGTCGGAGAGCAAATTCACCTGGTACAAAACCCAGTGTTTCTGCAATATCTAGCTCAATAGTCGATTCGCTATGCGTGCAAAATTACCGGCATTCACACAGATCGCAATACTTATGATTACAATTTAAAAGTGTTGCTGACACGTTCAGATCGCAGCTTTCACTACCCAACCAAAGTTTAGAAAGCATGATTGGCTTCAATAAATATATAATCAATATAATACGACAAATTATCCACCTGACAAAGAAAAATCTAAGAAAGAGCAGACTGAATGTATATATGTATGTATGCTATGTATAGATCTTTTGCACCATGTCTGTTCATTAACGAAACTTTGTCCCCGTTGGACCACGTGAACAATGAACATGCAGACATTTTTCCATTGCAAGTTGAAGGGTGAATGGAGTTTGTTATATGCACATTGAGCTAAACGCAGTCTGGGTCGCGCATGACGGCAACATTATGTCACAAAATACATGAGCAGTGAAAACAGGAAAATGCCTAGCCATGGGCCAAATCCAAAAAATAGAGATCTCTATCACAGGTTCCGAAATATGCTGATATGCTTTAGTTTTTACAGTGTACTTGAATCCTATTTTTGCGGGCAGAGATCATATATTTCCTAATGGCTGGATTGATCAATCCACAGATTGGCCGTAAATCCAAATTTAGTTACTGGACTTTTTGGTTTTAAGTCTAAAATTTTCATTCACTTTTCAAGAACCCCGTGAAAGGTAGTCTGCGGACCCCCGAAGAATTCACGGATCCTAATTTAAGAATTCTTCCTACACACTATTGTTTTGTCGCTTTATACAAACTCTTGTCCATTTTTGTTGAGATTTTTATCCAGAAATTACATAAAAACTATTTTTCAAAAAGGCGTATTTTTGACATTTTCACAATTTTATTGTTATCAGTTTTGGTATTTGATTCCCAAAATGCTAAAAATAACCATGCCGCCGGCCTAGTGCCTATACTCGCCATCGCATATGAATCTATCACACGTACCCGAGAGCGTATAGATCACTTTCTCCTCGCATGCCCAAAGTACGATTGGTATCGAGTGTTTTAAACTGATTTATCTTCGAGCTTGAACGTCGAATTCACCACATACAACCTTCACGTGTGGCTAGAACTCCTTACACCTTTCGTTCAGTTCGTCATAGCCAGCAATGCGATGATATAAAAAAAAATTGTATACCAAAAAATCACAATTTCGTCCAATATCTTCAGAACGGCTTTCGTCAGGAATAAGCCAATGCGGGCATATGATGTAACTCTTGGAGTTATACAATCTGATACTTAAAACTTAACTTTCTGGTCACGGGAACCTGGAGCAAACTATGTTTTAAAAAAATTGGTGTACCGAAAAATCACCATTTCAGCCAATATCTCCAGACCGGCTTCAGCCAGGAATAAGTCAATGCGTGCATATGATGTAACTCTTGGAGTATTACAATCTGATACTTGAAACTTAGCTGCCAGCACACGGGAACATGGATAAAACTCTGTTTTAAAAATATTTTGCGTATCAAAAATCACCATTTCGGTCAATATCTCCAGAAGGGCTTTCGCCAGGATTAAGCCAATGCGTAACTGCATATGGTGTAACTCTTAGAATATTAAAATCTAATACCTGAAACTTAGCTGTCAGCCCACGGGAACCTGGAGAAAACTGCAAAATTTTTGTCGTAGCGCACCAGACCGATAACATGATAAGCGCCAAATTGTCTAATTTTTACAATAGGCATTGAGAAGGAATCATCGTATAACGACAGCAAATGTGGAAACAAGGGCGGAATGTGTATGGATAACTCGAACTACTGTACTCAAAGGTACCTGTCGGCCGTGTCGGGGCTCTGCGGTGGTCCAGCGAGAAGGCAATGCTGTATTAAAAACTCCGCAGGCAAGATTCATAGTGGAATCAGGATCTATTGCCCACTTATCTATTTAAAATTAGTTATTGGCACATTCCCGATATACCTGGGAATCTTGTAGACGCCTAAAATAATTATTCGTATACAGTAATATGAATATATGTATTTGAAACTCACGAGCGTCTTAATTGTAGTCTTACGTTTTATTACCGTGACATGTTTTCTCGTCAAGCCATCTCATAGTTATTGGTTATGGAATATGGAATAATTTCAATAGATTGCGGTCCTAAGTCATACTCAATAACATGAGTGTAATAATTTGCAGAAAAGCTATAATTGACCATTATGTAGGCTTGGGGAGATAGGCCCGCGTACCACCAACTTTTGCGTTAGGATTTGTGTCCAGATATGACACACAAGCCATTTGGGGTAAAGTACTTCAGAATAACGCGAAACAATAACTTCAGGTTGTTAATTTATGCGCTAAAAGCTTTTCAACTGACTCTCATCAGTAGCGAACGTCAGTAATAGGGTGAATCAAATTCGAAATGTGGGAAATAGTTTGTCTGTATGACGTAATAATAACAAAAACAAACAACTAGTAGACAGATATGACGTAATAAATCAGTGACGTCATATTATTGTTGGTTTTTGACATTCTTACAATTTTCGCTTTGGCTACGCCGACAATGAAGTATATAATCATACCAGTAGGCCAGCAGGCTACGCTTTAGAAATTAGATTCCATGATCGGTCGTATAGCAGGGTCATGTTGAAGACTGTCATGGGAACTTCACTAGTAAAATCAATGCAGATATATCTAAAACTACTTGTAAAAATTTAGTTAGTGAAACAAAGTAATTTTGTTTAAAAATCTACATAGAAAACTTAGTCGCTGACAAATGACCGTAGACTCCACAAATAAATAACTTTTTGAAAGTAGGCTACATTTTGCTAACATGATACGGGCGCTATCAAGCCAAATATCATATTTTCACTTACAAAAGTGAGCCAAGCGAATTCCATAACTACTTTTTACTTTACGAGAACTAAAAATGCAAAAAGTAAGAAGTATTGCGCCAAATACTCTTAAGTAGTGATGAAAGTGGGGTTGCATTTAAGACAAATTGTTGTTTAAAACACTCTGTTTAAGACATCTTTTAAACAGTGTTTTAAACAATGGCCGTTTAAAAAAATCGTTTTGTTAAGGTGTATAATTATGCCATAATTGTGTAAATACTTTTAAAAAGCATGTAGTATGAGCCTGCGAACGATTACAAGCCGACATAGCCGACGTATAAGATATGGGATGGTTGGAACCCTCAAAATAGTCGGTGCAACAACTATAGTACGTATAGGTATTTCGTCAAAGGGGCAATATTTACCCTATATTTTCAATTGTACATGTCAATCCACTATGTAGTCACGATTCAATTATTGCGACGTCATGGCTTAAAATAACAAAAAAACAATAAAAAATATGTTTTAAACAAGGGTCTTGTTTTAAACAAGTTTGTTTTAAATTGATTTTTGTTATAATGCAACCCTACATGGAAGTATAGTCTCAAAACATAACTAAGTTTCCAGGGATAGTTCATGACCGAAACCTATATGAACAACTGAAGTAGAACGGTGGTGATAATTGACTTGATGCTGGAGGCAACGCAAGGAAAAGGTATTAAAGAATTGTCAATAACCTGAATCTATGATGTAGTTCTTTGTTTTAGCATCCTCGGCGGATTCGGGCTGTACAAGCATTGGCGGTAATTGCGTGGACTGGAGGCACCACAAATGAATCGCTGGTTACGAAGCGGGCCTTTGTTCCGGTGATAAAAACAGACGATGTTGCAAACCGTGAGATGATGCTTGTAAGGAACCAAGCCACTAATAGCGTGAATGCCTAAAATTTTCTCTCCATTATGATATCTTTTTTCACGAGCATTACAACATAAATCTTGCGCGATTGATTTATAGGCACTAGGAAGGAAGCATCGTATAATGACAGCAAATGTAAGAGCAAGGGTGGAACGTGTACGGATAACCCGAACTACTGCGCAGGAAGCTATCTGTCGGGACATTGGGAACGCCCAGTGGGACGGCAATGCTGTACTAAAAACGATGCAGGCAAGATTCACCATATAATGAGGATATATTTCCCTCTTATTTATTTAAATTTATAACATGTGATCACAGATGTTGAGATTACTGAAATATTCTGGTTATTTCACACTCTGAGGTTTCTTTTCCAAAGCGAACTTCTGAATTATCGTCGTAAGCCTACCAAACGATATAGCTACTTAGCGACAGTGCTGTGCAGTCGGAGTCGGTGGAGACCGGGTCGGAGTTTGGTCACAAAATTTTTAGCATGCCTTGGAGTCGGAGTGGGAGTCGTGAAAACTATAGTGGCTAGAGTAGGAGTCATACGGATTATAGGCATGCTAATCAGCGATCGCTACGTCGTCCTAATTGCCACACCTATATGACGCCCGATGTCACATCCTCACGTGCCCTGGTTGCGTCCGTGGTCACCAAGTCATATATTTAATCATTGATGTGATAAGCAAGTGCATTTGTCAAAACATCTCAAAACCACTTGCTAAAGTGCAAGCGCGAGACGTCAGTAGTGTAGTAGATCGGTCTGGGGGTGGCAGGGGCTCTTATGGGCCCGCTGGTGACCTGCCGCGAAACTCGTGTTGGTGACCCCACCCTTTTGACCCCCCCTTCCGCTGGTGACCTGCCATGTGTTCTTATGGGATCTCTGGTGACCCCACCCTTTCAGGTATAGGGCTCGCTCATGACCTGCCGTGAAAACTCGTGTTGGTGACTCCACCCTTTTCGAGTCCCTATCGCTGATGACCTGCCGTCTCGTCGGTGATACCACCCTTTCAGGTATACGTTGTGTCGATGACCTGCCTGATAACGTTGCGGGTATAGGGATCTCTGGTGAAGTGGTGTTGAATATCAAGTATAGTAAACAGTGACGCCGTTACTTAGTATGTATATTCAAAAATATTATATATGACCGATTTGAGTTATTCTCAACGTTTACGGCGAGTGCGACTTCAATATATCGTTATTCTTATGGGTGCGGCGATGATTCGTACTTTCGGGTATAGACCGCGGCGACACGGTAGTTGATATAGACGCGACATGATAACGTTACAGGTATAGGGATCGCTCACACGAAGACGCCGTAGTTTAGTCGTGACAAATGACCGATCGTGTTCTAAGTCTTTCCTCGCTATTGATTCCTACGTAACCTGAATAGTACTTTCAGATCGGATTATTCGCACCTTGTATACCGCTGTTTCGCACCTATATAATAGCCTGCTGTTCACAGTCGTGACTTCACCGCGATAGCGCAATTTTCGAATCAGTCGCATGGTAATGTTTTGCTATTTAGTTTACCACAGAGCCGGCGTAGACAGCGATTCGAATACCAACAATAGCCGCGTTCACATACTAACACTCCAAAAAGGTGTGAAATATTTCCTACGACCACTCACAAGATAGCACATCAGAATAGTCATCTCTCGTGGTTTGATGTTACAAAGATAGGAATCACGCACAAGTAATATTTTGGTAATAAGTTTGTCACATAACCGGCGTAGACGGTGATACCAACAATAGCCGCGTTCACAAACTAACACTTCAAAAAGGTGTGAAATAGGTTGCAAACCCCGCGATCGCTGACAAGATATTGTCTCGGACATAACCATCTTTCGCGACTTACTGTTACATACATTCCAATCACTCACAAGATACTATTTTGGTACTTAGTTTGTCACAGAACCGGATTTCACTGGTAAAATTTAATAAGTAACGAATAACAGAGCCGGCGTAGACGGTGATTCGAATACCGACAAATTTTCACTTATTTCTGCCCCAACCCTAATCCTCTGTGAAGTTGACGCTTATTCAAAAAAGGTGTGAAATAATTGTAAAATCCTACGTCGGTGACGCGATAATGCATCAGACATAGCGATCTAGTTATAGTACGGTGTCGGAATCCATTCGCGAGATGTTCTATAGGTAAATTGAGATAATCCGAAAGGAAATATTTTGACTTTGGCGTAGTGTGAATTGAAATAGGATTGACAAACATGACTATCAACTTTCCCACAGTCCCATATTGATATTATACACACATTGATTTGAAACAAGTAATGGAACATTGCAACTCTATTCGCGATCCGACTTTTCGTTTGTCAAAGCGACATTTTAACATCTTACCATACTCAAAAGAATAATTTACAACATTAACAAGTGTTCAAAATCTAGTTTTCACTTACTTGATTATATCACTGCAACTCCCGAATTTGAATTAATTCATCCTGGTTGTATTCGTATGATCGGTCTTTTTTATTCAATTGTAAAGGTCGTTACTATTCTGAAGACAAAGTAAGCTATTTACTAATCGACACATAAATGACTTGACATAAACCTATTATATTTTGAGTATACGAGATTTGAATCTCTGAACAATAACTGAGAAATAATTTATCACAATAAAATACGTATATTACAGCGTAAAAGATGTTTGAATGTCAGCAACTCTGTACGGTCATAGTTACTACCACTAATTTACCCGACCAACTCGTCATGATCATTCCTGAAATCAACACAAATATGACCACTGACTTGTGTTAACCACAAAACAGCATCAAGTTTTAAATCCACTCGTAGCTTACGGATTATTTGAATGCTGGTTATGTTTTGTTGTAATTGAGTTAACGAAATAGTATCACGTCTCGACATCTTACCATCTTACCATATTCAAAGAATCAACCACGAAAAAATTGTCAAGTAAATCCGTTAACCGACCAACTCAAACAGTATCAATACGAAAAACAACCAAACATACACGAATCCATACAATCACTAAAACCTAAAATCCATAACAAGCTTGGTTGTATTCATATCCCTACGTGTCTTTTTTATTCAACTTGAAAAGTCGTTACTATTCTGTAAGATAAAGGAATTACTACGCGGCATATTCTGCAAGACAAACTAATTACTACTCGGTATATTTTGAAAGACAAAAGTAATTACTTCTCAGTGTCGGCGACTTGAGATTAACATAATATGTTTGAGTATACGAGATTTGACAGTCTGACCATCGTAGTTTCTTACAAACGAACACAGGTGTTATATCAAAAATTATCATGATGTAAACATAAGGATTGACACATTGATCATTACATTATTATTAAATTATTTGCGTTAATTAAACCCGGCGTTGTGGTAAATGTTATGACAGCAACAAACTTTTCAGTACCAATGTTATTAACATATTAAGCTGTAAACTATGTGTGTCTGAAATGTTATTGATAGGAAAATTACTCCACCTTGGTAAAAATCACTCTGCGTGTCGCGGATATCAGAAAATATTTCCAGTAACCAAGACTAAAGATGAAACGACAATATCGGTATTATTACATTCAGCAATCAGTACAATTATTAAAATCTATCGTTTGCGATAAACAGCACTAAAGATGTAGTAATTCCAGTATTCATACATTGAACATCCGATACAAAATGCTTTATTATCCCGATTCCCAACGGGTAATTGAAACGACTAAGTGTAGAATCAGTATATCACAATATCGTTACTATTGAATCCAACGATTTATTGTCGGAATTTGTGACAGAGAATTGAGACATATGCACTTTACAGAGTATGAAAATATCACTTTGAGTATCGAGTACCGTTCGAAGCTAGCGATCAATTCTTAATCATTTCAGTAACTCCCCATTGTGCGTGCTAAATGTAAAAAAAATATCGCGAGGTTATACACTCTAAGACTTTGATTATTGTAAAAGTAAATTGTGATATGTTTGTTAGATGCATCCAATTCAACTAGAAGTGTCTAGTGCCCAACACTCGTAATATCAAAAAAGTACTTGCTACACTGTTATTTGCTAAACGTGTTTTGCATTGTTGTTCATTTCTAGTATTGATTGAAATCATTCTTGAACCCTCAAATAATAATTCCCGACATGAAACCAAGCCGCTGAAAGTCGTTACCATCACGAAGATACAATGTGTACGATGTTTGTCAAATGTGTCCTACCTGGCCAACAGAAAACAATTTTCACTAGCTTGGTAATGAAACCGAAGTCTCCATTCGATATTTTGTTTGTGTCAAATACATTACAATGAACACATTTGCGTGGTTGAGCTTTACATCATCAAGCTGTTATTTGTAAATCAAGATTTCGGTAAACTTGTAAATGTATCGTTTAACTAACCGACATTTAGTGATTGGGGAACATACCAAATGATACACATCCATCTCCGAAATACTGCGTTGATCTTAATTTCCATTATCGTGATAAGCGAAGTACATTTGTTTTGAATTCATAACAATAGGCTTTTCTATGATATGATAAATTCTTGACAAGTTCTGCTTAGAAGATTGGTTGCATATCACGAAAAATAATATACCACACATATTATTACTGTTACTCCATTCATCGGTATTTTTTCCGTTGTCGATTTTCAAACGAGTAAAATTTATTACTTGAGTTGCTCTGATTACTATATTTAAATGTACACTCACCCGTCTTTCAACAACAAACAATGTTAAAAAAGTATGCAATCAAACACAACAAGTTTTACGATACTAATTATTATCCCACATAACCCATTTCTTACCGAAGACATATGAAATATATTCATGTTACACGAAAATATTCGCTCATGCTACAAACCTGTACAATGATTGGTGGTGCTTTCAAACTGTTTCGATACCTCAAGAACTCTATTGTCTGAATGGTTGTTCATGTATCGTAATAATCAAGTAGTTCAACACAGAACTAGTATTAACAGAAACACCAGAGTTGTTTACACAAAAGTTTGTATGTGCACAGTATACAAATATCATGTGTAAGTCCAGCACAATTGTGGTATCCATACGAGTTTAGTTAACACAATTTACGACACCGAGGTCGCGTCATCTTTCGTAAGACAACAAACCAAGGCTTCAGGATATGTCCATATCATAGCAATAAATCATAGCTACTCCAACAACAGAGTGCATATGTTTTCTAGTTACGGTGCTTACATCTTACACACAAATCAATCTACTTTGCTAACGAAAAGTGGTGAGTCATCGTATGGTTGTCCTCACAACTAAAACATACTATCATACAAAATGGTCGTTATAGTTTGCACACCAACGGTACATCGTACAAGTAACAAGTCTCGAGAATCCAGTTATTCAAAAAACGTGAAAGTATTTCTACATCAAGTCGTTATGTTGACGAAAGCGTATATTGTAATATCATGATCGATTTGCATTCGTTGGTCACAAACTGTCACTACTCTAAATAATTCTTTTTCACTCAAAAGCATACTTGTCACCATTCGTTTTCATCAAGCACGAGTTCGAGAAACCTGCTACGACATGAATTTTTATTTTTATGTTGTGTAAATAGGTAATAATTAATTCAAGTAACACTATATCAAGATCATCGAGTTGTGCTAATAGATTTACATGTGGTCTTGTGGTTTTCGTCGGGACATACAGCACGAACTAACTGTAGACTCCTCTCTGTTGTACAGCTACTCGGTAATCGAAATGCATTAACATGTAAACAACGATCTTGTTTCGTCACACCAAAAATATGTTCACTGTCGCGATACTCCGCACAAGACGTGCATAACCTTTTCACACTCGTAATAGTATACCGACGTCAAGCGATAACGTTTAACAAGACCAACGACACTGAACCAACGACGTTTACCTATGTAAAATTACCACTTTCACTTGCCAGTCCATCGTTTACCTGACTAAACATATTATTTTCCTTTGGAGATCTGACGTTTACCCAGAGTAAGAAACCATTTTCACTTGTAAATATTTTTTTTCCTCGGCTAACAAACCTTTTTTCACTTGGAAATATATTTTTTCTCTGGGTAACAAACCTCTTTCACTTGGAAATATATTTTTTCTCTGGTTAACAAACCTTTTTCACTTGGAAATATATTTTTCTCTGGTTAACAAACCTTTTTCACTTGGAAATATATTTTTTCTCTGGGCAACAAACCTTTTTCACTTGGAAATATATTTTTTCCCCAGGTAACAAACCTTTTTCCCTGAGCAACAAACCATTTTCACTTGTGGGTCCGTCGTTTACCCGAGTAAAAATATCATTTTCCTTTGGAGATCCGGCGTTTACCCAGTGTAACAATACATTTTCACTTGGAAAAATACTTTTACCTAGAGTAACTAATCATTTTCTCCTGGGGTAACAAACCCTCTTCGTCTGGAAACTATCATTTAACTGAGCAACAAACCATTTTCACTTGGAAATCTATCATTTTCCTGGGTAACAATACCATTTTCGTTTTGAAAACTAACCACCACACCGGGTCAATTTGATATTTTTGGATATTGTTACAACGGACAGTGACAACATATACACCAACAACGACTCCGATACATTTGTGTAATCGCATACTCACTTGTTCTGGTGCATCCCATCAAAATCGACGGTTAGCCACACACACACACACACACAATAACAATGCGCTATTTCGATATGACCGCGATGTCCGGGTTCGTGCTTTAGATTTTCCAGAACCAATCCGTCTAAAGTTGCAATCCCCCGACTTTGTTAACTGGTTGATACACGGATAACAATCTTCGGAAAATGTAGGAACGCATGCTACCCATCGTGCTAACGATTCCAGGTTACTTGTGATTAATTTCCTTACTCACACTATACAGATTATACGTACAGGGATATGTAGCGGTAATCGGTTTGGTCAATACATATCGCCCCATCCAGTATGGAATTACAAACCCAATACAGGCCAGTTCATAACCGGATCCGGATATTCAAGGCAAAGCGATAAAGCAGAACCAATGACCAAATGTAATTAAACATATAGATTCACAACCCTTGATTTTTTTCGTGAAAAATGACAATACATATCGAATATACTTTACGATTGTTCAACCCTACCCAGTATTCACGTAAATGTGGTTTATGACATTACATACAATGTATCAATGTTGGGTGTTTATGCACACATCGGTATGACCCATAGACAACATCATCATACCCTCCAGGACTTCGTTATTGCATCGTGAGGTCAATAAAATCAATCGGGGGGCATAGACGACAGACGGTTTGGAGATCCAATATCAAATTCAGACAAACAAACGGATATATTTGTCCATCTTGGTTATTCACTCAACTATCATTGGTGCTCTCGATACAGCGAACGGTACAGTATGCAACGCATATCATTAGAGTGATATATCCACAGGTAAATATGGGGCCTGGCCATAATAATTGTACGACGCCGACAAATCGATGCACGCAAGGTGTGGTTGATAATAATTGTTTCATGCGTCAAAGAGACAGCACTCTCTTGTAAAGGTTAACAGATCCCGCAGAAACACACCTTGGATTACATTACCAAATCGATTTCAAACTTAAACCGAATCACTGGTGTTGAGAGTAGCGATACCCGATTTTTCGAATATTCATATAGACTTTGCGCGATCAGTAACGACACTTATCGTAAACATTGTGAATATTAGTAATTCGAGTCGTGTCTATCTTGTGATGTTTCAAGTTGCTAAAACCATCGAGTGAATCAGTGAACGGATAGTAATCTCGGTTAAATCTCGATACAATTATTATGGCCAGGCCCCATATTTACTTGTGGATATATCACTCTAATGATATGCGTTGCATACTGTACCGTTCGCTGTATCGAGAGCACCAATGATAGTTGAGTGAATAACCAAGATGGACAAATATATCCGTTTGTTTGTCTGAATTTGATATTGGATCTCCAAACCTTCTGTCGTCTATGCCCCCCGATTGATTTTATTGACCTCACGATGCAATAACGAAGTCCTGGAGGGTATGATGATGTTGTCTATGGGTCATACCGATGTGTGGATAAACACCCAACATTGATACATTGTATGTAATGTCATAAACCACATTTACGTGAATACTGGCTAGGGTTGAACAATCGTAAAGTATATTCGATATGTATTGTCATTTTTCACGAAAAAAATCAAGGGTAGTGAATCTATATGTTTAATTACATTTGGTCATTGGTTCTGCTTTATCGCTTTGCCTTGAATATCCGGATCCGGTTATGAACTGGCCTGTATTGGGTTTGTAATTCCATACTGGATGGGGCGATATGTATTGACCAAACCGATTACCGCTACATATCCCTGTACGTATAATCTGTATAGTGTGAGTAAGGAAATTAATCACAAGTAACCTGGAATCGTTAGCACGATGGGTAGCATGCGTTCCTACATTTTCCGAAGATTGTTATCCGTGTATCAACCAGTTAACAAAGTCGGGGGATTGCAACTTTAGACGGATTGGTTCTGGAAAATCTAAAGCACGAACCCGGACATCGCGGTCATATCGAAATAGCGCATTGTTATTGTGTGTGTGTGTGTGTGGCTAACCGTCGATTTTGATGGGATGCACCAGAACAAGTGAGTATGCGATTACACAAATGTATCGGAGTCGTTGTTGGTGTATATGTTGTCACTGTCCGTTGTAACAATATCCAAAAATATCAAATTGACCCGGTGTGGTGGTTAGTTTTCAAAACGAAAATGGTATTGTTACCCAGGAAAATGATAGATTTCCAAGTGAAAATGGTTTGTTGCTCAGTTAAATGATAGTTTCCAGACGAAGAGGGTTTGTTACCCCAGGAGAAAATGATTAGTTACTCTAGGTAAAAGTATTTTTCCAAGTGAAAATGTATTGTTACACTGGGTAAACGCCGGATCTCCAAAGGAAAATGATATTTTTACTCGGGTAAACGACGGACCCACAAGTGAAAATGGTTTGTTGCTCAGGGAAAAAGGTTTGTTACCTGGGGAAAAAATATATTTCCAAGTGAAAAAGGTTTGTTGCCCAGAGAAAAAATATATTTCCAAGTGAAGAAGGTTTGTTAACCAGAGAAAAAATATATTTCCAAGTGAAAAAGGTTTGTTAACCAGAGAAAAAATATATTTCCAAGTGAAAAAGGTTTGTTACCCAGAGAAAAAATATATTTCCAAGTGAAAAAAGGTTTGTTAGCCGAGGAAAAAAAATATTTACAAGTGAAAATGGTTTCTTACTCTGGGTAAACGTCAGATCTCCAAAGGAAAATAATATGTTTAGTCAGGTAAACGATGGACTGGCAAGTGAAAGTGGTAATTTTACATAGGTAAACGTCGTTGGTTCAGTGTCGTTGGTCTTGTTAAACGTTATCGCTTGACGTCGGTATACTATTACGAGTGTGAAAAGGTTATGCACGTCTTGTGCGGAGTATCGCGACAGTGAACATATTTTTGGTGTGACGAAACAAGATCGTTGTAACTGCCCCTAACGTAAGGAGAGTTATTGAAACCACTTTTAATTGAACTCAAATCCCACGACCGATCCTGACAAACGATGATCCGTTGATGAAGGTTGAAATAATATATTCGAATGAACGACGTAACAAATGAATGTCCCGAATACAGCAAATAAGGTAGGTCGTGAAACTAGGTTTTAAAATAGTGGTCGCCTGCGGTTTATGGAAGACAAGCCTAAACAATAGAAAGACATGTCAATAACTAGAGACCACATAGAACACAAAGAACAACTGACAGCGTACCAACTTGAAGTAGCTAACACAATAGTACCAACGACAGAAACGAATAAACTAGAAGCGGCGCCCAATCAACATATATAGAGAACAAGGCACGGGCGCCTAATCAACTGATGATAATAATCACTACACTAAACCCTGCAGATTACTGCAGTAACATGGCTCCTCCGAAACTGCAATTTGATGCAATTGTGGTTTCGCAAACAAATAAGTTCAATAAAGGCTCCCATCGTCGGGGATCGACCTACAAATACATGACACACTAAGAACAAAAGACACGTATACGTACGTACGATAATCATACAGAAATCACAAATATTCAACCATTGCCGTCATATTGATTAAAGGTGAGACAGATCCATGCAGAGTGAAAATAGCGGCTACTGTTCTGTTTTTATCGACCGAGAGGCTGACTCAACCAGTAATATCAGTTTGTGTATTGGCCTTTCGAGATACGTAGGTTTTCCGTTAGAGTCTCTTCGTCCAACGAGTATCCTTGCTTTCCTCACCAAGCCATCATCTGAAGGATAAACGGAGTCGATTCTTCCCAGTTTCCAGCGATTTCGTGGCAGATTTTCTTCCGACAGCAAGACGACATCACCGACTTTCAGATTCGGCACGACGCGTGTCCACTTTTTTCGACGTTGCAGAGATTGGACGTACTCCTTTCTCCACCGATTCCAAAATTCGTTGGCCATGTACTGGACTCGGCGCCACCTGCGTCTCAAATAAAAATCATCTTTTTGAAACACACCAGGTGGAGGCAGAACAATTTTCGATTTCAAAGTTAATATGTGATTCGGAGTCAAAGGTTCCGGAGCTGAAGGGTCATTAATGCTTGAAACATCCAATGGTCGCGAGTTAACGATACATTCAACTTCACAAAGGAAAGTTCTGAAGGACTCGTCACAGAGCATGTGACCGAAGTTATTCAACAATGGGTCAAGGGCCGATTTTATCGTTCTAATTTGACGTTCGACATATCCAGACATGTGGCTGGCATGCGGTATCGTAAACTTGAACTCAAAATAATCACAATTTTTCGACAACAGAAATTCACTTATTTTTTGCTGATTCATCATTTCGGATATAGCCCAAAACAACCATGCTATCGACCCAGAAATACTCCTTTACCGTTTCGAACTTCAATTCATTTCTCAGGAACTTACTCATCCGAGCAGAAACAACAGCAGCATTCAACTCCAAACGCGGAATAGATACCTGCCGCTTCAGAGGGGCAACTCTGGCCTTACCGATTACCAACGAAACATGGGCATTTCCTCTTTCGTTGACCAAGCGTACGTAAGAGCATTGACCATAAGCATACGAGCTGCTGTCCGAAAAATGATGATATTCAACAAGCACGACCTCACCAAAACTCGGCGGCTTGAAACAGCGGTCAATGCGCAAAGACTCGATCGATGATAACGTTGAGCACCACGCAACCCATCGGCGCTTCAGCTCGTCTGGTACTTCATCATCCCAGTCCGTCCCAGCTTTGCAAAGAGATTGCAGAATGAGTTTCCCTTCCAGCACCACTGGCGATATGAAACCCAACGGATCATATACGGAGTTGACAAAGGATAAGATGGAACGCCTGTTCACCGCACGATCGGACAATTTGATGTTGAATCTGAAACAATCATTCTTAACATCCCAAATTAGCCCCAATGTTCGAGTGTTAGGCACGATATCATCACAGATGTTTATTTCGCGATACCCAGTCGCTCTATCTTCCGTTGGAATAGAATTCATTACCTCTGCACTATTGGAAACGAATTTGCAAAGTCGTAACTTGAAACTAGCGCACAGTGCTTTGCTGCTTTTAAGCAAACTCACGATTTCTTCAACAGAGTCCTTCGACGTAATACCGTCATCCATGTAGAAGTCGTCGCGTATGAAATTAGCCGCGTCGGGACCAAACTGACCTTCTCCGTCATCAGCCGCCCTCTTCAATCCAAAGCTCGCACAGCCTGGTGAACTTTTTGCTCCAAACAAATGAACCTTCATCCGGTATTCCACCGGAGGTCCATTCCTGATGTCGTGATCTTGGAACCACAGGAATCTTAGAAAATCACGATACGGCTGCGATACAATAAACTGATGGAACATAGCTTCTATATCTGTGCACAACGCCACGTGCCCTTTCCGAAACCTGCAAAGAACTCCCAGCATCTCATTCAGTAGTATCGGGCCAGACAACAAAACATCATTAAGGGAAATTGAGCAATATGGAGCAGAACAATCGAATACGACTCTGATTTTGTCCGGTTTATGCGGGTGATAAACTCCCAAGTGTGGTATGTAATTCACTTTGCCATTTGCGATATTTCGGTCAGTTTCTGGCACTGCTTCAGCCCAATTGTTAATGACATTTTCCATGAAAGTCACATAGTCTGCGGAATACTTTTCATCTTTCAGAAGGCGCTTTTTAAGTTGACCGATTCGTTTTACAGCTAGCGGCTTGTTATTCGGTAACGTTGCCGTACTACTTTTCAAGGGTAAAGGCATTTCCAAATGACCATCGCATCTTTGAAATGTGCCTTCTTTGAGAATTTCGACGAACCTACGGTCTTCTATTGACATTGGAATATGCTTACCATTGTGTTCCGCAAATTCAATTTCAAACATGGTTCCTACTGATTGAGGTGTTAATACTTCTTTACATTTCGAACCGAACACAAGCTTGTCATCTAGGGCCGTAGGTCGAATTAACGTTTTGTGACAAATGATGGAATCCTTAGCAACGTCCAGACACATTGGACCTACAACTCCCCAACCTAATATGGTACGCACGCCATATGGTTCATTGTCCCCTCCAGCCACGACGTCTCTCGGCCGCAATGCTTTCGGTACATCTGTGCCGAGCAATACTGAAACATCCAACTTAGAGTCATACGGGACAAGCTGATCACATACCTCTGTGAGATGTACCCACTCCTTGCAGACTTTACGGTTGGGAATCTGGGTGCGACAGACTGGAATCTCCTTTTCCGTGAAAAGTGTCGCCACATCAACTCTTTCTTTCTTGTCATAGCTCAAGATCTCCAAATCCTTGACTTTCTTGCAAGGCGTGTTGATGTCTCTCCCGGCAAGAGTTGTCAACGATATCGCTGTATCCTTTCCATCTAGGTCAAGCTTATCAAACAGTTCGTCTGAGATAAAACTGGAGTTGGAATGGTCGTCAAGGACGCAATAACAAAGTACTTCACATCTCGCATTATGTTTTGATCTAACCCAAACAGGTACAATGAGCGCGCTGCTTATTCCTCTACCATTTGAATCGCATATCTGCGTACATAGAGAAGTTGAGGTACTAACTTCCTTTTCATGATCTGTATCAAGATGAAGGCATGTAGGATGCCTTTTATCACATTTGGAACATTTTGCTCGCTTGGTACAGGATCTTGAAATGTGAGTTTTACCAGTTTTGTTGCCGCAGCCGAAACACAAATAAAGAGCATAAAATACCTTCTTACGCTCCGCCATGGTTTTACCTTGCAATTCAGTGCAGTCAGCAATGTGATGATCTCCTTCACAATGCAAACAACTTGCCTTCTCTACTTTGAACGCGAAAGAAGTTGTTTTCGGTTTCGGCTTGCTCTCGACGTTTCCGCTGTCTTGTACTTCAAATTCAGGCTGATTCTTGATATCGGATTGGTCCTTAATAAATCTGACAATGTTAACGAATGGCGGGTAGCTATCGTCGTTACCAGTAGCCCGTTTGTATTTGTGAACTTCATCCATCCACCGGTTCTTCAAATACAATGGTAGTTTGTTGACCACAGCCGGTATTTGACAAGACGCATAGTCGAGCGTTTTCAAGTCCGTATTTCGCTCCTTGTTGGCTGAAACTTGCAACAGGAAATCAGAAAATTCACGAAGGTCATGCTTACTTTTGACGGGCTTCCACGCTTTCAGTTCATTGATGAAGGCGCTTCCAATCGACGTGCTACCACCGTATCTGAGCTTCAGTTCTCTCTTTGCAGCGACGTACGATTCCTCGGTGTTATTTAGGAAGTAACCATCGACAACCTTCAAGGGACCGTCACCTAAATATTGCCGTAACAAATTCATTTTTTCGTTAGTATTTTGAACTCTGGACTCTACCAACGCCTCAAACGATGCTTCCCATTTCGGAAAATCCAAAGGGTTACCAGTAAACTTCCACAGTCGAATGCTTGGAAGTCTTTGAGCTGATATCATCTCCCTCATCATTGACATAAGTAACTCCTCGTTGCGTTGGAGACCATCGAGAGTGCCGCGAGCATTCGAGTTCGATGCTGTGATATTCGGAGCTACGCCGGACCTACTCACGGGATCACGCGGAATCTGTGCATTACCTGCAAACATTGGCACAAAGTTATCGGAATAGACGTTAAGCCTATTATTTGCTGGTGGTGCAGACGGTGCTTGAGCGAGTTGTCCCGCGATCGTATTGATTGAAGGTTCGACGCGAGAATAATCAGCCACGCGAGCGTCATTGGCCGTCACGCGGGAGTCATTGGCCACCACGTGAGAACTAAATTGTGGTCGGTCACGAACATCAACTGGATCTTCAACAGGATTTCTCGCCGGTGGGATTTCGTTAACGGCGATTTCTGTTGTTTGATCTTGACGTGAAACCGCTGGTGGCTCCATGTATAAAGACGGCTCACGCGAGAGATCCTCCAACTCTTCCATCAGACCGAACGGATTTTCCACTTTCTCCACTTCCCTGCACTTTTTTGCAACCGCTTCTTGAGTTGCGATCTCTCTCTTCGTTTCGAGCAAAGCCTTTCGTGTCTCGAGTGAGGCCATCTTCTCTGCGAGTTCCGTTTCTTTTTCCTTAAAAGGTAAACTTGCTCTGAGCACCGCTGCTTTCTCATCGGCATCTCTCATCTTCTGAATGTGAGGTTTGACACTGTTGGCTTTCGACGAGTTTTTGGACGACTTCGATCGACTCGACCGACTAGAACTCGAACGTCTATCGGCTCTTATTTCCCGAAGACGCTGTGACACTTGGACCTTCGTTTCCATTATTGCAGCTTCCAGATGCTTGAAATCTTTTTCATAGGGAGCATACTCGTCATCTGGAAGTACATCTTTCATTACTTTGAGAATCTCTCTTAAACTGTCTCTGTGCTGTAGCATCAGTTTCACGGAGTCTCCAACTTCACTTTCATTGCTTGAAAGCATTGCAATTTCGGAGCAATTCTCCACTCTGCGGCTCAAATGATCAGTACTTTCTGAGAATTTTGTCTTTATCTCCTTGTTTTTGCCGCGTGTCGCCACCGGCCGCTTCTTCGCTACATCAGACGGCCCTTCACCGTCATGCTCGCCTTCCTTGCGGTCGTTGCGCGGTACATTAGCGTCATCAGCGGACGTTGCGCCCACATGCGCATTTGCATGGGCTTTATCGGAAGCCTTTGCATCAGCGGACGTTACATCCACATGCACGGTGTCATCGGATACCTTTGCATCAGCGGACATTACATCCCCATGCGTGATGGTTCCATGGGCTTCATCGGATGCCTTTACATCATGATCACCCATCTCTTGATTGGTTGGCGTATTTTCTTTCGAAGCCATCTTCGAATTGCTTCAGTCTCCCGTTCTTGTGACAAGCGTGTATTATGAAAATGTAACTGCCCCTAACGTAAGGAGAGTTATTGAAACCACTTTTAATTGAACTCAAATCCCACGACCGATCCTGACAAACGATGATCCGTTGATGAAGGTTGAAATAATATATTCGAATGAACGACGTAACAAATGAATGTCCCGAATACAGCAAATAAGGTAGGTCGTGAAACTAGGTTTTAAAATAGTGGTCGCCTGCGGTTTATGGAAGACAAGCCTAAACAATAGAAAGACATGTCAATAACTAGAGACCACATAGAACACAAAGAACAACTGACAGCGTACCAACTTGAAGTAGCTAACACAATAGTACCAACGACAGAAACGAATAAACTAGAAGCGGCGCCCAATCAACATATATAGAGAACAAGGCACGGGCGCCTAATCAACTGATGATAATAATCACTACACTAAACCCTGCAGATTACTGCAGTAACAATCGTTGTTTACATGTTAATGCATTTCGATTACCGAGTAGCTGTACAACAGAGAGGAGTCTACAGTTAGTTCGTGCTGTATGTCCCGACGAAAACCACAAGACCACATGTAAATCTATTAGCACAACTCGATGATCTTGATATAGTGTTACTTGAATTAATTATTACCTATTTACACAACATAAAAATAAAAATTCATGTCGTAGCAGGTTTCTTGAACTCGTGCTTGATGAAAACGAATGGTGACAAGTATGCTTTTGAGTGAAAAAGAATTATTTAGAGTAGTGACAGTTTGTGACCAACGAATGCAAATCGATCATGATATTACAATATACGCTTTCGTCAACATAACGACTTGATGTAGAAATACTTTCACGTTTTTTGAATAACTGGATTCTCGAGACTTGTTACTTGTACGATGTACCGTTGGTGTGCAAACTATAACGACCATTTTGTATGATAGTATGTTTTAGTTGTGAGGACAACCATACGATGACTCACCACTTTTCGTTAGCAAAGTAGATTGATTTGTGTGTAAGATGTAAGCACCGTAACTAGAAAACATATGCACTCTGTTGTTGGAGTAGCTATGATTTATTGCTATGATATGGACATATCCTGAAGCCTTGGTTTGTTGTCTTACGAAAGATGACGCGACCTCGGTGTCGTAAATTGTGTTAACTAAACTCGTATGGATACCACAATTGTGCTGGACTTACACATGATATTTGTATACTGTGCACATACAAACTTTTGTGTAAACAACTCTGGTGTTTCTGTTAATACTAGTTCTGTGTTGAACTACTTGATTATTACGATACATGAACAACCATTCAGACAATAGAGTTCTTGAGGTATCGAAACAGTTTGAAAGCACCACCAATCATTGTACAGGTTTGTAGCATGAGCGAATATTTTCGTGTAACATGAATATATTTCATATGTCTTCGGTAAGAAATGGGTTATGTGGGATAATAATTAGTATCGTAAAACTTGTTGTGTTTGATTGCATACTTTTTTAACATTGTTTGTTGTTGAAAGACGGGTGAGTGTACATTTAAATATAGTAATCAGAGCAACTCAAGTAATAAATTTTACTCGTTTGAAAATCGACAACGGAAAAAATACCGATGAATGGAGTAACAGTAATAATATGTGTGGTATATTATTTTTCGTGATATGCAACCAATCTTCTAAGCAGAACTTGTCAAGAATTTATCATATCATAGAAAAGCCTATTGTTATGAATTCAAAACAAATGTACTTCGCTTATCACGATAATGGAAATTAAGATCAACGCAGTATTTCGGAGATGGATGTGTATCATTTGGTATGTTCCCCAATCACTAAATGTCGGTTAGTTAAACGATACATTTACAAGTTTACCGAAATCTTGATTTACAAATAACAGCTTGATGATGTAAAGCTCAACCACGCAAATGTGTTCATTGTAATGTATTTGACACAAACAAAATATCGAATGGAGACTTCGGTTTCATTACCAAGCTAGTGAAAATTGTTTTCTGTTGGCCAGGTAGGACACATTTGACAAACATCGTACACATTGTATCTTCGTGATGGTAACGACTTTCAGCGGCTTGGTTTCATGTCGGGAATTATTATTTGAGGGTTCAAGAATGATTTCAATCAATACTAGAAATGAACAACAATGCAAAACACGTTTAGCAAATAACAGTGTAGCAAGTACTTTTTTGATATTACGAGTGTTGGGCACTAGACACTTCTAGTTGAATTGGATGCATCTAACAAACATATCACAATTTACTTTTACAATAATCAAAGTCTTAGAGTGTATAACCTCGCGATATTTTTTTTACATTTAGCACGCACAATGGGGAGTTACTGAAATGATTAAGAATTGATCGCTAGCTTCGAACGGTACTCGATACTCAAAGTGATATTTTCATACTCTGTAAAGTGCATATGTCTCAATTCTCTGTCACAAATTCCGACAATAAATCGTTGGATTCAATAGTAACGATATTGTGATATACTGATTCTACACTTAGTCGTTTCAATTACCCGTTGGGAATCGGGATAATAAAGCATTTTGTATCGGATGTTCAATGTATGAATACTGGAATTACTACATCTTTAGTGCTGTTTATCGCAAACGATAGATTTTAATAATTGTACTGATTGCTGAATGTAATAATACCGATATTGTCGTTTCATCTTTAGTCTTGGTTACTGGAAATATTTTCTGATATCCGCGACACGCAGAGTGATTTTTACCAAGGTGGAGTAATTTTCCTATCAATAACATTTCAGACACACTTAGTTTACAGCTTAATATGTTAATAACATTGGTACTGAAAAGTTTGTTGCTGTCATAACATTTACCACAACGCCGGGTTTAATTAACGCAAATAATTTAATAATAATGTAATGATCAATGTGTCAATCCTTATGTTTACATCATGATAATTTTTGATATAACACCTGTGTTCGTTTGTAAGAAACTACGATGGTCAGACTGTCAAATCTCGTATACTCAAACATATTATGTTAATCTCAAGTCGCCGACACTGAGAAGTAATTACTTTTGTCTTTCAAAATATACCGAGTAGTAATTAGTTTGTCTTGCAGAATATACCGCGTAGTAATTCCTTTATCTTACAGAATAGTAACGACTTTTCAAGTTGAATAAAAAAGACACGTAGGGATATGAATACAACCAAGCTTGTTATGGATTTTAGGTTTTAGTGATTGTATGGATTCGTGTATGTTTGGTTGTTTTTCGTATTGATACTGTTTGAGTTGGTCGGTTAACGGATTTACTTGACAATTTTTTCGTGGTTGATTCTTTGAATATGGTAAGATGGTAAGATGTCGAGACGTGATACTATTTCGTTAACTCAATTACAACAAAACATAACCAGCATTCAAATAATCCGTAAGCTACGAGTGGATTTAAAACTTGATGCTGTTTTGTGGTTAACACAAGTCAGTGGTCATATTTGTGTTGATTTCAGGAATGATCATGACGAGTTGGTCGGGTAAATTAGTGGTAGTAACTATGACCGTACAGAGTTGCTGACATTCAAACATCTTTTACGCTGTAATATACGTATTTTATTGTGATAAATTATTTCTCAGTTATTGTTCAGAGATTCAAATCTCGTATACTCAAAATATAATAGGTTTATGTCAAGTCATTTATGTGTCGATTAGTAAATAGCTTACTTTGTCTTCAGAATAGTAACGACCTTTACAATTGAATAAAAAAGACCGATCATACGAATACAACCAGGATGAATTAATTCAAATTCGGGAGTTGCAGTGATATAATCAAGTAAGTGAAAACTAGATTTTGAACACTTGTTAATGTTGTAAATTATTCTTTTGAGTATGGTAAGATGTTAAAATGTCGCTTTGACAAACGAAAAGTCGGATCGCGAATAGAGTTGCAATGTTCCATTACTTGTTTCAAATCAATGTGTGTATAATATCAATATGGGACTGTGGGAAAGTTGATAGTCATGTTTGTCAATCCTATTTCAATTCACACTACGCCAAAGTCAAAATATTTCCTTTCGGATTATCTCAATTTACCTATAGAACATCTCGCGAATGGATTCCGACACCGTACTATAACTAGATCGCTATGTCTGATGCATTATCGCGTCACCGACGTAGGATTTTACAATTATTTCACACCTTTTTTGAATAAGCGTCAACTTCACAGAGGATTAGGGTTGGGGCAGAAATAAGTGAAAATTTGTCGGTATTCGAATCACCGTCTACGCCGGCTCTGTTATTCGTTACTTATTAAATTTTACCAGTGAAATCCGGTTCTGTGACAAACTAAGTACCAAAATAGTATCTTGTGAGTGATTGGAATGTATGTAACAGTAAGTCGCGAAAGATGGTTATGTCCGAGACAATATCTTGTCAGCGATCGCGGGGTTTGCAACCTATTTCACACCTTTTTGAAGTGTTAGTTTGTGAACGCGGCTATTGTTGGTATCACCGTCTACGCCGGTTATGTGACAAACTTATTACCAAAATATTACTTGTGCGTGATTCCTATCTTTGTAACATCAAACCACGAGAGATGACTATTCTGATGTGCTATCTTGTGAGTGGTCGTAGGAAATATTTCACACCTTTTTGGAGTGTTAGTATGTGAACGCGGCTATTGTTGGTATTCGAATCGCTGTCTATACGCCGGCTCTGTGGTAAACTAAATAGCAAAACATTACCATGCGACTGATTCGAAAATTGCGCTATCGCGGTGAAGTCACGACTGTGAACAGCAGGCTATTATATAGGTGCGAAACAGCGGTATACAAGGTGCGAATAATCCGATCTGAAAGTACTATTCAGGTTACGTAGGAATCAATAGCGAGGAAAGACTTAGAACACGATCGGTCATTTGTCACGACTAAACTACGGCGTCTTCGTGTGAGCGATCCCTATACCTGTAACGTTATCATGTCGCGTCTATATCAACTACCGTGTCGCCGCGGTCTATACCCGAAAGTACGAATCATCGCCGCACCCATAAGAATAACGATATATTGAAGTCGCACTCGCCGTAAACGTTGAGAATAACTCAAATCGGTCATATATAATATTTTTGAATATACATACTAAGTAACGGCGTCACTGTTTACTATACTTGATATTCAACACCACTTCACCAGAGATCCCTATACCCGCAACGTTATCAGGCAGGTCATCGACACAACGTATACCTGAAAGGGTGGTATCACCGACGAGACGGCAGGTCATCAGCGATAGGGACTCGAAAAGGGTGGAGTCACCAACACGAGTTTTCACGGCAGGTCATGAGCGAGCCCTATACCTGAAAGGGTGGGGTCACCAGAGATCCCATAAGAACACATGGCAGGTCACCAGCGGAAGGGGGGGTCAAAAGGGTGGGGTCACCAACACGAGTTTCGCGGCAGGTCACCAGCGGGCCCATAAGAGCCCCTGCCACCCCCAGACCGATCTACTACACTACTGACGTCAGACCTGAAATTGTTCCAGCAAGCAGTCGGAGTAAGTAAATTTGAAAGTGGATGCCACATATAGGGATGGTGTGAACCAGTGATGAGCATCGGAGTGGATGCGGAGCGGAGTTTTGCCGATTTTGTGACATTCGGAGCGGAGTCGGAGTTGACTACAAATATTTTTCCGGATAATTTTGGAGTATTGTAACATTTTCCCCCGATATCTTTGGATTGCTCTGACCAGAATACACCATTGATTACAAACCAAAACACTGACAGTCGACACCTTGTAAAGTTGTAATATGACGGGTAACATGCAAAAATGATTGCCAAGTGCATATAAATCAGCCATCTTCACTTCAATTGGGGACTGGAGAGGAGACAATACTATAAGGCCAACCATGTTATCACATTTATTTAGTAAAACACATTACCAAGTGTACCATGCTTGCCACTAATGATATGGTTAAAATGGTATGATTGGCCACGTGATATCTTAACCTAGTGATCTAGCGAGGCATATTCGTTGAGCAGTGTCTGTCTGTAGTGTCTGATGTTTCGGATACTTGACGAGATTCATCGGAGTATCTCGGAGTCTGTCATTGAGCTCTTCGGAGTCTGAGGGAGTTTTCCTCAGACACTAAAGTTGTCGGAGGGATTCGGAGTCTCGAAAAGCACTATCCACCCATCACTGGTGTGAACGTGATGAGGTTCACGTTCTCGTACTGTGTGTGAACCTCAGAAATTTAGAGGTTAACGTTCACAAACAAACCTTGGCAGGTTCTGCACTGTGAACCTTTTAAATCATACATTACATTTTCACGCCACTATAACATATTTGGTTGAAATTCTTTGCATTTCAACTTCGGACCACTCTATGCATGGCGCTGGCAGCATAGGAAAAAGCAACACAAAACGAGCATGCACCTTACCAATCTCAAAAAACGTGCTTGCTTTGTTACAAAAGATTGCTCGAAATATTCAGCTCTCCGTTCGCGAATATTTAGTGACTCTCTACAGTGAGCTTGAACCACAATCGCACAACACCAAGAACGGAATACACTATACATGTATAGGACGGAGGTAGTCAGCGAGTGATGCTTATTCAACCAATCAATGAATGAAATGGATATTAAGAACATATCGTTGTCCAATGTAAAATATCTAGCAGGCATACGGGATCCATCTTGATTTAATATATTTTTGTATCATAAAAACCAAATCCGTGCGATTGGGGTGCTGGCTGCTGCATAATATCTTGTTCCGGAAGTAATCTATGTAGCGAGTATAGAAATCCGTTTTAAACTCTGCTCTGCTCAATGTAGCAATAGTCAGAAGACATTGTCCAGTCTGTCCTAGTCCGTTAGGGAGTAATTTTATATTCCCTTGCAAGTTCTCGTCGAAATTGTTGGCAAAGCGACGGAAGATATTGATTTTATGGTATTATTATAGCATTTGATTGCTCCACTGGATACATTTGGTGGTGTTCACTTCAAAAAGTCAGCCTGTACTTCAGCGTTGTGGCATAATGGGACCTGAGTCATCGCTAGGTATCGTGTGTACATTCATTATTATATCACTTCACTGAAATGTAGGGTTGGAATTAGCGATATGACGTCACGTGACGTCATAGGTTCACGTTCGCGTTCACACAAAATCTTTCAAAAAGGTTTGCGCTCACACGAACCTGAACCTTTCAGGGGTTCGCATAATCCATAACCACATACTTGTGACAGTCAACAGGCGCTGTCAGCTTTCAAAATTGCAGTTGAAAATGAGTGATTCAAACTCTATGAAAAAATAAGTATCCATAGCCTAGTTGGTTATTTTGGCTGCAACTTCAAAATATGTGGGAAGTGGTGTCATTCATAATTTCCACTCTCATCTGTTGGATGGTTTACCAATTTTACGCAAATTATGCGATACACAACTTTAATAGGTATGACTCAGGGATACTTTTATAGCTCAGATAACTCAGTGCTGCAATCAATCAAAATAGACTATGGATATCATACATTCACATGATTCTAAATAATTTCTCAGGGGTATAGGTTTTCGTGACACTTTTGGTGATAATCTGCGCCCCAAGAAAGACGCAGAAGGTCATGAAAATGGCAACCGAAAATAGAACAAATGTCACAATACACTTTCAGTTGAAGTTTTCGATATCAGGGAAAACTCCGATCATGAAATCTTTCAAAACATGTTATTAATTGAAGTCATAATTCCTCTGCCCAAGGCATTTATCGCATTTCCTGTGAGTGCTTATATAAGCCTTCGATGTGTTCCAGTTTTGTAATTGTTTAGGACGTGAGTGCATATTGAAGTGGAAATGAAGATAATCTTAATACTTGGGATTTTTGCGTTAGGCGCATATGCAAATACCATATTATACACAGGTAAGCAACATCAATATATGAACCGGCAATAATTGAAGGATCAAGTGATGTGAAGTATTCGGTATAGGCCTAGTATGGAGACCGGGGACAAATGTAACGAGGGGCAAATTTAACAATCGACCTCACCACTAGTATAGGGTGTAGAAATCGCCATGATATTTTGAGTGCACATGCGGTGCTTATGTGTCCCAACATGACTGCAGTTACGTTGAGCTGCAACGCGAAACTCCGTACTAATTTTTAAAAAACGAAATTCTTGACACTTGAGTAAATATTTTCTGGCCTGGAAAAATTTTTTCAGAAGAATAATACCTGAAGCGGTTACAACATAATATATATGTAGCTGGAACAATGTTACCATGGTCTACCGTGATGATAGGAAAACTAGGGCGGGCATAGCCGTGAAAGTATCAGACTTAGACAGTAATCATGGTCGAGAGTGCCAGGAGCCAATGTAACACCCTGCTACTTTTGCCTCCTTACAATATCTTTTCAGTGCTGAATATCTTTGTTCATATGTTGGTGCAACCCATTTATCTACTGCAGATAAATCTTGCAACAGCCAGAATAAGTTCAATACCAGAGCAGATACTCTTATCAATTCTAGCCATATCAATTCTAGCATTATCATCCTTCGGTAACGGCCATGTACAGAAGTGGTGATGTGAATCTTAGGGTTCGGCTATTTCCGTGATTCTACCACCCTTGCTAATGTTGATTGACTTTTGGTGTGTCGGCTGCAAGGATCATTTAAGAACTCGCCCTTGACTGAGTCCCCGTTACGCTACACCATCATCGGCCAATTCAACCAATATATTTTAGTCAGCTGACTGAATGCCAAAACTTCTTATTTATCGAGGTTCGCATATAGCGAACGCTACATTTAATATACATTTATAATGTATATGTTTATGGCTATGCATAAAATTAAGGGAGCTACCGAATATACCCAATCATTTTAGGGTCATGCATTGGTCGGTGCGGAGGGACTTCATCCAGCGGCGACTGCTCATGTGCAACCCTTTGCGGCTTTGGCGCGTTCCAAGCCATATGTTGCAGTGACTACAATATCGTTTGCGGGGGCGACCCTTATATCCCACCTACGGAACCTACGGAGTCTCCGACGTACTTTCCCCCAGCTCGATCCTGTAAAAACCCTGGACCGATTCCTATGGGAAGCATATCTAGTACCCAAATGACCTTTTCCGTAGGAGAAAAGATTACATATTACTGCAAAGATGGTTATGAATTGGTTGGAGATGCCACAAGAACATGCACGGCAGCCGAATTTGACTTTTACTTCATTGACCCGTACTGGATGCCAAGAGACCCACCCGAGTGCCGTAAAAGTAAGTAATATCTGTAGTGTTAGTCAATTTTACATTCAGCCTACGCGTAGCACTTGTTTAGAGTTATGCTACTGTAATTAATTAGGTCCGGAGTGTTAAGCTCGTATCAGACGTAGCGTTGTCGGCGTAGCGGTTTCCTTTGTTTTGTCAAATCTGGAAACGCTGGAAACGCCGGCGATTTTAATTGGCAATGTCAATTAATTCAGCGCCAACGCCGGCGGTGAGAAGAGATTCACTATTTCGAAAAATCCCTTGTAGCCAACTTCAAGGCATTGCCGAGGTATGCTTAGATAAATATCGACGACAGGGTCAAACAGATGCTGCTCAACCTTGTGCGTGATATTTTTGGATCACGAGTCCATTTTATCGAACATGATCGGATGCGGATCCTGAAAAATCATGAGTCGTACATCTATAGTATAAATCCTTGTGAAGTAATGATTGATCTGTTTGCCTTGAAATTAGACCTGTGCATTCCATGCATCACACGATATTATAGAATCATAAGTCATAATGATGTGGATTTTGGTATGTCGCTATGTGTTATAGGCCTAAATGCTCGGATCCAGAATACGGCACACTTATAGGGTTGCAAATATCGATTTCAAACAAACACGTTTAAAACATGTTTTGTTTTGAAGCCATGACGTCACAAATATTCAATTGTGACGTCATAGATTGGCATTGACAATGGAAAATAGAGGGTAAATATATCTCCTTTGACGAAATATCTACGTACTATAGCTGTTGAACCGTCTATTTCGAGGGTTCCAACCATTCCATATCGTAAACGTCAGCTACAATGTTCCCTCTAAGCCAGGGGTGGGCAAACTTTTCAGCTCGCGGGCCGCATTCAATATCAGAATTTATTCGCGGGCCGCACTATAAAAAATTGAGATTATCAAAACGCAATAGTGATATTTGATTATATAGTGAGGACAAGGAGATAATATATATGCTTATTTAAAACAATCTAAACATTGCTTCGATGATATCGTACACGCGTCAGAAACAGTGGCGAGATTTCATTGGCTGGTTGACGTCAATAACCAATTTGTCAAAACTATAGGGATGAAAGCCAGTTGTCCCGACTCTTAGAACAGGATTGAAATTTAAATCTGTGAGCAGCGATCCGTTCAGATTTACTAATTCCACTTTTGGATCAGTTCCAGGACACACAATGCTGAGAGCATTATAACCATGTTAGCTTCAAACACGCTTCCACTATGTGTAGATAAAATCTAAATACCCTAATTCTGCGCATACAGAGAACGAATCTACCTAAGGCACGCGCGAATCGTTTTTTATAAGCACATCACTGAAATAATTAAAACTGGATTGGCCAATCTGAAATCACACTAGTGATCCGAATTATGTCAATCTTGTTTAGGATTTCTGTGATGTTTATCCGTTGAAATCTTTCAACCTGCGGGGGCCTTGAGATCGGGATGTCGCGCCAGAAATTAAACATAAAAATGATATAGGAAGTATTTACCTCAGAACAGTGGTTCTCAAACTTTTTAAGACACGCCACCCCACCCCCTTGATGATAGTAAAAGAGTTCGCACCCCCTTATCGTCATATCACAAAACGCAACCAGGATGCTAGCAAACCTAACGAATAGTTATATGGCATGGAAGGTTACGACTGCATGTGGATGAGAGGTTTTTTAAATATGAAATTCAGACTAAAAATGCAGAGCAACAAGTATGAATGGGATGTGGATCGCGCGAAGCGCGAAAAATACTTTCAGTTGAGCTCAGCTTCGCGCCCATCTTCAGATGCTTTCACCACCACCAGGGGGTTCGCCCCCAGTTGGAGAACCACTGCCTTTGAATATCATGGTGAAATATACCAAGAAAATGTTTAATCAAGTCCCAGCCTTAATTCGATTTTTATTACGCGTTATATCAATATTTTTAATAAGTTTCTTTAGACTCTTGCGGGCCGCACAGAACGGTGTGGAGGGCCGCATGCGGCGCGTGGGCCGTAGTTTACACACCTCTGCTCTAAGCTGCGGACGTGCGCAAATGCGCAGTGCTGAAACGGTGTCTGCGCACAGAAAATCCAAGCTGCGCACAAAAAATCCGAAGTGATGTTTTTTTTAGTCGTCGCACACTGTTGTCCAATGGACCACGCAGGCGCGCAGACTCGTGAAAAATTGAAGGGAACATTGCCAGGGGTAAATGGTGTTATTACTGAAGTCTGAAACCGAGGTACAAGTGCGGCCCGCGAAGTTAAATATTGCGCTCCGCGAAGAAATGAGAATTTGCAATCACGTGCGCCTCACGAAAGAGATTTTTTAGTATGGCCTTGTACGCGTGAGCGATACTGATATCATTTCAATGCGCATTATTTTCTAGGAATGGCGAAATACCATGGCTTAACAAAGTTATAAATAACAATGGGCTAGCTCGAAGTTAATCTGCGAGAAACTAACGATTAGTCTTCTCCGCGTGGCATGAACATTGCGTAAGATTTACTCAGGACCGTAACTGCCGCACCCCAAACCCCCCAATTGGAGGGTCCGAGCTCGAAGGGGGCCCAAAATTATTTCGTGAATTAACATAAATCATGGTGTATTTTTTGGGAAATTGTGAAATAACTTTTTCGCGCTATGCGCGATTTAGTATTGTCAAATATTTTGAATATTGGGTACCCTTTCCCAACAAAAATACGCATGATTTATAGAAATGGGCACTTGGGCGTCGGCCATTACCACACCACGACGCGCCGGGACAGATAAAGTTATAAGCTATGTAATATATGCGACTCCGAGAAGTGCGCCAGAACGATCAGCAGCGAGAAAACCTTGGCCGAAAAGGACTGCCCTTGTGCTGACCGAAAACTTCGATATATATATACATATTGATTAATTGTTAAATGGCTGGTGCCGAATGTTCCTGTCCTGGCGATTAGAGTCCCACAACAAGGCAAATGCCATATCGAGGGTACATTATTTGCCAGTAAAGAAATACCAATTTGAAATCGTGTACGTCTTTTAGTTTAGTACGTTTGCGCGATTTCAATATCTTTTGACATAGCAGATAGTAGGTCACGAAATAGCATCATTTAACGAAGTCATTTATAGGTCATTTATAAGTCATTATTTATAGGGCCTATCTATTCCAACACACCGCACTTGATGAGCTCTACCGGTAAATCTGATGATGTGAGCAGAGAGAGGATAAAAATTGATATCAATGTATATGCAATTTCCGATCATATTGACCGATTCAATCATGAGTTATATAAATTTTTCGCGCTTCGCGCGTTTAGGCGACAAAACCACTAAACCGGCACCCAATGTAGATTATAAGTACCGGAAAAAAGCATAGAGCTCTAGGGACGTCTATGGGGGGGACTAAGCCCCCCAGAAGTTAGTTTTATCACCCAATGGGGAGCCTGGTTACGCACTGTTGTCCAAGGGCCTGCGCAGTGAGTTGGCGTGTTTGCGCAGACTCGTGAAAAATTAGAGGGAACATTGGTCAGCTATATCGGGCGGTAATCGTCCGTAGGCCCATACAACAATTTTTTTTAAAAGCATTTACACAATTATAGCATAATTATACAACTTAAAAAAAAATACAATTTTTTAAAAAAAGTCCTCTGTTTAAAACGCTGTTTAAAACATGTTTTAAACAAAGTGCTTTAAACAACCATTTGTTTTAAATGCAAGCCTAGGCACACTGCTTGTCAAGGCGACATGACGGAATGCGATGCTCGTTAGGGTTACCATACGTCCTCTTTTAAGAGGATTTGTCCTCTTTTTTTTGACATTTTTGAAATTGTCCTCAGAGGACGCCCAAATGTCCTCATTTTTGAGAATTTCTCCTCTTTTTTGAAAATTTTGGTTAAATGTATGTTAAAATTCAACAGAGATATAGAAAATTAGTACTCAAGTAACGTTCCGGTGGGTATTTCGGAAATTGAGCCAGAAAGTTGACCTTTTTTTAGTCAACCAACGGAAAATTCAATGAAATTGTGTATTTCTGGAGTCGAGTCGGAAAAGTGACCTTTTTTTTAGTCAATCAACTACAAACACGGAATAAATTTACCAATTTATTACGGATTTTTCTCCAGTATTGTCCAAAAATTTTGAGAAGGTGTTTTCAGATCCTACCGAGCGAGATAGTGTAATGATTATGCGTCCGGCTTCTCGAGCGGTAGGTCGTGGGTTCGATCCCCGGCCGGGTCATACCAAAGACTCGAAAATTGGTATCCGCAGCTATCCTTCTAGGCGCTCAGCAATCACGGATAGCATGGAGGAGAAAGAAAACGGGGGCGCAGACTAGATGACCTCATGGGGCCGTATCGCAACTCCGTCGTCAAAGCATCTCGATGGTGCAGGCGAAAAAGAATATCATATATATCTCTCTCTCTCTCTCTCCTCAAAATATGGTAACCCTAATGCTCGGTATTTTTGAAATGGCGGGGGTTCCGTTATGGTAGCTCGATGTCCAGGACAATGTCAAAGAAGCAGACAAAATTACAATTCGGTAACAGATAGCAGAGAAGCATTAGCCTATTGCATTAGCCTATTGCATATTGCGTATTATATCTTTCGATACAAAATGATGCTATTACACACAACGCAGTTTAGAACCACGTTTCTGACTTTCAGTTATCATTGGTGCTATCCGGTACAATAAAATCTATGTGCAAGCCAGGCGCGTTCGCTTGACACTCGGTGATGTCAATCAAATCTTTCCGATACGCTCTGCTGGCACAGACTTGGACAACTAGGAAATTTCCACCTTTTCCCAATTAAATTAGAATTAGATTTAGAGCCACACAGTTTTTTCCAAAGGAGATTAGAAATATAACTAGAGCTACACAACTTTCTCCAAATTAGATTAGAATTAGAATTAGAGCAACACAGTTTTTTCCAAATTAGATTAGAATTTGAATTATTGAATTCGCAAAAACTTTGAAATTGAATGAAATTGTGAATGGGAAATAAATACAGCAACAATCAGTTCATATCAAATCACAGGGCATTCCCTTAACCACGAGAATGGTTAACGTCTGTACACCGAGCTTGGCTCGTTTTGTACTATACCAGAAATCACCGCAATCGCAGCCGGCGATCCGATTTGTGATTTTGAAAGAACGCGAAATAAAGCATTTCGAAATGCTAAAATTGATTTCAGTTTCAAATTATTGTTGTTATTTCAAAGTAAGCTATCCGCCTGTGCCCAACAATAGCCTACTATTCCACAATAGCTGAAACAGCTTCGGCGATGGCCACAGCATTCCATCGATGACGAGTCAGCTGTTATCAATAAGTATATTGCCCTGACCTGCAATGGCCCAGACACTGCCATGACCGAGCCGCTTAGAAAACGGCACAGGACGTCCCCAGAATATCAATCTTTAGAATGCGATAGTCTTTCCGCTAGCAACATGTCTGCCTAGCCCAAATACCGATTCATTAGTCGCTGTTGTCAGGTATCGTGCGCAGCTCATAGTTCAAAATAAAATGACGATTATGATCATGATATATCTTGTTGTATTTGTACTACTTTAATAAAATATTATTTCGTTTGTGGTAACCATGACCATCGCTCATTTTAGTCAGCACGGCGTTCTTCTAACATAAAGTTTTAAAAAAATATAATGTTGTTTGCAGACTACAAGCTACTATACATGCAGGCTGTTATTCGTCACAATAACTACTAACTCGCTGAAAAGGCCTCAGACAAAGACACATTTTCGGGAAAATAATAAATTAGATCAGAATTAAAATTAGAGCTTAGGAACATTTCACGAATTATAGATTAGAATTAGAATTAGAGCATAAGCACATTTCACAAATTAGATTAGAATTAGAGCATAGAAACATTTATCAAATTAGATTTAAATTAGATTACTGGCTTTTCGCTCTAATTTAGTGAAATTAGACAACTAGACTGCTAGTTGTCCAAGTCTGCTCTAGCACATGCGCTGATGCTCGTATCAAGGTGCTTCTACCGCAACAATGCTCCTATTCCATGAATCGGCGCTCGCAAAGTTGGCAAAGTTGGCTTTAGTCATGGGTTTTAGCCGCGTGAGACTGGGCGCCATGGATGAGACGGGCTACCATGTCCAAGAAAGGTTATTCCCTTGTCATGCATTATTCTAATGTTGACTAAAACAATAATGTACTGGGTTTAATGATTCTTTCCAAGTTAATTTAAACCATCGAACAAATTAGCATTCCCGTGATATGATATATTAGCGATTGCGTGGGGACATACCTTACTGTCGTGGAAATGAGCCCATTTTTACAATATAGGCAGGCTTAATTATATCAACGCGAATGAAGAATTTTAAGAAGTCACTTAAAGTAACGTAACTTCAGTCACAAGCATGCGGAAATACATCACTCGTTCGTTATATTTGTTCTTGTTTACGCCACAGAAATAAATCAATCTGACACTGAAATAATTTCGATAATTTCTCGCTTAGGCAACACACTACCACGTACCGTAATTTTCCATGTATAATCCGCAAAATTTTCACGATTTTATGCCCTAAAATCGGGGGGTGCGTGTTATACATGGGAACAACACGCTTGAAAAAAATCTCCCTCAATAAAAAAATTGAAATCACACCTTTCTTCATGTTTGTTTCCAATCGCGCATCACTTTCAGCCATCGTGCTCAGTAATTCGTATTATCAGTGTAACGCGCTACCAATTAGCAAAAAGTGTGTTGCCAATTAACGAGAGTAGTCTGCACAGCAAGCAATCTCCTGCTGAGTTGGTTTGCCGTTTGCACAGGAGCGAAATTAGGTCGTTCATTGATTACTGAACGCGCGCGCGCGGCAATCCTCGCTAATTCATCGATAGGCCATGTGCGCAAAATATATTCGCTTGCGTAATCAGTCGCACCTCCAACAGGCGTGGTGTGCACGACATAACCGTTGGCCTGAGCAATCGCATCTGACCTCATGCGCAAGATGTCGCGTCGCCGACCTCGCAGGCTTTGGCTGCTATCTACTATCGTATAGAGCAGTGATCGGAAACCTATGGCTCGCGAGCCATATATGGCTCTTTTGGCTATAAGATATGACTCTTTGGCATATTTTTAATTTTTTACTTAATTTATCAATATTGCAGCAACTTGTTATCAAATTTACATGACGGCTAGAATAATTATTTTCGTGGCAGCATAAACATATCTTTGAGAGGTCAAGACAGTGGGGTATCCAGGGTTAGGGGCTCGTACCCCACTTTTCAAAATCCCCAGATTTAAGTTGCTGTTGCGCCTGCAACTGCCACGATTCGCGAATTCGATTTTTACGCGCCATCGATCTCCTCGAAATCTTTGATTGCACGATACCTTAATTGATCAAAGAGAATAGCGGACTTGGCGACGCTTGTAGGGCGACGATACTGTTTTGAAATATACACATTGTCTTCGTGAACACCGAGAAATAAACAGCTATGAAAGTGACATTCACAATTACAAATTCAAATTAAAAAGAACGCCATATAGTTATCCATGTTCTTGATCAGTAAGTAGCTTTGTATCACCGCCGTAAAAGTGTAGGTGTGTAGCGCAACGTTATGTTAGACCGAATATACTTTAGAAGTCGATTTAGATTTTCGGAAACAGCGCGAGTTAATACATTGGATTCATATCTAATTCTAAGCTATTTACGATGAGCTGCGCTATCACAAGCGAGGCTTGGCCCGTCTGTGCTTCATCTGTGCCTTACCGCTCCTTTTGCGCTTTATTTCCGAACAATAAATATGAAAATTTCGTTATATTAGGAATAAAAATGTTCAAAATCTAGTCATTCTTAAGCATCGATAGAAGATACAAATAATCATTGAGGGCTTCACGATCTTTCTTCACACATCCCCGAGGACATGAGAGGCACTGCCTCACTTGCCTCCTCTAACCCAACGTCACTGACGTATAATACCCTGCAGTGGATATATGTACTGCTGTTTAGTGACCAATGGCCATGTTTGACTCTACCTATGCATGTGAGCAGAAAAATATGGCGCACACTGCGAATTCCATATATTAGTGCTACCAAAACGCCACGAAATTTCAATTGTGACGTAATAGTTGATTGACATGTATGGCTCTTTGAGAGTTAAAATTGAAAATATTGGGCCAATATGGCTCTTCGGTCGAAAAAGGTTCCCGACCACTGGTATAGAGGCAATACCGTTACTTGTATAATGATTAGCAATCGCATCTGTAATAGGCCTCGTGCGCAAGACGTCGTGTCGCTGGCCCGAACTGTCGCGTCGCCAGCCTCGCAGGCTTTGGCTGCTCTCTAACTATCGTTTAGAGACAATGCCGTTAATTGCATAATGATTAGAGATGGTTATGTCATGATTGTTCGACAGTGACATCGCAAAACAGAACACCATCGTGTACTAAAACACAGCTATTCATGTACTGCGAATGCAGGGTGCGTACTATACATGGGTACAGGCTTTTTCCCAGAATTTGCATGCCATTTTAAGGGTGCGTATTATACATGGGGGCGTACTATACTATATTAGGAAAATTACGATACCAATGAGGTTTTGAAAATATCTTATCTTCACACTTGGCAACGCATATCGGTTGACGGTGCGGGCCAACAACTAAACCTGTGATGGCTGTGAAACACGACCATACCTTGTCAGAAACCGTTGAAGTAAAATCTTCGTCGTCACAATTTTCAATAATTCTTCCCTTGTGACACCAGGCCATGCGACCCACACGCAACCTGCAAAAACGTAGGTCACCGTTTCATCTGCACCTGTATGAAAGAATATGAAGGAATGGACAATTTTGCAAAAGATAGGGAAATTTCTTTTCGCCCTTTGATTTCTCAGCGACATACGTTATACGGCATACGGCACAGGACGTCCCCAGAATATCAATCTTTAGAATGCGATAGTCTTTCCGCTAGCAACATGTCTGCCTAGCCCAAATACCGATTCATTAGTCGCTGTTGTCAGGTATCGTGCGCAGCTCATAGTTCAAAATAAAATGACGATTATGATCATGATATATCTTGTTGTATTTGTACTACTTTAATAAAATATTATTTCGTTTGTGGTAACCATGACCATCGCTCATTTTAGTCAGCACGGCGTTCTTCTAACATAAAGTTTTAAAAAAATATAATGTTGTTTGCAGACTACAAGCTACTATACATGCAGGCTGTTATTCGTCACAATAACTACTAACTCGCTGAAAAGGCCTCAGACAAAGACACATTTTCGGGAAAATAATAAATTAGATCAGAATTAAAATTAGAGCTTAGGAACATTTCACGAATTATAGATTAGAATTAGAATTAGAGCATAAGCACATTTCACAAATTAGATTAGAATTAGAGCATAGAAACATTTATCAAATTAGATTTAAATTAGATTACTGGCTTTTCGCTCTAATTTAGTGAAATTAGACAACTAGACTGCTAGTTGTCCAAGTCTGCTCTAGCACATGCGCTGATGCTCGTATCAAGGTGCTTCTACCGCAACAATGCTCCTATTCCATGAATCGGCGCTCGCAAAGTTGGCAAAGTTGGCTTTAGTCATGGGTTTTAGCCGCGTGAGACTGGGCGCCATGGATGAGACGGGCTACCATGTCCAAGAAAGGTTATTCCCTTGTCATGCATTATTCTAATGTTGACTAAAACAATAATGTACTGGGTTTAATGATTCTTTCCAAGTTAATTTAAACCATCGAACAAATTAGCATTCCCGTGATATGATATATTAGCGATTGCGTGGGGACATACCTTACTGTCGTGGAAATGAGCCCATTTTTACAATATAGGCAGGCTTAATTATATCAACGCGAATGAAGAATTTTAAGAAGTCACTTAAAGTAACGTAACTTCAGTCACAAGCATGCGGAAATACATCACTCGTTCGTTATATTTGTTCTTGTTTACGCCACAGAAATAAATCAATCTGACACTGAAATAATTTCGATAATTTCTCGCTTAGGCAACACACTACCACGTACCGTAATTTTCCATGTATAATCCGCAAAATTTTCACGATTTTATGCCCTAAAATCGGGGGGTGCGTGTTATACATGGGAACAACACGCTTGAAAAAAATCTCCCTCAATAAAAAAATTGAAATCACACCTTTCTTCATGTTTGTTTCCAATCGCGCATCACTTTCAGCCATCGTGCTCAGTAATTCGTATTATCAGTGTAACGCGCTACCAATTAGCAAAAAGTGTGTTGCCAATTAACGAGAGTAGTCTGCACAGCAAGCAATCTCCTGCTGAGTTGGTTTGCCGTTTGCACAGGAGCGAAATTAGGTCGTTCATTGATTACTGAACGCGCGCGCGCGGCAATCCTCGCTAATTCATCGATAGGCCATGTGCGCAAAATATATTCGCTTGCGTAATCAGTCGCACCTCCAACAGGCGTGGTGTGCACGACATAACCGTTGGCCTGAGCAATCGCATCTGACCTCATGCGCAAGATGTCGCGTCGCCGACCTCGCAGGCTTTGGCTGCTATCTACTATCGTATAGAGCAGTGATCGGAAACCTATGGCTCGCGAGCCATATATGGCTCTTTTGGCTATAAGATATGACTCTTTGGCATATTTTTAATTTTTTACTTAATTTATCAATATTGCAGCAACTTGTTATCAAATTTACATGACGGCTAGAATAATTATTTTCGTGGCAGCATAAACATATCTTTGAGAGGTCAAGACAGTGGGGTATCCAGGGTTAGGGGCTCGTACCCCACTTTTCAAAATCCCCAGATTTAAGTTGCTGTTGCGCCTGCAACTGCCACGATTCGCGAATTCGATTTTTACGCGCCATCGATCTCCTCGAAATCTTTGATTGCACGATACCTTAATTGATCAAAGAGAATAGCGGACTTGGCGACGCTTGTAGGGCGACGATACTGTTTTGAAATATACACATTGTCTTCGTGAACACCGAGAAATAAACAGCTATGAAAGTGACATTCACAATTACAAATTCAAATTAAAAAGAACGCCATATAGTTATCCATGTTCTTGATCAGTAAGTAGCTTTGTATCACCGCCGTAAAAGTGTAGGTGTGTAGCGCAACGTTATGTTAGACCGAATATACTTTAGAAGTCGATTTAGATTTTCGGAAACAGCGCGAGTTAATACATTGGATTCATATCTAATTCTAAGCTATTTACGATGAGCTGCGCTATCACAAGCGAGGCTTGGCCCGTCTGTGCTTCATCTGTGCCTTACCGCTCCTTTTGCGCTTTATTTCCGAACAATAAATATGAAAATTTCGTTATATTAGGAATAAAAATGTTCAAAATCTAGTCATTCTTAAGCATCGATAGAAGATACAAATAATCATTGAGGGCTTCACGATCTTTCTTCACACATCCCCGAGGACATGAGAGGCACTGCCTCACTTGCCTCCTCTAACCCAACGTCACTGACGTATAATACCCTGCAGTGGATATATGTACTGCTGTTTAGTGACCAATGGCCATGTTTGACTCTACCTATGCATGTGAGCAGAAAAATATGGCGCACACTGCGAATTCCATATATTAGTGCTACCAAAACGCCACGAAATTTCAATTGTGACGTAATAGTTGATTGACATGTATGGCTCTTTGAGAGTTAAAATTGAAAATATTGGGCCAATATGGCTCTTCGGTCGAAAAAGGTTCCCGACCACTGGTATAGAGGCAATACCGTTACTTGTATAATGATTAGCAATCGCATCTGTAATAGGCCTCGTGCGCAAGACGTCGTGTCGCTGGCCCGAACTGTCGCGTCGCCAGCCTCGCAGGCTTTGGCTGCTCTCTAACTATCGTTTAGAGACAATGCCGTTAATTGCATAATGATTAGAGATGGTTATGTCATGATTGTTCGACAGTGACATCGCAAAACAGAACACCATCGTGTACTAAAACACAGCTATTCATGTACTGCGAATGCAGGGTGCGTACTATACATGGGTACAGGCTTTTTCCCAGAATTTGCATGCCATTTTAAGGGTGCGTATTATACATGGGGGCGTACTATACTATATTAGGAAAATTACGATACCAATGAGGTTTTGAAAATATCTTATCTTCACACTTGGCAACGCATATCGGTTGACGGTGCGGGCCAACAACTAAACCTGTGATGGCTGTGAAACACGACCATACCTTGTCAGAAACCGTTGAAGTAAAATCTTCGTCGTCACAATTTTCAATAATTCTTCCCTTGTGACACCAGGCCATGCGACCCACACGCAACCTGCAAAAACGTAGGTCACCGTTTCATCTGCACCTGTATGAAAGAATATGAAGGAATGGACAATTTTGCAAAAGATAGGGAAATTTCTTTTCGCCCTTTGATTTCTCAGCGACATACGTTATAATGACGTTGAGTGCCACTGTCCGTGGAATGAAACCAACATCAAGGACGGGAAAGAACGCGCTGACTAAATTCTGACGCAGTAGCTTTCGTTGTGAAGTCACAAATGCATTATAAACATTAAGCTTGACCACAAGTGAAATGACCTTATGCTACTATATTTGTGCTGGCATGATATGTGGACTAAACTTTTGAATATTGTGTATTCTTTGCACAGAGATCTATCCGTGCGATAGTTATCCTTATCCATGTGACCCACATGCCAAGTGCACGAACATCGATGACCTTCGATACAAATGCGATTGCCTGCCTGAATACAGGGGCAATGGAAAGATTTGCGACAGTATGTTAGGACAATATAAGTGCTTGTATGACATGTCGACTAAAGTTTTAAATATTGTGTATTCTTTGCACAGAGATCTATCCGTGCGATAGCAATCCATGTGACCCACATGCCAACTGTACGAATATCGATGACCTTCGATACAAATGCGATTGCTTGCCTGGATACGGGGGCAATGGAAAGATTTGCGACAGTATGTTAGGACAATATATGCGCTTGTATGACATGTCGACTAAAGTTTTAAGTATTGTGTATTCTTTGCACAGAGATCTATCCGTGCGATAGTTATCCATGTGACCCACATGCCAAGTGTACGAACATCGATGACCTTCGTTACAAATGCGATTGCCTGCCTGGATACAGGGGCAATGGAAAGATTTGCGACAGTATGTTAGGACAATGTTTGTGCTTGTATGACATGTCGACTAAAGTTTTAAATATTGTGTATTCCTTGCACAGAGATCTATCCGTGCGATAGTCAACCATGTCATCCACTTGCCAATTGTACGAATATCGACCATCTTCGTTACGTATGCAGCAGTTGCGCTCCTGGTTACAGGGGCAATGGAAAGATTTGCGACAGTATGTTAACACTGTATGTGCCTGTATAATATGTCGACTAAAATATTAAATATTGTGTATTCTTGGCACAGAGATCTATCCGTGCGATAGTTATCCATGTGACCCACATGCCAAGTGTACGAACATCGATGACCTTCGGTACAAATGCGATTGCCTGCCTGGATACAGGGGCAATGGAAAGATTTGCGACAGTATGTTAGGACAATATATGTGTTTGTACGACATATTGACTAAAGTTTTAAATATTGTGTATTCTTTGCACAGAAATCTATCCGTGCGACAGTAATCCGTGTGACCCACATGCCAACTGTACGAACATCGACGACCTTCGTTACAAATGCGATTGCCTGCCTGGATACAGGGGCAATGGAAAGAGTTGCGAAAGTATTTAGAGCCTATACGTTCCTGCATGGTATATGTAGACTAAGATTTAATATTTGCGTGTTCTTTCCCCAGAGATCTATCCGTGTGATCACAACCCATGTGACGAAAACGCCAGCTGTCAAAACATTGACGATCGTCGCTACAAATGCGACTGCTTGCCAGGATACAAAGGCGACGGAAAAACCTGCACACGTGAGTTTCGAACAGAATAACATGAAATAAACTTGGCGATGGAGGAAATATAGTAACGTTCATGTCAAGGTTGATATCTGGGTCATAATCGCGTATAACTGACTGGCACCAATAAGCCCAAGATATCCCTGTAGTCTGTAACACGAAATTTCTTTCATGTGCACTGTGCAGGTATCTATCCATGCGAAACGGATCCTTGTCACGAAATGGCGGATTGCACAAATCTCAACTACACTCACTACCAATGTCAGTGCAAGTACGGCTATACAGGCACCGGGAAGGATTGCGTCCGTAAGTCTTTTTTTCCATCATGAAACAAAAACATTTGGTGCGGCCTATTGATATCTTGCACCACGGTCGATTAGAGCGTACAAAGTAGTAACACACATTGGGACAAATGCTAATTCAACGGAATTTGCAAAAGTAAGTGGGAATTACGGCATTGCTATCGCAATCATACTATTTTACATATTTCTATTTCAGAAATTGATCCGTGTGAGAATCATAAGTGCCATGGTCATGCCGATTGCATCCCTAATCACAGCAGTCCTGGATACCAATGCAGATGTCGTTCTGGGTATTTTGGCAGCGGCTACAATTGTGGACGTATGTGAAAATATATTTGATAATCCTTTGGTTCGTGCTGTAAGCCAAGGGTGTGCTTGTGCAACTTTCGTCCGGCTAACCAAATTTGCGTTTGTAAATTGCAAGTTTACGAAGAAGTGCCGCTCTGGAATGGTGCGCAGCCCGCAAGGGTTGCTAGTTTAACTGAGTCAGCAACTGAGCTAAGTTCCGGTGGGTCTTGGCAGGCAATGTTGTTTTTGGCATATGTCAAAAATAACAAAAATAGCTCATTTTTGGCATTTTTCCCATTTTATTTTGCCATCGCCATGAATTCATATTCATAGACTGGAATTAACCAGGTAAAATGCTTCAGTTTGGTCCTTCTTGTGAAATAGAAGTCACAAAACATGCAGTATCCACACTGCGCCATCAAACAGCAAGATTAAAATCCGAATTGAAAACGTTGTTGAAGACCAAATTAATTCACATGATACAAAACCGAGTGCTTCAGCAATATCTAATCTCAAAAGTCTAATTCGCTATGCGAGCAAAATTACCGGCATTCACAATGATCACAATACTTATGATGACAATGTAAGAGGGTTGCTGACACGCTTGGATTACAGCCTTCACTACCTAACCATTGGTTAGAAAGCATAAGTGGCTTTTATAATCAATACAATACGAAAAAGTATCCAACCGGCAAAGAAAAATCTAGGAAAGGACTGAATGTATATATGTATGTATGGTACGTATAGATCGGGAGGCCTTTTGTACCATGTCTGTTCATTAATGAAACTATGTCCGTATTGGAGAACGTAATTCAATCTATCAGTGATTTAACAATGAACATGCAGACATTTTTCAATTGCAAGTTGAAGGGTGGATAGAACATGGTAGATGCACATGCACATTGAGCTAATTACAGTCTGGGTCGCTCGTGGCGGCTACAATGATGTCACAAAATGCATGAGCAGTTGAGCACTGAGCAGTGACAGCGTGCCCAAGATTTTCATTCACTTTTCATGGACCCCTTGGAAGGTAGTCTGCGGACCCCTGAAGACTTCACGGACATCAATTTAAGAATTCTGCTTTGCACACTTATTTTGTCGCTTCATACAAACTCCTTTCAATTAATGTTGACATTTTTATCAAAAACTTTCATACAAATCTATATTTTCGAAAAGCTTTATTTTTGGCAGTTAGTTCCCGAAATGCCAAAAATAACTATGCCTGGTCATCGGCCCCAAACGTCCAAATCACTAAAATATATGCATATGCGCATATGCTGACTTCGCACATCTTTGTAAACTACCTGGACCACATTTACATATATCAGGTGATTTCCCTTCACACTCTCACGTTTGGTATGTGTTATCCGATATCGTATAGATCAGGGCTCTTCAATCGTACACCCCAGGGTGTAGGCTACCATAATGGTTCAAGGGTGTACCACGACGAAAAAGGTTTAAGAGCACTGGTATAGATAAGTGTCGCCGTCACCGATACGAATTCCTGACCAGCTGCGTAATGCGCATTCTTGCTGTAGGCGACAGTGTTACCATTCTCTGCGAAACTCCATTTTAGTTTCATACTGATATATATTGCGATCCCATTGTTACACATTCACCTAATAAATCCACAAAGATCTTTAACTATTTTATTTACATATCCTGCTTAACTATCATCACCTTCTGCATAGATGCACAATAGGGTTGTTAAAAAAAAACTTTTTTTTCCAAATCTCACTCGCCTAATGACTAAATCGTCAGGTTGCCTAAGAAAACGATGCACACCAAATTTGACTCAATTCCAACCAGTAGAGGCCGTGCAATCTTGAATTGAAATTTTTAATTTATTATTAAAAATTAAAAAAAATATTTCAAATTTTTTCTGTCAACCCCATGAAATTGTTGAGCTCTCTTCAAAGACGATGCAAAACAAATTTGAGTCAATTCCGACTTGTAGAAGCGGAGTTATTTGAGTTTTTCGTTGATAATTCTAGGATTATCCTTGCAATGCAATGCACAATCACGTGTTTTATTACGGATTGAGCCTGCGAAGTTCGAACAGAAATATATTTGACACTCTTCATATATTCCGAGCGATTTCATAGACACTGGTAACATTACAAACACATTAATAGAGGATTGACGATGAGACACAGCGATACTCCCATCACACAGTATATAATATTATGTTATTAGATAGAGCAGGGCCGGGCAACATACGGCCCGCGACGGCATTTTGTCCGGCCCGCGGGCAGCTTCCCGTCCTATATGATAATGTGGCCCGCGGCCGATCAGTCTCCGAGATTCCCCACTACTTGCTTACTACGCCAAATTTTAGTGAGTGTATGTTAATATATTCCTGTGTGCGCACTGCGCAGCGTGCCAGAGTGGAGTGTACGGGTAAGTTCGTCGAAGCGAGAAGACTTGAATTGTCAGCATTTACTATGTACTTGACCCCATGTGGTAACCATGGTGTTTGTCGACTGCAATGGTCATTTACAGCAGACCGATATTTCTTATTTTTGATTGCGTAACCGCCAACTGGTAGCACGGCACACGTCCATACGCTTTTGTGAGACACCGCTTAATAGTTATGCCGATGAGATGGCGAGGAGGAGCCTAGATAAACCTCCAACACTTAGGTAACAATTTTAGAGTCGGACTCGAACCCACAACACATTGGGTATTGTAGCTGTGGACTATACCAGCACTGCACTAACTCGCCACGCCACCCATCCAACCCTAATGAATTGATATCTTGGTAAATTTGGGGTAACAGGCTTATCGAACAGCCTAAATTTTTAAATTAATGATTACACCTTGTGTTGATTGATCAGAGAGAAGTAGACATGGCGGTGCATATATGACTGTTGGTCTCAAGCTGGGGGCGTTAAAGCATCTGAAGGGGGCGCGAAGTCACAGTTAACTGAAATTTTTTTCGCGCCTAGCGCGATTTACCTCAAGATCATGGTGTTTACTGTATCTATTGTCTGAATTTCATATTTGAGAATTCTCTCATCAATAGCCATAACCTTAAATGCCGATAAACTATCCGCTGTAATGGCTAGCATGGATGGCGCGAAATTTCTCACTATGAAAAAGGGGGGCGTGTTAAAAAAAGTTGAGAACCACATGACAATGCTGTTCTCAAATCCACATTCTCTTCGTCATTATCGGCGAGAAATTGCTTTGAAATAACATTCCTTTCTTAAAATACCATCATTAAATACGATTTATACCATGTATAATGTAAATGTGAATAAATGGGCAAATAATGTATCGATACAGCAATTCGGCCCGCCAAGTACTTAATTTTCGTATATCCGGCCCGCCGACTGGAGAAGTTGCTCGCCCCTGAGATAGAAGCTGACTTCATAGCACCATCAAACGTTTGGCATATACCTGTCATGGCTGAGTGCCAATGTTATGGCTCTTGGCCTTGATCTAATGATGTATACATGAACTTGGCATACACCTGGATGCATCGGTATTTCATCACAACTTTAACCCTCGCAGGACCATGCGACAATCACCAATGCCACCAGATGGCACGATGCTATCCTCGAAGTGACGGAAGCTATTCCTGTAAATGCATGGCCGGCTATCAAGGATCTGGAAAGATGTGTGATCGTGAGTATATATGCACAAAAAAGATTTCATGATTGTGCATGTCCTGCATTATACATAGGGCTGGGAAAAATTGAGTGCCTGTGTGATTCGTTTCTGAATCGAGTATTCGGCTTCGACTGCAGTCGAATATTCGAGTATCACTCAATATGTCGTCATACCAGCATGAAAGATGTGAAATGCCAAATAGTACCTCTTGTGCTATTACAAAGAATATATTGCTAGTTCTATATCACATTAAAGATACTTTAGTGCATTTCGACTATGCCTATTTCATTGTCCTTTGTTATAATGCTGTAGGTTGATCACGACTTCACAAATATATCATTCCCATTAACCCACCTATAGCTTTGCGCTACACCAGTGCTTTCCAACCATTTTGAGAGCATCCGCACTTTTTTGTTTGAAAAATTCCATCCGCACAAACAAGGCGAATATTATTACAAAAAAAAAAGAAAATGAAAATACTTAATAGTAATTAATCCAAATTTCCGACAAGTAGGGTACCTGTTTTACAATGACTCAATGGCTGCTGAATATTTCCGGCAATTTCTGACCAGGTGTACGTGTCGTGCAACTTCTTGCTCCAAAGCTCCCCGCATTAGGCCACCATGTGTATTTTCAAGAAAACAAATTCCATTCATCGTTTTGTTCTCAACTTAAGCGGGAAAGACCTTTTCTGTCAAATAAGTTGTCGGTGTTCAAAAGCTTTCAATGCTTGGAGGAGCAGTTCTTTATAAGAACTATCCAGAGCTTATATCCAAAATGCAACATGTTTTCCGTGATTGAAAAAATGCTTACTGGAAGAAATTGAAATTGTTTTTAAGTGGTTGACCAGAGGTACCAGAGGCACCTGTTCAACGAAAGGGTTAAAGACCCACAGCTTTGTTTTTAATGCTTCTGCCTGATCGCTTGGAAAGTAATAACGTCAGAACTATCAAGCAGAGTGGAGTAATTGGTTGTATTAAGGTATTTATCTCTTGGGATGTGGACTTCCGAAAGGTTGTCCGTTCAAGAAATGGGCAGTGGCGTAGCAGCCACTTGGCGGTTCTGGCTCTGCGCCAGGGGCGGCAGGCTCCGAGGGGGCGGCAAAATGTGGCTGCACAGTGAGATAGATAGATAGATATGGTATTCTTTTTCGCCTGCACCATCGAGATGCTTTGACGACGGAAATGCGATACGGACTTTTTTTTATAATAAGGTCATCTAGCCTGCAACCCCGGTTTTTCCCTCTGTGATTGCTGAGCGCCTAGCGGCATAACCGCGGATACCAGTTTTCGAGTCTATGGTCTGGCCCGGCCGGGGATCGAACCCACGACCTACTGATCAAGAAGCCGGAAGCATCACTATCTCGCTCGGCACAGTGTACACAGCCGGCTCAAAGAAGGGTTAATTGGTAGTCCTATAGCTGGCGTCACGTGAGGTCTCAATCGAAAGCTAGTGCCGCGCTGATTCCGAAAACACGAATTAATATGCTAACATGGCGATGGAACCACTCCGAAACAGCCGTCAATGCCGATTGTTCGGAGAGTTCGTAGAAAAAGGAGAATGCCCGGCGAACAATCACCCGACCTCAGTGTTGTTGAAGAAGTTAGACGATACATGTTTCAAGCTTTGGACAGATTTAAACTTGAAGCTGAAACTAGGTTTACCGGCATACACCACTTAAATGATCTGTTTGGATTTTTGAATTCCCGCGCGCTGCTGCAAAGCGAAAGTCACAATTTATTCACCAGCGCTTTTAGAAGCACTTATGACAACGAGGTGGACTTTTTGGAGTTGACTGCGAAAATTGTCATGCCTTATACCTTCGAATTAGGGATCATATAAATCAGAAGATTGCTAGCTTTTCGTACAAACCAATATGAGACCTCTAGGACGAACACAAATTAAGATATGATCACATGAAGTTGTTCAACTAGAGATTTTAAAAGGGTTAAGAGGCTGGTGCAGAGCAGTGAAACCACGTTTGGTCGTAGTGCAACAGCGTTTGATGTTTTACAGTGGTTAGTTAATGCAAAGCTACTTGATTCAACACCATATTTATGCTCGTGTCTGAAACTTTATCTGACCATTGGTGTTTCAATTGCGAGCTGTGTGAGGCGAGCTTCTCAAAGTCTTATTTACGTTCTACCATGAATGATGATCGGCTATCCACTCCATCCATTCTGTCTATAAAATGAGACTACGTTCAACAACTTTAATTTGAGGATATTATCGCTGATCTTGCTTTGAGGCGGCTATTGAGATTTCTATATGCACAATACAATCGATCGCTATTTCTTGTCTTTATGATTTTTGGCCTTATTAACGTTGAGACGGTGAAGCTGAGACGCGGCATATTGTTTTTATTGACAAGGTTGCTTGAACATGAATCTATGTCGAAATTTGCTGCGGTCTACTTAGGGGAGGGGCGACATTTTAGGCGAGTGCCAGGGGCGGCAGCACATGCTGCTACGCCAGTGGAGATGGGCTGCCTTTTTGCATGGCACCGCCATTTCTTCAATCACCGGATCTGCGATACCGTGTTCGAGCCCAGTATCCGTGCATATCCACGGTGGCGAGGGGATTCTTGGGGCTGCAGACTCAAGGCCCCTCCAAGCCGGTGTCCGGTCAATACCGAGAAAACCATTACCGAGAATGCCATTACCGAGAATGGACACCACCGAGAATGGACATTACCGAGAATGGACACCACCGAGAATGGACATTACCGAGAATGGACACCACCGAGAATGGACATTACCGAGAATGCAATATATGCAATGCAGGCATGTTATGCACATGAACAGGTCGTGTGTGTGGACCACGGTGTTTCCACATTCGGTATCGATGCTCAGGTATAAATTTCTCGACAACGTCAGTCCCAGTAAGCTATATTCTTGACATTGGCCATTCTCGGTAATCTCCATTCTCGGTGGTGTCCATTCTCGATAATGACCATTCTCGGTAATGTCCATTCTCGGTAATGTCAATTCTCGGTAATGGCATTCTCGGTAATGTCCATTCTCGGTAATGGTTTTCTCGGTAATAGTATAGAACCCTCCAAGCCTGGCTATGCAGACTCGAAGCACCTATTAGTAAGAGAGAAAAAAGACGAAACTAGATGCAAAACGAGTTGGGTATTCTATGTATACCCCATAGATACCTATTACCGGGGTTGGTGGATCACTCTGTCCCAAGTGTGAAACCATCCCTTTCCTACAGGGGGAGGTTGGCTGCGGTCCCTCCAGACCCTATAAAAATAGTGGGCATATGAAAGCTCGCCACCTTCATGATACGCACTCTAACTTCTGTTCTGTTTTTTCTTCCCATTTACATGTCGACATGAAGGTCTGTATCGTCTTAAAGACAGTTACTGCAGATTTCATCTTTAAAAATTTGAATATTTTGCAACTTGCACCAGCGAAGTAACTGAGCAGAACAAACAAAGAAAGAAAAACGCGTGTGAATATCGACACCATGTGTGATCGGTCCTTTAGCTCAATCCAACTCAATAACCTTAAAGGAGAGCAATGTCCAGTAACTTGTTGCGAATTTTTAGTGATAGCATTTATTATTGTCTTCATGCCTCGCTTCATTTGAATCCATCGTTACGAATTTGAGATAATTGCAGAGCTGGTCATAGTACCCATCGTTGGTACTCAAGTAGAAGTAGCGATTTTCAAGTAGGTAGAAAAGTAAGTTTTTCTAGGAATAATTTGGCTTAGAAAACTGAAATCAGTCAAGTAGAAGTAGAAATAGTCCGAAACTAACCGCTTGAGGAACTAGTGCAGGTAGGCAAAATCTACTTGAAGTAGAAGTAGAAGTACTTCGTGAATGACCACCTCTGGATGATTGTTGAAGGAAAGAAAGAAAGAATAATGTTATTTTTAGGTTATTTTTTCCGCGTGTAACTGCCTAAGATACGAGCTGATTCAGTGTATGTATGCCACCAAAGTGTCCTATATGGTGTGGACACGAGCAAATCTCACGACTCAGTGAAACTGATCTACGTCACACTATCCATTTGGTCAAAGGCAATTTGACGGTAATTTTTGACCGGCTGGTCGAGCATTGAATTTGATAAAACGGGTACCAATCGAAAGCTACCGCTGTACTGCTTGTGAAAATATATTTTTTTTTCTGCTCGTGCTCCTGGAACCCCCTAAATTCAGCCTCCAATGTTGGATTGTAACGGAGTTTGGTATTGTGACGCAACTATGCCGTCTGAGCAGCGAGTGCACGCGAGTGTGAGAGTGTGAATGCTCATTGCTCAATCGGTTGTGCAACAATGGCCAATACGTTTGCGGTTTGCTCTGCTTCTCACCTGCTCCCAGACGGCATCGTTGCGTCACAATGCCAAACTCCGTTACAATGCAACATTCGAGGCTAATTGTGGGGGGTTCCAGGACCACGAGTAGAATAAAATTTATATATATATGCCCCAAAAATGTTTCATTCAGTAATGACTCGGTGACTTTAGTCCGATCGTCAAGAATGTCACAAGTCATTTTGAATTGATATTCAAGTTAAGCGGATGCTGACTGACGGTTGGTATAAAAAGTTGACATTGGGGACTCATCATAGAACCAACCGTAAACAAACATCCAGCCCTTTCGCAACTACTATTCAATAACCGTGAATCGTGTCGTAAAAATATCTTATTTCAGCATTAAACATGAGATAATATATTGTGTATTCTGTTGCCATTAATTTCGAAATTAACATTTCGGCGCGAATTTTCCTTGGCGCAAGTTCAAAGAGGATATAGTCAGTATCGGTGTCCAAATATCTGCGCATTGATAAATTTGACTTGCAATTTGTCACATTCTTTATTCATGTATCTTAAATCTCCATTGTACAGCGATCAACCCATGTGATCTCGTCGACTGCTCACCCAATTCCAAATGTACCGTCATGAACGGAGAGGCAGTTTGTCTGTGCATGTTTGGATATACCCGTGGACACGGGGGAAATTGCAAAAGTAAGTGAGCCTAATCCTCAATTCAAGCAAAAATGACGTAGGATTCGTTGACTCTGTAGAAACACTTATATCGCTCCAAATCGCCGAATGAATCGATGCGGTGTCATCATTTGTTTAGTTGTGCCCTATTTCTACAGCAATTAACGGCGATATTGCAAGGACTGAAATTTTATTATCACAGTACTATAAAATTATCCCGGACTGCTTACCGTAATGCAACTTTAATGCTGCATTGTCAACTGAGCTATCGCTACATGCCTAGTCTGTATAAAAGCATTGTAAGCGGCCGCAAATGGTAATGCCGTGGGGGCAAGTGTCCGTCAATAGGTTATAGCGACCCGGGTTTACACTTTGGTCTCTACGTTAGCGTCTCTTCGCCTAGTTTCTTCACTTCCAGGTCCGTACACCACTTCCCTTCATGCATAACTGATCTTTAATGTCCATACAATCGCTGTTCTTTGAACAAATTTTATATCGACAGCCATTCACATTTAAATATAGCATATACTATACATACTTGATTTTTGTCTCGAATATCGTAATTTGTATGGTTGGGTATCATACACGAAAATTATTTTTGCTAACGTTTTCGAGTATTTTGCTGAATCACAATAAATTCGCCCTCTTTCTGTTTCAGAGGTATTCCCCTGCGATTCGAATCCGTGTGGAGCACATGCTACGTGCATTAACGACGGAAACTCGTACCGTTGTGAATGTGAAGTAGGATATGTTCCATGGGACAGTCACAGCTGTAATCGTAAGTATAAGCGCTCATGTTTTGCGAATAAATTTCGGCCAGTGTAATGAATGTTGCTACAAGAATTCATTCAATGCGGCTGATTCCGTGAACATGAAAAGTTTGTTTGAGGGTTGTACTCTAAAAGTATCTGCGATGAATGTAATTTCGAAAACAGTCTTCAATTCCAGACAACTAGCTAGCTAACATCAATAAATGAAATACAAATCATGACTACAGCATTATGACTATAGATTGCTAGTGAAAACGTTTATTCATTCAGCCATTCCAACAACTACACCACCACCACCACCACCAAAGTATTCTTGCAAGGGAATATGTGGCACTTACTCGTTCGGAAAGGCCGTCTGCGAATGTGATGACAGCTGTGTGAGAAACAGAAACTGTTGTGATGACTACAAGACAGAATGTAAGTATACCCTAACCAGTACAATCTTACGTGAAGAAACGATAAAAGTTTCATTACATCAACAATTCTCAAAGATAGCTGTAGAAATTCATACGATAATATAGCTGTTATCTTTGTTGTAACAAAATAGAATAGCGGAGTATGATCATGGCTGGAACCATTATAATTGAGCAAATATTTTGGCATTTATAATGTACAGTACACCCTCAGAATTGTCCAACATAGGGACATGCTATTCTTTTTTTAATTCGGTGTGAATAAAAACAGTATTTTGAAAAAGGTTCAGCCCTGCAAAAGATAATTCGATTCAAAATGTTGTTGTCACTTGGTGGCGAAAAATCGTTACAAATTTTATAACAACCATACTCATCCAAATTACATTTCGCAAAACAATTTTTTGCTGAAGCGGAATGTTACATGTATTTTTTTGATTTTCAAGTCCGTCACCCAAAAATATTTTTGTGATCCAAAGCTTTTTTCATTGCGTTTATAGCTAAACAATTCGACTTTTTAAACTACTCTTCTCCATAAATCGTGAATTAGACCCTTTCATTGATTCTCTATCATCACCGAAGTGCAAAGTATTAGTTATAAACATTATTCGCATATGGCGTCATCAAGTGACAAGAAAATTTTAAATCACATTACCCTCTGAACCGATTAACCTTTATCGATTTATTTTATATAGTCCGAATTCAAAAGAGAATAACATCTGTATAGATTGGACAATTTTAAAGCATGCATTTTAGCCCTTGCTGAATTACAATGGTTGTTGCGTCATACCAATTTTTACCAAATAATTTCGAAGCAATCATCGTCTTTTTACAAGCCCTGCATTAGCCTACTCATCGATCAGCATTGAGTAATGTCTGACTTCTGTATTGGATAGCACAAAATTTCTGTTACCAAAGAAGATTGCGCCGAGAAGAGATTTTGATGTGACTGTTATTGTCACACACCTCATGGCTTGTCTCCACCATGCGATATTTGCAAAACGTTGTGGATGTATCAATAGAACTTCGTCCGATGATACCTATGAATGTATAGAATTAAGTTTATCTTATACTGTAAAAACCATAATTATATACGCATTACAATGAATTTCAAGCTGTTCTAATTTCTCATTTCATTCCCATCTTGCACTATATCAACGTTGATTACTCTCTTTTGCAGGCCGTAACGGATAGATCGGGTAAATCGGATGTCTGTCCAAGATCAAGGAATCAGAGCAATCGAATTTTGCTTACATACTAGATACTTAATACTATACATGTGATTTCATAAAGCTTTTTTTGGGAAGAAGCACCTGATGTTGTTTTGATTGTTGCAAAGATGATTGATTTTTATACGCGTTAAAGCCGCTATGATCTCTTTGTCGCGAGCAAGGAAGTAGAGGGATAAGGACGCTCGGTCTGTTTTGGCATCAATGAGTCCGAATGAAGCTGTGATCAACTGAGTTATGTTGTTATGTTGCGCTCTGAGTCAGGTGTCAGGGGTTTAAATGCATATGCTTGTTCGCATGGGAATAGTAATTCGGGAGTCGGGGCGATCGTTTCGTCAGAGAACCATCGTTTCGATACTTCCTCCTCCATTGTGGAACTCTTGAAACCTCGGTTTCCCTATCACATATTTAAAAACATGTAGCACAAATCCAAACACGGTCATGGAAACGATATTTGTTTCTGCGCGGCAGTCTGACTCCCCTGCTGCCGATTAAGCGCGCAGAATCCTGTCTAAAAATTGGTTTTCTGCGGACACTTATCGACACAATTCACATACGTATCGCACGAGTTTAATGATACGTTCAAATCCGATTCAAATTAAGATAGCTGACGCGTAGAACAGCAACATACAATCGAATGAATATAGCTGACACGTAGAGCAACAGCGACAACACGCAACCGTATGAAAATTGCTGACGCGCAATACAGCAGCCTCAAAAGAACCAGATGAACATAACAAACAACGTAACAATAAACTTAGGTAAGCAAGTAATGAACGTAAGATTTGCCATTCATTTTGAGACACTGTAAATGACCATGGTTCGCCGATGCTCTATATAGCAGTGTGAACAGCCGATCTGAGAAGGATTGATTGCAAATGCTTTCTAAAATACGAACGCAAAGAAATGACACAAATGACATACGCCATCGTCAACAATATATCGGTAGTAGTGATCGAACTGCGGTTTATCGCAGAGCACGTTTTCGTAGTCTAATCAACCGGTACGTAAAAAGTGGTGGCATAAAAAGGTACATGCGATTTCTTCAAGTCTGTCAATGAATGACATACGCATGCTCCAAAAATCCAACTAAGGCTGCTAATGACCAGATAGTGACATTTGCACGATGCAGTGACATCTCCGAGTAAAACATATTCCATTAAACCCAATTCCACGACAAGTCGTGGTACTACAGCAACAACGGAGACAATGTGCAGTACAACTACAACTAACACATTCACTGCTCATTTGTTCTCGGTGGTGTTGTAAACTGATATGTGGTCGAACTACGCAACGTGCGCATATGTATACGCGTAGGGCTACCGCATGCATGTCGATTGTCGACATATGGTATCATTCAGAGCACCGTTGCGAGACGTTCTTACTAACATATAGATGTCTGGGGGAAATATCCATTGCCCATGAGTTTAACCAATATGAAAATTTGGCATTTGAATTTGAAAATCGAAACTAGCACCCATTTCCACAATGCCATGACATCATCGATATAAGATAAGGTAAGAAACAGATTCAGCTGACAATACACGAGTACAAGATTTAAGGTAAAAAAGAGCGCAACACGCCTCTGCTCCCCGTGTCTACATCTGTAAATTATAAGCATGTTGGGAAAGTGTTGTTGATAAAATGAGATTCAAAAACGTCGATGATCTCGATATCTTAAAAACTATGGTGAAAGAGTGCTGGAATTCCAGTATGGTTTGGGTGGTAGGACATGTTAGTTTTGCACTCGGAATACTTTGCTTCCAGGAGGATACTTGACTTGAATCCCAACGAAAATGTCGTATTCACATTCGTATTCACAAGTTCACATTCATAAAAAATACAGAGCAGCGGTTGTTAACTAGATGCCATTGCACGTCGGACATGTTTAGGACTACCATATTTTCAGCACCTTAAATGAGGACAATTTACTGCCGGCAAGTAAAACGAAAGTAGAATTTTTAAATTTGCGTTTCATGATGTTAGACCAGGGGTTCTCAGCCCTTTCTTGGCCATGGCCCATTTTACGGTTTGAAAATGTGCTGTGGCCCACCTCAAATCTTAAAGTCATAATCTTGTTCAATGCGTGGTAATCGACGGCGCCGATATGCCTAATTCTCTAAAATATGCTCATTTTTCTCCTTATTCACTGATGAAATTAAAATATAAACATGTCGGGGCATGAAGTCGCGCAAAGCGCGACGAAAATTTTCAAGTTGAATAAATATCTTCCAACAAACGACCAACGAAATAATCTTGGGCCCCTTCTAGCTCCCCCAATTGAGAGTTTGGGTGCGGCAGTTACGGCTCTGGTAGATCATATGCTAAAACTTCTGAGTATTTTATGATCGTCCGCTGCTCCATTCGCTTCGCGAAACACAAGGATCAAATTCCGGCATACACTGTGTGATTGGGATTTTAGTTCGACTATTGCAAGGAATAGTATAATAATTCTGGGCCAGCTTCAAACAATTCATTGCTGAATGGGGTATAGGCCTATACTACAGAGGAGTGGAGAAAGATTTTCTTATTATGTATGCTGTACAATGGACATTGTATGACACGTACTGAACCTACTGAAGTTGCGATGTCGGAATATTCAATCCAGTGATACTATCAATTCATGTGACTCTTACATTATGTACATTGGTTTCCAGGAATGACATTTTAAACAGACTCCAAATATTAATGCGCTCCGCTGAATCCTCAATCCATTACTATTCGTTGCGGTGGTGCAGTATACCTGCACCAGAAGTTGCTAATAATTTGCAATTATGGCAATTTTCAACTTACAATAATACGACCTGCCAAAGTACAGTAAATCTATACATCAATTCGACTTCATTCCGAGTTTATTGCACACCCCTTTCAACGGCATACGACATTATGACCCCGCCGGAATATTTGGTTACTTCAGCATCACCTTCCAGGTATTATATACGCGAAATTATTTTAGTTGCTGTTAGCCATAGGTAGTCATAGCCAGTGGAAAAAGCCACCGTTTCTGCCTCCAATTTTCGACTTGAAATGATGACTCCATACGTACCACTACGTCTCATCAGAGTCGGATGGAAAGCTTTATGTAGCCTACGTATAATCAACTATAATATTACTAAACGTACATTATTTCTAAAATTTTCCAAATAGCTCTGTGGCCCACCTCAAATGCTCCTGTGGCCCACCCTTTGAGAACCCCTGTGTTAGACATTTCATTGGTAGTTGCAAGACAAAACTAGAAAAACAAAACAACGCAAAAGTTACCATATTGACCCCAAATAAAACGCAAATACTATTCATTTTCAAATTTTCAGTCCATTTTTAACGAGTTCGCGAAATTGTTCACACTCAAACTCAACTGTAGTCGCGGGCCGGATTCAAACCTTCAGACAGCTCGCGGGCCAGACCAATCAAATGATTCCAAGCCCTTGTTTTTCATTTGACTACGTTATTATCAAGCCTATATACGTAATATTGTATTACATTATATATAGGATCACATGGATTCTATTCTATAGTCACACCGTGATTTGGAAATAACGTAATTGGCAAAATAGGGTAATCGGCTGGTTAAATATAGTGGCTCTAACGACGATATGAGTTTGCATATTTCTATGCTTTCTTTGCTCTCGCGTTAGCCCTGCGTGTGTATTGTGAGAAATATTATAAACGTGGTGCGACCACGCATATTTTAATTATATTTTGTGTAACTGTTCCAGTCTCCATGTAGCCGGCATATAACGGTTTCGTAGTGGCGTTTTCGCTTCTGTGAATAACTACATTTTGATCCATATATCTATAAAAGTCTGAATTCGGTGAGCCCATTTGCCTTCTTGGAATTGGGTGTCAATACCACCGACTTGCTCCTAATGGAGACTACAGTGAAACCAGAACGCCGCTGTCTGATAGTTATAATGCGGCGTATGAGCATGCTCGACAATTGCCATATTGTGGGATTATTTAATGATAGTATTGTTACTTAAAATCTCGGAATTGCTTCGCGGGCCGGATGAAACCGCTCGGCGGGCCGGATGCGGCCCGCGGGCCGTATGTTAGACGCCCCTGGTTTACACGAAATATCACTGAAATTATATACAACCGGCGGGATACTCGAAACTGATCAAACCAATAGCTCTGTTAAGTTCCCACTTGCGTCAGAAAAATAGCGACGCATCCTCGCGCGTAAAAAGTCACAGATGTTATAGAGAACATCAAACAATGTTTGCAATGGCAAGCAAGAAGGTAGGGCTGGAACGGTAATTTGTTGAAAGGCAGTGGCTATGATTCGTCCGGTACCGGACGAATAATTTCTCAAACCATTCGTCGGGCACAGTGCGCGTAACTGTTCATGGGCATGTTACACAATGAAAAACGACAGATCAGCATGCGTTATTTTGGCGTGTGGCTTTACAACCCCAAAACCTACCCTAACCCCCACCATAATCCTGATATTAACCCTTATATATATCTTAACCCCTAATTTAACCTTACCCGGCCCCAAACACAAATTCATTTTCAAGTGTCGCATGCCCAATTGTCGAATGCTGAAGTGTCACATGCTCATGTGTCCCAGTACGGACCGTTGGGACAATGTGAAGCTTTTTACAGGCCTCGGTTGACTGTCATTTATTCGCTACCCTGGTCTGGTCACTGATCTGTCCCTTATATCCTCTAAAATTATTTGTCGTGTCTGGTGTGCAATCGCCAGCCATCAAATGCGCAATAGCTAGCGCCCCCTCCAATACCACTCTTTAATCAGCTTGGAAGTCGGTGGCCGCCGTGAATGCAGATCTCGTGCATTTATTAGAAAAAAATCAGTACTCGAGTCAGCGCTCCAAAGTAAGATCATGACGTACGAAACCGCCGCTATGTGATCCATCACGTCTGACGCCGTGCCGCTTATCAGTGACCCCTCAACTGCTGGTGTCTGCTACATATATATAGGTGTCTAATTCAGGGATACTAACAAGTGGGGCGGCTGACAGGTCTTCCGGACGAAGAGCATAAGAAAGTGTCTAGTCTATTCCTCCGGTGCCGGACCGGACCGGACGAATAGACATTTCCTTGTTGAAAAACCTTTTTTTATACCATCAATCCAGCATGATTTATTGCTGCAGTGATTTTAGGAAATAAATATAAAGTCTTGCCTAAAAGTCTTGTTGAAAGTAAGCAACTAACTAACTCAAAATGCCAAAAAAAGAGAACATTTGGGCATTTTGAAGCATCCTCGGATGCCCATTCACTTTTCTTGCGAAAAGGGTACAAATAGTCCTAAAAGAGGACATATGGTAGCCTAAGCCTAGATATGTTCGAACAGTAGCATGAGCAAAAGAACCAGCCAAAAAAAAATACAAATATTTGCAGTTACCGGAACATCGCTGTCGACCGACCAATGTATGGAATGTGCTGGGTATCAATCTTGAAGCACTGATCCAAAATTATTAGGTGGCAGCGTATCCACTTCCAACACTGTCAAGTTGATTTGCATTACTCATATCCGGACATACAATACAACACACGATTATGCCCGGACGGGTTATGATGCTGCATGCAGTATTTATGAGGCATTCGTTCCCATCAATGTAACATGACAGCCATAAAGATGCTCATGTCGATATTTTGCTATAAACGATGACATTTTTGAAAAGTTTGCAAATTGAAAAATCTACACGTAGTGTACCGGCGTGAACCATACATACATTGATGATGCGAGCACCTAAAAGATTCGATCTGAACACTAACTATTGTTATATAGGTTCTTTGTGAACACGAATGTATGGCGTCACGTGACATCACAATGCTAGTTCCAAGCAAATAGGCTATACCATTTCTATGTCATCAGACATAGAGAACGCTGCTACTGCACGGCATTGCCTGTGCTGTACCATCGCGGTACAGTTGCAATCTTTGATGTTAAGGTTACTGGAAAAAAGCTGATATTTCACAAAAAATGTTCATAGGGTAGAACCTGTCAAATTTCGATTTCGAACACGGACGTCTGAATTATCTGAGTCTTTCGCACCATCCCTAGTTGGTACGCTATAACAGCATTGTGTGCGACCGCAAATCGTAATGTAGCGGTAGAAAATTTCCGTGGGCATTTGAAGTACGCCTCAAAGTCGAAATAAAAGGATGTATTGTCAACTGCAAAGCAAAGTCGGTATTTTATCGTATAATCTGAAAGTGCTTTTAAGTCTTCACCTTCTTTCAGTTTTGTGATTGTTTAGGGCATGCGACCGTGCGGCGTGCGTGCATGTCGAAGCGAAAATGAAGATAATCTTTATACTTGGGATTTGCATGTTATGTGCAAAGGCGACACAGGTAAGTCAGATGCATGCTTTGTGTGTGGAGTCTGTAAAATATCCATTCATAACTTCATACCCAAATCCAGACCTTTTGTATTTCTAAATACATATCCAAACCTAATCCGATTCCAACATTGAATTCTGAAGTTTAGATTCAGCCGTGCGTCACTATTAAAATCATTTTAACGTTGGGCCATGCTGTATAGTCACAGTCACTCAGAACATTACAGTAATCGCCTTGACCATGAGCTAGGAGCACAAGACACAACAAACATGTTGAGACAAATTTTGATTTTTTTGGTCTTCACGGACCTGTACCAGGCCCATGCACTTTCGGTGGCAAAATTTATTTTCCCCGTATATGTTAGTAAGGGCTTGTGGTCTGAAAGTGCATGAGTTCTGCAGGTCCGTGGTCTGCGGATTAGATCTGCCGAAATCGGCAGTACTACTGACAAAGCATGGTCGTAATGAACTAGCTGGACGCCAAATACACATGTCCATTTCTATGTCCATTTCCGGTGAACTCAGGACTAATCTATTTAATCATATATAGCAGGGATGGTGTGAACCTCTGAAAGGTTCAGGTTCGTGTGAACGCGAACCTTTTTGAAAGGTTCTGTGTGAACACGAACGTGAACCTCATGACGTCACGTGACGTCACATTACTAATTCCAACCCTATCTTTCAATGAAGTGATGGCCTATATTAATGTACAATTATACACGATACTTAGCGACGACTCTGGCCACATAATGCCATAATGCCAAAGTACATATTGGCGCTTTAAACGTCGCTAAATGTATCAACTGAGGCATTTAAAGGGTATAATACTCCCATGAAATCAATATCTTTCGTCGCTTTGCCAACAATTTCGACGAGGACTTACCAGGGAATATAAGCTTACGCCTCAACGGTCTATACCAGACCGGACAATGAATTCGGCGTCTGAGTATCGCTAGATTGATATTGAGCTGAGTGTAAAACGGCTTTCTATACTTGCTTTAAATATTACCCCATTAACAAGTTATACGCTATACAGCAGTAGCCAACACCTCAATCGCACGGATTTAATTTTAATGATGCAGTAAAGATATGGAGTCAAGATCGACCCCGTACGCCTGCAAGATTATTTTTCATCAGAAAACGATATCAATCTCATTGATTGGTTGAATAAGAATCATTCGCTGACTACGAATTTCGCTCATGATGTAGTGTGATTGCGGGTCAAACCCACAACAAAGAGTCACTAAATATTCACAAACGGAAAGCTGGATATTTCAAGCAAACTTTTGTAACAAAGCAAGTAAAACTTCTGAGATTGTCAAGGTGCATCTCGTTTAGTGTTGATTTTTAATGCTGCCAGCACCATGCATAGAGTGGCGCGCAGTTGAAATGCAATAATTATGAACCAAAGGTGTTGTAATGAAATGAAAATTGTGAAAAAGGTTCACAGTACAGAACCTACCAAGGTTCTGTTGTGAACGCGAACCTCTAAATTTCCGAGGTTCACACACGGAACGCGAACGTGAACCTCACGTTCGCACCATCCCTAATATATAGGCATATTATATGCACCGAAATCGCGAGCGGTCGCTGGTCACGTCATGGGATTTGATCACAATCGCGCGAAGCGCGAAAAACTTTTCAGATTGACTAATGAATTTCGTCATTAATATTAGTAATTTTACATATTACTATCAAACATTAATCCTTTCGCAGCCCATGTGATCAGATTCACCGGTAGAGTTGACGGAAGGGGTGTTTTCGAAGATTTAGGGAAAGTTATAAATGATGATGCATCTTCGGGTGGGCCAATTGTTATTAGTCACTCTGTTGTGTGCTGTTATTTCTTGACCTACCATCAGGATTGTCGGTATATGATGGAGGAGCACACGATTCCGAGTTGATATTTATATATGAGGCGCATCATTATCCTCTGCTGTTCGAATCTGTACTGTGGGCTCTGATTGCAAAGGGCGCTACTATATTAAAATCGAAAAATGAAGTCACATCGAATCGCGCGCAGCGCGAAGAAAATATCTTGATTAATTAAAATCTCTCAAGAAATCGGTAGTCAATTCGTAAATTCAAATTGCATGTTGACGGCCGCCAAACACATACTTCTTGAATTACGAGTCCACGGCCGCACAAATACCCTTCTACGACCGCAGGTTGGCCACCACTACGTGCAACTATACGTGCAACTACGTGCACGTTTATAATAATTCGGATTGCCAACGACAATACTCACAAAGATGACCATAATTATCAACGACAAAACGAGGAAGTAAATTCATAGCTCGGCGTTATCGGTCCACAAGCTGCTGGACAAACAGTCATACTATAAAACCTATATAGATCAGTGACATGCAGGACTAAAAACAGCGCTTCGTTGTCTGGGGCCGCCAGGGGATGAAAAACAACACTCCTGGAGGTAAAGGAAAGCCCCTTTCTAAGACAGTCCACTTCATGCATACCATTCCCAAAACTCACACAAGTCCGGTATAGATTACCACCAAATATTTATCCTTTCTTCGATCATGTAATCAGAAATACCGGTATAGCTGATGGAAGGGGTGTCTTTGAAGATTAAGGGAAAATTAATTAATCATGATGCATCTTCGGGTGGGCCGATTGTCATTAATCACTTTATTGCATGTTGTTATTTCTTTACCCTACGTCAGTATAGTCAAAATATATTGGAATCGCCCAAACGTACCAGAATTTTTATTATATGAGACGCACACGATTTCAAATAGGTATTTCTTCATGTGCTAAATTACTTCCCTCTGCATGCGGTTCGTATATTGACTGTGGGGTTCAAATTGCAAGGACACTATTACATTAAAATCGAAGACTCCAGTCGCCTGGAATCTCATGAAACGTGAGGAAATTTTTCAAGTACAATTAAAATCTCTTAAAAATTGAGCCAATTCGGAAGGAAATTAGGGCGTGACGACGCGAATATCGATTGTGAAGTAGTGAAAGCCCATAAGGTCGCAACGTCCTAGTCCAAAATTGAAGAGGCAATTGGTGCCGTTGATTTCAACCATGCTTTCGCAGCGTGGCGAAATAATGTAGTGGTATAATCCCCAGCTGCATGTTCAAGTCCGGCCTAGCTAGACTCCAAAATTCTAACCCAAGTGTTGGAAGTTAAGTTAGGGTACTCCTCGCCATGTCATCCGCGTAAGCCAGTGGTTCCCAACCTTTTTCCACCCACGTACCATTTCGAGGTTTTACGCAGTGTTCGCGTACCACCTACATAAATTACGCGCGCTGAAGGCGGCCGAAAGATGTTTCCATCATTTATGACGTAATAATCACGTATTTGACCTGTGCGAGGGGTAATAACAAATTCTATTAAACTAGGCATTAACAGCCAGGGTTGATGGGATGCATGGAATTGTTTTTCTACCACCAGTCACAAGAAGAACAACATAATGAAATAACAATAAACAACGAAAGTCAATTTATTCAATGCGATGGCTGCATTTGTTTATTTTCCACTCGCTGGTCGATGCGTGACATACGTTTGCTCACAGCGCATCTGAAGTCAGGATGGGCGAAACAAGTCGGTTTCGTTTCTTCGACTTGATAGTCACGAAAATCCTTGCTCGCACTCCAACGTAGAAGGGAAAATTAGCAGCTGGCAAATAGCGTGAGAAGCTAGCGTCGAGCACGGGGAGGCCATGCTAAGCCCGAAGTTTGTTGCAGAACAATCTTTGTGTTTCGTCTTTGCTATGTGGTCATTCTGGATATCTATGACCTCCTCGTGACCTGAAAACGCCTTTAAGCTACTAAGGAATCGATCTTGGGGCTGACGAGACGCAGTACTAACTGAATGACTATCACCTGGTATTGTTTGAACTTGTGGGGAAGCGCCGAGACGGTTTCTAAGAGTCTCGGTCTTAGCAGTGTCTGGGCATTGTTGCAAGGCAATATGTTCATTCATATCAGGGGATTTTCCCCCGATGGAATGCTGATGCCATAGCAATATTTGAACAACAATAACAACGGTATTTTGAAACTAAAATCAATTTCAGAATTTCAAAATGCTTCACTAAGCCGTCTGCCGAAATCTCAAATCAGATCGCAAGCCGTAAAGTCTGACATCGCAGGCCACGTTTTTGGCCAGATTTCGTTAAAATACTAGTTTTTTTATGTAAATATTTGTCAGTCTTTAAGCCAAAAACGTTTCTTCAGGCCAATCTACTTTATAAGGACAGACAGTTCTAACCAGAAATGAAAATAAGTAGTACAATTTTAACATTATGTGCGGAAACACCTAATTTGCATACGTGAGGTCAAAATTTGGTCAAATTTCAGTTTTTTTAGGTCAAAAAAGATCAAAATTTAGATTTTTTAGGTCAAAATTTTCCGTTTTTTAGGTAAAAAAAAAATCGCCTTAATGATTATATATTGTTGTCTTTGGGGTCAAACACGAATTCCTTTGAAGAGCTTCTTGGAGGTACAGAACTTCAATATACAATTAAATAGTATATTCATATTGAAATGAACCCGAATATTTTCGGCTGACACTCGTCAGGGGTAATCGTCAGCAACTAGTAGAGAATTGGAAAGAACATTGTATATCAACAATCGTATCACAAAATATGACGTCACCAGCATGAAATTCCTTTGAAATCAACAGATGTATATCTATATTTAGATACGATTTGACGAAATAGTACCATTCAACTCCGTTATACGTACATATGCAGCGCGCCCACTGCCCATATGGTATTTTAAAACCTGAACTAGCATTAGCCATTATCAGTGAAGTTGAAGGTGCATCTGGTAAAAAATATGTTTATTTAGATCAGTGGTTCTTAACCTGGGGGGCGCAGGAGGCTCTCAGGGGGGCGCGACCAATTGACAAAGTATTTTTAAATCGAGACTAAACATGTGTTTCACAACCATTCTGAAAAGACGATTGTTGAAGATGAAACTTATTTTGTATTCAAGAAAGCTTGCCAAATTCAAACTCAAGCAGTCGCGCACTACGGAGTATAGGCTGATTTTAACTTCATTTGAGCAAATTTACGATATTCCTTGAGGATATAGAGAAATCCCAACGTGTAAGTCATTCATTACTTCATAGCTTTGGTAGTAGGCTAAAGCTCGGTGCACTGGGTAGCTGTTGTTAATAACTGGCGAACTGCACTTCCTAAGACAGACTTGGATGCAATATGGGTTGCCCGGTTTCGCCCTCAATTACGCTATCCTAAATCAAGACAATTTAATCCAATTCCAAAACTGATAAAATTTAGCATGGCTGGACAGAACGACGCCGTGCTCTCTGTAGTCACTACCAGCATTAGGATTATAGTCTCAGTACAACCTACCTGGAAATAAATTGATGTCCTGTTGTCAATGTCTTTTGTTATTTTCAAACAAGTTTGGGGAAATTTGTCAGGAATGTAAAAGACTCAACAACTGGAATGCGGATTCAAACTTGGCGTAAGATATACCATATGTAGACTATTAGATCAATGATGGGAAACCTGCGGCCGTAGAAGGGAATTTGTGCGGCCGTCAACACCTAATTCAATTAGTATGTATTGGCGACCGTCGACATGCAAATTGAAATTACGAATTCACTCCCGAATTTGAGAGATTTTAATTAATCTTGAAATTTTCTTCGCGCTCCGCGCAATTTAACACGACTTCATTTTTCGATTTTAATATAGAGGCGACCTTCTCAATCCGAGCCGGAATCGGAATCGTGTGCTCCTCACGAAAGAAATTTGTTTATGGTACATGGTACATTCAATATATTTCCGCTATTTCCATACAATCGACAACCCTGATGGGCAGGCCGTGTTATTTTTGGCATATGCCAAAACTGCCAAAAATAACTTATTTTTGGCATTTTTCGATTTTTATTTTTGGCAGTTTTGGCATCGTCCTCGAAATAGATAGTTTCAGCCTCGAATTAGTCACAAAAACGCTTTATTTGGGCTAGTTTGTCAAAAGACACCACAAAATGTGCAGCATCCACGTATAATCAGTGCCAACAAACAATAAGAAGAAGAAAAAACCTAACGATTTCATAGGTTACTAATATCAAACGAAACCACAAAATGTGCAGTATCCATCGGAATCGGTGCCAATAAGCAAAAAAAAAGAAAGAAAAGCCTAACAAACACGCTCAACAGCTGATTGTTACAGCTGTTGGATAGACTTAAATCGTTTGCACTGTAACAGTGCATCCAAACTCAGGTCTGCTAAGTTTCTCCTAAATTCATTTCTCGCCCAGCGAATTTGGGAAATATCGGCTTTAACAGTAGCCGTTGAGGGAAAGAATGTTGCCAGTCATCCACAAAAGGTTTTCAGAGCTTCAAAATCTTTGGAGGGCCGAACCGGCTTCCATGCATCATGAAAAGAGATCACTTCACCAGTGCCATCGATCTCATCGCGGAAAGAATTTTGTTCCCGATCCTTTTCCAGGAGTTTCCTGTGTTGTCTCTCAACACATTCTATTCAGTAGCCCGACTATCATTTCTCCTTCAGTCTACCGATATATTTTTGGAGGACTTTTGTCACTTCAGGTGGCTTTAATATTACCAACTCGCATCGAAGAGTCCTGCGAAGGTTAGCTTGTTTAAGAACATTGACGCAACAAGACTGTCTGGCAAAACGAGACTATGCAGCTCAGTTTGTTGGGTCACAATGTTCAACTCGATCACAATGCAAAAATCGTGGTTGATTTTGGGGGTTCCAGTTCCATGAGCAGAATATAATTTATATTTTATTAATTTGCACTGCGGCAGCTTCTCATTGATACCCGTTTCATCAAATTTAGCGCTCGACAAGCCGGTCAAAACTGATCGTAAAATTGCCTTTGGACAAATGGAAAGTATGACGTAAGCCAAATGTAGTCAGCCGTTCAATCTCGCGGTGCCCACACCATTTAGGACACCATGCTTTCACCCCTAATGGATGGGCAGGACCCAGATTAGGAAACCTGCCTTTCAGAAACGCTCTTCTCGCTTGTAACGCGGTCCTGTTAACACAACACCATGAACAAAATACACTATTTGGCAGGCCGTGTTATTTTTGGCATATGCCAAAAATTGCTTATTTTTGGCATTTTCAAATTTTTATTTTAGGCAGTTTTGGCATCTGGCTCCTGAAATGCCAAAAATAACACGGCCTGCTGATGGGGGTGTGGGTCAAGAAATAACAGCATTCAACAAAGTGACTAATAATAATTGGCCCACCCGAAGATGCATTATCCTTTATAACTTGCCCTAAATTTTCGAAAGCACTCCCTTCATCAACTCTACCAGTGAATCTGATCACATGGGCTGAGAAAGGATAAATGTGATACTGCTACTATTTATTGCGGAATTCATTCGTGAATCTGAATAATTGTCGCGCTCTGCGGGCCAATATGCTGTCCCAGCAACTATTCATAACATTGTCACTCACGATTTCGATGCGTACAATAGGTCGTTGTGAAATGTAGAATCGTCCGGAGTTCACCGGGAATGGATATGGACAATGGACAGTTTAACATAAGTATTTTGCGTCCAGTTAGTTCAATACAGCCATGCCCTGGAATGCGGCCTTAGGCTACATAAGTAATTGAAATGCGGCCGTGATTAGCAAAAAGGTTGCCCACCTCTGCGTTAGATGATGTGCTCTTTTTAAAGTGACGATATGTGCAGGGGCTGGGGTCAGGGAGGGGCGCAATTTTTTTTGACCATCGCCAAGGGATGCGCATGTCCAAAAAGGTTGGGAACCGCTGACTTAGATGATGGACAGCAAGTCTTATATTTTCTGCATTACTTTTCATTCAGTGTGCGTGCCTCTTATTTACTTCGCCTATAGGCTAAGGTGGGTGTCTGATCTTAAAGGCTACTCCAAGTTGTTTCGACACCTTCCTATCTTTTCATTGTATCGCAGTCTTGTGATGTTTTGAAACGATGAAAATATTATTAAACCTGATTGATTGATTGATTGATTGATTGATTGATTGATTGAATCCTGCGGCTATGGTCCTTCGTAGCCTTGAAACGAAACGTACACTATTATTTTCATGAAATAATATTTTTCTTCGGTGATTCAGGAACGTTTTTGGTTATTTTATTCTATCCGGAGACTAATAGCATGGTATTGTTGCGATCGCGTAATCTTAAGCTTGTTGACATCGCGTTTTTCGAGTGATTGTGACGTATGAGATAAGTGTGTTCTCGGACATTCTGACTGTGACCTGATTGCGGTCAAAACGCGGTGTATTTCCTCATTTATGTTCACTTGTGTGCCTTCGAGAATGAGCTTTCGAGATCACATATGCATCTGAAAATATTTTGAGGTTAGCTCCACGTATATTGGCTCACGCTGTGTGATGCAATATAGGGAGGTCTAATTACTATTTATTAGTCGCAACTGTTCAGATTTCGCCTTGAATGTCAAAATCGTGCTTGTGACTATCACACATTATTTTACCAAGCAATTGGGTCCCGGGAACTACTGCGTGCTCTGATGTCCTCATATCGGCTATCCTTTATTTTTGAACAACGAATCGCGTGTGTTACAGTTATGGCCAGAATATCTTGCAACAAGAGTGGGAAAATTGGATTGCTGATAATTCACGATTTTTAGAATGTCTAGTTTCGTAACCGCCACAGTCCCACAATGTATAGTTGTATACCACGTCGAAATTAGAGGGGAAATTATCAGGGGATAATACTCATTCCGTAATTTCATAAATTAAGCTGAGTTTCTCGCAGTAAGACATGGACGTCTGACTCCCATGTGTTAAAATTGAAAATTCATCGTTGCACACGCGCTACAGCAGGGGAGGGCAAGATACGGCCCGCGAAGGGATTTTAAGTGACTCGCAGAGAGTTTCCGGTTTTACGTGATAATGTGACCCGCGGCTGGAGAAAGGTGGCCATGAAACTACTTGTTGTGTTCGGGTCTACATACAATTGCGAGCCAACATTTTCGAGCAGGAGAATGCACACTACAGACAAAGCTTCGTTCCGATCTAACTGATGCTCACGTGCTGTCTTTACCAAGGGTTTCTAAGTCCGACATGCAACAAGAGTTTAAAGACCTTGTCGACAACGTTGATCGATCACAGATCTCATGGACTTCAACAGATATTCAATAATTCAATAATCGTCAGATTATATTTTCATCTGAACAAGACACACACATTGTACAATGAGATAAGACACAATGAGAAGTAATGAACAGATAGGAGGATACCGAATGAATATTTGTAGTGGCAGTTGCGGTTGCAGTTGCAGTATCTTAAACTGGCATCCACCTCGGCTTAGTGCCCGACGTCACAGTTCCTTTTCGATATTAGTCTCCATTCTATTCTATGTCACCGTAAGAACAACGACGCGGGGAAGAAGAGCCCAGAATAACCTCCAAATCGAACCCGGGCCGCCCGGGCGGTAGGCGCTTATCGTCACCGCTACGCTATCTCCGCCGCTATTGAAGTACATCACGTTAATAAATTCATTTAATACTGTTTTGGGTGTCTATGCTTTCAACCTAAAATTCTCATGATATACGATTTATTCCTTGTATATGTGGATATATATACTCGATTACTGTGTCGATTTAGGGATCCGGCCGCCAAGTACTTCATTTTCCTTTATCCGGCATGCTGGCTGGAGAAGTTTTCCGCCCCTGCGCTATAGGCCTGTTGTTGCAAGCTGTAACATTTACTGGTGTTACCAGATACCGAATCGCATTAGTCAATCTTGTGTTAAAGTCGACAACATCAACCACATGGTAAGCTACGACCGGGGAAATTTCGACGTTGCTTTCTTAAAACACTATGGATGTAGTTTTCATAGATAAGTTTTCGGATCGCTGTCGGACGTTGAGAATAACTAGTCCGGTCTAGGACTTCATAAATACTTCAGCATAAGTGTAATGAAACTGGTTATGTTATCATCGTCATGTCAGGGATGAAACGGAATTTGTGACACTCGGTTGGGTGTATACGTGATGGAAAATCTAATCGAATGGCTATTTCTATCCTAAAGGTAACCGACCAACAGTCTAGACTAGATATATATTTAAGACCATGTCGGTTATTAAGTGCGATTATTACTGGTCTGTGTACAATTAGAGATACATTTCTCACCTCATCGAAACAATAGCGACGATACTACAATTTCATCGCCTGAAGTCAACAGATATTCTGTTTACCTTTGATTTGTGACAACGTATGACTCGAGCATGTGTTATCGCGATAGTGTACGAAAATACCGGATTAGAAAATGTTCGATCGAACGGGGAATTTTTCCGAGCATGATTTTGAGCCTGTGACAATCCGAAATCTGAAAATTATGGTCGAAAAGCGTTTAAATTTGACCGATAAATACTAAAACCGTCGTAATTATCGATAATACTCCACGGCGAATCTGAAAAATATGTGACATGGGACATGAACAATTGAACTTCAATGCTTACCAACGCAGAAAATATTGATCAAATCTTTCGATCAAACCTCAGGTTTCTCTGTATTATAATGAGTGATTGGTGGAGATTATAAAGTTACGTTCAGGAGCCAACTATCTTTGCACATTCGACTTGGAATATCTGTCTTCAGACACCGACGTTTTAGGTATTGCGATTTTGTGGTAACGTCATGATAACCGAACATCATGTACCGTATATTGGCAAGGAATACACTTCATCAATCCGTTCTGGAGGCTATACAGTTTTATTACTAGATAAACGCATCAAGTTCGGAACTTATTCCATGTAGTGTGAGATTATCTTCACATCCCCAAATCATATGCAACGTACAACAAGCTTTCCATAAATCCTTGAAGCGTCAATCACTCAAGATTTTCCTCGGTACTTTCTCAGACGAGATAGCCTTTATCCAAGTTACAAAAAAGACCTGGACGTACCAAGAGCGACCGTCACCATCGACCGAAAGCGCAACACATTTCATAGTTTCCACTTTAATTATTACCTGTATATGTCGAAGGATAATCTTTCGTTGATTACCTGAGGCCAATTAAATTGTTTTCATGCAAATGTCGCGAATCCCATGCCGAAGGCAAGGGTCGTATTGCCTCGCAAGGCCTATATATGTGTCCGATTTGGTTAGGATCGATGTGGTTTGATTTTCTTGATATCAGCTGTGTTTCCGTAAGCCAATATCATCATGAAGTTGATTCTGATTTTCGGAATCGCGGTATTGGGCGCAAGCGTAGATGCCTCATATTCGGGTAAGTTTAACCTAACGCCTTTTCGACCTCATGGCTCTCAGACTTCCCCTTTTCAAAATGACCCATGCTATGTCAGTCATGTTACAATACCATCGCACTGTGTAATTTTCTTTCGAAACTCTACGAACACATACGATTTCACAACGACATTTCAATCATGTCTGGCAGCAAATCCCATTACCGTTTCAGTGGTTCATACCAGTCCAATGAACATTGTCAGTGTGTTTCATCGTTCTTGATTGGTATCTAATAATTTCCCTTTATACGCCTATCTCTGTCTTGGAATCATAGGGAGGTCAGGATCGAAATGAGGAAATTAATGCGTGACGCCGCGAATATCGACCGTGAAGCATAGTGAAAGCGAATACGGTCGCAACGTCCTAGTCCAAAATTGAAGATGCCATTGGTGCCGTTGGAAACGTGTCTAACAGTGATTTCAACCTGCTTTCACATTACGCGACTTAACTTGTGAAACCAAGAGGAGTCGCAACGACCCCTCTTCTCTATAATAACTATATCTATGGCTTATATACTTTAACATCAAAATGACTCGCATACAAGCGTTGGCCATGTGACGGATTCTTGACAAAAGTTTTGATGATTTCAGGGACCTGCTATGGTCGATGTGGCCAGACCTCGTTCAGTGACTGCTCGTGTGGACCTCTCTGCAACCTCATCAGGCTGGGGTGTTGCTCGGACTACTCTGCAATGTGCAATGACGGTTATCAACCACCAGGTTCGTTTTGAACAGAACACACTGCGAATTGGAAGTGGAAACGTTTCCATATCTCTGAAATGTAGTCCGCCGGTGCAGCTATCGCTGCGATGATAGAAGGATAAAACTAGCATCATTTATGGTAGCATATTATTTATGGTAGTATAAAAGATACATATTTGAACTTCCCACAATCCACATCTTCCATACTGTTTTCACGTCGAATATTGGAGTCGAAGCCTCGATTTAAAATCGTATCACTAAGTACTCGATTTAGCCCAGCCCTACTAGTGTGTCTATAATGACTAGACTAGCGTACCCTACCTATTTTGCGGTTGATCGTGCAATGGTATGTCCTACGATTTGATGCAGCTTGCGCAATGGGCTAATGACTGCTTAAGGCTTACAAATGCTGGACTTGAACTATGACTTCGAGGTTCATGGCGAAAATGTACGACACCCAGAAATAGCAAACTTGGTGTTTATGCGGGATATTGGAGATATTTTATCGTTACCCAGAGACCTATCAAACCGGCTATCAGTACCTTCCTAGGTATAAAAGTTATACGTGAGCATCTGAGCAAGCTTCATCCAATTATGACTGCCGACACTTAACGATTTTCCCACTAATAGTATAGTGATTATGGAACGGCAAACATATCGGATCACAATGCATCACTCTTGATCAATAACACATGGACTACAATTTACAGTGACAACATCTCCTTGCGATTCCAATCCTTGCCACGCATACGCGACATGCGAGGATGTAGGCTATGATCAATACAAGTGTACGTGCATGAAGGGTTACCAAGGCAATGGAGAGTACTGCAAGAGTAAGTGCCCTTTTCTTCGTAATTTCTTCGTAACATCGCTAATACCTGATCCGAAAGTGACCTATCCGATTACATTATCTATGGATCGAGCCAAACTAGCCTGGCCCGCTCGTCTTCGGTGCAGCGTGAGGTGAGAAGCTTACTATTGTGTGTCTAGAAATTGATCCTTGCGATGGTAACGACTGCGACCAATACGCGACGTGTCGAAGCGTAGGCGATTATCACTACAAATGCGAATGCAAAGATGGATATCAAGGCGACGGGAAGTTTTGCAAAAGTGAGCCGTTTAGATCTTCATTATTTGAAAATGAACGTGTTGTCAACAATTGTACTATATATTTAGAACTAGATCCGTGCGACTCTAATGACTGCCATCAAAACGCCTATTGTCAAAGTGTCGGCGACTACCGCTACAAATGCGTGTGCAAAAAGGGCTATCAAGGCAATGGAAAGTACTGCAAAAGTATGAAATATATCTCTCCACTGTTCGCGTTGACAGGAAAACTCACGAAAATTGATACTCTGTCTAGAAATTTACCCTTGTGATGCACATGATTGCCATGAACATGCGACTTGTCAAAACGTAGGCGACTATCGTTACAAATGTGTCTGCAATGAAGGATACACAGGCAATGGAAAGTACTGCAAAAGTATGAAATATATCCCTCCGCTGTTCGTATTGACAGGAAATCTCACGAAAATTGTTACTCTATACAGAAATTTATCCCTGTGATACACACGATTGCCATGAACATGCAACTTGTCAAAACGTAGGCGACTATCGTTACAAATGTGTCTGCAACGACGGATATCAAGGCAATGGAAAGTACTGCAAAAGTATGAAATATATCCCTCCACTGTTCGTGTTGACAGGAAAACTCACGAAAATTGTTACTCTGTCTAGAAATTTACCCTTGTGATGCACATGATTGCCATGAACATGCAACTTGTCAAAACGTAGGCGACTATCGTTACAAATGTGTCTGCAATGACGGATACCAAGGCAATGGAAAGTACTGCAAAAGTATGAAATATATGCCTCCACTGTTCGTGTTGACAGGAAAACTCACGAAAATTGTTACTATTATGTCTAGAAATTTATCCTTGTGATGCACACGATTGTCATGCATATGCAACTTGTCAAAACGTGGGCAACTACCATTACAAATGCGTGTGCAAAGATGGATACCAAGGCAATGGGAAATTTTGTAAAAGTAAGCCGAATACATGGCGGTTATTTTCGAATTAACGCAGGGCCAGTAACAACTTCCGTTGTGTGTTTAGAAATCGATCCTTGCGACTCGAATGACTGCCATCCAAACGCCTATTGTCAAAGTGTTGGAGACTACAGCTACAAATGTGTGTGCAAAAAGGGCTATCAGGGGAATGGGAAGCGCTGCAAAAGTACGTCATATCTCTCCGTCGTTATTGATACCGATGTGATAACTATTTTAATTCGTGCTCTCAGAAATATATCCTTGTGATTCTAACGACTGCCACCGGCACGCGACCTGTGAAGACGTAGGTGACTATCACTACAAATGTGTCTGCAAACATGGTTATCAAGGCAACGGAAAATTCTGCAAACGTGAGACATATGCCTTTCTATATTCAGCATGGAATTGAACATTTGTAACTCTTTACTACGCACATGACGTTTATGACTTGCTGGGTGCTCAATGCCTTTTCTACCCAGGTGTGCCATTGAAGGGATGGTATATATGACATTGAATATTTTCTCGATATTGTAGTGCTGTAAATTCAGTAGTGCTATGCAATAGTACAGTGCTCTTCAACCTTTTTCGTCGCGGTACACCCTTTTAACGTTTATTCGAAACTCGTACACCACTGACCAGATAACTCACCGATTCCGTATAGTAAGCCTAATCTAGGGGTGTTCTACTGTTCAACCTCTTTGTTATTCAACGGCCGTGCTTCGATTCCGTATATAATAGCATACGGCCGCATTCTGGCAGAGATTTGTCATGGCAAATCCGGACGTCATATACTTACGATGCGACTCGATGCTTAATACTCGAATTGGAATCGAATTAGTCAGACTTACTGAACTATATCCAAACACTTCATTTGTCCAGTTCTAATTGACAACTACTCAATCTAAATTTAGGAGTGGAGTTAGTGCAACTGCGAATTGATAGGAAAGTGATATAATGTATGCCTGGTATTGTCATATTTATTCAAAATTGTCCAATTTCCTTTGCACAGCGGTCAACCCATGTGATTTAATCGACTGCCCACCCAATTCAAAGTGTGTCGTCGTGAACGGGCAGCCCGTTTGCCAGTGCGTGTATGGATATACTCATGATGAACACAGCGGAGCTTGTAGCCGTAAGTCTCTGTTGTCGTGATATTGCGCGCCATGAAAGTCATCGTTATGGTCCAATTATGCGCCATATGCTCATGACGTACTACTATACCCGAGAAAGAATCGCATACGTACAATACTAACGAATAATAATATAAATATTATTATAAAGATTTGGACATGGTTAGCATCATAGGAGATGGCGTATACCAGGGGTTGCAGATCACTTTTGAAATTTCGTACAGGCCGCGGGTCGCATGAGTTCAACATCGAGATAAAATAGGCCACACAGATTAACTGCCACATTTTTAACACTTTACACCTGTACAGCGCTATGCTCTCTAACATGGGCGTTGGGCATGGTTACGACATTAGAAATAATATCTTATTTAATGAACAAATACAAATAGCCTACAACAAAAAAATATCATTGACATCACTTTCATTATATTTTTAACCATGAGCGGCGCACGGTACATGACAACGCTTTTCAGCGGCGGCTAAAGAATCAATATTGAGGTTAGCTGGACACGGTACTTGCTGGAAAACTATTTCCCCGTAACGCTTGATCTTGTGGGGAAGCCGCAAGACGTTTTCTAAACGACTTGGTCTTGGCATTGTCTGGGCCATTGTACGTCAAGGCAATATACGTCAATTTATATTAGCCAATTCATTCTCCGTAGAATGCTATTACCATAGCTGAAGCCGTGTCCGCTAGTGAGGAATAGTGATGTTGGAAACAAGAGAAATTTCACCATTTCAAAATGCCTTACTTAGCGTTCTTTAAAAATATCAAATCAGGCGGCCGGCCGCAAAATATGACCTCGAGGGCCGCGTGTTGGCGACCCCTGGTGCATACAGTTCAATAGATGTATGGATGGATATACTGGACGTATCATCGCGCATGTATAACACTTGACTTCCGATTTCACACTGTCGTGTAATCTGTTTAGAAACTTGCCCAGTACCCATGTTTCCGGAGAATGGAAAATATCGCCCTCAGCAAAGGACGTATCCAGTTGGGTCTGTCATCACGTATGAGTGCGACGATGGATACATACTGGTCGGAAACTTGAACCGGCGATGTCGCGATAGCGGCTCATTCAGCGGAAGTGATCCTTACTGCAAAGGTATGATGTGTACTCGTTAGGTCAACTGCCTGGCAGTGGCATACACTTCTTCATCATCTTATATCGATGCAGAGTTTTGTCGTTAATTCTCCAACAGGATACTTGGAAGAGCGACCCCACGTAATAGTTAACTATAACATACGCATTTCTTTGCAGAAATAGTTACGGTTCCTCCTCCCTCATGCAAAAATAAATGCGGTCTCTACTCGGCCGGAGCCGCGTGTGCGTGCGACGAAAGCTGCATGAAATTCGGAAACTGTTGCCATGACTACGAACGATACTGTAAGTGGTTTGCATTTTGAATTAATAGCTGTCGACATAGATATAGATTGGCAGCCGAGAATAAGTAATGAAATGCACTTGCAATATTAGGGACGATATTTATCTTACGCGTGCTTGTCCTCATATAGGGTTCACGATAACAACGCAATAATCATATTTTACATGAGCTGTCACAGTTTAGTTCAGCAGATTTCGATGGTCATTTATCCATTCTACACTCCCATTGTCAGTTTGTCACACTCACATATTTTATGCGATGTGTCGTACACTGTAAACACATGGGTGAATAATAATAATAATATGTGTATTTATAGCCATAGCGTAGTGTTCCACCCAGGCCATCGGTACTTTCTATTACCATTCCAATGGCAGATAAGGAGTCAAACACATCAATTAATCCCAGGAGGCAGTAATTTATGTTTACAGGTAGTCAGGTACCTACATTTACCCTCTTCAGTCCTGGGGTGTATTATTCCCATAAGAATTAGTGTATCTGACTTCCTTTCACCCATTGGAATGGGTGTGATAAAAACATGTACCAGAGAGTGTCGTTTACCTGATTTACACCATGTGCTAAGATGGAAATCGGCTGAATACGCGATTTTAGTTACAGTTTATAGCCTATCCGTAAGTGGTTCTCAAACTGGGGGGCGTGAAATCATCGGATGAAGGGGTGTGTGTGGGGGGGGGGTGCGAAGCCGTCTGAGAGAAATGGAATTTCTTGAACTCGGAATGAGTTTAACAACGGCAATAATCCGAATTATATGACGATCTTAAATGTCATAATTGCGACGTACCATCCATACACCGACGCCAGATTGTGACTGATACCGGACTTTGTACCGATCAGAATATGTCTTTGAATTAGCAGTTACTGGTGAATGCGTTTGGGTGTTAACTGATGCTCTCATGGTCTGTCTGTCAAGCATCTGCGCAGATCGCGCAGTAAGACACAACGTCATGGGAAAATAAAATAGTTCATTACCTTACAAGGTCGTGCCATATGCAATGTGGAAAATGCGCTTTGGGTCGTAGAAATGAGGATTTATATCGAAGTGGCTTAAAACGGGTTTGATTTTTTATTTAGCTTCTTGTCAGGTACGCTTGCGCCAAGCCCAATTCCAGAAATAGAAGGTATTAGACACCCAAATCGCCAAAATAGGTTGATTCTACGTGCTATACCATTGAACATAATTATTTCAGACATATTTTTCAACAATAAATCTTTTCTCGCTCCGCGCAATTTACCTCCAGTAATTATTGCCCTTTTTCTAGTCAGAATTTCATGTTTGTAAGGTCTCTCAACAGTCATAACCTTAAATGCCACTAAACTATGCGTTGGGATTACAGACATTTTTTTGCTCTTTTTACTAATAATATTTTTGATATGGCGATAAGGGGCGCGAAATTCTCCACTATTGTCATGGAAGGCGTGTCCAAAAAGTTTGGGAACTACTGCTAACATAGAAGACATCCACACTTCGATTTGTGTTGCTAGTAGGAATTTTCCACCACGAATTGATTGCCGTTAGATCAACTGGCTCTTCTAAATATGGTGAAGTTGCCGGCTGGATTAGTGAAACTGTGTCACGGCGACAGTGCTCAGTGTTCATGCTCAAAGTTATAAGAAAGTCGAATTCTTTAGCGGCTTCGCCCCCAGAGAATATCAATTGTATATGTCTTCAGATTATAATTACCATTTATAAAGTCTGGCGGAAATATAGCGCTAATAAATGGTTATTTATTTTCAGGTGGCAACGGATACTTCCCACTGTTTTGATGAAAGTGAAACAGCAGACGTCGCAGTGAAAAAACGGACGCCTTCGTTCTTTTGTTCACTTACTTGTATGAATCGATGAACGTTTATTTGAAAACAATTTATTGTTTTATATGGTGCAATATAGATAAACACAATTGTAATGTCGCGTTTCACCTTGCCGAAGCATACCATAGGAGGGATCACGAACAGTGCGACGGTCAGGGTGCACGCCGTTTCGCGGCTCGTTTGGCGACGTTTATTAATAACAACGTGTGATGTCTCGATATGATTCAAAATAGCGTAAAGGGACAGGGCTAACACGGAGGCAACATACAGATGCAAGCTAGCGTTTACTCGATACAAATAAATTGCCGGGCTGCTAAAGTGCACAATATACATTTTACATTTGGTTTAGGTTCTTAGTTATCGTGCTACACTATGGACCTGGTCCGACTATTGGCATGCGTTGGGTATACGCCACGTTATGTCTACAATAAACGCAAAACGAGTTATAAATAAACCTTGGCAGCTCACATTACTGTGAAGAAGTCACTTCCGCTTTGAAAAAGAAAAAGAAGGAAGTTGTCGATGTGATCCAACCAGTGTACAATTCATGATATGGTCGACCTGCTAACTTCGGCTACTTTTAAAACTTAAATCAATATAAAACAAACAAGTTTAAAGCGTGGCCCTTGCTTAAAATATTTTTAATTGTATTTCTTTCGGCAATATTTTCTACAGACGAAAACAACATCTGGTACGCGCGAGTGCACGGAGCGGAACGCTCGAACGTGGTTCTTGAAATATTTTGTAGGGATGGTGTGAACGTGAGGTTCACGTTCGCGTTCTGTGTGTGAACCTCGGAAATTTTGAGGTTCGCGTTCACAACAGAACCTTGGTAGGTTCTGCACTGTGAACCTTTTTCATATATTACAATTTTCACGTCATTATAACATCTTTCGTTCAAATTTATTGCATTTCAACTGCGGGCCACTTTATATGCATGGTGCTGGCAGCATAAACAATCAACACTAAGCGAGCATACACCTTGACAATCTCAAAAGTTTTCTCGAAATATCCAGCTTTCCGTTTGTGAATATTTATTAATGACTCTCTGCTGCGTGAGCTTGTGACCTGCAATCACACAGCACCAAGAGCGAAATACACTACATGTAGTCAGCGAATGATGCTTATTCAACCAATCAATGAGATTGATATCGTTTTCTGATGTAAAAATCTAGCAGGCGTACGGGGTCAATCTTGACTTCATAAGTTTACTTATCATAAAAGCCAAATCCGTGCGATCGGGGTGTTGGCTACACCTGTATAAGTTGTTAATGTGGTAATATCGGTAGCAAGTATAGTAACCCGTTTTGCACTCTGCTCAATATCCATGTAGCAATACCCAGATGCCGAATACACTGTCCGGTCTGGGCTAGACAGTTAAGGCGTAAGCTTATATTCCCTGGCAAGTCCTCGTCGAAATTGTTGGCAAAGCGACGGAAGATACTGATTTTATGGGATCATTTGATTGTCTCAGATGATACATTAAGCGACGTTTAAAACGTCAATATGTAGGCCTACTTCAGCATGGTGGAATTTATGTGGCCCGATTCCTCGCTAGGTATCGCGAACAAGTACATTAATATAGGCTATCACTTCATCGAAATATAGGGTTGAAAGCATCAATATGACGTCACGTGACGTCATGAGGTTCACGTTCGCGTTCACACAGAACCTTTCAAAAAGGTTCGCGTTCACACGAACCTGAACCTTTCAGAGGTTCACACCATCCCTAATATTTTGTCGTCATAAAATCACTGAGAGGAGAGTCCACGGCATACTGCGTTGTATAGCGAACAGCTGCATGCTTGACCTTGCCCATATTATGTCCATGTTATCCACAAATAGGTCATCCAGCGCAACGGAGAGATTTGCGAAATATTCCCCATCGTATATAAGATAATTGAAGAGACTCAGAGACTATATCCACATGACTCAGCTTGAAAGTCTCTTTCCTTTGATACGTCTTCGGGTTCACCGATTTCATCAATATTTCACCAGATTCTTTCCACTCAACAAGAATTCGATTCAATTTCATTAGCGATTTTCGAGTGCTAGTCTTTCCTAGCCCATGGCGATTATTGTCAAGAGCGTGACCAACAAACACATAAAACATGGTGCAGACGATGAATTCAATCGATCGTATAAAGATGTAAAGAACTTTCAATTGTGTGATTGAAAGTTGATTGCGATTGTTATGGCTTGCTGGGAATTACAATTGCAAATATGACTCCATTTGACCAAAAAGGTGCCTGGCCCCTGTCTCGAACGAACCGATATTTGGCCATGAGACTATATTTTAATACCGCATTTGTACGGTCGCCGGTCAAGGCGGTAATTATTATAAAAGAGCAGAAAACAGTCCGCTCGCCGAGACGGTCAGCCATTGAAGGGAGTTAACAACACGAGGTATCGCCAATGTAAACTGTCATAGGGACCGTATAGAGCACGGCTACTAATTAGGGCTCGAGGTTACCGGTCCGCCACCTGAGACAGTGGTTCTCAAACTCGACCCACGAGACCCCCTGGCTACGTCCTTGCAATTATGTACACTGCGCTATTTATAAGCTTGTCGCTGGAAATACCAATTCAAAATGTCTGAGCTATCGCGGCCTTTTCCTCGAGAATCATTATAGACAGATATCGCAAGCTGAACACTTTTTTGGTATCAGTGACTCAGTGTAGGCGTAAATGTCACATTAAATGAACTATAAAGTAATCATAATTAGATATATTTCCGCGATGACTCCAAACACACACTAGAAAACTGGGTCTCCTTTCCAGACGGCACTATTCGAATTATGTGGGGTAGACATTGTCGATCACTTTCCAAAGAAAACTGAAGACTTTTGAAGAAAAATTCTATCAATTCCTAATTGTATTCACGCCACGCCTATATTTCGATTGATGGGTGCCAAGCATGTAGTATTAGCAGTTTACCGTCTACGGCTACAACACTCAGAAAAATTGCCGCCTAGCAGCGCAGGAACTTCCCTATAAGTGAATGTTCGTGTACGTACATGTAGCCTACTGTTCAGCAAAGAGTTGCAGATTTTCAATTCTTGATTCATACTGAATATAGCAAGGTTTATATGTCTCACCTTCGCAGAATTGTCATTTGTGTTGATACCCATGATTGCAGACGCAACTGCAGCCGTTGTATACTAGGATTTCGCAAGTTCCATTTTGCCCGCAGGGGTTAGATTCGCAAGGGGATCCTTCTAAAGATTACACTGGTCAACGAAATAAAAAAAATTGGCAGAACATCAAGAGCCGTTTCTGGGGTTTACAAGGTTGCTGATCACGAATATTACATTAGTTTTGCTATATTGGCTATAGAAAAGCAAATATTTATACCCCTAATAAAGCTTAAATTCACTCTATTTATACTCTTGAATATTTCACTTGGTAGGAAGTAAATCTTAGATTTTTCTACTTATATACTGCGCATAAATAGATAATTGACTATGACGAACAGTGAACACTCATGTCGTTCTCAGTTATTCCATAAATATTAACATGACCTGATGACATGATTGTTTGTTTGTTGAAAAAGCAGTTTGTCAAGCCTAAAAGTAAGGGAGACCGGGGACAATTGTAACACTTTTTGGATTTTGCAACATTACGTGTTGTTTTCATGGAAATTTCATTTCCAAAGTTTTATATAAGGAAGCCAACAACTCGATAGTTTATATAGAAACTAAAATGGAACTCAATCAACACTCAATCATGGAAATTTTGGATTGCGAAAATCGCCGCTCAAATGTTACAATCGCCCCGTACCCAGGGGCAATTGTACCACCCATGCGGGGCAATTATAACAGTGTTATTTATAAGTGAAAACAAACAAAATGAACAACGCAAACGGGACCACAACTTGTATTATTGCATCAAACTAAATAAATAGAAGTTTGAACGCTTCCAGGCTACGCCCCATCACATTTTGGCATTTAAATACAATATCACCCTTCCTGCCTTCTTCATGAGCTCAAAGTGTACATAACCACATTCATTCCATCATCTCCCTACACATATTAGGCATCTTCTACCAAGGTGCTGTTGTTCAGCGTGCACTATGGGTTGGGCATTGGGTCACCTGCGAAGGTGTGAAACTGACCTGGCCAAAATATTTTGGTTGAATGAGCCGATGATAGTGTAGCAATACGAGGACACAACATTTTGTAGAGTCAAAGCTAATGGCATTCTCCTGTTCTGTACGAAATTAGAATAAATTGTTCACAACAAATGAGAAAATGTAATTGGGCCATGCTCAAAGTCAGAGGATGATGATTCAGTCATGGGCAAGTTCTTAAGTGACCATTGAAGGTCGACACACCAAAAGTCGATCAACATGAGAAAGGGTGGTAGAATCACGGAAATAACCGAACCGTAAGATTCACATCACCACTGCTGTATGGCCATTCCGACAAATGATCATGTTAGAATTGGTATGACAAGGTATTATCTGTTCTGGTATTGAACTTCTGGCTGTTTCAAGATTCATCTGCAGTAGATAAATGGCTATAACAAGATATGAACAAAGATATTCAGCATTGAAAAGATGTTGTAACGGGGCAAAAGTAACAGAGTGTTACGTTTGCCCCTGACACGCTCGACCATGATTAGTGTCTCAGTATGGTACCTTTCCGGCGATGCAAGTCCTAGTTTTCCTATCATCAAGGTAGACTGTGGTAACATTTTTCCAGCTACATATATTACGTTGTAACCACTTGAGGTATTATTCGTCTGAACAAATTATTCCAGATCAAAAAGATTTACTGAAGTGTCCGAAATTTCGTTTTGTTCAAATTATTTCGGAGTGTCGCGTCGTATCTCAACGTAACTTCCGGTATGTTAGGAGAGATAACTACCACATGCGCACACAAAATATCAAGGCGATTTATCCACCCTACTAGCGGTGAGTTCGATTGTTACATTTGCCCCTAGTTACATTTGTCCCCGGTCTCCCCTACACAAAGCTGGGGGTAGAACTAATGTCACCAACTACCGTCCGATATCCGTTCTCCCATGCATCGGGGTTGTATTCGAAAAGTTGCTCCTCTCCCGCCTGTCCTCATTCCTCGCCAAAATGTCTGTCATTTCCCCTCAACAATTTGGCTTCCGAAACAAACACCAAACCGCTCATGCCCTCCTAACAGTGGCCGAACAGTATTATGATATCTCAGAGAAGCGAAATGTGTGATGTAGCATTTTTCTCGACCTAAAAAAAGCGTTTGACCTCGTAGATCATAAAATTCTCATCTCGAAATTGGCGCGTTACGGACTTCGGGGCCCACAATTTGAGCTCATGAAAAGTTACCTCACTGGACGCCAACAAATGGTTGCGTTCTCAGACACCTTGTCCTCTCCTCACCTGGTGACCTGTGGTGTGCCCCAGGGCTCAGTACTTGGACCGGTCCTTTTCACGCTATATGTCAACGACATTTTTGAAACCTCCTCATTGAACACCACACTGTTCGCTGATGATACTCACCTCCTCTCTTCCGCATCTTCGACGGCAGAGCTAGATGCCCTGACTGGTGACCAAATGCCCAAAGTCCATGAGTGGACGGCCCAGAACAACCTTTGCATAAACGCCTATAAATCGCAATTGCTGACAGTAAATTCAAAAAATAATCTAACCGTTAATATCGCTGGTCAACCCGTTTCCAACACAGATAATGCCAAATATCTCGGAGTTTTACTGGACTCGAACATGTCCTGGAAGAGTCATATTCAGTCCCTAGAAACTAAATTATCACCGAAGTGCGGCCTGTTCTACAGCCTTGGGTGCTTCATGCCAGCATGGGTTCTTCTGATACTCTTTAAATCCTTAATCCAATCGAAGTTACATTATGGCATCCTCTGTTGGGGGGCTGCCAGTAAAACTGCACTCAAGCCACTGCAGAAACTACAGCATAAAGTACTCCGAATCATAGCTAGGGCCCCAAAGGGGCCTGGCTGCCCATCCAATAAGTCGCTGCTGAAGAGATTCGGCGTCCTAAACATAGAAGATATGCGGAAACTAGAAATCGCCAAGTTTATGTATCAGTTTCACTGCGGTCGTTGCCCCGAATATTTCAATGACTTCTTTACCTCTGAATCAAAAGCGCACAAGTACAACACACGCGGGTCCCCGTCGTCCAAATATCATATGATCGACCGAAAAGATCATCGCTCTATCAAATATGCCGGACCCGATGTGTGGAACAGTATCCCGCCGGCCATCCGACAGTCGACGAGCATGTCCACATTCAAGTCGAAATACAAGCAATTACTACTAAATAAACACAGTCCATCCTTAAGATTACCGGACCACAACTGACCTATCGATCTCGCTTCCCATGACATGCCGCCCTATTTCTTGTCGCTTTCTTTTTCTATATACTATCTTCTTTACTTTCATTCAGTGTGCATTCCTCCTCTTTACATCGCATAGGCCAAGGTGGGTGTCATATTCCATAGACTACTCCTTGTCGCTTCGACATTTTCCTGTCTTTTCATTGTATCGCATTTTTTGTGGTGTATTGAACTGATAAAATTGCTAATAAACCAATGATGATGATGATGATGAAGTTGTACTTTTGCACAGCGAAAATTTATTTTCTTCTGTACCAATTGGTCATTCTACCAAGATGAAAGAGGAGTATAAAGCTATCAAGTTTGTCCCTGTAAAGCTTAAATAAAATACTCTTATGCGTCTCATCTCTTTTCATTGGTAAATGGATAATTTTCCTACAGGGTTGGTTCGATTATGTTCACAATAAGAACAGTTTTGTTCAAAATAAGAACAGTCTCATGTTCACAATAAGAACAGTCATGTTAACAATAAGAGCAGTCTCATGTTCACAATAAGAACAGTTGTTATATTCACAATAACGTCAGTCGCAGCACCAACATATCTCCCAGACACGATGTCCGAGTGGCAACATAGTCCGAAAACACCCCAGACATGATGTCTGTTGATGTTGGTTGGTTGGTTTGAGGTATTCATCGTGTTTGTCGACTATATGGTCATTTACACCAGGCCGTTAATCTTCATTTTTTCCCCGTAACTACCGACTTATAGCACGGCCCGTACTTCTGGACTTTTTGTAAGACACCGCTAACGCGGATGAGGCGGCGAGGAGGAGCCTAGATAAACCTCCAACACTTAGGTATAGGAATTCAGAAGTCAACCTCGGTTGCAGCCGCGGAATATACCACTGCTCTATCTCGCCCCCAATTCTGTTGATGTATTTTGATATAAAACAGTCTTCAGTGTTGTCAAAATAACAAGTAGATCGAATTTCTGAACTTTACAGTACGACTGAGCCGATTCTTTTTATCTAGCCTAAATAGCGAAAATATGAGATTTTAGCCAAATTAGCCCCATGGATTATCTCAAAAAATAGAGCCAATTTGAAAAGAACTAAGTTCATATTCGGAATCAGTGCCCTTCAGAACCCCCAAAACCACTCTTACTTTGTCTGCCTAAAAATATGTGTTGACCAGTGTTATCAACAAAATAGTTATCACGTGGTAAGCACTAACGAGAGATAGTCGAAGAAGTCAGTAGTGTTATCAACTGGGTTTCGTGCAGGCCAATCAGAGAACGCCACGTCATCCTAATTGCCACGCCCCTTTTCATGCCCAACCCTAATTACCACGCCTATATGACGCCCATTGCCACGCCTAGATATTCTAATGTTTTGAGAATTTCAATACCGATTTTCCATGTGTATTTAGCAATATGTATTGAATAACTTGCTTCCGAGAAATAAATAACATTCATTATACGTTAGATGATTAAATTCCGAAACTTTATAATAACTTGCTTTCGTCTGTAGTCACCGCATTTCATGTTTTGTGAATTTCAATACCGATATTCGACAGATGTTCGCGAGATATTCTATTATGTGTATTTAGGACGACTTGATAAGTGGCTATATTCGCCAGATAATATTATTATGTGTATTTGGACTTTGTATTTTAGCAGATAACATGAGCTCTCACAACGCTGAACTAGGTGTGGTTTTATGATGATATATCAAAATTCTACACATCATCACTAATTAATTAATATAAAATGCGATTTTGAGCGCTGCGACTTGATAATATTAATCCCTACGCTTCTGATGCATGTTTTTTTTGTGATAAGGACCTTGGTAACATTCAAAGTCTGCAACGATTGTTTGGATATACATTATAGCAATACCCCACTAAACTATAGGCGGTTATATTACTCTATTGGTCAGAGATAACTCATCCGTCCATATTTTTAAACTTGATTTTATGTATACAAGTTACGGTCTATTCTCACCTTGAACGTTGGTAAGCAGTTGTAGGACATTTAACAATGCACCATACCAAATTTCGTCACACATTTCATGATGTAACACCTTTAAAACTAACACAGTTCTCTACAGACTTTTGCGTGAATCTGTTTTTCGATAGCGTAGCACGTACCTATACATAGTAAGCTTTATTAACGGAAGTACCATGCTAATAATCAAATCCCCACCCCGAAACTTGGTACGCAGTTGTAGGACATTATGGCCAATAAGCCCAAGATATCCCTGTAGTCTGTAACACGAAATTTCTGTCATGTGCATTGTGCAGGTATCTATCCATGCGAAACGGATCCTTGTCACGAAATGGCGGATTGCACAAATCTCAACTACACTCACTACCAATGTGAGTGAAAGTACGGCCATACAGGCACCGGGAAAGATTGCGTTCGTAAGTCTTTTTTTTCCATCATTAAACAAAAACATTTGGTGCGGCCTATTGATATCTTGCACCACGGTCGATTAGAGCGTACAAAGTAGTATTACACATTGGGACAAATGCTAATTCGACGGAATTTGCAAAAGTAAGTGGGAATTACGGCATTGCTATCGCAATCATACTATTTTACATATTTCTATTTCAGAAATTGATCCGTGCGAGAATCATAAGTGCCACGGTCATGCCGATTGCATCCCTAATCACAGCGGTTCTGGATACCAATGTAGATGTCGTTCTGGGTATTTTGGCAGCGCCAACAATCGTGGACGTATGTGAAAATATATTTGATAATCCTTTTTTTCGTGCTGTAAGCAAGGGGTGTGCTTGTGCAACTTTCGGCCGGCTAACCAAATTTGCGTTTGTAAATTGCAAGTTTACGAAGAAGTGCCGCTTTGGAATGGTGCGCAGCCCGCAAGGGTTGCTAGTTTAACTGAGTCAGCTACTGAGCTAAGTTCCGGTGGGTCTTGGCAGGCAATGTTGTTTTTGGCATATGTCAAAAATAACAAAAATAGCTTATTTTTGGCATTTTTCAGATTTTAATTTTGGCATCGCCATGAATCCATATTCATAGACTGGAATTAATCAGGTAAAATGCTTCAGTTTGGTGTTTCTTGTGAAATGGAAGTCACAAAACATGCAGTATCCACACTGCAAGATTAAAATCCGAATTGAAAATGTTGTTGAAGACCAAATTAATTCACATGATACAAAACCGAGTGCTTCTGTAATATCTAATCTCAATAGTCGATTTTGCTATGCGAGCAAAATTACCGGCATTCACAATGATCACAATACTTATGATGACAATGTAAGAGGGTTGCTGACACGCTTGGATTACAGCCTCCCCTACCTAACCATTGGTTAGGAAGCATAAGCGGATTTTATGATCAATACAATACGAAAAAGTATCCACCCGGCAAAGAAAAATCTAGGAAAGGACTGAATGTATATATGTATTGGTGGGACGTATAGATCGGGAGGCCTTTTGTACCATGTCTGTTCATTAATGAAACTATGTCCGTATTGGAGAACGTAATTCAATCTATCAGTGATTTCACAATGAACATGCAGACATTTTTCAATTGCAAGTTGAGGGGTGGATAGAACATGGTAGATGCACATTGAGCTAAATACAGCCTGGGTCGCTCGTGGCGGCTACAATGATGTCATAAAATGCAGGAGCAGTTGAGCACTGAGCAGTGACAACGTGTCTAAGATTTTCATTCACTTTTCATGTGGACCCCTTGAAAGGTAGTCTGCAAACCCCAGAAGGTTTCACGGACATTAATTTTTGAATTCTGCTTTGCACACTTATTTTGTCGCGTCATACAAACTCCTTTCAAATGTTGTAGACATTTTTATCAAAAACTTTCATACAAATCTATATTTTCAAAAAGCTTTAGTTTTGGCATATCGAACATTTTATTTTTGGCAGTTGGTTCCCGAAATGCCAAAAATAACTATGCCCGAATCATGGGCCCAAAACGCCCAAATCACTAAAATATATGCATATGCGCATATGCTGACTCCACACATCTTTGTAAACTGTACCTGGACTACATTTACAAATCCTCCTCGCTACCTCATCCGCGTCAGCTGTGTCTTACAAAAGCCTAGAGGTGGGCCGTGCTATAAGTCGGCAGTTACGGAAAATAAGAAGAATATCGGCCTGGTGTAAATGACCATAGTAGTCGACAAACACCACGAATACCCCAAAAACAAACAAACATTTGCATATATCGGGTGATTTCCCTTCACACTCTCACGTTTGGTATGTGTTATCCGATATCGTATAGATCAGGGCTCTTCAATCGTACACCCCAGGGTGTAGGCTACCATAATGGTTCAAGGGTGTACCACGACGAAAAAGGTTGAAGACTGAAGAGCACTGGTATAGATAAGTGTCGCCGTCACCGATACGAATTCCTGACCAGTTGCGTAATGCGCATTCTTGCTGTAGGCGACAGTGTTACCATTATCTGCGAAACTCCATTTTAGTTTCATACTGATATATATTGCGATCCCATTGTTACACATTCACCTGATAAATCCACAAAGATCTTTAACTTTTTTATTTACATAACCTGCTTAACTATCATCACCTTCTGCATAGATTAGGGTTACCATATTTTTGTGAAGTAAATTCCGGACACTCTTTAGCGCCCACTAGCGGATTTGAAAATGAGGTGTCAATACAACTTGATAACAATGCTCCTTCATTAGGTTCAATTTACCATTGCGTTCAACATCGCATTTATGCAATCAGCAATCTCACACAAGCAAAACATTGCCCACCGACTGTATACAAAATACGAATGGAGTGGAACATAGGTCATGAATTGGGCCATCTGTAATGTGAGCTTTGGTGATTGCTACTTTCTAGGGTCTGCAATACATTTCTCCACGGGCCGGATGGAATCATCTGGCCCGTTGGGATTGTGTTTGACAGCCAGATTATACTGTTAGGTCGGTGCGGTTATCTGGTTGTTTGTTTTAATCAGGTCCGAAACAACATTTTTTCTGCCCTTTCGTCCTAAAAAGCACTGATGTTGGGCCCCACCATAGGGTAATCGATGTACCTTCTTGGGCACTTACTATATGCATTTAGCTGTTAAAAACTATGAATGAATTCTGTCAATAATGTTGATTCTTCCATATATTAACATACTATAAACTACACCACCAGCAGGTTGCACATGCGGTGATTTCCAACTTTTTATGGTCGCGACCTCATTTCCAACTTCAAAATGTTCCGTGGCCCAGCTCAAAACTTGATAAGCTGACGTTGATTACTAAAAAAATTCAGCTTGCCCAAACTTACTCACGGCCTAGGAAGCCGATTACGTCCAACATCACCGCGATCCCCAGATAAAGGCAAACGACCCCAAGATTTGGAACTATACTGTCTGTGAATGAAGCATCCAATCGGCCTTAACCAACTCTAGGAATATACCGTTATCTTATCAATGCGGTTACAATCAGACTTATTTCAGTAAATGATGGTTATTTATATTTATTTTGATTGCATTTATTGGCGAGGGTGATGACTTGTGCCAATGCTAATGTCAATGTCGTTGCATTAACTCGCGCGCGGCGCGAAGAAAAATTGGAAATAGCATAAATCTGCTTACAAATAATATTGTTTATGTTGATTTACGAAAAACTTTTGAGCCTAGTTCAAGCCTTCAAAATTCCGGACATTTAGGCATATTTTAGAAATTCCTCCCGGACGCAGATTTTCCAGTGAAATTCCGGACATGTCCGGGAAATTCCGGACGTATGGCAACCCTAGCATAGATGCACATTAGGGCTGTTCAAAAATAACCTTTTTTCCCGGATTCCAGCCATTCACTGATTAAATTGTCAGGTTACCCTAAAGAACGCTGCACACCAAATTTGGTTCGATTCTAACAAGTATAGGACTCCGCAGATCCAATTAAAATTTTAAATTTATTATGGAAAATTGAAAATAAAATTTTCCAAATTTTTCTGCCAACCCCATGAAATTGTTGAGCAGTCTTCAAAGACGTTGCGAAACAAATTTGAGTCAATTCCGACCAGTAGAAGCGGAGTTATGTGAGTTTTTCGATGAGAATTCTCGGATTATCCCTGACGGACTATCTAAGGAATTCTACCTGCAATACTGGAATATGATAGAACATGATTTATATGAGGTAATTAGCAATGCTTACCTTTTCGGTGGATTATGTAGAACCTGGAAAACGGGAATAACGACGATAATTTACAAAAAAGGACCCAACCCACAGAATTAAAAAATTGGCGACCTATTACTTTACTAAACACAGACTACAAACTACTCACCGGACTGATTGCTAATAGACTAAAACCAATACTACCAAACCTCATTCTTGAAACACAAAAATGTCCAATAAAAGATCGTCAAATCACGGATATTTTACGAAACACGCAAGCTGCAACAGAATACGCGAAAGAAAAAAGAAGGAACTCCTGATCGTCAACTTAGCAGTGTTGGGATGACTCGAGTCATGACTTGACTCGAGTCAGACTCAAGTCACCTTTTTCGTATGACTTGACTTGACTCGAGTCACTTTGCTAAAATGACCTGACTTGACTTGACTCGGCGTATCAAAAATGTGGATTGACTCGTGACTCAGAGCAAAATCCACGAGTCAATTTCAAGTCATCAACTAATCATTGTCGATAAAAATCACTGTATCTTGCATATGTTCGGATTGCTCGCGAAACGCTCGTTTAACCCGGGAGAGCGACCAATCACTCCATGATCGCGCCTTTTCCTGACCCTGCATTGTTCTCTCACAAATAAACGGACCACGAACTAAGTGATCTAAGCTTACAGCTTACGTTGTCGTAAGGCAGTAGTAACCAAACCTCTTGTTTCATTGAAATTGAATTCGAATACTGTTCAACCATTGGCGCAGGCGTGAATTGTATCATATCAATATGTAAATGGGTAATGTATTGCATCTTATCAATTAGTTTATCTATTCTCTATTTTGGCTGGTAATTATAAACTAAGGTTAAGCAATTACTTACGTAGTTTAACAGTTCTGTGCGCATATGTGAGCTATACAGCGCCGTGACTCGAGTCACCTTCAAAAATCGAGTGACTTGACTTGACTCGAGTCACTTTCGAAAATCGATTGACTTGACTTGACTCGAGTCAAAATGTGCAATGACTCGAAATGACTCGTGACTCGAAGGTGGTGACTTGATCCCAACACTGCAACTTAGATCAGGAAAAAGCCTTTGACATGCTAAATCAGTGGTTTTTAACCTTTTCGACCTCGTGGCACACTTTGAAAATTAAAAATAGTTCGCGGCACACTATAGCACAGTTGTTCCGAACTCTTTCAGCCTACGGCACAAGCAAACTACCAGGATGCGTATAGCAGCAACCATAGTCTTACAGAGGTGGTCACTGACGAATTACTGCTTCTTTTTCGAAGCACTCAAGTAGGCTTTTCTCTGCTTGAGTTTTCTTTTATCTCTGCGGACATCTCACAAATACGTCCACGAATGGTATCATTTGACATGGGACTCGTTTTCAATTCTTCCCAAACATTTTTGTACAATTTTATTGCAGGCCGGAAGAATAACTTTCTCCGTTTCCGTGTGAGGCTTTGAATTATCAGCCATTACCTCTGTTACCACATAACTGGCCTGTTGAGATCTCGTTTAAACTTCAGGTTCAGCTAAATTTCATGAGATTGGCTTGACAATAAAGTCTGCACTCTACCGCAATGTCGATGTAATTAACCGTCGCACCGAAGAGTCCAATCACGATCGCCACTAACAAATACAGAGGCGCAGAGGTGTATTATACATATACAATATACATAGATGCCAAACGCATTTCCACGCAGATCGTGCAATAGCACCTGTGAGGATAGCATACCTCAATAGTGTTACTAGCAGCCTCCCGCAGTTCAATTGTAGTCCCAACAAATCGGGCTAATAAACCTCAGCGGCGGGAATATTTGTAACTGATATATTTTGAACAACTTAACTTCTCAATTCTTGAATTTGTCGCCTGCAACATAACGTTTCGCCCTGAGCCTACATTTTACCTGCAGTGCTGGCACGCTACCTAACAATCGCAATGTGAATGGCTATGTTGGCAATTCTAATTTCTAAACGTGAACATCACTTCCAAATGAGTTCATTTCTCGATGGTGAAAGAATGCCTTCCTAGGTGTTGGAGCTTTATGTAGGCTCCTATACTCGTCATCCGATCTGCAAAAGCAGTGTCTTACAAATAGTGGGCCGTGCTATAAGTTGGCATCTCAGGAATTAAAATATGTAATATCGGCATGGTGTAAAATAATCATCGATGACGAAGACATGGCAAGAATACGACTACAAATAGAAACATAAAAAGGTCATCAACCTGCGTCATGTCCCTGTTCCGGTTCTGATGGGAGACAAGTAAAAGGTGAACACTTCGGCCCCACCTCAATATCACGGTCTAATTGCCCGAGTTTAGGTATCAACAGGACCGTAATTGCCGCACCCCGAAACCCCCAATTGGGGGGGGGGCGAGCTCGAAGGGAGCCCAAAATTATTTCGTGAATTAGCATAAATTATAGAGGATTTTTTGAAAATCCATGCAACTTTTTCAAAAGTTTTTCGCGCTAAGCGCGATTTTGAGTTGCCAATTGTCTTGAATTTTGAGTACTCTTCCCCAATAAAAAATACGCAAGATTTATAGAAATGGGCATGTCGGCATTGGTCATTACCGTGCCACGATTTACCAATACATATAAAGTTTTAGGCCATGTAACATGTGACTCCAAGAAATGGGCCAGGACGATCGGCAGCGAGAAAACCTTGGCCGAAAACGACCGCCCTTATGTGACCGAAAACTTCGTTATATATACAAAATACAAATAGGTTTAATTGTCCATAGGCGCCTAAATGCCTGGCGCCGAATATTCCTGTTATGGCAATCTGAACCTCGCAAGACAAATACCATCCCGCAGGGAAAAATTATATGCCAGTGAATAAATACCAATTTGAAATCGTGTGCGTCTTTTACTTTAGTAGCCTACGTTTGGGCGATTCTATATATTTTGACATTGCAGACAGGAGGTCACTAAATAACATCATGTTACGGAGTTATACCAAAGGTCCCTACAGTTTCCAAGACACCTCACTCAACTCTACAGGTAAATCTGATTACGTGAGCAGAGAGGACATGAAATTGATAGCAATAGATATGCAATTTCCTATCTTTTCGGCCGATTTTATCATGATTTATCGAAAATTTTCGCGCATGGCGCTGCCTCACTGCACAGTACGGCTAATTTCGTGGCAAAAGCGAACAACGTGATTGGGGGTAGGTTTGTCACCCTATGGTAGCCCAAAACCCAAGTTTTTTTTTGGGGGGGGGGGCTGACGAAGTGCTGTTTTGTTCCTGCCAACGGGTATACGCCCGAAGGTGTTTAATTATTATTAAGGGGTCCTACCTTTTCAAACACACCTCACCTGTAAATCTGATTATGTGAGCAGTGAGAGGATAAAATTGAAAGCAATATATATGCAATTCCCGATCACATTGGCCGATTCAATCATGAATTATAGAAATATGTCGCGGTTCGCGCGTCTAGGCGAGTAAAGCTGGCACAGGCAAATGCGCCCAATGTAGACGAAAAGTATGACGGTAAACAGCGGATAGCGTGAGGGGGGTCTGGGGGGCGAAGCCCCCCAGAGGTTCGGTTCATCATCATGTGGGGGGCCAAGACCAACGTTTTGGGGGGCTGACGAAGTGCTGTTACGGCCCTGGTTATCACCGTCCTAAATGCTCACACCCATTGACGATGGAGGCCCCAGTTTGATTCATGGCATAGCAGTAGCAAGTTACAAAGCGTTGCAGGATTATTAGATTCTCCGCCTCTATACGTTGCTGTGCTCAGAGCGTCTTTATAATAAAAAGCCCAGAGAAAGACCCAATCCATGACCTAATGGGCATGCCAGATTGAAATACTAGATTGAGACACCGTAACTACGGTCGCCTCGGCATCCTTATATCTGTTCACTGCATCGGATTCTCCATCGCGTGCCTTGATCGGGTCAATTCAATACATAAACCAACAATGACACACTCAAACTTGGGATTTTGTTATAGTTCGACATTTGCTCGCGGCACACCTGAGCAGTCCAATTGGCACACTAGTGTGCCGCGGCACACGGGTTGAGAACCACTGTGCTAAATCATGAATACCTATTCAAAATTCTGGAAAGTTATCATATACCGGAAACACTGATGCGACTGATTAAACACATATACAACACCGCATCGAGTAGAATTCTGGTGAATGGCGCAATGACGCACCCCATAAAACTGGGTAGAGGAATACGGCAGGGGTGTCCTCTGAGAATGGCGCTCTACGCCATTAGTTGTGACCCCCTAGCCAGGAAAATAACGAATAACGACAAAATCCAACCCTTCAGAATCGGAAAAGCCACGATAAAAATCCAACAATATGCCGATGGCATAACTTGCTTCCTTACCAACGAGAAAGACATTGGCCGCATATTCGAGGAATTCAACAAATTCGAAAGAGCAACAGGACAGAAACTAAATGCGGAAAAAAAACGAAATCAATCAGAATAAGTACTCAAGCCGAAACCCCATTTACGATAATAAGAAAAAACGAAGCATAAAAATATTAGGACAGCACTATGGAAAAAATCAGATTGAAGAAACTGGAGCGAAAAAATTGCAAAAATCAAACGAACACTATATGGCTACCGTGATAGAAAACTGACATGGGTTGGAAAGCTTACGCTCTTGAACTCCCTGGCATCAAGCCAGATCATATATAATGCGAGGGTCCACCGCCGTCGCCGAGTTTGGGATAAGTTGTAATAAGTTCATTTAGTTACTGGTTGATATGAATTTCCTGATGACCGTGGCGCACAAGGCCATAAATGGCGAAAAGCACCACTCATATTTGTAATAATAATAATAATAATATAATGCGAGGGTAATAACAGCACCCAGAGAAATAAAAAAAGAGCTAGAAAAGCTATATTTTACAACTTCTTGTGGCACCCCCAAAAGATGGAGGCAATAGCCAGACGAACGCTCATTGCAGAAAAAAAAAGAGGGGGGGTCGAAATGCCGGACGTGGAATCAAAGTACAAAGCGTGTGAACATGAAAAAATTGTCGCGCTGAAAAAATTGGATAAACCGAAAGAGATATGGCATCAGCATGCCATATACGAAATTGGCACAGAATTGAAACAAATTAATCCCGTGCTCTATAATAACTCCGAGCCGCATAAATTCTCGACACCCAAAAACTGGGTGGAAAACCTGGAATTACCAAAAAAAAATAAAACTCACAAACGATGAATGGGAAGAAGCCTCTCACAAAACGCTGTACAGACAGAAAACGGAGACGAAATCAATTGGAATAAAATCTGGCAATCGAAACATATGGGACATAAAGTAATAACCAGCGAGGAAATAATTATAAACTACAAAGTCGTCCACGAAGGATTCATCTTTGGGGCAAAACGAAAACGCAGAAACTCAACTCGTGACAAAGATAATAAACCGCTCAATCTTAATTGCAAATTTTGCAATAAAGAAAAAGATGACATAAAACACATACTAACGGAATGTGAATATACAAACGAAATTAAACTCCATGTTGAAAGAGCGCTCGGAATAACAATAAACGAAAATGACATACTCTACCACCATAAAACGGCGAAATTAATATGGATAATACTATCCATATTAAAGAAGGTTGCGATAATATTGATAATAGAAAAGCAGGGGAGGAAAAACTTGGAAGAAAGATCCTGGAAAAATTCATTACCAGAATGAAAAGAATACCAGAAAATGAAAACATTAGCGAAATTATCGCAAAAACTGACGGATACCTACAAATACAGTAGTAAAATTTTTTGTATAAAACCATTGAGGTTATAGTGGGGGGAGTAAAACAAGACCAAACACCCCAACTAAGCATACCTTGAATGATAACGCTCATTCCTGTAAAGCGAAATACTGACGAACGATACCACCGCAAACGGTAGGTCGGTAGGCAAGTCTCGTTAAGGAGACATCAACCTGAGATTACCTGAGAATAGACAAACGAGATACCAGTAGAAAACCTTTAGTTAACCTACCAGTATTTTCATTTTTTTTCTTAAAATGAAAATGATAGAATGAAAACTATAAAACTGTCGTGATTCTTTTTATATATATAAAAAAAAAGTATAAAACTGTGTAAAAACAAACAAACTATAAAACTGTAGTTAACTAAGACCCCGAGCGGGAGGTAGCCCTATATAAGAGAGGGGTGCTGAACGCCGGCGGATACGGCGAGCCGGATAAAAAAAAAGAGTGGAGTATTTGGCTGTATTAAGATATTTATCTCTTGGAATCTGGACTTCCGAAAGGTTGTCCGTTCAAGAGATGGGCTGCCTTTTTGCATGACACCGCCATTTCTTCAATCACCAGATCTGCGATACCCTGTTCGAGCCCAGTATCCATGCATATCGACGGTGGCGAGGGGATTCCTGGGGCTGCAGACTCAAGGCCCCTCCAAGCCTGGCTATGCAGACTCGAAGCACCTAGATGACGAAACTAGATGCAAAACGAGTTGGGTATTCTATGTATACCCCATAGATACCTATTACCGGGGTTGGTGGATCACTCTGTCCCAAGTGTGAAACCATCCCTTTCCTACAGGGGGAGGTTGGCTGCGGTCCCTCCAGACCCTATAAAAATAGTGGGCATATGAAAGCTCGCCACCTTCATGATACGCACTCTAACTTCTGTTCTGTTTTTTCCCCATTTACATGTCGACATGAAGGTCTGTATCATCTTAAAGACAGTCGTTGCAGATTTCGTCTTTGAAAATTTGAATATTTTGCAACTTGCACCAGCGAAGTAACTGAGCAGAACAAACAAAGGAAGAAAAGCGCGTGTGAATATCGACACCGTGTGACACCGTGTGACACCGTGTTCGGTACTTTAGCTCAATCCAACTCAATAACCTTAAAGGAGAGCGATGTCCAGTAACTTGTTGCGAATTTTTAGTGATAGCATTTATTATTGTCTTCATGCCTCGCTCCATTTGAATCCATCATTACGAATTTGAGATGATTGCAGAGCTGGTCATAGTACCCATCGTTGGTACTCAAGTAGAAGTAGCGATTTTCAGGTCAGTAGAAAAGTAAGTTCTTCTAGGAACAATTTTGCTTAGAAAACTGAAATCAGTCAAGTAGAAGTTGAAATAGTCTGAAACATACCCGATTGAGGAACTAGGGCAGGTAGGCAAAATCTACTTGAAGTAGAAGTAGAAGTACTTCGTTAATGACCACCTCTGGATGATTGTTGAAGGAAAGAAAGAATAATAATGTTATTTTTACGTCATTTTTCCGCGTATAACTGACTCAGATACGAGCTGATTCAGTGTGTGTATGCCACCATAGTGTCCTATATGGTATGGACCAGGGCTTTGGAGCAGCCGTAAATTTGCATTGCTCCAACTCCGGCTCCGGAACTTTCTTCTATAATACATTAGCTCCGACTCCAGCTCCGAGTAGAATAAAATATATATATATATATATATATATTTATTTAGAGACTATTTGACGAAATAGTACCATTCAACTCCGTTATACATACATATGCAACGCGCCCACTCCCCATATGGTATTTTCAAACCTGAACTAGCATTAGCCATTATTAGTGAAGTTGAAGGTGCATCTGAGTAAAAATATGTTTATTTAGATCAGTGGTTCTCAACCTTTTTTTAGGGGTAACCGGAGGAACCGCAGTAAACCTCCCCCCGTAGCGCTTGTGACAGACTGTTGTTGTTAGCAACAGCACAACGTCACAAGCGCCGTAATAGGGCCCTTTTGTGTCGTAGGACACAAAAGCACCCATCTCGGTGGTTGCATCTGTTTTTCTTCCCTTCTTAGTTTCATCTGGTTAGGGGCTCAAACAGTTGGCACAAGTAGGCTTTGGCTGGGGGCGTCTGCGGCCACTTGTCCCGCCGCCACCATACTTGTGCCTGGGGAGAGAGCCACCAATCTGACCGCATCCCCGGTGTCGGAATATGAAGGCCTGACGGCCATACTCTTCCTGGGTGTTAGAGTGATTGGAAGTATCATGGTTGGACCACTAGGGTTTCGCACTGCCCAGCGTCCAGTAAGGCGATGCTTACCTTAATACAACCAAATACTCCAACCTTTGGGTCGCGGGAGACTCTCAGGGGGGCGCGACCAATTGACAAAGTCTTTATAAATCGAGACTAAACATGTGTTTCACAACCATTCTGAAAAGACGATTGCTGCAGATGAAACTTATTTTGTATTATTTGTAATCTTGTCGACTTTTCATTCGGATACTGTTGAGTTGGTTGGGTAAAGTTACAAACGGATTTATTTGACAAGGTTTTTGCCTTTGACTCATTTGAGTATGGCGGGATGTTAAAATGTCGATATGTCATAGTGATAGTATTTCTGAAACTCTCTTTGCCAAACGGAAAGCCGGATCGCGAATAGAGTTGTAATGTTTCCTTACTTGTTTCAAATCAATATGCCTATAATCTCGAAATGTGACTGGCTGAAAGTTGGTAGTCATGTTTGTCAATCCTATTTCAATTCACACTATGCCAAAGTCGAAATATTTCATTTTGGATTGTCTCAATTTACCTATAGTAAATCCCATGAATGGATTCCGACGCCTGATTTTTTTTGGTCATGCCGGAGTTGGCAAATGATGCAATGTGTGTTTTTGTTAAGAGTTTGATTTCAAGTTGATAAATTAATACAGTGATTAAATATTCTCTGAATATTCTTGACGCGCGGAGATAGTTGGTATTGATTCTATAGGCGTGAAAACAGCTGCGCGGAATGTGTGAATAATCCGATGCGGTTGAATGTTGGCGTCAGTAATATTCAGGTTACGTTCGATTCAACAGATCGCGGAAGGATTTCTCAAAGGATTAGAGTTGTACCGAATTAACACATTCAGATACGAATCAACTTGAGCTGTGTAGTAAGTTTCATTTCAAGTTGACAAATTGACACATTACTTGAATATTCTCATGATTCTTATCACGCAACTAAAGGCAACCACTATTCCAGAATGTCAAAACATATAGCACCCACCAGAAAGTGTCAAATTGTTGGTTTTCGAATCACCGTCTGCGACGGCTCTGTGACAAACTAATTACCGAAATATTACCTTGTGAGCGGTCGGTATGTCTGTAATACCAAATCATGACGGATCGCTATGTCTGCAGCATTACCCTGTGAGCGGTCGTAGGATTTAAAATTATTTCACACCTTTTTGAATAATAGTTAAAACTTCGCAAAGGATTAGGGTTATAGCAGAAATAAGTAAAAATTTGTCGGTATTCGAATCACCGTCTGCGACGGTTCTGTTATTCGTTACTTATTAAATCTTACCAGCGTAATCAAGTTCTGTGACAAACTGATTCCTAAAATTTCACCGCGTGAGCGATCGGCATGCCTGTAACACGAAGTCACGAAAGATGGCTATTTCCGAGACATTATCATCATGTCAGCGATCGCGGGGTTTGTAATATATTTCACACCTATTTGAAGTGTTAGTTTGTGAGCGTGGTTATTGTTGATATTCGAATCGCCGCCTACGCCGGCTCTGTGGCAAACTAATTACCAAAATATTACCAAGCGACTGATTCCTAGATTTAGCAAACTATTTCACACCTCTTTGCTGAAAGTACGACACACCGTCGCAGCCTATACCTGAAAGTACGAATCATCGCCTCGTCCATAAGAATAACGATATATCGAAGTCGCACTCACCGTAAACGTTGGGATTAACTCGAATGGGTCATATATGATACATCAATGCTTACCGACGCAGAAAATATTGATCAAATCTTTCGAATAAACTTCAGGTTTCTCTGTGTTGGAACGAGTGATTGGTGGAGATTATAAAGTTACGTTCAGGTGCCAACTATCTTTGTACATTCGACTTGGAATGTCTGTCGTCAGACAGGTAGTGCGATTTAGTGGATATTGTCATAATAACCGAACATCATGTACCGTATATTGGCAAGGAATATACTTCGTAAATCCGTTCTGGAGGCTATACAGTGTTATTACTAGATAAACGCATCAAGTTCGGAACTTATTCCATATAGTGTGAGATTTTCTTGACATCCCCAAATCATATGCAACGTACAACAAGATTTCCATAAATCCTTGAGGCGTCAATCACTCAAGATTTTCCTCGGTACTCTCTCCGACCAGATAACCTTTATCCCAGTTACAAAAAAGACCATAGACGTGACAAGAGCGACCGTCACCATTGACCGAAAGCGCAACAGATTTCATAGTTACCACTTTAATTATTACCGGTATATGTCGAAGGATAATCTTTCGTTGATTACCTCAGAAATTGTTTTCATGCACATGTCGCGAATCCCATGCCGAAGGCAAGCGTCCGTATCGCCTCGCAAGGCCTATATATATCTCCGATTTGGTTAGGATCGATGTGGTTTGATTTTCCTGATACGGATAGTGTGTTATTGATATCAGCTGTGTTTCCGTAAGCCAATATCATCATGAAGTTGATTCTGATCTTCGGAATCGCGGTATTGGGCGCAAGCGTAGATGCCTCATTTTCGGGTAAGTTTAACCTAACGCCTTTTCGACTTCACGGTTCTCAGGGCTCTCAGACTTCCCCTTTTCAAAATGACCCATGCTATGTCAGTCATGTTACAATACCATCGCACTGGTGTAATTTTCTTTCGAAACTTTACGAATACATACGATCTTACAACGACATTTCAATCATGTCTGGCAGCAAATCCCATTACGGTTTCAGTGGTTCATGCCTGTCCCATCAATATTGTCAGTGCGTTTCATCGTTCTTGACTGGTATCTAATAATATCCCCTTATAAGACTCTCTCTGTCTTGCAATCATAGGGAGGTCAGGATCCAAATGAGGAAATTAATGCGTGACGCCGCGAATATCGATCGTGAAGTATAGTGAAAGCGAATACGGTCGCAACGTCCTAGTCCAAAATTGAAGATGCCATCGGTGCCGTTGGAAACGTGTCTAATAGCGATTTTTACCTGCTTTCGCATTACGCGACTAAATTAGTGAAACCAAGAAGAGTCGAAGCGACCCCTTTTCTCTATAATAACTATATCTATAGTTGATGTACTTAACATCAAAATGACTCACCTACCAGCGTTGGCTATGTGACGGATTCTTGACAAAATTTTTGGTGATTTCAGGGACCTGCTATGGTCGATGTGGCGAGATCTGCTTCGATGACTGCTCTTGTGGATATCTCTGCTACTTCGTCGGGCTGGGGTGTTGCTCGGACTACGCGACATTGTGCAATGACGGTTATCAACCACTAGGTGCGTATTGAGAACAGATACATAACTATAGAAATTAAACATGGAACGGCAACGACCGATTTTGCAGCTTCGTTCCGCTTCGCCGAGGCGGGAGTGGAGAATTGTTTTGCGTAAGCGACTGTAGGATTTCTGGCAATCCCAAAGCTATCTTCCCGAGCGCAGAAATTATTGAATCTGATCTTGATCGAAAGCTACTGTTGCACCGATTCCAAACATGTAAATTAAAATAATGATCAGACACTGATCCGCCTAGAATCCGTCCTCCAATTCTGAAATATCAGCATTGTTCGAACAATCGGAGAGTCGCAACGGGTCATTGTTATTGCCATTGTGTTGCCGTTACGCGATTGTTCTGAACAATGCCGATATTTCAGACTTGGAGGACGGATTCTAGGTGGATCAGTGCCTGATTATTATTTTAATTTATATTTTCGGAGTCGGTGCAACAGTAGCTTTCGATCAAGACCATATTCAATAATTTATGTGCTCGGAAAGATAGCTTTTGGATTGCCAGAAATCCTACAGTCGCTTACGCAAAACAATTCTCCACTCCAGCCTCAGCGAAGCAGAACGAAGCTGCAAAATCGGTCGTTGCCGTTCCATGTTTAATTTCTATATACAGAACACGCTACGAATGGGGCATTTCCACTTGATTCTGAACGCTAGGGGCGATAAAGATAACTCTACCCAAAACTGTTTTGTTTCTATATGCTTTACTATGGGACTGGACTAAACATGGACCTAATTTGGTCTCTTGACGTACAACGAGGAAGGTGAAAGTATCCATATCAATCTAAGTCATCCATATTGATATCAAATAGCTGTTAGCCGACGAAAATGATGCTATTTCTTGGCGTCTGTCCTCGTGAGGGAAGTGCTGAAATTATGATTATATCGTTATTACCAACTGTTCTATCATTATCGTTTTCTCGATTTAGCGGCCAAACTACACCGGATTGGACTGGATTCAACACAAACCCTTTCTATATATATTATGACCTTGGCAAAATAGCTGTCTGGTTGAAAGACCTCATGTAATTTCAATATCTTCCTATCCTTTAATCTTATCACTATCTGTTGGTGTTTTAAAATAATAAAATGCTAATAATACCAACTAGATCTCGTCCTCTCTTGATTATTGACAATTAAAGGATGTACCAGTTGTATTGTTGCAGTTATAATACTAATAAATACCGATCTCGTCCTCTCTGATCATTGACAATTAAACGATGTGTACCATTTGTATTGTTGCAGTTTTCTTGTTGAATAAAATGACCCCGGAAATAAATTGCATGGTTACACATAAATTTTGGACCGTAAAATTCTAAGCAACGTATTATGCTCATTATTACTCGGTTAGATAATAATTCTTAACTTGAAGGAATGTCAACCCGCTACTTGAGAAACCCATGTATGGGACTGCCCTAAGACACAAAGCAAAATACTACAGTGGAAACCCAATTGATACGAATAGCATCGTCATATCCAAGAATATTCAACGTGAATGCTGATGTGAAACTTGCAGATTGTAAAACACAAAAAATGAGCTCGCGAGCATTGGTCATTCTTGATCAATGAGTTTGTACTTGAAAATATTGAAAGTTTTAGCAAAGTTCGTTGCGCTACCATAACATTTATCAGATGCATATAATAAGAGTCCGGGTTGCGAACAACCAGAGGTGGTCAGTAACGAAGTACTTCTACTTTTTCGAAGTACTGAAGTAGTTTTCCTCTACTTCTGGTACTTACTCAAGTAGATCTGATTTTCGCTACTTCTACTTCTACTTCATAATATTTTGTGATCTAGTTACTTACTTTTCGCTATTTTCAATTTGTCAAGTAGAAGTAGTTCAATCTTCCAATCAGGAAGATAGCCTGAGGAATTTAGGAGCTGTTTTCACGAAGTATTAACATTTAATTTTCATAAAAGTTTAGTAAAGCACAGAAATTTCGTCGCGCTTCGCGCGCAGTGGATACGGAGTGACCAGTATGGTTTCACGAAAGTATCGGTGTATATAATTTAGGTGGAGGGTTGGCGTGGTTCCGTTCACACCACATTGTCGCCCTTCACCCATATGAAATAATTCATCACAGTATATATGGCTCATCATAACGTTTGAAACTGATGTTTCGCAATCTAGCATTTTCTTGTCATATCGTAATCTAGCATATATGTCCAGTCCATGGCGTGTCCTAATCTGGAAGGGTGGACTTTGACTTTTTTTAGTTTTATAGCTGTTTTAGCATACCACCTTTGAAACTTTCTGGACTAAAAACATGATATACATATTCTGCTTTTAGAAGTAGTATTTATATTTCACTTTCAATTCCCAGTATCATTTACTTTGAGTTATAATTTATATCAGTTCTTCCGTCCGAATAACATACATGTTGAAGTATAAAAGCAAGTGCAGTAATGCCTTTAATTTCTGGAAATAAAGCTACACAATATGGCATTTTTACGGTCCACCGTATTTTTTGTTAACGTTTACTAATCGCGCAAAGTGTTTACACCGTATCCTATACAACTTCTCCATATTGCTCTTCGACTAAACTACGGGCCTTATAATATGGGGGATGGCGCCATACCATGCTATTTTCCAAAACGTGTTGTTCGAGAAAACAGAGGATTAGTATCGCATTTCCTTATCAATACTATCATTTTCATCCCATGATGTGGACGAATGCTTATGCTATCGAAAATTGGATACCTGCTGGTATGCATCAATATGAATCAAGCTCGTCACCTATCCCATAGCTCAATTTGCAACTTTTTATAATCCATCCAATCAGGATCGTTTTCACAACTACTTACTTACTTGAGTACTTTTAAAGTCAGTCAATTCTACTTCTGCTTCTAGTAGTTTTAGGTTGCTCATGAAAGAAGTACTTCTACTTGTACTTGAGTAGATTTTTTCGTCGCTACTTCTACTTCTACTTGAGTAGCTTTCTTGACTACTTTGACCACCTCTGCGAACAACTAACAAATAGCAAATATTCTTCCACTCTGGCCTGGCTCATTATTATCCCTGGCTTTACTCAGCTTCACAGAATTACTCTTCTGGATTCAATGTGGATTCAATGTCCAACAGCTGTAATTCAATCCATAGGCAACACACCATAATGTCTAAGAAGTTGAAGTGACTGTACTTGAAAAAAGTACCGGTGCAATATTTGATGGATTTATCATTGGAATAGTGGTTGCTTTTCACTAAGCATGCCTCATAGTTCTTTTGATAATGGGTGAATCACTATAGATTCAGCTAGCCCTTTTCCAAATTGTTTAATTGTCATAACAAGATGCCGTGACTGACGACTCTTCGGTATATTCTTTCGCAACAGCTTTCGCTTTAGCATTTTGGCATATAGACGTCTCTTCCGCAACCTCTTTCATTGAAAACAGATGAGACTGCCTCTCTCTTATTGAAGTTTCATCAGCTTCATTGTAATTCAAACGCATGGTTTTTATATGTTGTAGGACCTCACAGCAGCAACTGCACATTACATGATTTTTCATAACGCACAACACTCATGGGGAAACTGATTTACTGCAGGGAAAGCAGGATAAATCCTGTTGGTGAAATGATATTCTGCAGACAAGTTTTCCAGGACCAGACATCCATACCTCTTCTTTGTAAACGGAACCATCCCCCCGATAACTTTCTGTTTTTAATTGATGCATCTTTCGAGATCAAATGACCTTCATCTTTACACAATGAGGAATATAGCAACAGCCATATCATACGACTCTCCAAAATTAACAGCAATGGAAGCTGTCAGGATGTCTATGTCCTTCTTGAGGACAAGACGCCATGAAATAGCATCATCTTCGTCGCTAACAGCTATTTGATATCCATATGGATGACTTATATTGATATGGATACTTTCACCTTCCTCGTTGTACGTCAATAGACCAAATTAGGTCCATGTTTAGTGCAGTCCCATAGTAAAGCATATAGCAACAAAACAGTTTTGGGGCGAGTTATCTTTATCGCCCCTAGCGTCCAAAATGAAGTGGAAATGCCCCATTGGAAGTGGAAACGTTTCTATGGCTCTGAAATGTGGTGCGCCGGCGCTGTTATCGATCACTCAAGTACTCGATTTTGCCCAGTCCTACTAATGAGTCTAATGACTAATGGCTAGGATACCCAACTTATTTCGCGGTGACTTCGATTTTCATGGCGAATAATGTACAAGATCCAGAAATAACAAACATGGTGTTTTTTATGCGGGATATTGGAGATATTTTATCGTTACCCAGACTCCCAGAGTCCTATCAAACCGACTATCAGTGCCTTATTCGTGAGTTTTTCGTGAGCAAGCTTCAGCCACTTATGACTGCTGACACTGAATGAAATTGATCGACACTAACGATTTTCCCACTAATAGCATAGTGGTTATGGAACGGCGAACATATCGTATCACAATGCGCCACTCTTGATCAATAACACATGGAATATAATTTACAGTGACAACATCTCCTTGCGATTCCAATCCTTGCCACGCATACGCGACATGCGAGGATGTAGGATATGGTCAATACAAGTGTACGTGCATGAAGGGTTACCAAGGCAATGGAGAGTACTGCAAGAGTAAGTGCCCTTTTCTTCGTAATTTCTTCGTAACATCGCTAATACCTGATCCGAAAGTGATCTGTCCGATTATCTTATCTATGGATCGAGCCTTCGGCGCAGCGTGAGGTAAAAAGCTTATTGTGTGTCTAGAAATTGATCCTTGCGATGGTAACGACTGCGACCAATACGCGACGTGTCGAAGCGTAGGTGATTATCACTACAAATGCGAATGCAAAGATGGATATCAAGGCGACGGGAAGTTTTGCAAAAGTGAGCCGTTTAGATCTTCATTATTTGAAAATGAACGTGCTGTCAACAATTGACTATATATTCATATACTTACGATATGACTCGATGCTTGATACTCGAATTGGAATCGAATTAGTCAGACTCACGTAACAATAGCCAAACACTTCATTTGTCCAGTTCTAATTGACAACTACTCAATCTAAATTTAGGTGTGGAGTTAGTGCTATTGCGAATTGATAGAAAAGTGATATAATGCCTGGTATTGTCATATTTATTCAAAATTGTCCAATTTCCTTTGCACAGCGATCAACCCATGTGATTTAATCGACTGCCCACCCAATTCAAAGTGTGTCGTCGTGAAAGGGCATCCCGTTTGCCAGTGCGTGTATGGATATACTATTGATGAACACAGCGGAGCTTGTAGCCGTAAGTCTCTGTTGTCATGATATTACACGCCATTAGAGATGCTTTGAAGCTTTTTGGTCAAAGACTTTCTGAATATATTTGTAGTTGAGAGCAACAAAATTAAATCTTCAGGATATTTCTTCATCGCATCATTAAGAATGATACTGTATAGTGTTGCGACCCGCAACCTTACATGAACGTTATATAACATGGTTTGCTTTGTTTGAATACATTCATCTTAAAGTTAATGGTATGAGCCCGTACCCGATGGTTTTTATAACAACCTCGATTTGATCCCGAATATAGCACATACAATTATCATAGCGTTAATAAGTCGAGTGGTCCTCTGGCACGATTCAAGCTATTTCCAACAGCGAAGTCTCAACCCGAAGAGACCGACTGGACTTCGAACTCTTACCCCTTGTTTTACTACCGTCCTTAAAATATGGCGTTTGGGCACCAGACCCAGACAATTTTTGAAAGGGGGTGCTGCAGGCAAAAAGGTTAAGAACCACTGCGGTATACAGTCCAATAGATGTATGGATATACTGGACGTATCATCGCGTATGGATGATACTTGACTTCTGATTTCACACTGTCGTGTAATCTGTTTAGAAACTTGCCCAGTACCTATGTTTCCGGAGAAAGGAAGATATAGCCCTCAGCAAAGGACGCATCCAGTTGGGTCTGTTATCACGTATGAGTGTGACGAGGGTTACAAACTAGTCGGGAACTTGAAACGACGATGTCGCGAGAGCGGCTCATTTAGCGGAAGTGATCCTTACTGCAAAGGTATGATGTGTACTCATTAGATTAACTGGCTGGCAACGATATACACTTCTTCAACATCTTATATCGATATAGAGCTTTGTCGCTAATTCTTCAACACTGTACTATAACATGCGTATTTTTTTGCAGAAATAGTTACGACTCCTCCTCCATATTCATGCAAAAATAAATGCGGTCTCTACTCGGCCGGAGCCGCCTGTGCGTGTCACGAAAGCTGCATAAAATTCGGAAACTGTTGCCACGACTACGAACGATACTGTGAGTGGTTTGTATTTTGAAATTATAGCTGTCGACAAGGATATCAATTGACAGCCGAGAAAAAGTAATGAAATGCACTTGAAATATTGGGGACAAAATTTATCTTACGCGTGCTTGTGCTCATATAGGGTTCACAATACCAACGCAATAATCATATATGACATGAGCGGTCACGGTTTAGTTCTGCAGGTTTCGATGGTCATTTATCCATTCTACACTCCCATTACCAGTTTGTCACACTCACAAATCTTATACGATGTCTCGTACACTGTAAACACATGGGTGAATAATAGTAATAATAGTATGTGTATTTATAGCCATAGCGTAGTGTGCCACCCAGGCCACCGGTACTTTCTATTACCATTCCGCTGGGTGATAAGGAGTCAAACACATCAATTAATCCCAGGAGGCAGTGGTTTATGTTCACATGTACCTACGTTTGGTGCCTTCATGGAATGGGGCGCGAAAACATAACCCTCTTCAGTCCTGGGATGTATTACCATAAGAATTGGTGTATCCGACTTGCTTTCACCCATTGGAATGGGTGTGACATAAACATTATGTACCAGAGAGTGTCGTTTACCAGATTTGCACCCTGTGCTAAGATTTTAGTTTGCAGTTTATAGCTTATACCCCAGTGGTTCTCGAACTGGGGGAGTGAAAGCATCTAATGAAGGGGGCGCGAAGCTGTCTGAGAGAAATGAAGTTCCTTGAACTCGGAAAGAGTTTTGCGTGCTGAAACTTTCAACGGCGATAATCCGAATTATACTACGATTTTCAATGCCATAAGCTGCGACGTACCATCCATAAACCGACGCTAGATTGTTACTGACACCGGACATTGTACCGATCAAAATATGTTTTTGAGTTAGGAGTAACCGGTGAATGCGTGTAGCTGTTAGCTATGATGCTTTTATATGGTCTGTCTGTCAAGCATCTGTGCAGATCGCACAGTAAGACACAGCGTCATGTGGAAATACAAGGTCATGTCATATGCCATGTGTAAAATGCTCTTTGGGTCGTAGAAATGAGGATTTAAATCGAAGTGGCTTAGAACGGGGGCCGCTCCATTGTTTTTTTTTATTTAGCTTCTGGTCAGGTACGCTTGCGCCAAGCCAAATTCCGGAAATAGAAGGTATTAGACACCTAAATCGCTAAAATATGTTGGTGCCACGTGCTACCATTGAACATGATTATTTTTGACATATTATTCAACTATAAATATTTTCTCGCTCCGCGCAATTTACCCCCAGCTGATAATTATTGCCCTTTATATAGTCAGAATTTCATGTTTGAGCGGTCTCTCAACATTCATAACCTTAAATGCCATCAAACTATGCGTTGGGATCGCAAACATTCATGTTGCTCTTTTTAATAGTTTTCTTTTTTATATGGCGATAAGGGGGCGCGAAATTTTCCACTATTGTCAAAGGGGCGTGTCTAAAAGGTTTGAGAACCCCTGCTACACATAGAAGACATCCTCACTTCGATTTGTGTTGCTAGTAGCAATTTTGCACCACGAATTGATTGCCGTTAGATCAACTGGCTCTTCTAAATATGGTGAAGTTGCCGGCTGGATTAGTGAAACTGTGTCACGGCGACAGTGCTCAGTGTTCATGCTCAAGTCTTAAGAAAGCCGAATTCTTTAGCGGCTTCGCCCCAGAGAATATCAATTGTATATGTCTTCAGATTATAATTACCATTTATAAAGTCTGGCAAAAATATAGCGCTAATAAATTGTTATTTATGTTCAGGTGGCAACGGATACTTCCCACTATTTCGATGAAAGTGAAACAGCAGACGCTGCAATGAAAAAACGGACGCCTTCGTTGTTTTGTTCACTTACTTGTATGAATCGATGAACGTTTATTTGAATTTTTTTTATTGTTTTATGGTGCAATATAGATAAACACAATTGTAATGTCGCGTTTCACCTTGCCGAAGCATACCATAGGAGGGATCACGAATATGCGCGACGGCCAGGGTGTCCGTTTCGCGGCTCGTATTGCGACGTTTATTAATAACAACGTGTGATGTCTCGATATGATTCAAAATTGCCGGACTGCTAAAGTGCACAATATACATTTTACACTTAGTTTAGGTTCTTAGTTATCCTGCTACACTATAGACCTGGTCCGACTATTGGTATACGTTGGGTATACGCCACGTTATGTATACAATGAACGCAAAACGAGCTATAAAAAACCTTGGCAGTTCATATTACCGTGAAGAAGTCACTTCCGCCTTAAAGAAGAAAAATAAGGAAGTTGTCGATGAGATCCAACCAGTGTACAATTCATGATATGGTCGACCTACTAATTTCGGCTCCTTCCGATATCGCAAGCCTCGATAAATATATATTAACATTTACAAACGGGGTATCGCGAAACAATGCTGAATAAATGGAAATGCGTATATTATCCAGCACATTTCTAACAAAAACTGAGACTTTAAAAAAAAGAAATACTCCGACGTAGATAAAAGACGGACAGAAAATGTCGAACATATTCACATGCCACATTATAAGTAGGGCAACATTTAAAACATAAATCAATATTATTATTATTAATGTGGAAAATGGGACATTGTGGCGCTTGTCACCTTATCGGTCTGGTGCGCCACGACAGAAATGTCGTATTACATGTCGCAAATCGTGTACCTGAAAAGAAAATTGCTCAAATCAACACATTGCTGGCGAGGACGAACTGAACGAGAGGCGAGAGAAGTTCTGACCGTACGAGAAGGTTAGATGTGGTGAACTCAACTTTCAAGTTCAAGCAGAAATCAATCAAATATGCTCGGTGCCAATCGAATTTTGGGCATACTAGGAGGAAGTGATCCACATTCTCGGGTACGATGCATAAGTCACACAAAGGCGTGTCAGTGCAGCCTATTTTAAATAAATGCCCTTTTAGGCGACAATGGCCGGATCGGAGACGGAATATTATCGTTTCATACAAACGCGATCTGTGCATCGGGGGAACATAAATGAATATAAAACAAACAAGTTTAAAGCGTGACCCTTGCCTAAAATATTTTTAATTGTATTTCTTTAGCCAAGATGTTCTACAGACGAAAACAACATCTGGTACACGCGAGTGCACGGCGCGGAACGCTCGAACGTGGTTCTTGTAATATTTTGTCACCACAAAATCACTGAGAGGAGAGTCCACGGCATACTGCGTGGCATAGCGAACAGCTGCATGCTTGACCTTGCCAGAGGTGGTCTGTAACGAAGTACTTCTACTTTTTGGAAGTACTCAAGTAGTTTTGCTCTACTTCTGGTACTTACTCAAGTAGATCTGATTTTCTTTACTTCTACTTCTACTTCGTAATATTTTGTGATCTACTTACTTACTTTTCGCTATTTTCAGTTTGTCAAGTAGAAGTAGTTTAATCCCCCAATACGAAAGATAGCCTGAGGAATTTCGGGGCTGTTTTCAAGAGAGCCAACATTTAATATTCATAAAAGTCAACTAAAGCCCAAAAATTTTGTTGCGCTTCGCGCACAGTAGTTATGGAGTGGCAAATATGTTTTCACGAAAGTATCAGTGAATATAATTTAGGTACCGGATTGCTTGGTTCCGCTCACACCGCATTGTCGCCATATCAAATATTTCACCACAGTAAATATGGCTCACCATAAGATTTGAAACTACCGATTCGCAATCTAGCAATTAGCAATCATATCGTAATCTAGCAGCCCATTACGTGTCTTGCTAATCTGGAAAATCCAGCTTTATTTAACGTTACACCTGTTTTAGCAGATCATCTTTAGAGCTTTATGGACAAAAGACATGAAATATAGTTTACGCTTTTTAGAAGTGGTATTGGTATTTCACTTTCAATTGCGAGTATCATACTTTGAGTTCTAATTACTTTCAGTTCTTTTCTCTGCAGAACATGCATGTTGAAGCATAAAAGCCTCTTTCTTCCGAAAATAAAGCTACACTAAATATAACCTTTACGATCCACAATATTTGTTATTAACGTATACTAATCGCGTAAAGTGATGAAACCGTATCGGATACAACTTCTACGTAGTCCTCTTCGCCTAAACTTGGGGCCTTATAATATGCGATAGGGCGACATGCCATGATATTATCTAAAACGGGGTCTTCTAGTAAACAAAGGGTTAGTATCGCATTTTCATATCAATACTATAATTTGCATACCATGATGCGAAAAAATGCTTATTCTGTCGAAAATTGATACCTCCTGGGATGCATCAATATTAATCAAGCTGTCTGCACCTTCCGCATGGCTCAATTCGCAGCTTTTGTCAGTCCCTGCAAATGAATGAAGACTGTTTTCAAAACTACTTACTTACTTGAGTAGATTTAAAGTCAGTAAATTCTACTTCTACTTCAATTGGTTTTAGGTGGCTTATTGAAGAAGTACTTCTACTCGTACTTGAGTAGATTTTTTTCGTGGCTACTTCTACTTCTACTTGAGTAGCTTTGTTGACTACTTTGACCACCTCTGGACCTTGCCCATATTATGTCCATTCCATGATATCCACAAATAGGTCCTCCAGCGCAACGGAGAGATTTGCAAAATATTCCCCATCGTATAAGATGATTGAAGAGACTATATCCGCATGAGAGATTTGCAAAATATTCCCCATCGTATAAGATGATTGAAGAGACTATATCCGCATGACTCAGCTTGAAAGTCTCTTTCCTTTGGTACGCCTTCGGGTTCAGAGATTTCATCAATATTTCACCAGATTCTTTCCACTCAGCAAGAATTCAATTTAATTTCATGAGCGATTTTTGAGTGCTAGTCTTTCCTAGCACATGGCGATTATTGTCAAGAGCGTGACCAACAAACACATAAAACATGGTGCAGACGATGAATTCAATCGATTGTGTACCAGCTTGATATAAAGAACTTTCAATTGTGTAATTAAAAGTTGATTGCGATTGTTATGACTTGTTGGGAATTACAATTGAAAATATGACTCCCTTTGACCAAAAAGGTGCCTGGCTCCTGTCTCGAACGAACCGATATGTGGCCATAAGACTATATTTTAATACCGCATTTCTACGATCGCCGGTCAAGGCGGTAATTATTATAAAAGAGCAGAAAACAGTCCGCTCGCCGAGACGGCCAGACATTGAAGGGAGTTAACAACAAGAGGTATCGCCAATGTAAACTGTTATAGGGGACCGTATAGAGCACGGCTACTAATTAGGGCTCGAGGTTACCGGTCCACCATCTGACACAGTGGTTCTCAAACTCGACCCACGAGACCCCCTGGCTACCTCCTTGCAATTATGTACACTGCGCTATTTATAAGCTTGTCGCTGGAAATACCAATTCAAAATGTCTGAGCTATCGCGGCCGTTTCCTCGAGAATCATTAGACAGATATCGCAAGCTGAACACGTGTTAAGTCCACCAATAAATCCACAAATAAGTCCATTACAAACGGTGAAATTATGAAGATAAACATTTGCTTATGACATCACAAGAGTAATGTAATTTACAAGCTGCATACAGATGATATGAACATTGTGCGATATTGCATATCCGGTCAAGGGTCAACTTGTTCTGAAACATAAACTTGCGTATTTATTGTGATAGCTACTCACAGGTACATTGAAATGCGGATGTGGTACACTCCATCCGAGTGGTAAACCTTTTAAAAAATTATGGTACACCCTCGGGTGTACGAGACACCCGGTTAAAGAGCCCTGGTCTAGAATATACACCATGTACCTTTATTGACAGGAAGGATGACTTCTAATGATTTGCCCGGACGCGATACATTGGCGATTCCAGTTGCCATACGAATCCTACGGCGCATTCATACTAGAGGTCGACCGTTATCGACATGTCCGATTATCGAGGCCGATATTTGGAGCTTTCCCGACTATCGATATCGGCCTATGAAGGCCGATATTTTATATTTAAAAAAAAATTCAAAAATTTCGGAAATTCAATGCTCCGTGTTCTCAATCTCAAGAAATCGACGACGCAAAGGGCGATATCTGACAGATTTACCCTTGCAGGACGAGTTTAACTGGGTAAGCATGCAGAGAAACTATGCTTCCTGCATTACAATCTACATTTTCTGGACTGATCTGCGATTCTGTATCATATTTTGCTTTTTGGGTTATCCCAAATTTCATCGAATGTGCACAATTAAGCAATGATTCTTTTCAATTTCAGTTTTCTCGTTTGTTGCTCAGCTTTCTGTGGCATGAACAATACAGATCACAAAGCACTCAACTACAAACAGTTGGTCCGAGAATTGGCATCTGCATATGGAAACCTTGGAGCAAACATGAGCAATAACTCTCAATTCCTGTTCAGTCATCTTGATATATTTTCTGATAATATTGTTGAGTAAAGGGAATAGAAAGGGGAACGGTTCCACCAATACATCAAAACAACAAAAGAAAGATATCAGTGCAGATGCGACGAACATATTATGGCAGACTATTGCTGGAACCTTTCGAATAACTGCACTAAATTGCTTAAAACCGAAAATAGTACAAGAAACAATTTTGCTTTAAGATAAGTTATTAATATTATATTATAACAGATTATTTTGAATTTAAAATAGGTGGTTGACATAAAATTGATTCAATTATTGCAAGGTTATTTGATTATTTAGGTAAATACCCCGAAACATAATTCTGTTGATGTTGGTTGGTTGGTTGGTAGTTTGGGGGTATTCATGGTGTTTGTCGACTACTATGGTCATTTACACCAGGCCGACAATCTTCATTTTTCCCGTAACTGCCGACTTATAGCACGACCCACTTCTAGGCTTTTTGTAAGACACCGGTTACGCGGATGAGGTGGCGAGGAGGAGCCTAGATAAACCTCGGTCGGAGTCGAGCCCGCAACCCATTGGTGTTGCAGCCGCGGATTATACCACTGCGCTATCTCACCACCAATTCTGTTGATGTATTTTGATTTAAAACAGTCTTCAGTGTTGTCAAAATAACAAGTAGATTGAATTTCTGAACTTTATAGTACGACTGAGCCGATTCTTTTTATCTAGCCCATATAGCGAAAATATGAGATTTTGATCAAAAAAGCCCCTTGGATTATCTCAAAAAATCGAGCCAATTTGAAAAGAACTAAGGTCATATTCGGCATCAGTGCCCTTCAGAACCCCCAAAACCACTCTTACTTTGTCTGCCTAAAAATATGTGTTGACCAGTGTTATCAACAAAATAGTTATCACGTGGTAAGCACTAACGAGAGACAGTCGAAGTAATCAACAAATCTACTTACGACGTTACGTAGGGTTACCATACGTCCTCGTTTAGGAGGATTTGTCCTCCTTTTTCAGGAAATCGAAAACGTCCTCCAAAGACGTCCAAATGTCCTCCATTTTGGCAATTTGTTCTCCATTGTAGCTTTACCAGCTCGGCGAACTTACAGGCACGATTAAAACACGCTATATGACGCGAAATCCGGATTCATGATTGAATCGGTCAAAAATATCCGTGATTGCTATAAATTTTTTATCCTCTCTCTGCCCACGTAATCAGAATTACCGGTAGAGCTGAGTGAGGTATTGTCTTGGGAAATGTATATGGCCCGTAACTAATAATTAAACATATTCGCTAGGGATGGTGTGAACGTGAGGTTCACGTTCGCGTTCTGTGTGTGAACCTCGGAAATTTAGAGGTTCGCGTTCACAACAGAACCTTGGTAGGTTCTGCACTGTGAACCTTTTTCATATATTACAATTTTCACGTCATTATTACATCTTTGGTTCGAATTTATTGCATTTCAACTCTATGCATGATGCTGGCTGAAAAAATCAACACAAAACGAGCACGTCCCTTGACAATCTCAAAAATTTTACTTGCTTTAATTGTTACAAAAGTTTGCTCGAAATATCCAGCTTTCCGGTTGTGAATATTTAGTGACTCTCTGCTGTGGTATTGACCCGCAATCACACAACATCACGAGCGAAATACACTACATGTAGTCAGCGAATGATGCTTATCCAACCAATAGAGGAGATTGATATCGTTTTCTGATGTTTCAAATGTAACAGGTTTACTGTATTATTAAAACCAAATCCGTGTGATTGAGGTGTTGGCTACGGCTGTATAACTTGCGGGGTAATATCAGTAGCAAGCATAGAAACCTGTTTTACACTCTGCTACATATGAATGTAGCAATATTCAGACGCCGAATGCATTGTCTGGTCTGGACTAGACTTTTAAGATGTAAGCTTACATTCCCTGGCAATTCCTCGTCGAAATTGTCGGCAAAGCGTCGGAAGATATTTATTTTATGGGAATATTATATCATTCGATTGACTCAGTTGATACATTTAGCGACGTTTAAAACGCCAATATGTACTTCAGCATCGTGACATTATGTGACCCGAGTCATCGCCAGGTATCGTGCACATTAATATAGGCTATACCTTTATTAAAAGATAGGGCTGGAATTAGCAATATGACGTCACGTGACGTCATGAGGTTCACGTTCGCGTTCACACAGAACCTTTCAAAAAGGTTCGCGTTCACACGAACCTGAACCTTTCAGAGGTTCACACCATCCCTAATATTCGCCCATTGGTATAATGACTTCGTCATGCCGTTATTTGGTGACCTCCTGTCTGACGTCAACAGATATTGAAACACCCCAAACGTACTAAACTAAAAGACACACACGATTTCAAATTGGTATTTTTTCACTGATGGCAAATAATTTTTCCATACGGGATGGCATTTGTCTTGTGGGGTTCCGATTACCAGGATAGGAACATTTGGCGCCAGCGATCTAGGCGCCTATGGACAATTTAACATATCAAAGTTTTCGGTCACCATAAGGGCAGTCCTTTTCGGCCAAGGATTTTGTAACTGCATGCTGATCGTTATGGCCCACTTCTCGGAGTCGCATGTTACATTACCGAAAACTTAATATGTTTAGGAGCGTCTTGGCGCGGTAATGGCCGACGCCGAAATGCCTATTTCTATAAATCATACGTATTTTTTCTTGGGGACGGGTATTCAACAATCAACAAATCTGGCAAACATTAAATTGCTCGTAGAGCGATGACAATTCGAACAAACTTTCCAAAAATAGTCTACAATTTATGTTTATTTATTTTGGGCCCCCTCCGAGCTCGCCTTCCGCCCCAATTAAGGAGGGTTTGCGATGCGGCAGTTACGGTTCTGAGTACGAGTAGAAGTACCGATTTTCTGAACGGTACGAGACTACGTCAAGTGTAAGTCAAATATCCAGGTTTCAAATATGATTATTCAAGTAAGTAATAATGAATTGGATATGGCTGAGTGATTTGATTCTAAATCTAGACTCGAAGAACTGATTGGTGGTACAAGACTTGAACACGGCTTTTAACAGTAAATTTATATTTATTGACTCGAAGAACTTTTCGCGTGCCTCTTATCAAGAGCAACCGGCACGATAAAGGATACAAAACAGAGACAGGGTTGCCAGACATCTTTTGAGAAAAAGGCCCAAACAGCGCCGGAAGAGGGGCCAAAAAGGGCCAAATTGTTTAATAACGTTAATAACGTTGCAACATTACCTACAGACCTTATCACCTGGAATTCCAGCTAGATTGATGGTATGCCTCAACTGCTTCCAAAAAGGGCCAAATATTGAAATAAAGGGCCAAGGGGCCAAATTGATTTTTGGGGCGCCAACTGCCTGTAAAAAGGGCCAAATTTGTGGAATTTGGCCCCAAAAGGGCCAATCTGGCAAAACTGAACAGAGAGGGATTCAAAACCAAATGGCGAATTGTGATGCCATAATGGAAATTTATAAATAACATGAATGGAAATTCAACCATAGCAACAATGCAGCGTATATAGCAACAATCAACTTGAAGAAGTAGTGCCCGTGAGGAATAACATACAAATATAACGAGACAATGCAGCAGCACAGAAAAAAAAATTGTACTAAAATACGGACGAACAGCTAAGCAACGACAACTAGTGTGAGATTTTAAGATTATACAAAAATTCTTTCTGGCGACAAAGGACCAATTTGTTTAGTTTGATGAAAGTGGATTCCAAAGCTGTTAAATGGCGGTTGTTATTGAAACCGAACAATCACAACATAAAATAATTATCCTACTTACATTCGTGTTCTATGCGTGCCTCTTCAGCCATGCTTAACTGTTTCCCATACTTCAGTAGCAACAGAAAACTTGGTGAATTACAATATAGTCTAAACCAGAGGTCTCAAACTCAAATGTGCTCGCGGGCCAATTTCCTAGTTTTTGATGACGTCGCGGGCCGCAGCATTAATAATAGGGATATCCAATGTATAATTTCCAAGTAGGCCTTAGTTGACGGTAGCTTGCAGACAGGCATTCCACAAACATCGTGAAAATATAACTTACTATTGTACTATTCACGCTTGACACAGAAAAAAATCATATTTTCAACTATTTGAATAAAATTGTTTTCGTGCCGGGCATTAATTGTTAAAACGATGAGTTATAGACATCATACCATCGTCAAACTGTCGGGTTATAATATTGGAGCTAGTGGACCTTTGACGTGCCACTATTTTATGTAGAATATGTTAAAATCTACCGGAGATTGATCTGATATCTGAGCATTTGAGCGGTGTAGCTAACCAGGGCTTTGATATAGTCGTGATAAGTGGGATATTGTTACTGTCGTTGCCAAAGTCAAATTAAATCAGCGTCATATTTTGCCGTCGATTATTTTTGGAACATATCAATAACAACTTAAATATAATCATTATTGAGCCATAGTAATATTAATAGCATTGTTTCCTAACCTTAGCGATCGTAACCCATGTGCTTTCAATAAGATTTTTCGTAGCCCCTGTTCATTTTCAATACGATTTCTGATGGTACCTATATTCAAATCCGAACGCCCATTCACATAAAATCGCGCGTAGCGCTGAGACCATTTTCCAGTTTAATGAATTAGCCAAGAAAATATTCCACAGCATATAGGCCTAATTCCACAATGCATCTCGTACCCCCTGGTGTGGTGCTTCGTACCCCAAAGGGGTCTATGGACCCTGGTTAAGAGCCCCTGGAATAGGAATGTCCAATCGCCGATGAATTCATTGGTGTTACAGCTGGTGTTACAACTATACGTCACGGGGGTCACATAATGCCAATGGGTGCCATACTGACCTGATTAAATAGCTATACACCCTACGCAACGCAAGCTACGACCTTTTGATATATTACTATACCCCATGAAAGTTTCATAGATTGTTGCATCCGTATATGATTGCCAAGTCACCGTTCCGAGTCGCAAGTCCTTCTCTGATTTAAACGTTTGACCCGACTCAACTCGAATCATTTACCCAGTCAATTCGAAATCGAGTAATTTTACGAAAGGTCGCACCAAACCATATCACAATTTTCAGTCACGAATCATCAACGGGTCATGTTTTATCATCATGAACTAGAAATGTGACGTAATAGCTGGTTTTCTACCGCATGGTAGCTTTTAAAAGTGATGTGATAGGGTAGTTTGTTAAGATTTCAGTGCTTTTGTATAGTAGTTTTAGGGTGAACTTAAAGTTCTTATATCTAAAAAAGATATGTGGCAGTTGAAAATATTGTCGAATACTTGAAATTCGAAAATGCCGGCGTGGGCCGCACAAAATGTTCTCGCGGGCCGCATGCGGTCCGCGGGCCTCGTGTTTGAGACCTCTGGTCTAAACCATTGGTTCTCAAACTGGGGGGCACGCCCCCTTGGGAGGCGTGAAAGCATCTGAGGGACGGCGCGAAGCTCCGGTAAACTCACATAATTTTCCGCGCTTGGCGCGATTTACCTCCATTTCATAGTTATTGCTCTGTCTATAGTCCGAATTTCATATTGGAGAATTATCTCATCAACAGTCCTTCCATATCATCAAACTAGCTGTTAGGATTGCTAACATTCTGGTTTCATTGTGTGATTGATATGACGATAAGGGGGACACGAAATATATCACTGTCATAAGGGAGGGGCGTGTCTAAAAAAAGTATTAGAACCGATGGGCTAAACTAAATCCTAATATTTCAAAAATGGACGAACAGCAAATAAACTCATCTGAAACCTGTGCTGAATCATTTGCTACACCACGTTCAGAGTTTTTTTTAAATCTCTGACCAGTACCGAGGCTTGCTGCAACAATTGCAAAAAGAAATTCAAGTTTGCAACCACGGCTTCATCAAACTTGATCACACATTTGTAGCGATGTTATCTCAATCTTACCTCCGATCTCAGCCAAATTTACTGGGGTCAGAAACTTTCCACACCCTAATGTTCATCAAACGCATCAGTCTAACAGTTTTTGAGCAAGTGAAAATGTAAATGCGAACCATAATTTTGTAATTCGTTGTTATCAGAAGCTTCTTTACTTTTGCATTTATTTTAATTTTACACACCTTATCGGCAATGTCCCCTCTAAGCTGCGAACGTACGCAAATGCGCAGTGCTGACACGGTCTCTGCACACAGAAAATCTAAGTTGCGCACAAAAAATCGGAAGTGATGACCCTTTTTTAGTCGTTACGTACTGTTGTACAAAGGTCTGCGCAGTGAGTTGGTGAGTGTGCGCAGACTCGTTAAATATTACAGGGAACATTGCTTATCGGTATCATCCTTATCGCTGGCGCCTTACCAATTACATTTCATTTACCTTACTCAGCTTTGAGTATTCGTTTGATCACTTTCATTGACTGTCTTGTAGCCTATTCGCTCCTAGTAGTTGCCTGTCGCTCAAACTTTTGGTTGTTAATAGTCGTTTATTAATTTTTTCTGTGTTTGTATTTTTCAGTGCTCATGGATAGGAATAGTTCGAATACATTCAATTTTTTTTAATTAAAGGGTATTCTACGTATCATGAATGAAACATGAATAGCTTGAGATAGTTGCTAATTACGTCGCTGCGGTTGTCAAAGAGCACTTCTCTACCGAATCAATTACACGTTTAACAGTAATTGTAATTGTAATTTGATATTTTAGCACAGAGTAATTGTAATTGTAATCTAATTGAAACATGCAAGGGAGTAATTATAATTGTAATTAAACTGAATTAATGTAATTGATCCAACTCTGGTAACGGTCTTGATTCGATACCAAATATAGCGCATATAACCCTAAATATGAGAGGGACGCTAGACCTACGCAATTTTTGAAAAGGGTCGCTGGAGGAAAAAAGGTTAAGAATCATTGGTACACAAAGGTATCGGCCAATAAAATTTATCTGAACACTATATGGAGCCCCAACAGCAGAGTTTTTTTCGGCTGACCAGTGACCAAGGGTTGTTTCGATCATGTCTATATTTACGTCATTAGATACGTGTATAATTGTTGAATATCTTCAGCAAGTTATGTGAAGCAAGGCAGTGATTTTGATATATTTGTGCTTCTATGTGCATGTGTAATGTGTATTGTATCGAGCTCAGGCGACCATTGTGGCATTTTGATGCTCCTTTACTCAACAAAAAGAAAACAGAACACGCCAGATAAGCAATGAAATCTTTGCAAACAATCTGCCAAAGCTTATTATTAATATAATAATATTATTAAATATAAATATATGATAAATAAATATATTTATATAACACTGGTCGACAAAATGAAGAAAAATTTTGGCATAACATCTCGGAATCGTTTCTGGTGTTTTCAAGGTTGCCAGTTTGACTCTAGTTTAAAAGATATGCACACCCCTCAAAACGCCCAAATTACTGGATTTACCCCTAAATATTTCACTTGGCAGGTAATAAATTACTTTTATACCGCCCATAATTAGATAATTGACTATGAAAAACCCTTCACGTCGTCCTCAGTTGTTCAATCAATATTAACATGACCGGATGCGGGATCTTTTTTCTTCTATCAAAAAACAAGATAACAAAAGGATGAGTATAAGCTATCAAATCTGTCCTTGAATAGCTTAACTACAATACTCACATGAGTGTCGTCTCATTTGACTTGTAAATGGACAATTTACTGCTGAGCCAACAAAGTGGGTATATCTAGTATATAATACGAAAAGCTTAAAGCTGGTATCTTTGATGGGCCTCAGATTCGAATACAGATGAAAGATTCCAGTTTGATATTTAGAAATGAGCTCACTACATCGAATTCCATTTTAGGATGTAGTAAATAAAACTTTTGGGAAGATCACAAAGCACCCAAGTACAAACAGTTGGCCCAGAAATTGGTATAAACATAGGTAAAACTTGGATCAAACATGAGCAATTAGGCTCACTTCCTGTTCAATCATCTAGCTTAATTTCCTGATCATCTTGGTAATTAGAAAGATGTCAGGGCAGATGAGATGAACATATTATGGCAGACTATTTCTGGAACCTTCGAGAGACTGCACTAAACTGCTTAACGTGAAAATCGTACCAAAAACAATTTGGTTTGAAGATAAATAAATAATATTATGTTTCAACTGATTATTTTGAATTTCCAATAGGTGGTTGACATAAAACTGTTTGAATTAATGCTACGTTATTTGAGTATTTAGGTTATAGATACTTATAAATATGACTGGAGTTTTTTATGTACAAAATTTCCGTGAAAATCTCCAACTATGATAACTCGAATACCCCTAAATATACTGATGTTGCTGTATTTTGATTTAAAACAGTCTTCAGTGTGTAAAAATAACAAATAGATTGAATTCCAGATCTTTATAATACGACTGAGCTGTTCTTTTATAGCCCAGGTGTGTCAAACTCAACTCGGGTCGCGGGCTGGATTCAAAAGTTTTGATCGCTCACGGGCCGGACCAGTCAAATGACCCAAAATGTTACCTCCGAATCCATACCCTTATTTTCACTAGAATGCTTTAATTATCAACCGCCATGCAAAATAGTATTATATATTATATCACAGATCATATCTGGGATCTATTCTGTTATTCGCAAACAATGGAATTGGCAAAATGTGATGTTTGGCCGATTGAATGCAGTATAGTAAACCATCACAACAGAGTCTCTAACGACGATATAAGTTGGAATATTTGAATGTTCTCCTTGCTTCAATCGTGATGCGTCGTTGGCCCTGCGTATATTCGTGGTGAGAAACATAAGATATTGTAAATGAGAACGCTGGAATTTTGTTCATCATTTCTATATTATCAATTCACCATTGGATTTCTTTGGAGACCGGGGCTGAATCCATTTCAGTCAGTGTAATGCAAGCAGCAGTACGACGAGAGATATTTGAACACTTTGTCGTGTATCTATACTTTTCTCTTCATGTATTTTACATGCAACGGATTCGAAATGTCGCTTCCGCCTCTTTGAATACCTTTGGTCCATTTTCTCAGAAAACTCTGAACAGCGTGTGCACTTCTTTGCCTCTCCATAATGCAGTGTCAATGTCACCACCTTGATCCTGATGGTTAGTTGAGTGAAAACTCAACCTTGTCGACAGATGATTATAATGCGGTGGATAAAATTGTTCGACATTTACTTCCATTAGAAATCTGCTATATAATACAATAATTTTTCAAAGATCTAGCACGCGCAATGACAGTGAACATATTGTCATTATAGTGCTGTGCACAGGCGAGGTTTTCACTCAAATGCTGACCAAATTTTTCAATACACACAGAATGACCTCGCAGACCGGATGAAATGGTCTGGCGGGCCGTACGTTTAACACCCTGGTCTAGCCCATACAGCGAAAATGTGAGATTTTAGTCAAAATAGCCCATGTGTTATCTCCAAAACCACGCTTACTTCGTTTGCCTATACAAATATGTGTTAATCAGTGTGATAAATGCCAATGCCTTGCTGTACCTGTCTGATATCACAAATAAGAAAATTGTTACGCGCGATAACGGCGCAGCGTAACAACTTTCTTGTTAATGGTTGTAGACTGGTACACCAAGGTACCGGTTTTTTGATAAGCGTTGGCGGATTGCTAATGTCAATTATGTCGCGGTCATTTGGCGCAAACAGCAAAGTTCACTTAAAAGGAATTATTTTGCACGCGAAGCAATGCCAATGATTCATTGTTTGAAAAACATCTGCCAACGCTTATCATAAGAAAAATCGACACCTCGGTGTACGAGCATGAAATCACAAACAGGAAAGTTGCTGCCGATGGCGCTAACAGCATCACGAGCGACTGCTAATGATAATGCTGTTATAAGGGTGTCTTCATGCTGAGTTTCCGTAACCTTATATCTGGTAAACATTCATCGAAATCATTCAATACGAACGTAAGCCCTCCGGTCTGAACGTAATATTTTCCGTGAATATTTTCGAAATATGTGCAATATGAACGTAGGTGGCGCTGTACTCATTTCACCAAACTGTCAATCATTTCGCTCTTTTCAAAAACGCACTGTTCATATTGACTTACGGTATCGGTACTGCTGGATTCTTTTAAGGACGACAGTTGATATAAGCTATGACCATGAGACTTGATGTTAGTCATTATTATTTTGGTTACTCATGAAATGATTTTATTAAGGCAACAGAATGATAATGTTCAGCAGTGGTGCTTGAGAGGGGGATGCAGTCGCATCCTCAAATGACTTTGAATTCTCCGTGAATTGATTTTTTGAGCTTCGTGATAGTTTTCAAATAATATTACACACATTTCCCGCACCATTTTAAAATTACTACACGTTACAAGAAACCGCTATGCAGTATGCAAGGAGTATATATTTACAGTAACCAGTGTATGGAACAAATTGTCGAAAATAACAATCAATGATATGACAAATAGTTTCAACAAAACCAAGCAAGAAGGATCACTTGATATTCCCGTGAAATCAGATACTTACTGGGATTAGTAGTGCCCACATCGAGTCATATCTTGGTTGGGTGATCTTCTCAAAGGCAGACAGTTTGTCGTACCTATAGGGTTGCATTTAAAACAAACGGTGTTTTAAAACATGTTTTAAACAGGGTTTTAAACAAAGGCCTTTACAAAAAAATTGTGCTTTTTAAGTTGTAAAATTACGCCATGATTGCGTAAATACTTTCCAAAAGCATGTTATATGAGCTTACGGACAATTACCATCCAATATGGCCGACGTATATCGATATAGTCAGTTCAACATTAATAGTACAGATATTTCGTCAAAGGAGCTAAATTCACCCAACATTGTCAATGTCAATCCACTATCACGTCACAATTTAAAATTCGCGACGTTAAGGCTTTAAAAAAAACAAGTTTTGAATCAGGGCCTAGTTTTAAAAAATGTTTGTTTAAAATTAATTTTTGTTTTAAATGCAGCCCTGGTCCTACCTCCGTCCATCCTTTCCAAAAGTCAGTATATTATATCGACTTGGCGCTACGACACTACCCCGAATCACAACCTATCCGCGACTGTAACACTCTGTAACACCTCCAGTCGGTAGTTTCGAAACACTAGAAAGCCATGTTCACACCAGTGTTGGGATCAAGTCACTACCTTCGAGTCACAAGTCATTTCGAGTCATTGAAAATTTTGACTCGAGTCAAGTCAAGTCACTCGATTTTTGTATACCCTGCGTCTATAATAGCGAATAGAATACGAAACCTCAGATAGTTGAATCGAATTGATTTGATGCACTACATATTTACAATTTAAGCCTGCGCCAACAGTTGACTAGTAAATATACTATGTTCGAATTCAATTTAAATCATACAAGAAGTTTGATTAATGTGGGTGAGCATCGGGTAGGCCTACCAATAACCTTTGACCAGTCTATAGAACAGAGATGGATACTTTGCTATTATATTGCTTTCCTATACTATATGGCTACCGACAACGTACACTGTGAGCTCCAATCACTTCGTTTGCGGTCAATTTATTTATTATAGAACAATGGAGGTCCAGTAAAACGCAAAATCATCGAGAACAATCCGAACATATGAAAGATACAGCGATTTTTTTCGACACCGATTTCCTGATGACTTTTTTTGAAACGCCGAGTCAAGTCAAGTCAAGTCAATTCAATTTTGCAAAGTTAACTAGAGTCAAGTCAAGTCATGCGAAAAAGGTGACTCGAGTCAAGTCATGACTCGATTCATCCCAACACTGGTTCACACTGAAACAAATTCACGGTATATTTGCCGTAAGAGAGCTCAATGTGAAAGAAAGTAATTCAAAAACCGCCTCAGTATGAACAAAATCGTTTTCGCAAATATTTCGGTGAATTATTCGCAGTATGAACAGTAGTAGTTACGGTGACTGTTTGGGAATCGGTGCGGAAACTCCAGTGTGTCGACGCCGTTTTGTGTACCTGTGTACGCGGGCATTTTGCGCACGGTGTCAAGTACAATGAAAAAGATGAATTATGTACTGCGGAGCATAGTCGGTTGTATATTGCTTGAAAACAATCCGCCCAAGCTTATCAGTAGAACGATCGATACCGTGATGTAGGACTACCAACGTGAAACCACAAACAAAGAAGTTGTTACGCGATAACCAGGCCCGTGACAGCACTTCGTCAGCCACCCCCCCCCCCCCCAAAAAAAAAACGTTGGTCTTGGGCCCCTAAATAGGGCCCCGTAAACTCGCTTCACCCGGCCTCACAATTCACAATTGAGAAAGAACGCAATAACTCATTATCATTTCTGGACGTTTTAGTCGAAAAGCGCAATACCAACAAATTTGAACCGTCTGTCTTCAGGAAACCGACATTCACAGGCCAATACCTTCGCTGGAAGTCATTTAGTCCTCGACGCAGAAAAATTAACCTCATAGGCACCCTCGTGCATAGAGCGTTGATGATATGTTCGGGTAACAAACTGAGTTTAGAACTTGACAACATCCGAAAAATCTTACTGGATAACGGTTACCCTGAACACGTCATCAGCCGCGGCATAGAACGGAAATTAACGCAATTCAACGCAGAAAAAACAACAGAGCCCACCGAACGAACAGTAAAAGATGTTTATATCCATCTACCTTGGATTGGCCCCATTTCTACCCGCTTTGAAAAACAATTGATTTCTGCGGTCAGTAAGTGTTACGACACAGTCAAAACCAATGTGATTTTTACAACAACACAACTGCTCCCTTCAACACGCAAAGACGCTCTCCCTGCACTTCAACAAAGTAATGTAGTGTACGAATATAAGTGCCACTGTGATTGCGGCTACGTGGGAAGAACGTCAAAACGTCTGCAGGAACGCATAAACCAACATGTCCCCAGATTCATCAGAGCACGTGCTTCACGCTCAGTGAAAAGCTCACCCTTAACTCATCCGCTTAAGATTGATGCTGATCGATCAAAGGCCATTAATTCTGCCATCGGCAAACATCTGTTAGATAATCCGATTTGTGCGAATAATTATCGAGACTGCCGATTTCGAATCGTTGGGCGAGGCCGTTCACAATTCCATTTGTGTGCCTTGGAGTCGACTTTTATCAAAATACCCCAACCAAAACTCTGTCAACAAAAGGAGTTCGTGTACCACCTAAAAATCGTACATTGAACGCTCTCTCATTCACGAAATTTCATGCTGGTGACGTCATATTTTGTGATACGGTTGTTGATATACAATGTTCTTTCCATTTCTCTACTAGTTGCTGACGATTACCCCTGACGAGTGTCAGCCGAAAATATTCGGGCTCATTTCAATATGAATATACTATTCAATTAAATAGTATTTGAACATCGTCGGGCGGACCCGTTGGTATAATGATGCTATTTTGTGACCTCCTATCTTCTATGTTAAAATATATTGAAATCGACCGAACGTACCAAGACCAGTGGCTCCCAACGTGTGTGTTTTTGAGATACAAGGGGGCGAAAAACGATTGGGGGGCGACGGGGCTGAAAATGTTAGGGCGTCCAGTGAGATATATTTAATTATCACGGCTTATTCTGCATATGACGCAACAGTTGACTAAAATAAGGTCAACTCAACGGAACGTAGATGCGGAAACCGATATTTTTAACCCCTACTCGAAAAAAATGACATTTATTTTTTTAGTCAGTTGGGATGGTGCGAACCCCCGAAAAGTTCAGGTTTGTGTGAACGCGAACCTTTTTGAAAGGTTCTGTGTGAACGCAAACGTGAACATTATGACACCACGTGACACGTGACACGTCTAATACCATCAAATTTTCAAAAAAGACTCTATAATTCATGTTAATTCACGAAATAATTTTGGGCCCCCTTCGGACTCGGGCCCGCCAATTGGGAGGTTTGGGGTGCGGAAGTTACGGACCTGCAGAATATAGATACATGGCTGTGCATTTTGCGTGCATAAGTGGTTGATTGTTGAGTGAAGCCATATTATCTAGGAGACAATCGTCACGGTCATTATCGGAAATATTTGCGAGTTCGAAAGTTACGCAGTGTACACTGTACGACACTGGTACAGTTTGTTTATAGATAACTATTCAACTATTAACCCTGTATATGAGCCTGATAAGATCCATCATAGAGTATGGCATGGAAGCGTACTTCTTCGCACCGAGATCACACCTCACGAAAATAGTTGCAATCCGCAATCAAGCTCTGAGACTTTCTTGCGGTGCCATGTCCAGCACCCCTATTTGCGTATTAGAGGCCTCGTTTAACGACATGCCCCTCTATCTCAAGCCCCAATATCTTTGTCTCAAGTACCGTTCCAAGATCAGAACACAACAATCAAACCAAACACGTAGTTTATTGGAGGGTTCATGGGAGGAAATTTACAATCTACTCTCAGACCGCTTTGTGACTTTCAATATCTTATCCAGACTTCAAATACTTGATGATTTGCGAGTCAGAGGTAACCATCATCTTACCATATTCCCTTGGTTATTGAAATGCCCTTGGTTATTGAAATGCCCTATGATTGATACATCATTGCAAACAGCCCTCGGACGCGACCCACCACCTCACATTGCCGATCCTGTATTCAGATATTCTATTTTTGAGCAATACCCAAACAGAATGTTAATGTACACCGATGGATCTAAAAACATCAATGGTGCTGGGTACTCCTTCTACATCCCCGATAGCAATATAAGAACATCAAAAGTATGTTCGAAACTCCTATCAATTTCCTCAATTGAGCTGAGAGCAATATTCGATGCATTGATATGGATTTCAGAAAATTCCATCGAACGAGTTGCTATTCTGAGTGACTCTTTGAGTGCATTGCTGTCGTTAAAAAACCATCTTGATGAAAATAACTGTATTACCAATCAAATATTAGAGCTGACTCACCATCTCTTACATGAAAGCCATAGAGATATTTCTTTTATATGGGTTCCAGGACACTGTGGTTTCAAAGGGAATGAATTCGCTGACCGACTTGCGAAAGAGGCTGCGGCCCATGACTTCGCTGACCAAAGTGTACATCTTACTTCTACCGAGGCCAACTCATTGATTTTAAGTCACTGTAGGCAAGACTGAAACCAACGTTTCATCGAAACCGCCGCTGGAGCACATTTCAAGCAGTTCTGCCCTGACATATACACGAAACTACCAACTATAGCTACGCACCGCCGTGCCGAATCCACAAGTTTCAGATTGCGGACCGGACACTGTCGTCTCAACTCCCATCTTAGCAAAATTGGATGCTCCGATACCCCTGATTGTACCACATGCCATGTTGAATAAACTGCAGAGCACGTTATGATCGCGTGTGCGAAGTACGCCAACGAAAGATGCCAGTTTAGAGATGCTGTACTGGACTTGAGAGTACCCTTCCCCATGGAAAATATATTAACTACCGATTATATATTACCTTTGCTGTGGGAATTCATAGCGAAGATAAAGAGACAGTACTAAATGTTTCGTTGACTGTATTTACTTATTGCAATATTGATTCGATTAGCAACTGTTAAGTCGTGACGCAAAGGACCATGGTTGTTATATGTGTCACTAACATTGTTTTTTTTTAAATATAATAATCTGCAGTTTGTTCCAGTCTGCTAAATCATGAAATTAAAGACTAAGTTTATGTGCTGCAATCAACCGGTTTTCAGAATTTTGTCGTATAATCTGACAGTGTATTTAAGCTGTCGACGCCTATCGACCTCTCATTCAAGCTTTCGACGTTCGAGACCTGCGTGTAGATCGGAACGAAAATGAAGATAGCATTAATACTCGGGATCTGTGTGATGGCTGCATATGCAGGTAAAACCGATGACCGCTTTATGCCTAAAAAGTATTTTAAAACCATATATTTCCGTATACAAGCCGGCACCAATTGAAGGGATGTGTGGGAATCATATGGTACATAAAATAGCCGCCTTCGGTTTATTAGGAATTATTATCATTATATACGTAATACACATATTACATATACTGTATGTATATATTTTGGCCTGTCATAAAATTGCGATGAGAACAACAAATTAGCCTACTCAATAATTTTAGAAAAGTGGAAAAGTGTATATTGGGGATATAATATCAGCATTTCAAAAAGGACGGATTTTCGAACCCTATAACCTCCCCTGCGTATACGCCACTGCACACGTCGTACCGCCGCATCAGTCACAATCTGACAACTGATCGGCCTCAATTACCTTCAGTCATTGGTGCCCAAGACCGCCCGAATGTGTGTTTTGACCTTCGACGAACCCCTGATGTTCATTTGAACGCCGGGACATGCTTTGCTCGGTGCCGTCCGTAGTTGTTTTTGTTTTAGTATCCACGGTGTTTTCGACTGCTGTGGGTGGCCATTTGACACCATGCAGGTCGATGTTCATTGTTATGTACATCCAGAACTTCCGACGCTAAGCACGCCAAACTTAATTATTTTAGTGTTTTTGATCCTTCTTTTAGTCCAATTGAGCATAGATCAAACGTACTAGAGATTAAGCTAAATTATTATTATCAACCACCGACTTTGCGGGTCGCACACAATTGTTATTTATTTGCGGACCGCACAAAATTCTTGTAAGTCTAACGATATCAATTGTATTCGCCACTTTGACCTGGCGGTTAGTCAGGTCTGCTTGTTGTCGAGATCAGGGATGGCCAACCTTTTTGCTATTCTCGGCCACATTTCGACAACTCATGTAGCCCACGGCCGCATTCCGGGGCACAGTTGTAATGAACTAGCTGGACGCCAAATACCCATATTAAACTATAGATGTCCATTTCCGGTGAACTCCAGACTGATCTATTCAATGATGTCGGCTTACTATACGCACCGAAATCGCGAGTGGTCATGCAATGGGATTGGTTATGGTCGCGCCCAGCTCGAAAATCTTTTCAGATTCACCAATGAATTTCGTTATTAATATTAGTAGTTTAACATATTACTATCATACATCCATCCTTTCTCAGCCAGTTTGATCAGATTCACCCGCAGAGTTGATAGAGAGGATGTTTTCGAAAATTTGGAGCAAGTTATAAATGATGATGCATCTTCATTGGGCCAATTGTTATTAGCCACTTTGTTGCATGCTGTTATTTCTTGGTCTCCTGTCAGTATTGTCGGTATAGTGGACAACACACGATTCCGAGTTTGTATTTCTAAATTAGGCGCATCGTTTTCCTAATCAGTCCGCATCTGTATACTGTGAGGCTCAGATCGCAAAGGGCGCTACTATAATAAAATCGAATAATGAAGTTACTTTGAATCGCGCACGGCGCGAAAAAGAATTCTAGAATAATTAAAATCTCTCAAAAATTCGGGAGTCAATTCGTAAATTCAAATTGCATTTCGACGGCCGCCAACACATACTAATTGAAATACGTGTCAACGGCCGGACAAATTTCCTTCTATACTGCCGCATAAGTTGGCCACCCCTGATGGTTGAGACGGTCCGTGATATGAAATCATATTGCATTTTCCAATGAATTCAATATGCCAACGATCATACCAATGCAACTTACTTTATAAACTATACGTAATAAATAATCATGTGATCTCATACGGACGATATTTCAATCCTGCTTAGCAAGAATCGAATAAAAAAATTCGACTTCTGCTTCAAGTCGTTTTGAGGTGTTGCAAAAAGCACTACTTCTACTCGCACTTGAGTAGATGGCATGCTACTGGCTCACTGCTTTTACTTGGATAACCTGATAACTAAACGATAGCGTGATAACAATTTTAATTGGTACCCAATTCAACGTGTGCCCTCGCGAAGGGATACCCAGTTTTCTTACCTTCAATTCTGGATATGTATTAGCTTCTTACTTAACCTGCGTGTGACGAATGCTGATGAGATATAAAATAACAAGCAGCCAATTTAATATAGGCCACCCTTTTGGTTAATATATTGGTCAGTGCCTCACCGCTATAGCTGCTATAGGCTACTTGAAATCTCGTTTCGCACTGTCTTGTAATCTGTTCACTGTTCAGAAGCAACTTGCCCAAAACCGGCGCTTCCGGAGAAAGGATCATTCGTTCCCCAGAAATTGAGTTACGTAGAGGGTGATGTTATCACCTATCAATGCACTACTACCGGATTCGTGCTCGTGGGCAGCCCTCGCCGCCGATGTGGGTCGAATGGACAATTCAACGGTGCACCTTACTGTATCGCCGTGCAAGGTATATGATGGATACTCACTCTACTTGTGGCGGGATAGAAAAATGACGCTCATTTTTTCACCTCAATTACCTATCGATAATGATATATAGGCTACATCCCGAATCTACTGGCCGGAAAAAGATTGGAAAATGCAGTTCAAGTATTAAAGGAGTGATTTGTTTTTCGCTTTCTCGCTGCTTATATGCTAAATGTAATCATATTCCATTTTCACGGCGACCTTCACGGCCTGGTTCAGCAAATTTGTAGCATGATTTCCATTCATTTATCCACACCCACATTAGTATATAGACGTTCATGAAAACAGCGATACGACCATATTGCGGACGGTGTGATCATCGGGGTTTAATCCACATTTCTATCCGAGTGGAGTAAAATAGCGCTGGTAATACTTATTGGTTATTTCTTACAGGTTTTAACTGATATTGATGAAGTGGACGGCATCACCATGAAAACAAGTCGCATTCATTCTTTTGTCCATTTACTTGTATGATTCGATGAATGCTTATATAAAACATATATGTTTTCTCATGTAATAAAGAGCCGTTATATTTCACATTGCTGAGGTATACCATTGTGGATATGCGGGACGCCTAAAGTAAAAAAAAGTACAGAGGTGTGTAACACCGGTTAAGAACCACTATCATGCATCCAGAGCTGTTCAAAGTAGTCAAGAAAGCTACTCAAGTAGAATTAGAAGTAGCCTGAGTACAGATTTACTATCTCAGTTGAATTTAAACATACATTTAACCAAAATTTTCAAAAAAAGAGGACAAATTCTCAAAAAAGAGTACATTTGAGCACATTCATGAACATCAATAAAAAATATCAATAATAATTGAAGTTTTCAATGTATGTACATCCGTAGTGACCATGTTTGGCTCCACCTACGCAGGGGAGCCGAGAAAATAAGGCGAGCTCTACGAATTTCATGTATTAGTGCAGGGGTTTATATCCCTGTATTAGAATTACCAATAACCTACGTCACAAATTTTCAATTGTGACGCAATAGTTAATTGACATTTATGACTCTTTGGGAGTTACATTTAATAATATTGGGTCAATATGGCTCTTCGGTCGAAAAAGGTTCCCGCCCCTGGTATAGCTGCAACTTGAAATCTCATTTCACATTGTCGTGTAATCTGTCCACTGTTCAGCAATAACTTTCCAACCACCGCCGGCACCGGCCAACGGAATATATAGTCTTCAGCACTCATCGAATTATGCATTTAATGCTGCCATCACGTATTAATGCAATGCTGGACACCTTCCTGTAAAGCCGTATCAGTTTCGATGGATACTCACTCTACATGTGGGCAATAAAAAAACGACGCTCATTTTTTCACCCTAATTACCTACCGATAATGATATATATTTCCCACATCCATTGGCTTTGTGAGATTCCGGGAAAAGGTCTGAAAATGAATTTATGAATTTATATTTTGCTTTCTCGCGGTTTATATGGTAAATATAGTCATATTTCAAGGCGACCATCACTGCCTAGTTCAGCTGCCTTGTAGAATGATTTCCATTGATTTATCCATACCCTCATTCGTATATAGACCTCTATAAAGACAGCGATACGACCACATTGTGAATAGCGTGTTGATCAGGTTATCATCAACATTTCTATATCCTGGAGAAGGATATCGCTAATAAATGGTTAATGGCTATTTATATTACAGGTGACAAATGATATTGATGAAATGGACAAGTCGCATTCATTCTCTTGTTCATTAAGTCGTATCATTCGATGAATGCTTATTTAATAAAGATATGTTTTCTGCTGTAATACGTAGCAGTCATATTTTACATTGCCTAATTATCCGATTCTGGATATGGGTGGCGGTCAGATTAAAAAAGTATCCTTCCCAACACCGTCTTTGCAAATGTGGCCGCGTGATGTCTCGATGGCTCAATGTCAGAGAGGTTACAGACTGCGGGAATGACACGAAAAGGCAAGCTAGCATTTACGTGATTCGATAAAACTACGGGGGTTGACGACCCTTTTATTAGCCATCAGCTACACGTCACCATTTGGATGTCCTTAATTTTCATGATATGTCGACGGCAAGTCGGATTAGCCTACCTAATTCTTTCGCGGCACCATGGTTGAGAACCACTGCTTCAATGCGATTTTTCAGCCAAAATATTATTGATATCAATTAAGCTCGATAAACATCTGTTCTCGCACAAGCGCAGTAGATCAGGGCATGGACCGAAGCCGGACTTGATATCTGGTCAGATTTTTTTTTCAATTTTGGCCGAAGCCGGCTTGATATTTTTTTCTGATGCGGCCGGAGTCGGATGGGGGACGGATCGAGCTTTATTGATACGGTCGGTCAGAATCGCTATTGACGCTAACGATGAGCATGACTGTTGTGACTACCAATTATACGTCAGTAGCGGCATATACAAACCCGTGTTCAATACAAAAATGTGAGTTTGTTATTGACATGTTTTTTTTGTTGTATTATTCAATATCTTACCCGAACCCGTACCGGATAATCTACTTTTTTCATATAGTTTACGAGAAATAACTACTCGTAGATAATTATTATCGTAGTTTTTCGTAGTGAAGCAGGACCAGAGAATTCACGAACAGGATCGGAGTCGGGCTGGCGATTTTGTCGATTCGCCCGCACTAGATTGCGCAGGCCCATTGGCGGCTCGTGACAATATCGGGTGGTGGGGCAAGGGCTGCAAGCGACTTTTTATCAAGATGACGTCACAATGGCGTTTTCAAACGTAAACAAGTAACTTAATGATGGTACGGTAACATGAATTTCCCGACAACCGTGATTTTAACGTATGTGCCACGAGAGGTCTGCCGGTGAGCTGTGACTTGAAGTGTGGTAACTGCGTAAACGGCGTACGGAACAAAGATTCAACACGGTTCATGTTCGGACTAGACCTGACTAATGATCTGCAGCAGTGCTTTTCAACCTGTGTGACGGTTTGCACTTGTGCGAATGAAAAAAATTGCAGAGCGAATGACGAGCATGGTGCGAACGGTGCGAATGAAAATCCCGGATGAGTGCGAATGACGAAGGTGGTGCGAATGGTGCGAATGAAAATCCCGGATGAGTGCGAATGAAAATTGTGAATAGTTAAGGTTAATTTTTCTGGCCTGGAATAATTCAAATAAACCTAATATGAAATTCAAAGGCAGTGCAACTTTTGTTGCTGCGACGCAATAGTAAAACTTGTTTAACTTACGACCCACCACTAATCGTAGCTCTCACAAGCCATAGGGAATTAATATTTTCGCACTATAATTATTACGTTACCAAAAGCCTGGTTTCGAAGCTTGAGTAGTGGCAGACATACAGTATATCAGCCCGTCTGAGTCTTCCACAGACTGGAAAAATGACGTTAAATTGATATTCTGCTTACTTTCGCTAAACAATCATCATACTTTCGTAATACCTGTTCGATTAGTGCGAGGAACGAGGATATTAGTATATAAATACCATCATTACAGACTCCCATTTGCAAGTTACTGTAACGCAAATTTCACCCCTTTAAGGGTTATTGAAGTATGGACCGCAAAGGGTATAATTTTGGGTCGACACGGTGCCAGAGCTATCTGTTAATATGTATGTAATATTTGTTGAATTTATTGAACCCTGCGATGGTTTTTACAAATCTAAGATCAAGGTGTTGGGTACTGTAGCCAATAAGCAAGACACGCAGAAAATATGGCTTTATCATGAGAATTCATAAGATTTTTTCGACTCTTTTTTTTCTTCTGGAAAACATGGTCGAAGACCGTTGGGATGAACTACTGTAGAAACTAGGGATGTGCAACGAGCGAGTTCAGGTCTATGAGACTCATTCATTTCGAGGCCAACCCCTTCTGCTGCGGGTCACATGAAGACGTAAAGTTTTGGCTAACAAACGGCTGGAAAAATGCTGTGTTAAAATATAAGCGTCGACAAAACCATGGTCAAAAAATGACCGATGCTGGATGGCCAAACCATTCGATATGGATATGCTCCGTTGTCGGCACGGAATAGTCCCGTTCTTGCAAACTGAGTAGACAGCAGTACATCTGCGACACGCAGAGGAATTTAATTTAACCTAATTTGAAATCGCGCGCGTCAGATATATTTTGTAGAGCTGTGTTGGAAAGAATTGTGGTGTGCGCGTTCTGTATGTCATGCATGTCCGTAAAATCATAGCATATACTACTCTAATTTTAAAAATGAATTCATTTTCATGGGTGAGGCTCGGGTCATGACATGCCACAAAAACTCAGAATTTGGTGGTATAGTTCAAAAAGCTGGTTTAACGTTATTAAACTGTTATGAATTCTCAAGTTAGATTGAGCTAAAGAGCAGAACACACAGTAGGCCTATCGTGAGTTTATTTGCTCTTCGCACATACTCGCGAGACAGAAAATGGGAAATCGAAAATAAAATTTGGAGCAACGTATCATAAGGTAGCGAGCTCTAATGTGCTCACTGCTCACTCTCCTTGATCGTTTGGACCTTATTTTCTAAGACATAAGGCAAAGGCCACAACACAAACAAGTGGGTTTCTCACCCTTTCTACATACTGGAGTCTCATCCCAGACCTTTTTGTCAGCTCTCAAAATCGATTTCTTCCAGCAAGCATTTTTCACTGGTGAAAAATGCGTTGTATTTTGGATAGGAGTGCAGAACAGATTTTAAGACATGGCCATCCAAGTACTAATAGACGTCCTTGTACAAAACCCAACAACTTGTTTGTCCGAGAAGGGTATTAGTGAAATAGTCGAAATCAAAACCAGCGAAAGTAGTAGGGTTTTTAATGACACACTTGATAGCTTAAGATAGATAGTAGCCAATTTGTTGCACATCTGAGCAAATAAATGTTGTATTTACATCTTCTTTTTGTATAATAGTTTTAGGTTCGTTTGTGCGAATGAAATTTATTTTACAAAAAAAGTGTGAATGAAGCCCAAAAAGGTTGAAAAGCACTGATCTGCAGAAATGGAAATGACTATAACTCGAGAGAGAGAGAGAGAGAGAGATATGATATTCTTTCTCGCCTGCACCATCGAGATGCTTTGGCGACGGAGTTGCGATACGGCCCCATGAGGTCATCTAGTCTTGCGCCCCCGTTTTTTTTTTCTCCTCCATGCTATCCGTGATTGCTGAGCGCCTAGCAGGATAGCTGCGGATACCATTTTTCGAGTCTTTGGTATGACCCGGCCGGGGATCGAACCCACGACCTACCGCTCGAGAAGCCGGACGCATAACCATTACACTATCTCGCGTAAGCGTACGCATACGCGAGAGATTGCGTAAGCCTAATTGGAAAGGTCAACGAGTTCGGACACATACGCAATTGTTATCGTATACATTGGGCCTGTCATATTGAATACAAAACATTCTGAAGAACTAAGAATAGCAGCCTCGGAAATTCGGTCTCGGTACAGCATAGGAGATTTTGGCCTTGAAATTGGAGACTGTAACACGATACATACGGCTTTATTACTGTCTATAGGTATGCTGCGAAATCGCCTTTGGAAAATATATTACCGAATAAATACGTGGATGAAAGCCGTAAACTTAGTACACTGTTACATGACATCATCGAGAAGTAGCCGCATGGCCCTTTTCGGTATGGTACACTGTCAAAATTAATGCGAACAGACCGAATTTTGCGTAAAATTTACTGAGGAATAGGCTGATCCGCTGATCAAGTGATCAGCTGTTAGCCGCCATCGAAAACGAAATAGCTATCGCGCTTGACAGTGGGTTGTAAGTAAGCAAATGGCTTGCATGCCACAATTTCACGGTGAAATTGACATTGGAGAATATAATATCAAAGTAAATATTTGAATGCAAATTGAGAATGATATCATCATCTCATCACCTATCTCAGTATGGAACACAGTTAACGTTACCACAGATACACCGGCTTTTGCGTGAAATTCGCGATGCGTTGTAGGCTAAAGTGTCAGATCAGAGCACATCTCTACCATACTCGACCCTGATAACAAAATTACTGCCCTAATCATTGAGTGTCAACCTTGAGACTTATCACAGCGTTCGATACTAAAATCAAGACATACCGTGCAAAAGCTTATGACGGATCTAGGTAAGGAGCATCGTTAAAATCAATAGAGACCAATACCGGCTTTGCGTAAAATCTGTTAGCGATAAATGACGAGTCAGCTCGCACTCGACTTAGGAAACGAAATTACCACTAACATAGTTCAGTGACAAACTTAAAACTTGGTACAGCGTTCGATACTAACATTTGAGACTTACCGTGCCAATAAATGTCATAACCGATCTCAGTATTGAACATCGTCAAAATCAATGGATACCAATACCGGCTTTTGAGTAAAATCTGTTTGCGATACATGACGGATCAGCACACACTCAACTTCGGAAACGGAATTACTACCCTAAACTTTAAGTAGAAACCCTGACTCTTGGGGCAGTGTTAAATACCACCATCACGACATGACATACCAAGTTTCAAGAGTTTTCATGGTGTGAAACACCATGAAAATCGACCGATACCAGCAAAGGTCGACTAAACGCATACGACGGTAACCGAGTTCAGATATAGATACGACTGTTACATCACACCTTAGGGGCACAGAGCTATTGTGCCCCGGTTGCTCGGTAATTTTATGAATAGCAGAGAGTAAATCACCGTTTCTTTATTGTGCGCGGCTTTGAGAGAATAGACAGTGAAAGCTTGTTATGAGCGCTACCGGGGCATGCCCCGGCTAGGCATTCGCAAAGCGAAAACAGAGAAGAGAATTCGATTTTCGCAGAGCCTTCGCTATATATGGGCATTTACAAGCGAAAGGACAAGAAGAATACGATTTTCGCTGTGATTACGGTATAAATAGATTGCTGTGCGTCTATAAATGGTAAAGAATTGTATTGAACAGAATTTTAGGTGGGGCAGTGCCCCAGTTGCCCTATAGGACGAGCCGCCACTGCGCAGGCCTATCACACCGCCAACCGAAGTGCCGTATATGGCGATGCTTTACCATATATTCGTACGCCAAAATATCAAAATCACACCTTAGCCAATCAAGAAATATTGAATATCGTATAATAAACATTGAAATTTTCGGTGATGAAAACGTAATCTTCTCCGTCGAGTATAGCCAGGTAGGCTAAACTTATGCCGCGGCACATTGTTGTACAAGGAAGTAAGGGGAATTTCGATATCGGCGGAAGTGCTGCAGCAATATATGTAAAACTATGTAAAGTAAAATTTGAATAAGCGTTGCTGACGCTGATAGATAGTTCGTGTTATTAGTAACAGTGGTTATATGCGACATCAGACGCTACTTATACTCAGATCAGTTGCTATAATATTACCACTTGCACCTGCATAGTATTCAGTTTTTGCATCGTCTGCGATCAGTCAAGATATCACGTCAAAGAGAGCGCGGGTAGCAGTGTCAGTCCTGAATTTAGAGAAACATACTTGGCATATATGCGAGTCGTGTCATCATATTACATTACGTATTCTTTTGCTGGAAACAATCTGCTCGATCAACTCCTGCGACTGACTTGAAATAATTATTATCACACTTCTTATGTTTTGGAGTATCACCGTGATTTGAAGTAGTTCTCTTTTCTCTGGTGGACAGGTTAATGTCACAATTGCAGATATTGCATTGCGCGAAACACGTCCTCCAACAAGCTTCGTTCGATACCTTTAAATTTTCTTTCAAAAAACGCTTTCATTTCGACTTATCAGATGAATAGATTAAGCCTTATCAGAAGCGAAAATTTTGCAATGTAATTCAGATAAATTCATCAATAATATATAGTTTCATTCGAGGCCTTTCTTCGCGATTTCAGCGTGTTTATTGCACCATCATAACGCAAACCGAGTTATCCAACACATAACGTATTGTTAATGTTACCCCGGACAAGGGGAAAGCCTTCAGAGAGAGTGTACGACACAGCATGGCATACATCTACAAGTACAACAACATCGCATTGTGACGTGCATACGCCACGGAAGTACTTTAGCTTATTACGTCATAAAATATCGGCGAAAAAGCATAATAATCACGGTCTCTTTGCCGAAAATAAGGCAAAACTTGCTGAATATCAGGACAAAAATGAGGACACAAGCAAAAATAAGAACAAATCTGAGAAAAAGAGTCAATGTAGTTTTATCAGTATTCGCCCTTCAAAAATCTTGTAACCATATCGTATGCAAGTACTAAAACGTATCATATCTTCATAGCGATATTACGAAATGGATTTGAGTAAATGCTGTTTTTGTTTCGGCTCATATGTTACCAAAATATTAGCTCTGTGTACTTTGCTCAGATTGATATTGTCTGCTGCATACATGAAAATGTCAACAACGGAAGTCGTTTCCTTCATTTTAGGGCTGATCTACTATATCTGCTTATTTCTGTATTCGCTTCTTTACTCGCTTCTATTTTCTACTTAACCAAGGGGAGAAATTAATTTTTACATCCAAATATGTAAAGGTGACAGTGGCCTTGAATACTTCAGTCATATCGGGTCTATGTGTCAATACCATCTGATGTCCGTAGGTTTGCATTTAAAACAAAAATAAATTCAAAACAAAACATGGCGCGTGTTTAAAACATGTTTTTATGTTTTTGTTTCGTTATTTTTAGCCATGGTGTCACTGATTATTAATTGTGACGTCACAATGGATTGATATTGACGATGGAGATTATAGGGTAAATATGTCTTCTCTGACCAAAAAGGCTTCCGACCACTGTCATAGACAGGCCAAAAATATCTTTAACCGGAACTACATAGTTTTGCAACATTTTTACGGTCGGCGGTCATCATCATCAGAACACCTATTCTGTACCAATGATCTACATCTACCTGCTATAACTGTTGAACCGATGACGATTTCGAGGCTTCCAACAATTCCAAATCGTATACGTCGATTATGGTGCAAATCGTCAGTAGGCTCATACTGCATGTTTTTTCTGAAGTATTTACGCAATTATAACATAATTAAACAACGTATGAAAAAAACACAAGTTTTTAAAGGCATTTCTTTAAACACTGCTTAAAACGTGTTTTAAACACCATTTATTTTAAAAGCAACCCTAAATGTCCGTTTAGCAATTTAACAAATTGTCTCAATTCATGATGTTATTAACATCGCCTTCTCTATTTCATGGTCGACGAAATAAATGTACTTTCTCTCTCACTTCCTCTCTCATTATCTCCCTCTCTCCCTCTCTCATTCTCTCTCTCTCTCTCTCCTTCTCTCTCTTTTGGTGCAGCCCGTGACATGGTTTGGTCCACCTTGATATTATTCCTTCTATAAATTTCTCGTAGTCCATAATAGAAAAGGCAATATCGCAGATAACATTTGACACATGATGCAACAGTGAGTATAGTCAAACACCAACTATTGCTTCTATTCATACCAACATAATCATAAACTTGTACTCTATATTGTACTTTAAGCGAAGGCACAGGTGGGAGTTCTGCCCTACACCAAATGATACTAAAATGCATGGAGCTGTTTCGCATTGCGTTATTATGATTGGCATATTTATCAACTTGATTACTGGTAAGTCATACGTCTTACAGTTATGCAATGCTGTGGAATTGAAAGCATCGTGGATATACAAACCATTTACCGATGACAGAATCCCTAAATGGCCCTAAGGTCGGGTTACCATAGTTTGAGATCCAAAATGAGGACAGACTTTTCAAAAATTGTGAAAGCTCTAGTACCGGGAAAGAAAACTGATGCGACCAAAAGTAATGTGTTGACTAGAAAAAAGGTCATCACTTCGACTCGACTACCGCATTACCCAGTTTTGTACGAAACTTTTGTGGCATTGACTAAAAATAAAATAAAAAGGGGGTCTTCTTTCAGCGTTGCAACTAAAAAGTTCGATTTCCAATACATGTCAAAACTACTTCGAGTGAAGGAAGAAATTCAAAGTTCCGATGAGTAATTAGGTAATTAAGTAGTTCAAAAACTAAATTTTATCGAAGGGTCACATACATTAGGAATTGAATGTAGGTAGCAATACTTTCGAAATGACAATACGTATCTTCGTGACTAACTCAAAAGGGCCAATGGCACGACAAATAAGTGCAATCGTCAAATATTTAATTAGTTCCCGTGATATACAGGGACTATTTTGCACTGTTTGTTTTGCAACTTGACTCATAAAATTGATGAAAACTTATACTAGAACTGCTTTATACTATTCAAAATCCAAATTGTAGATGGTAAGTAGTAGTAAGTAAAGTATACTAAAATTATAAGTATTTGGTTGAATTAGTGCAAGTGGACAAAATTTCGTTACTTAACCACCTCTGTAATGCCACGCATACGTATACTTCGTCTGCGATGTATCTTAAAGTCCTGTCCTAACCAGGTCATCCAGTATCGGTTAATTATTACTTCCCTAGTCATTAGTTTCCAATTCCTCTGTTTTTATTGTTATTTTTACTGGTTGAGTTGTTTGATTTCTATTCACGATGAATGTGGAGATTTCAATTAGTGAAACCCTATGAAACCGTATAGTCATGTGTAAAACTGTGTATCTGGTACGACATCGTCAGCACGTCAAGCGGATGTACGTACGCGTGAAGCGTGCTTATGGACTGTGTACAGATACTTGAGGAAAATGACGGAGCTCATTCAGCGTAACCCGCAACCGTTGCTTCCCCGTCATCCGCCTGTCTCTCTATGCATAATGTAATCGTTAGATAGCATAGGTGGACGCGAACAGAACACCGTCATAACTTGTCCATATTGCGTCGTTATGATTGTGCTGTCACAACATGACTACTATGGGTCGAGCGGTAGTACATTTTGGTCTTCACCCACAACAATGTTTGAACGCGCGTTGAATAGTTGAATACGGAATAGTGGTCGTCGAAGCCGCAGGCGTTGTTTCTTATATCAAGGTGTTTTGATGCGGCTGATAAACATCATAAAATATACTTATACTGGAAATGCCTACCTTATTTGGTAAATGATTGACAGAAGCTCGGCGCAGACTTTACTAACCTTTATACTGCTTGAGAATTCTGTAAGCATGATCGACCCATTTTGGTATAAATTGGAAAAACATAATTCACTGTCCCTACATATGATCATTTCTCACATGGGAATTTGCGAAAACCATGCTTAGGCTACTATACTCCTTGCACACACGGGAAAGTACAGACCCACTCAACTTGTATCCATTTTGATGGGCTATTGTCTTTCAGTATCAGGGAAGCTTCTAACATCTACTGTGAGCTGTCAGACGTGGACGTTCACGAAGGTAATTTTCTCCTGCGCTTTCGCGGCAATTGAAAAATTCGTGTAAATTTCATTTTGCAATTCCGTTTCTGAAGTGCTGTTTTTGATACGCTCGAATGTACATTTAATTCTATCATAATGGGTGTTCATGTTCATGAAGGAACATTCATGGATACCTGATAGTCGACCGTACTAGAGCTGAGATTTGAAGTTCTCTGTCGCGTGATCTTTGTCAGAAGTGCCAGTATTTGTTTGTACCATGATTTTTACGGATCGGATTTATCTGCACTCAACTATACTATAGCCAGTATCGCTTAGGGGTTCATCAAAACGTGCACTATACCCGGAGCCGTCGGCAAAAGCTACTCTCTCCGAGAAATGTTGAATATTAATTATATTGAATTCATCATAATTTCTGTTTTCCATTGCCTTTTATCAGCGCCCGTGTATATAGCATGCAGTGTGATGTCATAGTTTCCCACGTCACCGATAAAATTCTTTAAGAAGTCCGATTTCACGAGAACTCATATCAGATTGGCCTCACACTATTCCAAACTCGTTGACCATAAGCTATGAATAAACCGTGCGAAATATACAATATAGCGATAGCGTATCACAATAACTTACGTATGTTTATATTTCCAGGAGATGCTGGAAAGTGAGTAATTTATGAATTCAAATTTTAAAACTAGATCTATATCGTATTTTAAACACCGCTGCAGTTTAAAACGTTTTTTGACAATATCGCCCGGTGAAACGAGGCAATGTTACTACAGCAGCAAACAAGGTGCTAATCTAATACGAGGCCTCGAATTTCTGAAATAGTATCTGAAAGGGAACAACAGAAAGCGCTGATTTGCAATAAATATTCATTATGTTTTCGTTGGGTGTGAAAATCATATTTTTAATAGATACGTTATTTTAACACTCTGTTGGTACTCAGCTCATATATGCACCAGTGATCTTCAGTAATGTATTAGATGTATAGTGTGGTTGATTACTGCTTTACTGGCGTTCCTCGAAACCTCGCGAGATTAGTGTAAGGCAGGGGTCGCCAATTCAAAATGGGTCGCGGGACACTTTTTAAATTTTGTCGAGGCCGCGGGCCGTAAGAATGCTACATCGAGACAAAATAGGCCACACAGTTTAGCAACCGCGATTTTGAAACTTTACGCCCATACAACGTTGTGCTCTCTAACATGGGTGACAGGCATAGTTACCACGAAAGAAGTATTATTTTATTGAAGAAGTTCAAATACAGCACATAATATCACCAACTTCGTGATATTTTAACTATGAGCTGCGCACCATAGGCCTACCTGACAACGCTTTTCAGCAACTATGAAATTGACATTGGGGATGGCGAAACACGTTGCTTTTGCTGAAAGATTATCTCATCCTGAAGCTTGATCTTGTGGAGATGCTATAAGCCGTTTTCTAAGCGTCTTGGTCTATGTCAGGGGTGGGCAAACTACGGCCCGCGGGCCGCATGCGGCCCGCAACACCGTTCTGTGCGGCCCGCGAGAGTCTAAAGTAATTAGAAATAGAAATATTTATAAAATGCGTACTGAAAACCAATTTAATGCAAGGACTTGATTAAACTTTTTCTTAATATATTTCATCATGATAATTCCATCATGATAATTCTAAGGCACTGGTTCTCAAATTGGGGTCGTGATAGCATCTGAAGAGGGGCGCGAAGCTGATCTCAACTAAGAAAAAACACGATTTACATCCAATTCAGAATTATTGCTCTGTATTTCATATCTCTCATCCACAGTCGTAACCATCCATGCCATCAAACTATCCGTTAGGTTTGCTAACATCTTCGTGTGTTTTGTGATATGACGATAAGGCGCGAAATCTTTCACCATCATAAGGGGGGGGGCGTGTCCTAAAAAGTTTGAGAACCACTGTTCTAAGGTAAATACTGCCTATATTATATAGTATCTTTAATTTCTGGCGCGAGAGCCCGGTCTCAAGGCTCACGCAGTTTGAAAGGTTTCAATTGCTAAACGTCACAGAAATCCTAAACGAGATTGACATAATTCGGATGTCGAGCGTGATTTCAGATTGGTCACTTCAGATTCAATTATTTCAGTGATTTGCTTATAAAAAACGATTCGCGCGTGTCGTAGGTAGATTCGTTCTCTGCAGGCCTATGCATAGAATTAGGGTATTTATATTTTATCTACATATAGTGAAAGCGTGTTTGAAGCTAACATGGTTATGATGCTCACAGATCGCTGCTCACAGATTTAAATTTCAATCCAGTTCTAAGAATCGGGACAACCAACTTTCATCTCTATATAGTTTTAACGAAATGGTTGTTGAGGTCGACCAGCCTATGAAATCTCTCCACTATTTCTGACGCGTGTACGATATCATCAAAGCAATGTTTGATTTGTTTTGTTTTAAATAAGCATATATATTTTGATTTGTTTTAAATAAGCATATATATTATCTCAATGTCCTCACTATAGTATACAACCAAATACCAATATTGCGTTTTGGTTTATAATCCCAATTTTACATAGTGCGGCCCGCGATTGGATTCAGATGTTGAATGCGGCCCGCGAGCTCAAAAGTTTGCCCACCTCTGGTCTATGTAGTGCATGGGCCATTGCACGTCAAGGCAATATGACCAATGGCGCATTCATATCAGTTGATTATCCCTCGATGGTATGCTGTTGCCATCACCGAAGCCGGCTCAGTTGGGCACAGGCCAATAGCTTATTTTGAAACAGCAACAATATTATGAAACGGAAATCAATTTGAGCATTTCAAAACGCTTTACTTAGCGTTCTTCCGAAATGTCAAATCAGATCACGAGAGACGTGTGTTCGTGACCCTTTGCGTAAGGTGTAGAGATCGCCCGGTTAGTATATAGGCTAAGAACCACTGAACTACGCTATATGGAAACAGGGACTTGTTAATTTAATTTTTACATCATGCATTACTTTATTGGCTTTATTTTGCAAATGGAATACGCATACGACGTACGGAGGCTACGTAATCACTGTAGTGTACAGTGTACGATAGGTTTTATAGTAAACGGATTTCCGGTTCAGTTTATATGGCCTGTATGGTTTTAGTCCACGCATTAACATTAAAAACTAGGGTTGATGTTTCAATTTTAAGCAAGTTTACGCGGACCGTAAAATGCCCAGGTTTGACATTGTCCCGCGTTGTCCAACCAGTGGCCGACGATGAACAACAACTATGCAGCCGTTATCACGTAATTCAATACGCATATGCCGGCGGTCGCAAACAAGCGCATTGGTTCTCAAGGTTCCATACAGAATAAATGGCATAATCACAACAGATAAGGTTCGTCATTCCATGAATATTTCATTCGTGCTTCGAGCAAGATTTTGTATGCACCAACTTCAAATCGTTACCAATATAAAGCGCGCCTGATTGTACCCGTCAGGCTGTCCATGAGATTGACTGTTGGTCATCACAATTTTAAGACATAAGCTTTTTTGAAGGATTAGTTACGAGAAAGTATTTCTTACCATGCATATCAACTTTTTTCAGAAATGTACTGCAGAATGCAGGCAATTTTAGATTTACTTTGAATTCATTCGCTCGCCGGATGAAATTGTTATGTTAGATATTCCGGACGCTGGTTTATGATATCTTTGCCATTTCGGATTACTCTGACTGTGCGAGTTTAGTAGCCGACGAAACCGTATAGAATCATTTCAAATCGGAATTAACTAAAACGCTGCATCCGACGATCGTTATAAAAAAAGAATCGGCTGATGATTCTCACAAATCCCAAGTTAACGTGTGAGGTAGGGATGGTGTGAACGAGGGGTTCACGTTTGCTTTCTGTGTGTGAACCTCGAAAATTAGTTTCACGTTCACAAACGAGCCTTGGTAGGCTCTGCACTGTGAACCTTTTCCATATATTACAGTTTTTGTAGCAAAAGTTTGGTCGAAATATTCAGCATTCTGTTCGTGAAAAATTAGTAACTCTGTGCTGTGAGCTCGACCCGCAATCACACATCAAGAATGAAATACACTACATGCATAGGTAGTCCGCGAATGATGTGTATTCAACCAACCAATGCATTTATATGAAGAATACATCGTTGTCTAATGTAAAAAATTTAGCAGGAGTACGGCCTGTACGGGGTCCATCTTTATTTGATATGTATATTGTATCATAAAACCCAAATCCGTGCGATTGGGGTGTGGGCTACTGTATAACTTGTTTATGGAGTATTATCGGTGTAGGGATGGTGTGAACCTCTGAAAGGTTCAGGTTCGTGTGAACGCGAACCTTTTTTGAAAGGTTCTGTGTGAACGCGAACGTGAACCTCATGACGTCACGTGACGTCATATTGCTAATTCCAACCCTACATTTCAGTGACGTGATGGCCTATATTAATGCGCACGATGCCTAGCCACGACTCGGGCCACATAATGACACAATGCTGACGTTTTAAACGTCGCCAAATGTATCAACTGGGGCATTCAAATGATATAATAATCCCATAAAATCAATATCTGCCGTCGCTTGGTTTTTACGATACAATAAACATACGAAGTCACTATTCACCCTGGCCCCGTATGCCTGCTAGATTTTTTTAAATCAAACAACGATATCAATCCCATTGATTAGTTGAATGAGCATCATTCGCTGTCTACATGTAGTGTATTTCGCTCTTGATGTTGTGTGATTGCGGGTCAAGCTCACGGCAGAGAGTCACTAAATATTCGCTAACGGAAAGCTGGATATTTCGAGCAAACTTTTGTAACAAAGCAAGTAAATTTGAGATTGTCAAGGTGCATGCTCGTTTAGTGTTGATATTGTTATGCTGCCAGCGCCATGCCCAGGGTGGCCCGCAGTTTAAATGCAATAAATTTTAACCAAAGATGTTATAATGAAGTGAACATTTCAATATATGAAAAAGGTTCGTTTGTGAACGGGAACCTCTAAATTTCTGACGTTCACACACAGAACGCGAACGTGAACCTCACGTTCACACCATCCCTATAGTAGCAAGTACAGAAACCAATCAATATCAATGTAACAAAGGTCAGACTCCGAATACATTGTATGGTATGGCCTGGACCGTGAAGGCGTAAGCTTGTATCCCCTCGCAAGTCCCCGTCGAAATTGTTGGCAAAGTGACATAAGATATTGATTTTATGCCAATATTATGGCATTTGATTGCTCCAGTTGATACATTTGGTGATGTTTAAAAAGTCAGCATGTACTTCAGCATTGTGGCATAATGTGGCCCGAGTCGTCGCTAGGTATCTTGTATGTCACTTCACTGAAATGTAGGGTTGGAATTAGCAATACGACGCCACGTGACGTCATTGGTTCACATTCGCTTTCACACAGAATCTTTCAAAAAGGTTCGCGTTCACACGAACCTGAGCCTTTTAGGGGTTCACACCATCCCAAGTGTGAGGCCTTTATACCCACGAATGGGCGGCGATTTACCTGTGAGATGAGACGTTCGGCTTCCAAAATTACAAACAACTAGCGATGACAAACCACAGGGGCTGTCCGCGATGCGCAGTCATCCAATAGTCAATTTAACATCAATATCTGGCGATTAGAGGATATTTACAATTGAATGGTAGCCTATATTCATATTGTAATGAACGTCAGGCGTAATCGTCAGCAACTAGCAGAAGATTGGAAAGAACATTATATATCAACAATTCTATCACAAAATATGACGTCACCAGCATGAAATTTCAAATAAGAGAGCGTTCAATGTAGGCCCTACTATTTTTAGATAATATGAATATACTATTCAATTGTAAATTGAAGTTCTGTACCTCCAAGAAGTTCGTTAGATGGCATTTCATGGCGGTCCGCTGGCATGCGGCCGTGCGCAAAATAGCAATCAACATGTGGCCGTGAACCTGCGACATAGGTTGTTGCGCTCATTTCACTGTCGGATACCTGATACTGCGGGTGCATTTCAAATTGGTTTTAATTTTTCGTTTTACCGTAGGAAACCCTCACGGTTACTTTACACACCTGTACTGTTACTTAAGATATAAAAATTTTCGCATTTAACATGTTTAATGAGTGTCTATTGTAGACGGCCAATTTGGGGGAATGATCCATTTCTTTGACCAACATGCTGCTGGCAAACATGTTGACATCGAAACAGAGATAACAATGGTGGGGATTCCAGGTATGATATATTACTCCTCCGACAGATTTGTCGCACAAATTCTGGCTCTTAATATATCTTCTTTCTTTTCGGGAAACAGTTTCAACATAGTGATATAATATGCGTAGATTTTGAATCCACTGGATTAGAACATCAGTGTACGATCAATATAATCCAAATTCATCTATTACAGAAACTTTTCATCCAGTGATGTTTTAAAGGATATATCAAAGTTTATCGTGTTTTATAAGAGAGTAGGACGCTAAGACGTCAAAAAGTAATCATGTCCTTCAATACTTCATTATTTGGTAGGTATGGATGTGCCTTCGATTGTACGGCCAACTATAGGGTTACATTGAAAACAAAAATCAATTTGGAACAAACATGTTTAAAAATTGTTTGTTTTTTGGTTTAGCTATGACGCCCCGATTCTTCAATTGTGACGTCATAATAATTTATATCGATGATTTAGAAATATATGGTAAATAAGGCTTCCGACCCCTGTCGTAAACACACCAGAAATATCCTCAACCAGGACTGCATTGTTATGAAGCATTTTACGGTCGGCGGTCATTATCATCAGCTTCACCATACCGTAGCAATAATAATCTATATCTGCGTGCTCTAACTGTTGAACCGACGACGATTTAGCGGCTTTCGACCATTACCTATCGATTACGTCGACTATATCGGGTGTCAATCGTCCGTATGTGTTTACTACATGTTTTTTAGAAAGTATTTAAACAATAATGGCATAATTGTACAACTTTTGAAGAAGAAAATAAATCTCTTTAAATGCATCTTTTTAAAACACTGTTTAAAACATCGCATTGTGTTGCATCATGTCTCGTGAATCGCATTGTAGATTTTTTCTGTGTATCTTGAGCGGATGAAAATATATAATCAAACGGTTATTATACGATTACGATTACATAATACAGGAAAAATAGCATTAAAACCCTCTCATGAACTCAGCTGATGAATAGGCAATCTGTAAATTGGAGTTTTTCTCTGACCACAGAAAGCTGCGAAGATGGCTGGATGGAGCGCAATTCGAAATGTTACAAATTTTTCCCAAAAAATCGTACCAGCAGTTGGAGCAATGCTCAGACACAGTGTGAAAATATGGACTCAGATCTAGTGACAATCAATGATGAAGAAGAAAACGTAAGTATCCAATAATTTCAAAATTCGTCAGGGATTTCAGCAGACTTCTATCTGTGTATGTGCACAAAACCATGATTTTGTTATGTATTGAGAATATACCAACAAAAGAGCTGTAGTAGGCTACTGTTGTTTGGTTGACGCATTGAATCAGTGCCAGACGACAAATGGCGAACTAAATTCGGTGTATAAATTGTTATATGGATGATCGATATTTATTTTTCAGTCTTACCTACTGTCACAATTCGAGGATGAACGTGTCTGGATTGGTTTTAGTAAGGGAAGTGCTGATGACGACTTCGAATGGGTTGAAGGAACTCCATTAAATTTCACGTCAGTTCAACTACTATTCTTTGGATTTCATATTGTTCGACTCAGTTGGAAATGGAAACTATATTATAGCCACGATCGCAATCATAAAGGCGACGGAAGATTACATGATATTTGGTTAGAATCATGCTGGTAAATCCACAGGATATTGGTTATTAAAAATCATATTGACCTTCTATACATTAGTGATTACTTGGGAAATTCTTTTTGACTTGTCAAGAAAAGTAAACAATTTGTCAGAAGTACTGCATCAGTTTAAAAATATGTCCGAATTGTTCGCTTATTAATTTTTTTTTCTACAAACTGCTTAGTCGTTTTGTGTCGCAGAGATTGCACTGCCTGAACTTCTGAACTGTGAACTTCTCATTTTCATTTTAAACTTTTCCGCCTATATAATACTGCTGAAAATGGCCCATTGCCTACATATCCTGCGTCATGAACCATTAAATAAAATAATAAGGTTGCTATGGTTGGCGTGTCCATTACATATGCCTTTATCGAAATTGTGTCTTTCTAAAACTCGATGGTAAGCCAGGATGGTAGAGGTTTGCAATTGGTAGCCTACGCAGTCAATAATATAGATGGAGGGTTCAAGTAATTTGATTTATAATTTTATCTAAAGAAGTTTTGTGAATGCTATCCACTCAATTTATTAACAACTCGGCCTGGGGTTCTGGTTTTAATCAGGGTGATTTAAATTAGGTTTCTTCTTTGTTTTTTATTTTAATTTCACCATGTGGATTTTATTGATTATTTTTTTTAATTTTCTGACGAGATACGTGAATGTGGTTTATTATCGGACAATCATGTACATTTTATATAAACCGGAGATAGCATTTCGTCACGGGCACCGGTATAGTTCAGCTATTTGACAGACAGACGGGATGATTAGTGTTTTGGTGTGGATAGTTAGCTGTCTGCGACATGCTGCTGCTGCTATTTCCGAGGCACTGGCGGGATACCGAAAACGAAGCGCAATCCGGAGTCTCTATCGAACGATTCCGTCATCTCTGATGACTAAGCGTTGCATAATACTATCATGGATGGTCCCGATTTGACTCAACACGCTTCCTCGCTACTAGAACAGATCAGTAATGATTCATCATTACCAAGGTTAAACGTTTTCGGCTATCATTACCACATACGTTAAACGTTTTCAGCTATGTGGATGATGATTCACAGCCCCATATTGTTAAAGTTTAAGCGATATCCTTCATCACCTTGATTGACATGGTCTTCATTCATCCCATTTTGTTTTGTTCGGCTTGTTGTTATTATGGGTAAAAATATAATGATTTGAATTATTTATTCGATTAAAATTGATTTTAATCAGGGGCAAAATGATTTGAACCGGAACCCTAACTCGTCCCAAATAAAAATGCTCCAATTGTGAAAATTATCGGCTGAGTCGCGACTCGCGCGGAAAAACTTCATATCAAGTATTGAATCAGGTCTATAATATTGGTGATTGCATATATTGCTAATAATTTTTCATCATCTCCCAGTCACCGTGGTCAGATTTACTGGTGGAGCTGAGGGAGGTGGCGATAATAGACAATGGGCCGCGATTACAGACAATGGACAATTGTCAATGGGATATATATTGGTTTTGGCCAACATGCGATCAATTATGCTAAATCGCGCGAAGCACGATGGAAATTTTGAAGTTCGTAATCTCCCGCAAACTTTTTAATTTATGTTATTTTGCTAAATAATTACGGGCCCCATTCGAGTTCACCCCCCCTTTTTTATCTTTGATTGTCCGTTCGACGAAATGATGACATTTTAGATGGAAAATGTTGAATAAATATGAAATACTTACCATGCTGGTGATATTTAAGGAACTGGGGTGTCAGTCAACCGAATGAAGGCAAAGACAACGAAAATTGCTGTGTCTTAGAGAAGACCGGCAAATGGCACGATTATGACTGTGACAATTTTGAATTTGGATATATTTGTGAGAAAAGGCGGAAAATCGGGTGATTTGTGTTAAAGTTTTGCAATTCCGTAAGTATCATAGTTTAATGTGATTACTAGACTACAACAACGTATTAATTACAACAAAAAATTCAGTTCATAGTATCTGTACAATAGCTATAGTCACACTGTCAGAAAATATTTTAAGGATATAGTCTTTCTATATAAGAGCTGGTCAGTATGAAGAACACTCTTACAGTAAATTAAGTGGAATCTTACATCAATGGATGCAGCATTTGTATCAAGTTGAAGGAATTTAGTATCGAAATGCCGATTGCATGTGACACCACTGACCTCTTGGTTATAAAAACGATGCATGCTAGAGTTTGTGAGATGCAATCTGTGGTTTATTGATTGAAATCTGTGATCACTGATTCAAATCTAAAACTACTTGATAACACTGGTCTACCCAATTTTTGCGCCAGGATTTCTTTAAGTCAATTATACCTAATTTGGGGGTGCGGAATACGAATCTAGCGTTATTTTTGCTCCATCACACAACGTTTTTGAGATATTTTATAAGTTGAATGTTTCTACTTTTTCGAGGTACTACTGAAGAAGATTTTGGCTACTTGCAGTACTTACTGAACTGGTGATGTTTTACAACTTCTTCCACATCTACCTGAACAGTATTCTGAATGGACTAATGACTTTTGCAATTTGGTTTTTGTAAAGTAGAAATTAGTTCACGGATAATATTGCACCACTGTCACGAGTTAAATTATCATAAAAAACGCGTACCATAGCCTCTGAATCACCGTAACTGAATATATTTTTTCGAAGATTCTACCCATGGGTGATGTCATTATAGTCTTTTTGCGTTAGCTGCGGCGATGCATCTTGCGGTTTCGTATGTAGCCACCTCCGACTAACTGTTGAATGTATGCGACCAACCTCCCCCCGACCAAATGTACTTAGATATTTACTGACTTTTGATAATTCTCAGACCTTTCATTTCGTCTTACGCTTGAAGTAGTTTTGACATGTCTTAAAAATGACTAGTTCTACTTGTAATTGAGTAGCCATGTAAGGCGCTACTTGTGCTACTTGAGTAGCAAAGCTGATCACTTCGACCGACTCTAGTTCATAGTAAAATATTACGGCCAATCAGAAACCACCAAAAATGCAAAGCTTTTTGTATTGAGAACTGGCGTCTAATCATGCAAAACACTAACAAAAAGCCTCGAAATTAACCAATGCTAATCTCTTTCTCTGTTCCGGCATAGAACATGTCGTATTTGGTGTAGGCCACAGAATGTCCTATGTCGAGATGGATCGACTGTCCTAGAACCGATACACATTTATTTCTATTGTGAAGTAACACGCACTTCAGGTTTCGTGTTGAGCTGTTAGTAATCAGTCTCCATTCATCTGGTTGTCTATAATAGAGAATGCAAAAGAAGCCCATTATATCATGGCAATAAACCAAAAGAAAATCAGTTCAGAAGCTGCTTTCCTAGATTCCGATAAAATGCGACAATATATGGAAACTGGAGGAGAAGAATTAGCACGATAAGTACAGGTGGAGATCAATGATGATAAATTATTTCAAGTTATCATGATAAGCACTTCTTTCTTTCGAAAAGCAGACATTCTGCTTCTTTTAATGTTTCAGAACAAGCTTAAAGGACCACATATTCGGGTCATGTACCAGAGTGAACAATTCTCTTCTACATAATATACTAACAATACAATGTTTATTGTTTGCAAACTTTTACGTTTTACGAAAGAGCAGTGTGCTGTCACAAAGTGCATTGACCGATTAAGTCGGCAGGACGGATGTATAAACATAGATAACGTATGTAGCTAATTTAGATACGGAGCTACTAATCACAATCTTTAAACGATGAGTGGTATATAAAGATGGTAACTGCTACCGACTAAAAATAGTTGCAACTACATATAAATTTATAGGTCGAAAAGAGGTCCTAATCGAAAGAAGATAGAGAACCACTGGATTCAAGTTCACCGAAAACTCAGTTATTCTACAACAACCCAGGTTTCATCATTTTAGATGATCTCAATAACAATATTGGATCTGTTGCTTTTGTACGCTGACCGTATTGTCACTAACGAAAGCCGAAATTTGATTAATTTATGAAAATGAGAAAAATTCATACGGAAAAATCTGACTTGATGCAGAAACTCTCTGAGCACAGAATCGGATTCAGCAACCTTACTTAAGCCTAAATCATTCATTAAAATTTTTAGCGCAAATTTTTTTTCGAAATTTGTAGACCAGTGTAATTGAAATTCTTTCAAACTTGAATATTTCTTCTTCCTCTTGGAAATGTTTTAGCATGCGCCGGAAATTGACACATTCGCTGGCCCTACGTTATTCCAAGTACCAGCGCCCGAACAGCACTTTTTAATCCCCTCCAAAACAGAATTCAAAAACAGAACCTCCTTCTCTAACACATTTTTGACAAAATAATATTTTTTCAATTTGCACCTTTTTTCGAACTGTTCCAGTTTTTGAAGAAATTTTGCAATTCGTCAAGAAGCTATGAGCAAGAATAGGCACGTAGAGCAATGGCTTCGCGGTGAAGTATAGCCAGAAAACAACGTTAAGACACAAACTTGCGGTGACACGGTCCTTTTGCCGGAAACAATAAGCTACGAACAAATTTTACATGTAAAGTTATTGTTGTTGCGCGTGAATGTAAAGTGTTTTCTTCCGGTACTATAAGAATATAGGCCAAGTATATGGGTTCATTGCATAAAACGGATTCACCAGACTCTTAATCAAGTACCAGCAACTAAAACGATCTATTTGCTTTTCAGGTGTATATATTTACATCATTTCATCAAGTTGATATTCTGTGACGGCGGTCGCGCAAGAAATTTAGATCAATCGGGTCAAGCTCTGGAAGAGATATGGGACGTAAATCATATCACAACGACGTCATTCGGAAGCAACACATTTCCATATAGACTAATATATAGCGACAGCTCCGCCGATAAATGTAGCTTTGTGTCATTCTCGCTACCTTGATGTGTTGTTATTGAACTGACGAATTCGGTATATCTCATAGAAATTTTCACTGGAGGAGTAGGCAACTATGATGCTGCTGCTTTACAGTGAATTGAATATTTAGGGAATGTGGCTATAATTAGGGGAGTCTCTCTATTGGTGACCAACGGAACAACTTGGTGTTGACTATACCGTTTCGCTCACCGATGTAAAAACCGCAAATGCATTCCGACATTGTGCTGACATTAAATGCAGGACCTTATCCCTGCCAAATACAACAGATAAGCGAAATGGAAGAATTCATATTGCTCATATTCTCATTATATTTGGTACAGCTGCGAGTTTCACCATGACCAGTGCCATATTCACCACTGCCTTCGACTTGCCTTGTCACTTAGAGAGCTTATTGCCTTTGCTATTTCGCATTATTGGATTTTGTATATAGTTTACCGTGTTACATTTGTATGACTGTAAAGTAATTCAAGAGAATTATACAGGACCTGAGCAAATTGTCAACGTTTGTAGCTTGACCTTTGCTAAAAAAAAACGGTATCAATAGTGCTGCGTACCATGAGTGAAAGATTACGGAAGCCAATGGCTGATCAGTCCGATTTTCTTTCCCTTCTTAGTGTAGCATACTGGGATTCAGCGAGGTTGAAAATTCACGACCATCGGCGTTATAGTATCAGGTTCGATCCACGAGATAGTAGCACGTTCCGGGACATCAAGGGGTCAGAGATTTATCTGTGCTCCTCCCCTACGTCGGTGATCTTACAGCGCCTTTACATCTCAGAAAGTTTGGTCAATGACGAATACAAGGAAAAAGTGCATGAATGACAGCCGAAATATCAAGATGAGCGTTGTTACACTGGACATTAGGTGGAGGTGGATGTTCGATTGAGAGACTGTAGGCCACTTGGTCGTTTCGACACCAATTCATTACATCGCATTGTATCTTGTGTATCGCACTCTACATTGTATGTCATGGGCGGATAAAAATAAGAGCACCGCCGATCATACCGACTAGGACAAACACTTATTTTTAAAAGGTGCAAAACATCTTAGATCTAATTAGGTGTCAATCATAGGGACGAGAAGTCCGAAAATACCTTTTCCAGCGATAAAAACAAAACTATATTGTCATGATCAGCAAATGCGTTAAACTCGCATCATAATACGAGCGATCACAATCACCCTTGCTATATGTATTAACGCGTTTTAGAAGGTCATATATGTGAAATGGTATGCCCACGCCGGGTCCACCCACCCTCAAAACTGAAATCGCGAGTATCCATACGAGCAGCCGATTCGCATCAGATAATTGAAACACCGTTGGGTGAAGGCAAGCGCCGTTTAGAAACTATTGCTGGAAAGAATCAAGTATTCAATGACACATCGACTAAGGCAACATATATATATTAGCCAAAATCTTGTACTACAATAACTCTGCTTCTATCGGTTGGTAATCGAATTTACTATACGAATATTTTTAGGACATTTAAACTTTTTCATATAGCGTTGCCGGTATTAAGCAAAGAGGTGTGAATAATGATAGGTTTCGGTGATACGTTTCAACGAATTATGGTAAAAGAGCAGGACACATCAAGCCTTCACGATCAAACACGCCACTTTCCATGCCAAATAGACTTGATGAAAGCCAATTTCTAGCTTTTCAGTTACTTGATATGGGAAAAATAGGATTGTAATTTTGACTTTCAGGTTCTTGCGGCAAATACACCGGCTCATGAACTCTAGCAACGCACGATATTATGGAAATTGAATGAGAATTAGGTTATTAGTTCGCAATATTACAATAAGGTCAAGACTGCGTTCGAATTGACGGTGCGGTCAACCAGCGTGAATGATACTGCCAAATAAATTGGTCATAAAGTATACTCATTTGAACGGTCAGCCGTCCAAAACTACAACGAGATTTTCAAATTTTTTTCGTGAAACCGACCAAGAGATAAGGACAAGAATTAATCAGGGAATGAGTACAACTCCGTAAAAAAATTTACGGAGTTTCTATCTCTTACGTCGGTTCTACCTGCCTCTGTGACCGGGGGTAGCCTACGCGAGAGAATTTTCGGGATCACGTATGCAATTTCGTTTTTCGAGGACACTGCTGTGGCATTAATCTCAACAGCGATTTTAACGATTATATGACAGGCCAGAAAGAAGTTACAGCTTACCAAGTGCAGCATTAATCACCGTAATGTTTAAAACAAACCCAGTATCATCTGCTTATCCTTAAAGATACTTCATTAGCGCTATCGCAATCTTCAGTGTTTTTCTTGTGTATAATGGTAAGCAGGCTATAGTCTAAGGGTTCTGTTGTTGTTGTCCGTGGTATTCGTGGTGTTTGTCAACCATAATGGCCATTAATACCGCGATGCTATTCTTTATTATGTTTCTGTAGCTGCTGACTTGTAAGCACGTCTACTACTCGGCTTTGTACGATACCTTTTACCGGATCTCACGGCGAGAAAGAGCCTAGAGATAAACCTCGAACACTTGGAAACGGATTCTGCAATCGGCCTTGGCCAGACTCGAACCCGCAACATAATGGGTTTGCAGCTGTAAATCATATCACTAGGCTATCTCGTGGAAATGGTAACGTAGTATTCAGCAATGTCTCGAAATGTGTGAAGAGTCCTTTGCTCTGTGCATGAGGAATGAGGATCGAATAACAGATTTTGTGCCAGACTTTCTGTCGAACATAGTGTGCCTTTCCAAAATCACTTCCAATAATACATTCGCTCGTGGACCAGCATCAAGTTCATCCATTGCAGCGAAATGATGATTTAATATGTGAATATTATAGTTTGTTGTTCAGTATGTCGTTCAATTGCGGGGGGAACGTCATCCATGCAGATAATTCGAAAGGGTAGGCAGTTAGAAAAATTTAGAACCCCTGCTCTAGACATTCAATTCAACCTTCATGGTCGGTTATTAAGAGAGTTGACCTGTTGATTGTGGCTATTTCGGGTTATTCAATGGCACGAGTCATCTATGGTGTACAGAAGATGCTTTTGTAATAGATGCTAAGACGGAAATATTGTCACTTCTAATGACGTCCAATATCGCGATCACGTAGCAAGATTTTTCGAGCTAGTCATCTTACTCACATTCTCATCTTCTTATCAAACGCAGAATGCAGGTTAATAACCAACAATTTCCAACGAACCCCAGTAGTACCTTAATACAAGCCAGGAAAGATGAGCGCGTTTCCGACGATGCATTATTTGTTATTCTGGACTGAGTTGATGACATATGTTTCATTCTCTTCTAGTGAGTACGAATCGTATGCTTCTTGCTTTCAAGTGCAATAGTGCATTCATATGCATTTCTCTGATTTGTTCTCTCGGTCATGCAATGAACGTGGAGTAGTTTGGCGGGCCTCGAAATATTTTGCCGTTTCGAAGAGTCACTTTGTAATATCATTGCCGTAATATAGTCTGATGGCCTCATATAGTTGTGGCTTGCTGATCGTGACCAAGACCTTCAGTAAACCCTATATCCCTAGTCTTAAACCTAACCGTAACCAAAGCCAACTCTAGCCTAACAGTGGTTCTTATAACCAGTATTCCATGGGACACTATAGCGATCCCTGAGCCAGTTTCAGGAGTCCCCCGAAGGTCAAGACACAAACTCAACTCACATATGAGTGTCGGCCGAAAATATTCGGCTTCATTTCAAGATGAATACATTATTCAATTGTATATTGAAGTTCTGTAACTCCAAAAAGCTGTTGATATATGATTTGTGGTGATACGCCTGTCTTGGCCTTCATTTGTTGCAGGTAATTAGACTCGATCAGTAATGGAATGGTGACTGTTGTGGTGGTACGTCGTGTGCATTGCTGTACCCATGGTAGGTTGGGGCAGTGGCGTGGCAGCCACTTGGCTAATATAGTTCTGCGCCATGGGTGGCAGGCTGATAGGGGGCGGCAACACTACATAAGTACTGGAAAAGTTGGCTAGTGCGGGAGTCGATGCGAAGTGATGACCCTTTTTTTTAGTAAACACAACAAGATTTCCAGTAAATACAATCGAATAGATTGAAACTATTTCAAAATTTGGGCGGCATTTTCAACGAAAGCCATGGGCAGCAGCCTATGCTGCTACGCCACTGGGTTGGGGTACGAAATTGAAACCCCGTCCTCTTGAAATGTGAATTTATTTTCCAATATTTATATGCTCAATCACAATTATATCATGTTGTTGCGTTTTGACCGAATAATACAATGACACTTCCATGGTGACGCCTGGACTGGTGTCTGAGAGGAAACTGCGGAGGTCATACCGATTTGCAATAAATATTCATTATAATGTTTCCGTTTTGTGTGAAAAATTATAATTAATGTTTTTTTTTAATTCTTTCAACACTCTGACGATGCACATTGCACAGTTCATTTTGCGCGCCAGTAATATATAACAGTGTATTAGATGTGTAGTTAGGTGTGTTTTGTCGTAGATTTTTGCTTTCATGACTCAGTGAGAATTTCGGGTTCTGCGTGGGCTTGCGGTTCTCGGGCTAGTTGATGTTAAGAACCACCGCTCCAACCCTAACCAGCACTGTCGCCAAAGCTAACCCTTACGGAAGCTAAATCTCTTGCCGTATCCCAAGCCCAGACGGCCTAGCACTATAGTTTGCCCAAACCCTTATCCGAGCTATCACTTCAACCCTAATATTACATGTTCGTACCACAGTGCCATTTCCTCACACACAACCAGAAACGAGGTCGAACGAGCGGACAGAAAGTAAACTATTGAAGCGGTACTTGACCACCGACGTATTGCCCATTATTTTACTCCGGACAAGCGATGTTTACATTCAATAAATAGTTTTGAAGAAAATGTTCGACATATATTATCGCTTGGCCCTTTCGCGCCCTAAATGCGATCATTCCGTTCCATTACCCCACCCATAACGAATAATGCAACATGGCACGATGGCATTAGGTTGCTTGAATACTATACACAGTTCGCATATACATTATGTCAGAGAAGGCATGCGGTCAGTGAACGTAATATATCTTTTAGTGTTTGATTTTCTACATTCAAGATCAGTTTTGTATCAGACGATACGTTAATGGACATTGGACTTCGATTGGAAATTGTGGGGTAAGCATTATAAATACTCAATACTTACCGGTACTACAAAGTAACAAATATACCGTTACTTTACCCTTTTTACCTCCGATTTTGCGCTATCGTAGGCCTATACATACGTGGGTGGGACTTGAAAGTCTTTAGTGATTATACGTATGGTCATTAGTCACCATGGTCAAGTGGTCATTGATCAATGTCTGCTGTGCGATATCACCTGTAATGCTTCTTGTTACGCTAATGTCCCCCCGACAGACTTTAAAATTAACCATTTTAGCGTTACTGATGATATTCGTAGTCATAGAGCTGAAGAATGGTGAGGTATTTCGGTAATGATGGGCCGCTAGGTATACAAAGTGTCATAGCACACTCAGTGAGATGTAATGGAATCATACAGGACCGATTCCTACCCTCAACATATTGCGAAATGACATTCGTGTCTTTTCATATCCGTTGCACCCTAACGATGTTTTGAAATGAAGTTTCATAAACTAACGGCACAAATGCAAAGGGTATTCATCGTCTCCTTTCCAGACCGCAGCATCGAAGGAAGAAATGACGACCAGTTTCAAGAAGACGGTTGAGGATCAGCGTACAAGTGAAGGTATATACTTATACGGTGAACTATATATTGGAACTTATTGATTGAAAATTACCGATTTTTTCGTTCGCATACGAGCTGTCGCAAAAATAAGTTGATTGCTGGTTGGAACTTTCTAATGACAGCATGAGACTGTGTTCTGTGAACTGTCACGAGTTTGACTATCTCTGTGTTCCGGATGGAATTTCATCAAGTTGTACAAACGTCATCGACTTTGACTGACTTGCTCATTGTCTAACGGTGTGGTTAGGCCTGTAATCTGCATGTATGATCGTATTGCATTGTATTGTAGTACAGATATTTCGTCAAAGGCGCTATATATACCCTATATTTTCAATTGTCAATGTCAATCCAATTTGACGTCACAATTAAATATTCGTGACGTCATAGCTTTAAAAAAACAAAAATAAAACAATAAAAAACATGTTTTGAACAAGGGCCTTGTTTTAAATATGTTTGTTTTAAATTGATATTTGTTGTAAATGCAACCCTACGGATACGGTAATTTCAAGGCCGCCTATGAGTTGAAAAAATCTCGCAGTTTGGTCAGGATTCATAAACGAATACTCTCTCTCTCTCTCTCTCTCTCTCTCTCTCTCTCTCTCTCTCTCAGTAAATAAATTCTGTGTTTGGAGCTAGGTGCTGTACAGTTCTTGCGTTTCCCGCTAACACTAATTTGTATGATTCCGTTGTTGTCTGCATTTTCGGGCACAGCTATCTGCCAAGAAGGTTGGCTGCAGTACAACTCCAGATGCTATCACTTCTATACTGGAACGCCGAGATCGTGGTTTGACGCGCAATCTCATTGCGCAACCATGGATTCTAATCTAGTGACAATAGATGATGCCGAGGAAGATGTGAGTATGTGTAACATTTTAAGAATGGATCACATGCATCAAGTTTCCGGCTTCTCGGAAGGCTCGTGAAATTTTGAGAGCTTAGCTGTATAGTTTAGCGTTTGGATGTATATGTCCTCCAGGTGTGCGCTGACCGCGCCGCCCTGGAATCGAATCAGATGTGAGCTGTCTTCATGACGCTATAACAAAGGATTCTGTAATTAATGGATTGCAACTGATATTTCAGAATGATACCGATATCGTTGCGCAAATCACCAAGGCCTACAGCGCCTTATATCGTAGGCCTACTTTCGTGTGGACATGAATAAAGAAAGATTATTAGGATTTTACCATTAAAACTACAGAAATAGTCACAGAATACTTATACCTGCCAGTGGCGTATATGCTGCTGCCCCTGGCTTTCGTTGTAAATGCCGCCCAAATTCTGAAATAGTTTCAATCTTTTCAATTATATTTACTGGAAATCTTGTTGATGTTGACTAAAAAAAATTCGCATTACCCACCATTTTCAGTACGCTTGTAGCGTTAACTAAAGATAAAGGGTCATCCCCTCACAATTTGCCATCCCCTTGCAGCCTGCCGCCCCTGGCGCAGAGCCAGAACCGCCAAGTGGCTGCTACGCCCCTGATACCTGGACTAAGACGCAACCGGTGAAGCGATTAACGGGGGATTTGGTGTCCGATCTAGAATATAAAGTAATATCAGAAGGTCTCTAGGTGATATCAGATGCTGCGATGACACAACTGTGTCCATTGAAACATTCTTGCCATGGCTTGTTGTTGAAGCTTACAGTGATGTAATTTTTCAATATGCCGTAGCCGTAACTGCAATGAAAGCGCATAAAGTAGGCTATGTTTAGTTACGTTATCGACGCCTAAGCAAAGATGGTGGCCAGGGGCTGTGTTGTCACCACAGTGCTGAATCGTCGATCCTGTGCCGTCCTAATGAGGGAAATTACAACGAAATTCACAAATTATTCCTATATGCCCTGGGTGTATTATTTTCAGTCTCATCTGCGATCACATCATCCGTCCGAAGCTTTCTGGATTGGATTAAATGATCTCAAGATTGAAAACAAGTTCGAATGGATTGATGGAAGTCCGCCGCATTACACGTTAGTCCAAATTGCATCATATTTATCCTCATTTGATCTCGTGTTTCTCGTTTGGGGATAGAGGGATTATACGCTGCTGTATAATATGTTGTAATATACAAATTATCGAAAAAGTCGCCTCATGACGCGTGATCAAATCAACCTAAATCATACATAGTAGCAAAAATTGATTGGATACTACCATACTACGTATGATAATCATAAGAATCTGAATATAATAATCAGAATCTGGAACCAGTTCTCATGGGCATTGCATTACCAGGTTCGGAGTCAGAAGTCAATTTGGCGTTTATAGTTTTGACTCTTATAGTCAAGTCGAGTCATTTTCAATTCACCCCGAGTCAGGTCCGAGTATAAGTCAGGTAGCAACGGGTCGAGTCCGACTCATAGTGTTAAGCCTCACGTCCGAGTTCAAGTCATAGTGCTCACTGTTCAGTATCGAGTTCAAGTCAGGTTCAACTCACTTCTGTGAAACTCTTGGATGATATTGAAGGCCTCACATTTATAATATAATCATTTTTCTCACTAAAAACTTGTTTATTCAAACATATAATAGACAATTTCTGGACCTATTTTTCAATTATCGATCCTGATATAATAGACTTGAATAAGTCATGTAGAATGTATTGAGTCATATGACTTGGTCGAATCATGAGAAATCACTCGAGTCAGTATAACCCTGAACATCGGTTCTTATATCACTAACCGGAGCATAACATATTGCCACGTATAGACAATATATTGTCAATGTGCAGCAACAGGGTATGTCTCAAGCAATATAATGCGAACAAAAGTGCTGCCAGCCAACAATTGTTGCTGTTGAAAGATCTTTCTTTATTCTTGCAAAGCCACTTCTTAAGGATAGACCGTTCCTACCAAAAATGTGGCATAGTATCTCTCGCTTTGCGATGAGGGGCACACGAAAAGTCTTCGAGTTAATAAATTCTTTACTGCAATGAATGCTTTTGTGAAAGCGACAATCGAATTATACTTTTTGTACAGTAATGCGTAGTTAACTACTTGAGGTATTCATGCATCAAATTTTGGTCACACAAATTTTTTCGATGTCACAAAATGTCGAAATTATCAATTTTTAGTTCAATGTGTTACGTTTTTCGGTCAAATAATAATCGTCCCAGTAATCGCACTTATCTGAGTATTAAGATTTCATTTGATATTATTCAGGGCTGGACAGTGGGGCAACCTCGCATCGGCTATTCAGTAGCGATGCCTTCGAAAAGGCATGCCCCTTCTATATGTATTCATCGAAATTGTCTCTTTCTAAAACTCGATGGTATATACGCCACGAAGGTAGAGGTTTGAATTGGTAGCCTACGTATTTGACAATAGATAGAGGTTTGAAGTAATTAAATTTATAATTTATCATAAAGGAATTTTGTGAATGCTATCCACTCATTTTTTAACAAGTTGGCCTAACTGTTAATACTTCAATAGTGAAGGCTACCTCAATCTGCTCCGTGAGGGGTAATTTGTTCCCCTAGTTTTGTGTGTATTTACCAGTGGTACTGTGTCATTAGTAGGGATGGTGCGAACCCCTGAAAGGTTCAGGTTCGTGTGAACGCGAACCTTTTTGTTATAGGTTCTGTGTGAACGCGAACGCGAACCTATGACGTCACTTGACGTCATATTGCTAGTTCTAACCCTACATTTCAGTGAAATGATATATTAATGTAGGCCTACATGTACACGATACCTAGCGATGACTCAGGCCACATTATCCCACAATGCTGAAGTACATGCTCAGTTTTTAAACGTCACCGTATGTATCAACCGGAGCAATCAAATGCTCTAATAACTCCATAAAATCAATATCTTCTGTCACTTTGACAACAATTTCGTCGAGGACTTGCAAGGGGATATAAGCTTACGACTTAATGGTCTATAGGCCAGACCGGACAATACCGATATTACCCCATAAACAAGTTATACAATAGCCAACTCCCCAATTGTACGAGTCTGGTTTTTATAATACAGTAGGCTAGCCATATCAAATCAAGATGGATCTCGTAACCATGCTAGATCTTTTACATTAGACAGCTATCTATTCTTTATATCAATTTCATTGATTTGTTGAATAAGCATCATTCGCTGACTACCTACATGCAGTGTATTTCGTTCTTTATGTTGCGTGATTGCGGGCCAAGCTCACAACAGTGAGACAATAAATATTCACCAACGGGAAGCTGAATATTTCGAGCAAACTTTTGTAACAAAGCAAGTAAAATTTTTGAGATTGGCAAGGTCCATGCACTTTTAGTGTTGATTTTTTGTATGCTGTCTGCGCCATGCATAGAGTGGTACAATGTTGAAATGCAAAGAAGTTCGACCTAAGATGCTGTAATGACGTGAAAAAATGTAATAAATGAAAAAGCTTCACAATGCAGAACCTACCAAGGTTCGTTTGTGAACGTGAACCTCTAAATGTCTGAGGTTCATACACAGAACGCGAACGTGAACCTCACGTTCACATCATCCCTAGTAGTTATGATAGTATAATTTAGGTTTAGTGAGTTTTCAACGGAATTATCTAAGCTTTCGGATTATCGGTATGTCCGTGATCCAACGCTGCATATACTTCAATATTTGATAGCCCGTTCGACGATATTGTGACATTTTAGAAGGCAAATAGCGAATAAATATGAAATCCTTACCGTGCTCGTGATATTTAAGGAACTGGGGTGACGGTCAACCGAATGGTAAAGACAATGAAAATTGCTGTGTCATAGGGAAGGACGGCAAATGGCACGATTATGACTGTGGCTACTTCAAATTTGCGTATATTTGCGAGAGAATGCGTAATATGGGGTGATTTGTGAGCAAAGTTTTGCAATTCCGTAAGTATCCTGGGTTTATGTGATTCGTAGATTCTAAGAACGTATTTCATACAGCAAATTCGGTTTCTAGCATCGCTGTACAACAGATGTAGTAATACTATAAGAAATTATCTAAAGACAGTCTTTCTGTACGAGAGCTGGTCAGTAACAATAACACTCTTTGTATAAAGTAAGTAGAATCCTAATTCATTTTACACAGAATTTGTATCAAGTTGAAGAAATTTAATATCGAAATACCAATTGCCTCTCGGTTATAATAAAGATGCATCCCAGAATTTGTGAGATACAATCTCCGGTTATTGACTAAATTTTGTGATCCCTGGTTCAGGTCTAAGACTACTTGATAGTTGATATTCTTTGAAACTTGTTTCTTTCTTCTTCCTTTTGAAATAGTTTTAGCATGCGCCGGACATTGACACATTCGTTGACCCTACGTTGTTCCTTCTATAGTTGAATTTGGCACAAAAATCAATTTGAAACAAACATGATTAAAACATTGCCCTTGTTTAAAACATGTTTTTTATTGTTATGTATTAGTCATGACGTCACGAATCTTTAATTGTGACGTCACGGTGTAATGACATTGACAATTGAAAATATAGGGTATATATGGCTCCTTTGTCGAAAAAGGCTTCCGATCCTTGTCTTAAGTACCAAAAAATATCTTTGACCAGGTCCAATACATCGTAATGCAGCATTTCTACGGTCGGCGTTTTTCATCATCAGAACATCCAGTTCGTACCTACGATCTATAACTACGTGCGATAACTGTTGCGCAATCGACGATTTCAAGGGGTTATAACCATTTCATATCGTATACTTCGACTATATCGCGCGCGAATCGTCCGTACGCTCATACTACATATGATTTCTGGAAAGTATTTACACAATTATGGCATAATTGTACAACTTTTACAGAAAAAAAAATCTTCTTTTTACAATGGCATTTTTTTAAAACACTGTTCAAACAGAGTGCTTTAAAACAGCATTTCGTTTAAATGCAATCAGTCCCAGCGCTTGAACAGCACTTCTTCGACCCCTCCAAAACATAATTCAATCACAGAACTTTCTCATCTAGCAAACTTTAGGTTAATGTTTTTCAATTTGCATCTTCTTTCGAAGCATTCCAGTTTTGAAATAAATTTTGCAAGTCAGCGAAACTTCGAAAAAATTATAAATATTATGCGATCTCAGCGACCTTGATATTCACGAAACTGTATGCAACAGTATACGCAATGTACACATGCAGAGCAATGGCTTCGCGGTGAAGTGTAGCCGGGCAGTAGGCTATGACACAAACTTGTGGTGACCCGATCCTTTTGGTGGAAACAATAAGCTGAGAATAGATTTTATATGTTTATATGTTTTTGCGAGTGAATGTAAAGTTCTTCTGTTGGTTCCATCAAAATATAAGCTAAGCCTGGGTTCATTGCATAAAACGGATTCACCAGACTTTGTATCCAGTAATAACAATTAAAACGATTGATTTGCTTTTCAGATATATTGGCAGCATTTCATCCTATTGATATACTTTAACGGCAGTCGCACAATAGATTTAGCTCAATCTGGTGAAGCTCTGAAAACGACATGAGATACATAATTACATATCATATCACAACGACGTCATTCGGAAGCAACACATTTCCATATTAACCAATATATAGCGACAGTGCGACAGTTCCGCCAATAAATGTCGCTTTGTATCGTTTTCGCTACCTTATTGTGCTGTCATTGTACTGACGAATTCCAGTTCTCATTTATCTGGTATACCTCATATAATTTTTATGTTGAGGGAATATAGTTAACTGTGATGCCGCTGCTTTACGGTGAATTTAATATTCAGGGTAAGTGGATATAATTAGGGCGATCTCTCTATTGGTGACCAACTGAACGAGTTGATGTTGACTACCGTTTCGTCCATCGATGTAAAAATCGCAGATGCATTCCGACATTGTGCTAACATTAAATGCACGACCTTATCCCTGCCAAACACAATCGATAAGCGAAATGGATGAATTCACATTTCGCAAACTTTCACTATTTTTGGTTCTACTTACAGGTTACGGCTGCGAGTCAGCGTTTTCAAACGTGAACTTTATGAAGAATAGATTTCGCATCTGTATCAACATGACCAGTCCCGCCTTCACCGCTGCCTTCGACTTGCCTTGCTACTTAGAACCAAGATTCAAAGAACTTGTTGCCTTTGCTAATGCCGCCTTACCGGATTTTGTATCTGGTATACCGTGTGACATTTGGAAATAGTCTATTTTTGTAACTGAACCTTTTCTAAAAAATAGTCGAGTAGTACTGTGTTAGATCAGTGGCTCTCAACTTTTGTGACCTTGCGGCACCATCTGAGAGGGGAAAATAGTTCGTGCAGGGATTCGCCCGACTATAGCATAACATTCCACCGGGGTTTAATATGATAATTCTGCGGCAAATTCGGCTCTTTTTAACCGAGAGTTTCTATCTCGGTTATGAACTATTAAGATTTACCAGTAGCACTGGGAATTGGGTTTTTATAATTAATTTTTTTTTTCAACTTCAATTCATCTTATCTAATTACGCGTATTCGCATAGCCTCGCTTTTGCTACAATTTCTCATAATGGTTATTTGATTTTAATCACATATTTGCATTACTTAAAACTCAGCCTTATGCTGGAATTTGTGAATACGGAATTAATTTCCCATTTTTTTTAACATTGACTTATTATTACTTTCTTTATAGTAGGTCTTTTACATATCCGCTTACTTCTAATTACCCATACTTAAATAAGGCCTCTTCAACACGGTAACAAATTGTCATTTTTCATCGTAATTTACGTCCTTAATACCTACCTGCGATAATGTCATCTTAACATACTCAGATTTTACAACCTAGTTACATGCGATTAACGATACATTTATTTTACCCGCAATGCCATTTGGACTCAATATTATCTAAACATCCCGTGATATATTTTGGCCACGGACATTTCCCGTTTCATATATGCTACTCCGACCTAGGAAATCAAGAATGGCTTCGGCTTGTGTTGCGATCCAAATGTACGTATTTCGACCCGGGGGTATCCGAGTCTTTTCTAAGCGTCGGCCACGGGATTGCATATCTGGTCCTGGATTACCGCCCTGATCAAGCGGTTGGACAGAGTCAGTGTTGTAATTAGACTCGTGGTCTCCGGCGCTCAGACTCGCGATATTTACGAAATCTGATGCTGACGTTCGCACCACAATCTGAGTCATTTCTTTGATCAACTAGGAAGTCCGTACTTACAAAAGCGTTACAGCCCATGTATATGATATATATACTTTTAATGTGAAGCACGAGTCTTACCTACGCATTTGTGCATTTCCTGTCGCGACGTGTTCAACGGCACACGTCAATTTATTTCCGGAAACCTTTTTATATCTGGATAGCATATGGCGCGCAGATTCAGCGATATGTCTGGATTTGTGGTATACCATGCGGTGTACATATCGCTAGGGACTTTTCTTGACATGACTGCGTGTTCGCAGCACTAAATTCGTACATGCCATTAGGCTACCTAACAATACACACATTTGTCATGACTTCGGCTATTGTTACTACATTCTCTTTACAATTTTTACACTCTACTTTCACGACTTACTTCGTTATATAATTAAATGACGAATTCCCCGCGTTACGCTACAATTGCATTCATCTTTCCATGTTAATATTTCTTTACTATACTTTTGAGCTGTCAACACACCGGAACAACCAGACATAATTTCCATTCACTTCGAGATTCCGTAAATTTTTATTAATTTCTACTTGAAAGCTCAAATTACTAGGGATGGTGTGAACGTGAGGTTCACGTTCGCGTTCTGTGTGTGAACCTCGGAAATTTAGAGGTTCGCGTTCACAACAGAACCTTGATAGGTTCTACACTGTGAACCTTTTTCATATTACAATTTTCACCTCATTAGAACATCTTTGGTTCATATTTATTGCATTTCAACTGCGGGCCACTCTATGCATGGCGCTGGCAGCATTAAAAATCAACACTAAAAGAGCACACACCTTGACAATCTCAAATGTTTTACTTGCTTTGTTACAAACGTTTGCTCGAAATATCCAGGTTTCCGTTTCTGAATATTTAGTGACTTCGAGTTGACCCGCAATCAAAAACATCACGAGCAAAATACGTAGCCAGCGAATGATGCTTATTCAACCAATCAATAAAATTGATATCGTTTTCTGATGAAAAAAATCCAGCAGGCGGACGGGGTCAATCTTGACTTCGTATCTTTACTGCATCATTAAAACCAAATCCGTGCGATTGAGGTGTTGGCCACTGCTGTATAGTATATAACTTGTTAATGGGGTAATATTTGTAGCAAGTATAGAAACCTGTTTTACACTCAGCTCGATATCAATGTAGCGATACTCAGACGCCGAATACATTGTCCGGTCTGGTCTCGACCGTTAAAACGTAAGTTTATGTTCCCTGGTAAGTCCTCGTCGAAATTGTTGTCGAAACGACGGAAAATATTGATTTTATGGAAGTATTATATCCTTTAATTGCCTCAGTTGATACATTTAGGGCGGAGATAATAAAGTTGGATTAGCAATAAAGTCGATTAGCGCGTTCGTCAGGATTTATCAACCCAGGATTAAGGAAACCGGTTGATCGCGGCGCATAAAGTTAGTGTTAATCTCATGATTTAACAAACTGGAACAACTATAGATTTGTAGTTACCTATAGAAACTGCGTACCATTCCTACGTCTAATTATTCCCGATAATGACCGTGACGATTGGCTCATAGGTTATGGCTTCACTAAACAATCAACGAATTATGTAGGCCTACCCGCCATTGCAAAGCTATATCCGTTTCTTAGCTGTGCCGGACGAATTGGACACGACTTTCATTTCGCGATGATCATAATTCTACCTATTACAGTGGCAGTATCGTCGCTAGCAGGCTGCTGTTTCATTACGGAGATTGTGGGATCTCTAGTTTCATTCACCAACTAGCAGCCTATATATAACGCATTTTCGTATTATGATGCAACATATAACGCCACTTGATTGAAATCTCGGGACACCGCGACTAACCATCGCGCATAACCCTCTTCGCGTAACCCTCACGCGTCGCGATTAACAGTATTTAATCACACGATTAGCATTCTCACGGATCAGCTAACTTTATTATCTCCGCCCTCAGCGACGTTTAAAATACCAATATGTACTTCGGCATTGTGTCATTATGTGACCCGAGTCGTCGCTAGGTATCGTGTACATTAATATAGGCCAGGGGTTCTCAACTTTCCTTGTATAACGGGCCGCATTTTAACAGCAGAAGACGCTGCGGGCCGCAGAAGTATGTTACCTTGCATTCATGGGCTACTATTAAATTTAGGCTATTGTAGCCGATTTACCAGTCGTATACCGGTATTTAGTACATTTCTATACATTATAAAGTAATAACGAACAGCGTTCGTAAGTTTGCAGCTGCTGCTTGTGAGAATATGTATCTTCTAGCGGCGCATGTGAATCCCTTCATGGAGCGTGCATTACATTCGTTGTCAAGTCGGTATATGCAACTTCAAATCCTTCCACCAGAAAGCCGAACTCTTTGTTCCAATGCGTGGGCGAGCAAGTATAAAATTAGTATAGCTTTTGCGTTACAGAGACCATTATCACATTGAGCTCTGAGTGATATGAGAAGAAATCTGGTGTTTGGGGGCATTTCTGAGCAAAACAATCAATATTTCTCCTTTCCGTTCATGCCTAGGGCACTGTACCAATAGTTACAGAAGTCAGCTTTGTCAAGTTGATATTTTTCGCTGGTCCCCTCCCCACGTTTGCCCAGCCAGTATTTCTCTGCATATATGTCTACTCTGATGAAATTCAACCAGATAATTAGTTATACAATGTCGGTGGATTCATCCAAGGCTGCGTAAAAGTAGTCTACGCGGCAACGTGTTTCAGAACAGGCGATAAAAGATTGACTGATATTGATGTTACTCGTCTGGTCAGGATTGAATCAGACGATTGCATCTTCGAAATTTGTCTGGTGATGTTGTCCTTGCTGCTAAGTTCCGGAAACCGCAAATATTCGCAAAGTATGTTAAATTTTATTGAAATCACACCTTCTATGTCAGATTTCTTGGGTTTAGCGATATTCGAAGCAATTTTAAACGATGCGTCTGTAACGTCGTCGGCAATCTCAACAACCGTTCGCAGTGAGTCAAACACTCTTTAAAAGTGTAGGCCTACTAAGAAGCGGGATTCTCTTGAACCAGAGTCCAGCCGAATAATGATTCAAAACAATAACAATCTGAAGTCGAGTATATATCAAGAAACGAGAGCACATTGAAGCAGTGGTTCTCAAACATTTTTAGTCACGCCCCCCCCCCCCCCCCCTTTGTAGAGGGAAAAATTTCGTGCCCCCTTATCGTCATATAACAAAATGCAACCAGAATGCTAGCAATACAAACGGCTAGTTTAATGGCATGGAAGGTTATAGCCGTTGATCAGAGAATTCTCAAATATGAAATTCGAACTATACACAGAGAAATAACAGTGAATTAGGGATAAATTGCGCGCAGCGCGAAATTTTTTTCAGCTGACCGCACCTTCGCGCCCCCTCCAGATGCTTCACGCACCAAAGAGGGCGCGTGCCCCCAGTTTGAGAACCACTGTCTTCAAGAATGAGTAATCAAACGAAACAGAGACGGTGCGATAAAAGAGCTAAGTATCTAAATTAATTTGTAACAATACCGTGTCATTAGTAATTGCGTTTATAATGAAAGATGTCGCGGGCCACAAAATATACGTCTGCGGGCCGCGGGTTGAGAACCCTTGATATAGGCTATCACTTCATTGAAAGATAGGGTTGGAATTTGCAATATGACGTCACGTGACGTCATGAGGTTCACGTTCGTGTTCACAGAGAACCTTTCAAAAAGGTTCGCGTTCACACGAACCTGAACCTTTCAGAGGTTCACACCATCCCTACAAATTACTCACAAGGCTTGTATAACCGCCTTGCGTCACTCCGTCACGTATGGAATCGATTCAATACTTAGTACTTACGCTTACATTATAACGTATACTCCCTATCGTATCATCCCTATCGGTGCAGATTTTCACCACTTCATATCTGGTTCGCTGACATATAATGTGTCTATTGTGTTTAATTTCTTTTTCAATTTGTCACTAGGCTATACTATTATTGCTATTATTATTTTCCTACTTTGTGAAATAGCCTGTTTGCTGCCGATATTGCTTATGCATTCTAGAATTCGATGTCGTCTGCCAACGGGTCTCGCGAACTGCCGAAATGTTCACTACTACACAACATTCCTCCGCTCTCCGATTCCGGCCTATGTCAACATTTCGGGACATACAAGTTCAACATGGCTTTGGTAACACCACGTATTATACGCATTTTAAAGCCGACTTCAACAGTCGTGAAGAATATTCGCACAACAGGCGATACGCGTTTTAACCTTGGCGGAGTGAACTAATTGGATCTAAATACAATCCTTAATGAGCAATGAGCATTGACTGTTAATTATTCCAGGCAGGTTCGCGGCCCACGGTACATGGCTTAACTGTATATAAATAATTATTCGGTCTTCCGAAAGACTGATGGACTGTTCACTTTTCAAACGCGGCGAATTTCGTAATCCCTATAGACGCGATTATGATTCATGTACTTTTATCTATCTCTCCCATGCGGACTTATTAGCATTTTAAAATTCATTCGTATAGGCTACCCATTAGCGAATGCGTCAATACGACTGTTCTTGCCGAAAATATATACGGCTCGCATAATTTCGGGCCCCGGTCTTTGTGACTATTTCAATGGTCGTTAATCTTAATGGTTCAGGAAATTTCTCACAAATCTCGCCATTTTAAGCGGTTCGACTACCAGACCACCTTTTCAATAATTTTCTCCTTTCAACTCCATTGACTCATAAAAGCAGTCTCTGGTCGCTAGAAAACCCAGACATCAGTTTCCTACTTCCGTTACTTCCTATCTTCTAATACCACGTGTTTCAATTAATTTGAAGAGTAGTTTTGACTTTAATATGCTCCCAAACCATACACTGGATTCCGCTTCTAGGATTTTGCCTTTACAAATAACATACACTCATTTTCGAGCTACCACCAACTCGTTCTAGCGTATGACGCATTCGCCAGACCCAATGTCAATTCCTTTCTGTACATATTTTTTTTCGTTTATTGTTCTTTTAATAACACACAAAACTTGCCTCAGATGTGACCAATTCGCCATTTCGACTATATTTAATCTAGCCTTAACGTGTTATCAATACACTATGCGGTTTCATTGCTATCATTTTGTATAAATAGTGCGGTCATACAATATCGCATTTTAAATTGACGTTATCACCCTTCTACCAATACTTTATTAACTGCATACTTCGGCCTTACCACGTTAACCATACGCTATGTTTTTTTTATGTTGCAATTATTACGTTTCGTAATCGTACCGATCTGCTTTTCATGTAAATGTCATTTTGTACTGTCGCTAATCACGTCCCTTTATTGGAGACGGTGTGGTTCTCTGGCCCCTTCTCTCTCATCTCTGTATATCACGTGATTTATGTCTTTCTTCTCCTACCACGTAACTTACCATTTATCAGCACGTGCATCTCACACAGGGATATCTAGTCTAGTCTAGTCTAGATATCCCTGATCTCACATTACGAACTAGACTCATCTGCGATATCCTACTGTATATTCCATGCATATTCGACCAATATATCTATCTGAGGCAATACTGTCGTTGGATTCACGTTGAAGTTGTCAGATCAAGGACTAACGCAGGGACGTGTGTCTACTACCCTGAGCTAAGTATATCTACCCAGCCACGCATTACGTGGGACTCAGGTTACAACTCTAGCAGGTTATCAGACGACCCACATCTCCCACAACGTCAAAGTGTCAAAGATTTATCTGGGCTCCTCAGCTACGTCGCTGATGTTACAGCGCCTTTACAGAAATTTCAGTCAATGACCAATAGAAGGAAAAAGCAAGGATAAGGTATATGAATGACAGCCGAAAATCAAGATGAACGCTGTTACATCGGGCACTTAATAGTTCACCCTCCTATTTCTTCATTGAATCGCATTGTATCTTGTGTATCGCACTCCTACTCGTATGTTTTGGGCGGATAAAAATAATGGAAACGCCAACGCGCCAATCATACCGATGAGGGCAAACAATTATTTTAGAAGGTGCATGATTTGTTAGATATAATTACGGGTTGATCAGGTGTGAGAAGTCCGAAAACAACTTTTCCATCGATAAAAACATCTAAATTGTTCTGTTCGGCAAACGCGTCAAGCAAGATCATTACTAACTGACTCCGATCATAATAAGAGCGACCACAATCATCTTTCCTATATGTCACGCGTTTTAGAAGGTTTTATATGTATATTGGTATGCCCACGCTGGCTTCACCAACCCTCAAACAAAACTGAAATTCCGAGTTTCAAGACGAGCAGCCGGATTCCTGTCAGATAACTGAAACACGGTTGAGTGAGGAAAGGCAAGCGACGTTTAGCAACTATCGTTAGACAGTATCGGGTATTCAAGGACGTATTCAGCAAGGCAACATACGCAATCCAAATTTTTGTACTCCAATAACTTAATTTGCTTCTGTCGGCTGGAGAGAGAGAGAAAGAGAAATATTTATTGATTCGTCCAACCGTAAAGAAAGAAACATCGGCGCATGAAACAATAACAAGAAACTTGACGGTATAGGACAGGGTGTGATCGATATGACTCTGGCTAGGGTCAACTGGTCTGATCACACCCTGGAATTGACGCAAATTTACTAAACATAGCTTTTTTAGGACAAATTAACGGTGTCATGGGGTTGCCAGTAATAAGCAATGAGCTCTGAGCAAGGTTTCGGTGGTATGTTTCAACGAATTGTTGTAAGGAGCAGGTCGCACCAAGCCTTCACTATCAAACACGCCAATTTGCGCACCAAATAGACATGAATAAGAACAAATTCTAACTTTTCAGTTAGGCTACTTCATAAAGGAAAAAAATTGGAATAAGACTTATAATTTCATCTTTCATATCTTCGCGGCATATGCGCCGGCACATTGAAGCCTAAAGCAACGCATTATATCAAGGAAACTGAATGCGAATTAGTTTATTAGTGCGCAAACATTACAACAAGGTCAAGAATGCGTTCGAATTGACAGTGTGGTCAGCCTGTGTATGATACTGCAAGATAATTTAGCCGCAAATTCCATTTATTTTAACGGTCAACCGTCCTAAAATACAACCAGATTTTTAATTTTTTGCCGTGAAACTGGCCAAGTGATAAGGACATGAATTGATGATGGAATGAATACAACTCCGTCAGGGATATCTAGATCTCCGTAAACAGAGGTGGTCATTACTCATTAGGGATGGTGTGAACCTCTGAAAGGTTCAGGTTCGTGTGAACGCGAACCTTTTTAAAAGGTTCTGTGTGAACGTGAACGTGAACCACATGACGTCACGTTCACACCAGTGGTCATGCAGCTTACGTCGTTTCTACCTACCTCAGTCGGCGGGGGTATACGCGAGAGAATTTTCGAGGGCACGTAAGCAATTTCGTTTTTTTGGGACACTGTGACAACTATCTCAACAGCGATTTTAACGATTATATGACAAGCGAGAAAGAAGTTACCGCTTACCAAGGGCAGTATTAATTAATGTTTAAACCAGAACCAACACCATCTGCTTAATATTAAGGCTACTCCATTAGCGCTGTCGCAATCTTCAGTGTTTTCTTATGTACAATGAAAAGCAGGGTATAGTTAAAAGGGTTCTGTTGTTGTTGCTCGTGGTATTCGTGGTGTTGGTTGACTACAATGGCCCAGAGATGCCACTGGGATATTTCGGAAAAAAAAAACAGATTGGACGCTAAATTAACCCAGAAAAACCCAGATCCTATATTTCACTCAAATTCCTATGCGGAAGCTGAGAAAACTGGAAAATGACAATTATTAATCACAGTCATATTGATATAAAACCAAGTTTTAGCCCTTGCTATTGAAACTAGAACAGTACATAGGCCTGCGATACATTTTGCGCAATTAACAATGCAGATATAAAAAATATATGTTGTTTTCTTTTTGACGCTTTGCTACGAAAGTAATTGGTGCGCGTTGCTCCGAAAACTTGTGTGATAAATAAAATGATTACTTTGCCAGTGGACGTTAAATAAGCTGTTGAAGCAACCAAGATCTTATTTTATTTATTGATACTTGCAGTCAAGTCTTGAATCGACATGAATTGTAAGAAAACGGTTCCGAATTCCAATGAGTTGCCCTATGAACATGACTTTCTGCGAGCTAGAACTTGGTATACAACAAAAGCTCCATCACATCACGGCCTATCATTTTAGTAGTTACCGTTTCTCAAGACTCAGCCGTTACAATATCATAAAATTCCCCGACAATGCAGCAATCTAACCGTCAATCGACAACTGAAGCTCGTGCATTTTTCGACATTATGATCTTACTAATCTAATATAATTGATTTTCGAACATAAAATTAACCTGGCGAACAAGATGTTGAAAAAAAAAACAGATTTCAAGGACAAAAACCCAGAAACCCAGGCGAGGCTCGAAAAACCCAGATCTGGGTGGAAAAAAAACAGGAGTGTCATGTCTGCAATGGCCATCAGCACCAGGCCGCTATTTTATATTATGTTTCTGTAGCTGCCGACATGTAAGCTCGCCCACTACTCGGCACCTTTTACCGGATCAGATGGCGAGGAAGAGCCTCGATCACGGGCTCTCAACTTCCCATGTATAACTGGCCACATTTTAACATGAAAAAGTGCTGCGGGCCGCAGAACATTATTACCATGTGATCGAAGGCTACTATTAAATTCACTGTAATTACCAGTCGTATACGGCTGTTTAATACATGTTTATGCATTCTGAAGCATTAATGTACACTGTGCAGCGTTCGCAAGTTTGCAGTTGCTGTTATTTGTGTGAATATGTTATCTTCCAGTGGCCTAAGTAGGCTAAATCAAGGCGATTTTTCTCATTTTCCACCATCAATAATTATAAAAGACAGCTTTGTCAAGTTGATGTTTTGCGGTGATCCTCGATAAAAGCTGGTCATTGCTGAACAACTGTCCCTCCAGAAGTTTGCCCTGCCAGCATTTAGCCTACTCTGTGAAAATGCACCCATATTATGAGCTATGCAGTATGCCAGTGGTCGGGAACCTTTTTTGCCCGAAGAGCCATATTGGCCCTATTTTTTCCATCTCAACTACCAAAGAGCCATACATGTCAATCAACTGTTACGTCACAATTGGAAATTCGTGACGTAATCGTAGCACTGATTCGAACTCACTACATGGGTTTCCTCGTTTGCGCCACATTTTCTCTATAAAAACTGGTATTTATTGTTCGAAAATAAAGCTCGAAACGAGAGGTAAGACCCAGACGGGGCAAGCCTCCACCAAGGATAACGCAATTCCTTGTATAAGTAGCTTAGAATTTATTATAACTGATATTAATCGAATGTGACTGTCAGTATAGATAACTAACCTACGGATAGATGCGCAACACCCGTCGTCACGCTTGCTTACCCGAAGTGAATTTCTTCTCAGCAATCTGAACGCAACATAATTGCGAATCCTCTAGCTGACGACCCGCGTGCTTAAATACCATAAAGTTGATTTATTTGAAAGCTACTGTCGCACTGATTCCGAAAATATACATTAAAATCCAATCAGGGCAATGGAACCCCCTTGAGATACACCTCAAACTCTAAAAATCGGCATTGTTCTAAAGTCTAAACAATCGCAGCGACACATCACAATGACCATAACAATGGCCCTTGCGTGGATACGATTGTTCAGAACAATGCCGATTTTCAGACTTTGCGGTGTATTTCAAGGGGATTCCATTGCCCTGAGTAGATTTTAATGCATGTTTTCGGAATCAGCGCGACAGTAGCTTTCAAATAAGATCAACTTTATTGAATTTAAGCACGCGGGTCGTCAGCTATGGGATTAGCAATTATGTTGCGTTCAGATTGCTGGGCAGTGATTTCCTCCGGGCAAGCAAGCGTGACGACGGGTGTTGCGTATCTATCCGTAGGTTAGTTATCTATACTGTCACACTGATTCCGAAAATCCAAGGGCGGAGATAATAAAGTCAGCTGATCCGGGAGAAGGCTAATCATGTGATTAAAAACTGCTTATCGGGACGCATCTCAGGCGGAGATAATAAAGTTAGCTGATCCGGAATATTGCTAATCGTGTGATTAACTACTGCTAATCGCGACTCATCAAGTTGGAAACGTTACGCCCGATGGTTAATCGAGGTGTCCTGAGTTTTCAATCAAGTGGCGGTATATGTTGCATCATAATGCCAAAACACGTTATAGGCCATCAGTTGTCAATTTGTTGAATGAAACAGCAGCCTGCTAATAGCGACACTCAGTGGTGGCCCTACGAACGGGGGGGGCTGGGCGAGACTTACCGGGCGGGCCCCTATAAGTATCGGTTATTATTATCTATCTTTCACCGCCGCAAAAGGTTTACCCAGGTCCTGGATTCGGCCATGTCTGTTTTGCATGTGTGCAAGGATAGACTACATCAAAACTAAGTAATGATACCGCATGCAGAGACGTGATGATTATCGGGATACGGGACTTTTCTAACAAATGCAGTGATTTGATGATGATTGACACATCTGTACGGAATCGTATTCTTGCTTGGTACTCGGATTTCCATGTTTATTCGTCATTCTCCTTGAAAAAAGCGCAAAATCCAAAGAGGGGGGCCCTTCGACCAGGCAGGGGGGCGGGCGACCGCCCACCTCGCCCACCCCAAAAGCCACCACTGGCGACACTGCCACTGTAATATGTCGAATTATCAGCATCGCGAAATGAAGGTCGTGTCCAATTCGTTCGGTACAGCTAAGAAATGGATTATAGAATATTGGTATCGCTCTGCAATAGCGGGTACATAATTAGTGAAGCTATTACCTAGGAGACAATCGGCACGGTCATTATCAGAAATATTTGTGCGTAGGAATGGTACGCAGTTTTTATAGATAACTAGTTTCTGTGGTTTGTTCCGGTTTGGTAAATCAAGAAATTAACACTAATTTTATGCGCTGCGATCAACCGGTTTCCTTAATCCTGGGTTGATAAATCCTGACGAACGCGATAATCGAGTTTTATTGCTAATCCAACTTTATTATCTCCGCCCTAAATACTTATCGACTTCTCCATTCTCAAAGTATTCGGCGGTAACATAACGTTGCGCTACACGCATAAATTTTATACTACACAGAACGTGGAGAAAACGTAACGTGGATAGCTATGGCGTTGTTTGTAATTCGAGTTTGCAATTGCGAATGTCACATCCACAACAGTTCATTTCGCGCCGTAGATCAGGAAGACAATGTGTATTTGAAAACTGTGTTTTGAAATGGGCGACGCCATATCTGCTGTGCTCTTCGACTCGACGTATCGCACAATTCATGATTTCGATTCGGATACATCGCCAGGAGGTTTGAGTCAGTAGTCATTTCGATGGCGTGGGTTCGAATCCCATCGCTGCCACCACACCAGGATACATAGCCTGTACTCCCTGTTGCACCACGAAACGATATCGCCACACGATAAACGTTTATTACAGAAGAGACATCTTAACAGCACGAGTAGTCGTTATGTCAGGCAACGAAATAAACGGCGCAATCAGAGAACTAATCATTAGCGTGCCAATTAACAGGTGCCGCGATTCGGCTTCAGTATATCACAAACAATGCTGGCGCATGGAATTTGCGAGTGATATTGGCCGTGATGAAAATTTACCAACAAGTCGCTGCGATATTGATCAATTCAGTACAGAAATAAATATTTGGCAAAGAGCCATATCTTATACCCAAAAGAGCCATATATGGCTCGCGAGCCATAGGTTCCCGATCACTGCAGTATGCAATATCCGTGGAGTCGGTGGATTTGTCCGACGCTAGGCTATAGTAGCCTACGTAGCAGCTTGTTTCAGCAACTGCGATAAAAGATTGACTGACATTAATGTTACACATTTAGACATGTTGAATCAGACAACTGTAGCTTCAAGATTTGCCAAGTAATTCTGTCCTTGTTGCTAGATTCCGGAAACAGGGAACTCGCACAGTCTGCTAACGTTTTCTCAGATCCCCTTTCTCCAGCTGACTTCTTGGCTTTAGCAATATTCCAAGAAATTTTGAACTATGCCCCTGCAACGTTGTCGGCAATTTTAACGATGCCTTGAATTATAGATTGCTGGCTTTGACATTTTAACTTTAACGACGTTTTGTCTAAAGAGGAGATGTATATGTACTTTAAACTCCGGATGAAAATGTTAGTAACGTCGTATTAAACTTCCTCGTTTCGTTGCGACAGCTGTTCTTCGACAAGTAAGACACATCGGGTTTCCATGTATCTCAGCGAAAGCTAATAATTGTTCCACACTGAGTCGAAAACTCAGTTTTCGTGGTTTCATTTCCCTTCCCTTGTCGCGATCCGTTCAGGTCTGTGGCGGTGAGTGTAACACTCTTTATAAGTGTACTACCCGGCGGGATTATCTTTAACCATAGTCTACCAGCCGAATACCGATTATCAAAACAGTACGAATTTTAACTCGAGCGTATCAAGAAACCAGAATGAGTTATCAATAAATAGAACAGACACCGTGCGATGAGAGAGCTAAAAGTAGCTGTATTTATATGTAACAATACCATATCAGTAATTGCTTTTCTAATCGAAGATATTGCGGGCCACCAAATGAGCGTCTGCGGGCCGCGTGTTGAGAACCCCTGGCCTAAATAAAGCACAAACACTTGGCTGTCAAAAATGTTAGTTCAAAAAGTAAAACAAAAAAGAAAAAATTAAATGATGGTAGCAAATGATCAAATGATTATTGAAGCAATGGTTGGGCCAGCAAATCATCGTATTTTAACCAATTCCATCGTTCGCGAATAAAACCCATATGGTCCGTGATACGATATGATATTGTTTATATAATATATATATGCTTGATAATCAAGTATTCAATTGAAAAGCCGGGACATGAGGTAACATTTTCGGATCAGTTGACTAGTGCGACCCGCGAGTGATTTGAAGGTTTCAATCCGGCCCGCGACGTAATTTGAGTTTGTGAACCCTGGTTTAAGGGGAACGTCATACATGCAGATAATTCGAAATGATACGCAGTTAAAAAAAAATGGGAACCCCTGCTCTAAACATCCAATTAATTTTTCATGGTCGGTTCTTAAGGGAGTTGACCTGTTGATTGTGACTATTTCGGCTTATTCAATCTCACGAGTCATCTATAGTCTACAGAAGATGCTTTTGTAATAGATGCTTAGACGGAAATATAGTGTCATTTCTAATGACGTCCAATATCGCGTTCACGTAGCAAGAATATTCGAGCTGATCATCTTACTAATATTCTCATCTTCTTATCAAACGCAAAATGCAGGTTATCAACCAGCAACTTCCAACGACACCAGTAGTACCTCAATGCAAGCCAGGAAAGATGAGCGCGTTTCGAATGATACATTATTTGTTTTTCTTGACTGTGTTGATGACATCTGTTTCACGCTCTTCTAGTGAGTATATTGTGCTTCTTGCTTTCACGTGCATTCATAAGCATTTCTCAGATCTGTTCTCTCGGTCATGCGATGAACGTGGAGTAGTTTGTCGGGTCTCGAGGCACTATCAAAAGCTCTGCGAGTTAATGCAATCAAATGACCTATGAATTGAGTGGATACTATTTTGGATACCAAACTTTTCGGACATTTATTGGCTTTTCTTAGAGTCCCTTTGTAATATCATTGCCTGGATATAGTCTGGCCACTTGAACCTAACCGTAACTTAAGCTAACTCTAGCCTAGTGTTTCTTAACCAGTGTTTCATGGTACACTAGGTGTCCCTGAGCCTGTTTCAGGGGTCTCTTGAAGGCCAGGACATAAACCCAACTCACATATATGATTTGTGATGATACGCCTGTCTTGACCATTATTCGTTTCAGGTAATTAGACCAAATCAGTAATCGAATCGCGACTGTAGTTGTGGTACGTCGCGTACATTGGCGTAGCCTACCCAGTATATAGGTTGAAGTACGAAATCGTAACATCGTCCTTTTGATATGCGAATTATCTTTCCAATATTTATAAGCGCAATTGAAATTATAAGCAGTTGGTGTCACGCTGTTGCGTTTTGCCCAGCCAATAAGATGACACATTCCAAGGTGTGGCCGTCAATTTCTGAACTGGTATATGAAAGGGAACAGCTCAGGTCATGCCGATTTGCAATATATATTAATTATGATGCTCTCGTTTTGTGTGAAAAATTATATTAATTCAACACTCTGAAGAGGCACAGTACATTTTGCGCGCCATTAATCTATAGCAATGTAGTTAGATGTGTGTATAATAGTGGTAGATTTTTGCTTTTATGGCTCAGCCAAAATTTCGGTTTCTGCGTGGGCTTGCTGTCAAACCTAAGCATTACCCGGGTTACTTAAGGTTAAGAACCACTGCTCCAGCCCTAACCACCACTGTTGCCCAAGCTAACCCGAACGGAAGCTAAATCTCTCGCCGTATCCCAAACCCCGACGGCCTAGTACAAATTAGGCCTTACGCGAGTTACCCCCGAGTACCACAGTACCACTTCATCACAAGCAAACAGAAATGAGGTCGAGCAAGCGGACAGATAATAAACTATTGAAGCGGTCGTTGGCCGCCGACGATGTTGCCCATTTATCACTCCGGACAAACGACGTTTCCATTGAATAAATAATTTTGATGATAATGAGCGACATATTATCGCTTTGTCCTTTCGAACCCAACATTTCATCATTCCGTTTCATTACTCCGTCCATAACGAATAAGCCAACATGGCGAAGTAGGTTGCTTGAATACTTCACAGTTTTCATATCCATTATGTTAGAGGCACGCGGTCAGTGAACGTAATAGGACTATATTTTTTCGTGTTTAACTTTCTACATTCAAGATCAGTTCTGTATCAGAAGATACGTAAATGGGCAATGGACGTCGACTGGAAATTGTGGGGTGAGCATTATAAATATTGAAGACTTGATATACGATGTTCTTTATAATTCTCTACTCATTGCTGACGATTACCCCTGACGAGTGCAAGCCGAAAATATTCGGGTTCATTTCAATATGAATATACTATTCAGTTGCCGCTACTAAAAAGTAACAAACATACCGTCACATTAGCCGTTTTATCTACGGTCCTGCGCAATCGTACATATTATGAGGCAGGTTACTAGAAAGTCTTTAGTGACTATGATCACTGGTCTGCTGTCCGATATGGCAGATAATGCTTCTTGATTCGCCCCTGTTCCCCAACAGACTTTCTTTGAACGATGGGCCGCCAGGTAGGCTATACGAAGTCCCATAGCAAACAATAATGTTGCCCTGTGTCAATTTCCATTATAGTACAGTGTGCCTGTGCTGTGCATGTACTCTTTCTTTTCAGCTAACTTTTCTCCGTTGGGACGATTACCTGCGCAGCGAATTGCTTTTCCGAGGATTCGTAGGTCTCTCTGACATAAATCCCGAATACTATAAATAAAATAAACTAGAAGTAACAATGATTTTTTTTTAAGATGCAATTTCTTGAAAGCATATGTTTCATAGTCTTCAGGATTGAGAATTTTAAAAGTGACTAAACTATATAAGCCTGCGTCAGCGCTATGTACTTCACTCAAGGTGTGGGCCCCGATACCCCCATTGTAGATATCAATCGCATGATCTTCTATCAAGCGCACTCAGCGAGATGTCTTGGAATCATACAGGACCGATTCCTGCCCTCATCATATCGTGAAATGACATTCGTGTCTTTTTATATCTGTTGCAACCTAGCGATGTTTTGAAATGAAGTTTTATAAATTAACGGCACATGTGCGAAAGGTATGGTCTCTTTACCAGACCGTGGCATCGAAGGAAGAAAGTAAGGCCAGTTTGAAGAAGATGGTCGAGGATCAACGTGCACGTGAAGGTATTTACGGTGAACTATATATACTGGAAACTGATCGATTGAAAATTACCAATTTTTCGTTCGCATACGAGCTGTCTCAAGATTAAGTTGATTGCTTGTTAAAAATTTTTAATGCTTGGCGCTCAGCCCTTATAGACTACTGAAGGTCATCTCATAAGATGAGTAATGGATACCTCCATCAACTATAATTCGAGAATGTACTACACGTCAGCTTTCTCTTTGCGATCGGTGCGATGTTGTACTTTGTCAAAGACTTCTATGAGACTGCGTTCCGTGAACTGTCACGATTTTAACTATCTCTGTGTTCTGTTACGGCAATTGCGCAATGGAACGTCAATCTCATCAAGTTGTTCAAACGTCATCGATTTTGACTGACTTGCTCATTGACGTCAAGCGGTCTGTGAAGGCCTGAAATCTGCATGTGTGATTGTATTCAAGAATTATCCCTCGTCTATCGTACATGCGAGTTATTGCGTTTATTGCGGTATTGGCTATTGCTATGGGTATCAATCAGACATATGCATGGCAGGCATCAACTTTATTAGTGGTAAACTTTCATTTCCATCGGTAAAGTGCATCGGTTTTGGTTGGAAGCTGGGTTTGATCAAATGCAGTTAGCAGTCTCGTCACGGATACGGTAATTGCAGGGCCCGCTTATCGGGTTGAAAAATCTCGCGGTTTGGTCAGTATAAGGCAGGGACGGGCAACATACGGCCCGTTGACAGTTTGACATGATAATGTGGCCCGCGGCCCAGTCTGCCGAGATTCCCCACTACTTGCTTAAACGTCAAATTTTAGTGACTGTATGTCATTATATACGTGTGTGCGCAGCGTGCGAGAGTGGAGCTTACGCGTAAGTTCGTCGAAGCGAGAAGGCATGCATTATCGGCATTTCTGATGCGCTTAACCCCATTGTAGTCTGTGGTAATCATGGTGTTTGTCGATTACAAAGGTAACTTTGGGGTACCGGGCTCATCGAACGCCCTGAAATCTTAATTGAGGATTGCACCGTGTGTTAATTGATCGGAGAGAAGCAGACATGGCGGTGCCTGTATGACAATGCTGTTCTCAAATCCACATTGTTACGTCATTATCGGCGAGAAATGGCTTTGAAGTGATATTGCTGTCGTTAAAATACATTCATTAAATACGATTTATTCCTTGTATATGTGGATAAATGGGCGAATAATGCATCGATTCAGCAATACGGCCGGCCAAGTACTTAATTTACCTAGATCCGGCCCGCCGACTGGAGAAGCGGCCCGCCCTGGTATAAGGGATATACTACAGGGGCCGCCAACCTTTCGTATGCAGCGTGCAAAAATATAGCAATGGTAAAATAATACCAACTTTTTTCATTCATAATAATCGTTTCAAGCAAAGAATCCCCGCTAACTGCGTATCTGAACTGAAGCTCGCAACGGCATCGCGGTTACGCCTGTGGTTCCCAAAGTAAGGGTCTCGGAGGTTATCAATTTTGGTCCCTACCGTTTTTTGTCGCTAACGTTCGCATTCGGTGTGTGGATCTCCAAAATTCGTCATTTTATCAAATATGTATTGCCGAGATAATTTATTGTGAACTGGCAAGGCCAACCACAAATTTATTTAGCCTGACCGCGAAGTAACGGGATGGCGATGATCAAAACATCCGCTACGATGCATTTACGTAGCAAATCTTCTTATACTACCATAAAGTAGAATATTAATATTCTCAGCAGATTTATTTAACGGGAAATTTTTCTTCGCTCTTCACGTGATTTGTTGCCACTCGATGAATGATAGACGCGGCATCTTGGGCAAGACCTTCGATATTGATATGTCCAGGTGCCCTGTCCGTGCAAACTAAGCCCAGCAGTGCACAGAGGCTACCCGCATTATATGCAAGCAACAATATCATTGACCGAATTAATTTATCTACTTTGAAAAATTTGCGCTCTTCGCTCGTCTAGGTCATAAATGCGCACTGGATTTTCATGACATAAATGTTATCAATTTCGATGCGTAGTAAAATCAGTCTTGTTATAACCGTTACCAAATCCGGCTCGCTCCTATCGGACGTCTAAAAAGTTCATCAGCATTCAAATGACCCGTGCAATGATTCGTAAATTACATATTGCCCTTTGTCGGAAAAGGTCTCCGTCCTCTTTTACAGCTTTTACAGATAAGATAGTGGATAGATTCCAGTGAAAATGGGCATAAATGACGCTTCGTGGTTCGATCGAAAGCGACAACTTTTTTTCTTTTTTTTTAGTAAACACCACTAATTTTAAATAAAAAGTGTGTAATTCGTGGTTCGATCGAAAGTGACGACCTTTTTTTTTAGTCAACCCACCAAATTCTTCGGCAAAAATAGCGAGATCGGCTGATTTTAGTTTTGATCAACTAACTTTTCTTATTTGGTAACAGTGTACTCCTTTCCCAATTCCAAAATATGGTAACCCTACCCTATGGGTTTCTGTACTGTCATGAACCCATAGCCCATGAGCGTGTGAAGTATACAAATTTATGTTTTTTATGTTTGGGGCTATAGGTGCTGTATAATGCTTACGTTCCTGGATAACACTATTTTGTATAATTCCGTTGTTGTCTGGATTTTCGGACACAGCTATCTGCCAAGAAGGTTGGCTGAATTACAACTCCAGATGCTATCACTTCTATACTGGAACGCCGAGATCGTGGTTTGACGCGCAATCTCATTGCGCAACCATGGATTCTAATCTAGTGATAATAGATGATGCCGAGGAAGATGTGAGTATATGTAATTATAGACATTGTACATATAATGTAACATTATAAGAATGGGTCATGATCATATGTAGGCTATCAAGTTGCATGTTTCTCCGAAGGCTGCTGCGGTTCGTGAAATGCTGACAGCTTAGCTTTATTTTGGTGTGTAGTAGGTCCTCCTGGAGATCACTGACCTGGCCGCTCTTGAATCAAGTCAGGAGTGCGCCGTCTTTGTGACGCCATAAGAAAGGATTCTGTGAATAATGGGTTGCAAATGTAATTTCAGAAGGATATCGACATCGTTGCACAATCTCAAAGGTCTACTCTACGGTGTCTTATCGTAGGCCTACTTTGGTGTGGACATGAATAAGGAAAGAGTTCATTAAGGTTTTAACATTAAAACTACAGAAACAGTCACAAAATACTTATACCTGAACTAAGATACAGGGTTATAACCAAGTCCCAAGGCTCCAAGTCACAAGTCAATATCACTTTTATAGTTTTGACTCGAGTCAAGTCGAGTCATTTTCAATTCACCACCGAGTCAAGTCCGAGTCCAAGTCATCGAGCAGAGGGTAGAGTCCGAGTCATGGTATTATGACTCGAGATCAAGTTCAAGTCACTGTGTTGACTGCTCAGTTTCCAGTTAAAGTCTTGTTAAACTCACTTTTTATAACTCTGTTTGCTGATATTAAATGGTTCGCATTTATAATATACTATTTTTCCTCACTTTTAGAAGTTTTTGGTCGCATTTTCAAATACCAGTGCCAATAGACGAAATCCCAATAGTGTGGTTACTTTACTATTCTTCGAATTTATAATGAAATGTCGATATTGGCCGTTTGAGTCTCGAGTCATATGAATTGGTTCGAGTCATGCGTAATGACTCGAGTCCAAGTCGATTCAAGACACAGATTGACTTGAGTCGACTCGAGTCATTACCGTATTTTGAGAAAATGACTCTCGAGTAAAGTCGAGTCATCAGAAAATCGTGACTCGAGCCGAACTCGAGTGTAGTCATGACTCGAGTCATTACAACCCTGCTAAGGCACAACCGACGAAGCGATAAACAGGAGCTTTGGCGCTTGAACTGAATATAAAGTAATGTCCGGATTATTGATTATAGGCCAAGTTTTTGCAGCTTCTGCAACTTTTTTCAGCTTCCAAGAACTTCCTAAATACTCAGAATTCATGTAGGCTACTACGGTGCTTTAAGCTGGTTGAAGAAGTTTCATGTTGCAACGTTTTCTGTTTTTTCGTGCAACATTTTTATCAAGTACTGTGCAAAATATAAAGTCGTGATTTGAAAAACATGCTATAAAACTATTTCTAGTATGGTTCCCTCTTTGATTTGCTCAACAAAGAGCTATGTGATGAATTAGTTGCATCTCAATGTTATCTATAACGCAATATGGCTTGCAAGTGAAGTTCAAAACCCCTGCCAAGCACGACAGTGCCTCAATCATATTTCAATAGATCGCTTGATTGATTCACTGTCGTTTAAATCTGAGACCCTTTCCCATATAACGCACGACCAGCCGAGACCGCTGATAATAAATTCTCACTCGGTCATCTTTTCAAGCTATTGATTTTGTCGAGGTGACCAAACCTGAGTTTTGCTGCAATGACTACTGTCAAGTTTGCGGACTTAGGGGGTTTGTGGTGTGGAATTTGACTTGTTTTGTGGGTTATCTTTTTGCTGTTTGGGTTTTCGCGGGAAAATATTTTCGCATTGCTGCGTAACGGAAAAAGATGTAATTTTCGGCGGTCTCGCCATGTCCTCCGTGAAATGGGAAAGCATACCAGATCTGACAACTCTGCAGAAGCTGACAGCAAAATGCTGCCATGTAGGTTTCAAACCTAAAGAACATAAAAATGTGTGTATGATCGATTGAATACCGAAGAAAGAAACAAAACAAGTAGATACCCTGCAAATCTTGAACTTTTCGAGCATCTTATACGCTAATATATCTATAAAATTACAAATGCAACTTTTTACTGCAACTTTGTGCACCTTCCCCATGATTTAAGTGCTATAAAAACTTGCCCTAGTGATTATATACCTATACATGGTCAATATTGAAGTCTCTGGGTGATATTAGATGCTGTGATGTCACAACTGATTCCTTTGAAACATGCTTGCCAAGGCTTTCTGTTGAAGCTTAAGTTGTGAAGCAATTTGTCATTATGGTCAGTAACTGTAATAAAATCACAAAAAGTATAGGCTATGTTAACCTTATACCCTCCTAAGCAACGGCGTTCGCCAAGGGACGTGGTGTCACAATTTACAAATTATTCCTTTATGCCATGGGTGTATTATTTTCAGTCCCATCTGCGATCACATCATCCGTCCGAAACTTTCTGGATTGGTTTAAATGATCTAAAGATTGAAAACGACTTCGAATGGATTGATGGAAGTCCACCGCATTACACGTTAGTCCAAATAGCATCATACTTCATTCTCAATTGATCTCGTGTTTCTCGTTTGGGATTATAAGCTGTTGTATAATATATTGTAATATATAAGTTACCCACAATGTCGCGTTTATTGGCGTGCCGCAATTATAGACACCAGAGAAGAGTTCTCGAGGGCCCGTGTCGGAGGAAGAATATCGTTCCCACCGTAACGAACTTGTTGACTGACGCGTTTATTTTTCCATACGTTGTGGAATTTGTTCTCGCTCCGAAGCCATACATTTGAGTTTCAATTTCGTAATGTAATGCCCACCCCTGGATGTTAAATGCTTTTTTGGATATGGTGAACAAAACCACTTGCGTTATAATCGCCAATCAAATAATATTAAACAACAACAACAACAACAATGTCGCGTCATGACGCGTGATCAAGTCAACCTAAATTATAAATAGTAACAAAAAATATATTGGAATTTGGATATTATATATGATAATTATTCAGCTCTTCTTACAGCTGTCGCGATGAAAAGCCGTCCTTACGATGAGACGGGAATGAGCTCATAAACACGATGTGATTTTGTTGCAAGCAGAAAATATTGAAATTATGAAATATTGTCCATAGATATGTATCTGCCCGCAGCAGCCGCTTAAAATGATCTAAACCACTGGTTCTTGGCCTTTTTTATTTGACCCCCCCCCCCCCCCTTAACCAACCGTACTTTACTTGACGCCCCTGCAAAATGAGACAAAAAGACCTAATGCTGTGTCCGGTCTCTCAACCCTGTCCAATGGTTTACGTTAAGGAACCACTGGTATAATCTAAAATGACTGGTAGCTCATCTGAAACCATGGGTGCAGATTTGTATTCTTTAAACTATAGTGCTGCTTTTAGCTATGATTTATGATGACGTAAAATGTAAAATTTCTCAAACGAAAATTACGCGGATTGGACATTACGTAGCGAGCCATTACCATATCAAATAGTCGACCATATTGAGGATTCAGCCCACGCCCTATTGTTTTGAAGTAACTGCACGTCCGCGGATCGAATTGTACTGTGCCAGATCCGTAAGTGTGTGGTTTACAAGTAGCGTGACTTTATTTAGACTTTCGATCGAAGTAGTTTACGGGTCCTAACTGTAGATATCGGTCAGAAAATAACTTCATTGTTAGGCGAAATTGCTTAGGGCCCCATATTGGAAGTCATGCTAATCTCTACCTACACGGTAATGTTGAAGTGGCATATTATATCACAAAGCGCCGAAATATGGAATCCTTGATGTGTTCGTGACATTTAAGGAATTGGGGTCAGGGTGAACCGAATGATAGTATCGATGAGGATTGCACAACCGTGTTGCCGTCGTCTGGTTACTGGAATGATTATCCGTGTGATCTTGAATGGGCCTACATTTGCGAGAAGTGAAGATGGAATTTCAAAGCAAAGTTATCGATTCGTCAAGTATATGAATTTATTTGATTCGTAAATTTTTAACCTTAAATAAATCGATTTTATAATTAATAGAGTGATAATTAGGGCTGCAACTTTGCTCTAAAAGTGCATAATTTACGTACATGAAGGCTAAATTTTGACATTTTTCGACGTTAATAAACTTAATTTTGACAAAATGCTGCCGGCGTTTTCGCACATAATCTTGGAATTGTACTACTTTTCTTCATTTCTGGTTGGAACTGTCTGTCTTTTGACTTAAAAAATGACTAATTTTACATGAAATAACTGTATTTTAACGAAATCTGGACCTATGAAGAATTTCAGTAGTTACATAGCGCATTATGGCACAAATAATTAAAATTTGTTGTCTGCTCTATAACGCCTGTCACTTACATAGTTTACGAATTGACTGCGCGAGACACAAAACAATTTGCCACTTGGGTACCTGTCAAACTCGCTTGGAAACTCTCGCATATGAATGCAAACTTTGTTGTCGTCTGTATGTGACAATTTCGGCATTTCGAAAAGCAAAACCGATGCAAGAGCTGCACCGTACCTACAATTGCCGCATAGTCCGTTAGGATATTGCAGTACGTTGAGCATAGCACAATTTCAACGTATTTGCTTCGTTTGACCGTTTATAATTCGCGATGAGCATACAATGGCCATTTACAACGGTAGGCCAACAAAGTAGGCTACAAGCTGTAAAATGTCAAGTGATACGTTCACCGATAGTGCAAACATCTACGATAATACCAAAGAAATGTAGGTGGCAAAAAAAAAAATTGAACAAATTGAACAATTTCGACAATTTTTGTACCTAACGCTCTGATTTTCACAAAATTTCCCTAGTGATAAAATAAAAAATACCCTAAACCTGGAGTATTTTCTGCGTGCCTCGGACATCGCTACTCCTGCGTTGTATAGCATATATTGAGTATCACTTCAGAGCAATTGAGGATTACTGTTAACTATTGCTAGAGTTCACGAACGCCAGAATAACGAAATTATCATGTCGTTGAATATGGTTGCGGGTTTTACAAACTGCTGCGCGTTCTTTCCGGACCAGCTAAACATTCAAATACATCATATAGTTCATTTTTATCTTCAGCTCAATTGCATATTCTGGAATGTCAAGTGCACAAGAAACCCGAACTAAAGAAACTGAACCAGTTCAAGCTCTGGCAGTGACATGAAATTAAGATTCATACTGCAGCGACGTCGTCGGGGACCAGCATGTTTTGGCGATATAAACTGATAATGATGAATTATTTTATCTGCCGGAATACTTTGCGCATATATACTGCGAAGTTTCCTACTGTTTCATCCATCCATTCTCCGCACTTCCAAACCAAATTGCTCTTTGTGTATCTCTATCTGTATCTGCTGTTTGTATATTGGTTAGTAACCAAGATTCTCAAAACTGATCACGAGGGCAAGTATTTGCCACTTTTGCAACTTATTTTAGAGCATCTTCCTAAATCCTTAAAATGTATGGAGAATGGTGTTTAAGCTGTTCGCGACAATTTTATATAGCAACTTTTTCTATTTTCATGCTACTTTTTACTGCAACATTTATCAAGTATTGCGCAAAATGTAAAGAAGAGATTTAAAAACATGATATAAAACTATTTATAGTGTGGTTTTATTGTCTCTGATATCCGTAACAAAGAGCTCTGTGATGGATTAGCTACATCCCCATGTTTTCTATGACGCAACAGTTGGCTTGCAAGCTGGAAGCTCACCGACCTCAGCCAAGCACGACAGTGACCAAACTAAATTAGGGGTAGAAATATGACTTAGCGTTTGGCCAAGCCCGCATCAATGGAAACAGGTTGTGTCTACTGTCTAGTCTTTCGAGGTCAAGTTTTGTTTGTAAACTGTGTGTTTATAAAAGTGCATTCGTTATTTTGCAAATGAAGATTGAAGAGCAACGTTTTTGGTAATCAACAGTCCCCCGCGACCCGTAGTCACCAGATGGGAAAGTTGGCTGAAGGCGATAAAATACTACGACAAAAACTTTCCACAAGTTATTGAGAAATTTAATGCTTTTGTTTGTATAATGCTCTTAAATTGATGAATTCGAAAAAAACTATCGTTGCTATAATAAACGTGTTGATGAAATACAAAGACCAGAGAGCACAAAATAGAGCGTTGCCCATTTATAAGTTTGGCAGCGATCCATGTGAAATAAAATTGTCTTTGGATCAACGATTTGAACTGAACAGCGACCCAAAAGTAATTGTAGAAATGATTCGACCAAACATCAGCCCAGCTGTACGTCAAATTGTTGCATTACCAAGCAACTTATGCATGCTCTATCGAAAGATGTTTTAGCATGTTACGCATACTGTTCGCAAACGATCACCATTTCTCCCCAGACAATGTGTGGAGATATTTGGCCCCATATGTAAATAGACGATTGATTAATTCAATGCGGTTTAAATTTGAGGTCCTTTCCCATTCCACGGACGCCCAAGAGAGGCCGCCGAATATTACATTTTCACTCGGTCATCGTTTTCTGGCTATTGATTTTTCGAAGGCGCTAAAACTGAGTTTTCCTGTAATGCCTTGGATAAAGTTTGTAGACCTAGGGGGTTTGAGGTGCGGTATTTGACTTGTTTGGAGGGAAGGGAGTGGATTATCGCTTTGCTGTTTGATTTTTCGCAGAAATATTTCTGCATTGCGTTATTTTCTTGCTGCCTACCGGCAAAATAATGTGACTTTCGGCGGTCTCGTTCTTGCAATGTGAAAGTATCAAAATTGACAGCTCTGCGGGAGCTGAAACCGAAATGCTGTCATGTAGGTTTCAAACCTAAAGAACATAAAAATGTATGCATGATCGATTGAATAGTGAAGAAAGAAACGGAACAAGCAGACACTCTGCAAATCTTACTCTGTTGGAGTATACAACGCAACCTTTCGAATATCTCAATTCGTGCATAAATACAACTTTGTACTGCAACTTTTGTTAAAAATAAGTGCAACTTTCTCACGATTCTATAGCGCAACAAAAACTTTCCCTACTGATCACACGTTCAAAATCTGGATTAACTCGTGCTTATTTCGCAATGATCTATACCTGGTTTTATTTTTTGGAATGCTCGCAGTGTTCTAGCTAGTAACACAACTCGTACCCGTGCGTTTTCAATAATGTGTCCATTGTTTGGAATTGTTTTGACTGTGTGCGAGCACTGCACAATTAACACATAACGGAGAGATGGCTATTTGGCTAATCACGAACTACTTTGTTGCATACTGAAATCGGTGGTTGTTTTCGACAATATGTTGCGCGTGACAGATGGATTTTTAGCGTGACTAAAATTCAGTATAGGCCTACTTAGGGCGTCATCGGAAATCATGGGTCGCAGCATATGCTCTATTGCTCCTACACCACGGGATGTTTTTCTACGCAAGAATGTAACGCGGTCAATTTTACAACCTGCCGCGACCAATATTCTGTTCATCTGCAATTAGATGCAACGTCTGCAGATGCATGAACATCGTAAACATATAATATGCATAGGCTACTCCATTTACAATGGTCCGATAAAACCTTGTTCTGCGTGGCATATTGTTTCAATGACAGATTTTAGATTCAATATGAAGGTCGATGGCGGCCTAGTTTATTAAATCACAAAGTTGCATCAGATGGGGGTGTTCACTGTTCACTGTTCATTGTTCAATTGTGCATGTTCAACATTTTCACAACTCGAGCTTGGGTTTCCATTATTTGTATGGCGTAGGCTACCGAGCGGGCGTAAAGGAATATGCATGAATATCTTTCAGGATAATGCTCGGGAATCGGTTGTTTTGGTAGTCATTGTGCTTTGACTACTATGGTCAATTGGTCATGGTCTGGTCAATTACGTCGGGCTGATATTTCTTCTTACGATTCCTGATCTGCCGACTTATAGGAAGGCCCACTTTCGTTGTATAGGCCGTTGTAAGACATTATATTTTTCGTGTTCGTACAAAAAGTATACTTGAAGAAAAAGAAAATTCTAGTTATCCAACTAAGACTAATCTGAGTGAAATGCCAATAATCTAATTTCTGTTTTTTCTGAAAATTACGCATGGAATCTGTATTGCCAAACGAGTCAAGCTGGGTGTTCTTATGTGTTGTAGTATAAATGCATTCGCCATCAGCAAACTTAATCAGAATTATCTCTGATTTGATATGTCTTGTGTTCCCTTCTGATTGGAATTTATTCAATATCCAAGTTTTCGCGAATTACGTATTTCTACTTCCTATAGGAAAAGCTGAAAATTGTCTACTTGCACAGCTCTGATAGAAGGTAGGCTCGGGGCCTACGTAGGCCCCGGTAGGCTACATATCTTAGGTTTTCTAAACTTTCGTACGGTTAATGACATGATAAATTAGTGGCGACTATGTACCAAGCAGGGCTGTTGAGTCGGAGTCGAAGTTTGGCCAATTTTCGCGTGATGGAGTCGGAGTCGTGAAAACAATAGTGGATGGAGTCTGAGTCAGAGTCGAGGAAAAAATATTGACTGGAGTCGGAGTCGGAGTTTGTGAAAATAACCCTGACTTCGACTCCGACTCCAACTTCTTCTTCATGAAAACAATTGCTTTCAAAGGATTTATATTAGGATTTTCATGTTCCATCAATCCCCGTTATTAATAACGATGCAGATCAGGGGAGACATCCCATTGCCCGCAAGCCAAATGTGGCCCGCGAGGTTTTGTGTGGTCTGCGAGGTAGTTCTTGAAATTAGAAAATTGCAACAAAATGATAGAGGCATGTTCACCGGAGCCGTCGATATAGGCTATGTCTAAACGCCGAATAATCAGCATGTCCTTGCCAAATGAGCCCAATATATGTGAGTACTGAGTAGCGTATATTTATTGATAGAATTCATTAACTAGGCTAGCCTACCTTTGAAAAAATTTCGCGCTTGGCGCGACCATGGGCATAACTGCATAATAACATAATTTTTATCAATTTTAAAGCGTAGTAATATGAGTCTTGTTTTAAATGTTACCTAATTCGGTTCGCTCCTATCGGACGACTATAAAAGGGTTATCAAGATTCCAGTTGGCCGCGCAATGGTTCGTAGATCTCATGTGGCACTTTGGCCGAAAAGGTTTGCCACCGCTGATATAGATAAAATTAGACATTGTTTGCAAATTGCAATTCAGTTACATAGAGGAAGAAAATCGCAATAGGCATCTTCGTGATGCAGTCACAAATTGATGCAATTTTGGGAATTAGACCATGATACTGTGACAGAGTAAATACATCGTCTGGTTTTGTAAAATTGATGTAAATATAACCTAACGCTGCTTCCTAGTCGACAAAATTAAAAATATTCGTAATGTAGCTTAGCTGCCTGAGTCGAAGAAATGATTAAGAAAGACTGCTTGTCTTAATCCCTGAATACTCGAGTAAGTGCATGTAGACTAGACATATACTATTTCACTACTTCCTAAATTTCGTTTCTGACCAATTTTTGTTAGTATAGTGAGATTGCGTGTGCTTGTAATTAGTATAGTGTGCAATGAGAAAATTAGTAAGTAACATATTTGTATTAGGCTAGTTGCTGACTCATACACAAGAGCTACACTTCGATTGTTTTATCTACATTTTAATTATACAGGATTGGACATATGTCATGTTTGAATGATTCATGCATATTAGGATATTAGAAAATCCATGCTCATCAAATATAAAGAAAGGAAGGATATTTAGAAAGGCAATCTTTCATGTTAATTGCGTAGTGAATAATTCGAGCTGTGCCACAATGAAACAATTTTGCATGCCATCGTGAATCATGTTTGCAGATGTTTGATGGTTATATGGTAGTCCTTTAACCGTTACTGTGGCATATAATTTTCGAACTAAATTGGTATTACTGTTGGAGTCGGAGTCGGTTCGTTTAAAGACTCAGGAGTCGGTATATTGAAAATGTGCGAGTTGGTGGTAATATTTGCCGACTTCACAGTCCTGGTACCAAGGTCTTGAGACCCCTCGTCGTCCGTACCAGATTTTCACTGGTGTGACGAATAATTGATTGATTGATAAATTAGTGGTAATCGAGTACTCTTTGGCTATGCATGATTGATTCACACTTGTATCACTCAGGTACTCGATCTCGCCCAGCCCGCAATTGTTGCAGAGCAATTCGACACGCCAGATTCAGTGGAGGACCACGACAGTCGTCCTGACCCCTGGAAATTGAGAATAGTGAGTGAGAATAGTACGTCAAGCGATCCCCAGAAAACAATCGCACTATGTATTCGAACAAGCAATGAAGTGTTGCAGATTTATATTTTATGCGATAGATTTCAATAGCATTTTGTCTTAGATTAGAGTACATCAATCCACGTCGAAATAACACGCTTCGAAAACAATAAACCCGCACAAAATCACGTAAATACGACTCTATAACGTTGTCCTCGCAAATTCATCTAGGAAATAAATAGGCATCTCTTGTAACAGTTAGCACCGCCAGAACGTAAGCAAGATAACACTGCGCAACAGTCGCTTCTTTGTGACGTATCAACCGTCGCCTCGATTTAGCAAAATGTCTTGCAGAATATCCTGCTCGCCGGCGGGCTTCGGATTGATGATGGGTTCGAACGAAGGCAGAACCGGCGTGATGGCTACCGGGTTACTGGCTACCGGGTCCCGACCTGCATAGGAAAATAGCAAATAGCTCATTCGCGGCACAGCAGTTTTCATCGTAATATTTGTTGCAGAAATACATTCATTATATTAATACCGGGATCATATCATAGTGTTTTTAATGTAGACATTGCGTGATGACAGCAGAAGAAAATTATGTCAATGATAGGCTACAGCGTAACAGCGACATCATTTCATGAAATGTTTAGATCAGGGTTGCCAGAAGGGGTAGAATCAAACTACTAATATCTCGCATGATGGAATGAGAAATAGTGCAGATACATTAAGATGAAGTCACGGCTACATTCAAATTGATGGTTACTAAGTTATTTGAACCCGTTCGGCACATAATCTCATTATAATCCCGGTTCAATAATTTGCATAGCCGTGATCAAAAATACAGTTTTATAGTAATTAATTTGGAAGATAGGATGAGAGACACTCGACGAAATTTCGAATAGGTACAACAAAACTCCCGAATTCAGGCTAAATTCCAATCAGCTCAGCGTTGCCAGAGAATTATATAGAAAGAGCGAAGAAGTGACAGTAGCGTCATATGTCCCATTAGCATTATAAAGCACACATCTGCTTACCGTTAGGCGTCGACGATAGTAGATAAGGGCTATATCTTCCGGCTACCGTCGGTTCATTTCGAGCGTTGCTGATAGGCGTTGGCACTGGAGAAGAAGTTGATTAAAAGTCAGATAAGGAAAGAAAAATATTGAAGTGGTGGAATTCGTACTACCAGCTGACAGCGACCTTATCAAGGTACGCAAGGCACACGAATTACATTTCAAATTCGCACAGCTTAAAGGTTGTTACACCAACTCAGACGAACTCACCTGAATGAGTGGTAGTACGTCGTTTTCGTTGCGCTTCATTAATCATAGCCGCCGTTGGCAACCGCGGGGCGTGATGCGGCACCGATTCCGTCTCCAGAAACTTGACAAACATTTGAGTGAAAGACTGAAAAAAATGGCCCCGTTACTCACACCTCGTCCGCAAGGCAAAATATGAGCAGGTTCTACTGAATCACAGTGTTCGAGTTTACCAGAACCAGACATTGATCCGACATATTAATTTCGCCTACATACACATGCCATAACATTATCATCGGTGGTCCTTTTTATGTTCTCTTCTGTTACTTTTCATTTACTGTGCATGCCGCTGATTTAGACCTTGAGCTAATCTGCAAGGTAAGTCATAAACCAAAAAACCTACCATATTACATATCTAATACATTACTATATAATACTATATGCACAACAGCAACAGTGTTTAAAGAACAGAATCATCAAAACAAGATTTTCAACCAAAACAAAAAGATTCTAATGAATATTTACGGTAGATCAGACCGTCTCAACCAACCTCAAAGGTTAGTTTGAACCTTGTTTAAGAACCTCAGTTCTAGGCCGAGGTAGGAGCCTGATTGAAAGACTACTCGAAGGCATTTCGACACATTCCAATATTTTAATTGTATCGTCATCTCGTGTTGTTTTGAAATTATGAAATTTTAGTGAACGAACCAGAACTTGAAACGAACACACAAAATGTAAAAACTATATATAAATATTCAATATAATAAATACATATATCAAACCTGGTTCGGATCGCCGCTTCTCGGAGTTGACGGCAGGCTGGCTGGTTGTTTATTAGCGCGTCCGTCGCCCTTCCACAGCCACCCGCCTATCCACGCGCGAGCGCCCTTCTCGCCCCCGGGTGACATAATCCTTCTCATTTCCTCCTCGGAAAAGTTCAAGACTCCGGCTATGAGCCGGAGCACCTCCTGCCTTTGATTGAGCGGAGTCGTGAAGTAGCCGAGAAGAAGATTCTTCAAGATATCTCTGAATAGGCAAAAATTGATAACGCATATGTAGCATCAGAGGTGGCCCCTAACGAAGTGCTTCTACTTTTGGAAGAGTTAAATCGTTTAGCCTTTTTACACTACCTACTCCAATGGTTCTGCGTCCAGGTTTTTTCGACTACTAGTTGACAGTTTTCAAGGCAAAACTGCAAACTTTTTACAATTTCAATTTTGTTAGGTAGAAAGCAGTTTTGAGGTATGTGTGCTAGTGTGCATCACCTTTATGTGTTAAATTGTCATGACAACTGGGTGAAATGGCCCCTATGTCATCGCAACTGAATTTATTTTAGAAAATTGCACCGATTTTGTAGTGCAATTAGCAGGGTTGCAACCAAGTCTCAAGGTTCCGACTCGCAAGTCAATCCCACTTTAATAGTTTGGCTCTTGTTAAGTCGAGTCATTTTCAATTCAGCAACGAGTCAAGTCCAAGTCAGTTAGTAGAGGGTCGAGTCCGAGTCATAGCGTCGTGACTCGAGTCCGAGTCATTAATTGTGTTCACTGTTCAGTTTTGACTTCGATCCGGTTAAACCGATTTTTCAACTCTGCTCGAGTGATATGGAATATCTCGCATTCGGAGTGTCGCAATTTTCCCCAGTCCTAACATTCAAGGACTGATTGACGAAATACCAATAACGTGGTGACTTTACTATTCTTCGAAGTTACAATGAAATGTCTGTCTCGGCCGTCCTAGTCTCAAGTCAATACACAAATTGACTGGAGTCAAGTTATTTTACGCGTTTGAAAAAATGACTCGAGTCAAGTCGAGTCATTGTGCAACCCTGGTAATTAGTCATATTGTGTCGAACGTTACGATGCACTTTGCAATTGCAGGAGTACCCGCCTCCTATAAACTACGACCCCTGCGACCAAGTCAACTTTTTGAAACTAATTACTCGAGTACTTTACAGACCCTCAATTGTTTACTTCCTTTCCCTTAGAATTAGTTTTAACATATCTTGGAAATTGTTACTTGCCACTTCTACATCTACACCACAAATAGTGGCTATTGGCTGATCACAAACTATGACACTCACTTGTCGACCATTCCTTCGCTCTTCGACGTGAGAAGGTGTATCTTGTTCTGCAAGTCGTCATTTTCCAGCTGTTTCTCGGCAACTGAATGAACACAATAGGCTTCTTAAGTAAATCAACTCGTTATCCAAACGGTGTGCTAATAAAGCCGAGATATTACATCCGCACGCCAGATACTCGCATACCAGAATGTCAAGATTCTACAAGAAAACAATTGAGCTGGTAAAGACTCTTTGCTTCAATTCGTTTCAAACAACTTGCAGCTACATTTTAACCAGTTTAAAACTATGATATATGGCCCTGCTAAAATGTAAACACATTTAGATAGAGCGCCATCCGGATAAGAGTATGAAACGGATGTTAATGCATCGAGAACTGAGTGATATAAATACCAATCCAATCAGTTCCTAATGCAGTATCGCCCGAAACACGGATTAACACGACTTGCGAAAAACTTTCTGACCTCGCCCGAAGAAAGATTGTAACAAGCCGTAAAATCTAAGCTCGCAACGTGATAAAAAGGCAATCACAGATTGCCAGCTGAGATTATAGGGCCCGACATATATCATTTTCAAATGTCTAACGCTAAATTTAGACAACCCAAGTCTTGACTCGCAGACCAGAGGTCTAAGGTTCGAATCCTGATTGCCACCTCCAAGAACCAAGCTACTGGGAAGCAAAACCAGTGCCTGGCCCTGGTAAATGGTAGGGAATTTCGCATAACACCGCACATGAGTCTTTCTGCGGACAACTGAGCACGATTCCCTGTGGCAACCCTACAACCTGAAGAAGCCGAAAGCTCTCTCTCTCTCGCTGTTAGATCATCAAATCTATTGCAGTCCAGCTTATGTGTCAACGCTACAGGTTAACTATTGATATCCACTATTTTAGTGAGCATTGTAAGAATACGGAACCCAATCGAATTGGGACAAGTCTGTTGCAGAAGGCCATTTTCTTACAAAACAAATTAGGTATACAGCAATCCGTACAGCCTTGCATGAATCGAACCTATAAAACTTCACACGAACAACGCAATCCGATTTAAACCCAATGTACCTCGACGTGGAACACAAAACTTCAACTACCGATGCAAAACCAATGCGTTGTACAACCCCGGCAGACGAATGTGAATCGCCACACAATCCCGCGCGCACACGGAACCGGTCACAGTTGCCTGCAGAGATTAAACAACACCAAGGGAGCCACACGCCGCACTCGACTAAGCAATAAAAACCAGCCGACCGCCCTCGACCCACACACCTACAAACGCTACTGTCACAAAACTATAACTTCAGCATACACAACACCCAACTCACCAGTATATCAAAAGCTAATAAATTACAGCAGACTACATTCCACGCGATACAAGCCTGAAGCAGTGATGTAATAATGTACCACTCAGGTACCGCGATCACCATTATCAATCATTAACCAACACAACTACACAACCTTATTTCCCACACGATCTAAGCAACAGTAGATGAGATGCAGGCGTCTTCACCCGACCCGAAACGCAGAGTAACTTCAATACTGACCTATTCCTTTTAGATGATTGATGTTTTCCTCTTTTGTCTCCAGTTGAACGTTCAATCGAGATGCAGATTTGAGAGCGTCGGTGGCTTCGTTTAACTTTGCCTGACCAACAAACAAACTATTTCAGTCGGAAATTGAGGATACATCACAGAGAAAGCGATAACCAATGGATTTAAATTCAATGGAATACAGTCGATATTTTCCAATTCATTCACTAAACCCTCAAAAAGTAATCCGCCCGAGCATACAAACCACACAGATCATTGGGCATGTAAACAAACATCCCCATGGCACATACACCCGTTTACTTAGGAAGAACAAAAAAAAGATACATCACAACGTATGTTTACATAGATCGCGGAATGCCTCACAAATTTAAGTCAAACACTTTCATCAGGTTACCACAGATACCATTAAACCATTTTTCAGAGCGGGCGCTCCTAAATTTAATTTACGCCTACTTGCAAGAAATTCACAGTAAAAAAAACTGGGAAGTTGATGATTAAAAAGTCTCACTTTGAGCTAATTGATGCCGACAAAGTCGTCACTTTCGCCAATGGCGCTTCACTGACATATGGACTAGTTTTGAAGAGCTACCTTGTGACTGAAAAAGAAATAGCGTAACACTTCCGACCAGCCCTCGTCAATCAATCAATTCAAAAATAACGACAGATCTTATAAATAAAGGACAATGGAGTTTTATAGTTGTAGTTAAACATTACTCTTTCACAGACCCCTTAAATCTAACCGAAGGGTCCATGTACTCTAATTTCAGAACCCCGGGTTACCTGAAGGTCTTGCGCCATCGCTCTGTACGTACTAGCGTCGTTGGTTGCCGTCTCGAGTTGGCCGTTGATTTTCGATATGTTCTCGGCAAACGAAGCTGCGTCTTCCCGTCGCGTTCTTTCCACGGCGACTTGGATGTTTTGCACTGTGGTCGCGTACTGGACGCTTTGCTCTTGCGCCAGCTGAATATCAAAGGGAAAACAACGCATTTGTAACGCAGTCTGACAAAAAAGGACCCTAAACCCTACAAGGCGAGTGTCATTATCAGAGTGGGACATTCAAAGTAGCTAACACGTCAAAATAGAGTCTTATTAAGGCAATAGAAATAGCAAATCCATGAAAACAGCGAGTTAGTGTTATAATCAGGGTTGCCATACAATCATAATCTCCCAGATTTGTCAGGGAGTGATGTTTGATAAAACAACGTCGCCCCTATTCTCGTATTTGTCCTTGTTAACTTTGTCCTTATTTGCGGCCAAGTTCGTTCTTCAGCAATGAGGTCACAGTTAGAACTGGGTGACAGTGACAATTTTTTAGTCATAAGCGCACCAAAATCGTTGTGAACATTTGATATTAGGATTGGGCAAAAGTGCTCACCCCAAGTCATCAGTTTATTAATTTCGCCCTTTGTTCGAACGTCCTCAGTTTTTCCTCCATGACAATGACAACCATGGTTATCATAACGAGTCATAATACCTTGATATTACCACACTCGCTATTTAGAAGTTGAGCCTGGCAACACTGGTTATAATAGTGAGGCATTCAACGCAAGCCGATAACAACAAGTTGAATACAGCCGTTACAGCTGAGCTGCACCACTGAGACACATCCGCCCGAATTCGCACCAAGCTCTCCCGTTACCTGCAACTGGTGTATGGCATGATCGCGCTGCGCCAACGCCGCCCTTAGCTGCTCCTGCAGGCCTTCCACTTGCTGCTGGTAATGTTCGCCGGCCTGTCTCACGGCGTTCTGGTGTGATTGAGCTTTTTCGAGCTGTTCGCGCAACGTAGCGGTGAGGTCTTCCGCGATCACAGCCTCCTGCGTGTAGGTTTCCTCGACCTGCGCAATGAAAATCGGAGCTATTGCGAAGTCACATGAGAACACAGTAATAATGTACGAAGATGTCTGGTTCAGCGAATGAAAGTAGAGATTTTCTGGGCTAAAACTACCTCAAGTTTAGCTCCAGTGTTGGTTTTAAACGTGTCCAGACTAGATCCGTGCAAGATCGGGAACCTGAGTGATTTGATTCTGAAGAATCGAGCAACAAGTTTAAGTCGAGTCGAGTATTCTATTGTTGATATCACAACAGTATGAACAATATGTAAAATTCAAATATATACATTTTATGCGACCGAAAATAATATAATGCCAGTTCTATATCGCATTAAAGATTATTTGGTATCTTTTCGGCCATACCAATTTCAATGCATGTTGTGACAATACTATGGGTTGATTGGTACGTAAAATCCAGGGTTTTCTGGCATACTTCGACGGGAAAATCTGGACAAAACCCTACTTTCAAAGTAGTTACGCGTTAAATATCTTGAAAATCCTGTTTTGGCTCCTAAAGCAAACCATGACCACCTGCAGTCTACAACGGCGTATTACCTGAACGAGGTGATTACGCAATCTTTCCAGTTCTGATTGGAGTTTCTCCTCTTTGGCGCGAGCGTTGCGCGCCTCTTCCGCAGACTTGTCGGCCTCCATCTTTTTCTGTTTCAACGACAACATGACCTGGTCCTTTTCGTGCCTGGCGTGGATGAGGGCCTGTTTCGAACTGTCCAGCTCGTCCAGGTAACGTTGCGATTCGGAACGCGTCCCCTGAGAAACAAATATATCAAATAGAAGTGATGCTAGAGAGCCAAGAGAGGTAGAATGATGTGTACAGAATTGTTTTGTCACATATATATATTCCCAGATTTGCTATAACCCAAATCAGGCCGTTTCAGAGCTTTCACAATCAACACACGATTCCAATATCACAAACGCTATTAATCTATATCGAAATATGAAGCGTCAAAAGCCTATACATCACACGACTCACCTGTTGTACTTCTTCCAAGAGAGTGTCGAGCCTCTGGCATTTCTCTCTCAACCCCTCGAGTTCGTACTCTCTCTCTTTCAGCATCATCGAAAGCTGAGCGTTCGTTTCCTGCAAAGAAAATTCGCATGAACCACAACTAGATTTTGTAGCGATGAAAATCCTACGACCACACCTAGACGATGGCACGTTCAAATATTCAAAAACAAAGCCTCGGACTCACTTGGAAAGCGCGAGATTCCGATTCTTTCTCTTCTAATTTGTTCGAAACCTCTCTCATCTCCCTCCTTGTGTCGTCACAGTTTTTAGACAGAGTGCTCACCTAAATAACACACAAGTTTTGTCGTTGATCCCGGCGCAGCGAACATGCCGGCGACTTACTTGTTCCCGCAGATTCTCGACGGACCGCCTCAGTATCGTGGCTTCGTTCGATTTGGCTGAAAACTCTTTCGAAACTCGCGTCAACTGCTCTGTTTTCGAATGGATCAACAAATCTTTTTCTTTGAGATCGTTACGAAGTAGCGCAATGTCACGGCGGTGAGTCTATGAATCAAAATGGCATGATAATGATTGATCTTTTTACATATATACTAATAATCTCTACCTCCGCATTGGAAGAGTCCAAATCCGACGACTTAGACGAAGCATTTTCTGCCGAGTCGTGCGCGTTGGTTTGAAGAGATTCTTGCACTTGTTGGAAATCGGCGATTCCAGATTGCTCCAATTTTCCGAGCAGAAAAGTCTTTATGCGCTGAAAAGCAAGGCAAGATTTGAAGAAGGAACGCGACTGTGCGCAAGTGGGGCGATGGCCATTTCAGATACAAAAATGACTGCTTATAACTTTGTCAGACCACACAAGCAAGTTTGGCCTGCTCGCACGGCATTACCCACAAGGTTACCTTCCGAGACTAGTTTCACTTGTTTCAATCAGTTTTCAAAGTATAAATACCTGCTTCATGAAGTTTTGATATTTGATATCCTGTACCACGATAACTGTACATATTTCCGAAAATCACATCAATTTGTAATGGCACAAGTCATTTTGCGTTAGTTGCAAAGATGCACCCTGGGATTACCTACTAAAAGTATGCAGCCGCTTGACCAAATATACCTTTTAAAATACTTAAATAGTAATTTTTATACCTTTCCTTCCTGCTCGCAGCTTTATCAGGCATTGGAATATACTAGGTTACCGCTACTTCTACTCAATTACCAACGCTGAATAATTTCACTACCTCCAAATACACCATCACGGCTGAGACACTTTCGTATTACCTCGAGGTCCCCCAATTTTTCCTGCAGCGCCCCCAGCTCTCGCAGAAGAGAGGACATTTTCAATTGCACTTGATCGTAGTCGTGAACCAGGTTGCTGTAGCCGATCTGCAACTTGGAGTTGTTGTCCGCGTCTTTCTCCAACGCTTCGGCGGCTTTTGACGCCTCCGCCCTGGCCGCGTTCACCTCGACTTGACTTTGATTGAGGAGGGTGACGAGGTGGTTTCTTTCGTTCAAGAGCTGTCGCACCTGAAGAGAAACATTTAGTTTCATTTTTATAGTTAATTAGAAGTAGAAAGATCGATTATAAAACACGACAAAACAAGCGGTCTCAAACTCTCACCTGTGACGACAGAATCTCTTTGTCTTGCAGCAGAGCCTGAACTTGCTCGCCGGACACCATATTTTCCGATACTCCGCTTCCTATTACAACAGAATGCCGTGTTATCATCCGGGTAAAACCGCAAGACATTTATTTCGCAAACCTCCGCCAGGCTGTTGCTGCAAAACTTCGAGTAGAGTGCCGCACTTTTGCTTCAGAGACTCGATCTCCAGGTCCTTCTCCATGACGAGACGCGACAATTTAGAAATGCCCTCTTTCGTCATTTCATCGTCGTGGCCCTCGTACTTTTTCAGGAGAGCGCTGTGTTCGGTTTGAACCTGAACGGATTTGGTTGCAATGTTACATCGAGTGTGAAAAGCAGGAAGGATCGTATTGTGAAATAAATATGTAAGTGATTACGCATGTCTCTGTAATACTGTGAATCAGAAAATCCTATAGTCAAATCTCAGATAGATAGATATATATACATATGCAATTGCTGTCCTCAGTTTTTAATCCACGTCGATGGCAACCCCGTATCTATATCTATATTGAAGATACCATAAATTTTATTTCGATATCATATCAACGTTCTCAATGAAGGTAAGTTGCCGTTGGTTAGCAAGAAAATTCAAACTATAAAAAAGCAGTGTTCCCCACTCGACATAGAACTGTCTAAGAGATCAATTTGTTGTTTACAGACAGATTTATATTATCGAGTTATGAACCGACTAGATTCTCACCTTTTCCAAAGCCGCTTTGCTCTCTGCGACGACCCCGACCATCTTGTGCATTTCGTCTTTCAACTTTCGGTTTTCCTTCGTCTTCTCTGAAATCACCGACAGGATCTGATCTTTCTCGGAGGACAAGGCGCGGAAGTCGCTTTTCAATTGTTCGTGTTCCGGCGAGGGGGCAGCTTGAGGTTGGGACACCGACACGCGCTTAAGCGCTTCGATGGTGGACTCTCTTTCTGTGTGACAGGAAAAAATTCCTTCATCAGTTAAATTTACGAGTCAGTAAAAAATGAATAAACATATATTGCTAGTGTTTCGTAGATGAGTAAAGATATTTCATGGAATTTACCGGTAAACATGTACACCAGTAAAAGATGGTCCGTGGACAAACGGGCTTCTAAAGTCTCCCAAATTCTAAATTTAGACATTGCGACGTCATCACAATGAAACAGCGACTCGACATTAAAAACTTTTACACTCTCATAAATTTACTTGCCGCCTTATCCAACCAAACATTCAAAAACGATACAGGATATAGAATTCAACCTTACCTTCAATCAGTTTTAACAGTGAACCGACGTCGTCTTTGGAAAGATCTGACTTCTCTGCACCGGAAACATCACCGTTGCCCAATCGGCCCAGCAACTCTTCGGACACGGCCGGTCTGAAACGCTAACACGAGTCAAAAACTTCGAAAAACCCAAAACTTGATATGCGACACTCACAAGGGAGGACTCGCAGAATTCGCCACATCTGCCAGTTCAGATTTCAATCGTTCCGTCTCCGCGGTTAGAGAAGATATTTTCCCGTTTAGCTCGCTTTCTCTCTGCGAAAACGCCTGCCGCTTGACTTCCAGTTCACTTATTTTGATTTTATAATTGTCTGTAGCGGAGTTCAGCGTTTCAATTTCGTTTTTCAACGAGACTTCAAAGGCCGTCATTTTATCGACAGTCGCTTTCAAATCGATACTTTCGCGTTGCAGCTCGTTCTTCTTTTCAATCTCCGTTTTAAGCGCGTCGTCAGACTCGGTTTTATTATTGCACATCGTAGTTTTCAAGGATTCGTGATTCATCACGAGCGACCGATACTCTTCATCGAGATCAGAGTGTCGACTTGTCAAATTTTCAATCATGGTTTCTTTGCCCTGCAAAGTCTCGGCTAATTCGCGTCTCGCATTTTCCAGTTCTCTTTCCAAGTGCGCCGTTTTTTGCTGATACACTTTACAGGTGGCGTCCGTCTCTTTAGCGATGTCGTCTCTCTCCTGCTGAAACTGCAAACGCAAGTCGTTCGTTGTCTTTTCCAATTCGTCCCGACTTTCCGATCGCAGCTTCGCGAGCATTTCTTCGTGTTCGCGCTGTACTCTGCACGTCTCCTTGCCCGAGTCTTCCAACTCGAGGCCCAAGTTTTCGATCTCGGCTTGCAAACGTGATATTTCTTCGCGCAGCCTGGCCTCCGTGTCGGTCTTTTCTTTCGTCAGCTTCGTCAGGGCGTCGTCCTTATCGTTTAGTTTATCTTGGAGCTCTTTCGCTTTGACGACATGGGCTTTCAATTCATCGATATCATTCTCGTTCGATTTAGACACGGCAGTTCCGAGATGATCTTGAGTTTCAAAGGGTGCGGACTGTTCTGTTTGACAACCACTTTCCGACCTGATAAGTTCACGACTAACGGCTTCGTTTCGTGACGATAGCTCCAAATCTTTGACTTTTGTCGACAATACCTTGTTTTCTTTCTTTATTTCTGCGATTTCTTGATTTTTTTCGCAAAGCGAAGAGTCATATTGCTGGAGTTTTGTTTCCGAATCTTGCACAGATATTTCGTACTTTTGCTCCAGTTCGCCCCGGGCTGACTGAAACAAAGAAAATAGGTTTGATAAGAGAGGAATATTATTTGTGATTTGCATTCATAATCACCAAAATCGGGATGTGCTAACTTAGATATTGTTACACTACACAAACGAGTTTAGGTTTAGGATTACTCCTGCGACCAATCAGCTTTCTTTTGATATCACATGATCAACAGCCATCTATCTATGACATGGAGGATATAGGATAGGCTATTACAATACAAGTAAATCCAGCGTTCAATGAAAGCGAATTTTCTTGTCAGTTTCGATTGAAGTTGTGAGAAAACCCAGACAGACCATTAGATAGGTAACTGCAGATCTTTGAACTATAGTGATATGAGCATCTACGATATGGGCAAAAGTTGATCCAATCTTTCACATTAAGTATGAAGGCTTACCTTGCTTGCTACATTGATAAGGGCCGTTTGCATACCTGTAGCAATAGTAGCATATATCGAAACTATCAAACTGCCGTGTTGACAGGGAACCAAGATAACAAATTGAACTATGAAAGTTTAACTTGTATTGTGCAAAATCGGAGGTAGATTGGTATGTTATCGGAATCTACACGAATGTTAATCAGCATCAAATGAAACATTGCAAAAAGCATAAACTTGTGCTAACCAAATAGTAAAATCGTTATTAACGACAAAAAATCTACCTTTTCCATGTCCAGCTGAGTCATGGCTTCTTTCAGTTGTTCCTTCAAGGCATCTCTGACCACAAGCAGCTCGCGCATTTCGTCTTGATGTTGCGAATCCAAAGCGTCGAGGGCTTCGTCAAGCGCGTCCTTCTCCATCCTAAAATAAATATCAAATTCAAAATAAAAAATGTAAGCTTTTGGCATCAGTACATAACAAAGGTAAGATTTTGTCGGAATCGAATAGTAGTATCAAAGAGAATTGGAAACTCTACACCAAAATACCAAATCAATGTCAATAACACAGATTGGCAGCCAAGACTTATCAGCCAAAAAATAACACATCTTTTGACAAGCGACGATCCATATCAATCGCATCTAGACATACCTGCTTTCATTCAATTCCCGAGTCAACACATCATAAGCCTCCTGAAGTCTCTCTTTCTCTTTCGAAAAACCGTCCAGCTCTCTTTGCAACAAATCTGTTCCAACGAATAGCAAAATTATTCCGGGTTACAAACTAGAATAGGAACGAAACGCCACTAAACCTACAACATAATACATACTGCTCAAGGTACCCAAGCATAATAAAGCAACTCAACCGACCAGAGAGCATTAAAATAAACAAATTGGCAGATCCTGATGTGATGACAAGCCGGGTACCAGCTCGAGTGTCGCTAACAGCAACAAAAGCAGGTGTGATGGTGGTTGAGTGGCTGGAGTGGATTATTACCCACTGTAATGGCCCGGGAAGGGTACATGTGGTAGTCACATGGACCAAATTGATATTCTTTTACTACATATATGATGTACATGTATCATCGCCTAATAACAGTTTATGATGCCATTCAATGCAGAAAGGTTAGTTTTTACCACAGAGGTTCAATCATTAGACTCTATGGGTAATCCCCACACACAACTTGGATAATGTAAGGGTTCAAATGTAGATGAAATAAACCGGGTATGCTCTTACCTTTTTCCAATTTGGCTTCGCCCATGGAAGTGTTGAACTGTGACTCTAAACTTTTAGCGGCGACTTGAAATTGATCCTGCGACAAATTCGACGAGAGACCGGTTGAAAACGGCTCGAAAAAAGTCACAGAAAGAGATTACTTTTTCGATTTTGACGCGATTGAAGTCTCTCTCCAGGTCACTCCTGACCTTCTGCAGTTCCGATATTTCGTGCTGCAGCTTTTCGACCGTGGCAGCTCTCTCGTCCTTCGGCTCTTTGTCGTTGTCCTGAAATATTTTGAGATATTGAATTTTCGAGCGGACATACATATAAAACACGAATATTATAAATAGACCGATACTGAGTTTCATTGAGTAGTCTCGCTATCACTACTATTTTAATGAGATGGCGGTCCTTGGAACTGCTAGAAAGCCTAAGTGCAGCCCATGGTTTCACGGCAATAGTTACATTTGGCTCGCTTGTAAAAAAGCTTGCACACCCCTGACCTACAAACTGTTAACCTCCCACAACATTGGCTCTCAACCTTTTTGTCTTTGCGGAAAACAGAGTCTTTCCAAAATGCCAACAAAACATCTTTAAACAGCGATATGTTTGTATCAGTAGGCTATTGGCAATTAAAATGAGTTTGCACAGTAGAATATCTCATCTCAAACGGCCATTCTGTTTATGCGAGTCCGCGATTTCGCTAATTAAAAACAAAATGCAAACTAGGTCATCAACCATTTTGCAAATTTGGAGGTTTCGCAGACCCCTGAAAATGGTTCACGAACTCCTGGTTGAGAACCACTGTCCTATAACATTAAAAACCTTCAGCATCCAATACACAATGACAGCCAGGATATAAAGTTAGATTCAGTTACTCACACGAGGACTGCCCTCCACTTCACTCTGATACCGAGCCAGCATACTTTCCAGAGACGTCTTTTCCTCGTACCATTCGCGTTGCACTCTCTCAAAAGCGGCTATCTCTTGCTCATAGTCCTCAATCTGTAACAAAATCGATAGATTTTCCCCTACACTCAACTAAACAGGAACTCGGTGTAGTCACCTGTTTTTGTAACGCCTGTCTTGTGAGAGTTAAATCTCCTGGTTCTCGCGAGACGGATTCGTCAGCGTCAGCCAGCAAGGCTCTGCGAACCTGATGTACCTGCGGGGAACTGTGGCCTATCGGCGTTCCTGTACACAAATCAAAATGACAGAAAAGCGGTAAATGAGAATAACATAGTCAGGTACAGTACCGAAATCCAAATGGGACGGAAAAACTTTTGGAGCCCGACCGTGGCCAGAATGTTCGTCAACATCCGTCAAATTCCTAAAATAAATATAGTATCTAAGTACAATATAGTAACATATTGGTTACTAGTGACCCAGTAACTACTTACTAGTTACCAGCAGCCCATAAGCTCAATCCGAACATACCCTTACCTTAACCTATCCCGAATACATTAATACATAACCTACATAGCTAGTGACATGTGCCGTATATCATAATTCTCGCTCATATTCAGTGAAACATTCATTAAAAATTTTATTAATATATTATTGACACATAGATTTCATAATAGGAGTATTTCTTACGCTTCGAATGCCAAATTCACTGGTAACCCATATGTAAATACCGCATCCCGTAAAATTTTACTCACTCGTCTTTCGGCCATTGTATCGTTCCATGCCGCTGACTTGCCAGAACCTCCTCAGATTTACTGTCTTTGTCAGCTTTTTTCGCCATGCTCTTGTTCAAAGCGTCAATTTGCTTTCGATACTCTTCGTTTTCCGCCTGAATTTCGCTTCTAGAATCTTGCAGTTGGCGATAACGTTGGACGCAGTCGCTCACACGGGCTTCGATGATACTTTCATCGGAATCGACCGAAAGACAGTCGTCAGACGTAAGTTCGGCGATACCTGTTGATGGCAAAGGGTGTTGAAATGTGTAGCTTTACTTAGTCCTTCTACGGCACAGTACACTACATACAGCTACGATTTTATTCCCGAAACACTAATTGCAAGGTGTCAAAGATGACTCGCGGTTCTAGAAACGAAGAACATAAACTGCCGCTCACAGAAAAGCAAACTCCAAAGTTCAGCGTATACAACACATCATAAAGCCGGCCTTCTGTCTTTTGCATTATAATATCACAATCTAACACAAACTCAAAAGGGCAACGGAGAATTTCAAATCTAGCACGCTGAAACGGTCACAAAAACCACTTCAATGCCGGCAGAGCACTTGACAAGAAAGCACTATATGAAAATCTAGCAATGGTTTGAACAATACCTATCTCATAAAACTTGAAGTACCGGTACCGATAAAGGATCACACATTCCCTCAAAACAATATACAATGAATCAGTCAACACCCAGGCAAAAACAGTTCCAATTTCAAAAACTGTACAGCACGAAATTTCACATTCAACTGATGGGACACAAGTGGACGGGGTAACCGATATGACATCGGTCTTTTACGAAAACTTATGTGTGGAAATCAATATCAAGATTATGTTGCCAGATCATACAAAGAATGTGTTGAACAAGACACCATGATGGGAGATATTGAACGGTAATGCAATACCGTTCCGTGGAAAACTCGAACAAGCTCACCTTTTGTGACAATGGTCAGTTTTTGATTGGCGCATTCTATTTCCGAGCGCAGTTTTCTCTTTTCTTCCTCAAACTCTTCTTGGTTTTTCTTGAGCTTTTGCTCCACTGCTTCCATCTGATCGATTTGTGACTTGTTTTTCTCGGCGTCTGCCTTCATTTCCTCAATTTGCTTTTTCTGAGCCTGCAAACACAATATAGAATTAAACTCAAGCGGAATTACCTGTAACAAAGATCCAAGTTATTTATCAAAAAACAAAATCACTAGATTAAAGCTGGACAAAAAGTGATAAGAACTCCAGGAATACTAAAATTTGTGGTCGAGGGCTCAACAAAGAGGTCCCATTAGCTGATATTAGGTTTTCTAATAATGGATAATAGGGTGTACGAAGAATCACTCTGCATCAACCACCGCGACCCAGCATTATATTCACCAATAAGACTCTGGTTAGTGGCCACATGTTTACAAGCCTTCGCAATGCTGTGTTTAAATGAGTTGAAAACGATATGAAAAAATGCGCGACAAAATGTTCACAAGATCTCCGGAACTATTTTTGCTTGGCATAAGGCATCGAGATGGCAACACAGACCAATGAGCAATGCATAGAGTGAGATTAACTATCATGAGCGGTTTCATTTTCAGTATTAATCTCACTTGTCGAAGTAGCCCACACCAAAATATTTATCAACTGTCGTAGTTGGTATGGGAATATTTTCTCAATTTCACAATACCGTTGACCGCAGCAACAAGATAGACTGCATGTACCGCATTGTCCACATATTTAACATTAGCCTGAAAGGTGTCTCATACCACCAATTGTCTGTTCCTGATTCTCATTTGATTTTTGCTGTCCTCCAATTCGCTTTCCAAACTTTGCATATCTTTCCTCATCGACAGCACGTAGTCTTTCTCGGAATTCAAAGAGTCCCCATCATTGCCAGAATTGGCCTGTTTCAGCTTTTTTACCTAAAAATGATCATCAATTGTAAAAGGAATGCAAATTTTATATATAAATATGTCAGTCTTTGAAATCAGAAGTATTTAGTATATCTGTCATAATGGCAGTTGTATGCACAAGTCGTCGATCACATTTCGTTGGAAATTAGAGATTGCAAACAGGAAATAATCTCAGCTTATAAATTAGCTATGAAGTGGAGTTTAGGATATAATTGTGCATTGCAGAGCAGAATGATCAATATCAAAGTGACAACTGCTATTAGGATTAGATTGTTAAGCAAGACTGTCCAAGACAGCTTCGAAATCGCTACAATTACAGGAAGAAATAAAGACGCGAGCTGACCTCTTGTTGGTGACGCAATATGGCCGCGTTATTCCAGTCTTCCAGTGTCTGCATTTCTTTGCGGTGGTGGTCTGCTTCTCTCCGTAGGTCATTTTCAAGTTCCTGTCAGAATAAAAATAGGTAAGTGTTCTCCATACAGAGTCTTGTGTGTATAAAATAATTGAGGGAAAAACACTCCAAAAGTCGTCCTATAATGGCAACACAACAGTGTGTTGACATCACCTTTGAAAATTCCTAGTCATGACTGAAACACCCATTTGTATCACCATGGTTACCATCCCAAAATCAAAATCTATAGACAAAATACACAGTTGCAGTAGCACATAGACCTTAACAAGAAACACACATATAGATGGTGATACTCCAGCATTACTAATTAGCCAGTATTAGAGCTAATGCAAACATCAACTAACAATGTATAAATTGTGAAACCGTATAAAGGGTGCATAAAGCCTGATATATCGGAGGCATGGTGGTGGATGAATGCTATAAAATAGTAATGTATCAATTCTATAGGGTTGATGAGCATAAGAATAAATGCCAACGCCGGCTTACCTGAATCCGAAGTTGTAAAGTCGAATCTGTGTTCTGTCTCTGAGCGTCACCACTCACGGAGGCCGCGACCTGTGAAATTTCCAAGTATATTCCTAAAATAGCACTGATGATCCCTTTCAGACAAGAACCAGATAGGCTTGGCAACGGCACCATAAAGTGGGTGTGCCAGGAATGCCACTGTGTTTGAATGATTCCAGATCGTAAAGGCACCCAAACTGGGCAAGAGTTTATGATTAGCCTACCATCATTGGAGTGGTTGTAATTTAGTGTGAGCTAAGTTTCAAAAAATTTGCTTGTTCGATCAATTTGCACAGTATAACATTTATACAAATCGCACAATACACCTGCCTTGTGCACAACATTATACAGTGATAATGAGGCCAAAATGGTAATTAGCAAGTTCAACCAAATAATTATATACAGTACAACTTCAAGAAATCGTTCACAACAACGGTTATATAAGCAAATGAGATGCAATTCGATCCACGGAATCAAGCAAAATCGCGTTCCAATGCTTGTGTTTAAAAAATCATTGCTAAATGTAATTCATTTGCGCTCAAATACCTTGACTTTATCCCGCAATTCCGAAATTTCCTTGCGCGCGCCGTCGAGCTCGGACGACAGACGCTCGATTTCCCTCTGTTTCGCAATAATGTCGTGGAATTCATCTTCCTCGCGATTCAGGTTAACGGCCGTGAATGATGATTGAAAAGAGTGCCGTTCCCCGTCTCCGCTACGATGTATAGGTATTTGGTTATCTACTCGGTATCCCGACTGGGCGAGTTTCTTCTGCAAATAAATTAACACAGAAAATCACAGAGTGACCGTGTACAGGCGCGAAGCTGTAACGAAGATACAAAACCTACTTAAAATACGGAAAACGCTTAACTGCCCAGTTTCTGCTATTATTAAATACACGCTCGCAAAATAAACCAACAACTGCCGGTACTGATACTTCTACTACCACAACGCATCTCGCTAAAGCAACTTCTCCATACCGCCCGCCGGTTTGTAATGCGATTCGGTGCAACGCGTTTGAAGCCGTAAAGATTTTCAAGAGCATACGCTTCACGATGTTGAATGATACGCTTATTAATCATTCCAAGTATGAAATTACCCGTTTTTTCAACTTCAGCCCACAGCGGCGTGAAAGTTAACTGCCTACATTCATATCTAACAACTTCAAACTAGTCCCAGTAACGTTGCTCAAAACCGACGCATTTCATTATTAATCCATCCCGCGTGAGCTATGTAGAACTGCGTAACCCACTCCAGAGTCGATATCTACTACGTACAAGCGAGCGAGCGCAAAGATAACTCGTACCCGAGGAGACACACTAGTCAGGAATCGCGCGCTCAAAGTGGCGGTATCTGTCTACTGAAGTGAGTTGTTTCAGACAATCCGTTGATAAAAGCTTGTCGACCCTCTTATAGCGCTTTTTCGCCGTAACAGGATATGAATAAAAACAGATAGCGCGGAGAGAAACGCCGATCATTTTTCGTTAGCTAATCGAAACAAGCTTTTTTTCCACATGCCAAGAGGATTTACGAATCATACAAGGAGCGTTATTCGGTACATCCGGGTCACCGAACAGCTACATATTTTCAAAGCAGGAGATGCGCTTATTACCGACTGCAAATTACCCCAACCGCCATAATAGTTTTGATTCGGGTCCGTGCGACTTATGAAGCACAACGCAGCCCGCACGCAATACGTGGCGCGCACGCCCGCGCCGCGAATGCCTGCCACGACACGGCCAGCGTCAGCTATCGACAGCTGCGGCACAAGCCACGTATAGTGGGCGTTCGACCAGTGTAACAAACCAGCTGAACGCCCTTAAGTGGGCAGGTGGCTGCATCGACATTTCACAGATGAGGCCCATTCAGCAACGAGCAGGCGTACTTGGACGCATACGAGAGCGAGATTGATAATCCGCGAAATGGCACGTTTTTTCCGCATATCCGCCACTATCGCGCCGCGTCCACTTGAACCAACCCGGAACCACGCTACACACGACCGCTACATCAAAAAAATAAACAAGCAACCACGCAAGCACCGCGAGTGACACGTAACCGTTATATTTCAACGCGGCGCACTGCCAACACACTATCGTGATTCTTACGCTTCTTACCTTGAAACTCGTAAAAACAATAGCCCAGGATGCACATTGCACAAGCAACAAACGTAACACTGAAAAAGTCAATTTACATTGTGACATCATCAACGCGTAGCTGATCAATCGACAACACGTAAAGACCAAGTGTATTATACGTTCGCCTTCAACCGGGAGGTGCCAAAAAGACGATCGCGCAAAGGGAGTCGCCTTCGACCATAAATATTCAATGGATGGTTAACTTGGACCATATAAAATAAAACATAGCTATTGCTTTCGACAATATACATGTCGTCGCCAAGTGTCTCTCGCAAGCTTCAATCAAGCATCTGTAGTATCCGCGCGAAATTACCCTGAACATCGGCCTGCTGGAATGTGATTCATATGGGGAACAATAATATTGCAGATAACCAAACCGACTTTGACATCAAGTAAATCCGATAACGGAAGCGGATCCGATTTGTTTCGAAACCGGAATCGATTTTAAGCTCGTTTTGTGTCCTTTCCGCCTTCCTATCTGGCAAATGCGACAAAATTCGAACAATTATGCAACTACGTCATCCACAACCCAGAGTGTGAGACGCTGGGTGCGCGACTTATAACTGTATGCGTAAATGCAACCGCGCCCGCTCACAGCCCAAAATTGCAGGATTAAAATGAATGATATGATCAAAATCTGCTCCAGCACCGCATCAAATCAGACGGTCGAAGCGGTCATCGTAGAGCAAAAGTAGAAGTAGGAACAACGCCGTAAATTTCTACTCAAGATCAAGTACAAATATGGATTACAAAGTATGACATCGAAGTATGAATTCTAAGCCTCGTTTTGTCAAATACCTGACGCTGTTAAGTAGAAGTGAAAGTAACCTAAAAATCTTAATCACTAGTACCTCACTACTGACCCTATCTGGCTCAATTTTTTTCGAAACAGATTCAACCCACAATAGCCTCGACTTCTAAAACAAGCTTTTGAACGGGTGCTAGCAACTAGTTTACATTACATTTCTTCATCGCGATTAGGTCATGGTTCTCTGCCCTGATACAGTCCCCGCAAACATACATGCGATTCGAACCCACGCCAGGCCGCAGCTACTAGCGATAAGGCGTAGCCAAGTCTGGCACTCCCTTCCGCGGCACAGCGGCCGCGCACGGAACTGCGGCTGGACAACTAGCTTCGACACCTTTACACAAACGACCGCAACTATGCGCCGAGCTGAATTTGCCTTTTCAGCGTGACGCAGATCGCTGGCAATTTTCCGTCTTCCACAACACATTAGCGAGAGCCCGGCCTACACGTAATTGAAATAACAAACGCCGAAGATGCCGACTAAAACGAAATTCACAATTCTAGCAAGTCATATGGCCATTACGGTCGCAGACTCTGCGCAATGCTACACTTGTACACTGTACAGCGATTGTTATAAACCTGTAGTTCTTAACCAGTTTTCAGCGGAACACTATGGGTTCCACGAGTCAGTTTCAAGGGTTTCGCAAGAGGTCAAAACCTAAAAAAAATTCATACACGCCATTATTTATTGCATGCAATTAGGCGCGATCAGTAGCCGAACTGTGAATGCCGCGGTAACGAATATTCATTATAATGCAGTAGTTCTTAAACTTTTTAGACCCCGACCCAAATCTGAGTTTTATTGGCATCTCGCGACCCAAGCCTTACACACCAAAAAGAATACATATTTAACGTTGGTATGCTACGTTTTTACGGGCATATATGACATAGAGAACGCAGAAACGACAGTTGCACGCAACGCATCTCTATGAAACATGTCTGACGCACGCGATTTTAAATTGGAGTGTATTAGTTCCTCTGGGGGTCGCATTTGTGCTGCTGTCCACTCAGATTGCAAGGGCGGGACTATTTGGTGCCGACAATTTCGACGACCGAACATATCAATATCGACGGTTTTGACCAACCAGCGACGGTCAATTTTTGCCAAGGGTCTATCGCCGTCGATCTTTATGGCACCACACTTTTCCCCAACAGTATGTTTGCAAAAATTTCATATGTCTTCATGATTTCCGGAGCCAAAGGGGTTGGCCTCGAAACACCTGTATAATACACCATATTCCCGCACCCGCTCGTTGCACACTCCTATAACTTAAGTATCCCAACGGGCTTCGCCGGTGTTTTCGAGAGAAACCAATGTCCGACAAATCTTGTTATGAACTCAAACTTGTGTAGCCTCATTTAAAGGTCGCAAATTTTCATGATCAAGCCATACTGCAGTAATGGCTTTTCTGTGAGTCTTGCTTATTGGATGGAACCAACATAATGACCAATTGACCACGGACATGTATAAGAAAGTTGCGGCAAGCGTGAAGAAATATTTTCGTAGCTGCAAGAAATTTACGATCGCCCTGGTGCCGTCGCGATCCAAAATTATGCCCTTCGCGCCTCGTACTTTTAAGAACCCCTGTTATAATATTTTCGTTTCGTGTGGAAATCACATTTTAATGTTTTCGTTCTTTCAACACTCCGTGTATGCACAGTCAATTTTGCGCACCGGCAATCAATGATAATTGTTAGATGTGTATTGTGGCATATCATTGTTTGAATGACTAAGCGAAGCGAAAATCTGGGGTTCCGCGAAGGCTTGCTGATTAACGTAGGTGTTGCACGGGTCAGAAAAGGTCAAGAACCACAGTTATAAACTGTTGTTTGGTAGAATACGAAGGAATTAACACTAACGTCAAAATCCATATTCGATAACACATCGTTACGGACTTGTGTCGCGCATTGCCGAAAACTCACGAATACGGCGAGTGCACCGCGCGATGATTACAGTAAATATAGTTACGCAACACATCAATTACACTTACGCGGTTGCATTGTCGGAAATAGTTAATAGGAAATTCCTTCTAAGGCCAATATAACAACTAGCGGGGGCAAGCAACTGAAGATACTTAATCGACTGGTCGGTATACATTTCACTCAAATTAGGGCAACTTTCCTTGGCACGCCGATGGCAGATTTACACCGGTAACGTGCCAGAACAAAACGTCGCAACTGCGACTTGACACTTGCTATGAAATAATGTCATTTCCGCCAAAATCCCACGTCGTCAATGCGAGTCCAAACGGCCACAGGCTTCACCGTCTATTAATAATCGTAGACTTAACATTTATATCCGCACAATACACACAATGTACAATGCGGTGTAATGAGCAGATAGGAGGATGTCTCAGCGACCAGGTAACGTCTCTCAACCATAGGTGGTCACTGGTCATGGTTAGTAAAGAAGTATTTCTACTTTTTTAGAGTACTGGAGTAGTTTCCGCCTGCTTGCACCACTTAGTCAAGTGGCTATGATTCTAGACTTCAACTTACTTCAACTTCTGCAACAGATTTCTTTCGGCTGTCATTTCTATTTTACACCTTCTTTGTGCAAAGGTATAGTACGAAATCCAAATCAAGTCTACGCGATGCCGTATAAACCGATCGTGCCTGAGACAGTGCTAACGTATATTTAAGCTACCTCGACAGTAAACGAACCTAGTTACTCCACCGACTCTGAGCATTACACAATCGCGGTCTCTAGGCGCTGGTCCCGAGCATAACTGGTTTCCACCTTCGCAACGATTGAAATTCAGCGAAATATCGCCCGAATAATGGCCAGATCTCAACTCCCGGAAAACTGATATGCCGGCTTTTCACGGACAATGGCTTCGCAACAAAAAACGCGGTTGAGGAACAAAGCTCGCGGCATTCTCATCGGGGTAACGGGATCCGCGATACATGGTTGGGTAGCAAGTCGGAGAAAAGGCGGTAGATTTGAAAATGCGACGCGAGAAACGGTCGTCCGAATGCGTTTCGACTTGTCGGCGGATGTACGATGCAGAGAATTTGTGGTAGCTGACGGAGATTATCTGTGCAACTGTTCCCCTAGTCCCATCGGGCCTTGGCAGATTGCCCGTGATTAGATCAATACTCACGTTTGGGGATAAAGTATAGTTTGTGGGGTATATCGTCGCATTTTTGGGGTCTGACTGACCGACCAGGCTTCTAAATTGCGCGTGACTCATGATTCGAAATCACACCAGTGAACAAAGCGCGACTGCCCGTGCTTCATTGTTAGATATCATCGATTCGCCAGGTAGAAATTAATTTCCAACCGACAACAAGCGCATAAGTTTAAAACACGACAACGCCGGCCTAGTCAAGTTTTAGAGGACCGTGCAAATAAACAAGCCTATAGGCTTGGCTCAACACACAACACCAACTAACGCGACTAACGCATGTGACATTACGGATTGTGACGTCACGCAAGCTCGTGAATTGGAACGACAAATTTCCAACAGGAACGCATCAGCCATGGCGCATGGGTTATTCATATTATTATATCGCATATTCTGCAGATACAGCGTATACCGCACCAAAGCACTCATGACAGCAGCGTAAGCCGAGGCAATAAGCGAAGCCCACAGATTCACAGTGTCGAAAAGCCTTCGCTGTCCACATGAAACTGTTACGTTACATCATTGAGACACATGGGCGCAAGTGCCTCCCGTACGGTTAATTCCGCTAGTCCCAAAAACTCAATGTTTCCCAGTTCAGACTATTGACTGTGCTTTCGGCACTGAGATCTGAAATACGTAGCGTTCACTGGTTCAATATGTCATATACATGTTCTTGTCGACAGAAAAAAGCTTTCACCATCGTGCCATGAGGGCCTCTAATAAACCTGCGTTGATGTGTAAACCAGTCGAATTCGAGCAACCACGGAACCCGTGAGTGCGAAATGGATACAAAACTATCCTCAATTGCGATCTCCCGCTCATTTGTAGCGAATCACTTGATACAATAACGGCGCTTTGGCTTACTGGGGCGCTAAAATAAGGATCTTAAGATTAGCCCCTCTCAACGTATTCAGATTACCGTAATTCTTCTGACAATCCGCTTACGCTACAATGACATTATAACAGCGATATCGTGCTGGGTAAAGCGAAACCTTGTATGGATGTAAGAAGATGTGGAAAATAATGTGGTTGGTAATAACCACTATAATAATAAATAATTAAAGAATTAGTCACCGTAAATACTATTTAATTCATAATCCAAATTTTTCGACGGCAATAACTCCGCTTCAACTGGTTGGAATTGAACCAAATTTGGTGAACATCGTCTATATAGACAACCTAACACTTCCATGGTGTGAACAGAAAATTTTCAAATTTTTGGTTATTTTTTTTACATAATAAATAGAAACTTTCTTCTCCTGTAGCAATGCGGCTACTGGCTGGAATTGAACCAAATTTGGTGTGTAGGCTTAAATTACGTAACCTAAAAATTTTACCAAGTAGCCAGTACGATAGAAGAAAAAAAGTAATTTTTGAACACCCCTAGCGCACAGTAGGGCTATTCAAAAATGACTTTTTTTCTCAAATCGTACTGGATACTTGATAAAATATTTACGGTGACCGATTCTTTGTTTATTTATCATAGTTGTGCTCACCGTAAATACTATTTTATCAAAATACAAATTTTTCGACGGCACTGACTCTGTTTCCACTGGTTGGAATTGAACCAAATTTGGTGAGTATCGTTTCTATAGACAGCCTAACACTTTCATGGGGTGAACAGAGAATTTTCAAATTTTTTATTATTTATTTTTAAAATAAATAATAAACTTACTTCTCCTGTAGCAAAGCGGTTACTGGCTGGAATTGAACCAAATTTTGTGTGTAGGCTTAAATTAGGTAACCTAACAATTTTATTTTATCAAGTAGCCAGTACGATTTGAGAAAAAAAAGTCATTTTTGAATAGCCCTAGCGCACAGTCGCAAATATGTCAAGCCTACGCATGAAGGCATTTAGGCCGTGATCCCAGACTGTCCTTTACATCTAGTGTTTTCATTCATTTTTAAGGAATTACTTCTCGGCATTACGATATATTTGTTGACGTGGATGCATCATACAAACAACATCGTTTGTTTACTAATCGTACTTAAACTGAATGCCATTCTAAACGTTTCGTCGGACGCATTATATAGGCTGAGCAGGACGGGAGATAACCGAGTAATTACTAGGGCCGGGCACAATGATTCGAGTACTCGAATCTGAATCGAGTATTAATTTTAATGATTCGAGTCGAGTAGTAAAAGGCGATTTTTTTCGAGTACTGAAATAATACGCTCCTCGCCACTGAAAGTTAATTTATCAACGAGAATTATAGTTTCGATACTGTAGAAGCCCTGAAACCTTGATGGGTGGTATCGTAGCATACGTAACATATAATACAAAGCTACGAAGGTTACTGGACGTAGCACATTTACGAAGTCATGATTATCCCACAACATTGTCACCAAGTGCAATGAAATCGGTATGGTCGAAAAAATACCAAAGTATCTTTTAAGAGATGGATAACAGAAAATATATTCTTTGTGGTGGCATAAATGGTAAATATTTGAACTTCAAGTATTACATTCTGTTATGACGTCATACTGAGTGATACTCGATTACTCGACTCGACTCGAAGCATGTTACGTGATTCAGAATCGAATCATCCAGGTACTCGATTTTGCCCAGCCCTAGTAATTACCCGTGATCACTCGTGGCAAGAAACGGAAGCTAGGACTTGTGGAATAGGGCCGGGACTTCTAGCCGCGTCTTAATTAAACTTGTACAGAGTCAGAAGTGTAAGCTTGGCATAAAAGATGTGCTTCTACAGTAATATCATCGACAAAGGCAGCCTCCTTGCACGGCTCTTGAATCCAACCGAATAGCGATCTCTCTCGCAAACTCACGTTCTGACTTTCCAGTCGGTTCCGCCATTCGTTCTCGGAGGTGCTCAATTGCAGTTCCGCTTTATGAGACCTCTCTTCCAGGAAACGATTTTTCTCCAGGAGATCGGTAATCTAGAGAAGCAGCGGAAAAAAACAGTACAGTAGTAATTACTGCACTCCTGACAGCGTAATTCGTACATGGAAAGAATGAGGTTCCTAAATTTATACAGCAAGAAGGTTAACTGTTGTTAGGTACCTACAAAATCGAATGACTAACTATTCTAACATTATAATAAAGAAGAAGATTCTCACCAACGCTTCCTTATGCTTCAATTCTTCGCATAGCTTCTTATTCTCGACTTCATAATCTGAAAAAACACGTCCATGTATTCCACTAATCCCAGCGTCACAGGGTAGATAAAGTATTTATAATTATCCATCATAGCAAAGGTAACTAATAAAAAGTATACCTTGAGTCATCGCCCTCATTAAGATAATTTCAATTGCTTTCTTATCAAGAGAAATATGAACTTATACAGGCACGTAGTCAGCTGAGGAAAGAGATCGGATGTTGAGGTGATATTATTTTCGCATTTAACCGAGTAATGCCGACGTGCACGGGTTGAATATACGCGTAAAAATGAAAAGACAGTGAGAGATATAGTCGGGGACGACGCAATCAGCACGATCCGATATCGACGCACATATTTACGGCGTGTCGCTGCTATTTACTTCCCTGGTGCAACGCAGAGGCAGAGCGTTTTCGGGAGACGCCACCCGCTGGGCCGACACCGAGACAATCGAATATCCGCAACTTAATGTGTTGAGAATGGCGATTGTATGACGACAAACGCAGCACTGCCAGTAATTGACAATTAGCGAGATTCAATTTCGATACTTAGCTACGACAGGCGGGTTGGGCGGCCCAAGAATTGAAAGAGTACAAACATCAAGAAAGCTGTCTGAGTACTGACATGCTGTAATCATCGGTTACAACAAGTCGGGATGGCGAATGCCTCTACTCCATGAGAAGGCTGAAATGCGCATTGCGCACTTTGAACGCAATCTCAATTTTTACATTCGCGCTCTCGGGTCTCACAAGCCCCATTGCATTCATTGCCTGCGTTAAGTGTCGCAAGCGTGACATACATCGCAATCGGCGTCCGCATTATAGGGTTGTTCAAATACAACCATCTTTTCAAAGTTTACTGGCTAGTTGATTAAAGTTCTAGATTGCCTAAAAAAAATTTGCACCTCAGTTTTATCTTCCTTCCAACCTGCAGGAGGGGCGCTAAAAGAATGAAAAATTTTACTACAATAACTTCGCTTCAGTGGCCACAGATTGGGTGTACCCGACAATTTTATCAACCACGTATTCAATGAATTTTGAAAAAAATGGTATGTTTGAAATACCGTAATCCGCATAATATGGTTGATTTAGGATGGATTCACTGGTATTATATGACAATACATTTTTAGCACACATGAAATTTTCTATTTGCATGTTTTGAATTGCGGTTTAAAAAATACAGCGTAGTAAACCGTGTCTGGTCATTAGTCGCATCCAAGATATTATAGTTCAGGAGTCGTCGACTTTTTCCAGAGGTGGTCAGTAACGAAGTACTTCTACTTTTTTGAAGTACTCAAGTAGTTGTCCGCTACTTGTGTACTTACTCAAGTAGATCTAATTTCCTGCTACTTCTACTTCTGCATTGTAATATTTTGTGATCTACTTACTTACTTTTTGCTATTTCCAGTTTGTCAAGTAGAAGTAGATTAATCATCCAATCACGAAGATAGACTGAGGAATTTTGGGGCTGTTTTCATGGAGTATCGACATTTAGTTTTCATAAAAGTTGAGTAAAGCCCAGACATTTCGTCGCGGTTCGCGCACTGTGGATATGGAGTGCCAGTATAATATCAGTATTGGTGAATATAATTTAGGTAATGGGTTGCGAGGTTCCATCCACACCGCATTGTCGCCCATTTGAAATATTTAATCGGATTATATATGGCCCATCATAACGTCTGAAACTGATGTTTCGCAATATAGAGCATTTACTTATCATATCGTAATCTAGCAGTCCATGGCGTGTCCTAATCTGGAAAAGTGGACTCTGACTTTTTACAGTTTTAGAGCTGTTTTGGCAAACGGTACCACCTTTGAAAATTTCTGGACTAAAAGCATGAAATACATTTTCCGCTTAGAAGTAGGCTACCTAGTATTTTTATTTCTTTTTCAATCCCCAGTATCATACTTCGAGTTTTAATTAGTTTCAGTCCTTTTGTCTGGAGAGCATACGTGTTGAAGTATAAAAGTAAGTGTAGTAATGCCATTAATTTCCGGAAATAAAGCTACACAATGTGGCATTTTTGCGAACCTTCATATTTTTTATTACTCGCGCAAAGTGTTTACACCGTATCCGATACAACTTCTCCTTGTTTCTCTTCAACTCAACTACGGGAATTATAATATGGGGGAGGGCGCCATACCATGATATTTTCTAAAAACTGGCTGTTTGAGTAAACAGAATATTAGTATCGCATTTCCATACAAATACTTTCATTTTCATCCAATGATGTGGACGAATGTCTATGCTGTCGAAAATTGGATACCTCCCGATATGCATCAATATGAATCAAGCTCTGCACCTTTGGCATAGCTCAATTTGCAGCTTTTGACAATCCATGCGAACGAATTATACGATCGTTTTCACAACTACTTACTTACTTGAGTAGATTTAAAGTAAGTCAATTCTACTTCTACTTCAAGTAGTTTTAGGTTGCTTGTGGAAGCAGTACTTCTACTCATACTTGAGTAGATTTTTTCGTGGCTACTTCTAATTCTACTTGAGAATCTTTCTTGACTACTTTGACCATGGTGGGCCGGATACAAAAATTTGAATCTGAAGCTAAAAAATGATGTCCAGTGTAAGTCGATTGGTGTAGCCTGTAACCAGGATGGAATGCAATAGGGGAGATGTGTATACACTGTTGTGATGTCACATATCAATGGCGATGTAAAGAAAGACTTTGTCGCAAAGTTCAATGTAGGACTTGATCGGACGAGGAAGCCTTCACTTTCATAAAACGATATATGTTGTCCAAACTTGTACATCAAAGCAATAAGTTACACAATTATGACACATAAAACAAAAAAATGAGTATAACTCAAGAAATAGAGTCTGCGTGTGATTGTATGTGGCCACAGCGAAACAGTTGGCGGGACAGATCTAGCCTGCAAGTCGCCAATCCCTGTCTGCGCTAATTCATAGCAACGATATCGCTTCTTGTAGGATGTTACAGATCCCAGTCCTAGAAAATCGACAGGACTGACACGGCAGTGAGCCAAACCAATTTTTGGGATAAGGCCGGGGCGTTGGGAGGCTGCAGATCCCTGTCAAAATTCGTAGGACAGATATCGCTGTGAGATACACAGATTTCTCAGATCTGGTCGCAGTTCAGAGGTCGCCAGCCCCTGTCTTTGCTAGTTCAATAACATTCCACTTTGGGGGAAATTATCAGAACTTGCAATAGGTTGCTGTATGATTAGAAATGATTGTTACGAATTGAAACAACTTACCTATGTTTTCTTCTGATGTCTCTGTCAGAACTTCTTTTGTGAAATTGGATATCTGCCCACCAATCTGTCCAGTTATTGAAGAAAACGAGCTGACGCTATCATTAAGGGCACCGAGCCACGACATAGCTCTGGAGTGTCTATGAAAAAGAAGAGTGTTTCTATTAATGATAAATTGCACAAAACATTTTAAATTGATGTGATTCAGAACAAGAAAAAGGACAAGGCTGCCCAGACAGAATAGGTCTTCAGACAAAAAGAAAATTGAATTGATATTGATTATATATACAATGCAATGGTTATATTGAACTGAAACCAATATACTGCAATCAGTTCAACTAAGCCACACAATAAAATGTGAGCACAGATTACCCATTGTGCAATAAAAATCAATTGTGTCATTTCGCTGTGAAAATATTCATAGGAGTTCTGGTGTTCATTCATCCTCACTTCTTACATGCCATTCGAGAGTTGGCTATGACATGAATTGACTTGATCTACAAGATTCGTAGCAACATACCGATTTTGTAGTTACATAATATTGATAATATTATGTTGTAGAAATTGTAGAAATAGAAATATATAGATGTAGATACACTGGCAGGCCACCTGCCGCAGGCGAGCATGATCTCACTCGAGGAATCATACCAGACCAGTACCACGTCCATCCGTGGTATGTGTTCCATAGCTTATATAGAATAGAAGGACCTCTACAGTTTCCAGTATGGTTGTTCACATACTTCTGCCGATTTCGACACAGTAGGTAAGTTGAAAATTTTCAATCCAACTATTTATACCGCAACCAGGTACACAGCACACTGAACAACTCACACCAGAATCCATACCAATACTCGTCTCACAGTCACAACACTAACACCAACACCAATTACACCACACGAACACACTATTGTTTACATTGAAAAAAATCAATAGGTATAAATTACTTACTTTTCAGTTTCAGTATTTTTCCACTCTCTTCAGACAATAAACAGCGTTGAAGTTATCCAATTATTACGATCCCATCATACAGAAACAATCTCGTTGAATCCGTTCACACGGTTCAACTGCAAACTAAACGATTCCTACGGTGATTGCTGCCAGAAATTTGCAGCTGACATAAAATACGTCACACAATGTTTCGCTCCAACGAATTCGCCGATGTTGTTGCAAAGGAATATACAGAACAAATCTCACTCTCGCGATATAAAATGTGCAGGAATTGTATTATTGACAACGTCGGTTCTATTATTTTCATCCGCTCAAGACACCCAATTAACAATGCGATGTGATGAACAGAGCAGTTACGGAAAACGGTTATGATCTCACACCCAAATCGGTCTAGTCCTAGTAGCTGCTATGCCCTGCCCTGCCCTCATTGCACAGACTGACAGTTTTTATTGAACAGAATCTCAATCAAAACATAAAATAAGGTGCAGCAATGCATCAGCGCCCCATATTCATTCTTGAACTCTAGCTCCCTTTTAATGCTTTAACCGCTCTTTCAGTTGCTCACTTGTGATCGTCCTCCAAAGAGATGGTTAGTTACGAACAATTCTACCATAGCAATTTACAACGTAGCTAGGTTGTAAATTGCTATGATTCTACTCTTTCGAAGTACTCAAGTAGTTTTCCTTTGGTGGTATCACTTACCCAAGTAGTTTTCCACTGCTTACAGTACTCTACTCAAGTACATCTAGTTTTCATCTACTTTTACGTCTACTTGCTAGTCATATTATGTGACTTACATACTTTTCGCTATTCACAGTCTGTCAAGTAGGCTACAAGTGGTAGATCATGAGAGAGATAGAGAGACCGAGACGGAGAAATTGAGCGGCTGCTTTCGCGAAGAGTCCAAAATTTTCGTCGTGCTTTGTGCGAAGCATGCATGGAGTGTCCAATACTTTTTCACGAAAGTATCCGTCAATATCATTTCTATACCGGCTGCGTACGATGTGAACAATTTCAGGCTGCATAATGGCCCGACAGCTTCATCAATATGCAATAATCGTCAGATTGTATTCATCACAGTAAATAAAGCTGATGAAAACGTTTAGAACAGTGGTTCTCAACCGGGGGTCCGCGAAGCATCTAAATTTACAAAGTTGTTGATACACTGAATTGTATTTTATAAATTAGGAAAATCACGCAGCAGTTTCGCTTCCTTACCAGTAAAACTACAGAACTCACACCAACAGAATGGCCGTCACATATGAAATATGCTACTGTGCAGACACATTTTAATTGCTAAATTTCCAAGCCTACTATTTTGCTGTTTAGAGATATTTCGTTGGGGATTGTGGATAAAATAAAAATATATAGTTGGATTAGTAATGTCAATCACGGTGACTTCGAAATGTTTACAAAATTCCATATTCTCCTGCGATATTCATAACTATTTTCCGTAATAACTTCAAGATGAGCTGCCTGATAGAAATGACCAGGTTTGACGTAATATGTTCAATCATTGTTCATTAAAAAAATGTTACTGAATTTTAGTGCCATATTTGTTGCGATCATACCCAAATGTGTCGTCGGAAGCGTTACGCGTTATTATTACATTCGCCATCACCTATCTTTGCGGAAATGGATTTTCGGCACTGTCGTTAGTAACAAATCAAAGGCGAGGATTTTCAAGACACGACGACGTATTTTGAAGAATGCCGTTGCAAAATTCACTTCCAAATAATAAAAGACAACCCAATTTCTGCATAAATGGTATGTTATTTTCAAGAAAAGTCACTTTGTTGCTGTTTATTACTAGTCTACAGATACCATTTTCACAAGACAGATCACGATTGCACGATAATTGACCTAAATTTGAACTAAAACTTCGGGGGATCCGCGGGGGTCCGTGATGGTCCAAAAGGCGGGGTCCGTAAATACAAAAAGGTTGAGAACCGTCGGTTTAGAATAATTACAATCTATCATATTTTCAGATACCTGCCTTTTTGCGCGAAGCGACAATGTAGTATCCGCTGGTGCGCTAGCATGAAAAGGTCCAGAACCACCGCGCTGTTGAAAAAATATATCTCCAGGGATATAACAACACAAATCCAGCGGTCCATGTGAGTGTATTTATTAGATGATTTTCAAACTACCTACTTACTTAACTAGTTCCCAAAGCCAACAAATTCTACTTCAACTTGTAGTAGTTTTGGGCTGCTTCAAAAAGAATTCTACTCGCATTTGAGTAGAATTTTGAGCCACTATACTTGAGTAGCTTTCTTGACCACTGTGACCACCTCCTGATCCTTCTTCCCGGGTCTTTCCGTGCTATTTTGCTAACATATTGTGAGAACAGTAAGTGACGTGGGGGATGGAGCCCAGATCATCTTAAGATACTTGGAAACATGCTATAGACAAGACTTGATACCGCGGTTTCTCTTGTCGATGGCAGTGGATTAATCTACCATTACCACTCCAAATAGCGATATCACGGAATTCAAACTTCTTGCTTATTCTGATCTAGTGCATTCGGACAACACAAATTCACTTTCGTTTTCATATAATGGAACCTCATTTACAACAGGTAATAGCAACAGTGCGAACTGCAAAAAGACGACTAAAAAGCAATGCGACTCCATAGACACGTAGGATAAATGTGGTACAAATAATACCCTCAATAGTAATTTGGTACAGAGCGACAAGGCTAAATCTAAAAAGCAATTCTATAAATATGAAGAGTACTGGCTTACTGAAAAAAAGAAAACAGCATGTGCAACTGTGGCAAAGGCAATAATTATGATCAAACAGAAGTCTCGATTTTGTCACGTTATTGCAAGACGAATTGAGAATAAATACGGTTTTGCCTATAAACCCTAATTGATGCGTCTTGAGACAGCAGATTTTTCTCTTTAGTTGCACCAGCTGTCAATGGCGAATCCAGGATGAAAATTTTGGAGGGTAAAAAATAATTCCCACAATGACATCGCGTCGTGGATTGTTTGTGACATAACCAACACGATAATGTTACACTGCCTGAATCGAAATTTGACGGGTCATGGTTCCTCTTCCCGACATAACACCAGGCAGGTGACCGTGGCAACTTTGCTGTGGGGCACAAATTCTTATTTCGAGACCACTGTTCAATAAATAGACCGTGAGATCATATACATGCTGTCCAAATGTGTAACACAGAAAAGGTGATAACACGTACGCCTAGACTTCAATACCTCTGCGATTATTGAAAAGAATGGATTGTTCAAAAGGTCATCACCAATGTATTATCTGAAGCACAGTGATTACACAATACCTCTTGCGAGTAAGCTTCAGGCTGTGCAGAAAATGGTCTGTAACAGGACACGAAATCCACATAAATCCTTCAAATCGCCCGGTACAGTGGAATGAGTGTACTCCACAGGGTACATGTGTGCATTTTCCATCACAGGCTGGCAATCGAGCTATTACGCTTCATGCTAAGGCCGCGTTGCTTTCAAAATTTGACTTGTAAGGAATATTTGAAAAATGTAAAAGGAATCATATCGCCAGTTTAGAAACCGGATATTCCGTGTATGAAAGGCTTAGATACGAATTAACAGCATAGCCAATACCCAAATTGAGAGCCAGCATCACTGCGAAGTGTAGCCTACCATTCAACAAGGGTGCAACCTGCTTGCGATAAGGAAAATATCCATTGATTTTCTCATTGAGAAAATAGTTCTATTAATCAGTCAAGGCTGCCCATTTTAAACTTCTCTGGCCAGCATAAAGCTGAGACTTGGCAACAGTGTGGAAGCTACGACTAAAACAAATTGCGGTTGTACAGCTGGCACTTGGACGAATAACACATGTGTTAATTTAAACGGAATAAAAAGCCATGCCAAAAATACGGGATTCCGTTGCTCCATACATGATGCACAAATATAATCACTACTGTTACACTGATGGGAAGCGAGATAATACAGAAGAGTGCTACAGAATAAGTATTCCGTTTTGATAACATTGATTACATTAAAAAAATAGATCGATTGAAGCCTGCACACTGGGTCAGAATACTGTACAGAAAAAGCAAAAATGCGTTAAAAACACTTGAATTACCATCATGATTACAACACTAGCAGTTATGGACGAATACACACGATTTATATGAAACTTGCAACAATAAAACCTTAGTTCAATGATGTATTGCACACTCACACTCGATCCTTCAGTATGCATTATGGGCTGACCATTTCAATTTTCTATTGATAGGATTCTAATGGTGTAAGCCTCGACCGGCCGAGAGGGGAATTTAAAATTCGTCTTCAGAAGATCCCTCAAGTAGTGTTACGCTGTCGTTGCTGTATTTGCTTGCCTATAACAATACAATAATAGTGTTATCACAACAAAAACTAATCTCAGCCTGTCCTTACCTTCCCACGTTCTCTCAGTAAGAACTCCTTCTCTTTTCCGTATTCCTGTAATTCAGATGGAATTGAAAATTCAGTGTAGGAGTATCCGATTTTTAGCATGCTAAACATTCAGGCCGGATATGAAATAACTTCACGTTGAACACAGATTATAATCAACGGTAAAAACAATACAGTTTGTCACCTACACAGATTCAAGGGTTGTTGCAATGATGGCTAGTACATTCGGCATGTTGAGTTCGGCACTTGTTGAATTTGGTATCGGAAATATAATAACTACTATGTGAAATCGATGCATAAATATTGGAATGATACGAGCGTGAATTGAGTTAGTCCCTTATACGGTACTTTGTGAATTCATCATTTGGTGAATTTGGCACTTGGTATGAAGGTGTATGAATTAGTGCATTCGGGTTAAGTTAGGTTTAAAGTTAGAGGTTATGGTAGCAATAGTTTGAGGCAAGGATTAGGGGTTGCCAAGTGCCGAGTTTACTGGTAACCAATGTTGCCTCTGTGCACGCTAGGGCTGTTCAAAAACAATATTTTCTTTCAAATTTCACTGGCTACGTGATAAAATTATTATGTTGGCTAAAACAACGCTGCATACCAAAATTGGCTCAATTCCAACCAGTAGAAGCGAGATTCTTGCAGTAGAAAATTTTGAATTTGTCATATAAAAAATAGAAAATAAAATTTCAAGTTTTCTCTGCCTGCCCCATAAAATTGTTAGGCTGTCAGTAGAGATGATGCGCGCCAAATCTCGCTTCTACTGGCTGGAATTGAGCCAAATTGGATCTGAAGTGTTGTCTTAGCAAACATAATAATTTTATCACGTAGCCAGTGAAATTTGAAAGAAAAAATTGTTGTGTTGTGTGCCATGCACAAAAAAATCCACTTGTGGTTCAAAAAAAATAATCACTGTATCTTTCGCAGAAGGCACTGATGATCATCAGACCAAATTGACGACCATTTCAGATGTATAAATGTACATCACTAATTTGTAGTGAGTAATTCGTAATCAGATGAAGCAACACCATCTCTTGTTGTAGAAATTCTATTAAAATGCGATAAAACACTCTAGTCCGGCGCAGCTAACGTCAGAGTTTTGCGAAATTCGGTGAAGTCGGGAGTTGGTCAACACTACGCATTACCGGAAAAATGCGGGTAAATCGGGAGTCCAGCCGTGGCCGAGGGGCCGCAAAGCGAGTTTAGTGAGTTTGCGCAGTCTCATGAAAAATTAGAGGGAACATTGCTGGTAACCATTCTAATATTAGAGGTGGTCAGCAACAGTGCCGTACTAAACTTCTTTTTGCTACTATACATATTTTTTACGCTTTGGACATTCCTTCTCGTACTTGTACTTTGGAATAGATTTAAACTCTGCTTCTACGTTTGTAGCACATCGAGGACTACTTGGGATCATCTCTCGACTCTCCCCACGAACGACAATAACATGAAAGCGTTCAGGTCACCGAAGCCAATAGTCAGGACAGGAAGTGTTGTACAACAAAATTACAGCATGTACTTTGAGACGTCTGTGCCGGATTCCGCCTCTTCGCCTGGAGCACCACTTGCAACAAATGCAGCAGGTCGGCACCAGAACAGCGATCATGATCAGAACAGTCAGTGCGATGTAAAACGGTTCAACCTGACCCTGAAAAGATCAACGTTTCGTCAATGCAAGACGGTTGGAAGATTTGTTGTTAGAGTACTCACGACCATATCCTTGACTTGCGAAATCAAGTCTGTAAAGCAGAGTAGACTAGGTTGGGTTTTGAAATCAAGCCAATACTAAGTTGGGGGCAAGGGCTAGGGCAAGTTTTTGTTGCACTAAAATCGCGGGAAAGATGCATTCAATTTTAACAAAAGTTGCATTTATAATTTTTGTCAAATTATTAGGGTATGAGATACTCGAAAGGTTCCGTTGTATAACCTACTTCCAGCAGAGCTGTCAAATTTCTCAACTTTATTGCCATTTATCGCACGGTCTGACGAAACGGCCAAAAATCACATTTTTTCCGGCACATACCAAGAAAATTGCGCAATGCGGGAAAAATTTCCCCCAGAAACCAAACAGCATAGCGATAACCCCTTCCCTTAAAACAAGTCAAATAACACATCCCGAACTCCCTAGGTCTGCGAACTTGACCCAAGGCATTACAGATAAACGCAGTCTCTGTGACTTTTCAAAGGCAATAGCCTGAAAAAGGTGACTCAGTGAAAATGTAATTTTCGGCAGTCTCGCCTGGGCGCTCGTGAAATATGAAACTATTTCAAATTTGAACGACGGAATTAATAAAGCAATCTATTTCCATATTGTTCGGGCACGGTCGTGCTTGGCAGGGGTAGTTGAACTGCCATTGTGTTATAGATAACAGTGAGATGCAGCTAACCCATCATACAGATCTTTGTTTTGCAAATCAAAGAGAATAAAACCATACTAGAAATGGTTTATAGCATGTTTTTAAATTACTCTGTTACATTTTAACGCATTATTCGATAAAAGTTGCAGTAAAAATTGGCATGAAAAATAGAGAAAAGTTGCACTATAAAAACCCTCCAAACAGCTTGAAACATCATAGTAAATAGTTTTCGAGTATCTAGAAAGCTGTCGGAAGCTGTAAAAAAAAGTTGTAAAAGTTGCAAAAACTTGCCTTAGTGATAACCTAATATCTATATTTTTTTAATTAGAGAAATCACAAAGCAGTTTCGCGTAATAAATGCAAAAACTTGAGCACTCACGTAAACAGAATGGCCGTCTGAGACAAAATATTCTACTGCGCAAACTCATTTTTATCACCAAATTGCCAATAGCCTACTGATACAAGCATATTGCTGTTTAGACACGTTTTTTGGGGGTTTCGGAATAAATCTGCTTGCAAAAAAAAACATTTTCTCCTATGATATACATAACCATAACCCCTATTCCAAAATAACTTCAAGATGAGCTACTACATACAAATGACTAGGCTGGGCATTATATTAATAAAATGATGATGATGTTGGTGCCATGTATGTTGCGATCAGACCCAAATGTGTCGTTGAAAGCATCACGTGTTATTATTGCATCCGTCAGCAACTATCTTTATGGAGATTAATAGAATTTCAGCACTCGTTCATGTCAAATCGACGGCGCTGATTCTCAAGACACGGCAGTGTATTTCAAGAAATGCAGCCACAGAATTCGCTTCAAAATAATAAATGTCTTCCCAATTTCTACATAAATGGTACGATGCTAATTTCAAGAAAGGTCATTTTGCTGCTGTTTAGCACTAGCCTCCAGTTAATATTCGCACAAGCCAGATGACGGTTGCACGGTAATAGAGCTAAATTTGAACTAAAATTGGAGTTTCCAAGACGGTCCAAAGGGGGTCCGCGAAGACAATCAGGTTGAGAACCACTGATCCAGCCGCCTGCCATAAATATGCGAACAAATATTCTTTTCGAAGCTACTTTTACTTGGCTACTTTTAATACCTCCCATTTTCTACTCCCACGTTGAGTGATCTTAACATCTCAGAAATTAATACTTATACTTGTAATAGAGTAGAAATTATCGGCGTTACTTCTACTTCTACTTTAGCAGCAGCACTGACTACTTGGAGTACCTGTGAAGCAAAGACATGCACTGAAAATATAACTCGCGACCTTTGGGGAAATTTAAATGCGGAATGCAGCAAGAAAAAGTTGTCTTGATCGTTACAGTGCGCCAATAACCATTGCTAGGAAAGGTTTGACGTCTATCGAGTGCCTGCAGAGTTAAGCAACGCAATTCAATTAATTCATTCGTAAAGAAAAGTACATTGGCACAGTCATAATAAAACGCAAAGATTGCTATTTGAGCAGGGTTGTAACCAAGTGCCAAGTCACAACGTTCATAATCACAAATCAATCTCAATTTTACAGTTTGGACTGGAGTCAAGTCGAGTCATTTTCAATTCACCACAGAGTCCAAGTCAGTGAGTGGAGCGTCATAGTGTTGCGACTCGAGTCCGAGTCATTGTGTTCACTGTTCAGTTTTGACTTCAATCCAGTTCAAACTACTTCTTTCAACTCTGCTCGAGTGATATAGAATGGCGTGCCTTCATAATATCATAATTCTCGTCAGCAACAGTTTCTGACCACATTTTCCAAGTATCTTGGCAGATAGGCGAAATACCTATAATGCGGGGACTTTACTATTCTTCGAAGCTACAATATTATGTCTGTTTTAGCCATCCTAGTCTGGGATCATATGACTTGGTTCGAGTCTAGTCAATACACAAATTGACTCGAGTCATTACAATCCTGTATTTGAGTGTATATTTCGTATGCATAACTTTTCAAACCAGTTCCTTCTTAAGCAATTGAAGTGTCAACTTATCATTGGTGGTTGATTTGAAGGACAGTATGAGACCATCACCATTCAAAAAGCAGTTGACGCATCAATGGCAAATGCAAATCGTATTGGATGGAAACACAAACACAGTATTCTCATGATTAAGTGGCTGCTATGACCACTATCAAACTTGATAACCATCTTCTCACTTCACAGTATGAAACAAGTATGGTGTGAACGAAAATATATCAGCATTCATAAATGGCTGTACCTCCATTCCTTGCAGTACTTCCACTTTCGTCTGATGAAGTTTGGCTTGCATCTGAAAATTCAAACATTGAATATGATATAGCACCTGGGGAACAAAATCAACGAGCTATGATAAATCTAGACCATATGCATATGGCATGGCGGGAGTATTTATACATCATAATCACGATATTGTATGGGGGTGGAATAGCACAATCAAAAATAATATCTTATCGAAACCAGATAAATTGTGTGTTGCAATAGCACACACACTCAGGGCAGGATTGCTTCAATGCACAAACAAACATATAATGTGGTGATACTGGTAGTATAGGTGTACAACAGTGATAATACGAGTACAGAAAGCAAGGTAATCACCAGTAGCAATTTGGCTGACTGCTTCTGCAGATTGATCATCCGACAAAGGCTCATGCTCACGGCCGCCTTCAGTAATCAAAACTGGCCGTTTTCTAAAACAAAAATAGAGTTTAGATGGCTGCATGCCAAAATCTACAGGTACAAATGTATTGATGCAAGGTCAAGTGCTCTTCATAATGTAACCTGTCTGGGGGTAAATATGTAATGGATTCTCTTCATCAAAGGGTACTTGAAATGAATTAAAAGGAGCACCTGTAAGGTTTCAATTGCTATATTTCTCCAGCATCTAACGCATTGATTTTCAATCTGAGGTCCATGGCAGGCCAATGTTGAAATTACAATAATAACAATAAATGTTCTTAATTGTAAGATATGTCTTTATTTTTGACTTGTGTCTTCAATTTGCATATGCTCAGTGCTCGTCAAATTATACAAACACTAATAATTGCACTCAAGTCTCCAACCAGTAATCAGGCCGTCAGGGGGGTGGAACAAAAGTGATGGGCCATGATTAGGGTCGGCGAAGCTGATTCTTTTTTTAGTCATCATCTTCCCCAGATTTCACTGTCAAGGGTTTGACGCAAACACCCAAAATGATTTGGAGGTTGACGCTAAAATTGATTGAGAACTCCTGTTATAACACAGCAACATTTCTCAGGGGAGCAATATTACTCGGTGTGAACGGTAACGTGATAATGGGAAGTGTAAACCCACCTGGTGTGCTCTATTTTCTCATCTTTTGATACACTTGGTTCTTTGGTAGCAGACAGTAGTTTCGTGGAAGTAGAAGACAGCGTAGTTGAACTAGTGGTTGACTTGGTATTTGCCTTTCCTTTTTTGGTGACAGGAGTTGAAGTGGTAATTGTGGACAATGTGGATGTTGTAGTTGACGATTTGGCTGATTCCGAAGATAAAGTGGTGACTCGTGACGCTGTAGTGGACAATATCAGAGATTGTGTAGTTTCTTCAACGGTATCATCTGGAAGCACTTTGGGCGAGCTAGTCTCAGGTTGAGATGATTTCAATCCCTCGGTAAAAGCAAGCTGCTGCTTGATTGAAGATGTTGCAAGTTCAGCGACAGTATCAGTAGAAGAGACAACGTTTTGAAAGTCTGAATCTGTTGTAGCAATATTGACATCTTCCGAGTCATCTTCATGCGCAGGTCTGACTGAAAATTTATCGACATCAATATTTTGGGTATCTGAAGTATTTGATACCGCCGGTACGATACCAGCTTTTGTCATTTCAAGACTTTTTGATTCTGGTGATTTTGTGCTCCGCAACAGTTCAGAATCAATCGCTGATTGATCGCGACCTGTAGTACCAGGAATGCCGCCATTTCCGATCGTGTTTGGAAGCGTGAGGTTCTGTGACGCAGGATTTTGATCAGGGGCGGTTGCCGTTATCGGAGACTCATATTTTGCAATCGTTACAACAGCCGCGGGATCATTTGCTGGGTCAGGTTCATCATCGTTTCCGAATTCCCCTTCCGCACTGTCCGACTGTGGCGAAGAAGAAACAGTCAGACTTGTGCTTGGAATGTTGTTAGGTCCCTCGGTACTTTTTGGTGATAATTTCACAGTCGGTGAAAGAGTAGAAGAAACAAGATTTGAAATGTAGGTAAGCGTGTTTGGCGGGATCGCGTTGGTTGTTTCGCTAAGATCACCGTTTTGCTTCTTCCCGAGATCATCTTGTTGGATAGGCACTTCGCTATTGTCATCATTGGATGCTTCGGAATCTAGACGATAACTGTTATCCACTGCATTGCTATTAGTTACAGGTTTACCTGTAGTGGATAACGAAGTTGGGCTCATCAGAGTAGTGGAACTATATTGCTTGGCAACAAGAGCGCGGTTGTTTGCGTCTGCAATCGTACGTGACGGAGTGATCGGCTTCGGGCTGATTTCGGGTGACCCTTCTTCAAATTTAAATTGGTCATCAGATGGGTGTCCTTCAGCGTTGAAATTTTCAGTATCTTGCGACTCTGATTCGTCAGCAGAATCCTTCAGTGTCATCGCGGGCTTGCCTGTAGCCGAGTCATGGAAATTGTCGACGTTGCGAGCATCTAGCTTTGGGTTAATTCCCGGTTGTGGACGTCTGTTGTTTCCTTTAATATCGGGATTGTTAGATATGAGGGTGGGATTACTCAATTTCGGGCTACTGTCGGCAGTTTGATCATCGTTCGCTCGAAGGCTGCTTGCAGAATCGGGTTGTAAAATGTCATCATCGTAGTCCGAGTTTGGATTGTTCCTCGGCTGTTGGGGGATATTCCGATCACGGTTTGGCTGTGCGTCCACTGGAGTGTCTAAGCCATCATCAAATCTATCGCCCGCTGCATGACTCGCATCATTTTGTCGTTGATGTTTCAACTCCGAATTTGGGACAAACTGCGTAGGTGAAGTGAGCGGTATAACGTTGCTGCTGTCACTTAAACTTCCAGACAGTCCCGGGTCACCTGCATTGGCAGTTCAAACAAGAGATCAGAGAACAAGAACACACACACGGTAAAATTTGCACGTTAATGTCAAATTGATCACGGCCAGAACTAAAGCTGGCTTGGGTATGGAAGAAGCAACGAATAGCTTGATGGTGACATCAGAAAAACACATCTCACATGTACCCTGCGCAATACAATAATGCAAAGAGTGGGTACAGAGGAAGATGAATAAATAGGTGATTGGTGAAATTTTAGGCAAAGGGTCTGCACAGCAAGATTCGAGACGGTAGCATTGAATCAAAATTTTGGGACAACTACACTTCTCATTGGCTGGCTAGGGATTTGTCTGAAAAAGTATTGTCTTGCCTTAAATCCCAAGAACGGAGCGGCAACATATCAGTATATATCCCGATCTCAGGAATTGAACAGTATCGAAAGATCAGAGTTGAAAAATACCAAATATTCACAATGTACAATATGACGCAAATTTTATAAACAATTCGAGGCCAAATAGCAGACGCGTTGCCCGCCGAGAGAAAATGAAGGAAATAACCGGGAGGGGGAGGAGGGTTATTTTGGAAACAGACAATGTTGTGAATTCTAATAGATTAATCAGGTTAAATCGATGTACAAATATCAATGCAACAAGGAACAGATAATCTTGCTCCTGTAAGCGTCTCTATATGCATGCGAGTTACGGTACCTATAGTAAAATATAGATTTAGATAGATTTATTCAATTCAGTAGATATGTGAATATTGACTTACTCACAAGGAGGGAAAGCGAATGACAAATAATTTTCTGGTGCACTATTGATGACTGAATCTTAGGGGCATACTAGCATAATCTAGTATGGCGAATGGTGACTTTAAAAGATTTAGGTTGTGAAGACAGTGAACAACAGCTGACACAGTAAATAATAACATGCGATTGCATTCAAAATAAGTCAAGCTTGGATAGAGCACAGAGGGTTCTCCGAATCCAAAAGTCGCTTCTCTCACTTCATTATTGTCATAAAATCTACCACACTTGGTAATATGACTAAGCAGGAATTTCTATTTCATCAAAATATGTCACCGTACCTTTAGTGTTGGTAGGCGCTGCTTCCATATGATGAAGAGTAGTGAGACACAAAAGAGCTACGGATAACTTCATCTTCATCCGGCTGCTGAAAGCTCTAGTCATGGTGCGACACGAGCAATAGCGATAATTGCCTAAGTATGATTGGCGATGTGCTGTACAATATGACAATGACTTTCAAAACATTAATATTGGCGATTTCAGTGCCCATAGTAAACCGAGGTTTCTTCTCTACAAATAGAAACTTTTTTGCACAAGTTATTTCACAAGAAAACAGTGATGGGCAGATGGCACAGAACACCACATGGCCAGAGTAGAATTGGTGGCAACGTCACGCAGAATTTTCTGTACAATTACTCCAGAGTGGAATTGGTGGCAAACGTCACGCGCAACTTTCCAATTAATTCATTAATTATTCTACGGAAGAAACCCTAATGTCACGCGCAACTTATTGCCGAAAACAACCACTAATTTCAGTCTGGCAATTACTCAATTATTTAACGCAGAAAAGCTCTCATCACGCAGGATTTATTTCAAAAAATAAACCGAGATTCCATAAGGGCCACATGGGCTGTCGTCAGCGATGCGAAGTCCCCCTGTAGGTAGCCAATTCAACAGTGATATTTGGCGCCCAGGTGAGCCACTGCCATTACGACTGTCCACTAGGCACTAGAATGGCCTATACACTATAAATATGTGATCGAAATGAGGCCATGAAGAGCAAAAAGCTTGAAAACCCCTGTATTAGATCATTCTATTCTAGTATTCCTATACAGCATCTAATGAAGAGTCCTCCCTAAAATTTTATCCCCATGTGCCTCAAATTTCACCCTTGACAAGGACGCAAAAGATATCCAATGGATATCAATCTATCTATAATATGATTCATATTTGTCCATATGGCCATAACATGATTTATGAGGGGTATTCGGTAACGCGACTGTGCATTTCTAAAATCAAAATGCCTGTAAAACTGAATTCAGTTTAGGGTAAAACCCTAAGCCCAACTACACAGCGACAATATACCACTATCTATAGCTCAGCAATTGCTCTAGCTCTAGGTCAAACGCAACGCTTTAGATCACCGAATGGAGAAATCAATAGCACCACAGTCCACAGTCTACAGCAGTACCGAGAGCTGTAGGGGGTCAGAGGTAAGCCACTCTGACTATGCACTAAAATCGAGCAAAAACCTAATGAGGACGCATCGCATACGGAACTCGAGACTTCACACTTCGCTGGCCGTAGCGAGCTGACATATATCTTCGCTCAACCCAGACCCCTGTATCAGTCAGTGTTTGGTTGCAGCGAGCGTGTTTCGGTAATTGACTGCAGAACTCAAGAGCAACATAGACATAAGATTCTTAACCTTTACTGTGTCAAATATAGCCTACATTAGAGTCTGCTACAAACCATTTCAGTACCTCTCTATGTCATAGTAGCCTACTCTGTTTACCTATTTCACAATCCGCAGCACGCGAACTCCTGATCTCATTATGGGTCTGTCCATATTCAAACTACCTAAATCGCAATTCGGTCCCAGCCCTAAAAGTAAATAATCCCACTGACAAGATCGATGTAATCGCAACTATATTTTATGGTGTATCACATACGTAGTCGCAGTAACAATGCACAGAATCCGAGAGAAAGACACTTGACGATAGTCTTCGACACCGCGAGTATATTTTATATAAGATTTGTGGATTTGTTCAGCGCCATTGTTAAAGTATCGTTGTTTGTACAAAGTGCTATAGAGTTGATCTGGATTGGATATTCGAATTTACGTCAGTTCATTCATCCCAATTACTGTTTAGCAGGAACATAAAAACGGCAGCGATGACGCAATAAAACTCCGAGTTCAGTTCAGTTTAATTTCAAAAGCACTGCAAGATGGCGATCCAATGAAAAGATAGGAAGGTGTCAAAACGACTTGGAGTGGTCTTTAGAATCAGACACCCACCTGGGCCTAGCTGGACGATGTAAACATATGCCATGCACGCAGAATGATAAGTAGGTGGATTCAATATGTCGAAACCACGGTTGCTCATCGACTCTGAATGCGGTGTATATAGAAGCCCAGAATAAAGGTGAGTCGAGCCAGACAGCCTACGTAGGGTTGGGCAAGCAAAACCGAGACCTGTCTGCGTGATTCAATTCAAGTATGCGAGTATCAGTATAATTATGACTTGAAAAAGTTCAATCTGTAAATTTTCTTTGGCACAAGGACGATGATGACAGTCACACGTGGTATTCCTTGAAGCAGGGCGTGGCCAATTATTTTTCTTCGCGGGTCAAATAAGAAGCAGAAAATACGTTGGCGGGCCGAGTCAAAAATCTTAGCTGTATCCTGCAACGTATTAATTTTACTTCTAAATTGAAAGCAGTGAATCACACTGCTAACAAATGCTGCTCAGTGGATGTGTTGATATAGGCCTATTACGGAATGAGAAAGTGACAGTTAGGGTAGAGTGGGGCAGCGCGCCTACCCTAAGCGGGAAACGTCATAATATCCACCAAACTGGTCGAAACGGGTTAAATTTCGGAATTTGCGCGTGAGATATCGTCCCCACTCTACCACGATCGTATGGAAAGTCCAAGTATCAATTATCATATGTAAAATTATCATTCATCGATGTCCACCAATTTGACGTTTTGTTTCAGGGGTGGGGCAAAACGCCCCCAATGGCTTTTACCTCATTATACCCTATTAAATATAGCATACCACTCAGTAACCGATAAATATTTAATCCCTATACATGGTTCTCCGCCTCATCATGGCGTACCGGATATTTTAAAAACAAATTTCACCCAGAAATGCCAACTGATTATGAAAGTCAAAAACAAGTCGGAAGTTATTGAGATGTATCTTGTTTAGTCGGAGGAATAGCCTATATTCCACATCTGAATAGCAATTTTGATGGGAGTGACGTTCTCCGAGAAAGCATTCTTGATGAACCCATAAACGACTACTCAGTCCACATTTACTGGACTTGAGGGGTGGGGCGTTTTACCCCACAGATGGGGTAGGCGTTTTAGCCTCAAGGTCGCCATTGTTTGTGGATAAGCTACCAGGTGGTTTTTCTGTAAATTCACCTTCGGACTGTGGCTTAAATCCAACTACGCGTAGTGAAAGCATAAATTGAACCGGAAAAGTATCTGTAGCATCCGTTAAATATGACATTTCACTTGATTGTAAAAGGCTATCTTTTGGTAAGAATATGTGTAAAAGTCATAAAATCTCATAAAACATTACAAATCTTCATCCAGGTGTGGAAATCAAAGTGACAGTTTCGTCTGACCATTAGGCGATATTTGCGATACTGTGACGCATTCAATGCTCGTTTTGTTCTGTGATATTGATGGTGGGCGTCTTACCTCGCCTGTGCGTTTTACCCCACTCTACCCTAATTACCAAAAAAGACTATTTATTTGCCGTCATATTTCGAAACAATGTTAAACATGATACATTTTGAACCCTCTTTAAACCCCCATCCGCGTTTTTTCTATCAGGATATTAAAATGTAGGAGTATTTGGGACACCCCACAGCTTATTGTCGTGGTCGCTGCCTTCCGAGCGATGTGCATTGTGCAGCTTGGCGATTGTTGAGCGAAGCTTGCAGTTCTTCGGCAATTCGCTCACCCTTGACCGAATGTATGTCGAGGGCCGTAACAGCACTTCGTCAGCCCCCAAAAAAAACTTTGGTCTTGGCCCCCCCATAGGGTTATAGACCGGACTTCTGGGGGGCTTCGCCCCCCAGACCCCCTTCTCCGGCGATACACTGTTTACCACTATTCATCTTGGACTTTGGGACTTTGTTTAGTGAATCAGTTTTTGTCGCCTAAGCGCGCGAAGCGCGGAAAATTTATGATTTCATCAGTCAGTATGATCGGGAATTGCGTATTTGTTATCAATTTTTATCTTCTCTCTGCTGACGTAATCAGATTTGCCGGTAGAGCTGAGTGAGGTGTGTTTGAAAAGGTAGGACCACTCAATAATAATTAAACAGCACCTCGTCAGGCACCCATCACGTTGTTCGCGTTTGTCACGAAATTATCTGTACTGTATTGTGAGCCGAGCGAAAGCGAGGCGCGAAAATTTTCGAGAATTTATGATAAAATCGGTCAATCAGATCGGTGATTGCATAATGCATATATATTATGCTATCAATTTATTGTCCTCTCTACTCACCTAATTAGATTTACCGGTTGAGCTGAGTGAAGTGTCTTGAAAACGGGAGGGCCCGTAAATATTGATTAAACATCTTCGGGCGGGCGTACCCGTTGATATGACTTCGTTATGGTGTTATTTCGTGACTTCCAGTCTGCTATATCAAAAAATATAGAATCGCCCAAACGTAGGCTTCTAAACTAAGAGACGCACACGATTTCAAATTGGTATTTCTTCACTGGCATAAAATTTTCCCCAGCGGGATGGTAATTGTCTCGTGAGGTTCAGATTGCAAAGACAGGAACATTCGGCGCCAGTCATTCAGGAGCCTATGGACAATTAAACCTATATTTATTTTGTATAGCCTATATAACGAAGTTTTCGGTCTGCATAAGGGCATAGACCTTTTCGCCCAAGCTTTTCTCGCTACCGATCGTTCTGGCACACTTCTTGGAGTCGCATGTTATATGGCCTAAAACTTGATTGTATGTCTTGGTGGGCCGTGGCGCGGTAATGGCCCAATATCCAATAATATAGAAAAATGGCTGCTTGAATTTTTGACATGCCCGTTAATCATTTATGGGTGATGAAGACTCACCGTAATCACGGGCACTGATTGACTTGTTTAACGAATTAGGGATTTGTAAACTTATCACGAAAAGATTTGAAGCACGGGCAGCGTAATGCGTGGTGACGAAGTTTTGGTGACTTCTTGTGACTTTAATTATTACGGCATAATTTGCTACATTAACTTTATTTCGAACCTGGATTACGTGAATGAGGTACGCACTAATACGTAGGCTTGGTAATCGCGGCATTGTAATGAACAGGCTTAAAAGCAAACGAATTTACGGTTCAGTTTATACAGCCTTGGGTTTTAGTCCACGCAGCAACATTAGAAAATAGGTTTATGTTTTTAAGTCCAAGCAACTTTGCGCGGGCCACTCAGTAGCTTCGCGGGCCGAATTTGGCCTGCGGGCCGCACTTTGCCCAGGTCTGCCTTGAAGAGATCGACTCTCACTCTCATACTCAAGACGAATCTTTAGATCTGATACTCTACTCTATATACTAGATAATATATGCTAATAGAACCCTTGTGACCATGACCAGCCCGACTGATAAGTCTGCATGAGATAGATTCACCTGACGGTGTAAGCGTCACAGATATACTGACGAACAAGCGCGAAGGTGAAAAACAGTTTACACCCTCAAAGACTCATTACTTTAGCACACCATTCGGGCGCACATGTAAATGTGTGGATATATTACAACCAACCCAGAATCGTTGAGCTACACCAATACCAACGGCGTAATATCCTTTCGAGACTATTAGCTTTATCATGACACCACCACTCAGTGTAACCAGTCTTTTATGTAATAAGTGATATAGATAATACAAAATTATAATATTAACCCATTCAACGCGCTCTATTCCATGATTGGCAAAATCCGTATGTTGGATATCGTCTGCAGTAACAGGGTACCTTTTCACACCATTTGGTCTGGATCGATGGAACATTTTGACAATGGCCTTCTCCGTTTTCATATCTACATTTCGGTACCCTTGTCCTCTTGCACGTGCTGTCATCACAATTTGACCATGCGCCCCACACGATTTTTCCACAGAACGCTCTGCAGCCCTTTTCTTCGATGGGATCCTTATCGGGGCATTTATAAGAACCGGGATGTATACATTTCCGTGTTCTCAGCCTAGTTCCGACACCGCACGTCACAGTACAGGGACTCCACTGAAGCCAGTTGGAAAATTGTGGGCATCTTCCAGTATTACAGTTGACATCCTGTCTTCTCGGCCCAACACACCCTTTGCCAGTACATTTCCTAGTTCGAAAAGTGGTGCCTCCACCGCATGAAACGCTGCATGGGATATATGAGCCCCATTGTGTCCATTCCGGGCATGGATAAGTGTTACACGAATTCGATTCCTCGTATACTCCGTGGCAATCTTTGAATCGCGAGCCTATACACACTCTGGTGCGTGATGTTTTGCCAGAGTCGCAAGATTTACTGCACATGGACCATTGGCCCCAGTTTGAGAAATAGTTTGACATGCCAGATCTTTGTAAAGCTTGATAGTTTTTGGGAAGATAGCATAGATTTCGTTCACAGCATCCCGTGAACCTTCCTTTCAATGTGGGGAAATTGTACATGTGAACCTGTCGGTATGGGCAAAGATCAGGGCCGACACTTTTTACGACAGGCTGCATTGAGGTTTGGGCATTAAAGCCGAACGGCAGTTTAATACCATTGTTCAGGTTAGATGAGATACCAGACAACTGGAATGTTAGTGGATTGAACAAATTAGCAGTATTGATGGATGATATTAAATTAGTTACACGGGTGTTTGATACAGATCCCAATGAATTAACCAGCAAAGCACTTTGATCAGTTACGGACATTCGGCGATAGCTGTTGAGAGTTGCTTCGTAATTATCTGCCCTCATTTTGCTGTTAGCTATATCAACCCAACTTAGATATTGCAGTTGCGGGGGCAGGGAATTCGTCAGATTCCACAGATTGTAATAGTACATTTTATCGCTGACAGCAGGATCTAATGCGCACCCTGACGAGAGACAATTGTGGTAACTTTTCAAAAACTTTTTTGGAGTCGAAGCGTCGAAGTTTTGGCATTTCGGCATGCCGTATCTTTGTCTAGTAGATCTCAGCATATCTTTTGAAGCGGCGATGCTTTGACCTGACTTGATAAAAAGCTCGGACATTTTCATCGGGTAAAAGCATCCCCTCGATTGACTCCAGCATCCGTTTATTAGAAAGCATTCTTTCTCTTGAATTCCTGATAAAAATAGCAACGAAATACCCGTGAGGAGATTTAGATAAGTATGAAAAGATGCCGATTTAATAACTCAGGAATGACTGTTGCATATAAAATCATGACGATGACGATCAACAGATATGGTATTAGGTGCCATGTTATGTCATCAATACATGGGATTACTATAGAGATTGACAAACGGTAATGTTACCAATTTGAAATTATAGGCATAACTTTGTTCCGCTTCCACCTTGCTCAGTTGCTCACTCACCATTCCATCCCGCCATCTTAGGAAGGTATCCAAAATGCTCTATGACGTCATTCATATCGCAACCTTTTGGAGAATCGTAAATCTCTTCTGCATATTGAGTCAAAATGCATTGCGTCAAGGCAGGATTCCATTTACCCAACTGCAAGTAAAGAGTGGAAATCAGACGAGGTAAATGGGACCAAGGATCGTGCTGATATTTACCTGTCTAGTCGCCTTCTCTGTTCTCTGCAGGAATTTGTGATTTCGTATGGCCAGGTGACACACCGGAACTCTTGGCAAGACCTGGTGCCCGAATGACTGACGCAAGATGTGTAACTCGCGATCAAAGTAGCACCCGGGATGCATTAGGCACTTTTCCATGTCATTTTCAAGGGCCTGGTCGTTTTGCGAACAATATTCCCTAAAATTCGCAATAAAACATCCAATGAACGGCTTGACTGACTCAGAGGCGTAGAAGCATATGCTGCCGCCCCAGACTTTCGTTGAAAATACCGCTCAAATTGTGAAATAATATCAATCTTTTCATTTATATTTACTGGAAAACTTGTGTTGAATAAAAAGAAAAGAAAAAAGATGATCACACATTTTGCCGCCCCTGGCGCAGAGCCAGAATCGCCAAGTGGCTGCTACGCCACTGCTGACTCAAACGAAAGGTATATTAAAATTAGTGTTGCCATATTTTTGTGGTATTCCGAACACTCTTAAGCGCCTACTAGCGGATTTTGTAATGAGTTATAAACACAGTGTCCATCAATATGACGTCACACTAGCAAAGCTTCGCCTATCGACTGCATACAGGAGTGGAGTTGAACATAGGTTCTGAATTGGGCAATCTCTAATGTGAGCTCTGGTGATAGCTTGGGTCTGCAACAGATTTCTTCAGGGGCCGAATGAAATCGGCTGGAGGTCCGCTGGTCGTATGTTTGACAGCCCTGCTGTACTGTTAGCCGTGTTAGGTCGGTGCGTTTATCTGGTTGTGTGTTGTAACCAGGTCCAAAACAACATTTTTAGCCCCCGTCCGTCCAGGACTGCACCGATCTTGGGCCCACCACAGAGTTTAATCGATGCAACTTCTTGGGGCCTTACTATGTGCATTGTGCAATTGTGCATCTGGTTGCTAAATTTTGTGAATGAATTCTGTAAATAATATTGGTTATTCCATCCAGAGGTGGTCAAAGTAGTCAAGAAAGTTACTCAAGTAGAAGTAGAAGTAGCGACGAAAAAATCTACTCAAGTACGAGTAGAAGTTCTTCTTCCGTAAGCCACCTAAAACTACTTGAAGTAGAAGCAGAATTTACTGACTTTAAATCTACTCAAGTAAGTAAGTAGTTTTGAAAAGAGTGTTAATTCGTTCGCAGGGACTGTCTAAAGCTGCAAATTGAGCTATGCGGAAGGTGCAGAGAGCTTGATTCATGTTGATGCATCTAAGGAGGTATCAATTTTCGACAGAATAAGCATTCTTTCGCATCATGGGATGCAAATTATAGTATTGATATGAAAATGCGATACTAACCCTTTGTTTACTATAAGTCCCCGTTTTAGAGAATATCATGGCATGGAGCCCTACCCCATATTATAAGGCCCCAAGTTTAGGCAAAGAGCAATACGGAGAAGTTGTATCGGATACGATTTCAACACTTTGCGTGATTAGTACGTTAATAACAAATATGGTCGATAGTAAATTTTTTAATTAGTGTAGCTTTATTGTAGGAAAATAAAGGCATTGGTATACGTTAATAACAAATATGGTCGATAGTAAAATTTTTAATAAGTGTAGCTTTATTTTCGGAAAATAGAGGCATTGCTGCTTGCTTTTATGCTTCAACATGTATGTTCTGCAGACAATTGAAGGCAATTATAACTCAAAGTATGATACCCTCATACTCGGAATTGAAAGTGAAATACAAATACCACTTATAAAAAGTGGCAAATATATTTCATGTCTTTTGTCCATAAAGCTTCAAAGATGATCTGCTAAAACAGGTGTAACATTCCAAAAAGACGGTTTTTCCAGATTAGCTGGACGCATCGTGGGCAGCTAGATAACGATAGGATAGGATAGGTAGCCTAATTGATAGATTGCGAAACGGTAGTTTCAAACGTTATGGTGGGTCATATCTACTGTGATGAAATATTTGATATGGGCGACAATGCGGTGTGAGCGGAACCATAAGCAAACCGGTATCTAAGTTATATTCACTGACATTTTCGTGAAAACCTATATGTCACTCTAACTACAATGCGCGAAGCGCAACAAAATTTCTGGGCTTTAATTGACTTTTATGAATGATAAATGATGGTACTCCGTGAAACAGCCCCCAAACTCGTCGGGCTATGTTTCGTATTGGGGATTAAACTACTTCTACTTGACAAACTGAAAGTAGCGAAAAGTAAGTAAGTAGATCACAAAATATTACGAAGTAGAAGTAGAAGTAGGGAAAATCAGATCTACTTGAGTACGTACCAGAAGTAGAGGAAAACTACTTGAGTACTTCTAAAAAGTAGAAGTACTTCGTTACTGACCACCTCTGTATATTACTATAAAATGTACCATCCGGTTGTACACCAGGTGGTTTTCAACCTTTTATGTTCGCCGACCTCCTTTCCAATTTGGAAATGTTACGTGGTCAACTGGTCAAGCTCAAAAATTGATAGGCTGATTACTAAAAAAGGTCAGCTTGCCCAGACTTACTCACGGTCTATTTTGGAAGCTGATAACGTCCAACACCTTCGCGATACCCGGAATATCAATAAACGTTTCACTAAACCGCGAGAAAAATTTCAAATCGCATAAATCTGCTTAAAAATAAGATTGTTTATGGTGATTTATGAAAAAAATTTGAGCCTACTTCAAGCCTACAAAATTCCGGACATTTAGGCATATTTTAGAATTCCCTCCCGGACGTAATTTTTACAGTGAAATTTCGGACATGTGTGGGAAATTCCGGACATATGGAAACCCTAATTACTCCAGTTCTCGAATCACCCGAATGACAGAGTCATTGTATAAATGAATTGATGTGTTTTCAGCACAGGTGAGCACAATATGAGCACAAATGTCACTGTTAATATGTGACGTAAGCATCAAGGCACACATTTAGAACAGGCCGTACTGACGCTTCGCTTTTAGAGCTTACTCCATCTCTATATATGTTGATTGCTTACCTTAGACAATACGGAATGTCTATCGGCGGTGTTATAATTTGCTGCAGTGAAACGCTCGGGCAGTTGAATGGAAATGGCTGACAAGCAGGCGGCGAAGCGGGTAGGCCAATGCCTCCGAACATTGGCGCGCTATCATCCATTAAACCGGGCGGCATAGGAAACCCTGTTCGTGGGCACAAGAGCTTTAATGATTGGCAGTGAAACACACTGTATATTTGAATCATATGGAAATATGCAATACATTACAATTTGCTCGGCACAAACTGTAAGGCCTGATATGTGACGTTGTGACGTGTATCCATTCCAGATTTGCGTCAAGTGTCAGCAACGATACGGCGGAGGTCATTTGATAATAATCGTTGCGGTAGGCATTGGATAATGATTGCGCGACGTTTCAGCAGCAATGGCGCGGTGATGAACGGCAGTTGATCATTAGACAGCGTCATTTCAGCATGAAACAGTTGAGTATGTGTCTTTATATCACTAAAACTAACCCTAACTCAAACGTAAGTCTAACCCGAACCCAAATACCCGAGTTTCGCATGCTCATGCTCATTGGTCATGTGCGTTGTGCATGTGCATGTGCATTTGTGCAATGACCATGTGCGAAGGCCTACGTGTACTGTAGGTGTTGTACAGTAGTATACATAATACATGGGAAAATAGTGATTTAATCGTTTTCAAGACTCACAAAATTAATCTAATTGCGGATAATCGTGATTACATTGCCAGTTAATCGGAACCGACTTTACTGCCAACTGCGAGACTGTATTTTCATCTAAATCGCGAGCTTCGGTTCGGTTCAGTTTAGTAGCTATATTTATCAGTTCAATGCACCACAAAATTGCGATACAATAAAAAGATAGGAAGGTGTCGAAATAACTTGGAGTAGTCTTTGGAATCAGACACCCACTTTCGTAAGTGATTTTAATCGCAATGGATTGCATGATGCAGTAATCGCTCCACTGCACAACAATGCGACCAAACAGAGCATCGTACCTGGGAACATTTGCAAACTTCTCGCTCCGTCAGAGTCACGCTGGGGCGCAGTTATGTTAAATTTCTGCTCCAACTCTTCGAAGAGCCTTTCCTCTCGCTTTTTGGCGGCATGCTTGTTGAATCGAGTTACTTCTGTAGACGTCGCAGAGATATAGATAGAGTAAGAAAAAAGTCCATTACAGATTCGTTACTTCTCCGGAAAACGCACGTATCTGCCACGAAGCAGCACTCCGGAGCCTGATCGCACTCATCTTTTGCAGTGATTTCTTTACCGTTGCAGGCATTTAGGCATCGCACGTATTTTGAAGTCACTGTATGCAAATCATCAATATCAGAACCGATAGACAAAGCAGCAGATGTGGCGAAATGCAGCGGCCTAGTCTGACCGTAGAAAGGCTCACGTTCCTGATAGCGTTCTGTTTGCTTTGGTTTGATCGCAAAAATCCCGAAAACAAATCTTGGGATAATATCGAATATGAACACAACCTCACGACTTAAAAAATTCTAACCTACCGTCTGGACACTCTCCATATTTCAGTGTAAGCCGAGCCGAACACGTGATCTCCTCTTCAGTTGTGTTTTTGCATTCTACCGATGACAACGCCACGAGTAAAACCATAAATATCCAAACAGGAGCCATGATAATGGGCAAGTCTTGTTGCCTTATCTGTAGTTGGTCTCTGTAGGGTCGCGGTCAAACCTCTTCTATTTATGCATGAGGTCACAGTCTTCGCATGCGAGTGAGTGAGGATAAGGACGTGCCTGAGGCAATATCACTTTCGCTCAAAATAGACTGGCATTGAGTACTACATCCATAAAAATTCTAGTAGTGCCACTTCGTCACAAGTAAATACTGCAAGGATGCCACGTCACCGGCGTCATGAGCATATAATTGCAATCATCCCTTATTCCGTAATTGGAAGTGGTGTTGAAAGAAAGTCATGTTGAAGTTGTTTATGAGATGTATATAATGATATGCTACACATACAGAAATAGAATTGTTCTGGAAGCCTCGGGACAGTGATACGCAACCTATGAAAGATTGCGAACCATGACGATCCAAGTCGGTGTCAAGTGGAAATAAGAAAAAAATAGTTTGTGGGGCATTCTTCATTCCAGATCGTCAGTTACAGCATAGGCAAATACATGCCCCACTACTTCACCCTGCTACTTCGGTAATTCCTTATTGTTTCTCCTGAAACATATATGCGAGTTCTATATTAGGGAATTAGAAATTGCAAGGTCGAATAAAGATCCTTAATCCAAACCAATGTGCCACGTTACAGACTTGGACAACTAGAAAATTTTCAGCTTTTCCAAATTAGATTAGAATTAGAATTAGAGCGGAACATTTTTTTCCAGATTAGATTGGAATTAGAATTAGAGCTACACAATTTCTCCAAATTAGATTTAGAATTAGAATTAGAGCTACACAGCTTTTTACAAGTTAGATTAGAAGTAGAATTAGTGCTACTCGGTTCTTTTACAAATTAGATTAGAATTAGAATTAGAATCACTGAATTCTCAAAAACTTTGACAATGAATGAAATTTAGAATGAGAAATATAATTACAGCCAAAATCAAGCTCAGTTCATATCGAATCACAGTGCATTCCCATGAACATGAGAACGGTTAACGTCTTTACACCAAGCTTGGCTCCTTCTGCACCATACCAGAGGCCACCAACACGCGGGCCACATGTGCCCGGTGATATGATTTGTGATTTTGGAAGAACGCGAAGTAAAGCATTTGAAACGCTGAAATTGATTTGAAAGCGTGGTCACTGATGGTCAGGCAGCGTACGCAGCTCATAGCTCAAAATATAATGAAGTTCATGATATTTCTTGTTGTATTTGTACTACTCAATAAAATATTACTTCTTCTTGTTATAACCATGACCATCGCCTACGTAAGTGAGCATGGCGTTGTACTAACGTAAAGTTTTAAAAAACTTGAGATGAGGAAAACGATTTTCTCTTCACCAGCAACTCAAAACACCGCAGTCCATGCTCTTACTCTCTGCTTCGAAATATATTTCCACTTCCACTTGTGATCGAAACTAGAATGTTGTTCGCAGATTAGCTACTATGCCAACATGGCTATTTTTCGTCACAAGCACTACCATGCCGGTACAATGTACATTGCTGTAAGTAATGCGACGGCGGTTTGGCACTGGATTTTCTTACGCGAGAGGGATATTCATATTAATTCGCTGCAAAATGCCTCGGACAAAGAGGCATTTTCAGGAAAACAATAAATTCGATTAGAATTAAAATTAGAGCATAGGAACAAGTTACAAATTAGATTAGAATTTGGACTAGAGCATAAGTCATAAGAGCATTTCACAAATTAGATTAGAATTAGATTACTGGCATTTCGCTCTATAATTTAGTGAAATTAGACAACTACAATTATCTAGTTGTCCAAGTCTGCCACGTTATACCAATCGTCGACTATAGGCTCCTACACATTACGCAAACGTAGGCTATATAATCCTAAAATTGATTCTGACCTTCATTATTTTCCTTTCTTCAGTTTTTCTCAATATATATAGTCAACATTGAATATATACATTGCATATTGGCCTACACTACACGAAACACGATATTTGTTGACAATCCCGACATGCACTACATATCTCATTTTCAGATGCGCGGCCGCATTTCAGTGCATAGTCGTTGAAATAATTGGACGCCAAATCTCCATGTTAACCTGTCCATGTCCAATTGTCCATTTCCGGTATACTCGGGTCCAATCTAATGATTCATATCGGCTTTAGAGATGTAGACGATCAGGATTTGCGCATTTTTTTCTCAAACCCGATTGGATCCGTATTCACATATTTGCCCAACTGCCGGAGCCGGATCAGGAAAGGATTCTAAATTTATAGTGCACGAAAGTGACTTTCTGTTTGTTCACTTCGATGTTTTGTATGGACTTGGAATCAGCTGACTTATGTATTGCACCGCTATTTCCAGAAAATCCTTGATAGCAAACTTCTATGCATTGCCGGAGTGTGATTAAAAAAATATCGACGACAGGGTCAAATAGATGCTCAGCCTTCACGGTTCACTTTCATCATTAATATTATTAGTTTCACATATTACTATCAAACATTTATCCTTTCTCATGTGATCAGATTCACCGGTAGAGTTGATGAAGCTGGTGTTTTCGAAATTTTAGGGCAAGTTATAAATGATGATGCATCTTGGGGTGGGCCAATTGTTATTAGTCACTTTGATGCATGCTGGTATTTCTTGGCCTCCCATCAGGATTGTCGGTATAGCGGAAAGTAGAGATGGTGTGAACGTGCGTTCACGTTCGCGTTCTGTGTGTGAACCTCGGAATTTTAGAGGTTCATGCTCACAAACGAACCGTTGCAGGTTCTGCACTGTGAACCTTTTCATATATATACAATTTTTCACGTAATTATAACATTTTTGGTTTAAATTATTTGCATTTCAACTGCGAGTCACACTATGCATGGCGCTGGCAGCATAAAAAATTAACACTAAACGAGCATCCACCTTGAAAATCTTAAACATTTTACTTGCTTTGTTAAAAAAGTTTGGTAGAAATATTCTGTTTTCCGTTTGTGAAAGAACTCTGCTGTAAGCTTAACCCGCAACCATACAACATCAAGAGCGAAATACGCTACATGTCGCTATAGTCAGCGAATTATACTTATACCAATCAATGAAATTTATGTAAAGAATACATCGTTGTCTAAAAAAAATCTAGTAGGGGCATGAGGTCCATCTTGATTTGATATGTTTATTGTGTCATAAAAACCAAATCCGTGTGATCGGGGTGTTGGCTACTCCTATATAACTTGTTAATGGGATAATATCGGCAGAAAGTACAGAAACCGGTTTTACACTCTGCTCAATATCAGCGTAGCAATACTCAGACCAGGGATATCTAGATATGCCTGGCAAGACCTCGTCAAAATTGTTGGCAAAGGGACGGGATATTGATTTTGTGGGATTATTATATCATTTGATTGCTCCAGTTAGTAGCCTACTTTTGGCGACTGTTAAAACGTCAGTATGTACTTCAGAAGTGTGGCATAATTTAGCCCGAGTTGTCGCTACAGGTATCGTGTACATCAATATATCAAGTCACTGAAATGTAGGGTTGGAATTAGCAACATGATGTCACGTGACGTCATGAGGTTCACGTTCGCGTTCACACAGAACCTTTCTAAAAGGTTCGAGTTCACACGAACCTGAACCTTTCAGAGGTTCAAACCATCCCTAGTGGAAAGATATTGGAATCGCTTAAACGTACCATGCAGAAACAAATTTCTTTCGTGAGGAAAAAGCGATTCCATGTTGGTATTTCTGTATGGGGAGCATCATTTTCCTCTGCTGTTCGCATCAGTATTGTGGGGCTCAGAATGCAAGGCTCCTATATTGAAATCAAAAAAATTAGTCGCATTTAATCGCGGCTAGCGCGATGAAAATTTCGAGAATAATTAAAATTTCTCAAAAATCCGGGAGTCAATTTTTGAATTCAATTTGCATGTCGACGGCATACAAATTGGATTACGTGTCGACGGCCACACACATCTCCTTATACAACAGCAGGTTGGCCACCAATGTCCATGCTAAGCTGCGTGCGTGCGCGGCCGCGCACTGCTGACAAAGTCGCCGCGCACAGGAAAATCTATGCCGCGCACCGGAAAGCCGAAGTGATTACCATTTTTAGTCGTAACGCGCTGTTGTCCAAGGAACCACGCGGTGAGTTGGTGAGTTCGCGCAGACTCGTGAAAAATTAGAAGGAACATTGTTGGCCATCCCTGGTAGAAGATATCATTGTCGAAATATTGTGGTGTCTATTAGGGATGTTGCAAACCCCTGGCAGTACCTCCATAATTTGTCCGGGTGTAGTATTACAACATGGTTTGCTTTTATCCGAGGTATGTCCCGGTGCAATAAAACGACAAGTTTTGCTTCTTTCCGAACACATTAGAGTAGTGCTGCTGATTTATCATCCGTATCTACCTAGTAACTCATGGATGATATCCTCAGTCAGTAATTCCCAATCGACTGTCTCCATATTAATAATATCTAGATTATGAAAACTTCTTCTTTTTATCAATTTATATCAAAACCTATATATGATTTTGATTATACAAATCAAACCGTTTTAAGGAAGCCTTAGCTGAAAAATGACGGTCAATATTGAAACAAAATGATAACATTGAAACGTTGAATGAGTGAATCTCATGACTTCTTTTGCTCATCAAATATTCTACTGATATTAATGCTTTGATAGCCGCGACAATTGCTAGATGTACTGTACCACTAAATAGCCTGTTCTCCGCGTCCTCTTCAAACCAAACATAACTGTATTTTTACGGTCAATCAATCGACCGACCACAAATCGGCAGCACCGTCGCGGTACTCAACTGTTAAATCACGTGTTGGACATCTATCCGTAGGTTAGTCAGTATTTCAGCTAGTACCGTGTCTCACTCTGTGGCGAGATAGCGCAGTGGTATAATCCGCGGCTGCAACAGCAATGGGTGCGGGTTCGAGTCCGACCGAGGTCGACTTCCGAATTCCGATACCTAAGGGTGGGTTTCAAAAAGTTGTCTTAATTTAGACCTGGCTTAAGGCCAGTGATTGACTTGCTCAAGACGCCAGACGTCGGCGGTCTTAATTCGGTTTCAAATGTCAATTTGGCGCCGCGCTCGGCCAAGTCCGTTAGTTGCGAGTAATTACTGTCTACTTCGTCGCTGTAGCGAGTTCAACACGGAACCGAGGCCAGTTGTTATTGTTTTGAGTTGCTTGCTGATGTCGTATAGTATGGTAGCGATGCGGTGAAGGAATACGGAATTGCTTGAGTTGTTGAAATTTACGGACGGATGATCAGAACGGAACCCCGAGGAAGTATCTGGCAAATGATCAGCACGTTATCGCAAAGTATTCGAAGAAATAGTGCGGCTGTGATGTGATACCGATTTTTGAAGACACAACTGCCCAGCATTTTGGCATATTAATTGATGAAGATTATGCTCTTGGAGATGCTGAATATCCACTGAGGACTTATTACTCACGCCACTATTATGCCCAAGAACTTTGACCGAAAAAAGTCACTATTGTTTTCATGCATATCGTTACCCTCTGGCAGAGCGCAGTGCTTTGTGTTGAAGAAAATATCTCGCACATTGGCTATATTCAAGGAAGAACCTCAGAATATCGATATGACAATAGCCTGCTTCTGCCTTTACAATCATAGCAATGCTGACAAGGCAGATGGAGCTGAATTTGATGACATACTGCAACTGGAAGCGTTGACCGCACTCCCACAGTATCGACTCCTACAGAGAAATCTGCACGACAACGCATGATCTAGAGATTTTTGCAATACATTTGATTACATTCCAAAACATACTGGTGCTTTATTTCTTGTGACACGTTAAAATGAGGTAAAATGTGCATTATGGCTTTAAGTAAGTTCAAGTTCATAAATTTGGACACAAGATAGCGAAGTTATTGCAAGGGGCTTGGAAAACTGGAGCAGGCGAACATGAACGGCTGAACAAAATTGAATCAAATGTACAAAAGACATGTTTTGACTCTAGATTCGGCTAGCGTCAAATTAATGTTGTTCAGCATCTTCTATAATTATTAACGTTGAGACCATGCTCAACTTGTTTCATTCTCTTCTGCTTTATCACTGATTTTCAAATCTTCGCTGCTTCATAGTTGACTTCGGGCCTGGACTTCGGTGAGCTGTTGGTAGAGATATAACTGATAAATTTCGAACGGATTTTTTAAATTTTATACTGTTGCTATCCATACAAAACTCAATAGTCTATTGTAATACATAGCATCAGCAAACTATACAAATGTTAATAGCAATAATAATGAGATAATAATTAATAGCAATAATAATGAGATAATAATTAATAGCAATAATAATGAGATAACAAACAGACAATTGATGGCCTAGTAATGAATGCAAACTTACCTTGATCTGGTTGGAAATGTTGCCCAAACAACTAGCAGATGCAGCTCCCAACTGCTACTCCATAAGTTGGCACATCAGATGGGTCAGCATCTATTACAAAACAACTTATCAAGCATGGTATAAATATGAATGGAAATGACATACTTACAGCCCAGTGTTGGTATCATGGTGCGAGGAACTGGATAAAGCTCGAGCAAAGTGCTTTCAGAAAAACCTTAATATAAAAGGAACCGGATATTGGTATGCGCATTCACACTCACATATACGGATAGATAGATAAATACCTATTTGATGGCTTGGCACATCACTGCTCGTTTGATTTTCTCTGTGTTCCAAAAGAATGGTGCTATCATTTGTTTCACAGCCTGCAGCTCACTCTGGTGGCACATTGCACAGCTATATAATAATTTTTACATGGACTGATTATGCTGCTATGTCGATACTATGACTGGGTAGCAAATCTGTGAAAATCAATGTTGAATTGACATATATCTCAAAACATTTGGATTACTGAAGCGTTAGCATGTACTGCACTTTGAATATTATTGGCATATATCACTTCACATCAATGGCCCCTTTAAGCTGCATACATGCGCAAATGCGCAGTGCTGACACGGTTTATGCACACAGAAAATCTGAAGTCATGACCCTTTTTTAGTCGTTACGCACTGTTTTTCGAGGGTCTGCGTAGTGAGTTCTTGAGTGTACGCACAGACTCGTCAAAAATTAGAGGGAACATTGCTTCACATCTATAGCAATTCACTAACAACTTCATGCAAAGTCATGTCATTTTTCTTTCCGAAACTTCTGGATCTTTATCCAGTATGCTGAAATTCGGTGCGCGTGCAGTGAACGGAATATCAATACAATGCTGGTTGAATAGACACATATTGATCAAAGTTCCATGTAGTCGGCACTATTCTAGAAAGTAGCAGTTAAACATATTTATGACAATGCTCATAGGGGTGGAGCGAAAATGGATATTGAGGGGAACCCTGCAATCAATCACAGTTGCGTGCAAGTGGTGCAACATTGATTAGGCTCAACAAAATGAGCATGATACATATTTTCCATTTTCTGGTGATGCGTCGTGTGTTCACTTTTTGGCTATAACCACAGCAAAGCCAAACTGTCAAAACGTCAACGTGCCTAAGTTAAAAGACGTAACCAGTCGAGAAAACTATAATGATGAGTTGACGTAGCATGTAGGCTATCAATAAAGGATCTGTTGATCTGCCGCAACCTAAAATCTCATCTTGGGGCTTCTTCGATACATGCACTATATTAACTGATGTTCCCCATGACCACTGATCAGCATCATTACCCGTAGCGGATTCTTATCGCTGACCTTTCTTTGCCAAAATGGGCGGGATTCGCAAGTCCAACGCTAGGCACCTTTACGCCTTACCCCAAATATCACTTCCCGTGTCTCGTAACCATAGTCATATCATATTCGTAACCGAATCGATTGGAGCCAGCGAACGCGGGTTATGGTGGTCATGGGGAACATTGCTTGATACTATATGGTGCGGTTATGGAAGAAGTGCTGATGTGTCCTGTGTGCCTCAGGGGTCTGGCTGTCCATTTGAATTGAAATCCGTTCAGTATACGAAGACCCCTGCAGCATTCCACTGTAAATCCCACTATAACGGTATATATGATACCAACTTGTCACGTTTGTGATATAAACATTGTTCCAAACTGCCTGACATCAATATAAAATGATCTAATCTGATTTGCCAAGCTATACATCAGAAGAACGGCCAGTATCCTTCAACAAACAGCACAACAGTTATCAGCACTGTTGACTTCAGCCTACCCCCTAGCTGGCTTGGATATCTGTCTTAACAAAGCGCACGCTGGAGGGGAAATCCCCTCAAGTCACAGTTTTGAAACCGACTTCAGCCTGAGGGGTTTAGCTTAAGCCCGACGACGGGCCTAAGTCGACTATTTGAAACCCACCTAGGCTCCTCCTCGCCACCTCATCCGCGTCAGCGGTGTCTTAGAAAAGCCTAGAGGTGGGCCGTGCTATAACTCGGCAGTTACGGAAAATAAAAAAAATATCGGCCTGGTGTAAATGACCATAGTAGTCGACAAACACCATGAATACCCCAAAAACAAACAAACAAACAAAACCGTGTCTCACTAGCCGCAATATCGGCCCAATAATTTTTGTATCTGAGAGGTCAATACAGTGGCGTATGCAGGTCAGGGGTTCGGTTTTGGAACCCCCATTTTGTGAAAATAATAGATTCATATTTCACTGTTGTCTACATCCGTTGGAAATCCAAATAATGATTGTCTGCAGCTTCGCAAAATCATATGCCTGCCACTGTAATACAATTAAAAAGATTGCAACTTGTAAAAGATCCACGTAACTCACGTTTCGCATGATCAGATGCAACCAGCATGATTAGTATGAGTTTTTACAAAGAAAATACGACGCACACGACGACTCCCAGTGAGTTCCAATTAGTGCTATCATGACCTCGTGAATTTTCAATTATGGTGTACCAGATGATTAACATGCATGCCTCTTTGGGCGTTAAAATGGAACATATAGGACGAAAAAGATTCCCGACCCCTGCTATATAGGATGCATATAATAGCGGACGAAAGAGAATAGCATAGGGCATGGGTGTCAAAGTCAACTTGGGTCGCATGCCGGATTCAAACCTTTTGTTCTCTCGCAGGCCGCACCAGTCAAATAATTCCAATAAGTTACCTCCAAATCCATACCTTTGTTTTCACTCGAATGCTTTATTATCCAAGATCAAGGCTATACATAATAGTCCTACAGATCATGTAGCTACCCAGCAAACACCCGATGTCCAGTTGACTTCCTGCGGAAAAGACGCAGGACGCCCAGTGTTACTTCCCTGGAGTGAATTTGTCGACTACTAGAAGCGTCCTAAACACTTCCTGAGTTGGTCTACTGTGGACGTGGAGCGACTCCAGATGGACTCATTGGATCTGCTGTGAACGTGACATGACTCTCTATGGATGCGTCAGACCTACTGTGGACGCGACGTGACTCCCTATGGATATGTCATTTATCACCTGTTCTGTTCTATTCCTCAGGATTACCATATCAGGACCCCCCTCCTAACCTGGTGCAATTACATGGAATTCAACATCATATAAACTAACGAACTGTTTATATTGGGTTACTGTAAAACGACAATTGCAAAATACAAGTACAACATTAACTAATGAACTATTACTGGTAAACAAAGTTCAGGCTTACGTGAAAAATCGATCAGGAAATCACTACGAATAAATGTGTCAGTGGGATTTTGCATATAACAGCAAGTTCTAAGTCAATTTTATATTACCATTACGAACATTTCAATTGAAGTGCATCATGAAATTAGAAATAAACGTGTCACATGACTTTGAAAAAGTACAACTGCTAATACAACTAAAACAGGGAAAAGGATGGAGCAATCATAAGTAAAATTTACATTGCATATTATAAAACGATGCATCATTTGCACCGCATCATGTTAAAAGCGCGAGTGCGTATTCGCAATAAACTTGGTTGCAACAACAGTTTTCTTCTTGGTCTTTGTTTTGCCTGAAACATATACAACAATGTCAGCAAATCATTTGTAGAGCCACTCTGCTGACATAGCACATGAAATTTGCGTCAGAGCTGCTTCAATTTCTATTCCCTCATGCATTAATTGTGATCCGCTACTTCTACTTGTGCTGAGTGATAATTTATGACGATACTACAATGTCTACTCGAGTACGGGAGCTTCTGACGTTGTGATACAGAGTATGAAACCCGTCAATCAAATTATATTGTGGAAACACCTCAAGTACATACTTCAGTACTTTCCAGAACTTCTACTTTACCTAAAATAGTTTTGATAAGCCATGTATATCGCTGCTTGAGTGCTTGAACCCGAGTAGAAATACATTGCGTTACTCTTACTTGTACTAGACGACTGACGCTACAAATATTTCTGATTGAGTGCTGAACATGATTGCTTTCCTTATCTCTGTTTAAAAGCATACAACTACGACATTCCTCAAGTCTCCATATTTTGACCATGTCGACACTTGGAAGTAGTTTGATGTCTTGTAAATCGCTATTTATACTATTTAGTACGGTACTAACGATGAATACTTTGACCACCTTTATTTGGAACTTATCACCTACTACAACTAGGGCTTGCCACGAATCTGAATAGAGCAACGATAAGTCGAAACAGATGATCTTTTAGGGTACATAAATTGTATTCAACAAGAATTAGAATTCCGATTCTATGTACCACTGCGAGGCCTAAAAATATAGAGTCGTCATATCGCAGAACACGGCACATGTAGGACGTAGCTACGCACGATCGTGTGAATGACAAATGTATTGTCTCAAAGTACAATAAAATAGGAATTATCTTAAATCTAAAAAACATTCTTCGATATGATGTAGAGCCGGTATTCATTTTCTTCGAATTCGCATACGAGATAGATATTTCAACTTTTCCTTGTTCATAATGTTGTCACATCATATAGAGCAGAGGCTTCAAATTCAAATGTGGTCGCAGGTCAATTTCCGGATTTTTGACGACGCAGCAAGATAGGGATATTCAATGTAGAATTTCCATGTAGGCCTTATTTGACGGGAGCTTGCAGACAGGCATTCCACAAACATCTCGAGAATATAATTTACTATTGTATTATTCACGTTTGACACGAAAAAAAATCACAGTTTTGAATATTTCAATAAAATTATTTTTGTGCTGGGCATAATTTGTTAAAATAATGAGTTATAGAGATGATGCAATAGGATGCATCATGACATCATCAAACTCTGGGTTATACTATTTCAGTTGGTGGACCTTTGACGTGTCACAGTTGTATTTTAAAATCTACTGAAATTTGATCTGGTATCAGAGCATTTGAGCGGTGTAGCCTAATCCGGGTTTTGATATAGTCGTGATAAGTAGGCTGTTGCTACTGTCATTACCAAAGTCAAATTAATTCAGAATTAGATGTTGGCTTCGATTATTATTGGAACATATCAACAACTTTAGCCATAGTAATAGCATTGATTCTTAGCCTTAGCGATCGCACACTTCATGCTACTCATAAGATTTCTAGCAGCCCAAAATTTATTTTCAACACAATTTCTGATGGTACCTATATTAAAATCAGATAGTCAATTCACATAAAATTGCGCATAGCACGAGAACCACAGCATATAGGTCTAATTCCACGATGCATATCGTACCACAAAAGGGTCTACGGGCCCTGTTCAAGAACCCCTGGGATAGAATAGAGCACAAAATCTTCTTTTAGAACTTTTTACTTCATTTTGAAGTGAATTTTACAAGCCTGGTAAAAGGCTAATTGTACAGTAGAAATTCAAGGCGTTGCAACTATTCAAACTCCGGTGCAAACAATATGTACTTTGACCACCAACTATGATTAAACGCTAAGAATGCCTACGCAACACCTCGACCAAATCTACTTTTTCAAACTTATTATTTGTATACTTTCCAGAAGTGCATTATCTACTTCCATTTCGAGTAGATCTAACGCAACTTTAAAGTTGTTACCTCTAGGTGTGTATAAATCCATAACATTACATCTACTTCAGTTCAAAAGATGATTACTTTCACAGCCTCTGGTTTCCATGAAGTGTATTCAATGTTTTATACCTTTTGACTTTTTCCTGAGGATGACGCAGCACCGATTTTACAGCAACGCTTGTTCCATGTGGCAGTAGTTCTTCCGAACGTTTTTGGTTCCAGTCATCAAGACATACTTTGTACAGTGTTCTTGACGTTGTTGAACACTATCAATTGAAGACATTGCCGATCTAAATAATCAAAGATATTATAATGTTTGTAGTGAAGCCATTTGTCAAGAAGCCAAGCGAGGAATCTAGAATATCCTGTAAAAAAAAAGACAATGAAGTTCAAGCTGGACCATTCGCACATTCTACTCACTACAATGAATAATCAGTAGGGCTGAGCACATTGGTATGGTTACTCAAATCTCGAACGAGTATCAATTCTTATTTCTTATGATTCGAGCCAAGTATGCGACTATTTTCAAGACAGCCTACTGAAATTACACGCTCTGTGCCACTATAACAATGCAGTTTATAATAAAATTATAGTTCCACCCAGCACGTTTTAGCAGCCCGATTGCGAACCACCGTCAATTGTATATTTCCGCATCATCGATGGCACTTTTTTCAGGGTAATAAATTGCTAATTAATGAAATATCATAAATCATCATATATAGTTCGTAACTTCAACTTACATAATTTAACATCTTGATCCATGAACAATGCACCACTGCGGCGCCTTCCTCTGAAGTTTAGAACTACATAACATTGCCTGTTCAATATCTAGTCTCCTGGTAGAAATGAAGTAACTTTGTATACATAAACACAGATATGTCCCATCCATATATAGTAAGAATCCATTGATAATAAGGTTGTGTTTTCTTATCGACGGCAAGATGACCATGAGCAATGAGCCTTCCTTAGGGCCCATCCATAGCCTACTTTTTTGATACTGCTGCAATGTAGGCAATGTTTCCGTGTATATATATACTAATATCGAAAGTTATAATCAAGCAATAAAAGTATGCACGGAGGCCGTGCCAACATTGCGGTAACATTGCCAACAACCCGTCTGCACCAGGCCATGAACATGTTAAGTTTATAGAGTTTATAATTGGTTTAGTGTTTGAGTATCCTTTGATTAGAGCGAGGTTAAAGATGGGCTAACAAACTATTATAATGTTGTTCCTAAAATACCCTAAATATAAACCAATATTGCCAAAAATTCTTACATGTACACTGAAAGCCTCAATTATTTTATTAACGCTATTATCTAGATGGTTATGGTTATATACTGTTGTGGACACAAAAATACGAAAATGGATGTTAATGTGATGCTACAATCTTCATGCATCCACAAATTCAGCAATCTCACATTCCATAAAGGAACATTCCACATTTCTGTAAGCCTATACATAACATTTCAAAATTCAGTATAATATACCGATATGTTATAAAATACCAGTACATTACTTTATGCGGCATCTGGTTTGCTGATTGGGTCCTGCAGCCCTAGGAAATCCTTGTAAAACTTTTCACAGGATGCACATGAAATGGCAAGTTATTGCTTGTGAGACATTATGGAACAGAGCACAATAAATCAGACTTCTATGATCAATACATTATCATATAGTATCAAATGTAGCCTACTACAAGAATTATCGGCTTGCATGAGTTACCGATTAGCAGCGGGTCGATCAATTCCGTCTGTAGGTGATATTACAGCCGTGTCACTATAATCATATAATCGAATTCATTATATCGCATCAGCAGTTCATGATGATCGAGACTATTGCTGTTTATTAAATATAGCACTCAAAAACCAAGCTCCCTGCCCTTCCGGTACTCATGATAGAGACATCTCACAGTCCACGCTGTTAACGTTTCCAATTATGAACTAAACCATTACTGTGATAATTCGTCCCTCCGCCATTGCTACATACGGTGATCAAATTGAATTACACGCGCGGCGCATGCGCGATGCTCGCCAAATAGAAGAAGGCAGGCTTCTGGTTTTATGGTTGGATGAATCTGAAGCAACAGGCGTGTTCGACTCCATTATCGAAATAGCCGAGAGGATTGCTTACTGCGTTGTTCCGTGATTGGAATAGTCATCACAATCCCATCATGACGATTATCAAGTTCTGATATCGGAATATTTCACATGCATTACGAGTATTTGCCCCTGATGTGGGCATTTTCGACCCAGTAATGTCACAATAAAATAAGCCACTGTGTCTCTGTATCGCACATTATATCGAGCCTCTTTAGCACTGTGCGACCGCAATGATCGACAGCCGGGCTTGTGAAGTTCCACGCGATGAGAAAGTCACACCATATCAACATTCACGGCTTCACTCCACTAGATTTCACTTGTATCATGACTGTATTCAACACAACTTATTCAGCATTGACTGCAGAATAATGCACATTTGAGTTCATAGAAACGATTTCCCAGTAAGGACATCCAAATCAACTCCTGTGTTGGTGGCATCCAGGCATCACACTATTATGACATCCACTGGAATGGTCATTGGTGACTGGCATAGGAGCACTCTTAAAGTTACTTCCTCTGGGGGTCTCTTGGAGTTACATAATTGGACGTCAATTTGTGACCTACTGAGCAAGTCCTCAGTCACTAAAAGTGGGACGTGGGACGACTGGGCACAATTGTGGACGTACCCGTAAGTCCGTGGGAGATCGGGTGTTTGCTGGGTATTTTCTAGCAACGACTTATTTCGCAAACAATGGAATTGACTAAAATACGAGGATTAGCCGATTAAATACAGTTATAAATTACTAAAACGTTGGTACTAATGACAATACTAATACAAGTTGGCGTATTTCTATGCTACCCTTGTTTTAGCCGTGATCCCGCGTAAACCGCCCTGCCCCTGCTTATTCGTTTTGAGCAATACAATAGTTGACTGTAAACGCAAACGTTGCTCCATTATTATTATAGGCTATAGATACCCATTCAGGTTTCCCTGGAGCCGAGGCTGGGAACTTTTGGGTCACAATAAGATATACAGCGGTGCGATCAAGGATATTTGAACTATATTCTTTTTCAAACTATTATTCACCATGTACCTTCCACTTCCATGTATAAACTTACCCAATGGGTAGTACCCATACATACTATATGTAAAATGGTTTCGCATTGCATTTCCACCTCTGTAAATAATTAAATAGTATATTCATATTGAAATGAATCAACTTTTATCAAAATACACCAACCAAAACTCTGTCAACAAAAGGAGTTCGTGTATCACCTAAAAATAGTACATTGAACGCTCTCTCATTCGAAATTTCATGCTGGTGACGTCATATTTTGTGATACGATTGTTGATATACAATGTTCTTTCCAATTCTCTACTAGTTGCTGACGATTACCCCTGACGAGTGTCAGCCGAAAATATTCGGGTTCATTTCAATATGAATATACTATTTAATTGTATATTGAAGTTCTGTACCTCCAAGAAGCTCCTCTGTAAATAACTACTTTGGTCGACCTACTCAGAAAACTCTAATCTGAGTTGAATTCTTTTTCCTTCACAGAATTTGACTTCAATGTCATGGACTAGTTCAGTGGTTCCCAACCTTTTTCGACTCATCGCCCCCTTTTGAAGTCCACACCGATCATCGCCCCCCAAATATTGGGAACCGAAAAACAGCACTTCGTCACCCCCCTTTTGGCCCGATAGGGTGATAAACCACCTCCGACCCCCTGTCAGCCAGTGTTTTTTTTCGCTTCATATCAGCTATACCCTATTTCATGTACTGTTTGGTAAGTCACCGTATTTCACCTAAACGCGCGAAGTGCCACAAATTTATATAATTCATGTTTGAATCGGTCAATATGGTCGGGAATTGCATATATATTGCTATCAATTTTTTTCCTCTTTCTGCTCACGTAATCAGATTTACCGGTAGATCTGAGTGTGGTGTGTTGGAAAAGTTAGGGCACCCTTAAATAATAATTAAACATCTTCGGCCGTATACCCGTTGGCAGGAATGAAACAGCACTTCGTCAGGTCACCAAAAAACTTTGGTCTTGGGCTCCCATAGGGTGATAAACCGACCCCCATCACGTTGTTCGCTTTGCCACGAAATTAGGTGGAATCTTTGTTATATTGACTTCGTTACATGATGCTATCTCGCAGTGTTGGCCCTACCAACGGAGTGGGGGGGGGGGGCTGGGCGAGACTTACCGGGGGGCCGCCTATAAGTATCTATCCGTAACTTCTAGGGGGCTCCGCCCCCCAGACCCCCCTTTCGCATCGGTTATTATTATCTATCTTTCACCACCGCAAAAGGTTTGTCCAGGTGCTGGATTCAGCCATGTCTATTTTGCATGTGTGCAAGTATAGACTACATCAAAACTAAGTAATTCTACCGCATGCAGAGACGTGATGATTATCGGGATACGGGACGTTTCTTACAAATGCAGTGATGTGATGATGATTGACACATCTGTACGGAATCATATTCTTGCTTGGTGCAAGGATTTCCATGTTTCTTCGTCATTCTCCTTTAAAAAAGCGCCAAATCCAAATAGGGGCCCCCTCGACCAGGAGGGGGGGCGGGCGACCGCCCACCTCGCCCACCCCAAAAGCCACCACTGCTATCTCGTGACCTCCTATATCTGGTATGTCAGCAGATATGGAAATCGTCAAAACGTACCAAACTAAAAGACGCAGTTGATTTCAAATTGGTATTTCTTAACTGGCAAATAATTTTTTCTTTCCCGGATGGCATTTGTCCTGATAGGGTTAAGGTCGCCAGGACAGGAACATTCGACGCCAGCCATTGAGGCACATTTGGACAATTAAACATATATGTATAAGTATACATATCGAAGTTTTCGGTCAGCACAAGGGCATTCCTTTTCGGCCAAGGTCTTCTCGCTGCTGATTGTTCTGGCACACTTCTCGGAGTCGCATGTTACATGACCTCTAACTTCATATGTCTTGGTGCGTCGTGGCGCAATAATGGCTGACGCCGAAGTCTCCCATTTCCATAAATCATGTGTATTTTTGTTGGGGGACGGGTACTCCAAAGTCAAAATATATGAAAATATAAAATCGCGCCGAGGGCGAAAATTTTTGGAAAAAGTTCCATGAATTTCTAAAAAATTACACTACAATTTTTGTTAATTCACGAAAGATTTTTTTGCCCCCAATTGGGGGTTTGGGGTGCGGTAGTTACGGTCCCGACTCCAATATAGCCGTCTTAACGCGCCATCGCCCCCTTCGTTGTTTTCGCCCCCTATCGCCCCCTTCGTCCGTTTTCGCCCCCATATCGCCCCCCTAGACCGCCAAATTGCCCCTGGGGGGTGATATCGCCCACGTTGGGAACCACTGGACTAGTTCCTAATGGTGACCTGAATCAAAACTAAACACTGCTCCACGGACATTCGATGTCGGGATTTCTCACGTCGAATTATTTGGTAAAAATCTCGACTTTTGTTAGAAAAATGCCGGACAATACAACAATTTTTTCATTTACTCAGAATTGCTGCGGGGCCCGATGAAATCGCCTGGCAGGCCGGGTGGTATGTTTGACACCCCTGGTATTTGGGGCAGACAATTTTACGAAACCAACAATATAAAATACCAAATTTAAAAACAGAGAAGAGGGGGAAAGCATCTTCGCTTACGCATTCTGATGTATTCTATATGTTTATTACTATCACCAATATCATCCCTCCATCTGCTTCCGTACTTTCAAAACAGATTGCGTCATAGTTTCAGATTCTTCGAAGAGACCTTTGGAATGTAGTATGCGCGCGTACAGTAACAGAGCCCGCGTGAAAAGTGCCTTCTCGTCAAAACACTGCTTGCTTTGACGATTGTTATTGAGCTTAAGCGCCGCGCGACGCTCTGCCAAAAGGCCCAAGACACGCTCGTCTCTCCTGGCGTGACAAAACTGAAAGAGCAGATTACTTATTGCGGATTCCGCACTGTCCAGCGAATTGTTCTCCACGAGAGTCTCGGCAAGAGATATGGTCGGCAGAATAGGGTACATATGTCGACTCATCATCTTCAAATAGATATCCGCTGCCTTCTCATAATCTTTGGTGCGGTTAAAAATCGAAGCTAAATTCATGTACGCTTCGGCCCGGTCCGGCACGATAAGAATCAAACGAGTGTACATCTCCCTGGCTCGCTCTAGCGTAGAATCGTTTTTCTCGAGTATGACCGCAAGATTATTCAGCGCTCCGGGATAATCCGGTTGTAATTTCAGTACCTCCTCGTAATGTATGACCGCTTCTTCGTAGCGGTGGGTTTCTCGGAGGTAATTCGCCCAGTTGTAACGAATCTTCGGATTATCAGGGGCGGATTCCATGCCGGATTTGAACAAGGCTTCCTTCGTTTGCCAAACCTTATTTCTTTCCCAGGTTTTTGCGGCGTAGAACGCCAACAGTGCGATGAGTAAAATGTGCGATGCCGAACGAGATTTAACTTCGATGTAATTTTTTATAAAACATACCATCAAAATCGAGAATCCTATACTCGGCAAATACAGCGTTCGCTCAGCGACGACGAACCCAACAGGAAAAAATATGTTCGAGCACGGAATGTACGGTAAAATGAGCAATAACATACCCCATGCTTCTGGCGTAAGAAATTCATATAACAGACATTTCCGACAAATTTTGAGAACAACAAGAAACGAGGTGGTGAAAAATGCGAGCGTTGCGATGCTGCGATAATCGCTGAAACAGTCAACCAACGGGACGGTATCATACGAATAATCGTAGAGGAGATTAATTGGCATCAATAGTAGTTTAAAATTGACCCAGCTGATGTATGAGTAGGTAAGAAAGCGTGTTTTTAAAAACGGACTTTTCGAAGCTGGGTTGTCCGCCGATGAAAACGTCGGTTTTGTCCAACCCATTGCGTAAAACCGTAAGAACAGAATCGATGACATCGCTGCCATGATCATCACAACCCTGAATATTTTCCAAACTGTGGCGCACATTTTGCTGACATTGAAAGTTGCATACACGTTGAACGCGTCTATCACAAACATCAAACCGAAAACTGTGATACCACTCTCTTTCATTAACATTGCACATCCAGCGGTTAAAACAGACATAGATAATGTTACGACTTCAACTATTCTGGAATCGCATTTGATACTGATGTTATGCAAAAGCACAGCCACCAGGAAAAACAACGCCGACAGCAATTCAGCTCTGCCGACAATATTCGCGACTGCTTCTGTATGAATTGGATGAGTGGCGAATACCAAGCCCACAAGAAAGGCGAGATTTTTTCCGCGGTCTTCGTATCTGCAATATATCACCTTGTGACTTACCACCGATGTGAGTACCGATACCAAGGCATGTGTCAAGCAGTTGACAAGATGGAAGTAAAGCGGTTGCAATCCGTGAAGGTAGTAATTCAGTCTAAACGTCAATACGCACAGCGGTCTGTATGATTTGTGACTCTTCTTGTTGACGATGTAGGTGCCCCAGAAATCGTTTTTGAATAAATTAGTTAGCGATGTGTTACCGACGACATCCCGATTTCTTACAATAGCCACAATGTCGTCATGTAGAAATTGTCCATGGTTGACGTTGGAGTATATCAACATCGCGGATGCAAATATCACAATGTGTCGATATGGAATGAGTTTAAGAAGAGGTTCGTAACTAAAGGTCGACTTCGGAGTATTACCGTCGGTACTAATAAGCCTCGTTGATTCGTCGTCAGAGATGCAATCATCATTTTGTTTTTTGCGCTTCCTCAATTCTGCTGATCTATCTTCCATGCCTGTGTATTTAGATTAGCGACTGCTGTACGAACTCCTAACATTAGTGAAGGTTGGAGGATGCTGGCGACATCTCTGCAATATCAACGATACGGAATACATGCTGCAGTGTCGGCTATATATGATCAGTAGCTAGCCTCGGGCTATGTTAGCAACTGGTAGTGTCTGACATTATCCGTTCTTTATCAAGCATGTTCTGCTCGTTTGGATCCCGAATACAGTCGACAAAATCACCCCGATCCAGCTAAGAGTGAACAGAGGACCAGAGATGGAAGCGGGCCGGGTGAGCCGGACCCGAACCCGGCCCGAACCCGACAAGTTCAGCCCGAACCCGGCCCGAACCCGACGGTTGAGTTTTGAGCCCGTTTCGGCCCGAAACCAAGTTCAAATAGCAATTTTCAACTGTTGCGAGCAAATAAGCTGATATACGATTCAAATTTCGAGCATTTCAATGCTCTAACTTTGTTTTCTTTCGATAGCAATCTTGCATATGGCAAGAGAGCTTAATATATCTGAATGAGAATACGCTGAAAACAGCCCCACTGTTAACTTAGTCTGCAACTTTACCCTGAATTTTAGTCGGTTCACTATAATTGAGATTTAGTCGCTTCTGCATGCTCGATCGTGGCGTCTTTGGTATCATAGAAACAAGGAGATCGCCCTCTACAGTATTATGCCATCGAAAAAGCTATCCGCAAGGTGTATCATAGGGCTATTGGCTGTTGAAAGCGAAAATATTAAGTTTTCCTCAACAATTCTGTTTTTATAACTGCTGATGAACCCTGATAAACTGTTCTGCGGCATTAAACATGTTGCTATTTGAAAAGATAATGATCTTCTCTTCTCAACAAAACATCAATGATTTCTTTACCGTTATTCGTCTCGAAATAGTGTGTGGAATTATGACCTCGGTTTACAGAATTTCGGTAGGCCTGATATCTCGATGCGATGCCGAGTAATCACGGCTGAGTGAACACTTCTTGAAATAGTGATTACGCGATGCCTACGCAATGTCGACGGCTTGTAGCTACCTTGCCTGCAACGATACAGTCATTGGACACAAATCATATAACAGATATGAACAAAATTTGAATGAATTGCCTAAAAACTATGTACATACATGACGCTCACAATATGAAATGTTCATAACAACAGGATTCGTGTTCAAGTCAAGAATCAAATTAGACTTTTTGGTGATAGAACAGAAAGCATTGTTAGACATTGTGAGACCATTGTCAGACAAAACAACATCCACTCTAATGGCACTCTCTATCTATAAGCTACTTGCGGCCATTGTTTATACTGAAAACAACATAAATTGGCCGGCCTCTACGCATTGGAAATATTATGATAATTAAATCAGAAGACTGCTGACTTTCAATAAAATCTAACCTTGGCCAACTAGCACGTATACACACGGAGAAATTTGCTACCGACGCTTGGGCTTGAGATCCATGTCTATTTATAGACGCAGACTTCAAAGGGGTTAAATGGTTCAATACCAAACTAAATTAAAGAAATAAAGGAATGAAATTGGCCAAGATGAGAAAAAATAGTGTGTTCAAAATACAATTCAACTTTCATCCATACAAAGGGCGTTGCATTCACACGTTATACGAAGAATTGATTATTTCAATAGCCTCAACAGTTACTGGAGACAGTCGGGTTCGTCTCTGGGACAAGGTCAGACCGCACGATGAAAAATCTCTTTCGGATTGCGCACTTGAGCACTGGGCTGCAAACATCTTTCTAGCCACCCTGGAGAGCGTTGGAAAGTCCCGTTCATATTTTCTCCAGAAGTCCAGCGGATTGGGGTGCGATGATGCATTTTGGTATTCCTTGTACCGTTGAAGTTCCTGGAGTAAGTTTCGCTTGATACTGTCAGACGAAGCGAGGCTTGGAGCGGAATGTCTGTCAAGACCGTCGCGAAATTGGGAGAATGGATCATCAAGTTCGATTGGTCGCATTTCTCTTGCTTCTGATCGAACATAGTCTTGATTGCCTGGGCTATAATCGGCAACCTTTTCCATGTGTTCAATTACCCATTTATCAATGTCCGAGAGCAATCTTATCTTGAATGAGACCTCTTCATTACTGATAAGTGGCAGAAATTCAAATCGTTTGAAATTTGGATCAAGAAAGGTAGCTAGCCAGTGATGGGCCTTCAGCGAAGATTCAAAATATACTGTGTCCAAAAGTTGTCTAAGTTCTGTCTTCATGGCCTTGATAACGGGATGGTCATTCTGGCAAGGTTTTGCAAGTTCAAACGCCTTATAATACGCTAGCACGGCGTAGCCTATCGTTGGTTTGGAATTAAATTGCATAACATCAAATATATCGCCGAATGGTTTCATGAATTGTAAAATTTCCGCGTTCATTCTTCGATTAACAGATGCTATGAGCTGCATGCGGTCTCTGTGTGGTTCTGAAAGAATGCGCACCAAAGCTTCATAACTTTCGTTGATGGAATATGCTCTATCAATATAGCCTTGCCATCTCCGAGTTGACGAGCCTTTTTTCAACGACACGGGCAGTTGTTCCTGCACACCGGAGGCTTGATTACAATACTTTACCAGAGAAGATGCATTGTTATCGTAATCGAGCAATTCTGACTGTGAAGTGCATACCCGTGACCACATGGTTGAGAAGCAAGTGTGTAGCCTATGTGCCATACAGTCAAGGCGTGCGGACGTTTCCAACATTCCTACTCGAAAGGCAGCGACCACATTTGCACCGTGGTCGGTAGTTGCCGTAATGTTTGAAGCATCAATAGCATATTCAGCCAATATAATATAGTCTGTATAGCCTGTGAAATATTTTCAGCAGTGTGACGTTCAGTCCCAAAATGACGTACCGCCAAAACTTGATGTTTCATTTCAAAGGACTTATCAATCCAGAAGACGTGTACGTCTAGGTATGACGTATGCTTGTATTCGTCCGTCCACAAGTCCAACGTTACTGCGACGGCTTCGGCTAACTGTGGTTCAACTAAAACCTCTGTTATCCTTTCCCTTATTACTGCAGCTTTTTCCTTGCAATATAACGATATAGTTTTACGTCCATATATCACGTCTGATACATTAAAACGTCCATGCGTCGCGGACATGTTCACAAATTGCTGTAATAGCTTGATCAGGCCGTCATTTTCAACTGAATGAAAGGCATGATAGCCACGAACGCAAAACTCCAATTCAGCAGTTTTTATGTCCAGCTTTTCAGATTCGCTTAGTCTAAGCGTTTTATTTGCAAACTGTAACATTAGCTGCTGCTTCTTTTTTCCATGAGGCCCAGGCTTGCAATGTTCGGAATGGCGCTTGATATGGGACGACCCTGTTTTTTGGCAATCGTATTTTAATACTAGTTTGCAAACACCGCATGAAACTATTCCGGTCAAAATTTCCGGCGTGACACCAATTACAGCATTAGTAGGCTGACAACGCCGTGCTACGACTTTCATTGTCGATTCGCATTATATTTTTGACGCCATTGTTGTGCCTTGTCTTGACCTCAATGACCATGTATACGTCATACTAGATTATGCCTTTCGTGATCGGTATCCCACCAGGACGCATTCAGCCTTCAATAGCCGCGCCGAAACTTGTTTGAGATTCCCTCGCTTTGCGAATAAGTCATTATTCACACGCCGGTACAATTAGTATATGCGCCATGTTCGAAATGAATGGAATTAAAACGCCGAGAAGACGTTACTCTTACACGCGAATTGAGTCATGTCAAAATTCATGAAGATATAACAGATTCTGCGCTGTATAGATTGTTCGTCGTGAAATGTTGTTCTGGTATTGTTTCAAGGTCGATTACTTATTTGAATACAAATAAGATCTCCTGCACTGTCACGGGATGAGCGCATGCGCATCGTAACATGATCCCCGTGCAAGTTGTTGATTGCTAACACGATCCCGTGCAAGCTGTTGATTGCTAACTCGCTTTCAGTAATTAGATCCGCCAATTAGTTACGCTGTCAAAAGCGTACGGAATACAGAAGTCGCTATCGCTAAAGGTATGACGCATAGAGGCTCATTCTGCCCCCTTTATTCAGTTCTACCCCCTTTTTATCTCGGCTGGCTACGCCCCTGACTATGGCGCATCTAAAAGCTTTCTTTAATAAATATTAACACCGCCTTAACACATCTATCGATCAATCCTGCTGTGCCACAACGGAAGCCGTCGTCTCATCACCTGCTTCTAGCTGTTCAGATCAGCATGCCTCATCGAAAATAAAACTAAATTGGTAGTAATCCAGGCTCCAGCATGGTTATCCATCCATCCGTAATTCATGTTTTCGTCACAATGTGGCCTGAACAATGATCAATGTTTGGCGTATTTGGGACGCTTGTTTACTATTTAGCTGACATTGTTTCATTACAATCATAGTCTTCGGGCCGTCTTATAATGAAGTTTATCTGGGTTCGTACTTCGTATAAAGTTTATTCACAGATATTGCCATACTTACGTGATACGGTATTGGTGTATCTTATATGTAGTTGTGCCACTTTCGATCAAAATTGCAAATCAAATTTGTATATGAAGTCAATGCTTTTCGTAGTGACTATTCGGCCCGATTCAAGCCCGATAATTTTTATAACTTTGGGCCCGAACCCGGCCCGAACCCGGCCCGAACCCGGCCCGAACCCGAAAAGCCCGGCCCGACTTCCATCTCTGCAGAGGACACCATAATCCAGTGGCCAGATCGTCCGCTCTAGCTGTGATCTCAATCGACCACATCGACACACGTAACAATATTGGTCTCGCTCGCCAGAACGAAGAGACTGTAAAAGACGAGTATCAATAGTGGAGGTCCCATCGGGCTTTTAGTAAGAAAAGGCGTGAACAACGTTTAAAACGTATGTGTAGAGGCGTTTAATTTTTATAATACTGCAGTATTAACGATACTCGTCTATTTTACTGTTTTAACACTGTATGTTGTTGTTTGAATGTCTAACGTGTGGTAGCCTACCTGTGCCGATCCGTGTCATACCCAGGTTGGTGTCCGATTAAACGACTACTCCAAATCGTTTCAGCAGCCTCCTAGCTTTTCATTATATCGCAATCTTGTGATGTTTTGATATGATAAAAATATTTAATAAAATATTGATCATGATGATGATGGTATCTCGCATCTTGCCGAAAACCGTAACGCGAACAGTCTTATTCGTACAGAAAACTTTCGAATTCAGCTCTCAAAATCTTTTCACCCGCGATACCGAGTCTCAAAAGCTCAGGTGTTACATCATAGTTTATCTGCTCATATTACCGTCGATTTTATAAGCGTTCATTTCTGGTAAGTGTCTTTCGAAGGGTAATGATACCAGGTAATTGTAGTCGCGGCGGTGACGAGCTCGAGATGCGCGAAGACGCTTCTATCGCCCATTATATTATGAGTTCGTCCAATGTTGTGTTGTTCGGTCATCACATTTGATAACACGCCAGTGCTTTTTAACCTTTTGAAAATAATGAGCACTTACATTTTTTGTAAAATCATCCGCACATAAGTCATTCAAAATTTCCAACAAGTAGGCTTCCGGTTCATCAATGACTCGATTGCTGCTGAATATTTCTGACATTTCCAGGCCGGCTATAGGCACACCTTCTTGCTCCAAAGCTCCCCGCATTGGGCCATCAAGTATATCATCAAGAAGACAACTCCTTACCCTCACTTTGAAGTCAAATATTAGTTCACTAAACCCTTTTTCGGCCAAATTAATTGTGGGGTTTTGCACAATAACTTCTAGTGCTTAGATCATTGGATGGTCAGGTCTTTATCTGCTCTCGAATCAGACTTTTTAGTGCGAAATAATAATAATAATTCAATAATCTGTAATCTACATGTATTGCATAGGAATAATAATTTGACTGTACTACTGAAATCTTGATAGTATACGTCAATATGTGTGTATTTACCAGTGTTATTGTGAATAAAGAATATAATAATAGTGAGCTAATATTTATTCACTCCTGCTGCTGCTCGTGCGAGACAAAATTATTGTGAAAGCTTCGATTAGCTGTGCAGAAGTTAGAGAGCTATTACGTTTATTTGAATTATTCCACGTCAGAAAAGTAAAAAATATGCACAATCTGCATACGCACTCATCCGCTCCACGTTTGTCGTCCGCACTGCAGTTTTTCCATCCGCAGAAGTGCGTGCCATCCTAAAGGTTGAAAAGCACTGTGATGCCGTATCTGTTTCTCTGTCAAATCCACTTCAGTTGAATTGGCCAACCTAAAGTTCCTCCATTGTTAAGGATATGAGACGAACACGAAAAACGACATTACCGGAAAGTGGTATTGCCCTGTGGAAGCTGCATTGTCTGGTGTGGAATTCTGCCAATTCGGAACTGAAATAGCTAAACAAATATGTTGATCAATTCATCCCAAACGGGCGTGGATAACTAATGTATGAGTTTCGTAAGTTTTCCAGACGCCTCCCTTGACGATAGTAAGAGAGAATCCACCTTCACATCGCCAAATCATAAACAATGAAAAGAGAAACAGGATCGTTTGAAGTAAAAAGTTGCCATATCATGATCTGGATGGATATATATTTCACGCATCTGCATAGACGGCTAGATTCGAATATGCGCTCAGCCGATTATATCGTTTGGTCGTAGGCAAGTTTGTAACGGTCATATTTTACGGCCCGGGACTTGATTTGAGATTTCGGAAGAACGCTTAGAATGAAGCATTTTGAAATGATGATATTGATGTCAGTTTGAAAACATTGTTGTTGTTGATCGAAATAAGCTATTCTCCTGTGTCCAACGCAACATCAACATTCCTCACTAGCTGATACGGCTTCGGCGATGGTAATAGCATTTCACAGAAGAATTAAGTGATATTAATGGGCATATTTCCTTGACGTGCGATATGGCCCAGATATTGCCAAGACCCAGACACTTAGAATACGACTTGAGCCTTCCCCATGAGATCAAGATCTGCGAGAAGATAGTTTTCCAGCAAGTAGGCATACCGTGTCTAGCTATAACCCTCAAATCGATTCTTTAGTCGTAGAAATGTGTTGTCCGGTATCGTGCGCAACTCAGAGTTCAAAATTGACTGAAAGTGATGATCGTTATGTTTTTCGACGTAGGCCTATTTGTGTTTCATAAAATACTATGTATTTTGTGGTAACATGCCCGTCGCCCATTGTTAGAGGGCACAGTGCTGTACTGTCATAACGTTATATAAACATGGTTTTTAAACTGTGCGGCCTATTTTATCTCGATATTGAATTTATGCGGCCCGCGGCCTCTACGACATTTGAAAAGGGGCCTGCGACCCGCTATGAGTTGGCGGCGCCTGGAATTGAATAGAGTCATGACTCAACTTTAACCCGACTCGCGTCGCAATTTTTTCATGACATAGCGTCACTTTCTTGATTACAAAACTGCTCGTGACGCGAGGCATTTTATATGACTTCGAGTTATATATCTGGGGTCTGGAACAGTTTTCGACCGAAGAGCCATATAGACCCAATATTTTCAATTTTAACTCCCAAAGAGCCATAAATGTCAACCAGCTTGTAACGTCACAATTGAAAATTCGTATCGTACTGGTACTTGGTAGCAGAGATGAGCATGGATTAGGATTAGGTTTTGAAAAAACAGGATTTGTGAAATTTTGTCGGATTTGGATTGGATTTGGATTAGACATTTTTTTCAGAACCGATTAGGATTTGGATTGGATTTACCTATTTTCTGGGAGATTGAAATGTCGTGTGGCAAGTGGCGACAAACTTTATTCAGATCAGTTATTAATGTACTTACGGTTACTAAGTTATCTTGAATCAAGTGAATGGTTGGTTGTGAAAGAATCCCTCCCTTGCAGAAATTAGTATTTTTTCTGAATTTCCAGTTAAAATCGGATTAAGATTGGACATGGACTTGAATATGAAAAAGTTATGGATTAGGATTTGGATTTGGATTTGAAGGTTCGGATTTGGATCGGATTAGGACATAGAAATTTCAAATCCGCTCATCTCTGCTTGGTAGCACAAAGAGACCAATACAAGGGATTTGTAGTGTGCACCATATTTTTTCTGCTCACATGCGTTGGTGGAGCCAAACAGGGTCACTACTCACTACACCAGTACACAACTTGAAACCTTCAATATTTTATTTGTATTTTCTATGGATGTTTGTGAATGACTCGATTTTGAACATTTTTACTTCCAAAATCAAGGCATTTTCAAATTCTGCTCGAAGTGATGCGCGAAAGGAAAGGCATAGACAGGCCAAGCCTCACTAGTGATAGCGCAACTCATCGTAAATAGCTTAGAATTCGTAATCTCTGATATTAATCAAATGTTATTGTTCCACTGATTCCGAATATCTAAATATTGATCGACTTCTTCAGCATTCGGCTAACAAAACGTTGCGCTACACACCTACCTACATTTTAACCGCGGTATTAGCCAGCTACTTACCAATCAAGAACATGGATATTGGATAGCTATGGCTTTGTTTTGAATTTGAATTTCTAATTGTGAATGTCACCTCCAAGGCAGTTCATTTCTCGGCGTACATCAGGGAGAAAATACGTATTTGAAAACTGCATTATCATACAAGCGTCGCTACGTCCGATATTCTCGTTGATCAATCAACCAAGATTTCAAGGCGAGCGATGTCGGGTACATCGAATTCGCGAGTGATGTTAGTCGCCGGCGCGACAGCATCATAAATTTGAAGATTTAGAAAAGGGGAATACGAGCCCCTAACCCTGGATACCGCATTGCCTTGAACTGTCAAAGATATTTTTTTGCTGCCACGAGAATAAATATTCAGGCCGTTATGAAGATTCACTAACAATTTGCTGCAATCTTGATGTATTAGTTACAAATTAAAAAAAATGTTGAAGAGCCCTATCTTGTACCCAAAAGAGCCATAGGTTCCCGACTACTGTTATATATTATAGTATTTTGATAGCCTGTATCGGGCCTCTCATACATCCTCACATATATCTTCATTCCTCGTGCTGGGTTACGGATAGGGCTGTGCACAATGATTCGAGTACTCGAATCTGAATCGAGAATTAATTTTAATGATTCGAGTCGAGTAGTAAAAGACAATTTTTTCGAGTACTGAAATTCTACGCTCCTCGCCACTGCATGTTAATTTATCAACGAAAATTATAGTTTCGATACTATTTTCCACTCAGGAAGCCTTCAAACCAAAGTCCATCGCAACATACGAAACATATAGTACAAAGCCACGAACTTTACGTGACATAACACATTTCCGAAGTCCTGATCATCCCACAACATTGTCACGAAGTGCAACGAAATCGGTATGGCCGAAAAAGTACCCAAGTATCTTTAGTGTGATGCATAACAGGCATTATATTCTTTGTGATGACATAAAATATACATATTTGAACTTGGACATCTTTCATTCTGTTATGACGTAATAATGAGCGATAGTCAATAATTCGACTCGACTCGAAGCATAATACATGATACAGAATCGAATCACCCAGGTACTCGAATTTGCCCTGCCCTAGTTACAGATGGAATAATCCGACCAGCATTGCTGCATTACAATTCACGTTTCCGGGATACGCACAGAGTGACTGCGTGAGCAAGTGTTGTTTTAGTCATCATGGCATTTCGACTTAGTCATTTTTACACCAGGCCGATATTTCTTATTATCAATCCTAATATTCCGACAGCACCGCCAACTTTCGTTCCAGGGTTTTGTAAGACACGTCATTCGCGGATCGTATGACGAGGAGAAGGCCAGATAAACCTTTGCAACACTTCGATATAGGAATTTGGAGTCGACCGCGGTCGGACTCAACTTCCATCCTATTAGTGCTACAGCTGTGGAACATATCTCTTCCATCTCGCCAAAGCGTGAGCAGAGTTCGACCGTCGTCCATCGTGCACTCATGGACACGTGGTATACTGGTGCATTGCGTATTTTTGTAACTGCGATGACCCGTGGCGCACAATTTTATGTTTTCAAATCGGCAGCGTCTAGCACCCAGCGTCACGTCGCATTACTGACGTGGTTTACAGAATTGCGCTTGCTTATTCGTAAGGAATATTGATCAATGATTTTAATCACCGTGTTCCCGCAGAGCACGCTGGAATGGCGACAAGTTCGAGTGGCATCATAAACATATTTGTACTCAATCCATCATCGTGGTTTAGCCTCCCCAGTGCCTCTCGGCCTCCACGCTTTAAAGTTTAAACCACATCTACTTATTCTCGAAGAGTTATTTCGGTGAAACCACATACTTTTGCGCTATTGAAAAGTAGAAAGCATTGGGAGAAAACTTCGCACTTTAATGGGTGAAAAACGCACGAATCACACCCTTTTCATAGTAACTAAATATATATCCTATTGTAGCACTTCTTTGCAGTTCCATCATTGTGCGTTAATCGCAATCATACTAGTTGGAATTTCGAAAGTAGCCAATTGCGATTAACTTCTCAGTGTGCGACCCCACGATGAAGTCTTTTCTTTTTAAACTACCTATTAGGCTACTCGAGTACTTGTCCGACGTTTCTGTAAATTTCTGTTCTGCAAATCAGCAAACCAGAGACTGTCTGATGGGGTCATTAACATCGTCAACTGGTAGTTTGGGCCACCACTTCCGATAATCTGGTGATATTCGAACTATGATTTGGCGCTGGCACAAGAACTGAAATCTGAACCCAAATTGAAATGAGAATTATTTTTTCATGCTTTAAATATTTGATGTATCTCACTATAATCCTTTCGCCATTCTTCCTATATCAAATCCGCATCAAGCAGGATTTCATGCAATGGCAACCTATGCGTGCAGTTTACATAAGTAATAAGACATTGCAAGCAAACATGGGGCGATCACTGTATCATCGTAGCCTCATTAAAATACGATTACTACTACTGGATTGCGGTGACGATTACAGAAAAATCTTCAAGATGACGATTACGATGGCATGGAAAAGTAATCAACAGTATGCTACACATTTATTTATTTTGCTTGCGTTTAGTATTCCACATCCAGTCTGAGCTTTAGTGAGCTGTTGATATTCAGTAACAGGACAAGGGAGACGAGCCGTGCTCGGACCTTGCCAAATTTTCAATACGGACAGTGTGCCTTTATATCAGAGATGAGCGAATTTGAAATTTCTATGTCCTAATCCAATCCAAATCCGAACCTTCAAATCCAAATCCAAATCCTAATCCATAACTTTTTCATATTCAAGTCCATGTCCAATCCTAATCCGATTCCACCTGGAAATTCAGAAAAAAACTAATTTATGCAAAGGTGGGATTCGAAAAATTTTTTCACAGCCAACGATTCACTAGATTCAAGATAACCTATAGTAACCATAAGTACATTAATAACTGATCTGAATAAAGTTTGTCGCCATTCGCCACACGACATTTCAATCTCCCAGAAAATAGGTAAATCCAATCCAAATCCTAATCCGTTCTGAAAAAAATGTCTAATCCAAATCCAATCCAAATCCGACAAAATTTCACAAATCCTGTTTTTTCAAAACCTAATCCTAATCCATGCTCATCTCTGCTTTATATGTGTTCATTTCGTCATGGTTGATTCGCGTTGGCAAGTAATTGATAACGAATCATTGCTCCCAATGCTCATTCTGACTACAGCTATGAACGCAACCTTCCAAAACGGACGACTTGAAAGTCCTGGACCTTTCGGCGGATTACACTATTTCTCCTTGGCTCAGATTAGAACAGATAATTCCCACTTTTGAGATGTCCCAGATTCAACCTTTCAATGGCCTGCTATACACCAATATGTCAAGTCACCGCGATTACCTCAATGTACTCCTACATTTCACCTGGAAGAATGATATCCAACGCTGAACTCCATGAATATAACTACAGATGCAGCGACGAGAGCCTTCTATCTCGCGTAATTAAATGTACTGATAATGAGACCGACGAAGACGCGTCAACCTATCGCTATACTCTGGCAAAGCGGCCTATCACGAAACCATGTCGACTTCAGCATTTCTACCAAAGTATTGGAGGTTTATCTAGGCTCCTCCTCGCTATGTCATCCGTGTAGGCCAGGGTTCTCAACCTTTTTGTCTTCGCGGACCCCTTTCGGACCGTCACGGACCCCGCAGACCCCCACGAAATATTAATTCAAATGTAGCTCAATTATCATGCAATCGTCATTTGTCTTGTGCAAATGGTAACTGTTGGCTTTGTGGATAAACAGCAACAAAATGACTTTTCTTGAAAATAAGATCATGTACTATTCATATAGAAATTGGGTTCACTTCCATTATTTCAAAGCGAATTCTGCAACTGCGCTTCTTGAAATATGTGGTCGTGTCTAGAAAATTCGCGCCTTCGATTTGATATGAACGAGTGCCGAAAATCCATTTCCACAAATATAGGTGGTGGCGAATGTAATAATAACGCGTAACGCTTCCGACGGCACATTTGGGTATGATCGCAACGGCACTAAAATTGACAAGCAATTCTTTTAATGAACATGTGACGTCAAGCCTAGTCATTTCTATCCAGCAGCTTATCTTGAAGTTATCATGAAAAAAATTGTTATGTTTATCACAAGAGAAAATGGATTTTTGTAAACATTTCGAAGTCACAGTGATTGACCTTACTCATCCAACTTCCCCCCCCCCCCTAAGCCCCAAGAACACAGCTCTAAACAGCAAAATGTTTGTATCAGTTGGATATTGACAATTTAGCAATTAAAATAAGTCTGCACAGTAGGATATTTTATCTCAGACGGCCATTCTGTTGATGTGAGCTCTGGAGTTTTACTAGTAATGAAGCGAAACTACCTGGTGATTTTTCAATTCATAAAATACAAATTAGGTTATACACTATTTTGAGGCTTCGCGGACTCCCGGTTGAGAACCACTGGTGTAGGCGGTGTCTTATAGAAAGCTGGAAGTGGGCAGTGCGTACGGCAGCTACGTAATAAAAATGAAGAATATCGGCCTGGTGTAAATGACCGTAGTAGTCGACAAACACCATGAATACCACAGAGAAGGAAAACATAGTTTGGTTTATCCCATGTCCAGTTGTCCACTCGTCCCCTGCCAACAAATGAGTCGGTCTAGTCAACAAACCAAGCTATTTCCAGTAGCGATGGGGTATTGCCCGAGACGGCTTCCAAATCGTTCGGTTCCTATAATTCCAGTCACTGTTTTTGGTCGGGTTTCATACTAACTAGAGTCCAGGGGTCGCCAACTCAAAATAGGTCGCGGGCCACTTTTCCAAATTCCTGGAGGCCGCGGGCCGCATGACATCAATATCGATATAAAAGTAGGCAACGCAGTTCAACAATCACGTCTGATAACTCTACGTTATTACAACGCTGTGCTTTCTAACATAGGCGACGGTTATAGTCACCACAAAAGAACTAATATTTTATTGAACAAACACAAATACAACAAAAAGTATCATGATCATCAATGTCATTATATTTTGGACTATATGAGCTGTACACGATACCTGACAATGACAACACTCTTTAGCCGCTAAAACAGGGGTGGCCAACATTTTTGTAATTCACGGCCGCATTTCGCGTACTCATGTAGCCTGCGGCCGCATACCGGTGGTTAGTCGTGATAAACTAGCTGGGGCCAAATACCCACGTTATCATGTCCATGTCCATTGCCGGTACACTCCGAACTAATCTATATGCACATATCGGCTTACTATGCGCACCAAATCGTTAGTAGTTATGTTGTAAAGAGCCACAGAGAACCAATCTGTAGTCGCGCGAAGCGCGAAAAATTTTTCATGTTCATGAGTGAATTTCGTCAATAAATATTAGTATAGTTTCACATATTACTATAAAATATTTATTTTTTCTCGGCCAATGTGATCAGATTCCCAGATACAGCTGATGCAGGGGGTATCTGTGAAAACTTAGGGTTGTTATTACAAGTGTCGACAGCCGCATAATTTCCCTTCTACTGCTGCAGATTGGCCACCCATGGATTGAAGAATCAATATTGGGGTTAGCTATACACGGTAGGCCTACTTGCTAGACAACTATCTCCTCGTAAAGCATGGTCTTTTGGAGCGCCCGAAGTCGTTTTGCAGGCGTCTCGGTCTTGGCAGTGGTGGGCCATTGCACGTCAAGGCAATATGCCCATTCGTACCAGCAAATTCTTCATCCATGGAATGATATTACCATGCCGAAGCCGTATCAACTAGTGAGTAATAGTGATAGTGGGCACATAGAATGGCTCACTTTGAAAAACAACAACATTATGTTTCAACTGAAATCAATTTTAGCGTTTCAACATGATTTACTAAGCGTTTTTCTGAATTTTTTTCAAATCAGGTCGCGGGCCGCAAAATAGGACCTCGCGGGCCGCATGCGGCCCGCGGGCCGCGTGTTGGAGACCCCTGAACTAGACGCTCCCTACTTTTCATACCGCCGGAACACAAAATAAAACCAATTCATCGCGAAGAAAACATCAGTATATTTCGTAGTCCATCAAGGCAACGAATAAACATCCAACGATGACATGACACTGCCGCTATAAAAGGCGTCCTTGAAATAAGATATAAAATGGCGACTACATCACAGGACAAAGCAGAGTTGCCAACATGAGTTTTTCGATAAACAGCGTTTTTTCGATAAACAGCGTTTCAGCATATGCTATACAGCAGAAACCACTGAATGACTAAACCATTAAAAGCAGTATTGCAATTCCATCTTGCTCACACACGGAAGAATATATGCGAGCGTAACCGGAACAGTTACACTGGAGGTTGGTGACAGCACACCGACATGCAAACAACCACCGATTCGTGCAGTGATCTCACCAAGTTTACCATGCGCCAGATAAGAGATGATGGCAGGAAAGGAACGATAATTTCGCTAGATGTATATTATGCCCACATGTCAAGTTTTATAGTGCAGTTGTGCGAAAAAAGTGTAACACTCAATTCAGATACAAATTCGGCATTCGGGTGCTGTTAGTGATATCCAGGGATATCTAGAACTCTAGATCTCCCAGGTGATATCTTTCAAAATCATGGCGATCAAACATTTACTGACAATGCATTCTATGGAAGTTTGCTCCAATGGATATATAGGTGGTGTGGTGAAGGAGAGAACACGCGAGTAAAGTGACAAACGAACGTTCATACTGCCCATTAGTCTATTGGCAATAGAGCTTCCGGCATTCGAGACCGTATAGTTCATCCGAGATTACCGCCATATGCTGGTTTCTATACGAGTCCACTAGCTAACTAGTTCTAGTAAAATCTCATGACATGGGTTAGACTGTTGCCGTAATGCTTATTCGAATATCAAGACCATGGTATACAGATATGGCTGGTATGGATACCAAGGTAGTATGGTCACAGGAAAGCGAAACACTGTAAAAACACTAATTACGAGCTGGTTTTAATAAATATAGATGACCAGGCGCGTAGATACAACAAAACATAAATGGGGCCTCATTGTCTTCTTGAAGAACATCTAACAGACTGCATACGACTACACAATGCATCGACCACATATTCGTAACTCAGTACTGACAGAATTGGGCGTAGGTTTTTAAATCTTTCAAAGAGAAATCGCTATCGACAACCCACTACGCGCCTAATTTGGATTTTATCTAGAGTATCACGAAAAAAACATATATTCAAAGAGTTACTGAAGTCGCTGAAAAAGTAACAGTTGATTGCACGGGCCGATTTGCTGCTGGAATGGAACCACAACGCATACGTCCATCCACCAGCCCAGGCGAGAACGGTTACGGAGCAATAAAGTAAACAAGTCTTCAGACGTTCGCCAAGGAAAACACATAGGCAAACGCATAGGCAACCCCGGTTATACACCTCAAAGACCACTGCGGACGACATGGAATAGCGATTCCACATCGCTTCCGTACGACATCTCAAATTCATAGTTCATCTGGACACATCACGATCCCGGGGCGTGATCCTCTTTGACTCGGCGGCCAGCTTTCAGCACTTAAAAACGTACGAAATAGAGTACCTCGCATGGAGAGCATCACAACACCCCGTCCTCTATTAGATCGTTGATGCTGCCGGCCATTTTCTTAAGCGAATCGGCGTACGGCCCGCCGGGTTCGAACAACTTTTCCAAAAACTCCGTGTCGCCCAGCTGGTCGAAAACGGAATTGATCCTCGCCTGCGACTTCTCCGTGAGGTGCCGCGCGACCAGCTGCTGCAGTATCCCCCTGCCCTCGTTCATTTGCCGCGACAGCACGTATTTGTCAAAGGTAAAGTCGACCTCGACGAAGCTGACCAGCGTCATGGCGGTCATCTTGACTTTGGTCTGCAGCCGCTCGGCGAGCTTCTTCTCGGCGTCCGTGAACTGGTCGTTTCGGTGCAGGACGGCGATCTTGATCATGACCTTGATCAGGTTGTGGTTGAACTTTTCGGCGTCTTTCTTGTTGCTGAAGTCCTTGCGCACTCTGAAACGGGACGTCCGCGCATGTTTATAAACGGAAAAATGTTACAAATTTACAAACGCTAAATTTAGTACGAATGCGTACATAATGGTATAAGTTTTATTGAAACTTTTATCGATTCATTTTTTTTTCTTTTTGCGATGATAAATAAATTCTCTCCACAAGAATTGCTATATTATGAAAAGAAAGGAGTCGAAAAGACTTGCTGAAATCCGTAAACCAATCTGCCACCTTGGCCTGCTGATATAGATAGAGAAATGAAAAAATATATATATAAGGAGGCATGCACGTCTACCGTACTAGGTAAACGAGGCACTTGGCGCCCTCTTACGTAACCCTAACCCGAATACATTAACACGGTCATCGTACAATCGTACATATCAAGTGCCGAGTGCAGAATTCCCGAAGTGCCGGATATCACCATGCGCACTCACCTTCGTGATAGATTCACATTCCAATTTATTAATGCAATATTGTTGCATCGGTTACGTAATAATGATAGCTATTACATTGCTAATGCCAAATTCACTGGTAACGGTTTTGTTCTCAGAGGTTGCAGGAGCAATTCCAATCGCACTCGCAACGCAGTCATGGCCATTCAACCGTCAACACAATACTCATACCTTCAATCTCAATGCTAGTCGGCTGGCAACAGTAGACACTGCGCAATGCACAACTGCACATGAATCAAATCAAACTCATTGTCGAATTAACAGAATTCGAACGACATATCATTCAGTTAAAAAGCGCACGCACTATGGGTTAATCATTCTGCTTGGTTTTGGACTCAATCCACCAATTCATTAAGTATGACACAACAGTGCTGTCAACCAGTTATGAGCTTTGCCAACCATGGAATATGACAATTCACACGCGTACCAACCAATGCGAAGGTCTGTGGCTTACCGCGCGACAGAGGTTTATGATTAATATCAGCGTGCAACATGTTTTCAGGTGTGGTGAATGCGTAAAGATACCGCGATTCCACTGCGCACCAGCAGGGTAGCTTCGTTACTGAAATAGGCTACATCCCCGGGTAGGCTTCCCGGGCAGACTTTCCAGTAGCCAAGTAAATTGAAAATATAAACTGCAATTATACAGTCAGGGCCGTAACAGCACTTCGTCAGGCCCCCCCAAAAACGTTGGTCTCGGGCCCCCCATAGGGTGGTAAACCTAACGTCTGGGGGAGAACCCCCCAGACCCCCCTCCCACTACACGCTGTTTACATAAGGTGTACGCTGTTTCTTCATTGGTTGTCCGTTTAGTGAGTCTGTTCTGCTTGCCTAATCGCGCGAAGCGCGAGAAAATTTTGTAATTCACGACTGAATACGTCAATATGAAGCTGTTTATACATGGGGTGTCCGTTTAGTGAGTCAGCTTTGCTTGCTTCATCGCGCTTCGCGCGAGAAATTTCTGTGATTCATGACTGAATCTGTCAATATGGTCGGTATTACTTATATATTGCTATCAATTTTTATCCTCTCTCTGCTCCCGTAATCTGATTTTCCGGTAGAGCTGAGTAAAGTGTACTTGAAAAGGTAGGACCCCTCAATAATAATTGAACATCTCCGGGTGTATACCCGTTGGCAGGAACGAAACAACACTTCGTCAGGCCCCTAAAAACTTGAATCTTGGGCTCCCATAGGGTGATAAACCGATCCCCCCCTAATCACGTTGTTCGCGTAGTCACGTAATTACAGTTGTACAGTTCAGTTAGCCAGCGCTACGCGCGAAAATTTTTGATAATTGATGATAAAATCGGTCAATAAGATCGGGAATTGCATATATATTGCTATCAATTTCTTGTCCTCTCTACTCACGAAATCAGATTTACAGGTAGATGGTGATGGGTGAGATGGGACTTCGTTACATGATATTATTTCGTGACCTCCTGTCTGCTATATCAAAAAATATAGAATCGCCCAAACGTAGCCTACTAAACTAAAAGATCACACGATTTCATATTGGTATTTCTTCACTGGCATCTAATTTTTCGCTGCGGGATGGTATCTGTGCTATGAGGTTCAAATTACCAAGACAGGAACATTCGGCGCCAGTCATTTAGGCGACTATGGACAAATAAACCTATATGTATTTCGTAGCCTATAACCTATATAACGAAGTTTTTGGTCACCCTAAGGGTAGTCCTTTTCTGCCAAGGTTTCTCGCTGCCGATCGTTCTGGCACACTTCTTGGAGTGGCGTGTTACATGGCCTAAAACTGTATATGTCTTGGTGCGTCGCGGAGCGGTAATGGCCAACGCCGATATGCCCATTTCTATAAATCTTGTGTATTTTTCACTGGGGTAAGAGTACCCAATAATCATCACATCTGGCAACTTGAAATCGCGCGCAGCACGAAAAATTTGTGAAAATGTTGCAGAAAGTTTCAAAAAATACTCTATAATTTATGCTAATTCACCAAAAAATTTGGGGCCCCCTTCGAGCTCGGGCCCCCCCAATTGGGGGGTTTGGGGTGCGGCAGTTACGGCCCTGTATACAGTTAGAATCCGTTAAATTAACACTCTTCTCGGTCGCAACTCGCAAGAAGGTGCGAAGACCAAATTTCCGCTTCACCAATTCTCAGGCTACTTATTCAGCTAGTCATAGCTACGAGTATGACAATGATGTCATAATTGTCAAGGTACATTGTACTGTACAATTTTGGGAATTTGTCTACCAGTATGGGAAACAATCAACTCAAGCTGGCGTAAAGTATGAATATCACACATGCATACTTAACTCACTTGGTTGACAATATAAAATTACTAAATACACTACACAAGACCCATTATTCTCATACAACAAGATGTACAGAGGCACAATCGCAATGTAAGCGTTCGCCATTGATTGCCATCGAAACTAAGCAGTGTCATTGATAAATCACCAGTAATTACCTCAATGATCGTGAATGATTCTAGTTAAACGCATCGTTACGAGTTATACGTGTCATTAAAACGATAGATTTACGAAGAAGTCATGAAACCACCGCGTAAACTGCGAGCGTGTTGCATTGGGAAACTAGCTACTGCTATAGTTATGCCTCCTGTCGCCCACTATTGATCCTGGCGCGACATCGCTTCTTAGAGCACAGATACACTTGAAGTCACAGGAAACAGACGCTGGTATGGTATAAAGAATTTGGACGCAACAAAATACACAGATATTGTATTATATTCGAGATGAGTAATCGATGACAATACCAATAAATTCCCACGGATATATCGGAGTGTATAATTCATCATTGCTCGAGAGATCTCTACTGAATATTAGTAAAGATTTCAAAGAGAAAACCGAGTAGCAATAAATTCACGTTGTATACAACTGGCCATGCCATGACATTGCTCGACTGCTTACATCAATCATAACCAAGTGTTATGGGCCGGCGCAATGAATTTCGAATTTCAAAGTTTGGTTTATGCGCGAGTATCTGTCGACAAGTTTGTGACGTCACTGTCGTAAACCTATACCGTAGGATTCTTTTGGGACTTACTAGAATAGATTATTATTATTATTACTAGAGCGACATATTTTCCTGATATTATACGCACGCTACAGATAATGATTTTCACGCATATCTGATTATATACTCGTATTCCAGAAAGCTTGCTGGTGACTTATCCCGGGTAGGAAGTGCGACGCCAATGAGCGTCAGTGACGCGTTTTCTCATCAATTCAATCGTTTTCATTTCCAAACCAAACACAATTAACTGTCGGGGTAATGTATTGTCCGCGCAATGCGTTGTCAAATGCACGCAAAATAGCGAGAATGTAAATACTACCCTGACACGCTTATCATGTATACTTCGCTTATTCCCGTTGATTACGCGCTGGAAGTCAGCTAGTCATGCTGTTAGACTTATTTCTCTAATCGTTGCCCGTGACTGCCAATAACCAGTCTGCTTTCACATTTAATTGAAAGGCGGCGAGATAGCGTAGTGGTAACACCCACAGCTGCAACACCAATCCGATGCGGGTTCGAGTCCAACCGAGGTACAGACTCCAGAATTCCTGCCTAAGCGCCGGGTTCATTTAGGCTCCTCTCGCCATCTCATCCGTGTAAGCGGTGTCTTATAAAAACCCTAGAAGCGGGCCGAGCTACACACGGCAGCTACGGAATAAAAATGATTTAACGTACTAACTACAAATGATTCACATCACATAAAATTGCTTCAAAATTGTATTCCTAGTTGGGTCGTGTGCAGTATCGCGATCCCGTACTAGTGCGACGTTCTGACCTCGGCAAATTGTGTCATACAGCATATCTATTGCATTGTACAGTAGCACACGGTTACGCGAGATTATGCAAATTACTAGACGACTAATGACGAAAATGAGCCGAGTTAGATGGTAGCGGATTTCGCTAACTGCTATCAAAATGCTGTTGCTTCCAGGATTCGAAACTACAGTACGACCCATACATCCGCACCTTATAACTAAATAGGTATACACTTAACGAAACGAGTACCACCCCTGATATACGGGTGTGAATATACGACCCATAACACACGAATCCAGGACCTACCGCAGACTTATAGCGCGGTATAAATCGAGTACGACATTTTAATCCAAATTATGCATGCACGTAGGATTTAGGGAGATATACCAATCCCGTTGTCACAAACGATCGCGACGATTCCAGGTTCATGCTAACATAGCAGGTCATCTAACTATACACCCAATATGAGTTCGGACGCATTGCTAAGAAGAACGCCTGTCACACAAGGGTTACTCGGGAAAAAGTAATCTCGTCGGAAATTCAGGAATCGGACAATCGATTTTATTTTATTCGATTTTCATTATTTTTTCGGGACAATTTCACGAATATTTCCACCCAAAAGGTTGTGGCAGTATAAGGTATATACACATTACACATGCTGTAGGGGGAAACGTACCATGGTTATAAATAGGGTAGCATTTAACAAAAACGGTGTTTTAAAACACTTTGCTTAAAAAATGTTTTAAACAGTGCTTTAAACAAAATCCTTTTAAAAAATTCAAGTTTCAAGTTGTAAAATTATGCCATAATTGAGTAACTACTTTCCAAAAAACATGTTGTATGAGCCCACGGACAATTATCACCCTATTTAGCTGACGTATATCGACATGTGATGGTTGGAACTCTCAAAATAGTCGGTTCAACATTTATAGTTAAGATATGTCGTCAAATGAGCTATAGTTACCCTATATTTTCAATTGTCAAATGTCAATCCGTTATGACGTCACAACTGAATATTCGTGCCATCGTGGCTTAAAAAAACACACAATAAAAAACAAGTTTTCAATTAGGGTCTTTTGTTTAACTTTTTTTTTTAAATTGACATTTGTTTCAAATGCAACCCTCGTTATAAACAGATGTCGATAGAGTCTATACGAGGATTTTGTTTTGCGAACTGCAAAAACCGTGGCACATACTGCACTGTCTCTTATTGGACCTAATCACGAAAATAGCTGAATAGGCGAAAAAATGAAATTGCATTTTGTCGCCATTATGTTACCGCGATAGGCGCGCCGTCATATATTTATAGTTTGCTGCATCGCAATAAAATATCTAAATAGCTCACAAACCAAAGTCTATTCAAAAATCGGATCTAATGTAGGCTAGTTTGTTTGTGGGGTGTTCATGGTGTTTGTCGACTGCCATGGTCATCTACACAAAGCCAATTTTTCATCATTTTCATTCCGTTGCTTCCTACTCGTAGCACGGCGCACTTCTAGGCTTTTTTAAGACACCGCTGACACGGATGAGATGGCGAGGATGAGCCTAGATAAACCTCCAACCCTTAGGTAGGAATTCCGGAGTCGACCTCGGTCGGACTCGAAACCGCAACCCATTGGTGTTGCAGCTGCGGATTGTACCACTACGTTATCTCGCCACTCCGAAATGTAGGCTGCTGTTACCGGCAGGACCGTAGCTGCCGCACCCCAAACCCCCTAGAGCTCGAATGGGGCCAAAATTATTTCGCGAATTAATATAAATTATAGAGTATTATTGGGAAATTTATGCAATTTTTTCAAAATCTGATGATCAAATGTTGCCAAGTATCTTGATTATTGTGTACCCGTCCCCGACAAAAAATACACATGATCTTAGGAAATGGGCATTTCCGTGTCGGCCGCGCCACGACGCACCAAGACATATGAAGTTTTCGGCCATGTAACATGCGACTCCGAGAAGTTTTATATATATGTTTAATCGTCCATAGGCGCCAAGTGGCTGGCGCCGAATGTTCCTGTCCTGGCCATCTGAACCCCACAAGAGAAATGCCATCCCGCGGAGAAAAATTATTTACCAGCGAATAAATACCAATTTGGAATCGTGTGCGTCTTTTAGTTTAGTTTGGGCGATTTCAACATCTTTAGACATAGCAGACAGGAGTCACGAAACAACGTCATGTAACGAAGTAAATATACCGACGGGGTCCGCCCGAAGCTGTTTAATTATTATTTAAGGGCCCTATACATACTCCAAGACACCTCACACATCTCTACCGGTAAATCTGATTATGTGAGCATCGATTGAGTATTGATCGAAATATATATGCAATTCCCGAACATATTGACCGATTCAATCATAAATTATAGAAAATTTTCGTGCTTGGCGCGTATAGGAGACATAAGCTGACTCGCTCAAAGTACGACAGATCTCGCTGATAAGTAGCGGCATAAACACAAAGCGTAATATGGGTCTGGGGAAGTTTGGTTCATCACCCTATATGGGGGCCCCAGACCAGCGTGTTTTTTTTTGGGGGGGGGGGGCTAACGAAGTGCTGTTTCGGTCCTGGTTACCGGTAAAGTAAATACACAAGATCTTTCTATTTCGGGTAGTTTGGATTGCTGTAGAGTGCTTTACTTTCCGATGGTACAAGAATATATTTTAGCATACGGTGCATCGACTGATGGTTCTGAAGAAATCTTGACACGTGACCTTAAGAGAAAATTGGCGCCAAATATCCCACATATGACTTATGATGTTAATCCGAGTCACTGTTATTTGCCACGCATCGGTCGATATGTTGGCTATATGGCCAGATTAGCTACGGTGATTTTCCACATATTATGTATAGAAGGTGGAGGTTCTCAACCGGCCGGTTGGCACGATATAATTTTGTGGTGAGCGAGAGAGCTATTTGAAAAATCGTGAATAGTGTTAGTTTAATCCGGCAGACGAATTACATTGCAAGAAAAAAACATGAACAGCACAGAACGCTACAACTATTAACAAGGTGCTATATGTGGTATGCAAACGAATACAAAATCCTTTAGAGACTTTGATAAGAAATTAAAGACGGAATATTATCAAAATGAAAGAAAGCCATCCGCAGGACCGCTCTTGATTTACTGAAACCCCTTTATAGCGGAATTCCCCATTCACGAAAGCGATCTATCTGATCGCAGGCCCGATGCTGGCTTGGTCAAATCCAGGGCATGGTATGGGACATTTCCATACTCCATACCAGCCTCAATCTTTCCATACCATACTTAGAATTTTCCATACCATAGCAACATTCATTCATACCATATTTAATACATTTCCATACTTTCGGATCATCATCATCATTTTATTAAATTTTTTATCAAATCAATACATCACCAGGTTAGTTATCTTTAGTGAGACGCGAAAACGATTCACGCATCAGTGGATTTGGGTTTAGGTCGCTGCTGTCATCAAGTCATAGTGGCATATGTACGGGCAATATATCCTTCAACGCCTGGACACAGTGGACACTGGACAGTGCTTGCACAATAGGCGCGGTGCGAATTTTATTATAAGACACTTGTGTGGACAAACAAGTCACTAACGAATCGATGTGCATATTAGGCGGCTAGTGTGAAGTTAGGTAATGGATGGATTATATCTTTGTGAAATGTTCTCCATGATTTACCACGCGACGGAGTCGCTCACAGGCTCAATGCGAATCGATTACATTGTGGATAGCAATTGCGAATACACAACATGGAAGAATGCACGTTATGCGCAAGTATACACAACTCGCGAGCGTAACAAAAAACGATTGGAACGGTCGACAAAAACATGGTTGGACGCATCAATGCTGCAAGTTGATCACTGAGCAGCCGACTTAGAACGACTTGCCTGTAATATATGCCTACTGGCCAGATATCCCATTCGCCAGAAGTACATTACTAGGCTATATGCAATCACTGCAAATATATATATTTTACGAAGACGCGCAATAAACGCGCATCGATATCTGCCTAGCAGCAGACAAGCACGCAATGGTGTGACGTAGCGGAAGTTAGCGCAACCAGTCCTCCGCGCTCACAATACCTAGATACAGTGCTTTAGTTGACGCATTATAGCGACGATGGCAATAAATCCTACGCGCTGTACAGCTACTCGGCAACCGCAGATTTCATGCGCTTAATTCTGATGACTCATTCACAGGCCTTGGAAATTTTACATGTCCTTCTCTTTAGCATGAAACATTTGGCTGATGTTGAGACATATTCGGGAAAAAGAAAAATGCCATTTACGGGCATCAAAAATACTACGTGCCACCAAATACACGGATATTGCGTATGTGCTAGGACAATGATAGAGAGACACGTAACTGAAATTGACGAAGAAGATCGATCGGTAAATTAGAGGTGTAGTTATGGACACGATGCTCGGATAATTGAGACGTGTCGCCCATCAAAATACAGCCTAATTGGGAATCATTTGATAGCGTACAACGTAAAACAACGGAATAATGTATTCCAACTGCGAGTCTGTATGCATTGCGGTCGTAAGGTGTACGAATGGGCGTTCCTACAAGATAGATTCACAGTTTCGTACATTAGCGTGAAATTCAATCTGTCAATAATTCTGACCTATAAGCTGCGGGTCTACTGTGCATATCCGGTTACTAAAACGCTTGGGCGAAATCTCGATACCAATTTCGCACATTTCAGTGTTATTGTACTGCATTGACAAATCGAAAAATCCCTAATCAGATTCATTAGTAAATAGGATCCCAGATATTCGATAATACCACGATCACACGTTACGAATGCATGTGATCAAGGTCAGCCTATATACTTACTGTAACCCCAGTATTTTACTGTACTGTACAAAAAGCACTTATTGTTTGATGACGGATAAATCTCGTGACATATCTTCGCATACATGCTGGCAAGCCATCATGGCATGAGAATTTGAGCAATCATACAACATTTTAGGCAAAAAGATCGGGAAGGTCTCTTGATATTGACTGACGTTACATAAACGTATTCGTATTTCAACAAGAGACCACTTTGTGTCGTTACCTTCGGCCGGTTCTTCGGATATAAATGGGATTACCAGCGCATAATTCCACAAGATAGGTCACATTTACCTCACCGATTGTCTTTCAATATTTCTAATATTCTTTTTAACACTATCCTATTTGTCGTTAGAGCCGAAATCGTGATCGCAAAGTCGTTACCAGTTGATGACCACAGCATCAAATACATCATCAGGCACAGAGTCACGGCACTGTTGTAGTATCGGCTCGAACATTAGCAAAAAGTTGTTTGAATCTCGGTAACCGATGCCTGATAGAGGCAGGCGTTGGCATGTTCTGTTACAACTTTACCATATCTTTTCATAGCACTATACGATTTTGACGGCGGACGACGGTTCGCATTACGATAAGCTTTGTCTTCTATATATCTATGAATCTTTATCGCCTTGGCAGAACATAGTTGCTTCCCTCGGGGTATGATAAATCCAAGGATTTAGATTAGGGAAGTAAGTGTTTCCAGGGCTTGTACCATGGTAATAAAAGTTTCAAAGATGAGCCGATATAAAGCATAACACTATACCCACTTCCAAAATTCGTCGAGCAATTCAGCGGTTTTATCATCAATTAGCAGCTTGGTTAAACTCTTCGATGCCATCTTCCCTAAAATTTTCTTCTGTGCCTTGATGGCAATATCTTTCGTCTTCGCCGATTCGTCTGCCATGGTTCTATCCGGCATTTATACGCCGTCTATTGCAATATACCGACAACACAGACTTCCGCTCCCACTTTAGCTGATATGTAATCCAGTAGGCGGTGAGAGGCGCAGAGTGAAATGCATACAATTGCAGCAGTTTCCTTGAAAAGCCACTGTTTTGACGTAACTTTGCAATTACCTAACCGCAGATGCCTGTACTAACAGATGCAGCAGCAGAATAAAGGGAATAAGTATCAGGCGAAATCACTGCACAGTGCACACTATATCACTGCTTTGAAATAATCTACAATGATTGTACTGATACAGCAAGTCTACGTCTGCACAAGGTGTCCACTGTACAAACTGTCCTCATCAAAATGAGCTAACACTACGCCCGTCGAGGTATTAGCATTTCCAGCGATAGATCAAAGCTGCTGAAGAATGGCATGCATAACAACGCTGAACCGATACATAACGCATCATATATCCGAGAAAATCTTATGATCAATTCAATGTAGAGCGGTTTCAAGTCACGAAATTTGGCACGAATGAAGTTTCGTATGATTTCACGCAAAGTCCGATAGTTTTAGAGCGTAGAAACCCATCTTACCAACATTATGCAACTATAATACGTAAATACATCTCATTCTCTACCGCATGCCGGATTGAAATGCGCTAACAACAATGATCGGCTACGTCGAAATTAAAACAGGCGCCTTAGGCTCATTCATTTACCGTTATTGTAGTCTTTGACTGAAATGCGTCCGACGTTAAGCGGTTAAATCTACATAATCTATTACACAACAGAAGCGCATGATGCCATCCTGACCGCAACATGCAAAGCGTCACCTCAGTATGACGATATAGCAACGCTGGCCTACTTTTCACAACAGCATACTGATGGGTGATAAATTCAGCACGAAAGAAGAATAGCTGTCCGAGTGTGGATGTACTAAATTATCACTGCAGGCTACCGAGTTGCACAAAAGCACCCGCGTTGATACCACCATGCGCTACCAACAACACCGCTACTTACTGCAATCTATAATACGAGTTCAGGCGCGAATACTCTGTCTGCACGATTTTGCAATCACTGCGCGGAAACGACTGACGCCGAAGAAAAGGTTTCGAAGGGAAGTCATTTTCTGAAGAACGCTACTACTTCGCCATGTTTTAAGTTTCGTGAACTTTCTGATCAATTCGCTATTCATGTGCGATTTCATATCGCAGTGCGAAATGCTGCATTGAACTGTTGCATGCAAATATTGTTGATGCAGCCTATTATAAAGCATTATGACCTGTACAAGGAAGGAGTGCATGTGTACTATATATATATATATAATACCGAAGTTGAAGTATCAAGTTGCCACAAATAAGAACAAAGTGAGAACACAGATCTAAAATAAGAACGATGTAATTTTCTCATACATCGCCCTTGCAAATATCGACAAATCTGAGAAAGAAGGACGGAATGGCGAACCTATAACATGCTAGGACTATGACCCTAAATTCCGGGAGTATTATCTGCATGATCAGAAGCTTTATTTTATGGAATATTATGTGATCGCGATGAATATGAACATTACGATTAACCTTTCTAAAATATCTAAAACGGTGCTGAAATAATAATCAAATTTTGCTCAATGTAAACTCTACATCTCGACATGGGTAGGGCCATTGGCAACCGTGTTATTTTTGGCATACGCCAAAATTGCCAAAAATAGCTTATTTTTGGCATTTTTCAGTTTTTAGTTTTGGCATTGTCCTCTAAATACATAATTTCAGACTCGATTAGCCATAAAAACGCTTTTTTTTGGGTCTGTTTATCAAAAGAAACCACAAAATGTGCAGCATCCAGCACTTATAATCAGTGCCAACAAACAATAATAAGAAACAACCTAGCGATTTGATAGATTAATAATATCACACGAAACCATAAAATGTGCAGTATCCACACGGAATCGGTGCCAATAAGCAAAAAGAAAGAAAGCCTAACAAACACGCTCAACACCTGTTTGTTACAGTTATTGAATAGACTTAAATTATTTGCATTGTAATAGTGCTTCCAAACTCAGGTCAGTTAAATTTCTCCTGAATTCATTTTCGCCCAACGAGTCTGTGAAAAATCGGCTTCAACAGTAGCAGTTAAGGGAGAGAATGTTTCCAGTCCTCCACAAAAGGTTTTCAGAGCTTCAAAATCTTCGGAGGGTCGAACCGGCTTTCAAGCATCATGAAAAGAGATCACTTCGCCAGTGCCATCGGTCTCATCCCGGAAATAATTTTCTTCCCGATACTTTTCCAGGAGTTTCCCGTGTTGCTTCTCAACACATTCTATTGTGTAGCCCGATCATCCCATCTCCTTCAGTCTACCGAGATAATTTCGGAGGACTTTTGTCACTTCAGATGGCCTAATTTCATCAAGTTATAGCTTATTTCTCAGAAAGAGCCAGACGGTGTTTTGCGTCACAATGCAAAAATCGTGGTTGATTTTGGGGGTTCCAGATCCATGAGAAGAATAAAATTTATATTTTCGTAATCAGTACAGCAGCAGCTTTCCATTGATACCCGTTTTATCAAATTTAGCGCTCGGCAAGCCGGTCAAAAATAGTCGTAAAATTGCCTTTGGACAAATGGAAAGTATGACGTAAACCAAATGCAGTCATCCGTGGTACGGTGGTGCAGACTAGATGACCTTGCTTAAAGGTCGTATCGCATCTCCATCGTCAAAGCATCTCGATGGTGCAGGCGAAAATAAATCTGATCTCTCTCTCTCTCTCCGTTCAATCTCGTTGTGTCCACACCGTTTAGGACACTATGCTTTCAACCCTAATGGGTGCACTGGGCCCAGATTGAGAAGCCTGCACTTCATTCACGCTTTTCTCGCTTGTAACGTGGTCCTGTTAACATACCACGATGAACGAAATACACTATTGGCAGGCCCTGTTACTTTTGGCATATGCCAAAAATTGCTTATTTTTGACATTTTAAATTTTTATTTTTGGCAGTTTTGGCATCTGGCTCCTGAAATGCCAAAAATAACATGGTCTGGCCATTGGGCATGCTTTGATAGAATAGGCTAGGACAGGGAGTAAATAATTATGGAATTTCGTTGATGGATTGCGCATGCGCAGTCTATATAATTTGGATACACAGTTCGCTGCACAGTGACATCATGCCTGTTGAGTATTATGACTACGGCTGGAAACAATTATATACGACATATATCTCATTTTTCGTTAATACCCTAGTTATAATCCGAACAGTGGTTACGATAATGCAGTGCTTTTCAACCTTTTTGAGCTTCATTCGCACTTTTTTTGTAAAATAAATTTCATTCGCACAAACTAGACGAATATTATACAAAAAGAAGATGAAAATACTACATTTATTTGCTTTGATATGCAACAAATTGGCTACTATGTATCTTAAGCTATTAAGTGTCTCGATTTTCTGATGACTCGACTTGACTCGAGTCATTTTCTCAAGATACGGAAATGACTCGACTCGACTCGAGTCAATGTGTGTATTGACTCGACTTGGACTCGAGACTCATACGGCCAAGACCGACATTTCCATGTAATTTCGATGAATAGTAAAGTAACCACACTATTGGGATTTCGTCTATTGGAACTGGTACTGGAAAATGTGACCAGAAACTGCTAAAAGTGAAGAAAATTAGTATATTATAAATGCGAAACATTCGATATCAACAAGCAGAGTTTTAACAAGCGGGTTTAACAGGACTGGAAACTGAGCAGTCAACACAATGACTTTGACTCGGACTCGAGTCATTATACCATGACTCGGACTCGAACCTCTGCTCGCTGACTTGGACTTGACTCGGAGGTGAATTGAAAATGACTAGACTTGACTCGAGTCAAAACTATAAAAGTGAGATTGACTTGTGACTCGAAGCCTTGTGACTTGATTACAACCCTGTTGAAAAGGCTACTATTTTCGCTCGTTTTGATTTCAATTATTTCACTAAAACCCTTCTACTAGTGCTTGGAGGGCCAGGTCTTGAAGTCTGTTCTGCACTCCTATCCAACAGACAGCGTATTTTCCACGAGTGAAAAATGCCTGCTGAAAAAAAAGATCGATTTTGAGAGCTGACAAATAGGTGTAGGAGGCTCCAGTATGTCGAAAGGGTGAAAACCCACCTGTCTGTGTTAAGGCTTTTGCCCTATGTCTTGAAAAATAAGGTTCAAATGATCAAGGAGAGTAGGCACATTAGAGTTCGCTACTTTATGATACGTTGCTCTAACTTTTTTTCGATTTCCCATTTTCTGTCTCGCAAGTATGAGGTAAGAGCAAATTAACTCACGATACTGTGTGTTCTGCTCTTTTAGCTCAATCTAAGTTGAGAATTCATGACAGTTTAATAGCGTTATAGCAGGTTTTTAGACAACAGCCAAAATCTGAGTTTTTGTGGCATTTCACGACCCGAGCCTCACCCATGAAAAGGAATTCATTTTTAATATTACAGTAGTTGCTATGATTTTACGGACATGCATGACATACAGAACGAGCACACCACAATTCTATATTCTATCCAACACAGCTCTACAAAATATGTCTGACGCACGCGATTCCAAATTAGGGTGAATTAATTTATTTTGCGTGTCGCAGTTGTACCACTGTCTACTCTACTCAGATTGCGATAACGGAACTATTCCGTGCCGACAATGGAGCATATCCATATCGAATGGTTTGGCCATCCATTATAAGTCATTTTGGCCAAGGTTTTGTCGACGCTTATGTTTTGGCACCGCATTTTATCAGCCGTTTGTTGGCCAAAACTTTCCGTCTTCCTGTAGAAGGGGTTGGCCTCGAAATGAATGAGTCTCATAGACCTGAAATCGCTCGTTACACATTTCTGGTCCCTACAGTAGTTCATCGCAACGGTCTTGGACCACATTTTCCAGAAAAAACAGTCGGGCAAATCTTATCATGAATTCTCATGATAAAGCCATTTTCTGCGTGTCTCGCATATTCGCTCCAGTACCCAACACCGTGACCTTGTATTTGCAAAAAACTATCGCAGGATTTTTACAATAAATTCAGCAATTATTACATACATATTAACAGATAGCTCTGGCACCGGGTCGACCCACAATTATGCCTTTTGCAGTCCATACTTCAATAACCTTTGAAGGGGTTAAATTTGCGTTACAATAACCTACAAATGGGAGTCTATGATGATGGTATTTACTACTATCCTCGTGCCTCGCACTTATCGAACAGGTATTACGGAAGTATGATGATTGTTTAGCGCAGTGGTTTCCAACCTTTTTCGACTCATCGCCCCCTTTTCAAGCTCAACGCCGATCATTGCCCCCCAGATTTTGTGAACCAAGAAATCGGTATACAACAGTGGTTCCCAACCTTTTTCGACTCATCGCCCCCTTTTCAAGTTCAACGCCGATCATCGCCCCCCCCCCCAGATTTAAATTTCCGTGGGTTGACTAAAAAAAGGTCATTTCTCCGTTTTGACTCCAATATAGCCGTTTTAACGTGTCATCGCCCCCCTATCGCCCCCATTCGCTATTTTCGCCCCCTGTCGCCCCATTTGTCCATTTTCGCCCCCCTATCGCCCCCTTCGTCATTTTCGCCCCCCTAAGCCGCCAAATCGCCCCCTGGGGGGCGATATCGCCCACGTTGGGAACCACTGGTTTAGCCTGGTTTAGCGAAAGTCAGCAGAAAGTCAATTCAACGTCATTTTCCCAGCCTGTCACAGGCTCAGACGGCCTGATATACTGTATGTCTGCCACTACACCAGATTCCGCGTCATCCGCGTCAGCGGTGTCTTACAAAAGCCTAGAGGTGGGCCGTGCTATAAGTCGGCAGCTACGGAAAATAAGAAGAATATCGGCCTGGTGTAAATGACCATAGTAGTCGACAAACACCATGAATACCCCAAAAACAAAAACAAACAAACACCAGATTCCAAACCAGGCTTTTGGTTACGTAATAATTGGGGTGCGAAAATATTAATTCACTACGGCTACGACTAGCGGTGCGTCTTAAGTTGAACAAGTTTTTACAGTCGCGTCGCAACAACAAAAGTTACACTGCCCTTGAATTTCCTATAAGGTTTATTTGAATTGTTCCAGGTCAGAAAAATTAACAATTATTATTCACGATTTTCATTCGCACTCATCCGGGATTTTCATTCGCACCGTTCGCACCATGTTCGTCATTCGCACTGCAATTTTTTTCATTCGCACAAGTGCGAACCGTCACACAGGTTGAAAAGCACTGCGATAATGTATTCGCATTCACACACGTATAGATATGAATATGATTAATGACTACGCGGCAATTGAACCGACCAACTAGGAATGATTCACGAGACAATCTGCAGGTATACAAGTAAATTAATACAGCATTTTGTAGCCGACGATGATTCGATAGGCGACGCCACATAAAACTGAAATATGTCCTACTCACTGGTCAAGATATATAACAATATAAACGATGTAAAATACTCTTAGCATCGATCTGATCGAGCTTGAAAAAGGCCCCAAATTATTTTGCAAAATGAACATAAATCAGAGCGTGTTTTTTGAAAACTTTTCCCAACATTTTTCAATTTCTTTTCGTGCTTTGCGCGATTTAGTGTCACTGAATGCCTTGCATATTAGGTTCCCTTCTCCGAGAAATACGCATGATTTCTAGAAATAGGCATTTCGGCGCCAGCCCTTAGCGCGCCACGACGTACCAACAGTCCAACACATATAATTAGGTTTACGCTAACATGGGACTCCGAAAGGCCGGGTTGCAATGACTCGAGTCATGACTCGACTCGAGTCACGGTATTCGGATGACTCGACTTGATTCGAGTCAATGTACATGATTCGAACTAAGTCATATGACTCGAGACTCAGATGGCTAGAACCGACCTTTCATTGTAATTTCGAACAATATTAAAGCAACCACATGCAATATTGGGATCTCATCTATTAGTACTCGTACTTGAAAATGCGATAAAACTCCTGCTGAAAGTGAAAAAAACCATTCGTTATCATCAAACAGAATTCTAAAAAGTGGGTTTAACAAGACTTTAACTGGGAACTGAACAGTCAACAAAATGACTTGGACTCGGACTCGAGTCATAATACCATGACTCGGACTTGACCCTCTGCTCCCTGACTTGGACTCGGTCTTGACTCGGTGGCGAATTGAAAATGGCTATAGATTTGATTCGAGTCAAAATTATAAAAGTGAGATTGACTTGTGACTCGAAGCCTTGTGAGTAGGTTACAACCCATCCGAAAGACGTGCTAAAATTTCGGCAGCGAGAAAACCGATTGAGTCATGAATGATTAAAAATTTTCGCTATTGGCGCGATTAAGCTACATAAACTTTCTCCTTACACTAAGTAGAATGAATGTGCTCACTAGTACAGGTGAGAACCTCGACCCAACAGCAGGGTCTTGGGCCGAAGTCCCCGGAAGTATTGCTTATCGGCTTGTGGGGGCCCAAGACCAACGTTTTTTTTTGGTGGGCTGACGAAATCCATTTTCGGCCCGGTTCTGCGCATGGCCGGTATAGCTGCTGTAAGGTGTTTTCTTGCTGTACGCATTGTATTCGTATAGCTGCCAGAATAGCCTGCATCTGGTGGTAGTGGGCAATGAGCAAGGTAGCACGACAATGAGCTTGATTCGACTATAAAACGCTTCTTCTCTCGATATTGTCAAAAGGAAGAATATTATTCGAGTCGGCGTGGTCGGTTAAACCCACGGCCTTCGGCGCGAAAGACTGTAAACGACTCTCGGCGGTATCACGTTTATCTGGACAAGGCAATTCTATCGCGACTCAGCAGACTCACTACCATAAAATGTCACTCTCTAGCACCATATAATTGCAAAAAACGGTTGCATACTCTACATTTTGGCTCATATCAATTTTGAAAGTTCACCGGTCCGCCAGACAATTTTTGAAATTTTACCGGTTCGCGGGGTGAAAAAGGTTGAGAACCACTGACCTAGATGTCGGTAGGAACCATAACGGTATTTTGAATTTTCACCTTCGTATTGAATGATGATACATAGGCCTAGCTACCACAAATGTGATCTCCATCCGGGCGGGCGTGTGTGCGGATTCAGTCATCAGGCACGATGTAAATCGGGGGCGGGCAACTTCTCCATAGAGGTCGACCGATATTGATTTTTGCAGGCCGATACCGATACCGATTATCGACACACTCACCAAGCCGATAACTGATATCATAGGCCGATATTAATATGGAAGTCGCGGAGAGTCATTTCGCCTAAAATATCATGTATTATAAGGCAAGATGGCACTTGTAAATACTACAGAAAGCTGAAAAACAAACGAGCAAACTGAAATTAATAAGAATTATTGCTGAATTGTGCACATTCATTGAAATTTGGGCTAACCCGAAAAGCAAAACGTGATACAGAATTGCAGATCAGTCCAGTAGATGTAGATTGTAATGTAGGAAGCACAGTTTATCTGCAAAATCACCCAGCGTAAAGATGTCACGTATCGCCCTTTTCGTCGTCAATTTCTTGAGATTGAGAACTCGGAGCTTTGAATTTACAATCTTTCTGATTTTTTTTTGATAAAAAATATCGGTCGCGATATCGGCCAGGTCGATAAATCGGTCAACCTCAACCCCTCCAGTCGGCAGGTCGGATATGAGAAAATGAAGTAGCCTACCTGGCGGGCCGGATTCCTGAATCGATACATCAAACGCGTATTCATCAACATATGCAAGAATTTAATGGTATTCAATGTAAATGTTAGGTTTGAAGTATAGAAACCAAAAAAGTATTCTATAAGTATAGGCCTAATGTATTTCAATAGCTATATTGAAGTCAATGAGACATCTGTGGTCGATCAAAGTTGTGAACAGGTTCTTTGAACTCTGGCTGCATGTCGCTCACAAAGAAAACAAAGAACCATAGAATATCTAAAAATCACTATTATTCGTGTCCGACAAAAATAGTTAATAACCTACAGGCACTATAATTTGACGTAGTGAACAAGTATAGTGGAGAATTGCGGCTGACTGTGTCCGCGGGCCGTATGATGCGCGCCCCCGGTATAATGTATTTTATACGAAGGGGGGGGGGGATTTTGCGTAAGCTTCACTCCCGTACTTAGTCACACTCACACGCCGAAGAATAACTCAAGTAGCCTACTTGGGCTGTCATTACAGTCACTATCATTTGACGTAGTAAGCAAGTAGTGGGGGATTGCGACAGACTTTGGCTGCGGGCCACATTATCATGTATGACCGGAAACTTCCTGCGGGCCGTTCAAAGTCAGGTCGCGGGCCGGATGCGGCCCGTGGGCCGTATGTTGCCCGTCCCTGAGGTAAATGACTGTAAATCAAGTCTATAGTTTTAATCGGCCGTCATTAGACCATCGTAGGCACACCATAGCATGTGCCAATTCAGTGCGCTGTATATGCTTTATAGCGGTATTCCGTGGAACACTAGGGCATCCTTGAACTATTCCGGATTACCTGGAGGTCGAGACACAAACTCAACTCATACGGATCTGTAATGATACGCCCGGTTTGGCTCTCATTGGTTGCTTGCAGATAAGTAGCCCTGATCACAAGTCGAATAGTGTCTTTTGTGGTGATATGTCGTTTGCAGTGGCATACGAATGGGGTGCTTGGGGTTCGAAATCGAGTTCCAGTTCCATCTCCAATATAAGCTCATTTGTAATTAAGAAATTGGTATCAGGTTGTTGCGCTTCGACCGACACTGTCGATGACCCTCTATCTCTGAAGTGATATCTGAAAGGGAGCCGCACATGTCACACTGATATGCAATAAATATTTAATGTAATGTTTTCGTTTAGTGTGAAAATCATTTTTATGATGGTCGTGTTGATGCACAGTTCATCTTGTGCACCAATGATCTATATCAAGTATTGGATTACCAGATAGCCTATTTACTCAAACTTCACCCCTAGATGAAGTGTGATCAAATGAGTAAGCTTGTCATGTCTTGTGTCAGACTCTGATGCCTGAATTTTCTACTGCCGATTAAAATTAGTAATATATCGGTTAAGCCTGCGCAGTTTCGTCATTCGAGCACCAGCAGTCCAGCAGCCATAACCATCGGGATTGTCGTCACCATCCTCTTTTCAGTCGTCGGTTAACCTAGCCAGTAGACCATCTTATTTGTTAATGAGCTTTTTCAACGGTACCGTATTGATTCGCATTATAATTTAGCTTAAATTTCTAGGCAGACTGCTGTTCAGTGCTCACTGTTCAGTTACAACTACTCGATGCCAGTGTTGCGATCAAGTCACTACCTTCGAATCACGAGTCATTTCGAGTCATTGCACATTTTGACTCGAGTCAAGTCAAGTCAATCGATTTTCGAAGGTAACTCGAGTCAAGTCAAGTCACTCGATTTTTAAAGGTGACTCGAGTCAAGTCGAGTCAAGCCAAGTCGAGTCACGAGTCAAGTCACAATTCAAGTCAAGTTGCCTTTTCGAAACATGAGGCATGATTGCGTCGTTGCATTTTGCGAGGTGTCTGAAATACCAATTGCGTGATCATTGATTTTGAATTAAATAGTTTGATTTTTGATTTTGAGTTAAATATACACGCAAGAAGGGATTTTATTGCTCACATATACGTAAAGCTGGTAATTGCATAGCCTCCGTTTGTATAGTTACCAGCCGAAATAGAGAATAGAGAGACGAATTAATAAGATGCAATACATTACCCATTTAATATACATTTTAATAATATATTCATTGCAGAAATATATTAAAACCCGAAGCTTTTCGAGCTGACACTCTTCAAGGGCAATCGTCAGGAAATGGAGAATTTCAAAAACATGCATCTAGCTACATTGCATACAACCAATTATGACGTCATAGAAACAAACTTCATGAAATACAGACAAACCGCGAGCGCAGCTAGTGGCCAATTTTAGATACACTAAAAATTCCTTCTGCTGACACAAGCGCGGTCGGTGGATTTTAATATAAGTCGATTCCAGTGCAGACAGATTGAAATTAGTGCGGCCTCTACCTAATATAGAGAATCTTTCATCACGATAGTTTTTAGCGCAAGTTGCATTCTCAGCCAAATGCTTGCCGATGACGTCATAATTGGTTGTATGCAATGTAGCTAGATGAATGTTTTTGAAAGTCTCCATTTGCTGACGATTACCCTTGAAGAGTGTCAGCCAGGGTTGTAACCAAGTCACATGGTTCCGAGTCACGAGTCAATCTTACTTTTGTGGTTTCGACTCGAGTCAAGTCGAGTCATTTTCAATTCATCACCGAGTCGAGTCCGAGTCCAAGTCGCCGTTTAAAGGGTCAAGTCCGAGTCATAGTGTCATGACTCGAGTCGAGTCCAAGTCACAGTATTGAAGTCATGTTCAACTCATGTTTTCAATCCTGCTTGGGTGATATCGAATTCCTTGCCAAACATGCTCATTTTGTCCATATCAGAGTCTTGGCACGTGTTTATTTAGGCAGTTGAGAGACAGGTCCTGACCTTATCTACCGATGCTACAGATAACTTCACTAAGTTAGAACTTAAAATCAAAGATCTGTCTTGCCAGTCTGATACATCACCAATTCAAGCATTCAGTTTTTATGATGAGCACATCGACGATAGCTCATAAATAGCTGATAGAGAACCAACGAATTCACGTCTACTTTAACGCATAATATGCTAATTTATCCAGAGATATATAGAAGTTCTATATATCTCTGATTATATCCGTCTCCATTTGCTCATTTACCAGAACAAACCCCATTGGTAAATTGCCTTGCTGTGTTGCGCTCATTTCTATCACTGGCAGAGTGAGTATCCTGAGAATAAATCCGGGATTTTCGACGCCTTATATAAATATACAATGGCGATGCATATTCTGGACTGGAGAAATATCATGTTCGGGAGTCCAATTTGAAGTTTTTACCAGGCCCCGACTAGCAGTTTGTTATGATCTAATCGCCATGTCCTAATACGGGTGAAGTTTATGCTGAGATAACGACTGAGATAAACCAGACCAAACGGCAACCTGACCAATTGACCATTGTTTTTTCCTCGCCTGAGACCGGTTTTTATGTCCCAAAAAGCGAACAGTTGACAGAGGCAAACATGATACCCAGCCCAAATTGCCTGGGCCCCATTCACGAATGATTTCCAAAGGTGTATGCACATTCTGTGTAACCCTGAGATCAGTGGCGGCTCGTGACAATATCGGGCGGTGGGGCAAGGGCTGCGAGCGACTTTTATCAACATGACGTCACAATGGTGTTTTCCAACGTTAAAAAGTAACTTTAATATGATGGTCACATGAATTTCCCGACAACAGTGATTTTAACGTAGGTGCCGCGAGAGGTTTGCCGGTGAGCCGTGACTTGAAGTGTGGTAACAAATGTTTTATTCATTTTTTCTTAATCAAAGGATTATTTTACATAATGTACGTGAACTAAGAATCGTCCCTATGCCACGAATCAATTATCAGGTCATCCTTAGTAGCATGCGTTATGATTTCATGGTAGAGTTAGAGATTACACAAATCGATAGGCCGTCCGAAAGTGTTTCGTACACGATCCTGGTGTGTTACGACCACTGAGCTGGTGGTTACGAGTTACGAACAGGTGATAGGCAACCAAAACGGAGGTACCCGGCGTACGATTGGATCAATGGACTGGACAATTTCTAGACCTTTAATTTTCGCTCTAAAGGCAACTGCGTAAACTAGCCTACGTACGGAGCAAAGATTCAATACGATTCATGTTCGCACTTGACTTGACCAGACTAATTCCAATGACTAGAACTCGAGAGATTGCGTAAGCCTAACTGCAAAGGTCAACGACTTCGGACACATACGCAATTGTTATCTCATAGATTGGGCCTGTCATATTGAAGCCAGAACATCAATTTGAATGGTCTTTGAAGAACTAAGGACAGCAGCCTCGGAACTTCGGTCTCGGAACAACATAGTACATTTTGGCCTTGAAACTGGAGATTGTGACGCAACACATACGGCTTACTGTCTATAAGTCTGCTGCGAAATAGCCGTTGGAAAATATATTAATCAATAAATACATGAATGAAAGCCGTAAACTTAGCATACTGTTACATGAAATCATCGAGAAGTAGCATTCGCAATCTCATAACCCATTCCGGCATGGTACACTGTCAAAATCAATACAAACAGACGAACACCTAACTTTGAGTAAAATAGATCGAGGAATAGGCTGATCGAATGATCAGCTGTTAGCCGACATCGAAAATGAAATAGCTATCGCATTTGACAGGGGATTGTAAGCAAATGGTTTGAAGGCCACAATTTCACAGTGAAATGCACATTGGCGAACATAAAATTATGTGAATATTTGAATGCAAACCGAGAAACTTAGTTAGCTGTTTCATGCGATCATCGAGATATACCATTGGAAATATCATCACCGATCTCGTTATGGAACGCAGACTAGATTAGCACAGACAGACACCGGCTTTTGCGTGAGATCCGCAATGATGTGGGTAGGCTAAGTATCAGATCAGCGCGTATCTCTACCATACTCGACCTCGAAAACGAAATAACTGCCTCAATCATTGAGCGTCAACTTTAAGACTTGGCACCGCGTTCGATACTAAAATCAAGACATACCGTGCAAAAGCTCATGACAGATCTAGGTATGGAACATCGTTAAAATCAATAGAGACCAATAACGGCTTTTGCGTAAATCTGTTAGCGATAAATGAAGAGTCAGCTCTCACTCGACTTTGGAAACGAAATTACCACCCACATAGTTCAGTGACAAACTTAAAACTTGTTACAGCGGTCGATACTAACATTAAGACTTACTGTGCCAAATGTCATGACCGATCTCGGTATGGAACGTCAAAATCAATGGAGACCAATGCCGGCTTTTGAGTAAAATCTGTTTGCTGTACAATGTACATGATAGATCAGCACACACTGAAATTCGGAAACGAAATTACTACCCTTATCTTTAAGTAGCAAGCCTGAAACTTGGAGCAGTGCTAAATACTACCTTCACGACATATCATACCAAGTTTCAAGAATTATCATGGTGCGAAACACCGTCAAAATCGACATATACCAGCAAAGGTCGACTCAACGCATATCATGGTAACCGAGTTCAGATATAGATACGATTGTTACATCACACCTTAAGGGCGACAGGCATAGTTGCCCCACTTGCTCGGCCATTTTACGAATAAGAGAGAGTAAATCACCGTTTCTTTATTGTGCGCGGCTTTGAGAGAATAGATAGTGAAAGCTTGTTATGAGCGCTACCGGGGCAAGCCCCGGCTAGGCATTCACAAAGCGAAAACACAGAAGAGAATTCGATTTTCGCAGAGACTTCGCTATGTATGGGCATTTGTTAGCGAAAGCACAAGAATAATGCGGGTTTCGCTGTGATCTCGGTATATACTGATTGCTGTGCGTCTATAAATGGTTAAATTGTTATTGAACAGAATTTTAGGTGGGGCAATGCCCCAGTTGCCCTATAGGACGAGCCGCCACTGCCTGAGATACACTTTTACTTAGATATTCCTGGTGTTGCCAAGGGTGTATGTCTTTGGGGGCGCAATATTTGACTTGACAAATCCAAGAGGGGGCTCCTTGAGCTAATCGCAAAATGAAGGGGTATATAAAAACGAAGTAATAAGGGCAATTTTAACTGATGCAGATATTTGATGACTGGACTCAATTAACGGGACCACATTTTTATTAGGCACACAAAGTTGAGCGTAATTTTGATATCGAAAAAGCGCGTAAACCAGTGGTTCCCAACCTTTTTCGTCTCGTGGCCCCCTTGGCCGATATTTGAGCTAAAATTCCCCCCTATGAAAAATTTGCCTGTGACTAAAAAATGTGCTTTTTCACGCACAGCCAATTGTTGACTGAGCAATTACTGGCCAAACATATTCAGATATGCCCGAACTGTCGAATGCGCGGACCGCACTACACTTTGGTAAATTACAGCTAAATTTGACCTCTGTTTTTTATCGGTCGGGTATTCGATGACGAAAAATAAATCACCAAGTCCGCTTGCTATGGCCTTGAGTCGAATCGATGAATTTTGATATGTTTTATGTCTGATATGTTTTTCACGTTAGCTCATATGTTGGATTAAAAAGGTAAAGAATTTCACCAGCGGCCTTATGCTGAATTTGGCTGGACTTTTTCCTGCTTAATAGCAATTTGGTCACGAGGCAGTCGCGGGCCCAACGAAATCGTCCGCGAGCCTCATCAGGGGGTGTAATATCTACGGAAGGCATTTAAACATACACCCAGCTTAAAATCCGCCAAAGAAGCATGCAATTGTAAAGAACTAGTCTCTACTCAACAGTTATACCACAAAAATCTAAAAACCTTGTGAACCCAGTTTGTTTTTATTTTGAGGTGTTCATGGTGTGTGTTGACTAGGGGAGACCGGGGACAAATGTAACTAGCAGAGATGAGCGGATTTGAAATTTCTATGTCCTAATCCAATCCAAATCCGAACCTTCAAATCCAAATCCAAATCCTAATCCATAACTTTTTCATATTCAAGTCCATGTCCAATCCCAATCCGATTCCAACTGGAAATTCAGAAAAAATACTAATTTATGCAATGGAGGGATTCGAAAATTTTCTTTCACAACCAACGATTCACTCGATTCAAGATAACTTAGTAACCATAATTACATTAATAACTGAACTGAATAAAGTTTGTCGCCATTCGCCACACGACATTTCAATCTCCCAGAAAATAGGTGAATCCAATCCAAATCCTAATCCGTTCTGAAAAAATATCTAATCCAAATCCAATCCAAATCCGAAAAAATTTCACAAATCCGGTTTTTTCAAAACCTAATCCTAATCCGTGCTCATCTCTGGTAACTAGGGGCAAATGTAACAATCGACCTCACCGCTAGTAGGATGGAGAAATCAGCTTGATATTTTAAGTGCGCATGCAGTAGTTATCTCTCCTATTATACCTGGAGTTACGTTGAGCTACGATGCGAAACCCCGGAATAATTTGCAAAAAACGAAATTTTTGACCCTTGAGTAAAGTTTTTCTAGTCTGGAATAATTTGTCTAGACAAATAGTAGGCTACCTCAAGTAGTTACAACGTAATATGTGTAGCTGGAACAATGTTACTATAGGGCAATTCCCTGCACAGACAACCGATGTTCCCACCACTACCTCTCCAAATTTCCTGAAATTTGGTACACGCACAGATGAGCTAATTCCAAACAGGATGAACTTTATTTTATGAAAATTGGACTTGGGGGTCAAAAGTTACGTCACTTTAAAAATTGACAATTTTCTGCTCATTTCGGGTCTGCACTTCCAGGTTTTATCAATGCAATATTCAAGAAGGTGTAGCTAGATTAGGCTTACCATACGTCCGCTTTTAAGAGGATTTGTCCTCTTTTTTGAAAGTGTCCTCGGAGGACGCCCTTTTGTCCTCGCTTTTGAGATTTTGTCCTCTTTTTTGAGATTTAGAGCAGATTTAGAGCAAATTGCGAGTGATATGCCGCATATTAGCACAGAAGTGAAGCTCCGAGCGAGATAGTGTAATGGTTATGCGTCCGGCTTCTCGAGCGGTAGGTCGTGGGTTCGATTCCCGGCCGGGTCATACCAAAGACTCGAAAAATGGTATCCGCAGCTATCCTGCTAGGCGCTCAGCAATCACGGATAGCATGGAGGAGAAAAAAAACGGGGGCGCAGACTAGATGACCTCATGGGGCCGTATCGCAACTCCGTCGCCAAAGCATCTCGATGGTGCAGGCGAGAAAGAATATCATAACTCTCTCTCTCTCTCTCCGACGGGCATTTCGGAGTGAAAAACGGTGATTTTAGCTCTGAGCGAAAAGATGCCCCTTTTTTTTTTTAGTCATCCACCTGGCAATGTGGAGTAAAAAACGTTATTTTGAGCTCTGGGCGGAAAAGATGACCTTTTTTTTAGTCAACCGATCACAAAGTGGGAGAAATTAACCGGTTTTTGTCCGGTTTTGCAAGTTGCAAATTTCTGAAAAAGTGTCCTCTTTTTTGATTTCCAAAATATGGTAAGCCTAAGCTAGATGTTAGACGACAGTTGAGATACGGCACTTGGATTTATCTGAAGCTTGTCTGATCGTCTATATTTCCAAGTAAAATTTAATGCCCTGTAGGTTAGGGCCAAGGTTAAATTGAGGGGGAATTTGGTCAATGGTCTAAAATCAGTCAGGCGTTACACGATTTAGACTGCGGATTGCAAAATAGGATCTTAAATGAAAGTTTGCTTCAAGGAGACTTCGTTCATAGCTGTTTGATTTTGGTTTTTAGACTGTAAAGTGATGAAATTGCAGTTTCAAGAGCACACTTCATTTGCACATGGAAATGCAGTAGTAGTAGGGTGCGTTCGGACATCGAGTCTGGGGTGTGTGTGGACATCATGTCTGGGATGTGTTCCGACATCATGTCTTGGGTGTGTTCGGACTGTGTTGCCATTGAAACGAAGTGTCTGGGGTGAGTTCGGACTGTTTTGCCCCTCGGACATCGTGTCTGGGGTGGGTTCGGACAGTTTTGCAACTCGGACATCGGGCCGAGGGTGTGTTCGGAATGTGTTGCCATTCGGACATCGTGTCTAGGGCGTGTTCGGACATCATGTCAGGGGTGTGTTAGGACTGTGTTGCCACTCGGGCATCGTGTCTGGGCGGGGGGGGGGGGGGGGGGTTCGGACATCATGCCTGGAGTGTGTTAGGATTGTGCTGTCAATCGGACATGGTGTCTGGGATATGTTTGTGCTACGCCAGACATGCCTCAGACCTGATATCTGCGCACTATTTTTATCCAGACGTGCTCCGGAGCTGATGCCTGCGCACTAAATACCTTCAGGCATTGTCCGAAACGGATATGTGGACACAGACATGCGTCAGACGTGATGCCCGCGTCCTAAACGACGCGTTTTTGCTGATATCTGCGATAGAGAGGTATATCCACAGTAGCCTAGTGGTAGCTGAGTATATCCAAATTTACAGTAGTGATAGCTGAGTACATCCACAGCTATCACTACTGTGGATATACTCAGCTATCACTGATATCACTGCTGTGGATGTGGATATACTCAGCTATCACTGCTGTAGATATACCCAGCAATCGCAGATATCAGCAAAAACCGCAAATATAGAGGTCATATATTGGTCAAATGTCGTTTAGGACGCGGGTATCACGTCTGACGCATGTATGTGTCCCTTAAGCCCGCAGATATCAGATTCGGAATATGCCTGGGGGTATTTGGTGCGCAGGTAAGAGCTACGACGCATGTCCACTGTCCAGATTAAAATAGTGGCAGATATCAGGTCTGAGGCATGTTTGGCGCATCACAAACATATCCCAGACACGATGTCTGAGTAACAACACAGTCCGGACACACCACAGGCATGATGTCCGAACACCTTCCAGACACGATGTCCGAGTGACAGCACAATCCGAATTCCCCCCAGATACGATGTCCGCGTTGCGAAACAGTCCGAACACACCCAAGACATAATATCTGAACACCCCCAAGACACGATGTCCGAGTTGCAAAACAATCCGAACACCTCAGACCTGATATCTGCGCACTATTTTTATCCGGACATGCTCCGAAGCTGATACCTGTGTGCTAAATACCCCCAGGCATGGTCCGAACCGGATATCTGCGCACTTAATAGACATAGACATGCGTCGGACGTGGCATATCTGGCGCAACACAAAAATATCCAGACACGATGTCCAATTGACAACACAATCCTAACACACTCTAGGCATGATGTCCGAGCCCCCCAGACACGATGCCCGAGTAGCAACACACCCCTGACATGATGTCCGAACACGCCCTAGACACGATTCCGAATGGCAACACATTCCGAACACACCCTCGGCCCGATGTCCGAGTTGCAAAACTGTCTGAACCCACCCCAGACACGATGTCCGAGGGGCAAAACAATCCGAACTCACACCAGACACTACGTTTCAATGGCAACACAGTCCGAACACACCCAAGACATGATGTCGGAACACATCCCAGACATGATGTCCACACACACCCCAGACTCGATGTCCGAACGCACCCTACTACTACTGCATTTCCATGTGCAAATGAAGTGTGCTCTTGAAACTGCAATTTCATCACTTTACAGTCTAATAGCCAAAATCAAACAGCTATGAACGAAGACTCCTTGAAGCAAACTTTCATTTAAGATCCTCTTTTCCAAAATATTTTAATATGTTTTTGAGCAATCCGCAGTCTAAATCGTGTAACGCCTGACTGATTTTAGACCATTGACCAAATTCCCCCTCAATTTAACCTTTGGCCCTAACCTACAGGGCATTAAATTTTACTTGGAAATATAGACGATCAGATAAGCTTCAGATAAATCCAACTGTCGTCTAACATCTGGCTACACCTTCTTGAATATTGCATTGATAAAACCTGAAAGTGCAGACCCGAAATGAGCAGAAAATTGTCAATTTTCAAAGTGACGTAACTTTTGACCCCCAAGTCCAATTTTCATAAAATATAGTTCATCCTGTTTGGAATTAGGTCATCTGTGCGTGTACCAAATTTCAGGAGATTTGGAGAGGTAATGGTGGGAACATCGGTTGTCTGTGCAGGGAATTGCCCTTTAGTCTACCATGGAGACAGAAAGAATAGGACTTGCATCGCCGGGAAGGTACCATACTGAGACGCTAATCATGGTCGAGAGTGTCAGGGGTTATCGTAACACTCTGTTACTTTTGCCCCGTTACAATATGTTATCAATTCTGAATGTCTTTGTTCATATGTTGGTATTACCATTCATCTACTGCAGAATAATCTTGCAACAGCCAGAAGTTCAACAGAACAGATACTGCCTTGCGATACCAATTCTAACATGATCATCTGGCGAAACGGCCATACAATAGTGTTGATGTGAATCTGACGGTTCGGTTATTTTCGTGATTCAACCACCCTTTATCATGTTGATCGACTTTTGGTGTGTCGAACTTCAATAGTCATGGCTTAATTCTCGTCCTCTGACTATGATCATGGCCCACTTACATTTTGATATTTGATGTGAACAATTTATGTTAATTTTCTACAGCACAGATAAATGTCATTATAGCTTTGACGCCACACAATGTTGCGTCCTCGGTTTATTATAATATGATTAATATCATCGGCCCATTCAACCAAGATATGTTAGCCAGGTCGGTTTCGCACCCGCGCAGGTGACCGAATGACCAACCCATTATGCCCACTGAACAACAGAACCTTGGTAGAAGAGGCCGAATATGTGTAGGGAGATGATAGAATGAATGTGTCTCTTGTACACTTTAAGCTTGAACAAGACACGAAGGGTGATATTGCATTCAGATGCCATAAATGCGATGGGGCGTAGCCTGGAAGCGTTCAAACGTCTCTTCCTTTAGTTTCATGCAATATTACAATTTGTGCTTCCGTTTTCGTTGTTCATTTAGTTTATGTTTAGTTATAAATAACACTGTTACAATTGCCCCGCAAGGGTGGTACAATTGCCCCTGCATGGGTACGGGGTGATTGTAACATTTGAGCAGCGATTTTTGCGACCCAAAATTTCCATGATTGATTGTTGATTGAGTTCAAATTTAGTTTTCATATCAACTATCGAGTTGTTGGCTTCTTTATATAAAACTTTGGAAGTGAAATTTCCACGAGAAAAACGCGTAATGTTGGAAAATACGAAAAGTGTTACAATTGTCCCCGGTCTCCCCTACTATGGTCATTTACACCAGGCCAATTTCCTTCATTCTGTTATTCCGTAGCTGCCGACTTATAGCACGGCCCACTGCTAGGCTTTTATAAGACACCTCGTACACGGACGAGAGGGCAAGGAGGAGCCTAGATAAACCCCTAACGCTTAGGTAGGAATTCTGGAGTCGGACTCGAACCCACAATACATTGGTGTTGCAGCTGTAGATTATACCACTGCGCTATCTCACCACACATTGTGAACCAAGTGTATCCTCCGATACAACGCCATAGCCAGATTCCCTCCTTAAAATTTCAAAATTCCACCAAGGGGGGAATTCTCCCCGGTTGGGAACCACTGGCGTAAACCAAGGAGAGGTTTACGAAATCGTGTAAATCGATCAGGGGGCCCTAGGTGGCCGCCTACCTCGGCCACCCCAAAAGCTGCCACTGTGAATACCCCTCAATCAATCAATCAATCAATCCATTTTCATATGTCCAAGACACACACAGAGACACGCACACACACACACACACACACACACACACACACACACACACACACACACACACACACACACCAGAGTTGGATCAATTACAATATTTTAATTCAATTACAATTACAATTACAATTACTTCCTTGCATGTTTAAATTACATTACAATTACAATTACAAAATGCTAAAAATATCAAATTACAATTACAATTACTGTTAAATATGTAATAATTACAATTATAATTACAATTACAATTACTTTTAAACAGGTAATTGATTCAGTAAAGAGGTGTTCTTTGACAACCGTAGCGACGTAATTAGCAACAATCTCAAGCTATTCATGTTTCATTCCTGATCTGTAGAATACCCTTTAATTAAAAAAAACTCGAACGTATTCGAACTATTCCTAATCATGAGTACTGAAAACTACAAGCACAGAAAAGGTTTCAAGCGACTGTTAAGAACCAAAGGTTTGAGCGACTAACAGGGAATAGGCTACAGGACAGTCAATGAAATGTAATCAAACGATTAGGCTACTCGGAGCTGACTCAGGATAATGAAATCTAATTGATAAGGCGTCAGCGATACGGATGATACCGATAAGGTGCGTAAAATTAAAATAAATGCAAAAGGAAAGAACATCCTGATAACTAAAAATTACAATATTTTGGTTCGCATTTACATTTTCACTTGCTCGTAAACTGTTAGATTGCATTTGATGAACATAAGGGTGCAAAAAGTTTCTGGCCAAAGTAAATTTGGCCAAGATTGGAGGTAAGATTGGGATAACATCTCTACAAATGCGTGATCAAGTTTGATGAGGCCTTGGTTGGAAACTTGAATTTTTTTGCTATTGATGCAACAAGCCTCGGTACTGGTCAGAGATTTAAAAAAAACTTTGACCGTGGTGTAGGAAATGGTTCAGCACAGGTTTCAGAAGAGTTTATTTGCTGTTCATCCATTTTTGAAATATTAAGATTTAGTTTAGCTCACTGGTTCTCTAACTTTTTTAGACACCCCCCCCCCCCCCCTTTATGACAGTGAATATTTCGTACCCCCCTTATCGTCATAGCACACAATGAAACCATAAAGTTAGCAATCCTTACATATAGTTTGATGGTATGGAAGGTTATGACTGTTGATGAGAGAATTCTCCAATACGAAATTCAGACTATACACCGAGCAATAACCATAAAACGGAGGTGAATCGGGCCAAGCGCGGAAAAGATTTCAGTTAACCAGAGCGTCGCGCCCCGTTCAGATGCTTTCACGCCGCCCAAGGGGGAGGGGGCACGCCCCCAGTTTGAGAACCACTGGTTTAGCCTATATTGTACTTCACAAAGTTTTCTGTTGCTACTGAAGTATGGGAAACAGCGTGACTGAATTATCTAGTTATAACGCAGCACGCATAGAACACCGATGTAGATATAGGCTAATTTTTACATGTGGTGACTGTTCACTAAGGCCTTGATTTCACGGGGAGCGAGTGAGACGGCCGAGCCGTAGCGAGAACGAGCCTTGCGTTTTCACTGATGCCGTGACAGTGATCGCTAGCACTGGCGCCACCACGCGGTTCGAGACAATGGTGCAGAGTAGTCGAGAAAAGCGCGCGAGAAAGTTGTATTGCTACGAAGCTGCGACCTGAAGGAAGATGGAGGAAGAGCAATTAATTGTGGAAATTAGGGCATATGAGTGTCTGTACAACATGGGCATCAGTGCGTATAGGGACACAGTTCGCAAGGATAATGCATGGAGAAACATAGCCGATTCATTAAAAACTACTGGTGAGTGCTTCTTTTATCGCACTACGTTACCGCCGTATGCATACAAAGTTTTGCTTCTTTCAGTGGAAGATTGCAAGAAAAGATGGCGGGCAGTACGGGATAAATATCGGAGAGAGTTGGACAAAGAAAAGAAGAGCAACCGGTCTGGATCGGGAAGAAACTGCTGCGCTGAGTGGGAGATGATGCCGCGGCTCGAGTTCCTGCGTCCGCATACGACGAATAGAAAGTGACTTTGCAAAAATGTCAATAATATCCATCGATATCATTTCATTTTTTTTTGTCAGAACTACTTCGAATTTCAGCAGTAAGCGAAGTGCCGTAGTGCTGAATTCAAGGTACAGTCGGAGTAAGATTGCAGCATTTGTTTCTAATACAACTCTCGAAATAATTTTAGTGCAATATCCGACAATGAACATTCAGATGCGGGATGTTCAATTCTATCCGATGGCTTCCCAGGTTCGTAGTTTTCAAGCTCAATAAAAATCAATTTGACGCGTCATATTTGCTACCCTATACCTAACCCAGAATATACAACACTGGATTTATCGGCACTGTGTCCTGATCAGAATGACGAGTTTCTGCTAGAGGGTACAGCTGAACCACCACTCGCTGCTCCTGAGCCGTCAACCAAGAAGCGCAAGACAACTGATGACCAAGATTTGACACAAATTTTGGGAGCAATAAACAGTCTAAGTGAGTCTTCCAACTCATGCGTGCTCTATTCATCAGTGGGTAGGCTACTTCTATCTTTTCAGAGTACTCAAGTAGTGCTATTTGTCACATATTTTCATTACTTATATATCCTACCGGACTACTTCAATTTCTACTTGAATAGCAACATTAACTACTTTTACCACATCGGTAAGTGCTCATCAAATCAAATGTTTCATTTTCCAGATCGTCCGCAACAATGTGAGCAGAATAGTGCTGTGATGGTCTTTTTACGGGGCTTGGCCAGCCCTCTATCCCCTTTGAGCCCTCAAAGGCAGATGAAATTTAAAGTTCAAGTATGGAAGCTCATGGCAGAGCTAATGGAGGGGGATATTGAAGCGAACGACTAGACACGTCTGTCTCAATTAACTCTGAATAAATCTTGTGAAACTTAGAAACCAGTGTATTCGTAAATGTCAGGAACATGCAAGGCAACAATAAATTATAGTAAAAAACAACTGTAAGACTGAACAGCAACATAACACAAAACACGTGTTGCTCTCCTATATCAGAAGTCCCATCAAGTTCTAAAGACATGATCTGACTGCCAAGGCACAGATCCTTCACTACCCACGAAGTAATCAGCATAGGCAGCGCGAACTCTTGCAGCTTCAGAACTGTATGGTCTCCCCACTATCCGGAGCCTAGTTAAGTCTGTAGCGAGGTTTGCTGATTCTTCATTGTCTGTAGGTTCAGGCAAACCAATTTTCTCATCGCATAAAAAATTATGAAGGACTGTGCTTGCTTTGACGATAGTGTCGACATGTTCAGGTGCTGCATCAATGCGTCCATACAGTACTTTAAATCGAGCAACCAATATGCCAAACGCCATTTCAACGACTCGACGCGCATGAGAAAGTCTGTAATTGAAAATCCTTTTCTTATCATCCAGATTAGAGCTGGAATAAGGATGGAGTAGATTCCGCTTTAAAGGGAACGCCTCGTCCCCAATAAACACTGGTGGAACAGATTCAGTCTGACCAGCTAGAACTTTATCTGAAGGCAAGTCCAACTCTTCATTAAAAAGCATTTTGCCAAATGTAGATGATTGTAAGATCCGAGAATCAGGACACTTTCCGAACCCACCAACATCTACCACAACAAATTTACAGTTTGCATCGGCTACGCCAAGAAGTACGACACTGTAAGTTTTTTTGTAATTGAAATACATGGAGCCTGAATTTTTTGGTGCACGGATTTGGATGTGTTTTCCATCTACTGCTCCTAGGCAGCTGGGAAATTGACATTTTCTTTCAAATTCCTTGGCAATCTTTGCCCATGATTCTTTTGTTGGCGATGGCATCACAATTGGCTGCAGAGCATCCCAAATGGCTTTGCAGGTTTCAGGAACAATTTTTGACAAAACTGTCTTGCTCATTCTATACCTTGTTGCAAGATTTGTATAGGATCCTCCGTGAGCCAGAAAGCTGTGAAATATAATTCAAATTTGAGGACTTGACATTTCAAAGCACGGCAAAAAATCGCGTTCACACGGCCATGATATGCAACAAGTAATGGAAAGGGATGAGCAAAATCGAATCACAGCCAATACAAATCAGTCTCATACAGGTCGGTTCCCAGAAAGAACTGTCATTGGAAGTTAGCAATGAAAAGCGCAACAACAACAATGAGGTCATCCCGTTGATTCGATTCATACATGATGAAAAATCATTCAATTTAGGACAGTAGCCTACTAACGAACCTCAGTATCTCTTAAGCTAATCTGCAAGCTTACAAGAAACCACTCTGTCATAATAACAAAAATCTTGGCCTCTTGTCAAGTTACTCTGGTTCAAAATTAGTGATTCGTTTTTCCCACCCTCACGACAATTTAAAGAGAATCTTCCATCCATTCCCAAAATAGAATTTCAATGATCACATCAATAATTAATATACTTACTGCAGGGTTACTCCCAGGCGCTCTTCGGCACTGATAGGCTTCCTCATGTTTGTTGTAATCTTGGTTATAGATTCTTTGACATGATCAAGGAGTTTATAGAATGTTTCAGCTGGCATTCTAAAATATGTCCGGTACTTTTCCGGTCGGTGTAATCTCAAGTCCGGCACTAATATATGATATTCACCTGTAAATCAAAAGAGAATATGTATATCAAGGTATTAATTCAAAATATGTTGTTACTACGCAATAGAAAGATACACTGGTCAACACGTTTTTTGTGTAAGATTTCACAGGAAATTGGCCACCAACGCTAATTTATATATTACCGGTAGGCGGTATATTATACAAATTCATGCACATTTATAGGTTGTGGGCAATATTTTACATATTTTTCTAATATTATTTGTTTGTAGCAGATCATTTAGCAATATTGACCAGCATCATTGCATCGCCCATAATAGAATTCCATATCGGAATGATTTCAGTTGACAATCATTGCCGATGCAACAACGAAAAAGTACCGGTAAGGTCAACAATTTAGATATACCTTTTTGCTCCCTGGTTCGGAGATCTTCACCAACCCAGAATCTCCTCTTCTGTCTTTTTTTATGTTTACAATAAACATACGCAGCTACTAGCACCAATACTTTGTCCTGGTATTCATTCCAGCAATGTTCGCAACTATATTCCACTTCCATAGCGGTCTAGAGGTCTGCTTGTCTAGCAACGCTCGCAAATTTCTCGTTGCGATACGTTCTCGAAACGCGCCACAACCGTGCGGGAACGAGAAAAAGTGAGCGAGAACGAGCGAGTCAACGGAAATCTCCAGCGAGGCGTGAAGCAAAGAAATAAACAACGACATTCGCTCGCCGTGAGAATGCACGCTCCCCGTGAAAACAAAGCCTAAGGCCTTAAGGTAGGGTTGCCATACGTCCGGAATTTCCCGGACATGTCCGGAATTTCACAGAAAAATCTGCGTCCGGGAGGAATTTCAAAAATATGCCTAAATGTCCGGAATTTTGAAGGCTTGAAGCAAGCTCAAAAGTTTTTCGTAAATCAACATAAACAATATTATTTTCAAGTAGATTTATGCTATTCAAAATTGTTCTTCGCGCCGCGCGCGAGTTAACGCAACGTATATTGGTATTAGTATGGACACCAGGCACCAACCTCTCCAAAAAATGCAATCAAAAGTAATATAAATAACCATCATTTACTGAAATAAGTCTGATTGTAATCGGCAATTATAAGCTAACGGAATATTCCTAGAGTTGGTTAAGGCCGATTGGATGCTTCAATCACAGACAGTGGTTCCAAATCTTGGGGTCGTTCGCCTTTTTCTGGGGATCGCGACTATGTTGGACGTAATCAGCTTCCTATAGGCCGTGAGTAAGTTTGGGTAAGCTGAATTTTTTTTTGGTAATCAGCTCATCAAGTTTTGACCTTTCCCACGAAACATTTTCAAGTGGGAAAAGAGGTCGCGACCATAAAGGTTGGAAATCACCGGACGTGCAACCTGCTGGTGCATTTTTAGTAGCCTAATATATGGAAGAATCAATATTATTGACAGAATTCATACATAAAAGTTAACAGCCAAATGCATATAGTAAGTGCCCAACAAGTTACATCGACTACCCTATGGTGGGCCCAAGATCAGTGCCTTTTTGGGCGGAAGGGGGGAGAAAAAAAGGTTGTTTCGAACCTGATTAAAACATATATACAGATAGCCCACCAACCTATCAGTATGGCAGGGCTGTCAAACACAATCCTGACAGGCCAGACACGGCCCGCCAGATGATTTCATCCCGCCCGCGGAGGAATCTATTGCAGACCCTAGCAAGTAGCAATCACCAGAGCTCACATTAAATATGGCCCAATTCATGACCTATGTTCCACTCCATTCCTGTATAGTGTATACAGTCGATTGGCAATGCTTTTCTAGTGTGACGTCATATTCACGGTCAATGAGTTACACCTCATTTTAAAATCCGCTAGTGGGCGCTAAAGAGTGTCCGGAATTTGCTTTACAAAAATATGGTAACCCTACCCCTCGTCGTCATCCTGGTTCGTACCTGATTTTCACTGATGCGACAAATTAATGATTGATTAAATGTTATTAATTATGTTGTGATTGTCAGGTTTCCATGAAAATGTAATTGAGCAAAATTTTGATCAAATTACAACACAAAATAGAAATGCTTCAATTACAATTACTATTACAATTACATGAAAAAATGTAATAATTACATTCATCTCAATTACAAATTACAATTGATACAACTCTGACACACACACACACATAATGTACAACGCTACGTACAAGACACACATTGCGATGTAATGGACAGAGGGGGATACCGAACGACCAACCGGTTGGGGTCTCTTGAACTGGCACCCACCTCGACCTAGTGCCCGATGTCACAGTCTTCTTCGATGTTATTCTTTCTTCGTCGGTTATTTTTCTTATTTTAGAAGCTATTTCATGCTCTTTTTCTTTTTTTACCGGGTCCTATTTTCTCGACTTTTTTGTCGCCGCAAGAACAGCAAGCACGGGGGGACAAGGAGCCCAGAATAACAACCTACGACGGCGGTAATCGAACTGGGATCGCCGGCTTGGATGGCGCCGGCGCTTAACACTACGCTACCCCCCTCATATTTTATGATATATGGTTATGCCATAGATTCAGGGACTCTAGTTCTAGATATCCCCTAATAGATTTGACATTAATTTTAAAACTAGTGTATCTTTTGTCGATTTAGTGTTTTTTCACGAACCTCGGGTGGCAACACTGCCAACACGGTCTTACCATAGCAATTTACACCGTCGTAAATTGCTATGGTCTTTTACCGTCGTCTTTGCTCCCTTTGCTCACGTAATATTTGACAGGACCGCTGTCATCGTAGCTCAATCAATAACAAAGCCACTTTTCGATTTAGTTCAGCGGCGAAGGAGCAGGACTCTATTAGCTTTGGAGTTTGCAGCTGAAAGCCTGAATCGAATTGCCGAGTTTGTATACGCATGTCTACGCAATCTCTTAATAGTTTCCAGTCTTTGATATTGACGTGATATCCTGTGAAATATCATTTCACAACCGGTTTCATAAGGCTGATGCTATGGAGAGAATAGTGGCTGCGGGAGACTCTAGTACACCGTTCTCACACTTTGTTGATACCAAAAAGATTTCCAAAGAATGGTTATATCGACGGGCCTCGCCGACTACTGTCACGAATGTCGGAGTACTACCTCTTGGACATGGTAAGAAGAGTATCAAGTCATTTCTTCGTGAACGACTGTTTCCACCTACGCACGACATCAGAAGCGTTCTGTACAAGAGCCTGGCAAAGAGGATATCTCACAACTCCAGTATGTTTTCTGAACATATGTACCAGGACTTCATCGTAGAATCATTTCCCAAAGTGGAAAATTCTTCTGATATCCCTTTGCCAAGTTTTGTCTCAAGTGAGAGTGACATACCGACCTACCTTCTAAATGAAGTAGGGCAATTTGAATTGAGGCGAATTCTATTATGCATCAACCATCAATTCCCGCATGTTGTATATTGCCCCATATTACCGCCAATAATATCGCTTCTTTTACACTATGACGACTCGCCAAGCCAAGTGTTTGCACACGCTTGTCATTTAATTTTTAGTAACGTTAGATCAATCCACTACATTGACCTGAGCGAGGCCGAAGGTGCAATCTCGACTGATATTTTGAAGGATTTTGTCAAAAAATTTGCTGCCACTTCACACAAGGCTCTATTGGGGTTATCTACCAATCCAAGCGATATTTATAATCATTGGCTTGGTGTGCTGTTCCACGCGTTACCTTTTCCGTATTTAGTTAATCTCTTTGACATGTACCTTGTTGATGGATATAAGGCATTGTTCCGAATGGCGATTGCTGTATTGAAGTTTTACAAGCGAATGGGTTCTTCCAGTTCGAATGATATCCTGAATGCTATCCACGAGTTCGTTAGTGAGATCAAAAGTAAAGTCAGTGTGTCTTTGTTGTGTCGTAAGGCATATGGAATCAAGCTGCCTCCTACCAAAGAAATCCGAAAGTTATATCAAAAACGTCTCGTGTCTGGACGCTATGTTCCGAATGCATTGAAGCATGCCAACCAAGATGGAAAAACTCCTTGGAGATACATTTATCTTGTCCGAAATGTTACTTCGAGTAATCTCGACGAGAATCTATTCTCAAAGCTATACTGCTGGTTACCTTCAAGAATCTCTGCGCTTCGTCCGACCATGATTTTTTCCACAGAAAAATCTGGATATAGCATTGATGCTTTGTTCAGAGCTTCTGATGACCGTGCACCGAGCCTGCTCGTCATAAAGACCACAAGCAATTATATAATTGGAGCTTATTTATCTTCTGATTGGTCGGAAAGGTCAGATAAGTCATTTTTTGGCACTGGAGAAACCTTTCTGTTCAAGTTATCGCCCGAAGAAAGATATTATCCATGGGTTGAATCTGAAGAGAAACATGGTTTTGCGAGAGGAATGAGTGTCAATAACGATGATGGAGCCAACAGCGTTTGCAGCTCCCAAGTATCAGACATGAAGTGGTATTCTCCTGCTGGAACTAGGACAGGTCATGGAATTACATTACCCCACATCCGACTTGATTCGGGTACAACATCGGTGGCTAGCAGTAATCGAGAGAGCAGGGAGAACTTTGTGCTACCCCCTATCGTGAGCAGTCCTGTGTTTCAAGATTCTTCTCCATCGCCGTCCTCGTTGAATGCCACAGATTCGAAAAGTTCAATGAAGGTCCGCCAAAATCAATCCATCGAAGGCAGTAAGCCGTCAAAGCAAAGTACAGAACTGTTCATGTATGCTGATGACAATGGGATTGTTGTCGGTGGAGGAAATGGTTACGGGCTGTTTTTGGATAATACATTCTTGAACTGCACCACAGCTAGATGTGATACGTTTGCGAATGATCCCCTTGTACCAGAGGAAAAATTTGTATGCGCATGTGTTGAATTGTTTGGATTTACTGACTAAGATCGACCGGCGACCAGACGCAGTCTGTCAACCAAAGGCATCATTGTTAACTCCCATGTATATTCATACCAAATGTACTCTACATCAGCCAGACGGCCCAGACCTACATTATTTGTGAGATCAAAGTGATTCACTGTGCTAATATCAAAGTCGATTAGTGTTGCAATACCTACCAAATTTTATAGTATATTTCAACAACAAATAAGCAACACTAGATGCCAGATGTTGTGTATATTTTTGCGAACATATAAATTGTATCTAAGATATGTATTTTATCCTTTGTTTTGTAATTTGATTCTTGCCGTTTTGCGTTGAATTTAAATACACAACTGAATATTGTCAATAAACTGCCATGACATTCTGTTTCCATTTGTGTTGAAAATGGGCTACATCCTGTATCAATGAAGTAAATCGGATCAATAGGCTATATAAACTGTGATCAATCATGTGCGTTTATTACCTAACAGCATGATAACAGACTTTTATGTCCAAGGTAGAAAATTTACGTGCAACAAAGTACCGATTGAAACATATGTGGCGAAATATATGCACAAAAGCTTAGAGCGTGGTTGTAATATTCCCCATACTGCACGAGCCGTGCTAAATGAACAAGGATAAGCTACAGCTGATTTTTTAAAATCAGTCATTAAAATTGAAGCCGCTACCCAACAAGGGAAAGGAGAACTAGAAAATATAAACCTTGTGATTACTTCAACGTGCATGAATAAAATCCCGAATAAGCAAAGAAATAATACATGAACAACATAAACAAATATATCTTTGGAAGCCAACTGCAGCTTTTTACTATTGCTTTGTGAGAAAATTGAGAATAAATACTCACGGACACCGTACATGGTTAAAATTATGCATGGCAATGCTAGAATGATATTAGGGATTTTACGGAACTTATAGTACTTGAGGAAACCCACACCCCAATGAGCACTCTGAATACGGCTGTATAATATAGGAACCTTGCCGTGACACCAGTCTGAGTCGCCGGCTGACATATCATGAACATCGCCACAAAATTGCAGATAACCAATAATATTGACTACAGTGAATGGTAGAATTATTGCAAGCGTCATAACAACAGCTTTACACATCTGTTGAGAATATTGAATGATACTTTGAATTTTGCATTGCATCACATCTAAATGTCCGTGAACAATATTTTGGATCACAAACTGAATGACGAGATTGTAAATTGGAAATCCGGCATTCACTATGCCATTTGATCTGGTTGCAGACGCAAACATGAATAGAAGCGTCGATTTCGTGAGCGATCTCTCTTCTAAGAAAACCAAGGCTTGGAATACTAAATATAAAATCACCTGTAAAGCCAATGTTGATACTCCTACCATAAGTTTCCACTTACCACAAAATGCATAAAGAGATTCGGTGTAATTTGTAGAAAAAAATATGCTAGCTGGATTAAAACAGTGCGCTACTGCAGATAATACTGCAAATCTCTCATCTTTGTAAACTTGCAGAGTTAGGTGATACAATGCTGCAACCGACCCTGAAATACGTTATGTATTAATGTAGTTTACTGAGGAAACCGTAGTAACAGTGAATAGCGATTACGATTTTACAAATGATACATGGTACAGCCAAGACCATGTTTACGCGATGGCAACAAAATGAATGATATGATTTTGGCTTAGGTTATACCAAGTTGCTGCTAATGTTGCAAGATGGTCAGCGACTTCTATACTATGCTTTATTAGTTCGACCTTAAGTAGTAGGCCTAGCATACTAGGACAACTAGAATTATCTAAGTTAAGAGCGAAATCTAATTCTAATCTAATTTGTGAATTGTTCTTCTGATCTAATTTTGATTCTAATCTACTTTTTTGTTTTCCATCAAATATCTATTTGACCGCAGCATTTTGCAGCGAATTAACAAGAATATCCCTCTCGCACGGGGAAATCCAGTGCCAAGCCGCCATCACATTACTTACACCGTACAGAAATAGTAGTTCCAGTGCGACGCATAATAGCCATGATGGCATAGTAGCTTGTTCGTTTGTTTTATTGAACAATTGTGACGCTTATCGCCTAATCATGTTATTTGTGCCATGATAATGAATGTTGTAATATGCATTGATCATTATTTGCGTTCTTCCAAATTCACAGATCAGATCGCCGGCTGCAAAATATGACCTCGCGGGCCGCGTGTTGATGACCCCTAGTATAGTGCAAAACGAGCAAAGCTTGCTATACACACGTTGTTCATTGTCGTGGTTGTGAGACTCCACTGTGATTGGATATGAACTGAACTTTTAGCAATATTTATTTCTCATTCACAATTTCATTCAATTTCCAAGTTTTTCCGAATTTAGTAATTCTAATTTTATTCTAATTTGGAAAAAGCTGTGAAGCTCTAATTCTAATTCTAATCTAATTCGGAAAAAGCTGTGAAGCTCTAATTCTAATTCTCATCTAATTTGGAGAAATTGTGTAGCTCTAATTCTAATTCTAATCCAATTTGGAAAAGCTGAAAATTTTCTAGTTGTCCAAGTCTTCAAAGGCACAATCTTTCAGCACACAAGCTATGTTACCTAGTGGCTGGAAATTATTACTGCTAAAAATCAGGGTTGTAATGACTCGACTCGAGTCACGATTTTCAGATGACTCGACTCGAGTCATTTTCTCAAAATACGAAAATGACTCGACTCGAGTCAATCTGTGTATTGACTCGACTTGGACTCGAGTCATTGCGCATGACTCGAAGCAAGTCATTGACTAGAGATTCAGACGGCCAAGACCGACATTTCATTGTAATTTCGAAGCCAACACACTATTGGGATTTCGTTTGTTGGTACTGGTGTTCGAAAATGCGACCAGAAACTGCTAAAAGTTAGGAAAATTGACATATTATAAATGCGCACCATTCAATATCACCAAACAGAGTTAAAAAAGTGGGTTTAGGAAGACTTTAACTGGAAACTGAGCAGTCAACACAATGACTTGGACACGGACTCGAGTCATAATACCATGACTCGGACTCGATCCTCCGTTCGCTGACTTGGACTCGGACTTGACTCGGTGGGAATTGAAAATGACTCGACTTGACTCGAGTCAAAAATATAAAAGTGAGATTGACTTGTGACTCGGAGCCTAGTGACTTGGTTACAACCCTGCTAAAAATCAAACCGAACTACTAGAACCAACTCTACAAAACGACATAAATTCAAAAGGTCATGGCATACAAGACATCTAAAAAATCAGTTGTATGAGGGTCTACAACTTGAGATCAAATTTCTAAGATGGAAAAATTCATTGCAGATCACAGTAGCCATGGCCACCATTGATGATTTTTGTCAATTCACTTGTGAAGGGCACGTTGGCATGGCAGATGATCTCGTAAATTTCTTGACAAATCAGAACTTACCCACAAAACAGATGGAATTCAGTATTATTCCGGATAGCAGAAGACATGAATGATACGACAACGAAACTGGCAGTATCTCAAGCATTGTAGCAATTGATCGAACCGTCAAAGGAAACAATGGAAAAAATGCGTACATCTGCTCTTCTTTATATCTAAAAATTTAAAAGATTTATTTCTGATTGATCATAGAAGTCGAATAGGGTGAAGAACAGTGGACACTGGACAGGTATGAACCCTGTCAGGTAACTAATGAATATACTCAGAAATGTTTAGTATTCTGATCGTTGACAACTTAGTACAGTACTGATACCTTTGCAGAGTACTAAAGTAGCTTTTGCCGACTTGCATTGTTTATTTCAGTGGATGTATTTTAAAATTACTTCCACTCAGAGATGATCAGTAACGAAGCAATTACAGGTATACTTTTTCTATAAAAGCTACTCAAGTAGCCTAGGCTTTCAGTACTTGTATCACTAACTTAAGTTTTTAGAGTACTCCACTTCTACTTTGAGTAGTATTTAATTAAACTAATTACTTCTCACAGTAATTAGTTTAACTAAACGCATTATAAACTAGCACTCATTAATACCGTACGGGAAATTTTATAATTTTATTGTTAGTATTGATGGATTGGCTAAAAAATGTCATTTTTCCAATTCTGATGAACAATGGACATATGTGTGAAAACGTCACAAAAACCATGTGAAATAGCTATCACAGTTACTACTGAATATATCATTAGCGATTTCGAATCAGTGGCAGAGATACATCTTGCAATTTTGAAAGTAGCCACATCTCAATAACTGACAAAAGCATGTGAAACGCCGGGCAAGTCTACTTTATGAAAATACTTACATTACATGAGTTGGCTACTTTTCAGACCAGAACAGTGTTGGGATCAAGTCACTACCTTCGAGTCACGAGTCATCTCGAGTCGTTGCAGATTTTGACACAAGTCAAGTCAATCGCTTTTCGAAGGTGACTTGAGTCAGGTCACTCGATTTTTGGAGGTGACTCGAGTCAAGTCGAGTCAAGTTAAGTCAAGTCACAATTCAAGTCAAATTGAATGTTGGAAGTATGAGTGATGATTCAAAGTCATAACAATTTGCCAGCTGCGTAAAACACAGATTTATTGGCCATTTAGCTTAAATCAAATAACGAATATGAAGTTAAATATGCAAGCAAAAAGGCGATAAATCACACACGCACACGTAGAAATGCTAATAAAATACGTTATTAACTAGTTGCATGCCACAGTCTGTTATTATCAGCCAAAATAAAGGATCGAAAACGAAGCTTCGACAAGTTTCAACAAATTGATATGGTACGATACACTATACCCATCTACAGATCCGTGAGAATATAAACGCAAAAACTATATTCATTCGATTTAAATCATACAGGAGGGTTGTAAAGGTGAGCACTGGTCAATGTAAGCGCTGAGTCGACTAAGAAACAGAGATACGTTGCTATTAATCTACTACTACTACTTAAGTCGCGCTCATTTCATTTGCGGCCAATTTATTTGTGATGTAACAATGGAGGACCAGCAAAACGTACAATAACGGTATGACTGCTTGCTCTCACAAGTGTCAGCGCCGTATCGCGAATAATCCGAACATGCACATGGTACAGTGATTTAGTCGACACCATTTACTTATTGATGACTTGAAATTGACTCGTAAATTTTGCTTCGAGTCACGAGTCAATCCACATTTCTGAAGCGTCAAGTCAAGTCAAGTCATTTTTGCGAAGTGACTCGAGTCAAGTCAATGCAAGTCATACGAAAAAGTTGACTCGAGTCATCTCAACCCTGGAGCAGAAATATAGTGGTACAGGTACAGCAGTCTACGTCATCCAGCAAAATAAATGTACAATTGTACATACCCATTTTCTGCAATGAATATGAAGTACTTCGCATCCCATTTATCGAAGCCATCAAGTGAGTTACGAACGATACGATCAAGGATTCCGATATCGTGAGAACTCTCTGGGTTAAAAGCATCAGCTTCATGGTCCGGCAGAAGGTTGAAAATAGCCTGATTCATCATGTATAGACACTGAATTACCCTCTATTCATAATCTGATTCAGTAATGCCCACGCACCTGCAATCCAAACACGACAGTCCGTGACAACGCAGCGACTTTCAATATATATCGCAGTTCTTTCTTCATACCGTACTTTAATTTACACTGCAGATACCGTACTGGTGAGATACCGTACAGAATACAATTTCACAACCTAGGCAATTTCAGTGGCAACTAGCTGGATATTCAATGGTGTTTAAGTTATACTATAGAGATTGTCCTAAAATCCTATAGCTATACCATAGCAATTTATAACTACCATACAGCTTCCATGTTATTGCTTACGGTTGCAAGCACAAATTCGATACAACACATAGTAAATACTCAACTCGTCCTGGCGAAATTTCGGCGAAATCTCTGTGATCACGTGAAACACTATTACTGCGAACTCGGAATATTAACCCTCAACTCGCCGCTGGGCAATATTCCACTATTCAATAATAGAAATGTTAGGTTATTCTAAACAAATATAATATCTCTAATACCTATACATCTTCTATTCACAGTAAGACCGGCTAACGAGAATCAACTTGACACATTAGTGCCATTTTCACTGTCGCAATATTCCGCTTTTCGGACATATCGCCGCGATTCCAAATGGGCGACAGATTCCAAAGTATGCTCAGTTCCAAGATTAATTCAAGAATGTTTCGCCAATATATTTCACACAATCAACGTATTATCGGAAAGGTCTTTCATAGTACTTTAAAAGAAAAATCTACATTCAGAGTGATTATTGGCCTTTTTGTTTTCAATACGACTACCAACCTTAGATAATATTGCGCTATCAGGCATATACCCGCCATTCCAAATGTGCGACGGATTCCAAAGTATGCCCAATTCAAAGCTGAATTCAGGGGTGTTTCGCCAATACATTTCACACAATCAGGGTATTATCGGAAATGTCTTTTAAAGTACTTTTAGAAAAATCTAAATTCGGAGTGATTATCGGTCTTGTTTGTTTTCAATACGACTAACAACCTTAGATAATATATTGCGCTATGAGACATATACCCGCCATTCCAAATGTGCGACAGATTCCAACGTATGCCCAATTCAAAGCTGAATTCAAGAGTGTTTCGCCAATATATTTCACACAATCAACGTATTGTCGGGAAGGTCTTTCAAAGTACGTTAAGAAAAATCTAAATTCAGAGTGATTATCGGCCTTGTTTGTTTTTTAATACCACTACCAACCTCAGGTAAAATTGCGTATCGGACATATGCCCGCCATTCCAAATGTGCGACAGATTCCAAAGCATACAAATTCCAAGCTGAATTCAAGAGTGTTTCGCCGATATATTTCACACAATCAGGGTATTATCGGAAAGGTCTTTCAAAGTACGTTAAGAAAAATCTAAATTCGGAGTGATTATCGGTCTTGTTTGTTTTTAATACCACTACCAACCTCAGGTAAAATTGCGTATCGGACATATGCCCGCCATTCCAAATGTGTGACAGATTCCAAAGCATACAAATTCAAAGCTGAATTCAAGGGTCTTTCGCCAATATATTTCACACAATCAACGTATTGCCGGAAAGGTCTTTCAAAGTACGTTAAGAAAAATCTAAATTAGGAGTGATTATCGGCCTTGTTTGTTTTTAATACCACTAACAACCTCAGGCAAAATTGGGTATCGAACATATGCCCGCCATTCCAAATGTGCGACATATTCCAAAGTATGCCCAATTCAAAGCTGAATTCAAGGGTCTTTCGCCAATATATTTCATACAATCAGCGTATTATCGGAAAGGTCTTTCACAGTACTTTAAGAAAAATCTAAATTAGGAGTGATTATCGGCCTTGTTTGTTTTTAATACCACTACCAGCAACCTCAGGTAAAATTGCGTATCGGACATATGCCCGCCATTCCAAATGTGCGACAGATTCCAAAGCATACAAATTCCAAGCTGAATTCAAGAGTGTTTCGCCGATATATTTCACACAACCAAGGTATTATCGGAAAGGTCTTTCAAAGTACTTTATGAAAAATCTAAATTCAGAGATGATTATCGCCCTTGTTTGTTCTGTACAGTGGTTTTATGCAGTGCATGTTGCGGGTTTGTTGATGATCCATTTATCAAGTGGAATTGTAGTCGTCGTGCTGTATTATACGCTAAGATCTTATGTAAGTGAATTAATCCCCGCTGACATCATGAGACTTCGCTTGATGTATGAACTGAGCATGAACACTAAACTGTTTCGCTATAATACTCTGTTTTGTGAGTTGAGCCGACATTTGCAAGTGTAAAAACTGATCGCAAGACGTGGACACCACAGAACGGTAGCTTTCATAATTCCGTGGTCAACGAACGATACGCCCCTGCCTAATGTTGAATACTTCAAATACTGATATGCAGTCTAAACATTGTTTGGTCAATCCTATTACTCAGCTATTCGGTATGTCGCGGAGGGTTGCCCGACATATGAGCATGCGACACAATGGAAAACGACAGTTCAGCATGGAACACATCAGCATGCGTCACTTCAGCATGTGACTGTATAACCCAAAAACTTACCCTAACTCGAAACATAGCCTAACCTAACCTAACCTAGCCTAACCTAACCTAAAGCCTAACCCTAACCCAACCATAAATCCAACCCTAACCTACCCCTAACCCGTAATTTAACCCACATGCTCATGTGTCGCATGCCAAATTGTCGCATGCCGAAGTGTCGCATGCTGTAATGTCGCATGCTCATATGTCCTCGGACCGTCGCGGAGGACCGACCGAACTAACGAACAACGTTTTCAATTCTACGATACTTAGACCACTATTTCGAAACACGGATACAACTTCAACAACTTGTTTATCTTCCAACAAAAATCCAAGTAACCCCAATATATGTTGAAATATATTAAATACTTGCACAATACATCTTTGTAGAATGTTAGCAGCTCACTGCCGTTACGTGATAGCTTAGGTACAAAAAATCAATACATGGCAAACCAATATTGTTATTATTATTATAGATAGTAAAAAATGAAGTAGCGCTTATCGCCGGTAACGGTCTGGTGCACCTCGTGAGTAAACGTTAAATCAGTAGAAATACATATCAAAAGTTCACATTAATCACAGCAATATATGATGCGCGTATTTACAACATGATAAAAGAAAATAGTCGATTGTGTCAGGCAGAGTTGTAACCAAGTCACAAGGCTCCGAGTCACAAGTCAATCTCACTTTTATATTTTTGACTCGAGTCAAGTCGAGTCATTTTCAATTCCCACCGAGTCAAGTCCGAGTCTAAGTCAGCGAACAGAGGATCGAGTCCGAGTCATGGTATTATGACTCGAGTCCAAGTCCAAGTCATTGTGTTGACTGCTCAGTTTCCAGTTAAAGTCTTCCTAAACCCACTTTTTAAACTCTTTTTGGTGATATTGAATGGTTCGCATTTATAATATATCAATTTTCCCCACTTTTAGCAGTTTCTGGTCGCATTTTCAAGCATCAGTACCAACAAACCAAATCCCAATAATGTGTTGGCTTCGAAATTACAATGAAATGTCGGTCTTGGCCGTCTGTATCTCGAGTCAATGACTTGCTTCGAGTCATGCGCAATGACTCGAGTCCAAGTCGAGTCAATACACAGATTGACTCGAGTCGAGTCGAGTCATTTCCGTATTTTGAGAAAATGACTCGAGTCGAGTCGAGTCATCTGAAAATCGTGACTCGAGTCTGACTCGAGTCGAGTCATGACTCGAGTCATTACAACCCTGGTGTCAGGTAGAAAACGGAAGTCAAATGTAGGAGAATCAATACACCCAATTTTAAACAAATGCCCTATTAGTAGTTAATGACCTGGAAAAAGGAAAAAAAAAATATTATCATGTCGACGCGATATTCCAAATGACGATATTCGGTCGAAAACGGACGGACGCAATAATTCATCCGCAATTTCATTTCCGGGAATGCCGCTGTGCCGCTGACGGCTACGTCGATGCCCGAATGATCCGTTCAAGATAAGGATACATTTCATGAAGCCAATATTGTAATATTACCACTGCCGATTGAGTTCTTCGGTCAATCGATTCATATTTTCCAGAACTTGTTCATATGTTCTCTTCTCGATAATCGATAGATACATCAAAGCAACTTCAGGAAAAACAACCCATTTGAAATATTTACTGCAATTATAGGTTGGCCCCAATTGCGTTACGAGCTCACTTTCTTTATGCACGAAAGCATTGTTCAGAACTGGTCGCGAAAAGTGTCGGGTGGATTTGTATTCGTCACCTGTGGTCAAACTTCTTATCCATCTTTCATGCGTGATACAAGTCTTACTTCTGATATAATTTAATATCACTTCAAGTTCGTCGTTCCAATGTTCTCTTCCAGAATCCGTCGTTACAGGTAAGATCATTTTTTGTAATTGGCTGTATTTTCTTTCGAGAAATAAAGCATGATACTGATACCGAACTTCACTCTTCGCCTCCTGTAATGTCAGATTAGCAATTTTTACAAAATTTTGGCATATCGCATCGCCCATTTCCTTGACTTCATCATTGGCATCCGCAATAATCGATGGCAGTACTTTCATAAAATATTCGGTCTGGGGTGACGATTGCAGAGGCCTTCGTTTTGGATGTTTTTTAACATAAAGAAAGATGTATCCCGATCTAGACATGACATCGAAGGCTTTTTTCGAATCCACAAATCTCACATGTTCGTCGTCGCATAGCTGCACCGATCTCTTTGGGCTCATTAAATATGCAGTATAATGCCCGTTTTGGAAGGTTCCGCTGTGTGCGATCACCGCCTTGAGGGCATATCCAATCAGGATTTGGTTAGATTCTTGGATGTCCAGATTTCTACTGGGAATAACGACATTTTCCAACTTTTCAGCTTCATCGTTCAAACGGTTAAGGCGCACGGTCACTATCCTTGGAGTCTCATTGAATTTGACATTAATATCCATCATGGAACCACATTTTCCACATGTTCGTTTCAAAATTTCAAATGCATCAGCTATCGTTTTCACTCCGCAATCCACGTCGAACATTTTTTGATGGTATACGTTTCTGTTTGATTTATATTGCATGTCTCACATTGTGTGATCTTTTCATACTTCAATTCGTGCTTCAATCCCAGCTCTTTCAATACTTTCGGCAAATGTGACATCCAAATGAAGTCACAACAATCGTGCTGACTACCAAATTCCAAATGATTTCCGTCGCATACAGCTCGAACAGCATTCATTAGCCCGTCAAGTGCAACCGTCTTCAAGTTTGTCAATGGAATGAGTATATTTGTGATTTCCGGATGAATTTGCACACTGTCGTCCATAGGCCCCGACACCAGTCGTATGACATGAGAGTATACCTGTACAACGCCGATAATACGCTGATTGTATGAAATATATTGGCGAAAGACCCCTGAATTCAGCTTTGAATTGGGCATACTTTGGAATATGTCGCACATTTGGAATGGCGGGCATATGTCCGATACCCAATTTTGCCTGAGGTTGTTAGTGGTATTAAAAACAAACAAGGCCGATAATCACTTCTAATTTTGATTTTTCTTAACGTACTTTGAAAGACCTTTCCGGCAATACGTTGATTGTGTGAAATATATTGGCGAAAGACCCTTGAATTCAGCTTTGAATTGGGCATACTTTGGAATATGTCGCACATTTGGAATGGCGGGCATATGTCCGATACCCAATTTTACCTGAGGTTGTTAGTGGTATTAAAAACAAACAAGGCCGATAATCACTCCTAATTTAGATTTTTCTTAAAATACTTTGAAAGACCTTTCCGGCAATACGTTGATTGTGTGAAATATATTGGCGAAACACTCTTGAATTTACCTTGGAATTTGTATGCTTTGGAATCTGTCGCACAATTGGAATGGCGGGCATTTGTCCGATACCCAATTTTACCTGTGGTTGGCAGTGGTATTAAAAACAAACAAGGCCGATAATCACTCCTAATTTAGATTTTTCTTAAAGTACTGTGAAATACCTTTCCGATAATACGCTGATTGTATGAAATATATTGGCGAAAGACCCCTGAATTCAGCTTTGAATTGGGCATACTTTGAAATATGTCGCACATTTGGAATGGCGGGCATATGTCCGATACCCAATTTTGCCTGAGGTTGTTAGTGGTATTAAAAACAAACAAGGCCGATAATCACTCCTAATTTAGATTTAGTACTGTGAAATACCTTTCCGATAATACGCTGATTGTATGAAATATATTGGCGAAAGACCCTTGAATTCAGCTTTGAATTGGGCATACTTTGGAATATGTCGCACATTTGGAATGGCGGGCATATGTCCGATACCCAATTTTGCCTGAGATTGTTAGTGGTATTAAAAACAAACAAGGCCGATAATCACTCCTAATTTAGATTTTTCTTAAAATACTTTGAAAGACCTTTCCGGCAATACGTTGATTGTGTGAAATATATTGGCGAAACACTCTTGAATTTACCTTGGAATTTGTATGCTTTGGAATCTGTCGCATAATTGGAATGGCGGGCATTTGTCCGATACCCAATTTTACCTGTGGTTGGCAGTGGTATTAAAAACAAACAAGGCCGATAATCACTCCTAATTTAGATTTTTCTTAAAGTACTGTGAAATACCTTTCCGATAATACGCTGATTGTATGAAATATATTGGCGAAAGACCCCTGAATTCAGCTTTGAATTGGGCATACTTTGGAATATGTCGCACATCTGGAATGGCGGGCATATGTCCGATACCCAATTTTGCCTGAGGTTGTTAGTGGTATTAAAAACAAACAAGGCCGATAATCACTCCTAATTTAGATTTAGTACTGTGAAATACCTTTCCGATAATACGCTGATTGTATGAAATATATTGGCGAAAGACCCTTGAATTCAGCTTTGAATTGGGCATACTTTGGAATATGTCGCACATTTGGAATGGCGGGCATATGTCCGATACCCAATTTTGCCTGAGGTTGTTAGTGGTATTAAAAACAAACAAGGCCGATAATCACTCCTAATTTAGATTTTTCTTAACGTACTTTGAAAGACCTTTCCGGCAATACGTTGATTGTGTGAAATATATTGGCGAAAGACCCTTGAATTCAGCTTTGAATTGGGCATACTTTGGAATCTGTCGCACATTTGGAATGGCGGGTTTATATGTCTGATAGCGCAATATTATCTAAGGTTGGTAGTCGTATTGAAAACAAACAAGGCCGATAATCACTCTGAATGTCGATTTTTCTTAAAGTACTGTGGAAGACCTTTCCGATAATACGTTGATTGTGTGAAATATATTGGCGAAACATTCTTGAATTCATCTTGGAATTGAGCATACTTTGGAATCTGTCACCCATTTGGAATCGCGGCGATATGTCCGAAAAGCGGAATATTGCGACAGTGAAAATGGCACTAATGTGTCAAGTTGATTCTCGTTAGCCGGTCTTACTGTGAATAGAAGATGTATAGGTATTAGAGATATTATATTTGTTTAGAATAACCTAACATTTCTATTATTGAATAGTGGAATATTGCCCAGCGGCGAGTTGAGGGTTAATATTCCGAGTTCGCAGTAATAGTGTTTCACGTGATCACAGAGATTTCGCCGAAATTTCGCCAGGACGAGTTGAGTATAGTAAATAGTAAGTAAATAAATTGTAAATAAATGATAATAACAGAGAACACAAGCACTCGAGCGTGATATGAAATTACTGATCTGTTGCGAACATCGCTGACTTTGGTTTACAGCTCAGTGGCTAAAAATCATACACTTGTAAGTCCAGAGATATGTAACATAATCAATTAAAATTAAGAAATATCTACACTACAATTCATCCTACTCGTAACATCACAACGGCACACTTTCTACAAGACGGCTTTCTTCTTACCTGAGGTCTTACATTGAAGATTCATATTTTTGTTTTACTCGTTGGTTGGCTGCTTGCGAGAGCATAAGTATGGAGGTAGCACATTCGCTCTCGTGTCGTCTACTGGATATCAACCCATTTGCTAAAATGATGTCCACTCCAATCGTCACTTACTTGACAAAGTGGACATTCAGATGAGATACTTGGGAAACTCCTATTTTCAATCGGATTGTTTCAGTTATAAGAATGAAATTCACCTATCGTATAGAAAAGTCATGCTTAACTTGTTATTAGCGATCGTGACGCCAACATTTCGACACCACTGATCCTAGTTCATATCTGACAGATTTCGGTTATGCCGGAGCGCCGGATATTTCTATTATACATCAATGGCCATCGGCATGTAAACAGCGTTTTTGTAGCGGTTGAGATTTTACTTGGATGTGAGGATTCTCCAAGTGCAAACCGTAGTCGGTCTTCCTTCTATTGCTGAATATGGGATTTCGCAAGAAGTTGCTGGGCTATTGTCGCATTTTGTTTTGTATATGCAACAACTTCTATGCAGTTCCAGTCTATTTTTCTTGTTTTGTTCTATTTCAACCCTTGAGACTAGTGTCACCTCGTAAATTTTGGTTAATCGAGGGTTGGTTATTCGAGAAGTTGGTCTCCATGGTCGGATTTTGGGCCCAGTTATCAGGGCATAAAATCTATATGTCTGGTGATGACATATCATCGTTAGTAAACGATGAAAGTATCGTGATCTCCAATCATCAATCGACGGGAGACGTACCTCTAATGATGTATACTCTGCGTGGAATAAAACATTCTTTGAGAGATATAATGTGGATTATGGATTGGATACTACAATTTACTAGTTTCGGTTGGATCGCAAAATGCCACGGAGATTGCTTCATACTACAAGGATCAGACATAAGAAAGTATTCTTTCTTATTGAGTGGTACAGAGGAGGAAATAAAAGCTCGACAGGGAATTGAATTTAAGCAGCATTTATGTAATGTGTACAAGCAACTAGACAGGAAATGGATGGTTCTTTTTCCAGAGGGTGGCTTTCTGTATAAGCGCCGGGAAGGAAGTCAAAGGTATTGTAGAAAAATGAATCTACCAATTCTAGAACATGTGGCATTGCCTCGTGTTGGTGCTATGAAAACTATTCTTGAAGAAGTTGGAATTGCAAATCCAAAGTCCTGTAATCATGAAGACCACACTCTGTTTCACGGCGTTGAATCAGTAAATGGACTTGGGAGCTCAGGTGATAAGAGCATAAAATGGATTATTGATGTCACAATAGGTTACCCGAATGGTGAGCCAGCAACATTTTTATCCTGGATTACGGGAATTGGCGGACCGAAAAGTATATATGTACACTTCAAAGTGCATCATGCATCAGAAATACTGCGCAGCAAAGCAGGTGGCGATGGTTATGAAGTTTCCGATCAGTGGTTGTATGATAAATTTATTGATAAGGAGAAACTGTTAAAAGATTTTTACTCGACGGGAAATTTCCCAACCGGAAAGTTGGGCATGAAGGAGATGAAATGTTTCACTTTTCAAACCTTGATAGGGCATTTGTTTTGTCTTATTCCGTATGCTGTGATCGCGTGGATGTTGTTTTGATCAGCTATTTTCAATCCTACCAGAGCTGTAAGCTCAAGTAATTCATGTGAGATGAATCGACTGTAGTTAATCATTGCCTTATTCAGTTTTATGGAAATATACTTGTTAACCTTTATCTCGCTAAAATTAATTTGTACATCTACTTTACCTGTATTCATTGCTTACTGTGGTATTAGTCTGCATAGCATAGAGCTGATTTTGCGCCATATTCGAATGCAGTGTTTGATTGTTATCACTGACTACTAGTTCCGTCACTGTCATCTTGAATCTTTCCCAATGTTTGTCTCATTGGTTCAATTACTGCTAGATGTCCTGAATCCTGATCATATTCAGCTATAGGTAAACTTGAAATTTTGGTGTTGCAATTCTAGTTGATTAGGAACAACTGCACGACCTAAAGATGAGTTGCCGACGGCATGCGATTTTCAAGCCGCCTGTCGCGTGACACTAACTACTCCTTTTTCCAACCGGTAATATAGTGTGTTTATCATTGATTGCTAGATGGGCTATGTTGCCATAAGCCCGTAACAGTGCATTTTTCTGCTTTGTTTTCAAGTGCATGTGTGATCAATGAATTTCTCTGTTGAACTGATGAAATGTGGTATAAATACTACAGATCGTTCTTTCAATGTGTTAGAGTGTAGAGATGAGCATTACGACGTACCGGTAGGCTACTTTTCCCATCTTTCCAAGTCGTGAATTCTGCCAAATATTGTTGGTAAATGATTATGGTATACTATGCAGATTATTTGCTTGTTTCATGAACTTGCCGTTGTAAGATTACGATTTGGTATGAAAATGTGTGCCTGTGCTGTTCAATTGAGGGTGATGATTTCATAAGTCATTACAAACAACACTGTATCATAAATTGACAGGTATTGCGTTTTAAATTATTAGCCTTGTGTCTTGGACCTAGATGCTACATATTGTAACTTTGCAAACAATGTTATCTTTTTTGTTTTGTCTATTACTGAAAGGAAAACGTTTGTCCAGTAATAACTCGTGTTGAAGCATAGGCAAGCTGTATTATGGTATTTCTGCGTAGTACTTGATTTATTTCATGCTTTATTAAATTATGTGCAAGTCCTAAGCAGATTTTGTGTCCAATAATTTGCACAGTATTGACAATATCAAGAGTTATTTGAAATCATGATTTTGATACGATTAAATATGATTGCAGATTCCAAGCTATTTGTCTGATTCTTTAATCTGCACCTGCGCAAGGTATTGATCAAGTGTTGGTGGAATCGATCGTTCTGCTGGTGATAAAAATGAGGTTAGCGACTATTATGTCATCCTGTGTCTCCACTCCGCCGTAATACCTTTCGCATTCTACCACACTCTATCATGCGAAATAGTATTGGGAAAAATAAAGGGGTGTGTTGTTTTGCCATGTACTTCAATCATGCTTTTTCCAGCACAATATGGGAAGCGGCTGTTGAGGAAATCAGCATTAAGAAGGAATCCGAAACATACAAGTGTGGCACAAATAACAGATATGCGCTGTTTCTAGGAGGGAAGTCCTCGGTAATTGATTTTCTCATATTCGCTATTCGTTTCCCCGGCGACCTATTTCAAGTTTCCTGCCCTCTTGATAGTGTCATGATGCGCATCTTATGTTTGTTCGGCATTCTTTTGCAGGGGAAATCGACGGCTATATTACGTTTCCAGAACCGAGACGAGCAAATCAAATCCACTGTGGCGTTGGAATATACTTATGTCAAGAAATCGCAAATGGTGACTTCCCTTACTTGCATACCGTTGGCATTCAGTAATTATGGTATTTAACCGGATGGTTCCTATACTTTACTTTGCTAACCTATCCTTTCATTGTATCACAGTCATGTGGTGTTTTGAAATTATGAGATTTTTCATAAACTGACACTTACCCAAATCTGCAAGCCTTCAAGAACCCCAAATTTTACCGAGTCATAAAAACCTCATCTAACACATTACTATATATTACCGGTGCACAATATGAAAGGTACAATTGAATAGTATATTCATATTGAAATGAACCCGAATATTTTCGGCTTCAGGGGTAATCGTCAGCAACTAGTAGAGAATTCAAAAGAACAACGTATATCAACAATTGTAACACAAAATCAGAGGTGGTCAAAGTAGTCAAGAAAGCTACTCAAGTAGAAGTAGAGACGGAAAAATCTACTCAAGTATGAGTAGAAGTACTTCTTCCATAAGCAACCTAAAACTACTTGAAGTAGAAGTAGAATTGACTGACTTTAAAAGTACTCAAGTAAGTAGGTAGTTGTGAAAACGATCCTGATTTGTTCACGTGGATTGTATAAAGGTGCAAATTGAGCTATGTGAAAGGTGACGAGCTTGATTCATATTGCTGCATACCAGCAGGTAACCAATTTTCGATATCATAAGCATTCGTCCACATCATGGGATGAAAATGTTAGGATTGATATGGAAATGCAATACTTATCCTGTTTTCTCGAACAGCACGTTTTAGAAAGCATGGTATGGCGCCACCCGCCATATTATAAGGCCCGTGGTTTAGTCGAAGAGCAATACGAAGAAGTTGTATAGGATACGATGTAAGCACTTTGCGCGATTAGTAAACGTTAATAAAAAATATGGTGGACCGTAAAAATGCTATATTGTGTAGCTTTATTTCCGTAAATTAAAGGCATTACTACACTTGCTTTTATACTTCAACATGTATGTTATCCAGACTAGAGAACTTGTATTAATTAGAACTCAAAGTATATGATAGGCCTACTGGGAATTAAAAATGGAACATAAATACTAGTTCTAAAAGTGGAACACGTTTTTCGTGCCTTTAGTCCAGAAAGTTTCAAAGGTGGTATGCTAAAACAGTTCTAAAACTAAAAAAAATGTCAGAGTCCACTTTTCCAGGTTAGGACGCGCCATGGACATGCTAGATTACGATATGACAAGTAAATGCTAGATTGCGAAACATCAGTTTCAAACGTTATGATGAGCCATATATACTGCGATGAATTATTTCATATGGGCGAAAAGCGACAATGTGATGTAAACTAGGGATATCTACTATCTAGATATCTAGTTCTAGATATCCCTGTGTGAACGGAACCACGCCAAGCCGCCACCTAAATTATATTTATCGATACTTTCATGAAATCATACTGGTCACGCCGTATATCCACTACGCGCAAAGCGCGACGAAAATTCTGGGCATTACTTTACTTTTGTGAAAGTTAAATGTTGATACTCCGTGAAAACAGCCCCGAAATTCCTCAGGCTATCTTCCTGCTTGGAAGATTGAACTACTTCTACTTTACAAACTGAAAATAGCAAAAAGTAAGTAAGTAGATCACAAAATATTATGCAGTAGAAGTAGCGAAAATCAGATCTACTTGAGTAAGTACCAGAAAACTACTTGAGTACTTTGAAAAAGTAGAAGTACTTCGTTACTGACCACCTCTGCACAAAATATGACGTCACCAGCACGGAATGTCGAATACGAGAGTGTTTAATGTACTATTTTTAGATGATACAAGAACTCTTTTTGTTGACACAGCCTTGGCTGGTGTATTTTGATAAAAGTCGACTCCAAGGCACACAAATGAAAGTGTTGAGCGATCCTTTCCGAGTATGCGAAATCTGTCGTCTCGATAATTTTTCGCACAGGCGGGATTATCCAACAGGTGTTTGCCAATTGCAGAATTTATGGCCTTTGATTGTTCCGCATCAATCGTGAGCGGATGAGTTAAGGGTGAGCTTTTCGCAGAGCGTGTTCTAATGAATCTAGGGACATGCTAATTTATGCGTTCCTGCAAGCGCTTTGACGTTCTTCCCACGTAATCACAGTGACAATTGAATTCGTAAACTACATTGCTTTGTTGAAATGTGCGCATTAACAGAATGCTGGAAGAAAAACAAATGTTAAAACATGATTTGATACGAAATTAAAACATTTAAATGAATAATTATCGCAAATCAGTGTGACTTTAGCGTTCCCTTTCAGATACCAGTTCAGAAAGGTGAGGTTTATCCTTGGAAAGTGTCATTGTGTTGCTCGATCACAACACAACGGCATGATAGCTATTGCTTAGTGGCAAATGTGCTTTTATATGTTGGACATAGAGTTGCTATTTGGAAAGGATGGGGGTTTTGATTTTGGACCCCAACCTCCCCGCGTTTGCCACTATACACGACATACCACCACAGCCCACAACAGTCGCAATTCAAATTGTATATCCTGTTCACACTTATTTGAATTAAAGTATATGCATGCCAGTAGGGCTCACCTCAAATATCGCTATCTGGATATCGTCATAATATAGCCAAATTATGCTTATTGCTTTATCACATGATTTTATGCCATTTTCCTCAAAATTATTGTTTGACTGCATCTCCGTTTGAGATTTAAGCCCCGAATGCACTCTTACATCTGTTTTATATTCACTTTATAGCAAGAAACCAGTATCGGACATATATGGGAACTGGGAGGAGGGACTTTCCTCTCAAAGTTGCTGGATGTGCCCCTGAATTCAGACACTATAAATCATATGTCAGTGGTCATCGTAAGTTCAATTATTCTCTACTGTAAGATAAGGATGCAAATATTGTCTTTCTGTACTGTGTGAAATCAATCCAGCTGTTTAAAAGTATAACTGTTGGATTCTTTATGCAATATACACAATTACGCATATAGAGATATATAATTCAGGCATGCGAGCACACTCTGTCAGCATTAACGAACAACCTACAATGTGTAAGAATTTCCAAAGTGGTCAAGTTTTTACAATCCACAATTATAGATATAATCTATCAAGTCACATTAAACATATAGTTTATTGGGATTGACAGTTTAAATTGAACGCAGTAGTCTACACGCACTGAACACATGCAGGTTCTACGTGTATATTTATGAGGTTCAATGATACAGGAATTGAGTAGTATCCACTTCACAACAATATTGCGATATTATATACCGACACTAACAACCTCTGCCAATGCCTAGCAGTCCTTAACCAGCGGTATAACAAGTGTTGTTTTATTGATCAAATATTTTATGTAAGGTTTATAGGCTATATATTATCCAGTCTAATGAGATTGAGAATGTCGCGAATAGATATTGTCCGGTTAACCAGCGGTATAACAAGTGTTGTTTTATTGATCAAATATTTTATGTAAGGTTTATAGGCTATATATTATCCAGTCTAATGAGATTGAGAATGTCGCGAATAGATATTGTCCGGTTATGTGATTGTAAAAAAGGAAATGGCAACCATGATTTTTACTTCATCTCCGGAGACGGGCAATCCGTGGACTTGTTCATTCAAGTCACGATAGATAACCCATAAAATATGCCGTTGCCGCTCCTACAATAATCAATCCAACTGCAAGTCTGACTGGTGTTACGATGGCGGGTCGTGACGAAATTCCAACCAGCATGTGTTTGTACTCTTGGCAAGTGTTGTCATCTCTTACGCATTTGAACATGAAGTCGGCTAGTTCACCTGTTGTCACGAACATACACCCGTCTTGGACTCCCTTTTGCACCTGAATGCGTCGAAGCAATGTTAGTGGTTGTGCTGCGCAAAATCGAGCCTCTCAGGTAGTAAACGTGGAGTCGAGAATGCAAATATCAATCAGTACTTTTACGCAAGAGCTTGATATGAATAATAATTGAATACTTAGGCCATGTTCTTTTGAATATGCTGCATTTCATAAAGCACAACCGTGCTGCATGTTATGGTGACCCTGCTACTAAGTACTTGATATGAATAATGATTGAATACTTATGTTCTTTGCACAGCAAAAAAAAAAAACGTACCAGATCCTAATTATCTAAATATTCTGAATTTCATTAAGCACAACTGTGCTGCATCCTGCATGTTATGTTTGCTCTGCTACTGTGAATCAATGTTTCAAGAATCATTGCCGTCAATACCCGATTAAGGTTAGCGAGAGTACTCAAATTGTTGTGCCCTATTTGGTAATGAGCAAATTGATCATGACTGAGGTGTCGAGCAATGATGTGCTGGAATCTGCATGACACCATATTCTGATACATGGGAGAACCTGCTGGCCTGCCTTACTTGACTACTGTTTGTTTGGAAATATTTGAAGTTTGTAAGAGGGGCCGAGTCATCACTGAGGTTGTTTAGCCTCTGATTTTAATAGCCATAGCATCAGTTAGATTGGACGACAGTTCTACGTTCTCTTATAACACACATTTTTCTGGCAAATCTAAACAGATGCTACCGTTAATAGGAACATCAATTCTTTAAACCAAATGAGGGATAACATGGCGCGGTTATGATAAATTTTGTTGGGAGGCCCAATTATTCCTGACATGTATATCACACTGATGCCATCAGTTAGTTGTCGGTCCACTCTCACCCATAAACATACACAACCAATAAACTTCCAAGTCAAACCTGGTACGAAGGGCTGACAGAACTGCTTTTCCACAAAGACGGCGGCATCAGCGCTACCCAATCGATGAAGTCCTTTTCCTTCTCCAAAAGCTCCACTTGCCTTCGATGGTCTTCTATGAGATGTCTTAAGATATAGGGATTCCACTTGCCAGGTATCAAACTGTCTGCAACCAAGATGGCGGATATAAATATTTTTGTCGATATGAGAGTAGAAAATACTCTTACTCACCTACGCCGACAAAGGCTAGTTTTTTTACGCCATGTTTCTTCATGCCTGATACGATATTACTCATGCCCTCTGACATTAACGTGGTTGGACCTTAAAATGATACGGGTTCATAACACCATCTACCCAGAATCAGTTTGCTTGCCAGAACTAGAAATTAACATCGTGGATCAGGTTATTAGTCAGTTTCAAAGTATCGACAAATAGTATCTTGGAGAGTTGAGTGTTTAAATGAAGACCACTGTCCACTGATATACAGTATGCACTGACCTGTTGACCAGCCTGTGCCCAGTGCTGATAAAACAAAATCATGGCCTTCAATCGCGTCTTCTACCTCCTCGCGTTTCAAGACGTCTCCTTTAATTATTTTGACATCATTCCGAAGGTTCGATGACAACTTTGACGGACTCCTCACAAATGCGCTTATGATGAATCCTGGCTTGATTATATAATTGCTGAGGACACGGTTTGATCACAGTGAGGAAAATGTTACCTTCTTTCACTCCTCTTTCTATGATTGTGGACCCCGTGTTTCCAGTTGCTCCAAATACAATGATTTTAATGTCAGACATGGCAGCAGGTTATCAGGTCCTGCTATATGTTATCTGGGTATCAGATGAAATATTACAGCCGTTGTTACTTCCATAATTGCCTGTTTAGCTAACTTGGCTAAACTCCTATATTCTATGTCAATAACTTCCGGTTTCCATATATTCTACGTCTAATCGTCTCAGCTTGTTACTGGAATGATAAGAATCAACAACAACGAATGGGACACTGTGGTCTACTAGTCATTCATTGTCAGTTATCATTCACAATTTTAGCGGACTGGTACTATGCTTGTTTAACGGATCTCATACACGAGCCCTTTAATATACGGCACTAATTATTAACCCACAGCCGGCGTCTTTTGGTATGATTTACACCTGATTCGTTATTAGCACAGGCGTTTCATTTGCTGCGGTTTGCAGCAGAGCGAACTTTCGCGAACTCTCACAACAATTCAGCACGCCTCTAGCGCCCCCGTGCCGTTGCTGTTTTCTAGGTGTTCAGGTAATCCACGTGATCCTTGCGGCGCTGATGTCGCTTAATTATTTATGACGGAATAATCGTAACGACGGATTAATGATTTCATGACGGAGGAGTCACAATGTTCGTAATTGAATTAAATGTCCCTCGATTTTCGAATATCTATCGTAGCGCCAACAGAATTAGCGTAGTTTCGTTACCGATTGCCTGCTCCTGCCGGCGCTTGGCAATGGCATCTTCACAACGCCCCCAACGAGTATAGTGTATATTCCAATGGCAATTTCATGTTGTGTAATTTTATACCTATATCTCTCGAAGATTAGGTGCGTCACGTCGATGACGTCCTCGCCACGTGGTCCGCGTAGGCGGTGTCTTGAAAAAGCCTAGAAGCGGGCCGTGCTACAAGTCGGTAAATTCGCAATGTAATCACAATAACGAATGTCGGCCTGGTGTAAAATGACGAATGTGTACGAAACACCATGGATATCTAAACAGCTACAACAACCGATGATGTCTCCGGGCACTGTCGAATGTATTGGCGTCAGACTTTCGTACCCGAAACGGCGGAAACGCCCGATTATTAAGTCTGCTGACGGCTGAGAGCTATCGCACTAAAGTTTGTACAAGGATGATTTGATACCGAAGCCAGCCTCGGCATTTGATACATTCCCATAAGTAATGATGGTGTCGGAAATAACATCACTTTTAGTTTTCGCAATTATCAAACGGAATTAGGGTTTTGCACCGGTGACATAGTCGGTGACACTTGCAAATCGATTTCTCCGTAATTCCGAGATTGTTGCTAGCAGTTCACATGAACGTTCGCATGACTCCCTGTAATAGCTGAGCGTTAAACAATTTTATCACTATTTATCAATATTCGCCACGAACCGAACGGACACGGCACGAAGCATTTAATACATCTTCTGATGCATTCTCGGATGATGACCTGTCATTCTTATGTACTGTATGTACTGTAATAAAAGTCAAAATATCACAGGTCTGAACTGGATATATTTGAATAGTAATCGACTTAATTCATCAGATGTCAATGACATTGTTGATCAGTTTGAAGTAGCTATATCAGAACCAGAATACAAACTCTTGAGAAATTGCTCTTGGACTGATTTCCTCCGCTGTATATCATTTGGCAGACCTGTTGAAACAATCACTCACCACATTTATTATAGTTTATTAATCCCAGTGTGGTAGGTAGTAATAATAACATTAACATTCAACATAGCATTATAGTCCTTTGAAATTTTAGATCGGTGGTAGTCTGCATCTTTTGCTGAATATCTTGGAAACTTATCAGCTGTTTCATTTTGTTGGATTATTAGTTTAAGAACTGGGTCACAAAAATTTGGCTGTGACATGCTTGCAATGAAATCACGAAAACCATCCCGTCTTTGGTTTGGATGAAATTCCGACAAGGCCTTGATTATATTTTTTATATTCATCTTCATTCTTCAAGATCTTCACCATAAAATCAGCCAACTCTCCTGAGGTGACGGCGTTAACCCCAGGATCCTTGCCCAATTCTACCTGTGAGTATTATTGGTTAGTTGTGGTTTCAGGAGAATTTCCGGTGAATGGGATGGTATGCATTACGGTGGTAAACAGCTATATCCGGGCCCTGAATTCAGGCTAGTTATGATTTCATAGGTAATATTGTCTTCTTATGTCTGAATGACATTAGCAATAGGGAACAATGCATTTATTCTACATACCATATATGTAGGATTGACCGTGTCCACATATTTAACCCACGGTGTGGCAAGGGCCACCCAGGCTATATCCTTCTCTGCTTTGAGAACCTCCATCTGTCTACCATGGTCACCGATTGAGGTTATAGATTTCAACATAGTGTGGTTGAAAGTCCCTCGTTGATATGCATGGGCTAGTTGGAGAATATTCCGGGTAAGCCTATGCCTTACAATACCGTTGGCTTTCAAACACTCACGTATGTTGATTACTATCAACTTCGATACATTCTGCTTTTTCATGGCAGCTAAAACTAATTTTGTTGCGTCAGTTGCAATTGAGCCTCCACCTAAACACAATAAATCAGTTGTCAGGTTTTAAATTCCAAGGTTACTGAGAATGGCGGTTTGTGTTTTATTATGTTAGATATTTCTACCTAATACTCGGTGTTGTCCAATTGCGAATACTGCTGCATCATGACCTTCCATTGCTTGCTCAACTTGTTCTTCGTTGAAAACATCTCCTTGTATTATTTTCACCTTATCCTTCATGCTTTCTGGCACTTTTGAAGGTGTTCTTACAAACACGGATACTTGGAACTCTAAATGCAATGACTTGAGGTATTGGAGAAGTTGCATTCGTTAATTCTCATTGGTAAGGAAGCTTGAGTAATTGCCACAAGCAAGTACAATGGAAATTCTACAATCTGGATAATTTACATCACTTTAGTTTTGAAGCAAACCTACTTTTGTGTCTGATATTATGTTGCAAATGATTTATACATCATACACAGACACACAAATCTATTATTCGTAACCATTTTGAGAGGTCTATAGAGAGTTTACCGGAATCTAATCACAGATGTAGATCCATATCATATTATTATTTTCTATTGAAATACTAACCTTTCACCAAGCGCCTGAGTAAACCAGCACCTATGCGCCCCGTGGAGCCAAATAGTAAAACCTTTTCCACACTTCCCATTGTCTCCGGTGCAGTGATGCTTATCAACTTTGCTTTTCAAAAACACGATAGCAAGCATTAGAGAGTAAAGGTTAAACCACACCTATAAATCGATTGCTACGAAATGATGTAGTCATTGATATCTGTCATTGTGACATCACAACTCCGAAGCTGCCAAACGGCTGCAGGTTGATTCCAGTGACAACTATAATCTTCCAACGGAGTGTTGTGTAACCTATTCTACGTCTTGGGCCGTGTAATTTTATATCATTATTTGATGCGAGACAATGCATTACTGTCAGTTATCAAACTTATTTCCACCAAAATTGTCTTCACTATTAGCGTATCTGTAAAAAGCAGAGGAAATATCATTTTTATCAGCTCAAGGCTCTCTATGTACAATATCACATTACACCAGGGGTGGGCAAACTTTTGAGCCCGCGGGCCGCATTCAACATCTGAATCCGTTCGCGGGCCGCACTATATAAAATTGGGATTATAAACCAAAACGTATTATTGGTATTTGATTATATAGTGATGTCATGGAGATAATAAATATGCTTATTAAAACAAACCAAACATTGTTCGATACGCGTCTGAAACAGTGGCGAGATTTCATAGGCCGGTCGAGCAATTAATAACCAATTTGTCAAAACTATAGAGATGAAAGTCGGTTGTCCCGATTCTTAGAACCGGATTGAAATTTAAATCTGTGAGCATCGATCTGCGCATAGATTTACTAATTCCACTTTTGGTCCAGTTCCAGGACACACTATGCTGACAGCATCATAACCATGTAAGCTTCAAGCACGCTTCTACTATGTGTAGATAAAATATAAATACCCAATTCTACGCATACAGAGAACGAATCTGCCTAAGACACGCGCGAATCGTTTTTTATAAGCACATCACTGAATAAGTAAAACTGGAGTGGCCAATCCAATCTGAATTATGCCAATCTCGTTTAGGATTTCTGTAATGTTTAGCAGTTGAAACCTTTCAAACTGCGTGGGCCTTGAGATCGGGCTCTCGCGCCAGAAATTAAAGATACTATATAATATAGGCAGTATTTACCTTAGAACAGTCATTATCAAACTTCTTAAGACACGCCCCCCCCCCCCCCTTATGATGGTGAAAGATTTTGCGTACCCCTTATCGTAATATCGCTAGACGCAACCAGGATGCTAGCAAACCTAACAGGTATTTGATAGCATGGAATATTACTACTGTGGATGAGAGATTTTAAAATATGAAATGCATACATAAATACAGAGCATGTAATGAAGAATGACATGCAAATCGCGCGGAGCGCGAAATAATTTTTCAGTCGAGCCCAGCTTCACGCCCCCCTTCAGATGCTTTCCCGCCTCCAGTTTGAGAACCACTGCCTTAAATCATGGCGAGATATACCACGAAAAGGTTTAATCAAGTTCCTGCATTAATTCGATTTTTAGTACGCGTTTTATTAAGTTTCTTTAGACGGTCGCGGGCCGCATAAAATGGTGTTGCGGGCCGTAGTTTGCCCACCCCTGCATTACACAATGCATTGCAATGAACAGATAGAAGGATATCGAAACGAAAATTTCGCATCCATCAATACAACAACACATGGGTCTGCCGATATTAATTACCATTAACACCCGGCAACAGTCGGGCTCTTCAAAATGACTTCTTTTCTCAAATCGTACTGGCTACTTGATAAAATTGTTAGGTTACCTAATTTAAGGCTACACACCAAATTTGGTTCAATTCCAACCAGTAGCCGCATTGCTACAGGAGAAGAAAGTTTCTATTTATTATATAAAAGTAAATAGCAAAAAATTTGAAAATTTTCTGTTCACCCCATGAAAGTGTTAGGTTGTGTATACAAACGTTGTTCACTAAATTTGGTTCAATTCCAACCAGTGGAAGCGAAGTTATTGCCGTCGAGAAATTTGGATTTGAAAAAAATGGTATTTACGGTGGGCACAACTATAATAAATGATTAAAGAATTGGTCACGGTAAATACTATTTTTTTCATAATCCAAATTTTTCAACGACCATAACTCCGCTTCCACTGGTTGGAATTGAACCAAATTTGGTGAACAACGTATGTATACACAACCTAACACTTTCATGGTGTGAACAGAAAATTTTCAAATTTTTTGCTATTTACTTTCATATATTAAATAGAAACTTTCTTCTCGTGTAGCAGTGCGGCTACTGTTTGGAATTGAACCAAATTTTGTGTGTAGGCTTAAATTAGGTAACCTAACAATTTTATCAAGTAGCCAGTACGATTTGAGAAAAAAGTCATTTTTGAAGAGCCCTAGGCAACAGTGACATAGTTCATGACCACCTCTGGATCTTTTAGGCTCCCTTACTCTGTCATTCTCTTCCATTGTATTGGTCTTTGGTCATATCTTTCTTTTTATTATGACATATGGACAGTGACGCAGTGGAGGAATTAGAACAAACCTCTGACCCTTTGAAACGTGCTACTACCGAGACTCAAGCTGACACCCTCTTGTGCCGTTAGTGGTTGTGTTAACAAAGTGCGTCAACATTAGGCGATGCTAGTTGCTGTGAATTGGCCCACCCCCGGCTTTGACTGGCCAGGACTCTTATTAATGGTTCTCCTTGGGCAGTTTTCTACCATTCTTTTGCCTTGTCTTTCATGTTATTATTGGTGAATAAATATTTGGTACAATGCAATTACTTACCGGTACTGGTACTGTGGTCCTATTCGTTCCCAATTGATATTTTCTATGCAAATAATCTTATATTGAACAGTATTTAACGGTTATACAAGAAACAATACTGTAACACATAAAATTTATGAGTTGGCTAAGCAGGTACTATGTGTTTCTAATGATGTATCAACAATTCAACACAAAAAGTAAAATACAGAATCATGCAAAATGTGTTCATGGCAAAGTGCGATTTGGCAGATATTGTCTAAGTGCAGGAAAATACTACCTGGTTGTGAGCTAGAATTGAAAACTTGACAAACTAGTAATCAATAATCATTCTTGTAAGTTTACATTTCTTTGTTGGATATCCTATATTCAATCAAGGTGATAATTTAACATTCTTAATCGGAATGCATTACACGAAGATGGTAAAAGTAGTCATACAGTTACTTGAGTAGAAATGACCTCAAGAAAGGATAAAATATACATGAAAATTGAATGTTTGGTGAAACTTTGTGAACAATACAAGTAACAGCGTCAAGTTGATAAAAGCACACGATGGCACTATGAAAAAGTGAATAAGTGCATGTACTTTTCACGTACATGTTAATCTCTTGATCTACAAATTAATCAATCCAAATTAGTTATTTCATCGATGTATCGCTGAAGTATTGAGGGAAGCTGCCTATGATATGCCAATATAGCAACAACCACAGTCATCAGTCCAGCTGTGATTTTCATGTAAGTAGCAACACTCGAAAAGTTTGTTTTGGGTCTGGATGATATTCCCATTGAATTATGCCTGAAATGCTCTGTTGATGGTTGATCCATGAAAACTTTCACCATGAAGTCGGCTGTTTCTGCTGTAGTAACAGACCAGACACCAGGGACGTTGTTTTTCCCAACCTAAAACAATTGATATGTTCAAATTAGCTGGACTTTTCTAGGTTACTCTGCATAAAAGTGGTTGTTCATTTTCGCTATCACAATTCAACAAAAGACAATTAACCACACATGGTCAGAGGTCAGTAACGAAGTGCTACTTTTCGAAGTACCGTACTCAAGTAGGTTTTTCATACTTACACAACTTACTTCCCCTTCTACCTAACAGATTATTGACCAAACTCGCTACTTTAACCATGAAAAACATAACGTAGTTTGGCAATGAGTTTGCACGCTTTTATGAGTGAAATTGTCTTAAGAATCGCGTGAAATAGCCTTTGTATTACAGTAACTGAATATACTTTTGATGATTCTACCTATTTGTATTGCCATTAGTCATTTTGTGTTAGTCTCGGAGGTACATCTTGCATTTGTGAAAGGAACCACCTGCGATTTGCGGCTAAAAGTATGCGTCCCCTCAACTATATATAACTTTTATAGCTTTTACTTCCACTTGGGGTAATTTAGACATATCTTGGGAATTGCTACTTCTACTTGTAGTTGAATATTTCTACATGAGTAGCAACGTTGACTATTTTGTCCACCTCTTACAAGAATAATGAATTATCAGATAAAAAACAGTAGACCGCATACAATAAATAATATTCAGTTCTAAGGTCGGTTTATGGTATAGTCTTGCATTGGTATGTGGTAACTCTCGTATTGTTAACTTCTGTAGAGTAAAACACTAACTTAGCAATGTGACAATACCTGCGTGAACATGCTTAACACCTTGATTCTGTTTTGAAACTTGAAAAAATAGCCATACAGGGTATGCAAAATGCTTTTGCGGTGGGAATAAATTATTATAGACAACTGCATCTATCACAAATTAAATGACTTTAGGAAAAATAATATATTTATCGTACAGTAGGATTCCTACTTATAATTATGACCTCACCTTGTATTCAGAATTCACTCGATCACTAATTTCAAGTTTCGGCACCATCATGACCACCCAGTCAATTGATGCTCTTTCCCTTTTCAAAATGTCCATCATTCGAACATACTCAGCGTTTTTCCCATAGCTTTTTCGGATTCTGTCAAAGAGTCCAGTTCCTCCACACATAGCGCATGCTGTTGAAACATTATCCTGTCGTGAGTCATGCTTGAAATGCTACAGTGATCTGCGTTACCATTGCCGGCAAGTGCTAGTTTCCTAATATTGTGCTTCTTCATACCGTCAACAATATTTTGACATCCTTGTGATATTACATGCTTTTGTGCTGTTGTGAAAAAAATGTAAGTCACAAAGACGAAAGATAAATGCAACCCAGGTTCAATCGGGCCTATCTGCGAAATTTTTTGATTTACTGATTAGTAGACATCATGCCTATTTATATATAGCTCGCATTGACACCCACATTTTCTTATTACATCCTCATTAAATTAGTGCTGTCCTGTTTGAGGATATTCTTGACAAAGGCACAAACCAAATGGCTACAGTTCTATATGATGAAGTCTGCCACTGGCATCTACATTTACCGCCCTGAATGATAAAAATGAGAGTGACATATTGGATGATTACAGTGATGTAACATGATTATGTGGTGAATTGTATTTTGAAAAAGTATTCTTCAAAGACAATTATTTGCAAAAAGAAACTTACAGAACATATTGTAGGATTCAATTGCGCAAAAGACAGCATCGTGTCCCATTAATGCTTCTTCCACATTTTCTTCGTCCAGTACATCTCCTTTTACAACATGTAATTGTTCCGAAATGATCTTTGGAATAGTATCAGGGCAGTTTGTAAATGCTGTTACCGCCAACCCTGTGAATAATTACATTTGTTTCATTAGGAAGATTGCTAAGTATCTATAATGCATAATACATAGTATAGCTTTTATTTATGCATAAACCTTGGTATATTGCAGGTTTTGACATAGTTATGCATACATTAGACATTTCACATAGTCAGGGTAGGAATCTTGAAGCTTTTGTATATCCAATCTAAATGCACTTTTAAGACACTTTAACTACACACAATCTTTCATATCTTACCATGGCTTGCTGCCTTTTGTAATATTTGTATTCCCAGCGGACCACTGCAATCAAAAACTATAACTTTTCTAATCTCAGCCATCAAAGATACTTTGTGTCAGTGCACTATATAGTCAACTGTGTGTCTAGCTCTTAGCATAAATGTCATTCAAGACGAGAGTGGGCTTGATAAAGAGACAAAGGGAAATGAGAACACTGCAAACAAACCTTGCGAAGCGGAACACTATGACTTTGAGCAATTTGGAAAATACTACAACATTAATCTCATCGCGTTTCATTGTGTTATTCTCCCAATCTTCAATCATCAGAACAATGAATCTCTTTATGATCTCTTAATGTGCTATGTGCAACATCATTGGTCACATGCTTTGGTCACAATAATTAGTGTTTTATTAGGTATTGGACCTATCCAAACCTGCGACACTTTGGTACACTGCTGAAACATTGATTGAAGCTGCAAAGACACGTCTGAACATTGTGATACGTGAAGAATGTAGGAAGCAATCAAATTTTCAGCACCAACTTGAAGAGAAAGCTTGGATGAGACTTGGAGGGAAAGATCATCCGGTATTAATTTTAATGGATTTCGATGAATTTCTTGATCAGTAATTCTATTCATGTGCTTTGAACATGGGCAGGGCTCATGAGAATATCATGTAGTGCTAGACAAGATACCGAAAAGGCTTCGTAATGGTTGTGAGACTTGCATTAACACCGAATCTTAGTTTCTTGTGCTTTGTTTGATATTTCAGTATTATTGACTTTCATTGTGGCACACATTTATATTTTGCTATCATCTTTTCAGGATTCACGCACAATCAAACCTTTCCCTGTCCCGTTGATCCTAATCGGAAGCAAGTATGACACATTCCAAAATCTTGAATCGGAGCAAAGAAAGGTCTGTGTTATCAAGTCATTTTGCCTTCAGTTTACAATCAATCCACCTGAATGCATCAAATTATCAAGAGTCTAGCCTCAACGAGTAGGAAACAGTCATCAATATCATATCAATATCAACAGGGATTTAAAAGACACTCTGTCATTGAGTTACGTAATGTAGGCTAGATGTCAATCATAGGCTATGAGTTTTCATCATATTCACATATATCAGTTTGTCATGTCATTTGGTTCATCAATTAACATGACACTACCATCATGACCAACACACCAACCCTTTTCTTCAGATTTCACTCGCTATGTGATAAAATTGTTAGGTTGGTGAAAACAACGCTGCGCACCAACTTTGACTCAATTCCAATCACTAGAAGCGATTTTCTTGCAGTAGAAAGTTTTGAATTTATCATTAAAAAATTAAATTTCAAAATTTTTCTGTCAATCCCATAAAATGGTTAGGCTGTCAGTAGAGATGATGCACACCAAATTTCGCTCAATTCCAACCACTAGAAGCAAAGTTATTGCAGTAGTAAAATTTGGATTTGAATAAAATAGTATTTACGGTGGGTAACTCTGTAATTATTTATTATAAAATCATGGAATTGGAAATTTTTCTACTGCAATAACTTCGCTTCTAGTGGTCGGAATTGAGTCAAATTTGGTGTGCATCATCTCTACTGACAGCCTAACAATTTGATGGGGTTGACAGAAAAATTTATTTTTATTTTTTAATGATAAATTCAAAACTTTCTACTGCAAGAAAATCGCTTATACTGGTTGGAATTGAGCCAAAGTTGGCGTGCAGCGTTGTTTTCACCAACCTAACAATTTTATCATATACAGTAGCGGGTGAAATCTGAAGAAAAAGGATTTTTTTAACAGCCCTGCACATTGCACAACTATTTTCAGATGAGGCGTTTCTCTGCCAAATGCCTACAAGTCACATTATCTATTCGTGTGGTTACTAGTGAATTCAGCACTTGGCGTACCCTCATCATAATCCTCGCCTACCCCTAGCCTGACCCCTGATCCGAACCCTAACCTTACCCCTAATCCATAACTCTAAACTCTTACCTGATTACATCAATTCATTTTCGAATTTATTTCTCCATTATTGATACAATGGTTTATTATTAATAACACGTATTACATTTATATCGCAAAATTCATCAAGCGCTGAAATCATTGACAACCATTCCTGCTCAAAATGTTGACCACGCTTTGGACTTGGACCTGATCTCTTTTAAAATGTGACTTGGACTCGGGCTTGACTTGATGACAATTGAGTTTGGCGAGCCTGACTCGTGGCCATTCATCATTTGCTATAACTATTGACAGGTCATTACGAAAACCATGCGGTTTCTGGCGCACGCGCATGGGGCGATGCTGATGTATCTGAGCAAGAATAATGAATCGACAGTTCGCGTTCTCAAGCATGTGATGAATCATGTCACTTTTGGTACAGACTTGAGGTAATTTTGTACAGAATTTAATTGTAATTTATAAAGATGTCAATTATCCGTAGTTCGATGTCTCTGTGACAAATCGAGTTGAAAATTTGTGGGTTTGGTAAGGGTTCGAGCATTTATACGGGTATTCTACCTTATTACAGTACAAAGCCTACAATTGATGCACAGAAACCGCTCTATATTCCACCGGGAATGGACACATATGAGGGCATTGGCAACCCAGTGGTGGCAAGTTCTGATATTGGCAGATTATCATCAAGGTATTGGATCATGAGTTTTGGTGTGAAAGTACAAGTTTATCTAGCTGCTATTACTGCCTATATTGACAAATTACATAATCTGTAAGCGTCGAAATGGCCTGCAAGGTGTTCTACTGGAGAGCTGGGAGAAGCAATGATTTCAATGTTTTAGCGTGATCGTTACATGAGCGCACACTGCACATGCTGGTTGACTAATCAACATTACGTGTCACGCCAAGCATAATAGTAGGCCTACATTTGATTAGGGCTGGATAGAGTAATAATTTTAATGATTCGAGTCGAGTAGTAGAAGTCGATTTTTTCGGGTACTGAAATTATACACTCCTCGCCACTGACAGTTGTTTATCAACGAGAATTGTAGTTTCGATGCTATTTTTGCCTGTGGAAGCCTTGAAACCTTGCCTTATCACAGCATACGAGACATAGTACAAAGCTACGAACGTTACTGAAAATAACACATTTCCGAAGTCATGATCATCCCACAACATTGTCACAAAGGGCAATGAAACCCGTATGGTAGAAAAAATACCCAACTATCTTTAATATGACGGATAACAGGCATTATATTCTTTGTGCTGGCATAAAAGACACTCATTTGATCTTTGACATATTACATGCTGTTATGTCATAATGAGTGATACTCGACTCGAAGTATTTTACGTGATTCAGAATCGAATCACTCAGGTACTCAATTTTGCCCAGCCCTTAATTAGATTTGAGATATTTCCTAATTCTAACTATAGGCAGTCACCAGTCATTGTGTCTATTGACAATAAATACCCACATATAATCCAAAATGCAATAGCCATCTAATTGCACCGAGCAGTTACCTCGTTGGCCTATTCACCTTAACAAGCCACTTGTGTGATTTAGATCTAGTTTTTGTTGTGTTTTACTTTCAGTGGGATTGTGGCAGACCAAACATTTACATTGAATAAGTGTCTGTAATGTAATGTCTACGGCTGGGAAAAATCGAATAGTTGAGTGATGCGATTTTGAATGGACTCTTCGATTTGAGTATCACTAATTATCACATCACGTCAGTTTGACGTGGAAAGCACAAATACGTTTTTTTGATGCTAGCACAAAAACTATAATGCCAGTTGTCCATCGCATTAATGATAAATTCGTATCTTTTTGACAATTCATATTGCAGTGCACTTTGTGACAACGCTGTGCGTTGATCATGACTTTACAGATACGTTATTTCCACTAATGCGAAATGCTAAATGTTTGTATGTTGTTTCGCAACCAATGGAGGTTTTAATGCTGTCACGGTGGATAATAGTACTGGAACTGGAACTGTCATTGATGAATCAACTCTTAGTGGCCAGGGCTGTGGAGTCGGAGTCGGAGTCTGGGTAATTTTCGCTTGATGGAGTCGGAGTCGTGAAAACTATAATAGCTGGAGTCGGAGTCGGTGGGAAAATACTGACTGGAGTCGGAGTCGGAGTTTGTGAGAATGACCCTGACTTCGACTCCGACTCCGACTTCTCTATCATGAAAACATTTGCTTTCAAAGAATTTTCAATAGAATTTTCATGTACCACCAATCACTGTTATTAATAACCATAAAGATCAGGTGCGACCAGCCAGTGGCACGCAGGCCAAATTTGGCACACGAGAAGGTTAGGTGTGGCCTGCGAGGTAATTCTCGAAATTGTTTATGACATCAGGTACAATTGCAAGGCCAACCAAAATTTGATTAGCATGACCGCGAAATTTGATGATGACTAAAACAACAGTTCTGACGCATTGACGTATCCAGGGGCCAGCCACATTTATCCCAGATCTTCGTATATGACCATAAAGTAGAATATTTCATAGCAGATTTATTTGACTTGAAATTTTTCTCGGTACTTCGCATGATTCATTGTCACTAGATTTCTTGCATTCAGTATTTGAGCCCCCTTCTGAAAATTATAAATACATATTATTCACAGAATTGAGTCCAACTATATTCGCAATTAGGAGATAACGTGTCGTCCAACATGCGGCTATGCTTGTGCACTCGCAGCGAGATCGTTGACAAAACATTTGCACAAAATGATAGAGGCATGTTCACTGATACCGTCGATTTTGCTATGTCTAAACGTCGAATAATCCAGTCCTTGCCAAATGAGCCCAGTGGTATACAGATGCGACCCCCAATGTATGTTTGCAACATATTTATTGATATAATTCATTATCTTGCAAAAAAAATTCGCGCTTCGCACGACCAGGGCCTGATTGCACTGCACATTTGCATGACATATTGTTGTCAATTTTAGAGCGTATTAATATAAGTCTTGTTTGCAATGTTACCTATTTCGGTTCGCTCCTATCGGACGACTAAAAAAAGGTTATCAGCATCGTAAATCTCATGTGTCCATTTGGCCGAAAAAGTTGCCCACCCCTGATATGGATAAAATTAGACATTACTTGCAAATTATAACTCAGTTGCACAGGGGAAGAAAATCGCAATATGTGTTTTCGCGATGCAGTCAAAATTGATCCAATTTTTGGAATTATACCGTGATACTGTGACAGAGCAAATGCATCGGCTGGTTTTGTAAAATTTTAAAAATGATGTAAATATGACCAAACGATGCTTCCCACTTACAAAATTAAAAATATTTGTAGTGTAGCTTAGCTGTTTGGGTCGAACAAATGATTAAGGAAAACTGCAAGTCCCAATCCTTGAATACTTGATTAAGTACATGTAGACTAGACATATGATATGGTCTTTGGCTACTTAACTAAATTCCATTTATGACCAATGTCTATTAGTAGTAAGAGTGTGTGTGCTTGTAATCAGTATAGTGTGCAATGACAAAATTAGCAAGTTCAATCTCTTTATTAGTTGCTGACTCGTACACAAGAGCTACACTTGGATTTTTTATCTACATTTTTATGATACAGGATTGGATATCTGCCATATTTGAATGATTCATACATTTCAGGATATTAGAGAGTCCATGTTATAAAAACTTGAAAAAGGAAGGATATTTAGCAAATCGTTCTTTCATGTTAATTGCATAGTGGATAATTCGAGCTGTTCCACAATGAAACAATTTAGCGTGCCACCGTTAATCATATGTTTGCATATGTTTAATGGTTGTATGATAGTCATTCAACCGACAATGTGGCATATAATTTTCGAAGTAAATTGGTAATAATGCTGGAGTCGGAGTCGGGAGTCGGTACGTTTAAAGACCCAGGAGTCGGAGTCGGAACATTTAAAGACTCAGGAGTCGGAGTCGGTATATTGAAAATGTGTGGAGTCGGAGTCGGAGCCGGAGTCGGTGGTAAAATTTACCGACTCCACAGCCCTGTTAGTGGCAAGGAGTGGATAATTTCTGTAGGCCTGCTTTGAAAAATTCACTGGATTAGAATCATTGTGACCAGCTCTAGTAATGGCCTAAATGTTGGGTGTGCCGCCGAAGTTTGTCGGAAATTTAGTTATGTCCAGTTTGTCCGAGCGATACAACACCCTTTTGCATGCATAATTAACTGAATATTCATTATTCGATCCAGAAGAAATAGAGAATAAATCTGTACTTCAATTATGTTGAAAAATGCTCCGTACTTTGAAAATTCGACCTGACTCGAGTCAAAATGTACAATGACTCAATATGACTTGTGACTCACATTCCGAGCACTGTCAGTTCCGTGGCGTGACTCCGGTCTTTGGAACAATTATAGTGAAATTAACCCAAATCGCTGTGTCACACAGTTGTACGTTGCTTGTGTCCACTAATTAACTCTCCAATGCTAGGGATCCTATGGACATGTGGCGGGCGGCGTTTTGCGGGCACTTTCCACAAGAGGGAGATGACAAAAAGAACCTCACAAAAGCACCGGATCCCGCGAAAGAGGAACAATTCGCGGAGCCCCTTTTAGACGAAGCAAGGGCTCAAAAGGACAGGGAATTGGAAGCGTACAGGAGACAGGAAAAGAACAGATGGACCAAGATGTGAATGGGCAATTTCTTTATTTGTGTCTCTCACGATGAAGGGCTATGCGTAAGCTTATTACCAGGCACGTGTCATTTTTCAAGTTTGTACTTGATGGCTCAATGTTTGTGGCCTGGGTACGTTTTCACTTTTTGTAGGTAGCTATAGTTCATGTTTTGATACTGTTGCACAATTTTACATGATTTTTGTATGCTCAAAATCGGAACCGTCGTTGCTATATTACAAAACGATTCGGTATAATCATCATATAGTACTGGATTTTTGCTTATAGTGTGTAGTAATTCTTTGCTGATTAGCCGCTCACACAAGTCAGTTGTATATTTTGAAATGTAGTTCTACTGTGATACTTCCTCCATATTCACTGTTCATGTTTGTTTACATTATGAAATATTGTTTCAATAACAACTGTTATTTATCACTTGGTTCCTTGGTACCACTAGTCTTATTTCACAATCACCAAGGGTTCAGGAAGGGCGTAAAAGTCTCTCTTCCTAGTCATAGTTGGACAACAGTCCATGCGAACGAATTACGATCGTTTTCAGAACTTCTTACTTACTTGAGTGTATTTAAAGTCAGTCAATTCTACTTCTACTTCGAGTAGTTTTAGGCCTCTTTTAAAAGGACTACTTCTACTCGTACTTGAGTAGCTTTCTTGACTACTTTGACCACCTCTGTTCAGTTCTTATCAAATCAGGGTTGGTTCTGATAAAAATGACAAACGTAGCTCGTTTCATACTACAGATTATGTAACATTTTCAGCAAAACTAGAAATTAGAGAAGGAGCGTTACAAATTAGATTAGAATATCAAAATTTTGCTCTAGTGACTATTCATTAGGGGTGTTCAAAAATGACTTTTTTTCTCAAATTCTACTGGCTACTTGATAAAATTGTTCGGTTGCCTGTTTGAAGCCTGCACACCAAATTTGGTTCAATTCAAAATACAGGAGAAGAAAGTTTTCTATTTATTATATAAAAATGAATTAAAAAATTTTCTGTTCACCCCATGAAGTTGTCAGGTGGTCTATCGAAACGATTCTCACCAAATTTTGCTTAATTCCAACCACAAGAAGCAGAGTTATTGCCGTCGAAAACTTTTGGATTTGAATAAAATAGTATTTACGGTGACCAATTCTCTATTTATTAATTATAGTTGTGCCCACCGTAAATACTGTTTTATTCAAATCCAAATTTTTCGACATCAATATCTCTGCTTCCGCTGGTTGGAATTGAGCCAAATTTGGCGAACATCGTTTCTATAGACAACCGAACAATTGGGGTAAACAGACAATTTTTTTTTTATATCATAAATAGAAAAGTTTCTTCTGCTGTAGCAATGCGGCCACTGGTTGGAATTGAACCAACCAGGCTTCAATCAGGTAACCTAACAATTTTATCAAGTAGCCAGTAGAATTTGAGAAAAAAGTCATTTTTAAACACCCCTACTGTTCATGGAGGAGAGAAAGCTCAAAGAACAGGTCAATTAGTCTAATTGTCTACGTCTGTTCCGAGCCAACTGACCTCTTGGTAGATTATGTATAAAGAAATGCCAAGCTTAGTTTATGAGGTCTTCCAGTTTTCAGAGTTCACTATACATTCCTCCTAAACACCGATTGTCATTAAGAAAATAACAGCTGTATTTCAAATTTGAATCATCACCGTTCACAGTTTCATCACTTCTGTGGTATTCAGGTCTACTCTACACGCTAATAGCGAGATATCTCTAGGACCAAATTTTGAATATTCAATTCAAAAGTTCTCATTATCTCATGATGGCCGGCAGTCCGCATCACCGTCTTTGGATATTTTCAACTGCTTCATTTCTTGGACTATTGTATCATGAATTTTCAGAATTTTCGCAGGTTTTTTGTACTGTATGATGAGTGTGTTATTCGCGTGTGCATAGGTTAGATCGGATTGCGCCAGCTTCAAGTTTTCTCTTTTCATGTCGGGTATTTCAATGCGTTTGAAATACTTCTTGTTTGTAGTCCGTACCACAATGGCATCGTCACCCTCTACCTTCACGCTGTACGTTTCTAACAGATAAGGCAGGTTTCGGACTCTCCATTGAAATGCTTTGCTTGTGTCTTTGCGATATAGGAAAGGATTAGCAGCAGATTCAGAGAAGTCGGAGCCGGTCTGCACCACGGATGAGGTGTGGTCTTCACCAATTTCCATCTCCCATGGTCTCTGGCCGCCGAGTTGAGATTTCCGACGCCATTTGCGAATTAAAAGTTCGTCTGATTTCACATCGTATTCTTCAATGAGTTCTTCACCATCAGAAAACGTAAAATGGACTTTCCTTCTGCCATCCTGCAGTAAAGCAGTTTTTCGAGCAGATCTGAGTGACTCTACCCATTGTGAAGCCATCTATATGATCCACCAGTATATTATATACTAGTAAAACTGTATAATGTTGGGCAGAATAAAATGTTCAGATCAATCAAACAATTTCCACTATAGGGTAAGCAAAGGAGGTATGTGTGATGAGTGACGACCAAACTACCAAAGCAGAAACATATTCATTCCCTTGAGTTGAATTATAGATAGGGTCAGTATGGTACACATATACATTTCATGTGTGATGTGTAAGAGTAAGATGAATTATATGGATATTAGTAAAGCTAAGTGGCCATGTACAGTTGTACACACCATACTAACACCACATACGGCGTGATACAGGGAACCGTTGCGCATACTGGGGTACTAAACTAGCCAAGGGGCGGCGGCAGAGACTCCACCCTGTTTTAATAGTGACACACACATTCCCAGTTAAATTAAGATTACGTCTATTGATTACAAACCTTGCAGTAAGACTGTTCAGAGTCAAGTGTAACTGTTTGGTACCCGGAATGGAATTGGTGGCAACGTCACGCAGGATTTTCTGTTCATTTGCTTAATTATTCTTTATAGAAAAGCTCTCATCACGCAGGATTTATTTCAAAAAATGAACCGAGATTCCAAATAGGTTTGGTACTGGTGTGATCAGACTAGATGACCTTCACTGTCTCACCGATTATTCCTATCTAATACCGAATACTGTGCATGCATATTTTCTGTACCACCACCACTGCCGTGTGTTATGTATTTTGGTTGGATGAAAATAAAGACTCTCTCTCTGTCTCGCTGGCCATGGTCACACATCACACTAGCTCACTAGCCCTATCCGTGAGATCAGTTCTCACATGTGCGTACGCAACGCCGACTCTTTCAAGAGACTGCTCTGGATAACAACAGAGCTGCTCGCAATGCCCACTGCCAATATGAGACACCAGACAACTCAAAACACGCAGTACAAACTGAGAAACCAGACGACAGACGACAACGAAGATCAAAACAAAAATTTAAGTTACCGTATTTTTACGGGTGGATGTAATTTAGTGATGTCTGCAATGTCGGATATATCAGTGTATCTTTTAGGCATAGTCGTTTGCAGCATGACAGACTATGCTTTTGTGATGTCGTCGATGTAAGGAAATATAGTGAAGATATGATAATATATTTCGTGCATTTCACGTTTAAGGGTTAAAGTAACGGTTTTTAGACGGGTTATTGGGATATCCCCGGTGATCACTGTAAAAAAATCGGTGTCCTAAACATTCAGATATGCGGAAACTAGAAATTGCCACGCATATGTATTAGTTCCACTATAATTCAATCAAATCTGGTTGAGGTATACTCAAAACATCGAATGTAAACATTTGAATTACATTCGATTTTCGCTATCCAGCAGGAACAAAAATCACATGAGCCATATTATAATAATCTTGGCATAAATAACAACTTTGGTCGTTAATGTTTTCAGCTGCACTGGATATCAGGAATCTTTCATCGTTCGTTGTTTTGCTATCGCATGACGCAGGCTACTGTGCGAGTCTTTTCGTTATCGTTTCCAAAACCGTAAGCCTGCATTTTCTTCCGATAAAGTCTGGTCAGTAAGAAGAAGCCACGAAAAAAAGCTTCGTTTCGTGAGTGAGGATTAATCATGTCATCTGTCCCTAAAAGTGAAGGAAGCTCCGAAAATGGCACTGGTGAGTGTTCTTCAGTTATACTGCATGATTTCGAATGATATTGAATTCCGCTCACTAAGAAGAGAGAGTAAGACTGTTGTCTCGTGGCTTATGAGCGCACAATGTCCTTAATTGGAACGACACCGACATCAGGACAATCGCGAAAGCAGCACTTTCACGCGAAATTTAATTTATTAAATAATAATTGATTAAAAATTAATAATTGATTAATTGAAATCTTTGATGCTCTCATTTTCCGATGGATACTCCCAACATTTAGGTCATGGTGCTCTTGAGTCCAGAGTGGAATTGGTGGCCCTGTATGGAATCGGTGTCTTGTGCTCACACTGTTTTATTTTTTAATTATTTTTTATTAAATTACTTAAACTTGGAAAATCATCGCTGCTCACCTGATATATCAGGCAAAAAGGTCAGCGATTACAATCAGGGCGGTGGCAACGTCACACGGAATTTTCTGTTTAATTACTCAATTATTATATGCGTATAATATACGCAGGATTTATTTCAAAATGAACCGAGATTCCATAACGGCTCTTAGTCTGAACGAAGACAGCTAGGCTAGAGCTAGACCTAAAGCTTATATTGTGTGTGTCCTTAAGTCAACCACATATTTTACCAAATGGTATCACTCACGCCCTCTTATCCGATCCAACTGCCCCATCCCCACTAATATCTTGAAGCAAATTGTAATTGGACTACTGGACCATGACTAGGGAATCGCTCATTGTTCAAGTTAACTTAACCTACCAACTTCCTAACAATCTCTACTGGAATCTCGGTACGTTTTACCTAGGCTAATATAACAGATGAGCAGCGATGATTCTCCAAGTTAAAGTGATTGAATATGAAATAAATGAAAAATAAGGAAGTGTGCGTGTGCAGGACACCGATTTCGTAGATGAGTAACAAAGAGAATTCTCACTATGACTCTTGACTCTAAAACCGTCATATTGAAATAACCAAAAATTTGCTCCTAAACCACACAGAATTTTGACTTGTGCTCCCCCTACTAAGCTCTAAAATAGAAATTTTGACTTTCACTCAATACTCTGACTCCCTATTCAAGCTTATATACTTGATTATTTCTCTCCATTGTGGTTTCAATTGAATTTTGGTGCTACTCTTGACTTCGAATCTCAGGGTGGAGATTTTCACACAGAGCGAATGTCTTTGTGATGTTAAACTTGTGTAATCTGATGACTCCAGAAGGTTACTTGTAGGCCTACTATTTGCTGTGTTTATTTCACTTTTGACGAACCTTCAGTGAACGACTTGTAGCATATCACGCCACGTTGCCCTATTGGGGTCTTCCTAAATATCATTTCAAGCTAATATATCAGATTTAACCTATGTGATAATTATATTCGCCAAGATAATTACCAAGATATATTACGTTATAGAGATCATAAAGTAAGCTTATCCGGAAGATAATCATCTGATTAAAAGTGGTAATCCTGGTACATAAATTTCAATAAGCTGGACTTCGCGCGAGGATTATCTCTAGTCATCAGGTGAAATTTTTAATCCAGCGACGTAGGTTGCCATGATGACCAGTTTTTAATCAGACGATTAGCAATCTTGTGTATAAGCTACCTTTATGATCTCTGCCTTAAATCAATTAAATCATATATCTCTTGCTTTCAAGTGATCAAAATGTCAAAATTACAGAATCTGTCTTGCGGCCATGAACATCAAAGCTTGACCCAGTTCTGGGATGGATAGAAGTAGTAGACTTGTCTCTTCATCCTATTATTCTATTTATATAATACCGGTATGGCGGTATATTATAAAATATAAATCATCCGTGTATTGTATATTTTTTTTTGCTAATTCTCTATTGTGAACTTATGAAATACTGCTCATTGGTGTCATGTATTCTTAGTTTTATTTATCTCAACTTATATGGTTTATCAATAGATTAGATTATATGTACACAATAATGCAACCATAACTTGTTTTTCTCTTATGAATGGGCTGCAGTAGACTTGATTATTTTTCATCCCTTCACTTCATCCCATTTGCCAGTTTTTCGTCATTCCTTGTTTCATTATTTCTGTATTTGTTATGTTAACAAAATAAACTCAATTGATATTGACAGGGTAGTTAGGCTTAGTGGTCTAGGCTACTGGACTTGTGACTTCGCAATTATTCAGTGATATTTCTGAAGTTCTAAACTAGACCTGTCGTCATTGCCAATTTACCCTTCTAGCATTTTCCTAATTTTTAAATTACTGTATCTTTAAAACTATCAACAGGCCTTCTGATCCACAACTGTAACAAGATAAATAGTTGTCATTATTATATTGGAGACCGTTTCCGAGAGACTTGGCTCGATTGAACAATCTGTGGACGCGATTTCTAACTTGTAATAGTTTCAATTACCGCATTTAATAACATGATTTTACAGATACGGTACCAATAACCCCAGTCGGTCCGACCAATGGAGAAAGCACACCTCTGAGAGGAAGCAAACTGGTGGATAAACTCACACTGCCTACAGACATTGCTGCGTCTCTGACGCAACATAAAAAGTCAGAGAGCTACTCAAAGTTCAAAGTGAGTAAGATAGCGTAATGGTGAAGCGTCCGGCTTCTTGATCGGTGGGTCGTGGGTTCGATCCCCGGTCGGGTCAGACCAAAGATCTGATTAGTAACACTGGTATCCATGACATCCCTGCTTGGCGCTCATGCATTACTGGGATAGCATGAAGGGGTGGTGCATGGCTTGGAAACCCGTAAAGGCTATATCTGCACTTCCTTGTCCAGCGGCATATGCCCATCATGCACTCATGGTATGCATATGCGCAGATCGTGTGTATGTGTATCATGAGTCGGTGTATATGCCGCAAAAAACATCAAGGACAAAAATAAACTACGTCCTTTCCTTTCTACAAGACTCGTGTAGACATATGGAGGGACCTTTTAAAATTTGTTGACCGAAAAAGTATTTATTTTTCAACTGATGGACTGAAGTGCGGGTCAATTCTAGTAGCCGTCGGTGCTGGTTTTGTAAGCATGAACAATTTTTGGAATTAATCAATCAATCATTCGTCAGATTATATTTCTTTCTGCCTAAGACACACACACAATGTACATTGTACAATGTGATATACAGAATAGATAGGGGGTATCCACCTCGACCTAGTCCCCGATGTCACAGTCTTCATCGACAGCGACTCGGGGGGGACGAGGAGCCCAGAATATCCTCAAACAGCAAGAATCGAACCCAGGCAGCCTGCTTGGATGGCGCCGACGCTCACCACTACGCTATCTCTGAAAAAGTTTATTCAAGTTAGCGGTATATACATGTCATGCATACATACAGTGAAACTACTCAAGATGTGTTGATAGAACTTTGTTTTTGAATCTGTATGGTGTGAATCAAAATTGCTGATTCTTTGCTGTATTTGAAGAAGCAAATACTGTCAATCGCATCTAAAAATCATATTATGATGCCTTGATAGTGAGGCTAATTAAGACCATCGATTCAACTGGTAGTAAAGTCATGTATTTGTCAACTTTCTTAATAATTCTAAGTGCAGTTCAGAAAAACTATGAACAAATTCCATAACACTAGTGAATCACCATAGTCTCCATAGTGAGTCATAGTTCCATGCTTCAGTGAGCTATTGGGGATATTTGTTTTCCAAGTAAATAATTTAGGTCAGCGAGTCTTTGTCATGAGAGTGAAATACAATTTTGATTTGCAAACCATGGGATGATTGTCATAGCCTAGTATGGTGAACTTATTCATAGACTGCTCAGTGTTAAGCATAATATGAGCATATAATATCCATATGCCGTAATAAACATTCTTAAATGTCAAAATGATGTTATATATATCAATATCGCATTCTGAATTTAATTTTGAAAATATGTCTTTCGAAAAATCATATTTTGTGTTACTAAGACACTGTGCCATGGCCTGATAGTTTTCATACAGTTCAGCACCACAATTCCAGGTGTAAAATCTCTATTTGCAAACAATGCTTTATGTATGTTACTGGGCTGTACTGTTGTTCTTACCCCCAAGTACTGAGCGACAGGTATTAGAGTATTTATCAGTTGGATATGTTGTAGGCAATTTCATAGCTGTGCAATAGTCTTTGATGACTTGATATCTGAGGATAATACATTTAACATATATAACAAATAAGCAAAGAGATTCGCTCCACTGATAATAGAAGATAAGTGATCTCTTGATAGCTGTTTCCTGCAGACCGATCATATCGGTGAACTCTACTTTTGCTTTTGCTGGGTCAATAAATAAAAACCGCTACCAGTGCAAGCCTTCAATTTATCAAAACTTTTTATAAATAATGAATAGCTCGTATACCAAATGTCAATACATGTAGATCCATTGACCTTTATTACTGTTTGCATCACCAATGTTGTTAAATATTACTTGAAGAGCTTCTTGGAGGTACAGAACTTCAATATACAATTAAATAGTATATTCATATTGAAATGAACCCGAATATTTTCGGCTGACACTCGTCAGGGGTAATCGTCACTCTACTAGTTGCTGATGATTACCCCTGACGAGTGTCAGCCGAAAATATTCGGGTTCATTTCAATATGAATATACTATTTAATTGTATATTAAATATTACTGTCCCCTGAATGGAGAATGCGGTTCTTGCCTTTTGTCCGGTTGCTTTTTGTCCGTGCCTTTTAAACTAATGGGGTAAAATGCCACAAAAAGATGACATCATCGTTTGGGTAAGCGTTGGTTTATCTTTCCGCTTTGTTTTATGTTGTTTCCTGTTTTGCAAGGGGCTGAGCTCCGGGTTCATTTCATATCGAAATCCAAACTATGTTCTGAAATATGCATAAAACTATCCAAATAGTGATGTTCAAGCACTATGTCCCCTGATTTTCATCACAAAATCAAGGAAAATTGTTACGGTATTTTTTTTTGTAGTTAATGTAACACGGGGTGACTTTGAAACTGTCTGGTGACTTTGACCAAAAACCAATATTCGTTTCTATTGCCGACATCGAGCAAGATATCACTATACGAATATTTTGAGCTGTTGTTTATGATGGTCTGCATCAAAAGAATGCTTTAATGGCAACATTTTAACTGACTGGAACACCTTTGTATAGTGACAGGTGAGGTAAAAAATTCCATCCCAAATTTTATATGCTGTAACTTTTGTTGGGTGTTCATACAAAGAAAGCATTTGAGGCGGTTTCCTTTCATTTGCCGACAAAGGCTGTGCACGTGACAGCATTTATTGGTTTTCCTGTTCGAAATTATAGTTCATTTTTTCAAAATACACAAAATACTTCGGCTGATAAATTTTTTCATTTTTGAAAAATTTCTGGGGTGACTTTGACCATCTATTTACAGTCAGCTAACATGAGTATTTTTAGATTAGTCGTAGTATCAGTATCATCAAAAGTAAGGAAGAAAGCCAAGGAAATATAAAATAAAACTTGATGCCACGGGCTGTTTAGACTGCTCATAAGATCGGCTACAACCTGTGAAGCATCTGAAGTCACCATAATGCTAGCCTGCTTCATCACTAGATTTGGGGATGAAATAAGCTGACCACTGCGTAGCGTGAACAAATTTTGGGCTTTCTATTGCTAACGAGTGATTTCTTACAAATATTGTCACAAAACCTAATCGATTACATGACATGACTACTATGACAGTTGAAAAATTCAATCAAAACTGTTCATATCAAACTGGGTCAAGGAATTTCTGATAAGCATTGAGTCATTAACACAAAGGTTGTGTACAATAATTACTTGCAGATGGGACAACCGATGATACCCAGGAATATTTCCACCTTCTAACCAACCAGCTTCATAGTGTAGCAGTGTGTCACTACTGGATTGATATTTTGTTTTTAAAAGACCATAGGGGACCAAATTCAACATCTCAGCTTGTCTGATTGGCATGTATGACTCCTCTGTCGTAGTATTGCAAAAAATGGTGCTCGGCTGAAGTCACCCCATCGATGGGTAGGCCTAACTTTGACCACCACAGAAAAATTTTGAAAAAATGATCAAAAACTAGAAAACAATATTTTTTTTCATGCTTACTCCATAGCTGTAGCCCATCCGCATATAACAGAATAGCAAAAGGCAGAACATCATGACATATCATAAAATAATTTAGCATTGAGCGTGAAAAGTGGTACAAAGTCACCCCGTGTTACGGTAGGCCTGGTGGTGAGTAATAATGTAGGCTATAGACTTCTAATTTATACGTTCCCCCTATTTCTGAAATTTTCTGACGTCAGAAGTTATATTTTTCATTCCTAATGGATTGCTCCCATACCGTGCTCTACTTATTCACAGAACGAAGACAATGAAGAAAATCACGTTGGTAACGTCAGAATACAGTGAGTTGAATCACATGTTATGACATTGTTGTTTGGTGAATAAGCCAACAATAATTTGCAAAAGTTTATCTTAACACTAGGCTTACATCAAATTTCGTAGGATTATTATTATTTAATTTAAAAAAATATGGTATTGCTGACTGTTCATTTTGAGTGGAAAAGTTGATTTGACACGATTACATGTTAGCACTCACACACTTGATCCATGATTTTTAACATCTAAAAATATCTGACGGCCCTGTTTGATCTAACAACTACTTCACACTTTTGACTGAGTGATTAACTCATTGGAGAAGTGTAGCCTAAATGTGCAGATTGGTGTGATCCTATTTAACGTCAGGATCCATCTATGATTGAAATTTTTGTGCTCTCGTCAGGACTGGAAAAACGATTGCGTTTCCTTTGCGAAGGTGTTTAGTAGACGCATTTGTCTTGTGATCTTTTAGTGTTACAGAAATGATCATGTATGTAATATATAGTGATACTTCAGGCCCATAGAGCCTGACCCATGGTATTTTCGCTCATCTAGCGTAACATATGTCTGTTGTGGTTAACGTTTAGAAATTTCATGCACACTGATAATGGAAGCTATTAATAGAAACTTAATTGCTTTTCTGTTTCATGTCACGGGGGTTGTCTAGTGTTCAGTAGTGTAGACTGCGAGATGGTATGTGCAATGACATAATAGCATGTCCATCACGTGCATTGCTTGTTACTAATTGCTCATTCAAGATTTTGAATAATGAACAAAGTCTATACATAGAAATTCACTCATGACAAATCGTAAAAATGGTCTATTATGCCTCCAATCAGCACTCGACTATCATTAACTATACATATTCACAGCTTATTTCTAATAACCAAAGTAATCTCAATTCTAAGTGAATACATTGATGTAGTAATCACTAGGCCTACATGTCTGATCCACATCATGATTTGACTGAAGTTTTATATGGACTGCCGTTCCTGCCGTAACCCTGTCTATTTCACTTTGGCTTGGCATCGATACGTGTTGATGCTTGTCAGTTTTGGGGGCAGCCAGCTGGAATTGAATCTGCAATCTCTGGTCTGCGACACTAGCAGTGGTACTATGGCTGTCACAGTGTCACACCATATTAATGTGATATTACTCTATTTCATTGTTCATAAACGATGTCTATTGTATTGTTTTCTAGAATGAAGGACTCTGGGAGCAATTGGTCTTTAGATACAAGTAACGCATCTTCAGCCCCATCTATGTTGAGGTAATTTTTTGTTATATTTGATAATTTCTAGTAATTGGGGTTCCTCAACTATGACCGACAAATTTTATGTTCATTCAGTAGGCCTATTGCATTGCCTATCCACGTGGAACTTCACTTTTTGTGGTTAACATCTGAAATCTTGAAATGCATTCTAGATGGTACCAACATCCGAAAGTTCGAGAGCACTGGAAAGTTGTTGTTATGTCTTTTATATTATTTTTCATCGGATTAGGTAAGATATACCTCATGTTTTCGTGTAAAATCTTTCATCTTTAATATGCATGCTAGTATGTATATTGGACTTTTTGTGGCCTTGATAAATAGCATGAATTCTACCATTATAATTATAGGTACCTTTGAATTTGGGAGATTATGTTTTAAATTGCTGTAATTCATTAGTTGGTAATACTTGTAAATATCAATGGTATCTATCTATCGTAATTTCATCATCTGAGACAGAATATCACCCAATCTGAAGCTAAGACAGGCAAATATGTTTTCTGTATCCATTTCACTCTATTATTCAGGGCTATTATTGACAAGAAGCCTCTCAAACTTATCTTCTTTGTGGTCGGTTGTGATATTCAATTTTTGTGAACACTTCTCTCTGTGTTATCACAATGTTGCTTATCAGGTGTCGTGATTTAGGTTAACTGGATTATGTGGAGTGATCTTTCTTCCTAGTTTGAAATGTTGCCCGTATAATGATTGGGAAACACAGACTCCTGTTGTTGACACATCAATACCCAGTAGCATGTAGCTGGTCAGTGAAGGGTGTAATTCTGGTTTCATACCTCCAGTTCTTCGTACAAATTTATTATGCTGGAAGTGACTTACTTTGGGACACATGGATAACAATCCAATATCCAAGTATATGAAATATAATCTCTTTTCCACAATCTCTTTTAAATTTTGTGATATTACATTCAATATACTAAAATATGTACGATCACCTGGTTGTGTTGTAAACTTTGATCGAAATACTGTCATAGTGCATTGAATGCCTTTTTTGTGGCTTCGTCATGACAATCTATTGTGATGAAAATAGTAGCCTACACTGTTTCATAGGTGGCAATTTATAGATTTATTAGTAGCGCAGATAAAGTTCGAATCACTTTTGACAAAACTTGGTAGGCTACTATATTGTATTTCCATTCTGTCACACCAAAGCTTCCATTGTAGTCTATATGAATGACGTGTTTTTGTGGGATTGAATCGGTAGAGTAATTTTCTGAGCACCCAGAATATCAGTGCTCTGATTCTTGTCGCTGGGCAATCCTTGCTGTATGAAAAGTACCCCGCTCTTTGAAAGTCACTGGTCTATAGCAGTGTACTGGTTGTCCGGGCCACCACATGACTCTCCATTGGGTTTTGTAATGGTGTTGATAATCTCGCCACACTCGTGCTTCATGGTAAGTTATGTATGGTGAATAACATTTTGTATTTGTTTTCTGCAGGCCTTTGTATTACCGGTATCATCTTAGAAGCTACTAAAGTTGAATGTAAGTCGAATTTAAACTGATAGCCCTTGGTAATGAGCAGTTCATAATGATCATATGTGATGTGTCGCCATCATTACATGCACAATTGCACATATCCTACAACAAATGAAATGGTGAAAGTGATTTTTCTAAAAATCTGACAGACATTTTTCGAATTGAAAGTTTATTACCCCTTCCCCACACTTGAAACAGGTCCGTTTTGTCTTGTTTGTTGACTGATATTTTAATTTCAATATTCACTGATATTCCCAACCTATGGGCCCGTAGCCCCTACGGGTTAGAGGGTTGAGTTTTGAAAAAAAAGTTGGAAAAAAGGTGGGTTATTGAATTTTGAAAGTTTTCAAAGGGGGGCGACAGCGTAATAAAAATGTTGGAAACCCCTGGGTTACACCAGGGTTTTGTAAAACTGCCTGGGGTGTTTTATGAATACGGTACGGTATTTCAGACTTTTTCTTTCTAAAAATCGAAGTTCTCCCAGATTTCCTAACTGCTGAATCCCAATATTACATCCATGAGTAAAAATATACGCATCATCTCTAGGCATGATTGCTACTTTTCCAACAGGCCGTCAACATGCATCCTACCTTCTTTAATTCGCCAGACATCTAAAATTTATATACGTTGGTGGTCATTGCGTGTTACTTACCTATCACGACTTTATAGGAGCCCGACCTCCCTTTGAATTCCTGAAGCGACGCAATATGCTTTCCTTCGTCATATCCAGTCTGACAATTTTAAAACTGTTCATTAGGGGTGTTCAAAAATGACTTTTTTTCTCAATTTGTACTGGCTACTTGACAAAATTGTTAGGTTACCTAATTTAAGCCTACACACCAAATTTGGTTTAATTCCAACTAGTGGCCGGATTGCTGCAGGAGAAGAAAGTTTCCACTTCTTATAAAAATTAATAAAAAAATGTTCAAAATTTTCTGTTCACCCCATCAAAGTGTTGGGTTGTATATAGAAACGATGTTCCCCGAATTTGACTCAATTCTAACCAGTGGAAGCAGAGTTATTGCTGTCGAAAAATTTATAATTAAACAAAATAGTATTTACGGTGGTCAATTCTTTAATTATTTATTATATTTCTGCCCACCGTAACTACTTTTCTATTCAAATCCAAATTTTACAATTTGAGAAAAAGAGTCTTAGGTTACTTTTACCAAGTCCATGTATAGGCCAGTTCCTTTAAAAGAGTTATGAGATGAAACACTTTTGTTTTCAGTGAGCGCTATTTACATTTTCTTCGTTGTTGGTGCAGTCTGTTTTATTCCTGGGGGTGAGTACATTTTTGAATTCATATCTTGATGCCCGATGTCTTCTATAAGTGCTTCTTAAACGCTGTTTTGCGAGACATTGGACCTTATACTGCCTTCTATAGAGATAGATTTGGAGTAATAATGTTTCATGCTGTGGTTCTCAATTTTTCCACCTCAACATATGCGTTTTATTGAGAACGCGTAAGTTACCCAGTCGCAGCTGTGGGATGATACTGGATGGATTTCCATTCTTAGCGTAATCTTTTGTTTAAGATATTGGGTGACATCACATCACGTGACATTATATCGTAAAGGCCATACCTTGAATTGTGCTTGGATTTTTAAACGATGGCCTGAGGTATCCTGTGTGAAACTGAAACTGACTTTGCTTCTTGCATCGTAAAGATATATGCAGGCACCCGACTGTGAACTAGCGTTACACCCTACATGTGAAATACCATATCCTTTAAAAGCAAGGTGAATTAAGTACAAAATTCATTGCCGTGGTCCGTGACCATAAAAATAAACTGGAAAGTGCATTAAATTTTCTGTTTGCAAACATCTAATGTATGGATTGTTCTTGAAATAGAATTCATTAACGTACTTCCGCCATGATAATATCGCACAGTTGTCGGCAGTAGAAAAGTTTTCTCGCGAGTTTTGTATTAATAGAATTCAAATTTGCGGCATGATAAAACACTGTGCTCTGCACGCTCACATGAAAAACGTTGTCCTCTTGAAGCCCTGATAAATGCTATTCAAAATCAGTTTCGCCTGACCCAGCGACCTCGCGGTAAACACGTAGCCGTGGAACTGCTTCGATATCGTGCAGAAAGTGTCGCCGGCGATGTAGCAAAAGTGCTTTTCGTCTCGTACGATCTTTCCGCAGCTGGATATGTCTGCGAATTTGTGATTGAAAACAATGTCGGAGGCGTCCTCTTCGCTGTACACTGGAAGCGTTACTTTGTCAATGTCATCGTCGGCTAGTAAGTCGAACGACGCTCCCAGCAGGCTTTGGACGTTATCTTTCTTTCCTGCCCTTAGCGGTTTACTCTCTGTTGGCTCTTTAGTTTTGATCAACACTCCGATTTCAGTTATTTCCAATATTACTTCTACGGGTGCTTTTGCGGAATGCTCCACCAAAGCTGATTTGATTACATGTTCGATTTCGCCCATTCCGCCCTGTTCTCCCACAAACACCTTGCCGATGTATGTCACCGAATGGCGGCCACATCCCGAATTGCTCTCCGCCACTGACATCGTTCCTGCTTTGTTGGCTTCTGGCGCGAGAGACGTAGCTTTACGTTCCTCCGCCTCACGCAGTTTCTCTTCGATTCTCTCCTTTTGCGTGTTGTAATACTCGTCCATTACGTCTTGATATTCGGACAGCACCCTTCTCAACGGCGGAAATATTCCTCTCGTTGCGGGGCACCGTGGTTTTATCACGGTCAACCTGCACGGATTGTCTTTCTTGCGGCATTTCTTCCATATCGACACGATTTCGTTGTCACCGGATTTCTTTGCCGGGAACAGCATGTATTCGTTCATCGTCACGAGAAGGTCGCCTATTCCGAGATCTTTTTGGTCTGCGGCTACGCTTCCAGCTCGTAGTTTTGTGATGATTCCGTATCCTGAAATCAAATTTGTACACAAGGATTTCACAAAAGTTTGATCATACTACTGGCCCTGAATGTGTGGTCCTAGCTGTCGTACAATCAAGTTAATGTTGTAGCAGTAAGTATATTGCTTTTTAGGGAGTAACGCTAAAACATTTTGTCTATACCAGTAATTTTCTACCTGCGAGTCTGAAATCGGCTTCTAAAATAGGCCGTAAGTAGGTCTGGGGGAGGGGGGGTGCCGACCAGGGTTGTAATGACTCAAGTCATGATTCACCTCGAGTCATGATTTTCTGATGACTCGAGTCAATCTGTGTATTGACTCAACTTGAACTCGAGTCATTGCGCATGACTTGAGACTCTGACATTTCATTGTAATTTCGAAGAATAGTAACGTAGCCATACTGTTGGGATTTTGTCTGTTGGTACTGGTACTGGAAAATGCGATCAGAAACTGCCAAAAGTGAGGAAAATTATTCTATAAGAAATGCGAACCATTCGATATCACCAAACAGAGTTATAAAAAGGGGGTTTCACAAGAATTTGATTGGAAACTGAGCAGTCAACACAATGACGTGGACTCGGACTCGAGTCATTATACCATGACTCGGACTCGATCCTCTGCTTGCTGACTTGAACTCGGACTTGACTCGGTGGTGACTTGAAAATGACTCGACTTGACTCAAATCAAAACTGTAAGAGTGATATTGACTTGTGACCATGGTGCTGACCTGACATTTGTAAATTGGGAATTGGTACGTGACCATTAGGGCCTTTCAAAAATGACTTTTTTTCTCAAATCGTTCTGGCTACTTGATAAAATTGTTAGGTTACCTAATTTAAGCCTACACACAAAATTTGGTTCAATTCCAGCCAGTAACCGCTTTGCTACAGGAGAAGAAAGTTTCTATTTATTATTTAAAAATAAATAAAAAAAATTTGAAAATTTTCTGTTCACCCCATGAAAGTGTTAGGCTGTCTATAGAAACGATGCTCACCAAATTTGGTTCAATTCCAACCAGTGGAAGCGGGGTTATTGCCGTCGAAAAATTTTGATTTGAATAAAATAGTATTTACGGTGACCGAATCTTGGTTTATTTATTATAGTTGTGCTCACTGTAAATACTATTTTATTCAAATCAAAATTTTTCGACGGCAATAACTCCGCTTCCACTGGTTGAAATTGAACCAAATTCGGCGAGGTTCGTTTCTATAGACAACCGAACACCTTCATGGGGTGAACAGAAAATTTTCAAATTTTTTATTGTTTATTTTTATATAATAAATAGAAACTTTCTTCTCCTGTAGCAACGCGGTTACTGGCTGGAATTGAACCAAATTTTGTGTGTAGGCTTAAATTAAGTAACCTAACAATTTTATCAAGTAGCCAGTGCGATTTGAGAAAAAAAGTCATTTTTGAAGAGCCCTAGTGACCATAAAAGGTTGGAAACCACTTGATTTAATCACTCCCGCCCAGTGTTAAAATGGGCGATTGCAGTAATGACGGCATTAGGGGTAGTTGATAACGATATATGATGCAATAATTTGTGTCGAGCGGTAATTTAGTTCGCTTCGGAAATTGTACACTGCCGTGGTCTCGACTTACCGTCAATATACAGCATCCCTATTCCGAGATATTGCGTCGGCACGAATTCCACCGTTCTCATATCCGGGATATTCCACGTGTGGTCGAGGAAGTAAAAGTTTTCCAAGTTGATTTCAAACGTGATGGAGGTAGACACGGTCAGCAATAGGGACCTAAAAAACACAGTTCAATATCGTGAATATCTCGTCTTTTTGAGATTCTACAATTTTGGCCTACAGCGCTTTATGTCATTTCTCGACTTTCGGACAATGCAAGAACTATACTTACTTAACTTACCATGTGGTCATGAAGTACTTTATATAGCCTACCAGCAGGCCCACTCACCTTAATTGCTCGGCTAGAACTTCATGTGTTATTATTGTGGCTGCATTGTGTTGCTCCTGATTTCCTTCGTTCGAGTCGTACCAGCTGCTTTCAAGCTCCTCTTTGCGGGTTCTGAGGAATTCGACCACCACGTGTAACGTCCTTCTTATCAGACATTGACGAATGAAATACCGCAGACGCCCATCATTGTGTTTCAGGCTGTGGAAAGATGTCAATTATACCCACCGACTGAAAATTCGCATAATATTCATTGCTCATATAATGCCATCACAATACGGCAGCTTTCGATTGGGAGTTTTGTATCTTCAATAACGTGTGGACGGTCAGATAGAAATAATGCAGTGCACCCGCTAGCAGCACTTAAGCTTTCTAGCTGTTGCGGGGCCGATCACTTCATTAAAAATTGGTAATGGAGGTAGCGAGATTGATCGATTAAATTCGATTTAAGACTACGAGAAATTGTATTGAGGTCCTTGAATAATTTTGGCTAAAAAAATATTCGTGCAAGGTCAGCATAACCATATCTTAGTAATGATAGCATTTTGTCCCTTTTTTGGACAATTTAGCTTGACTTAAACGTACCATACTATAAGGTGATTTGGAAAACCATGTCGCCTGCCACACACCATTCAAAATGAGCACTTTAAGAGATTCACGATTTTATTCTATGAGGGTAAGTCTAAGTTGCACAGTGCAATGCACACCCCTGAGTGCGAGATGTGATACTGATTTTCAACTATCAACACAGATTTGTCATGCTGTCATCGTAGAGTTGGGTACATTACATTGCCCGAAGTGGCCCCTCGGGTAACCTTGCCTTTAGTTATGTACCTAAATGGATTGTCTACCTCTTATTATTCTGCGCAGCGCGTACAGCGGTTGAAATAGCGAGTGGTAACGTTTGGCTGGCGTGAAAATATTCGAGAATTGTCCAAAATTGTTTCCGTCTTATACTTTGTCCATCCGACTTGAAATGGTCCCAAGATCCTTAAAAGCCAGCGAGTTATTAGTAAAAATGCGCTGGGAAGTGTGCACTGTGCACCATCAAAGCTCGAGATATTCGCAAATCTAATTTGAATAATGTGATAATGTAATTCACGAGTATCGTATTATTTTCCGGTGATGAAATATAATATAACAATGAACCGTTTTGTTGACGGCAGTAATGTATTTTGATCGGCGACAGGTGGCTAGTATCAAATGTACTATTGCAAATTATAATTTTCTTTTACATGTAAATGCACCTACTGCTGCTGAATTCACCATCGTAGGGTATGTGGTCCACAGATGAAATAAAGCAATATCTAAAAGCTCCCATTATTGTAGTGAAACGCTCAGAGAATTATTCAATGACATTAACCTAGGTATTTAAGTTTATGGATCTCAAATGTCATCTAAAAGTTGGCGAAAAAAGATGTTGGTGATACAAAATTGGTCAACATATTTTTGGTGGGGCTAGTTCATCTCTTTGTTGTGATCCGAACTGAACGCTGATGTTACTCAACGAATACCCACGCTGACGCCATGGTACAAGTCAGCTTCAACCCAGCTAGAATCTATGCGAGTCAACGAACAAGTGTTCTCGTGTCTATATCAGTTCATGCGGATTGATGCCTTACACGGTGTTAGTGGCAGCCATGCTCTGCTATAAGAATTCAATCCCAGCGGTGAATCGGAGACGTTTGTTCCAACCGGACAATATTCTATTAGAATCGTGCGTAACTGTCTTCACTTCCTGACTTAGCTTGACTACAACAAAGTGATCAATAAGAACGGAATTTTTTTCTGCATGAAGGATTGGTCATTGTGTATTTTGCTTGAGTTTACTTTACGGACAAGTACTTGCTGATAGTATACAGTTTCACTACCGTGCATGAAAATTTGCCCCGTTATTCTACTCAACTGACGTATCGGTTGGGTATGCATGCCCAATTGCCCATGGATCACTTACCAATCAGGCTGGATGCTCCCTACTGATTTGTTCTATTTGCTATGGTGTTTTAGAAATACATTGACAATGACATTATCTCGATTGAAAACTTTGTAACTTTATTTCTAACATGGACTGTCAAAGCGACGCTGCTGCATCAGGTGTTAAAACGAAAGTAACACACTTTACTGTTGATACTTACCTAGTTTTATTCCTTTTGTTATCGCATGTTCGACGGTCTGACAGAATGACGCCAAATAAGGACTTCCATCCGTCACAACTTCATCAATTGAATAAAACTCTTCAATTAAGTATTTCAAACTTTTCAACAACGGATCACTCACAGGCATCGTGTTATACAAATGAAATTCTGCGATACACAAAGAATATAAAGGACGGTTACTTTTTTGGTCTGCACAAGTAATGCAAAAATTATTCACACAGCCAGTTGTTATGACTCCAAGCATGAAGCTCCAAACGCAAAATCCATTCATATTCAGGTGGTCCTGGTATGAATAATCTCCATTGTATTATCTCGCAATATTATATACATCCACTTGTCCTATACTGTCTGGATGAATACAACCTTATTCGCTATGCTGCCTAATGCTAATATATTGCCAGCTATAGATTCAAATACTAAGAATTCTACCCAGACCTATTCAGGCTCGATCGTTGATGTCTTCCTGTGTACAATTGTGTGCAGCAATGCCTTACAAGGAGAAACAAATTTGAAATGACTACCGCTATTGTTAAGTGTTTGTTACAAGGAAACAGTTCAATATCTATAAAATACTAGTGAATTGTAACCTGCTAATGCTATAGCTGCCAAACCAAGGCTCAAATAATTCTATGGTTGTCACAGTTACACATTGGATAGTGTTTTTCCTGTTGGTATGTTACCTTTAGTGAAATTTCACCTTTTTTTGTTGTCAATGAGAAATAGTAGCCTATATCCATAACACCAAATGTCACCCAATTTTTGCATGCCGAGTTACTCAGTTACTTCAGAACTACCTTTTTGGTTGACTTGAGACTTGAAGTCGAGTGCAGTTTTGGTTGAACTGTAATCATGTCTAGAGGTAGTTGTAATTCAAATTTATGTTTGAGCCAGAGTAACCTAAAATTATGAGTATTACTAATCATTGTCTTAATTTCAGAAGAAGAATTACCTACCACACTGATTTTTGTTCTGTACTGTGCTAGTGACATGTATGAGTATTGAGTAATGTTAACTAAAGGTATGAAAATAACTTTCCTAAAATCTATATGCTGATGTCCTGGTGATCTGCTAAAAGACTTAACGTATGTATGGTTCAGTAAGACATATAGTAATCTGCATTACGTAATCGTTATTTATTTTAAAAGAAGCAGCAATAGTAAATGTCGTAATGTCTCACTGTCTAAGCATTTCCTAGTTACGTATGCATACTTGTTGCAGACAAACCGTGCGAATGTTTTGATGAATCACAGCTACAATTGGTGCTCATCTTAATGCAAATTCCTCCTGAGAACGCTATAGCAATGCTAATATAATACCACCTTCACTCTAAATGCTAAGAGTTCCTTTACATTGTTTTCCCAATATTTTATCGCAACGGACATGGTTTGGTGAAAACTAACTAGCTTTACTGTGTAAAATAGCCTTTTCCTTTGAAGCAACCATATGGTCGTGCTATGACTGAGAGCACGCTACACTCATGTGCGTTGTTTTCGTAATGATCTGCCAACTCAGCTTGTTTCCTGGAAGGAAGCTGCTTGATAGGCGTTTGGCTTTTCACAGCTGCTTTTTGTGACAAACCTTGACTGCATCATCTGTTTGGAAATATTTTCCAATGCATTGTCACAGCACTACGTTTAACTGGGACGTTGTGTCGGCTGTAAAATTTCTTTTCCTTCAACATCCGGGAGCTTTTTCGCATTGTCTCTCACTGTCCTGTTCGGTATCAATACACGCCGCTGTCAGTGAGGCTGTGATACTTGATGTATGACTAATTTCCTTTTTATACATTTCATTAATAGGTAGCTTGTAGTGACTCAAGGACATACTATACTGGCTGGTATGGTTAAAGCTTCAAAGCCAAAAGCACAAGAAGGCACATAAACTGTCCTATAACCGAAATCTGTTGCGTGGCATCACATAGCTGAGATCTGAATTCTGTTCAGTATCAGTGATAGTTCTTCAGGTTCCACTTTTTACCTTGTTGTTTCAATGATAGTAAATCTGAATAGTGTGGTATCAAATGAGACATGTTTTAGTAACTTGAATTGAAATTTTACTTTACACGGCGTCTTGCAGCCTATTAAAATTATATTCAGAGGTGCTCAAGAAGTAGAGCTGTAATTTTCCACCCAATTAACAAGTAGAATCTTAGCGATATCTAAGACATATCAAAACTGCATCCAGTAGAGAATGAATGGTCGAAAAAGTACTCAAGTAGTTTCAAAATGTGGATTTGGTGGAGGGGTCGCATGCTTCAGCTGTCGTGATACAGGCGCCATTTCACACTGTTCTTGTGATTCTCTTACCTATACAAACGACGCAAACTCATCTCAAGACTACTTTATACATTTTAAAATTTGCATTGTAAAAAGGAATTAGTTTTATTTGTGCTGTAAGTAGTTTCAACTTGAAAAAGACGCTCAAATTTTTGTATCAAACCTTGAGAGAACCAGTTACGGTGTCATGACTATTATCCCCTTTCTTTCCAGTGTACCATCTAATCGCCGTTTATTGCGCGGTAAAAGGAAAACGCGGCTTCAGATTTTACAATCTCCCGCTGTTCAACTGATTCGCTACGGACCTGTTACATAGGAGGCGACTGGAAGCGTGGATTTTTGCGACTGCCGTTCCGACCGGCACGGCGAAATCGGGTCGGCCTCAATTTATTTTCGTGCCAACTTGTTTTTTCCTTCGTTCTCCGCCTTGACATCGTTTTGCGCTCTTTGTTTTGTAAGGAGGTCGTCTTTTTTGTGTCATACGTATATCACGGTTTTCATATGATTGCTATTTGTAATACTATATAAAACGTTGCCTAGTATGAATCGCAGGGGTTGAATTGTTATATTCTGTCATATTATGCCGTGCTGGTATCCTCGAACACAAATAACCTTAAAATATTGCAATACTCTGTAGCACAATGTATGTTTCGAAACTCGAATTGCATCTCAAGAGTAGCGCAGTTTATGTTTCAAATTTCAAATTGCATCCTGAAAATTGCGGGTCTCCATATACTAAACATGCCAATGTACACAATTGGGCTGAAGGTCTCAATAAAAGGAAGTGGATTCTCGATCCTGTGGGGCAGCCACTATCACTGCTGCTTCTGTCGGTGTGTTTTTACATCATGCAATGTCCAACTGTCCATAACTTGAACGTCTGACCATAAAATGTACTGTGAACATTCTTTATGTAGCTCGCCTGAACTTACAATCTCTCGATCATGTTCAACCTCATCTTAGTGACATTTGATTGGTGACAAATCAGCACCGGAAACATTGACAAGATAATTATGATGAAAGTCGAATTCAACACGACTCTGATCGACTACAACTTTTACGATACATTCACTCTCAATATATTTTTGCTTCTTCTGTAACCATTGAATTTAAGAGTCGTATATTGCAGCGTACGGGACACGTTCGCTCTGGTGTTGGATGCAATACATATGCCGTGTCGAGTAGATGATGTTTTATGTATTTTGGCGCGGGACATCGTTCTTACAATTCTACAGTGGCACAATTGATTCTTTATTCAAATATGAATTGTATATTTCGTGTTGCTATCACAGATTTAACTTTTCTATTTCTTACTTTTCCGTACACCACTGTAGCGCGCAAGTTAGCGATGATGAATAGGAATAAAATGGAAGCTTCACATTAACATTCGATGGACCCCCTGCGTGTATTGCGTGTAATGAATTTGGCCGACACTGCATTGGCGTGCCCTATTTCGAGACACTTGTTCGGCCCTATTCCGTATTAGTGTCGGCCTGTTTGATGGACAAACGGTACACTATATTGCGTTTCTATCGGCTCCTAAAATATCTAGATTGGCTCCTCGTCCTTACCGTATGTGCTAAGGACAGGATATATCTAGAACTCCTATTCAATGTCCAAGGAGACGCAGTCAACTGTAAATATGAAGTCTTGAGGTTTTTTCTTCGGGATATTGTCATTTACTCGCTGCCGTTCGCGCGTCGTGGCATGTTAAAGGCGATATTTTCGAATAATGATAGTCATTTCGTCTGGCATAGGCACAGTAGAAATTCCCCATATCTTGAAAATGCCGCCAATTTTAGGAACACCGACTATGTCAACTTGTATACAACACGATAGAAAATACACTGCCTCTATCATTCGTGCAGTCGACAACGTGTGCTTGTTTCGGCCGAAGAGGAGAGGAGGATATCTTGTTTCATGATATGAGAAGACTTGGGTAGAACCCGGGATGTGTGCGGTGGAAAGTGACTCGCGCAGGATTTTTATGAGCATGGTTGTACGGATTTAGTAGTATATTTTAGCGGTATTATCATCATGCATCTTCTGGAGATAGTGAGAGATTGTCAAGTTGTAAGAAACTTACGTTTGTTCAGAATGACGAAAAACCGGTGTTTGGAATTTTTCTTTTATCCAAACTTCGTCATGCGTGGAATTTTCAAGGCAAGACAAAACTACTCTGTTGAATGAGAAAACGAAATTTAACGCAATATGTGAAGCTACGGGAAATACTTTGGCGAGAAGTGTCTCCAACTTCCCATTGTCGATTGTCTCAGCAGTGTGAACGATTTGCTTAGTACCAAACCCCTGGGTACGGGGCAATTGTGACATTTGAGCGGCGATATTCGCGACCCAAAATTTCCATTATTGATTGTTGAGTTCCATTTTAGTTTTTATATCAAACATCGAGTTGTTGGCTTCTTTATATAAAACTTTGTAAATGAAATTTCCACGAGAAATACACGTGATATTAGAAAATACAAAAAGTGTTACTTGTCCCCGCGGTCTCCCCTACCGATGGATCAAAAATTACAAAACGATGTCTGGCCCTCAAATCTTCAGCCCAGAATAGCAGATCTTCTGCTGTCTCATCACTTCGATACAAGCTCTACCTATCGCGGACATTTACATGAATATCCGCCTTTTCAAAAAATATTTATAAACGTTTCAAATTTGTTGCACGAACGTATCATCGGTCCCCACCTGGTGGGTCCAAAGGCACACGACTATGGGACCTACGAGACGTAGGGGAGATGTGGTACCGATGGATCAAAAATTGCAAAATGATCTCTGGCCCTCAAATCTTCAGCCGAGAATAGCAGATCTTTTGCTGTCTCAACACTTCGATACAAGCTCTACCTATCGCGGACATTTGCATGAATATCCGCCTTTTCAAAAAATATTTATAAACGCTTAAAGTTTGTTGCTCGAACGTGTCATCGGTCCCCACCCGATGGCTACAAAGGCACACGACCATGGGACCTATGAGACATATAGGCCTACGCTTAAAAACTCAAATTTGTTAACTTGTTTTGTTGTGTCCTATAAGCTAAGCTGCAGCAATCCAATGAAGAATGTTTCGTCGCGACCTTCATGAATAAAATAGATTATATCAACTCAAATGTTGGCATAAAATCATGTTTTGATTTACGCCTAAACTTACAAAATTAATGCCACATACATATATTACCCGCAAATCAACATCTTGACTTTCCAATACCCCGTAATAGCGATAAAACACCACAGATAACTATGATTTACACTCTATATATATGTAGGCGAGATTCTGTTGTTAAGTGATTAGTTGGTCTATCTATTTTGCTTGATTTGGCTATGGTACCATAGGTCCCCCACCCCATAAATATTGTAATTGACTTGAAAATAGTCCACTCGAGGATGGTATTGATTCAAAAAATATGTGCCGTTATATACCCTGATACTTCACATTAAAAAGTATAGCGGGTTTGTTAGTCTGAAAGGTGATATAGAAAAATGCAATTGTCGATCCAAATTTACTTTACACCCCCTAAAACGTAAATCATTTGTCACAGACCCCATAACTCACGCAGGTCGAATGTTTTTGCATGTGAGGAAAGATTCTCTCAGCATGTAATTGTAGACAAATTCACAGAGTGTAATCATGGAATTATCATGGAGATTTTTCAAGTATTTTCGGTCCCAGTGATCCATCGGTACCACATCTCCCCCTACGCTCAAAAACTCAAATGTGCCAATTGTTTTGTTGTGAACTATAATCTAAGCTACAGCAAGCCAATGAAAAGTGCTTCGTCGCCACCTTCAAGAATAAAATATATTATATCAACTCAAATGTTTGCATAAAATCACGTTTTGGTTTACGCCCAAACTTACAAAATTATTGCCGCATACATATTAACCGAAAATCGACATTTTGACTTTCAAATACCTCGTACTAGCGATAAAACACCACAGGTAACTATGATTTACAGCCTATATATATGTAGTAGAGGTCGACCGATATTGATTTTTACAGGCCGATACCGATATATCGGCACACTCACAGGCCGATAACCGATATCATAGGCCGATATTATTATGGAAGGAGCAGAGAACAATTTCACCAAAAATATTATATATTAGGCAAGATGGCACTTGTTCATGCCACAGAAAGCTGAACAACAAACGACAAAGCTGATATTGAAAAGAATTATTGCTTAATTGTGCACATTCGTTGAAAATTGGGATAACCCAAAAAACAAAACATGATACAGAATTGCAGGTCAGTACAGAAAAGGTAGATTGTAATGCAGAAAGCATAGTTTCTCTGCATGCTCACCCAGTTAAATTCGTCGTGCAAGGGTAAATCTGTCATATATCACCCTTTACTTCGTCGATTTCTTGAGATTGAGAAGACGGAGCATTGAATTTCCGGTAGTTTTGAATTTTTTTTTTAATATAAAATATCGGCTGCAATATCGGCCTTCATAGGCCGATATCGATAATCGGGAAAGCTCTAAATATCGGCCTCGATAATCGGCCATTTCGATAATCGGTCGATCTCTAATATGTAGGCGTGTTTCTGTTCTTAAGTGATTATAGTTGGTCCATCTATTTTGTTTGATTTAGCTATGGTACTTTAGGTCCCCCACCCTATAAATATTGTATTTGAATTGAAAATAGTCCCCTCGAGGATGGTATTGATTCAAAAATATATGCAGTTATATACCGCAAGCCCTATACTTCACATCAAAAATTATGGCGGGTTTGTTAGTCTGGAAGGGGATATAGAAAAATGCATATGTCGATCCAAATTTACTTTACACCCCCAGAAACGTAAATCATTTGTCACAGACCCCACAACTCACGCATGTCGAAGTTTTCTTCATGTGAGGAAAGATTTTGCCAGCATGCCATTGTAGACAAACTCGCGTAGTGTAATCATAGGACTATCACGGAGAATTTTTCAAGTATTTTCGGTCGCGAAGGTCTCCCAGGGGGTACGCGGGTAGATTCTGTTTTTTTCGACCGAAGAGAGTTGGATGTAAGTGATTTTGGGTTTTTTGAAGCCGTCGTCGTCGTGGGTATTGGCAATCCCACCAACGACGACATACGGAGAAGATATCTAGTCGTAAAGCATTGGGATTCTGACCTAACCAAATTATGTTTTATTACATTTGACTACAACAATTCCAAATGGATCCACTGCAGAAATCATATACTGCGCCTTCAAATAGGCAGCTCAACACCGCGGAAACATTTTTGACCGCCTTCGGCGCGCTTATCTTATGTAGTGTAGGTGGTACACGAGCACTGGATAAAACCTCGAAATGGTACGTGGATGTAAAAAGGTTGGGAACCACTGTGATAGCGCAATGCGTTTTCTTGTATTCCGTCCTGATCATATAGTAGCCTAGTTCTTCTTCGTTGACGCGCGTGTGCCGTACTTGTGCCCTTCTGACTCCGAGGTGAAGTAGTCGTTGAAATTTGAGGGACATGACCGCAATGGAACTGATACATAAACTTGGCAATTTCTAGTTTCCTCATATCTTATATGTTTAAAACATCAAACCTTTTGAGTAGCAATTCAGTTGCACATCCAGGCTCCCGTGCAACTTTGGCTATGATATGGATATCTAAAACAGAATAAATTACGAATAAAAGCAACGCAAATGGAGAGGACTCTAGCCCACACTGTTTTAGTAGTCACATGTATGTACAAGATTGCTATTGACCGTCACCTCCGCGGTCCCGGTCAAATGTTTGGAGGAAAATGTTTATGAAAAACGAAGGCGAGAGAGTAGTCCGAATCGAGTTACCCATCTACGATGAGCCCCGCTTATTGAACTAATTTTAAGCCTGCCGGCGGCGCTCCCAACCCGGTGAGGGGTGTATTTCTGGTGCGCCGCCCTCACGTTAAGCGAGCGCCCATTTCGGACGCAACGGCGGCATTTGTCTCGGACCTTCCCCCGGTCGCTTCACGACCGACAAGCGGGCTTCTCGCCGATAGTCGCCGTCTATCTGAGGAATATGAGGTGGGAATCGTGGCGAGTATAGCCTTTACGGTGATGATCGAAAACCCGTCTTGCCAATCTGTAATTTTCTACTGTTCCACGTATTCGGGGCAATTTGTTATGGTGATCTAATTACGCATTTCTTCAACTGGACTATTGAAGACGGCCTTCTACAAGCCGAGCCAACGTAAAACTGCCAGGAAGTATCTAATTCTATGCAATGCATATTGTATAGCCAACCAAGTATTAGCTATAGGGATAAACCAATACCACTAAGGTTGGACCATATAGATTCTGTCAGACATGAGAAAAGGATATGAAAAACTAGATAGTTCATTGCAGAATAAATATTCATCTCCTGTCAAGATGTTTATCGTCCGATGTCGATCTCCGCATCAACGTATGAAATCACGGAATGGCAGAATGTGACTGCAGCTTTTTCTCGTCTCAATAAGGTTTGATTTGATCGCAGCAGTCCCCAGTAATGTAACTCTTCTGCGCACGGGAACACTCTAAACTAAACTACCGAAGCGGTACGCCAAATAAGAATGCGTTTCTCCATCAATTTTGATACCGAAAGAGACGTGTGTGTCTCCTCACTACCCTAGACCCCGGCGTTACCCTTGTGGTTCGAGGTAACCTACGTCCCCGGAAACCACCGTCATCACGAAGATGTCCCAAAGAAAATGCCGTTGTATAATGAAAATAAAAATTGTCTTCATCTAGCAAAAATAAATCGCAGAGCAAAGAAAGAGAACAAAATACTAAATGCGGGGGCGTCAAACGAATCATGATCATCAGGCCTACGGCCATAATTCTGATTGGCGAAATGCATCATTACGCGGGCGGTATTGTAAGAGCTTATGGCAACATCAATATATATGGCATTGTAAAAAAATTGAGATGGCACATTTTTCATTGATATAGTTAAGAAGGATTCATCTTAACGCACAGAGTGATGTCCGTCAGGTGAGGGGTAAATACGACTCCGCATTCACCATCGATGGACATCGTGGCTTCAATAATTCCCCACGATGCTTCCGAGTGACGGACAGGGAGTCGTTACGAGAAGGACCGCGATATAATAATATAAAAAATCTGGCTGTAATCGTGAAAGAGCAAGGGAATTCGGAAAAGAACGTGAATTCGCGATACAACTGGAACTATAGCTCAAGTAGAGACAATTTCAGCTTTTCCAAATTAGATAGAGTTAAATTATAGCTAAACAGTTTTACCCCAGTTTGATTAGAATTGTAATTAGAGAATTCACAAAAATCCGGAGATTAAATTAAAAGCCTGATTTGGAAGGAATTTCAAGAAAAACCACGTTCATTTCATTTTAAATCAGAGCTCATCCTCGTGAGCACACCAATTACAAATGTTTGCACACCAAGATTGGCGCGCTTCGCACTGTGCAAGTACAATTCTCCCGTATAATTTTCAAGAATACCATCAATTAAAATTACATCATAAAACATTTCACAAATTAGGCTACAGTTAGATCACCGGAATTTCGTCTAATTCGCCTGATTATCAAGGTATCCAAGTCTGCTATCGGACGTTTATGTCAATTCTTCGACAGCTCGGGCGACATTCGAGAGCATTGCCGTCGGTGTATTAGCAAAGAAATGTATAAATAAAAAACGATCATAAATATTATTTATTATCAACAGGCGATCGAATGGGTTCAACACGCCCGGTGACCGTGACAAAATCAGGCAGGCTGGCCATCCTTGCGTTCCCGGGTGGCGGTGTCCGTTACAACACTAGCGGCGGCAGCTTGGTGGTGTTCTCGTACACTTTAGTCGCCTTATCGTCGCCCGCAGTAGGCGCTACGGGCTGCGTCGCGGCTGGCAGTAGCGCGGCTCGCGCGGACTTCTTGGCGCTCTTTTCCTGCGCCCGCTTGTTCGCGCGCGGCGTTATGGCTTGTTGTACCTTCAGGTTTTGCAACTTCTTTTCGACTGGAGAGAAAGAGACGCTAGATGAGTTTTATCGCCGCTTTGATTGGGTTTATGCGGACCAAGAAGGCTTCGGCCCCAAATCAATACCTTGTTTTGTTACCGCTAAGCGAAGTGATTAGTAACACTGGTATCCATGACTTCCCCGCTTGGCGCTCAGCATCACCGGGATAGCATGGAGGTGTGGTGCAAGGCTTAGAAAGCCTTACAGGGCTATATCTGCACCTTCTTTGTCCAGCGGCATATGCACATCATGCACTCATGGTATGCACATGCACAATGGCACATGCACAGATCGTGTGTATGTGTATTATAAGTCGGTGTATGTTACAGGTCGACCGATTATCGACATGACCGATATCGAGGCCGATATTTAATATTTAAAAAGAATTCAAAAATTTCGGAAATTCAATGCTCCATGTTCTCAATCTCAAGAAATCGACGACGCAAAGGGCGATATATGGCAGATTTACCCTTGCAGGACGAGTATAGCTCGGTGAGCATGCAGAGAAACTATGCTTCCTGCATTAAAATCTACCTTTTCTGGACTGATCTGCAATTCTGTATCATATTTTGCTTTTTGGGTTATCCCAAATTTCATCGAATGTGCACAATTAAGCAATAATTCTTTTCAATATCAGCTTTGTCGTTTGTTGTAAACTTATAGACTACTTCTAATTTTACTTAACAATTTACAGTTTTTAGTTAAAATCAGGTCCCAAACACTCACTTTCTACTTACATGGAAGTTGATACTTATACTTGTAATTTAGCAAAAATTTACGAGGTTACTCCACTTCCACTTCAGTACCAGCGGTGAGTGCTTTGCCCGCCTCTCATTTCACGTGATTTAGGTTGAAAATGGATTTACCATAGAGGAGGGATACGGATTATTCACGTTTAAGGTGACAGATGACCAGTGCAATACCACCACTCGGACTGCTGAGGGATTGGCTACTTATTTGACTCACCCATTTCCTGGTCTTCGATAATCATACTCGTATCAGACGCGCCGATCGGCTGCAGTCTCTCCGTCGCGCCGGCCGTTTGATCGCCGGTGCTGTTACCGGACGCCACGTCGCCGCCGTCCAACTGTGTTTCGTCGCTGCCGCTCGCGTGATTGGCGGCCGACTTGCGTACCTCGGCCTGTTTGGCGTGGTCGCTGACCGTCAAACTCGACTGCTTGGTTTTCGACTGGTCTTTTTGGGCGTCTTGCGCGTGGGTGACTTGCTCGTCGGAGCCCACGGCGGATTTTTCTGAATAATGCAATAAAGGTACTTTTAACCCAGTATGCAGAGTTAAGCAAATAACAAAATTTCAGCTTTTTCGAATTAGATAAGAATTAGAATTAGAGCTACACAGTTTTTTTCAAACTTGAGTTTGAATTCGAAGTGGTTTTCAACCTATTTACGGTATAGCGACCCAATTTCAGATTTTAAAATGTTCCGCGACTAACGTCTAAAGTTGGTAAGTTGATTACAAAAAGAGGTCAGCACCTACAGTCAGGTGTGATTACGGGATATATTGGTAAGCTGATTACTAAAATATAAATAAAAATAGGTAAGAATACGTGGACCGCGACCCCGGGTTGAAAACCACTGTCACTGAGTGACATCTTTCCAGCACCACCCTAAATATTTGGTATATCTCCTCCAGAAAGTTACTATCTATCAGAGATGAGCGGATTTGAAATTTCTATGTCCTAATCCAATCCAAATCCGAACCTTAAAATCCAAATCCTAATCCTAATCCATAACTTTTTCATATTCAAGTCCATGTCCAATTCTAATCCGATTCCAACTGGAAATTCAGAAAAATTTCTAATTTATGCAATGGAGGGATTCGAATTTTTTCTTTCACAACCAACGATTCACTTGATTCAAGATAACTTAGTAGCCATAAGTACATTAATAACTGATCTAAATAAAGTTTGTCGCCATTCGCCACACGACATTTCAATCTCCCAGAAAATAGGTAAATTCAATCCAAATCCTAATCCGTTCTGAAAAAAATGTCTAATCCAAATCCCATCCAAATCCGACAAAATTTCACAAATCCTATTTTTTCAAAACCTAATCCTAATCCATGCTCATCTCTGCTATCTATATAACCATAATGTACCATAATACTCCGTATGCGTCACCTGGTCGGTTCTTCGCGGTCGCTTTCTTCCGCGAATTGTTGGCAGTTCTCCCGTCCTCCACCGGTTTGGAAACGTTTGTCGCGGCGCTTTGCTGATGGTGTGACGCCGCGTTGCCTTCTCGCCGGGTAGAAGACTTGGCGTGTCCCCGCGTCTTCTGTCGGCCTTCCGCGATCCATTCGTGGTTCATCGCGTCCGCTGGCTGCATGCGCATGTTTGGATCCCATCTGAGTATTAGAATCATGTTTTTGATCGTAGAAGGGAGTGAGATTGAAAATGTCTGGAACCTGCTGCATGCGTTCGAATAACAGATCCACACACACAAACTGTGTTTAGCGGTGATCGAAAACATACCATAATATTTTATCATCATCCTCTCTAAATTCAACATTTCTAGACCACAACTAGTATCGCGCGTGTACGTAGTTACAATATACCCAATTCGGTCAATGGCAACCAGGGGCCTACTCCTTTACGATGTACTCACTCGAGACAGCGGCGCAGAAAATCCAAGAAAACAGGATCGCTACACCGCACTGCGGTACTGAGGTCTTTCGTGCTTGGCTTGCGTTTGCGGCCTTTGCTATTTGTAATGCATCTAGGATTGCCTTTTGAATCTGAACGAAAATTGACTTTACGACCGTGCCGTCTGCAAGTTATAGCTATACAAGCAAAAGCCACTCAGCGTCCGATATTAGATGCTAAAGTGTCATTGATCTAATGTTGTTTTAATTTGATATTGCCCGAGATACGTTTGCATTTAAAACGTGTTTAAAACATGGCCAATGGCCATTGTTTAAAATATATCTTTGTTGTTCAGCCATGACGCCACGAACCTTTAATTGTGACGTCACGGTGGATTGATATTGACAATCGAAAATATATGGTAAATAAGGCCCCTTCGGCGAAAAGGGCTTCCGGCCATTGTCATAAACAGACCAAAAATTTATTTAGTCAGGACTACATCGTGATGCATCACTTTTACGTTCGGCGGTATTCATCGTCAGAACACCGATTCACTACCAATATTCTATATCTACCAGCTATAACTCTCCAAACAACGACGATTTCGTGGGTTCCAGCCGCTCCATATCGTATACCTATACGTCGATTATATTGAGTGCAAATCGTCCGTAGGCTACATGCTACATGTTTTTCGAAAGTATTTACACAATTATGCAATTATTATACAACGTTTGAATAAAAATCGTTTATTTTTTTTAGAAACTACATTTTAAAGCACCGTTTGTTTTAAATGCAACTCTATACCTGAGACATACTTGCCAGATATTGGTGTATTTTGATGAAACAATATGGAATATACCAAGTGTTTATTGGCATAATATAATTCTGATGCCTGTATAGTGTATATGTATAACGTATATGCATCCAAAATGCTTGTGATACTCACCAAAGAAGAGTCTTCGTCTGTGTGCAGTATCAACGAAATCCGTGGGAGGCAGTCCGATAACCTGCATATTTCCCAAAGTTAATTAAGCCATAAACTTACTGTGAAATCTTATTTTGACACAGGAAAAAGACTCACTTCCATAATGCACGCGAGTTGTTCGACTTCGTTTTCGCCGGGAAACAACGGGTACCCGGAAAATAACTCGGCAAGTATGCACCCAAAGCTCCACATGTCAATTGCCATACTGTACTGGTGTCCCAGAATGACTTCGGGCGAACGATAGAACCGACTTTGTATATATGTGTATACTGCAAGTAACAGAAAAAGTTGTTGCTGCAGATAATCCACCGGGAGTGTGTGTTTAGAATGGGCTTCGAGGACAATAGAGCGTGATGCTATGGATAACTAACCTACGAATAGATACGCAACACCCGTCGTTACGCTTCCTTGCCCGGAGGAAATTACTGCTCAGCAATCTGAACGCAACGTAATTGCTAATCCCATAGCTGACGACCAGCGCGCTTAAATTCAATAAAGTTGATCTTATTTGAAAGCTACTGTCGCACTGATTCCGAAATTATACAATATAATATAATCAGAGCAATGGAACCCCCTTGAAATACACCTCAAAGTCTGAAAATCAGCATTGTTCTGAACAATCGAGGCGACGCAGCACAATGACCATAACGATGGCCCTTGCGTGGTTGTGATTGTTCAGAACAATGCCGATTTTGAGACTTTGAGGTGTATTTCAAGGGGGTTCCATTGCCCTGATTAGATTTTAATGTATATTTTCGGAATCAGTGCGACAATAGCTTTCAAATAAGATCAACTTTATTGAATTTAAGGGCACGGGTCGTCAGCTATAGGATTAGCAATTATGTTGCGTTCAGATTGCTGAGCAGTAATTCCCTCCGGTCAAGCAAGCGTCACGACGAGTGTTATGGCGTATCTATCCGTAGGTTAGTTATCTATAGTGATGCAAAGCTTCAATTCGTTGATGGTGCGAATCTACGCGACTGCGTTCCGACACGTACGGAAGTATCCCAAGATTGAGCCATGATTTCAATTCATGTTGACTTGGGACGCAAGACTCGATTCCAAAACAACTGTCGTATCTGAGAAGGATTCTACCTCGCTGATGCTCGTAACAGCTTGATCCAAAATCGATAACTTTTATATGGCTTTGTCCCTTTTGTCGGATAAGGATATTTTCCTGCAAAATGGAAGGATGTTACGAGCCCGGGTGAAGTGTTTATCACGAAAAGAACGCGCAATTACCGGCTTCAAGTCACAGTGGATGATTCTTTCCTTGTGTAACACTATCAAGCACTTCAGTAAAGACTGCGCAAATCGTCTAATGATCGTCAGGCTGAATCCCTGGAAGTTGTTCTTTTTGATCAGCTCATAAAGATTCATACTGGAATATGATAAAGAGCATTAGCGGTAAAATAAGTATGAAAATTATAGGAACTGATTGTCAGATCACAATAAACACCTTGCTTGGAGGAGACCATGCTAAAACATCATCTCTGCAATGTCACCCGATATCTGTGTGCAACAACTAACATTTCCAATTGGTGAAGCATCTGCTAAAAAACTAAGCGCTGATGGTTCGTACCTAGGAATCGATGTAACGCAATCGTCATCAGGACAGGCTATCGCTAGGAGTTCGTGGTCTGCAATTCGCATGAAGGGCGGTGGGCACATTTCACCCATCGTGGTCACACCCCACAGGCACAAGATAATTATATAGTGAATTAACTTCGTGGTGCTACTACTGCATAGACAGAACTCCAGTGGTGGCCCTACGATTGGGGGGGGGGGCTGGGCGAGACTTCCGGAGGGGCCCCATATAAGTATGCAATCGCAGCTTCTGGGGGGCTCCGCCCCCCAAACCCACTTTCGCCTACCGACTTAACAGGCATGCAGAGACTTCACGATTGTCGTGATATGGGACTTGAATAACAAATGCGAAGATTTCATGATTGACACATCTGAACGGAATCATCTTCTTGATTGGTACAAGGATTTCCACGTCTATTCGCTACAACCCTTAAAAAAGCGCTAACACCAAAGAGGGGGGGTCCTTCGACCAGGGGGCCCCGGGCGACCGCCCACCTCGCCCACCCCAAAAGCCACCACTGCAGAACTCCTAAAAGTCAAACATATTATCAAATATAAAAACCATCACACTATGTTATTAACATTATGTCGTTCATATTCGCTTCGTACCAGAAGATTTGTCGATGTAGCGTTTAGTCTGTATCGCTTTGATTCAAAAGTGCGGAACAGCAGTAAAACGTTGTGTCCTCCTCAGCAATTTCCCCCTTACCTAAGCAATTCAAATGTGATGCATAGATGGTTGCGAAAATTGAAATACTCCAGCATGTGGATGACGTTCAGCGAACCGTCGTGGTCTTTTCGTCGTAAAGCGTCTAAAATCTTTACTTCGACCATGGCCTGGTGGTGAAACCTGTTTGTAAACGTAAATGTTTGTCAAGTTTTGAATTAATGAAAGATACAAGGGTTATCGTATCTAGCTTATTCAAAACCAGAAACGATATCTGCATTCTGCCTACATAAAGTATGATCGCTGTCTGATTGTGACATTTCCAGTGGTATACTCATACCCCAGCACGTCTTTTATTAGTATACCAAGCAAAGAAACTTGAAGTTAACATCCATCTCTCCCATGAAGTATGTTGTATACCAATTACATGTTGACATAAACCAGGAATATCGAACTCATCTTCACCATGAGCTGGATACATCAATGCACTGGTTACCAGCGCAAAGGTGAAGTTAGCTTCGAGTTCACTTAACGCGGTAAACACAACGAATCAAGTATTGAATTTGACATCAGAAGTATAGAACGGAGACAATTCGCTACCAATAATAAAGCGGTGACAACTGCGGAAACAGTGTTATTGTTACTTGAAAACCGGTATCAAGCTAAACCACCGCCACCACGGATCGAGCCACAGTATATTGCGAAATTGACTCTGGGAAAAATTGGTCATTGTTGGTCTCAGTAATCGAATGACGTGATATAAAATGGAAATGAAGCTATTCCGCGATGTAACAGATTCGTTGTAGAAAGATGTTCGAGTGTTGGCAGACTAATCCAGAAAGTCAATAACAATCGACTCAATCCATTGCGAAATGTAATCTAATATAAACCCTATTATTTGAAGAGACTATTGGGGGTGCAGAACTTCGATATACAATTCAATGTTATATTCATATTGAATCCAATCGAACAACATTATGCAGCGGCTGCCACGCCTAGAATCCCTAGTTACAACTTACGATGTGACGTCACAGTTCAAGAGGGCTGCAAAGTCTATATATATTGCGGGCGATCGGCGGGATCAGCTCCTCAGGCAAGTAACATTAATCGCGCTGTGTTGCGCGCAAAATTAAACACGACCCACGCAGAGACGCGAGCAGGAGGCGTCCTTTGTTTCCGCGAACAAAACACGATGACGCGGTACCGTGGCGAGCGAGTCTCGGCTTGTTCTCGGCCTGCCGGTACAAATCGCAGCGTCGCGGTCACATTGAGTTCGACGGGATACTGATAAATGCGCCGACAATCAGAGATCAGCGTTTCTCCAAAGGTCAACTGCCGGACCAAATATACGTTTGTCTTTCATCGATGACTGTTCCCAATAGAATGTCTACCGTTTATCTCAATTTATTCCTGTGTCCCACGTCCAATTAGAAACTTATATGAAGAAATAATCCGCCCTCTACGCCGATACTCTGACGGTATACGGTAATGAAACGAGATATTTGATCATCAGTGGATTACGGACTGTGTTTGGACGACATCTAGTCGGAAATGTAATATTTACTCAGTCATGTTCTAGTAAGCAAATAGGATTTTCATTGAAATATCACGGAATTACACAGTGAACGGCCCATGAGTTGGTTTGAGTCTGCGGCGTCCGCCTTTGTCGTAACATTTTGTAATGTTCTGAATCTCGCGAATATCGTGTTGAAATCGAACAAACTTCTTTGCCTCTTACCGAAGTAGAGGCACTACATACACGCTGATCATATACTTGTACAGTGCACACCGTACAGACACAGACAGTAGACACCCTGAGTAATTCTTAAGTTCCGTATTAGATGCCACCTGCCATGACCTTCACCGATACGCGTAATTAGTACATAACGTTCGAACGTCGAAGACGGTAGTCATTCTGTATGTTGTCCAAAGATTAAAGCTAAACTGCATGTAGTATGTATGCATATGTATAATGAACTGTTGAATGTTAACAGATCGGCATTCGGCATATATACAGACACACTATACAGCCGGATTGAAATCGAATGATCTACCTAAAACGTGCGGCGGAGCCTGCCGACAAATGTTGGTACTTACTACTTAGCAATGGGTACAGGGCATACTAAGGCATCAGTATAATTTGTACATCATACTCCGAGTCAGGTGGTTGTAGCACGTCAGAATTCTAGCAAGTGGCTGAATGTGTGACAATTTATATAAATTAATTGTCAATTACATGATAAATCCAATTTATGCTTTGTTGCATTCTGTTACGAAATTGCATCGCCACGTATATGAAAAGGGCACGCCGGTGGCATGTACAATTGTACGTACATGTACAATTGTACGACTGTACTTGTACGTAGGCTACATATGATACATATATACATGTAGGGTTGCATTTAAAACAAAAATCTATTTAAAACAAACGTGTCTAAAACAAGGCCCTTTTTTAATTTTTTTTTATTATTTGTTTGTTTTTAAGCCATGCCTTCACGAATATGCAATTGTGACGTCATAGTGAATTGACATTGACAATTGAAAATACAGGGTAAATATAGCTCCTTTGACGAAATATCTACGTACTATAACTGTTGACCCGACGATTTTGAGGGTTCCAACCATCCCATATCGTATATGTCGGCTATATGGGGTGGTAATCGTGCGTCGGCACATGCAACGTGTTTTTTGGAAATTATTTACGCAATTATTACATAATTATACAACATGTTTTAAACAAAGTGTTTTAAACAACCATTTGTTTTAAATCAGTGGTTATCAAACTTTTTTTCGACACGCCCCCCCCCCCCTTTATGACAGTGGAAAATTTCACGCCCCCTTCTCGTCATATCACAAAATGCGACCAGGATGCTGGCAATCCCAACGGATAGTTTGATGGCATGGAAGGCTATGAGTGTTGATGATGGAATTCTCAAATATGAAATGAGGACTATACAGATACACAGAGCAGTAAGCATGAATCGGAGGTAAACTTTTTCAGTTGACCGTAGCTTCGAGCCCCCTTCAGATGCTTTCACGTCCCCCCCTCCCAAGTGGGCCGCGCCCCTCAGTTTCAGAACCTTTGTTTTAATTGCAACCCTATATACACAACACTTGTACAGAGAAGCTTTGCAGCTTGTCGAATTCTACTCGCAGTGCCTTTGTTTGTTAATCGATAAAAACACAAGTATATCAGTGTTTAGGTTGTTTACCCGTTTTGCTGACATGTGTTTCACATTCTGTGTCGTTTAATGCGTTAAAGAAAGTTTATCATGGACACTTTCTACATGAGTTTGCGAGATTTTCGTTGATACGTCTGATCATGTTTGTAATGTACAGTGTACGTACACGTACAAGTAGCAGCTATAGGAATCATTACACTAAGACAATATACGGAATATTGGACTGTTGTTCGAGTCATTATTCTTCAAGGAAATGTTTTATCGCATGACAAACAACTTCCGGATTTGCAGGACCCACCTTTTCTTATTTCTAATAATCTTCACGGCCACGAGAGTATTGGTTTTATGATCCAGCGCCTTCACTACTTGTCCGAATGAGCCTTTGCCGATCACTTCCAGTACTTCATACCGGTACATCAAGTGGTCGTGTAACACCTGGAAAAGGGATATGTGACACTGTATGAAACATTCCGCTTCCTAACGAATCGGTATTGCAATGCCTAAATCTCGAGTAGGCCTATGGTAGCTGGACAGTGGACACTCAACAGTCCATAATTAGCCTAATGATTTCGTTATGGCAAGAGATGTTTTCGGAATTATTGGATTCGCTCATGTATATTGGACCGCTAAAAATCAAATTTACGTCTTCAAATCCGTTTTCTCACTCTTAAATAGTACTTTCATTATGCTTTCCAATATTAGAAATCATAAATTCGGTAGCGGTTAAAGAGCAAATCACTCCTGCCAATCTCGACATCGCGGGCGATCCGAACAAGTGTGGCGATCTAGATATCGATTAGATAAATAGGATATTAATTGGATTCAGATCCTTTCCACGTAAAGTTGAGGACGTGGGAATGGGTCTAATTTATAATTTCCAAGTGATTTTCAAGCAATATGAAGGCACAGCCGTATAGGCTACCGATTTGAAAGCACGGTAGGCCTCCGTAAATCAACGCTTAGGCTTTGACTTCCAAGGTTTAGACAACTTTTGGCACTAATTATTGAGATAAGCGAACCCATTTACGTCAGGATTGAAGAGTTGAAGACTTTTTTTACTCGTAATAGGACATTACTCCAACAGTGGCTTTTCCAGTGACGCTTACTCGTGCGAGAGCTCACCAAATGTCAATTACACGCAACTTTCCTGGCTGGAAACAGCGCCGGATTTAGCTTGTTTGGCTACGTGAGCAAATACAAATTAATAGCTATAGGGAAAGGCAGGACCAATGAGCACACTGAAGTTTCAACAAAACGGCAATCTCGTTCGCGTAAGATTTCGCACCTTCACATATGAACCGTTTTCGTCGTCGTATCCTGCATTTTGACTTGCGCCTTGGACTGCGTGAATCTTTTTCCCATCCAAACCCAGAAACCAGACACTGGGATAGTCAAGTATCTCGTTCTGCTCATACGTCGTCAGTCGCGAGCCAAAACCTTTTAGACAACCTGAAAGGCGTATTTGATTGCGTAGTCGTGTTGAATTAACACTCGACTATAAATCACATGCATTTGCGATGGCATAGAGATAATTACAGAACAATGGCATGGTGTCGTGGTTTAATATTCCTTCATTATGCGGAGATAGTGCGACGGAAAACCTACAGTCTTCGTTTGTTCATAATGCGAACGAATCTACATGATGGGATATACCGAATATCCAATGAACAGTACGTGTTTCTCGAAATTTTCTGGCTTTTAGGATAACGCGAAACCTCATTATGTCTGAAACTGAATTGAATTGTACGAAAAGCTAACTAGATGTACGTTAATGCAACTCCAGATTAACTTCTCGGTTAAGCCAGACGGAATTCATTGCAAATGCACGATCAGAAACCAGACTATCGTCGAGAACGGATAAAAATAAGATAACATACTTTCCGGGGTCATTGGAAGTTTAAATCCTTCGAACGTCCGTCCAACGTGACTTTCTCGCGATGACGTCAAGTCACCGCCGCCATTCTTATTTTTTTGCCTTCCCATTTTGTTGAACAAATTATAGTGTCCTAACAAAATTGTAAAAGAGAGCTCGTTAAAATTTTAGCCAAAAAGAGATACAGTTCCAAGTTTCCCATACCGACGAAAGTATTATTTCTAGTGCTGGAGTCCAGAAACGCTCCGGAATGATTAGGTTTGCTTGACGACAGGTAAGAAGTGTGGCTGGAGTATTGATGCTGTCCGCCAGTGTTCATGGATCGGAATGACATCATGTTATTCTTTTGACTGTGTCCCCCTGACAGATGTTGATTCTGTACATGGTTCGAGTGGTCGCTGAGATGCGGTAGGTGAGTGAAACCGCTCTGCAAGTGTACAAAAACCTTTTCAGTCTGGGGTGTCTAGTTGCTGTCACCATCACTAGCTTACGTCACTGTGATGAATTCCGAGGCCTTGTTGCTTCACCGGCTTAGAACTTCCAACATAATTCTGCGAATGCAGGTAAAGCACGATGGTTCAGAAAGTTGAAACGTCTACTTGAATTTGTACACAATGTACAGTAGGGCTCTTCAAAAATGACTTTTTTTCTCAAATCGTACTGGCTACTGAATAAAATTGTTAGGTTACCTAATTTAAGCCTACACATAAAATTTTGTTCAATTCCAGCCAGTAACCGCTTTGCTACAGGAGAAGAAAGTTGCTATTTATTATATAAAAATGAATAAAAATTTGAAAATTTTCTGTTCACCCCATGAAAGTGTTAGGCTGTCTATAGAAACGATGCTCACCAAATTTGGTTCAATTCCAACCAGTGGAAGCGGAGTTATTGCCGTCGAAAAATTTGGATTTGAATAAAATAGTATTTACGGTGAGCACAACTATAATAAATAAACAAAGAATCGGTCACCGTAAATACTATTTTATTCAAATTCCAAATTTTCGACGGCAATAACCCCGCTTCCACTGGTTGGAATTGAACCAAATTTGGTGAGCATCGTTTCTATAGACAGCCTAACACTTTCATGGGGTGAACAGAAAATTTTCAAATTTTTCATTATTTATTTTTATATAAAAAATAGAAACTTTCTACTCCTGTAGCAAAGCGGTTACTAGCTGGAATTGAACCAAATTTTGTGTGTAGCCTTAAATTAGGTAACCTAACAATTTTATCAAGTAGCCAGTACGATTTGACAAAAAAAGTCATTTTTGAAGAGCCCTAATGTACACGTACAGCATTGTTGACTTACGTGATGATGGTGGTATGTCTTTGTTGGGGGCAGAATTGTGTCTGAACTCGGGAAATGGTGTGATTTTGAGAATCCACCCGGATCTCTATGGCCCTGTGGAGGAAAGTCATGAATTAATTATTTGTATGTAAGCGTTGTGACAAAATTGAAAGGCATTCTCGATAGCATTGACAGAGAGTAGTCTCTGACCGCCATGCGCTGGAAACGAGGCACAATCTAATCAAATTATAGGAATACTGCAGTTTCTGATATCGCCTGTAATTCCCGAGCTGAAAAATACGACTCAGAAAACAGAAAATAACGATATTGTTTAGGTTACGTGGGTGTTTCGTCAGTCATCCGTGCGCGATGGCCGCGTGTGCAACATTGCCACACTATGTAACTGCGCTATCAGCGAATATCTAAGACAGTGGTTCTCAACCTTTTTGTCTTCGCGGACCCCTTTCGGATCGTCACCGACCCCCGCGGACCCCCACAAAGTTTTAGTTCAAATTTAGCTCAATTATCGCGCAATCGTCATCTGTCTTGTGCAAAAGATAACTGTAGCATTAGTAAAGCACCGACAAAATGATTTTTCTTGAAAATAAGATCATACTATATATATTCATGTAGAAATTTGGTTGATTTCTATTATTTCAAAGCGAATTCTGCAACTGCATTTCTTGAAATAAGTGGGGGTGTCTTGAAAATCCGCGCCTTCGATTTGGCATGAACGAGTGCCGAGAATCCATTTCCACAAATATAGATGGCGAATGTAATAATTACGCGGAACGGTTCCGACGACACATTTGGGTATGATCGCAACAAATATGGCACCAAAATTGACAAACAAATTTTCTTATGAACATAGAACTTCAAGCCTGGTTATTTTTATCCAGCAGCTTATCCTGAAGTTATTATGGAAAATGGTTATGTTACACAGAAGAAAATCGATTTTTGTGAACATTTCGGCGTCACCGTGATTGACCTTACTCATCCAACTTTTCTTTCCCACAATCACCAACAAAACAGCAAAATGTTTGTATCAGTGAGCTAGTGGCTATGAAGCAATTAAAATGAGTCGTCTGCACAGTAGGGCATTTCATCTGACACGGCCATTCTGTTGATGTGAGCTCTGGGGTTTTATTAGTAATGAAGTCAAACAGCCTCGTGATTTGCCGAATTAAAAAAATGCAAATTAGGTTAGAAAATATTTTGAGGCTTCGCGGACCCCCGGTTGAGAACCGCTGATCTATGACAATCGCCATTAGTCGACCCTGAAAGACATGATATGGAAACCTTGCAAAGCACCACGCGTATAATTATGCATGGTTGCAGAATGGGAATTGGCGTTATTATCTACTCCCTCACAGTGACGTACCGGCGAATATGCGTAGTGGTTCAGCTTGTTATTACTTACTTATTATTAGCCTATTTAGTATAGACTACTTTCTACCTGTCGGCACTACGCGTGACCTCTATAGTCTAGGAATCGATTGACGTCATAACTGCCTCGACAATACGCTGTTTAAATCCCATATGAGTACAATTATAGCCAGTAGGGCCGGGCAAAGTCACTCATTGTGATACCACCTACGGATGATGTGGAAAGTTCAATTATGCGACCACAAAGAAAATGATGCCAGTTCTCCACCAGCTATTACGTATTTTTTCGACCATATTCATTTCATTGCACTAGTGATTATATTGTGGCTCGCTGACGAATTCGCGCAGAAATGTTAATTTCACTAATGTACGTAACCTTGTGCTACATGCTTTGTATGCTGTGATACGAATAATCGAAGTTTCAAGAATTTCGCGGTAGGAATAATATAGAAATTATAATTATCGATTGCAGTATAGCTCTCAGTGGAAAGGAGCGGATAATTTCAGTAATCAAAAAAATCGTCTCCTACTATACTCGTATCAATATGTCCAGCCGTGGTAGGCAGTAGGGTAATGTTGCTTCTGCATCTTTTAAGCCCAAAACTAACATTCTAGTGTGAGCGGTTATCAGGATATGGTGAAATTAGCCATTTTTGGGTCGTTCGGTGAAATTGCACGACCACTAGAGGGTGTTACGAACCCAAAATTATGATAGAATTTATTTATTTGCTATTTGGCACCACATATCAAGACCCTTTTTTGAAATTCAAAATTTTTCATTTTTCACTCCACCTTAGCAGGTAGTGACAGACGCATGGCTTGGGGTGGCTTTTCTGATGATTTCTCCATGTAAGAAACTTTCGAGTTTACTAAGTTAATAAGATTTCCCGAGTACAGTCCATGTGTATAATGCACCATGTCGAACAGTACATTTCTGCGCTGCGAAAATATAACGTGGCGTGCAGAGCGATGCATGAATATCGCAGTGTCGCATAAGCTAAGTATTTATTCGCCGTTAACTTCAAATGGCGCGGAATGCTTTCAAATTTTTCACTCGGGCCTATAGATCTATACGTCTATCCTATCTATAAACTTATCTGCCCTATATCTAGGCATCTACAATGCCTAACATATTTCCACCATTATCCTATGTACTCCGGTTTTGCCGTATTGAAATTTTATTGAGCAAACCCAAGGCACGACAATCATGCTACCTGCAACCTAGGAAATGGACGAAACGGCGCAGGCAATAAACTCGTGATTCGGCCTTACCTCTTCCTCGCCGAACACCGTGACTCTGGGGGAAAATTTGACTTGTTTTTTCGATGGACTGCATTCTATTGACGTCCCAGATCTTTTAAACGACGACATGCAGGGAGATTTAATGGCTAACGGAATACAGCATCTTCCAGTACAGTCAGGTTCAATATCGGCGTTGGCGAAACGTGCTTTTTTTCTCAAATGAGATCCGACTAGCACTACTTTGGCGCATATATACGATGTTGGGACGTAGGACATGGCTGAATTAGTTTCGTGAATGCGTCTGAACCTGTCGTCCAGCATCCGACTTTGTTTCGAAATTTTGTCGGTCCAAGGACGCAGCTGTACGGACTTGCAGTCGAATGATATTTGCCCGGAAGCGCATCTCAAAACTTTGCGTGTCGCAGTAGTCCTGGCTTTCGGAAAGTCGGCTGTACCAGGCTTGGGCCTAATCTTGCGAGTTACGGCGCTTGACGTCATGACCGATGACAGTGGTCACACTCTACCAAAGCTGCTATCCGTAACAAATAGATAGAGTCTATCGTCGTCAACAGACAGTCGCGGTAAGTAATAGTACGGCAGAGGTTTGCTTCAAATCATATGAAACATATTCCAGCTAAACTGAAGTCAAGCTAAAACGTAACACTAGACATTTAAGGCTATATAACTTCATATCTATCACGGATTTACAGATTGCTGCCACCTGATAAAAAGCTACTCCCGCTAATAATGCGTTCCTGTTACGACTGATCGTATAGGGAGTATAACAATTCCGTGTATGTTCGTGTTAATTTCTGGAAGAACCGTAAATTCACAATGTACTTATCAGACGATCTCTTGGTGAAAACCTTTCTAAGCCTTGCCCATAAACGAAGAAAGAGTTTCGAATCCAACTCCCGCATACGCCTATTGTTTGTAAGTTTGCTGTCTATTTACAGCGATCTTTTTTCGCCCCGCAAACGCCTTTGCTGACAATTTCGTCAATCCACGCCTCTGTTGGAATTATCGTCGTAAATTTTTATACGTACGCCGAGCCTTGTAGTTGCGAAGTTGCGCAAATTTGAACAGCTTAACAGAATTCCGGGGTCATGTTGGGACAAGCTTGCAAGTATAGGACATATTTCCGCCTTTGCACTTCTGCTCCATTTGCATGACGACTTTCTGCTGCATCGCATTCTGACACTACTATGCGTCGGTGAAAATAAGGTTTCTTGCGACCGACTCTATAGGAACTAGGCACGAACCAAGTAATGTTTTTTCTAGTATTTGCATGCCAAAAATATCTTTACCTTCATCAATGACCTTCACAGATACATATTCGGTCGATGTGAAAGATACACTGTTTCAATTTCTGGAAACAGGGGTGCCGATAGTCAGATAACTATTTAGCACGTGTCGGTAGCTAATTCCTAACTTTTAACCTCGCAAAGGCCTCCGTGCTAATGATGGAATGGCTAATGTAAGACTTCGTTTTATTATGGCATAAGTAGATCATGTTTTCAATGTTTGCACAGTACATTACACATGCTGTCTCGTCGTGTGGGGATTTATCATGTACTAAATCCCCTACTTCTCGCATTAACGAGAGTTTCGAGTGAGCGTTATAATGAGCCATGTCTGTAGGCCAGACTAACCCCTGCAGCGTCTTGAAATCCATTCCTGGAAGACTTGATCGAGCCAAGACAAAAAAGTACTTGTTCAGCTGAATGGTATACAAAGCGCTAAGCTGAACAAACCATCATAAAATTATCTAATTCATAATCTCCAACGTTTAATCTAACAGCACTTTGGCGGATACAGCTGGTTGCTGTGGCTGTTATTACAGAGACAGACATCTAAATAGCCGCAACGACTGCATCTAATCAATGAGCAATGAACATTGAACATAGTACGTAAATTACAAAACAAAATACCAGCATAACAGATCCCCAGTCCGGCTTTTTGATCGGTAGGTCGTGGGTTCAACCCCCGACCGGCTCAGACCAAATAATTGATTAGTAAAACTAGTATAAATAGCTTCCCCGCTTGGCGCACAGCATTACCGGGATAGCATGGAGAGGTGGTGCAAGACAGAATGCCTTACAAGGGTTATCTCTTCCCCCACCTTGTCAAGCGGCATATGCACATTGCACATGCACATCATGCACTCATGGTATGCATTTGCACAGATCGTGTGTATGTACATCATAAGTCGGTGTATATGCCGCAAAAACATCCAGGACAAAAATATACTACGTCCAGACGCACGCAGCGATTCTCGCGCGAATATGGAGCCGGAATCATACGGTCACATCATGGGATGGGGCAACAGTATAATTACCCGTCTACGTATATTATGTGTATAATGTGGTGGATATACTGGTGGTTAGTTACTCTAGTAACTCTACTTTTCGGTCTCAGGTCTGTTTTTCTACTTGCACTACTTTCTTACTCAAGTGGGCATGTTTTCACATTACATAAACTACTACTCAACAGGCTTTAACAGAAAACTATTGGCATTTCTACACTTCGACCATTGCGAAATAAAGAGTAGTTTTCGGATTGTGAGTGAAATAATCATGCCAACCGGGCAAATAGCCGGGGTCATGATGTGTTGTCATGGCGACTTGAGATTCAATCTAGTACATTAAATATGTGCGGGAAGGAGGGCCAGTTGAAATGATTAGACTCACGAGCGACATCAACATACTGTGCGCGCGCGACAGTTCAGATAAAATCGAACAGAGCTTACTTTGTCCGATAAAGATGGCAAATGATTCTTTTTGTCGCGTCTATTCCTCTCCGACCTTTTGTAGCTGTGACTGCGAGAGAAAACATTGGTTTATGTCAGGCTAATAAATTCAAGAAATGTGCCAGATAGCTGTATCGCATCCTCTAGCTAGGAATCATTTGTGATATCATATCATACACGCCAAATAAAACGTCGGCACCTCTGTCGCATACTGGAAGACTTAAATCTCTGTTAAAATGGTAACTCGGGGCCTACGCGTAGTCCCCGGGGAACTATCGGGTACGGTATTTATTCCGCATATTATCCTAAAATAGGCACTCAATTTGTAAAATAATATAAATATCTGTTACATCAAATGAATATCCGAAAAGGAATTGCTATTATATTGCAATCCAATGCACGCCTTAATCAATCGCATAAGTGGCTTTGTCGGAGCTTCGTTCTCACCTCTTGTCTTTGTATGATGGTAATGAGTTCATGGCGTTCGTTATCAGCGACGCTACACAGGAACTCTTTTATGTCATCCGACTGTCATATCAGTTGAAACGCAGAGTGTCCCGGCTATATATTCTTACTTCGATCTACGGCTTTACTCTGCCGGCACTTAACTTGTGGAAATAGCATGAAAGTCAAGTTGAATTCAAGTTGACGAAAGCATGCAGCGATGTGGACGCGGAATTTTATCATAAGCCCCCACTCCAGACATCCCGGCGTAGCGGGTGCGATTGCCTGTCTGTTGCAGCGTATATTTTGCATTTTCTATTCAGGGCATTATTGCATCACAGTGTTGTGTTTTACTGTACTGTATTCATATCACCGTTCGTGTATTCACTCTATGCCCCGATATGAATTACGGCGGTAATAGTGACGAAGAAGAACGGGTTTGCATTTGATAATAACTGATATTAATCCGATTTGTTTTTAAATTATGCTCGAATTCGATGTTTTGTGTACATCTAGATATATTATCAATATAAGATCTAGAATTAACCAGAAATTTCTGCAGCAATATGTGAATAACTACAACCCATCAAACTGCTTCAATTGCTATAATATGAGTTTTCTAATGATAACCGCCCTCTGCTGTCCATCTACCTACTACAGTCCAGTTTTAATCCTAAGTCTTGGACCTGAATTCCTTCGCAGGGTATTTATTTACTGTTCCACTCCGAACAAACCACTTATATGCACCCAGATCGTTACTTCTCGAGGATATTTGTTTTGCCATTTCCAATGGCTACGGAAGAGATGGAATCGAAAATCTGAAGACGATTATAATCGGCAAATGATTTACTCACGAGGGGTATTCATGATAAACCCATTTAGCTATGATGGTAATTTCATTGTATGTTGTCAAGTCTTCTCTGTGTTTTTGTTTGTTTTGCAATCATCATTGAGAAAATATGAGTCAATAAAACAGGTATTTGACCATGGTTTGAAGAGTCGGTCTATAACACATATGCCTTCATGAGTACGTGTGTGTACTACGATTTATGGCCATGAGAAATATTATCGGACTGGAGACGTTGATGCGTCTCAAATATCAGGATAGCTGGCCAATATCCGAATAATGTTGGATAGAACAAATAAGTCAATTTTCGCATGTTACCATTGTCGAATCTATAGATTGCGATTGTGGAATATGTTGACTGATAAGATAACGAAAAGTCATGTTGCATATCTTCGCGAGTAATTGTGAAATGCTTAACCCACTTTCAAAATCGGTTATCGATCTATAAAATAGCGGTTCTGTTATCTGTTATATATTTCGAATTGTTCCGTCATTATTCACTATAGTAATTCACGCATGTAACCTAAATGCTATTAATGTAGCCTATAAACACAACTACGACCTATCTAATATGGAGTTGATTTTAAATGCCCAATTGCTCACCGATGCACGAGACAGTGTTGGGTCGACTCATGTCATGACCTGACAAGATTCAAGCTGTTTTAATCACTTGGCTTGACTCGAGTCACTGCTGCAAAATGACTTTACCTGACTCGACGTATAAGAATGTGAAATAACAAGGCACTCGGATAATAATTTGCAAGTCAGTTTTCAATTCGTCAATATTCCACTTCGCAATGCATTCTGAACCTCTCAATCGCACTAGAAATGACCACGTTATCAATACCAATCCATTACCTGCTGCAGTAAGCCTACAGTAGCAATATTCTATTTTCATTTGCGTTTGCGATATTATTAATCCTATCAGCACGGACATTCCAGACAAAACAGCTTTGGCATGTGCTCAACTGCCATCGCACTGTCTTTCACTGTCGCTATGATATCATTACAGACCAGCAGGCATAAATTTATTGAAGTATCGTTTGTATGGAACTATCTGAACTCAGTTAAACGTCTGTGTATAACACTGTCATATAATCACTCTCGCATTTGGCCAAGGGGCTAAAGGTTCTGGATGGATACTACATTTGTTCAGAATATCAATCACGTTTGGGTGTCCTAGACTACAGCATGCTTTAATATTATGTCGTAAAATCTGCTCCAGGCAATTTACCAAGTTGAATTTTTCATCGGAAACTGTAACCCATCTGCTTCTCGATGTTGGGCCTTAGTTTACTAAACGCCGCGATACCGCCTGTTGTCCTGATACAATATTGCGATAGGCTACATCGCTCTGTCAACACTATCAAATCTACGGTTATTCCTTCATTCACAGACAATTTATCACTTCAACCACGATATAAATTTCCGTTAGCTATCGATGGAAGATATATGCGTCTTGCAATATCAATCCATCGTAAAATGTCAAATGGAAATGGTAATGGTCAGTTAACAGCCTATATTATAGTACAGGTTAACAATTTTGCGTATTGGGTTCAACTTCCTCCTCACTCCAAACATAAATAGGTATGATACTGTTTGATACTACAATGGGAGAAGCGCAATTATTTAATAAGACGTTATCCGATGGCAAAAAAATCCAAAATCCTTCTCTTTAGCAGAGACCTGCTAAATTTCGCGACTATTTCAGGAATAACTGAGTCCCCAACTCACTTCCATGCCTGCCACTTACAGCTGACTATTACGAAGCCTGCGATTCTCATTCAGTTTGCCAATGTGCAACTTAGGTAAGGTAAGCTATGCGCGTAATGAAAGTTAGTAAAAGCAACTCCCTCACCTCAAACCCGTAAGACAATAAACGGGAACGGTTGCTCTGAGTTTATTAAAATTGAGCCAGATATGTTTAGATCTTGTAACTTCGCCTGTCATCGGCTATTCAAAGACCGCCATACATCACTCGGAACACTTTCGCGCCGTGAATTTATAGTATGTACTTTTCAATATATATATTTAGTCTGGTACAATCGTTGAATGATAAATAACAGTAAACGTACACCGAAAATGTAGCGCTATGTACTGAACAAGTGTCTATATATTGTCAAGAGTCGTAAACTTGAGTTAAATTTTTGGATCATTTCTGGAAACAGCCTTTTGTGGAAATCAATTCAACGGTCACATGTTCCAAGTATAACCAAACATTAATATTTTGTCAAGACACAAACCAATATCGTCAAACAGGAGGACATATTGACCCAAAAGAGATTTCATCTCCGAACTATTATGTATCTTATCATATCGCGCAATTGTTACTATGAAACAATTGTTGAGATAATTAGCATGATTCCTATCAATATATTTGCATCATTTGTTAAAATGAGATCGTAAATCCAATCTAAAAATTATATTAAATGATCTGTACGTATCCAATCTCTGATGTTTGATCAGGATTTTCATTCTAAACAGAAATTCGTGTCGCTATCCTCGGTATTTATATTGTATGAAATAATTCATTTATTGGCTATACGATTATGAATATTATGTGACGCGTATATGAAAAAAACGCGCAAATTAATGAATACTGCGATATTCCTAGCTTCCTATTGTTGTACCTTGCTGTAATTTAGGTTTTATTCGCTATGCTCCAGTACAAAGAAAAACAACAGCAACTAGCGCTGACCATGCTAAATTAACTCATATATCATCAGCAGAGGGCTAATACTGCATTGAAGAAATGTTACAAAAAATTCTCGACATCCTACTTCCTCGACAATTGAAAGAACACTCGAAAGGCGAATTCCTGTCGCAGGTCAAAGAGATAATAATTCCGTTTTGACATCCTAGCTCGATCCGCTAATCGACGCATGTCAATTGTGATTTGAAACCGGATACGAGAAATTAAACACCCATTAGAAAGCCGATACGGTGATTCTGAACACCGAATACGCCTTGTTATAACCCTCGTCCATACTGGATATGTCTGTGAAAAGTTATTTCCGAACCCAGGTCAGCGATGAAAGGGTCAGCAACGTATGTATTTTGGAAACAGTACAGGACGGCCAGCGGGCGCGGTATCATACACATTACACCTAAGTTTTGACAACATTAAGAAAGCGATTAATGCCCCACCTGACACGGTTAACAAACGTGGTACATCGAATAAAAGTCATCAAGGTTTGTCGTCGGCTATGTCGAGTCTGTATTAGATACTTTTCCGATCGGGATATATTATATAGTCTAGGGATGGTGTGAACCTCTGAAAGGTTCAGGTTCGTGTGAACGCGAACCTTTTTGAAAGGTTCTCTGTGAACCCGAATGCGAACCTAATGACGTCATGTGACATCATATTGCTAATTTCAACCCTACATTTCAGTGAAGTGATAAATCAATGTACACGATGCCTAGCGACGACTCGGGCCACATAATGCCACAAATGTTGCTTTACATGCTCACTTTTTAAACGTCGATCGCCAAATGTATCAACTGGGGCAATCAAATGATATAATAATCGCTCAATCGGTCTAGGCCAGAAAGGACGATATATTCGGCGTCGGAGTGTTGCTACGTTGATATTGAGCAGAGTGTAAAACGGGTTTCTATATACTTGCTATCGAGTACCGATATTATTCCATTAACAAGTTTTACAGCATTAGCCAACACCCCAATCGCACGGATTTGGTTTTTATGATACAATAAAAATACGAAATCGAGATGGACACCGTATGCTGGCTAGATTTTTTTACGTGAGACAACGATATCAATTTCATTGATTGGTTGAATAAGCATCATTCGCTGACTAACTACAGCTACATGTAGCGTGTATTTCGCTCTTCATGTTGAGTGATTGCGGGTCAAGCTCACAGCAGAGAGACACTAAATATTTACAAACGGAAATCTGGATAATTCGAGCAAACTTTTGTAACAAAGCCAGTAACATTTTTGAGATTGTCAAGGGGCATGCTCGTATAGTGTTGATTTTTTCATGCTGCCAGCGCCATGCATATAGAGTGGCTCGCAGTTGAGATGCAATAAATTTCAACCGAAGATGTTATAATGACGTGAAAATTGTAACATATGAAAAAGGTTCACAGCGCAGAACCTACCAAGGTTCGTTTGTGAACGTGAACCTCTAAATTTCCGAGGTTCACACACAGAACGCGAACGTTAACCTCACGTTCACACCATCCCTATTATATACTACCGATTGTACTACCAGCTAGAACATGGACTTCGCATTCTATGACTATAACATTGTCAATACAAATACATTGCATCTGTAAATACATAAGAGTGATGGTAATAAGAAAAAGTGACTCATTTTCCACTTTCCTACTTATTAAGTAGAGATGATAGCATGTGAATATGATCGAGTGTTCGAGTATCATTCACTATGACGTTACAACCTGGATACTGCAGGAAATTGAAATACCCTTCATGCGCCCGCAAACAATATAATGCCAGTCCTACATCATATTAAAGATTATTTGCAATTTTTGACCATACCTATTTCATTGCACTTTGTGACAATGCTGCATGCTGGGTTGATTAGGACTTCGCATATCTGTGTCATTTCCAAACGTGCGTGGCATTGTTCTTAATATTTCGTGTGCTGTGATACGAACAATCGAGGTTTACAATCTTCCACAGTGAAAAATAGTATCGAAACTATAATTATCGTCGATAAATCAACTCGTACTAGCAAGGAGCGTGTGATTACAACACCCAAAAAAATCATCTGTCGCTACTTGATTCGCTACTCGCTTATACTCTACACACAAAAAAATCTGGTAGATTTACAAATAAATTTCTGTAAATTTTACAACGAATTACCGGTCGCAGCCAATAGCAGCGAGTAGCTTGTCATTTTACATTTTGATATGTAATATTACATTAATTTAGCTGTCAAGTCAAGTTACCAGAATTTCTTCGCAAGGTTACTGACACTTACTCGCTACGGCATTTTACCAAGCTATTGGCAAAATTGATTAGCTTCCAAGCCCCAGCAACCAGTGGATACGTGGAAGTGCATGTCACTGTGATATCATTCTCGTTGCGACTTGACCTGATTGAACTTCGTTCGCGAGACAGGATTAGGTCACACGGAACTGGTTGACCCTAGCACCAATTTCGGTATAGTGCATATAGTTGGGTGCAAGAAGCAGCTGACAGTGTAGTTACACCATAGACATTATATTATAAGGCTATGGCTACACGGTCGGTCTCGGCGGTTAGATTTTTTGTAACAGATAAGGCTAATGAGTTACAAAAATCAGTTAAGGATATATAATCTTATTCCTGAAACTAGAAATATCAGCACAGCAGGCTTAGTTGACCATTTCTTAATGGCGGACACGGCGACCTATACTAGGTTACCTTAGATTGCGCGTTGCGGGTTTTTCTGAGATTCGTAGTAAACAACCAACAATCAACTGTGACATCACAAATAGCGTCCGGTTAGGTAAGTAAGTAGGGAACCACACGTGGAGCAATAAATATCAATATAAACGAAATTAGACGCATAAGAAAGGGACTATAGGTGTTGATAGATGTTTCTGTATGAAAAACCAACCTGGATTGACCATTATAACGTGGACAGTAAATAATATTGGTGGCATATGTGAGCGGATGAATATCACTTATTTCAAAGTCGTTTGCGTGTCGAGCCGAGTGGCTGACTGGTCGGCCATTAATATTGAGCTTTGGGCATGCAAAGGCTGACGGTGCGAAGCTTGTGACTTGTGATTGAAGAAAGTAGAGACTTTCGTTGGAGATTCCCAGGACTGATGAATGGGATGTGCATCGTAAAAGGTACAGTAGCCTACTGTATAGTATTAGTATATCTATCTACGACTGTTCACACCGCACCCGGATGACTTTGGTTTCGTGATTTAAATATTTCAGTCGCCCCATTCTCAGTTCTATTTTGGGATATTAGTCGACTTGTATAATGACCTGATGCGACACCACATACTCTGCCGCGGAGTAGTTGAAACTGTTAGCTTGTTATTGACATTTATCGGGTCATAGCTTAGATATGTTTTCATCCACTGCTCGATATGTTTGGCTCACATGCCGCATCAAATAAGGCACTTTTTCTTTCAATACATTGATCATTTAAGTCATGAATCTCTGCTATATCATGCCAAATGAGGAGTCGTCAACTCACAATGTACCAGTACCGGTACTTCAAAACTTGTTATATTTTTGTTAGCCTATTTGTCTTAGTCTTTATAAGTCATGTCTAGGTTAGTAACTGGGCTTGGTATAGCGACTTACGCATGAATTATTTTTAGTGGAACTGCAAGATACTAGTCACACAGAAGGAATGAAGACGAGAAAAAGAAACAATTGGAAATTTATCCGGCGTTGGAATTAATTCACCTTTTCTTGGGACCACTCGTGCTATATTTGCATGCCTCCTAAACAAGAATTATACCTCCAGCAGCAATACGTTTTCATCGTGAATCATGAATGAATATACAGTTGTCCTAATGTCGTCTTGAGAGCGTGAAGAAACTCTTGCGGTATTTTGGCATCGCGTTGCTTTGGGATAGGTATGGAATTATGGATGTAGGCTGAGACGTGAATTTACAAGCTGGCATGTAATCTGATTTACAAGGACAGCATGTAGGGTTGTAGGTAGGTAGGTAGGTAGGTAAGGCGGTAAAATTACAGTCTCGGTGGTAAATGTACAGAAGAAAATGTAGATTGAATATACCAGAGGTGACTTTAACATTACAGTCTGGCATGTAAAGTTAGATTACCGGAGGGGTGTAAGTTAAATTTACATTGAGTGACGGTAATGTTATATTACTGCCAAGTGGCTGGCCACCCTGCTTCCAGACATTTCGCGGTAAATCGAGGTAAATTTTTTTTTCAGTGTAGTCTTGGGTGATATCAAAGGCAATTTTACGGCCATTTCTGACTGGCTTGCCGAGCGCTAAATTCATCCACGATCTCGCCTTCCATTTTTTTGTCGCTTGCTTTTTTTCTATACTATCTTCTTTTACTTTTCATTCAGTGTGCATGCCTCCTCTTTACATCGCCTAATCCAGGGGTTCTCAAAGGGTGGGCCACAGAAGTAATTTGAGGTAGGCCACAGAGCTATTTGGATAATTGTAGAATTAGTGAAAGTTTAGTTATATTTGTTACGTTCATATATTCAAAAATGTATTCATATTATCTAAATACGCAGGCCACGTAAAGCTCTTCATCAGACTTTGGTGAGATATAGTGGCACGTATGGAGTCACAATGTACAAATCGAAAATGGGAGGGGAAACGGCGGCTTCTGTCCCCCGGCAATGATAACAACCAACGGGCAACAGCAACGAAACTAATTGAGATAATATAATAACTGGACGTCAATGCTGAAGTAACCAAGTATTCCCGCAGTGTCACACCATACGTTGTATGCCCTTGAAAAGGGTGTATTAGTATATACATTAAACTCGGACTTAAGTGCATTTGATGTAGATTTAGGATATTTTAGCAGGTCATGTTATTGTAACATGAAAATAGCCACAATTGCATTCTATTATCAATTATCAACTTCCTGTGGAAGTTACGGCACCACCGCAACAAATTGTAATGGATTGAGGATTTAGCGCAGAACAACGATATTTGAATTCGGTCTAAATATTTCCGGCCTTGAAGACATTGTACATAATGTAAGAGTAACATGAATTCATTTTATCATTGGATTTATTGTTCTGGCATCGCAACTTCAATAGGTACGAGACATACTGATAATGTGACTGTATTTTCTTTAGTCACCCGACCAAGAAGTCCGAAAAATTTAACATTTTTTCAGGATATTCCTCCGGTATTGCAAGTCTGAAAATTTTAGAAAAGTGTCCTCTTTTCAGATTTCCAAAATAAGGTAACCCTACATTTATTTAACTTTTTCGTCGCGCCTTATACGCCATTTGATGTTTCTGCCGCCCTGCATTTAAATATGATTAGTAAGAGAAAATGTGCATATTTTAGATAATTAGGCTTAGCGGCAGCGGCGATTTTCACACATTGAACAGGACTCCAGGATAAGAGGTGGTCCACAGAACATTTTCAAACCCAGAAATGGGCCACGGCCAAAAGAAGGCAGAGAACCCCTGGCCTAGGCCAAGGTGGGTGTCTGATTCCATAGACTACTCCTAGTCGCTTCGACACCTTCCTATCTTTTCATTGTATCGCATTTTTGTGGTGTATTGAACTGATATAAATTGCTAATAAACCAATGATGATAACATGGGTATCAATGGAAAGCTGCCGCTGTACTTATTACGAAAATATAAGATTTATTGTGCTCATGACCCTGCAACCCCCAAAATCAGCGTCGAATTTTGCGTTGTGATATAATTTGGCCTTGTGACGCAAAAATACTGTTTGGTCCTTTCTCCTGGGCAGTTTCGTTTTGCCAGACATAATTGTTGCGTCACCATGTCAAACTAGATCACAATGCAAAATTCGAGGCTGATTTTTGGGGGTTCCATGGTCATGAGCTGAATCAGCACAGCAGTAGCTTTCCATTCATAACCGTTAATCAAATTTAGCGCATGGCAAGCTGGTCAAAAATGGCCGCAATTTACAACGTAGCTGGCAACGCTGGCATGGCGATTGGCGACTCAATCCGTGAACTTGTGGTTAGCAGCGCCTCATAGTGACGAGGCAACGCAATGCAAAGACAACATTGTTGCTAACTAGCTAACTAACTATATAGCTACGTTGTAAATTGCTATGCTATGATGGTACCGAACACAGTGGATTTGGAAACTACGGAATCAACCTCAGAATATCAATCTTAGCGCGAATAATTATTTTGCAATAAATTAAGCAAATATTATGTACATTTATGATAGCTCTGGTGCGGTAGCCACCAGAATGTATACTTTTCGCGGCCCATACTTTGGGAACAACTTGTGTCACTGATGCAGTTGCCAGCTTCAGATAAACGGTTGGTGCAATTCCGTGGTATCTTTCCATTGTATCGCAAAACTGTCTGGCACGCCAGTTGGTAAGATGTTTGAAATTGACATATTTTGGCCCGCTGCACAGAGTAAACACACGAAAGGTTGCCGACCACTGGTGCATCACGTTTCGTGTCTTGAGCGAAGGAAAATAAGATAACCTCTAGTTTTGATTATTATGATTACAATAACAAATTATATTGCCGACATTCTAAAAAACTGTGGTGTGCATTGACTTGACATACCTCTACAACTGGCAAGTCGAAGTATATATCCGGTCCGGTTCTGGTTCACTGCATCCAAATGGCTCCGATTTTGTATCAATAGTGAAAAGTGAAAACGCGATAGCATCATCTGATTTATATAAACGCCAGCCATTGCTTTTGGTATCGGAAATTTTCCGAAGATGAAAGACGTCGAACCTAAAGAGTCTGTATCCGTAAATAACGACGAGGATGGTACTAACATCGTGGCACCGAATGGCAATGACTCAGAGAATGGATCGCAAGAAGAAAATCAGGATGCAAGCGACGAAAAGTCTGAAATTACCCTCACTGATCATTTGAACAAAAAGCTTTTGAGTTCATTTCTGGATAGAATCAACCAGAACCCGTCGATGTTTCCTTCTGCACCCCAAGAAAATTCTGAAGCTAACGACTTCGAGGAAGAGGCTAGTTAATTTGCACGGTACGGTAATCTGAATCTGCTGATGCTGTACATAAAAACAAGAACCTAGCACCCTACGCCCGGTACGGAATGTTATGTGCACATTGTGCAGTATTTGAATCGGTGAATCTGAAGTCAACTACGGAAATACTATACTGTGTGCCCGTACCGGTAATTCATTATTGCATTCAATGTATCAACTTGAAACCCTACGATTGTTAACCATTATTGTGCATATAGAATATATTTTTAAAGGATTCCAGTGGTCACTACACTAATCACACCTAGACTCAGGTTTAACGTTAGGACATATTATACTTGAATAATATTGTCAATTTTGAATCGGTCTCTTTGGGTTTCCTAGTACATTTAGCGCAATATATGTGTTTTTCAAGGCTGTTCCCAAGGCCAGTGCCACACACATAGTGTGAACACTGAGCAGTAAGTAGAATCTTCGGTGTGCACAAGACGCTGATCCCATATTGGCTAACCAGCCAAGGTTTCTTTTGTGGTCAATAAGTAGAAAATGTTTGTAGATTTAAAACAAACTATTGATACCGTAAGCCATGAAATCCTAATAACATTCCACTAAGTATTTTCCTAATACCTTGCGTTCTTTGCATATTTATACATATCATGATGCGTCTCTACGCTATATTGTCGCTATCAATGTACAATGTATATGTGTCTCTTTAGGAATATAACTCAATCTTTTAATGGCAATGTTATCATAATGCTGTTCGGTTTTGAGTTGATGTTGATGAAAATCGAATGGCTGATAAATCCCCTTTTAACTTCCTATATCTTTGATGCTATAGTAAAAGCTTGAGTTTGGTCTTCTAAATCTTTGAAAGGTTGCACGCCTGCATAGCACTTGTCCACTCTAGTTTTCGCAGCGAGTGAGATGTTATTTCCATCTGAAAACTAATTTATTCGAGCACTTGCTATCACCGTAGTCATGTCTCAGAAGCGCTAGGTAGGCCTAGATTCAATATGCGGGATTGAAAATATTTTACTGTCTGCTCACTAAATGTATGTCTGTCTGGCTGCTGTAATCTACTTGATGTTTCAGCAAATGTGACAAATAATTGTCTATAGGCGATACCAACATTGGGTACTTTTGTTACTGTAAACAAAAACCCTGAGGTTATCATAGTTGAATTTTGTTGATAACTTATAGTGATTTTATAATTGCATCATATTTATATACAAGTCATTCATGATATGATCTTATATTCCAGTGTTAAATGACAGAAGGTACCGAGTGATCTAAGCTTATTTCAGCTTTCTGCTGATTAGCATTGTGACTATGGCTAGTAAACGTCCGTTAGAATCGGGGAGTGAGGATGAACCAGACTCGAAACGGAAAACGACGACCCTCATCCCACCAGCTAATATTGGATCAATATCCTCATTGGTAACTTTTCTATCTTTGCATTAGAATCGCATATTTTTGCATAGACTGAAATGCCATAGATGGAAATTGGAAATAACAGCCGTTGGACCAGTTCCTGATCTAGGTTAGGAATTTCGCAAATCAAGATTGTCTTGAAATCTTGCCAATCAGTCATTTCTGAGCATCTAATTTTGTCAACAATGCTTCGCATATGAATTGGAATTGCTATTATTGACAGTTGCTTTTTCTTGTTGTAAACAGTAAAACAGTGTGCCTAATAAAATCACGTTTCGACATTGCTCAACTCTGATTGGATACCAAACAATATGTGCACGGTGGTTGCTATAATATGACTGTCCCTAACAGTCCAACTAATCAGAGTGGCAGTAGATTTTCAGTGCCAACTCCCAATTTCATTGTATTTTTAGGTCTGTACATACGCAGTCTGCAATAGTCGTATCTTCACTATGCCATATTAATTTAGAATTGAAATGCATGAAAGTTCATTATTACACCGGCGCAATGCTTATTATTATTCTAAATTTAATATTTGCTCACCAAGACGTCAAGTGTTAACCCGACTCTGTGTGATATCTGCATCGTTAGTTGCGTTACAAAACTTGCCATCAAAGCTTCTACTTTTCTCATTTGCAGGAAGAAATGGACATAAAAGCGCTTCAGTTTAAAAATAAAAAGCTGTCGTCCCGGCTGGATCAGAGAAGGCAGGAGGAGAAGGAATTGCATCAACGCATCGAATCGCTCGAAGCGAAACAGTCAGCGGCTGACGCAACTTTAAGCCTTGTTCATAGGCATTGGTCGCAAGTAAGCCCGGTTTTGATCCCCCGTTATGCTTTGTTAAATTGTGTTTTCTCTATTAATACAAACTTGATGTATTTGCGGTTTGCAGTTGGACGATAACATCAAAGTGATGTTGCAACGTCTCGGCGTCAGCAAACTGAACAAGTCCAGGGAGGAGGGTTCGGACAGTGATGATGAATCAAAAGGTATCCAACTTTCTATCACTTTTGTACACTTTTCAATACCCGGGGTTAAGAATCCCACGACACGAATGCTACACGGTTCGAAATTTTATTCCTCGCAACAGTTGTTTGTATTTGTGAACGTTGTCGATGTATTCTCCTTATCCTATCTTAGCCTGCGCTTTAGATCAGTGATTCTCAACTTTATCACTGTAGGACCGGATCGGTTTCAGAACAAATTCTGAGGGCCGGTGAACGTTGAAAATCAAATTAGCCGAAATGTAATTTCGACAAATATATGCAAGTCTGAAGCAAATGTTTTCAACTACAATTTACTGAGAAATTTGATTCTGCCTTTTCGATTTTAGATTGCACTATGTACATTTGATGTTGATTTACTTTTCATTCAGTGTGCATGCCTGTCGCCAATGTGGTAGTCTGATTTATAGACTACTCCAAGCTGTTTCGGCACCTTCCTATCTTTTCATTATATCGCAGTCTCGTGGTGTTTTGAAGTTATGAAATTCCTACTGAACTCATACTGATTGTATTGCAGTTTTCAAAAGGCGAATTCCTGTTAAAAAAACAGAACCAGTTACTAGAATTTGATTGTTTGGATTCTTTTGAAAACTGCGGCTTTACTGTTAGCTGGCCTCTCTTACACTGCCAGATGATGCTAAATTGTACTGTAAAAATTATTTAAAATGTCATTTTAGCTTTCATATATATTTGGTCTTGAAGGAGTAAATTTGAAACAAATTTTGCAGCATTGTAGACCGGTTGTTCCCATACTTTTTAACCCATCGCCCCCCTATCAAGGTCAATATCAGCAAGGTTGTATCCATTTACTCGAGTATTTTTGCTTGTGTACACACTACTTCTACTTGAACACTTTTTCTACCACCCTGTCTCTGAAAATTGGCGCCCATGCCCCATGGGGCCAATAGGTCTTTAATCTTTTCCTATGGCACAGAATGCATAAAGATAACGGGTGTATCATTTTTATTACCGATGCCTAAGCGAGTGTCGAGAGTTCGTTTCTCCTTTACGCAGCGTCGTTCGTTAGGATGATGTCGAAAAGCGACTTCACGCAGATCAAGGAAGAACTTTGCAAGCGTGCGGAATTTTCAAAGACGGCTTTCGCGAAAGTGATCGACGCCATCGAAGAAGGCGAAAAGCAGAAGGAATGCATCGTCAAGTAAAGCCCTAATACAAATTGTTTTAACAAATTATTAATCCTTTTGCTCAAACAATTTTGTGCCCACAAGAGATTCTCTTCCCTTGTCGGTCTGAAATCGGATGCGCACCAAAAAGGTGTGAAAATGCCTCTAAGTTTCATATTGTATCGAAATGAAAGATAATTTTGAAATAATTTACAATTTTAACCTTTCCTCTTGTCATTGGAATTGTATTTACCTTCAGTTTTATTGCGTGAAATTTAATCTCAGACTTCTATTACTCACATGCCAAGCTACGACATTACTGAATCAAATAAGTTTGCGGGTTAGGATTCGTGGGAGTTCACATCTATGAATACCGTATTAAGCTGCTTGTGTCTGGGAAAGATGTCCTCGAAACAATTCCAGGTCACTTGCAGGTTGCCAATTTGCGTCTGTTGAGGTGCACTTGACTACTAACATGGGAATTCTAAGACCTTGTCCCCTTTCTGTCTCGCGGGCCATATTGCCAAAGTGCCAGCAAATTCATCTTGGATGAAAATTCCATTCCGATATTATGGCCCACAAGAGTCAAGACGCTGTCCGCTACAATACTAGCTTGTGCCCACTTCAAATCAATTGTAGATAGATGTGGCTCTTTTTGCTGGAAATATCTTCCTGTGTTGGGCAGCTATCCTATCTCTGTTGCGTTAACGGTCAGTTCCGCTTGAGAATAATGGCTTTGATTTTGTTTCAAGCGCCATCACTGCCAAGGAAAGTGTAGATGAGACAGTGAAGGAACAAATCAATCTCTTGAGTCATGAGAACACGAGGTTTCAGGAACTTCTCAAGCAACTACATGTGGGTATAGTAGATATATTTATTTCATACCTTTCTATGTCTAATGGCGGAGGCTAAAATGGTACTACAACCTAGCAAGCATCACCACACAATTAGAGTATTTGTAGACGCGGGTAAATTATGAACCCTCTTCGAATATTAATGCGCATGTCTTGGCCAGAGGTAATCACGATCTGATACAGGAGCAGGAATGGGCCGGATTCAGATCTTCAAATCGTTTGCGGGTCGGACCTATCAAATTGTTCCAAAATGTTATCTCACCTATCACATTGTTCCAAAATGTTGTCTCAAAATCCATACACATGTTGTCCACTAGAATACTCAATTATCCAACCTATCGATCATAGGGTCCTATTCTATAAACACCTTTATTCGCACAAAATGGAATTGGTCTGTTGAATAAATTGATATAATCTGCTAAAACAGTGACTTTAGTGACGATATACGGTGGCATATTGCTTTAATTGCTTTGTTTCAGTCGTAATCTGGCAATAGTCCTGTATATTCGTTGTAAGGAATACCAGAGATATTACTGTAGATTTGTGTTTTACTCTGGATAAATCGTCGAAAAAGAGCACGATGCTATGAGCGTAAGGCATGACTGGCGTGAATTTTAACAGGGCAAGCATCACACTATCTCTCTCGAAGCCAAAGCTTCAGAACAAAAAACAGAATCGATGGAAGACGAAATCGAAGAGTTGAAGGACTCTAATGAGAATCTCCAGTGGGAGTTGCAGAAAGCGCGTAAGCGCGAAGACAGGTGGGACTTTCACAATATTGGGCGCGTCAGTTCGTGAAACAAGTAGATATTTTTCTGGGATTTCTGCAGGATTAAGTTTGTACTCAAGTAGAAGTAATGTCGTAAATATCTTTTCAATGTCAAGTAGAAGTAGAAAATGTTGATCTCAAAAGTACTTGAGTACATCCCATGTAGACACCTCGATATGCCGCACTCGGACCAAATCAATTCTTCTACCTCTGTAGCGTTTGCAGCTTTGTCACATTTCCTATTCGCTCTAACAGGCTGAACAAGCATTTAGCGGAGGCCTTGGAAAAAGCCAGCACCGGCAGCGGAAATGGACAGCAGGACATACCGGAATCTTCTGGCGGTGTGCAAGTCGCCAAGGTAACTGGAGTCTCAAAGGCCAGGGCTGATAAGTGACGGCCACGAATAACAGTTGTGAATTTTCAATGCTGACGAATTTTTTTCACGTTGTATCCAAGTTTTACTTTTCGTGTGCATCGATAAGCCTGGTAATGCCAGCTGACATCTTTTTGCTAAACAGCGATAAGTGCATTTAAATTATAGTGACTGGTGTAAAAAAGCTTCTATAAATATATGAATCTATTACAACTAGTTCAGTGGTTTTGAACCCTTATGAACCTGACGAACTGTTTGCTAATCTCTTTTGGCTAACCCCAAATTTTGGCCGAGTCGCAAAAACAAAAGTCTACCACGTCACCCAAAACGGTCGGTGCATCAACAACACCGTTAAAAGAAGAAAACCGGTAAAACTTCATTTTCACGCAAAACAGACAGATTATCATGTATATTTACTGCAAATCTGCATGATTTCTGCTGTAGGCTACAAGTCGAGTGTGTGTCATACCTGTGGAGAGCCCGTGAGACTGGCTCAGCGAACCACTGGTTTTTTTTTGAAGGCCAGTTGAAAACCGCTGATGAGATATATACATATTTTATATACATATATCCTATAATTACATATTTCCAAGCTGCAAATTTTTCAGTGGTTTCATTTCCATCTATTTTTTTGTGGCGGTAAATGGTTTTAGGTCAATTTGACACCTAGAGTTAACTCCACCTGACTGTGTCTTGATGATAATGCTGACAACTCACACTCAATCCATTACTTAAACAGCGTGTCACATATAATATGTAGTTTTGACTACGAGCGCACATATGCCCACCATCTGCTCATGCTCGGTGTCACATTACGAGGCATTACAGGCCACCGCCGGCTATACTGACGTCGGGCATGATGCGGAAATTGTAATATCAGGAAATCCGATTATTTTTTGCCCGCATCACATTAATTATCGCTATCGCAGACTTGTGACCCGAATGCTCCGGTTGAAGACACGCAAACCCTGGCGGAGTCACGCCTGAAAGAGCTGGAGGACATCAAGTCACGTCACGCGGACGCTTTGAAGCAGCTGGAGCAGTTGAAATTTGCCGTAAGTGCGCTTAGTAATCATGCGAACGTTTGCGCTTTTGCCTCCCCCGGCTACAGAACTTTGAGATGGTGGCCAGAGACGGTCACAGCAGTCATCTCTGGTACTCTGGTATATGTATAAGTAGCGATTTACGATTAAAAAGTATTTTAGGGCTAGTTTGAAAAACAAAGCTATCAATTGAAAGTGGAAGTCGTCTAAAATCGTAACCGCTTTGGGAGCTAGTGCAAGTAGAAATAATTTGTTACTGGCCAGGGCCATCCCCGGCGGCAGCAAGGGGGATTTTTTTGCTTTCGATTATCTCCCCTTTGGTATCCCCGCATTACGGGGCATCGAAAGTATGGACTTAGCGGACAATCACACCTGACCCTAATATACTATCGTTCCCCCTGGTTGATAAATTTGTCACTGTCGGTGGCAAGTTCTGCGGCCCGAAACTAGCAACTCTTTATCGTCCGTGATGCCCAAGGCTGCGGGAGCGACAAGCGTCACGGTAAGCCTTGGGAACAAGAGCGATAGTCTGCAAGGTTTTTCGATTTCTACTCGTTTTTCTAATATTCGAAGGTCCAGTCTCCGGCCGAAGCGACCATCATGGCGTCGGCGGAGTACCAGACGCTGAAGGCGCAGTTTTCTCTCCTGTATCACGAATGCGCCCAGCTGAAACAGCTGGCTGACGAAAGTCGCGCTCTGCTGCAGCAGACTCGCGTCGTGCACGCGAGACAAATTGAAGAAATGGAGGTGAAAACTTGGACTTGAACTGCTCCTTTTCTAGTAGCTACTGCACGACATGGTCAATAGTGAAGCATTCGCACTCGTAAATACTTCTTGGGCAAATTTCTTGCATTCACGATACTTCAACTATTGTGCTTGAAATATTTTGTGAACTGGAATAATTTCTATGTTTTTGTCGAGCGGAAGTTTCTTAATTCGGAAAAGAGCATAGATTTTACGAAGTGTTGGCCCCTCTCCATATAGCAACCCACAATATAGTGCCCATTGCCATGCTTCTATTTTCAAGACTGTTTGTTACTAGTTTCATATGAAACCTTCCAGCGTCACCATGAGAAATTGTTAGCTTTGCAGACTAGGAGTCGGCACAAATTGCAACTATTTCCCATCTTGTACGTGTGCTGGCTGGAGATTTTGTGGAATCTATGTGTTCGCTTATTGTTGCAGGCCGAGGAATTGCAGGAGCAAAAGAAACTGCGCGACGAATTAATCGAGAGGGAAAGCACACTCGCCAAGGTAACGGGAACACCACACTAAACTGTGTTATCCTAGAAATTTACCAGTTTTTGTTTGGGTTAGAAGGGATGGTACGAGTGAAACATTGCGAATCTTTGGTTTGAGTAGAAAATAGTAGTTTGAAAAGTACTTAGTAATTAGTTTCAAAATGCAGGGTTGTACCCAAGTCGCAAGGTTCTGAGTCACGAATCATGTTGACTTGTATTGTTTTGACTCGATGCGTGTCGAGTCGTTTTCAATTAACCACCGAGTCGAATCCAAGTCAGGAAGCGATGGGCCGAGTCCGAGTCATAGTGTTAAGACTCTGGTCCGAGTCCAAGTCGTATTGTTTACTGTTCGGTATCGAGTTCGAGTAACTCCTGTAAAACTCTTGGGTGGAATCGAAGGCCTCGGATTCATAATATACTAATTTTTCTCACTCTAAACATGTTTTTTGAACAGATCAAAGACGTTTTCTGGGCATATTTGGTCCTGATATACCGTATATGAGACTTGGATAAGTCATATGGAATTTGTCGAGTCATATGACTAGGTCTGAGTCATGCAAAATGGCTCGAGTGCTAGTCGAGTCTGTACACAAATTGACTCGAGTCGAGTCATATGTCAAGTCATGTCGAGTCAATAAGAAAATGCGACCCTTTCAAAATGCTGATCTGTTCTGGGGGTCGCATACCTTGAGCGTTTGATCGATGGTGGCTGCTTTTTAAGTTGAGAGATGCATCTCCGCGGCTATTGCGAAATGACTAATATCCGAATGTCCTAATGTCGAAGTTACAAAATATGAAGTGAAAAACAGAAGTAGTTTGGCCTACGAAACTGTTAAGTGAAAGTGGCATCAGTCTGAAATCATAACCTCTCGAGGAGCTAGTGCAAATAGGTAAAACCTACTGTGCAATTCGAAAAAGTGTAAGTACTGCGTCAAGAACCGAATATTTATCTTGGAAGGAACTTGACTGAATCCTGTGATCAAGATGTACGATTTGTGGTTAACACTCGGTGTCATGTCTCCGTGTTTCAGGTGCGAAACGAATACGAGACTCTGCACACCGAGTTTGAGCAGAACCTCGCGGCCAACGAGCAAGCGGGCCCGATCAACCGCGAAATGCGTCACCTCATCAACAGCCTCCAAAATCACAACCGGCAGTTGAAGGGCGAAATCCAACGCTACAAGCGCAAGGTCAAGGACTTGCAAGCCGAAATAGGAAAGGTGCGCTGGACTTTTGTGCTTTTCTATTACGAACAGTGTGCACGGTTTGTGGTGGGGCTGATAAAAAAATGTCTGAAGATACAGTTTTATTTATGGGATTGAATATTTAGTCTTGCGCGAAGTTTCTGCGCTATAACGGTATCTATTTGTGATTAGTATTTGTGTGGTTTTGAGACATCGATGGCCGGTGTTACGGCGAAGTGAATGTGCAAAAAGTAAGCGGGTGAAGTTGAACGCTGTCATTGAAAAAGCCACAAATGTAGTTCTGTTGGGTCTGACATGTTTGACTTTAAAATTGTTGTAAATTTACATGTGGATAGACTTATGTGCATACAAAACTTCAATATCACAAGAAACGATAATATATTATATTCTTGTTGCCAAATATATTCCAGTCCGAGCTTTCGGATTGACTCTCCTCAGCAGAAAACTTCAGTAAATGCGGTTAACCAGATTTGACGTAGAGTGAATTTTGTTGTAATGGAGTAATGCCATGTAGGCAGACGATTAATGACAAAGAACTGCTGTCGATGTATAAGTTCCATGAAAACTAGTGCATGTGTGTATTCATATTAATAAACCTGAAAGGATTCAAAGCTGTTATCCTTTCCGAGATGAATTCCATCCTCGATGATCAAACGAAAAACCAAGTTTTCCTCTTGTTCGCTAGTACAAGATCGAAGTGAGAGTATGATCAGATTGTTCTGAATAAATCTTGCCGGGGAGAAATGACTGAATGGATTCAATGCGGTGTCCCATCACTACTGTTCAGTGTTCACTTGTCGGTATAATATCTTTCATCTCCGTTCCAGATGAAAGATGAAAGTACGAAAACCGCCGACACAGTCAAATCCGAAAACGCGCCGTCACAGTCCGGCGAAGTTACAGGTTCGAATCTGAATTCTGCCGTTCGTTTTCTCGTGCCTTCCACGCGTCCCAACTTCGTCTACAGTCAAAAGCGAACCGGGCGTGGCTGACGGGAACAGTTGTGACGAAATCAAACCTGTCACGGAAGAGGAGAGAGCCAAGATACTGGACGACTTGCGTTCCGAACTCAAGTTAGTTCGACTGGACTATCTCGTTGTTATTATTTGTCGATATGATAATTTTCCTCGGTTTTAGCGGAGAGTAAGAATCGCGGAAGTTCTTTGAATGAGTCGTTGTGCTTTTTTCAGGAATCTGCAAGAAAAAGTAGCGTGCCAAACCTCGCTGATCGACACGTATCAGGAGACGCACGGAAAGATCTCTACCGAGGTAAGGTTTTTCAGGAAGTACTGACGTAGCGCAATGTCGTCGGTGATGTTTGTTTTCATACAAAGTTCATTTTCTACGTATATTAGAGAAACTGGAAGCTGTGCTCTAGAATTCTGCCCGAGCGGAAATCTCTTATAAGTTGGTTCAAACATACTGCAGAGTTGAAATGCTTTGCTTCTGAAGTGTTGGTTTTAATTCCTGGGAATTGATTGTAGCCAGATTTTGGTTAATAAAAGCCTAGAAAGCTAGCAAGTGACCAACTGACCATATTCATGTCGGGTGCCTTTATTTTGTACAATGAAGCTACTGAAACAAGGAAGCTAAAAATGCGTATGAAGCTAATGAAAACCTAATGAAGCTAGTGAAGCTAACGAAGCTAATGAAATTAGGTTTTCATTAGCTTCATTTTTTCATTTGCTTGTCATTGGATTCATTAGCTTCCTTTTTTCATTAGCTTCATTGTATAAAATAGAGACAGCCTTCATGTCCGCTTTCGTTGAAAGGTCACTACAAATCTTTTAACAAAAATTCGGCTACGACTGTGTCGTCGTGAATGCGCGTGCAAAATTTTTGATGCCGGCTGTTTGCAGCAAGTCGAATTTCACGCGAAGGAGAAGAAACTCCGGTCGGAAATCGCTCAGCTCAAGACGAAACTGGAAGGCGTCGAGGACGAACGCGATAAGATCGTGAAGGAAGCGATCGCCAGAGAGAAGGAACTGCTGTCGGCTTTGGCGTCTGCTGAAAAGGGGAAAGCCGACACCAGGTCGGGGTACCTGGACACGGAAAGCCGCCGAAAAATGAAGGTACTAGCGACGTTTTTTCTGTCGTGATGATTTCAGATGCCGCGCTATCCACACAGTGGCTCATGACAGTATTTAAATACAACTTTGTTGTCCTTCGTCCTCTCCTGTTTCGTGGAGGGTGCCACAGCGGATCAGCTTTGTAATTTTAGGTGAAATTTCATGCGGAATTCCTGCCCTGCCCTAATCCTACTCTAATACCATCTAAAATTTGGTCACGGTTTCGCATACGCATGCAGTTAATCGGAGGTGGCTACATTAGAAATTGCAAGATGTATCTTTGCGACTAACGCAAAATGACTTGTGATGCTACCAAGCTCATTTTCAGTTATCTTCAATCGTGGTACCAAAATCCAAGTGTAGAAAGTAATTAGTTTAGCCTAAAAGACTCCTGAACAGAATTGGAAGCTGTTACCGACCGCATCCGATGGAATACACTCGTTTGTAATAGCATTCCCAATATTCCAGTATTTTTTATGTCTATTGCATGCCAAAAAACAACCCGACTCATATATTCGTCGACTTTTCACAGGTTTTGGAAGAAACCATCGCCGAGCTGAGGAAAAACGTCGCCGCCACGAAGCAGGAGGAGGAAGCGCTGCTGTCGGAAATGGACGTCACGGGCCAGGCGTTCGAAGACATGCAGGAACAGAACATTCGTCTGGTGCAACAGCTCCGCGAGAAGGATGACGCAAACTTCAAGTTAATGTCCGAGGTTGGTGGCATGGCTGTTTTTAGCGATATGAAACTGTCCATTGGTATTCTTTGAGTTATTTAGTCAACGCATTCTGAATCGAGCATGGAGCTTCGAGTCGAGTATTCAAGTACTCCTCATGGCGTCATAATATGAATACAGATATTCTGCCCTTGAGAGTTTCAAAGGATCTAATCGCTGAGATTTGCTTTATTTTACTCCAATTTAACTAGCGTATGAATTCTTTCAACTTCATAGCAACATGTCGCTGGAGTGCGTTCAAACACTACATTTCATTTGATGAATTCAACTACGCAAAATTTAGTATTTGAGGGCTGAAAAAACTGTTGAAGTAGAAGCTGTATACAACCATAACTACTCTAGTAAGTGAAACACATAAGCAAACTCGCTAGAGTTCCATGGAAAAATAGATGTGCTTTGTTACTGATTACCTCTAGCTTTTACGGAGGAATGATGATAAATCAACATATCGCCCTTGATATGGGGGTGGTGAGTCAGAATGTTTTGGAACCACTGTACTAATGCTAAGCGCCACCGTCTCTCTGTAGCGAATCAAGCTGAATCAGATCCAGAAGCTGCTTCGCGACGAGAAAGGCACTCTGCAGGAGAAAAACCTTGTGCTGCATGGCCAGGTGGAAGCGCAAAACGCCGTGGTGAGGCGTCTGGAAGAGAAGGAACGCGCCCTGCAGACCACGATCATGCAGATGGACAAGGAGATGGCGCTGAGGACGCAGGCACTCGACTTGCACAAGAGGAAGGTAGGACCGCGTTTATTCCTGGGCTGTGGAGTTGGAATTTCATTGAATTTTCTCTTGATGGAGTCTAAGTCGCGTAAATTTTGTAACACTCTTTGGAGTCGGAGCTGGGGAAACGCATACTGACTGGAGTCTGTGTTGGGGTTTGTTAAAACGATCTGACTGCTTCAAAAACAAACCGAATGTTCTCAACTGTGTAGTCAGACTTACGAGATGCAGTTTTTCATGTAGGATTATAGGCGAGTCTTCACAAACTCTATTTCTACCTGCGACCACAAATTTTTTCAATCGGTAATGATAATGACTACAAATGTACTAACGTATCATTTTCTGAGTAGATTTACACGAATTTTGGATTCATAAACTATTAGGAGTTGGAGTCTAAGTCGGTGGTTATGTGAACTGATTCCACAGCCCTATATCTTTTATCACGTCGATTCCGACACTCTAATTTCCGTTTTCGGCAGGCTTTTGAATTGTCGCAAATGTCAGAAGATCTGCGACGTGATCTGGTGAAGGCCCGCGAACGGGCGCGTGTCTCGGAGGAATCTGTGGACCGGAAAATCGAGACTATAGAGGAGGAGAATTTCAAGAGAAGCAGGGCGCAGGTGATTATCTTCCTGTGACTTTCTCTAAAATCACTCTATTGAGAAAGGAACCGAAGCGTGAGGAGTAGGGCTACGCGCAACAGAAAGAGTCGCGAATCTGTTTTGTTACTATTTTCCACAGTGGGAGCCGTGAGACCTCAATTGGCCGCAGCACAGCATCCAGAATACTCGACATACAGCCACGCATACTCATGGCACGTTTTATAATACATCCGTACTGATCTACTGTTATGCATTCATAATGCGTGCTGCCTCGGATACTTGAGTCAACTCTAAGGCTAATACTCATTTTGCCCAGTGCTAATGATGATGGTTTGAAAAATTAATATAGACCCCTACACTGGCACACTGGGTCTTGGTGTAACCTCATAATATTTGCGATGCTATGATGCTAAGTGCAAGTATCCATAGTTATGGTTCAGTCAAAACAGCATTCCTTGATCTGGCTACCGTCGCTTAGCTGTCATTCGTTTGAATGTCCGAATCATAAATCCATTGTAAAAATATGCCAGGAGGAATCTGCCAGATTGCGGCGTAAGCTGGAGCGGCAGAAGAAGAACGACGTTTACTACAACAGCGACGAAATACTATTGGAGGAGATCAAGGAATATAAGGTAATTTCTGAAACTGTCGCCAGTAATCTAACTTGTTTGACTTTGATCACTCGTCGTGGGAAGCACTTCTCTACTTCTCGTGCCAGAGATGATCGAATTTAATATTTTTAAAACCAGAATTAATTTTGTATCACGTCTATGTCCAATTGAAAATCCGGTAAGGGCTGAAATTTGATCAAACAGTCGCATGAAAATTGAAAGTTAAAAGAAATTTCATGTTCGAGTCAAATACAAAATCAGGTTCAAAATGTGCTCAACCCCATATCCAATGCAAATACGGCCAAAGTCGTAATATCCCATTTTTGAAATCCGAATCTGTGCCAATCTCAGATTTGTACTTGAATTTACGGCGTCACTTCTGCTTAAGCGAGTTGTAACCAAGTCGCAAGGTTCCGAGTCACAAGTCAATCCCACTTTTACAGTTTTGACTCGAGTCATAGTGTCGAGACTCATAGAGTTCACTGTTCATTATTGAGTTCAAGCCACGTTCGACATTTTTGAAACTCTTGAGTGGTATGGAATGCCTCGCATTGATAATATACTCATTTTACTTACTCTTAAAATGGTTATTCGATAAGATAGAAGACCGTTTTTGGGCCTATTTTCCAAGTGTCCTGATGCACCAGATTTAATCAAGTCATTTATAATGTCTCGTGTTGTTTTACTTAGTTGAGTCGAGGGCGATGACTCGAGTCAACATAGAAAGTGATTGAAGTCGAGTTGAGTCAAGACATGCGTGACTCATTACGACCCTGTGAAAACGTATGGCTGGGTTTATTTACAGACGAAACTACGGTGCCCGTGCTGCAACGTGAACAACAAAGACACGATACTGACCAAGTGCTTTCACGTGTTCTGCATGAACTGCGTCAAGACGCGGTACGAGACGAGACAGCGGAAATGCCCGAAATGCAACGCAGGGTTCGGCGGCAACGATTTTCACCGGATTTACATCGAGTGAGGCGGATTTTCAAATCTGAATCGAATCGATGGCGGTGGAAAAACGGTTTTGCGAACGTGATAGAAAGGATTCGTGGCCAGCCAATGAAATACTCGCCACCTGTTTCTTATCTTCTGTGTCTCTGGTGTTTGTGCCAGTGTTTGTGACATGCCTGCTTGTGCGATGTAGGCGCAAATGACTGGCCCTCGAGAGTAGATCGTCGCATTGGAATCAGAGTAGCTTATGTCCATTTTTAACAGGTTGGGAAAATCAAGTTTTCGTAAAATTTTCATTTCGTATCGGCCATGTTTATGTTCGTCATGTAGGCTGCACTGATTCCACTGCGACGAAACGAAATATACTGACGTTGCAATGGCTTGTTTACACTGAAACGATTCTGATTCGTGTGTTGGATTGGTTATATGGGCAGGGATTTTGAAGCTAGACTTTGAGATAAGATTAGTGTTAGGATGAGAAATCTGCCTTTTACGTCGCGTCGGCCCGTAACTGCAGCGGCTATTAGTCATGTTTCAGCAGTCGAATCAATCCGTTGACTCTAAATTTTCGTTACTGCCAGTGGCGGGGATAGGCAGTGATTTTCTATTAAACTAAACCAGTGGCTCCCAACCTCGTTTCCTCAACCGCCTCTTCTCTTGGGTTACCATATTTTGGAATTAGGAAAGGAGGACACTCTTCTCAAATCATAGAAGTTAGTTTACCGAAATTGAAAACAGCTAATTTTGAAATATTTACTGGAAATTTTGCGTTGACTTAAAAAAGGTCTTCACTTTGACTGGACTCCCGAATGACTTGCTCGAACGCCCGCATCAACTATTTGGCGTCATTTATACCGATTTTTTAGATCGCGACCCAAATCACTTTGCGTTCTAATTAGTTTGATCTCTATTGTCTGGTGAACATACATGTTGAAGCATAAAAGCAAGTGTAGCAATGCCTCAATTTTCCGAAAATAAAGCTAAACCATATGGCATTTTTACAATCCGCCATATTTTTTTTTAATAACGTATACTGGTCCCGCAAAGTGTTACCACCGTATCCGATACAACCTAATTTTCCGTATTGCTCTTCGACTAAGCTAAACTAAAACTAAACTAAACTATAACGGGGTGTTCGAGTAAACAAAGGATTAGTATCGCATTTCCATATCAATACTATCATTTGGATCTCATGATGCGGACGAATGCTTCTGTTGACAATTGATGCCTCCTGGGATGCGTCATTATGAATCGAGCCCTCTACACCTTCCACATAGCTCAATTTGCATCTTTTGACAGTCCATCCGGACGAATTTTACGACCGTTTTCACAACTACTTACTTACTTGAGTGTATTTTAAGTCAGTAAATTATACTTCAAGTAATTTTAGGTTGCTTATGAAAGAAGTACTTCTACTTCTACTTGAGTAGTTTTCTTGATTACTTTGACCAACTCTGCTGGTCAGTATGTCAGTCAATATAATGGTATGCCCGCCTGAATGGTATACACTGCGGTACTAAGAATTTTACTCGTTCGAGGGGACTCACGATCACGACCGATTCTTCGGACTACGGGCGTTTCCCGTCTACTTTCTGCCTGCGATGTTGCAGGATTTTTAGAAGTTGGGATGGAATCTCGGCCTATGATCGTTTATCACTGCAGTGATTCTCGCGTATTCATGTGGCCCGGTGCGCTGTTGGTGTGCCCTTTCGTCGTTATCAAATTCAAGCGGTTGTTGTGATGATGCGATGTGTTGTACTGTCGGAAGTAGTTGACAGATGTGGTGTCGTTGTCGGTAACCGGAGTTGAAGGTAGTTGAATTTGTGCATATGACTCTGAAGCTACGAAAACGGTTTAATTTGCTGTGTCAGCGAAAGGTTCAGCATTGTCCTCGAGATTTTCAATTTCTTTCTCCGATCGGATCGTTTGTAGTTCGCTAGCAGCCCCTTGAACTTCGTTTCGTCATCAGTGTACCGTCTCCGGCGGAGTGGTGAATTTAGGGTCTGAACGAGCTAACGGCAGATCCACGACCTAACGCACTCTAAACCTATGAAAATTTGTAGGCTACGTTTAAACGAATAGAACAATAAAACCCAACAGCATTGTAACGACATATCAGCACGAAAATATGCGGTAAACCAAGTAGTTCGTTATCATAGATTACAAAATGACATAATACTGCAATTAATAACCTCGTTATTTATTCCTATCTGTTCGAGTGGGACTAGTCGTGAAATATCATTATGCCTACAGAGCGAGATGTACGAGGTCGGCAATGTAGCGTAGCCTACCGGAAGCATTTGAAGAGAGACATGTGATAAAACATGATGGTCATGAGATTTTCAGTAGTTCCTGTTCTCGAGAGGAACACAATGCGAGTGGTGTCTTGGGAACTAGGAAATGGTTTCGTGTAGCAGTAATCGGGTTGAACATGATTCCTGAGCACAGGTTCTGTTGGGATAAAAGTGAATTTTTCGGTAGCCCAGAAATTGAGACACGTCTGTGAAACGTGTTCTTGGCGTAACGCCACGCTGTATTAGCAATGGCTGAAATCGCCGGTGACAAAACACGGCTGGTGAATGCTTTTTTAAAGCCTTCTGGTGGCATCTTCAGTTGTTTGAATTGATCAGAAACTCCCAATTGACAATGAAAATATAAAGCAGCAAGAAATAATGTATCAACCGTAGCGGGTGAGGTGTCGGTGTCGATAAAAATCACTGTATCTTGCATGTGTTCGGGTAGTTCGCGAAACGCTGGTATAAACCGTGAGAGCGACCAATCATTCAATGATCGTGTGTTTTACTGAGCCTCCATTGTTCTCTCACAAATAAATTGACCACTAACGAAGTGATCGAAGCTTACAGCTTACGTTGTCGTAAACTAGTTCAACAGCAAAATATATTTCTCTCCTCTGTTCTTACCCAGGGCCGTAACAGCACTTCGTCAGCAATGTTCTCTCTAATTTTTCACGAGTCTGCGCAAACACGCCAACTCGCTGCGCAGGCCCTTGGACAACAGTGCGTAACCAGGCCCCCCCCATAGGGTGATATATATAACTTCTGGGGGGCTTCGCCCCCCAGACCCCCCTTGGGCTCTGCGCTTTTTGCCGCTGCTTATCATCTAGATTGGAGGTCCGTTGGGTGTCACGCCTGAACGCGCGAAGCGCGAAAAATATTTGTAATTCATGATGGCGTCGGTATATTGCTAGCAATTTTTAGGCTCTCTCTGCTCACGTAATCAGATTTACCGGTTGAGCTGATCGAGTCAGGTGTGTTGGAAAAAGTATAGGACCCCTAAATAGTAATTAATGGTCTTCGGGCGTACCTACTTATATGTCTTCCGTTTTCACATGCTCCGACAACCATTCCATGTAAAACGGCTCGCAGTTCTTTGTCAATTTGGCTTGGTGAAGGGATGAGCATGAGAAACTACCCATTCTTTTTGTCATCATTAAAAGCGATCATTATAAATAGGGCTGGGCAAAATGATTCGAGTACTCGAATCTGAATCGAGTAGTAATTTTAATGATTCGAGTCGAGTAGTAAAAGACGATTTTTTCGAGTACTGAAATTATACGGTCCTCGCAATTGAAAGTTAATTTACTGACGAGAATTATAGTTTTGATACTATTTTCCACTGAGAAAGCCGTGAAACCTTGATTGGCCGTGTTTTAGTATACCAGGCACAGTACAAAGCAACGAACGTTATTGGAAATAACACATTTCCGAAGTCATTATCATCCAACAAAATTGTTAAGAAGTGCAATGAAATCGGTATGGTCGAAAACATACCAAAGCATCTTTAATGTGATGGATAACAGGCATGACGTTCTTTGTGGTGGCATAAAAGGTTCATATTTGGACTTCGACATACTACATCCTGTTGTGGCGTCATAATGAGTGATACTCGATTACTCGACTCGACTCGAAGCATATTACGTGATTCAGAATCGAATCACTCAGGTACTCGATTTTGCCCAGCCCTAATTATAAACAGTGACAAGCAGAATTAGCGAGTATTCTCGCAACGTTGGCCACACAGGCAAGCAGCTAGCCAAAACACTTGTTACGACACAAATGGACGCTTGTAACCGCAAGTACCATAGACGGCGAATCGTAATTTTGTGCGACCATATGTGACGTCACAATATATCCGTGTACATACATGGTGACGCATACATTACTTTACATTACATTACACGACTGGCACGAGAACGCACTTTAAATCAATCCATGCGATCGATGTAGGCCTACCGCGTTAAAACACTGATGTGACGTCTTAATAATACCGGCAATACACTTTTACTATCAAGACATACAGTAATTTATATTGATACGAATATTCAAGTCTGACCGAAGCAAGAACAATATTAGCGTATGACCTTATCGACAGAACATTCCCGTTCAAACGAATCGAATAAAATCAAAATTTGTGCTGCTGAAAAGCTGATTTATAATTCAACGGCCCACAGTGCGCAGTTGAAGCATATGCCGATAAACGTTTGCAAGGGTATGGATTTTTTCAAAAATATTGGTGCTTGTACTTGCATATTTTGCATATTATCCTATTTCATCACACGTGATCAGATTTGCCTGATGGAAGTGATGACTTCGAAAATTCACGGCATGTAATTGTACAGTAAATCTTATGCGATGTTCATGCCACGCGAAGAATACTATTCGTTAGTTTCTCGCAGATTAACTTCGAGTTAGTCCATTGTTATTTATAACTTTGAGTTTCTCGCAGATTAACTTCGAGTTAGTCCATTGTTATTTATAACTTTGTTAAACCATATATGTTATTTCGCCATTCCCAGAAAAAGACTGCGCCATTGAAATGATATTAGTATCGCTGACGCATACGAGACCATACTAAAAGAAAATGTCTTTCGTAAGGCCCACGTCATTGCAAATTATCATTTCTTCACAGTGCGCAATTGTACCTCGGTTTCAGACTTCAGCGAGAACACTATCTGCCCTTAGCAATGTTCCCTCTAATTTTTCTCGAGTCTGCGCGAACAGTGCGCAACGATTAAAAAAAAAAGTCATCACTTCAGATTTTTTGTGCGCAGCTTAGATTTTCTGCGCGCGGAGATCGCTTCAGCACTGCGCATTTGCGCACGTGCGCAGCTTAGAGGGAACATTGTTCGTCAGCCCCCCCCCAAACTTTGGTCTTGGGCCCCCCCATAGTGTTATAGACCGAACGTCTGGGGGGATTCGCCCCCCAGACCCCCCTCCGATTATACACTGTTTACCACTATTCATCATATTCATTGGGATTCTCTTTAGTGAATCAGCTTTTGTCGCCTAAGCGCGCGAAGCGCGCAAAATTCCTAGTATTCATGATTTCATCGGTCAGTATGATCGGGAATTGCATACATTGTTATCAATTTTTATCTTCTCTCTGCTCACGTAATCAGATTTGCCGGTAAAGCTGAGTGAGGTGTGTTTGAAAAGGTAGGACCACTCAATAATAATTAAACATCTTCGGGCGTATACCCGTTGGCAGGAACAAAACAGCATCTCGTCAGGCCCCCAAAAACGTGGGTCTTGGGATCCCATAGGGTGATAAAACGACCCCCCCCCCATCACGTTGTTCGCGTTTGTCACGAAATTACCCGTACTGTATTGTGAGCCAGGGCGAAGCGCGAAGATTTTCGATAATTTATGATAAAATCGCTCAATCAGATCGGCGACTGCATATATAATATGCTATCAATATATTGTCCTCTCTACTCACGTAATCAGATTTGCCGGTTAGCTGAGTGAGGTGTGTTTGAAAAGGTAGGACCACTCAATAATAATTAAACATCTTCGGGCGTCTACCCGTTGGCAGGAACGAAACAGCACCTCGTCAGGCCCCAAAAAACGTGGGTCTTGGGCTCCCATAGGGGGATAAAACGCCCCCCCCATCACGTTGTTTGCGTTTGTCACGTAATTACCCGTACTGTACTGAGAGCCAGCGCCAAGCGCGAAAATTTTCGATAATTTATGATAAAATCGGTAAATCAGATCGGCGACTGCATATATAATATGCTATCAATATATTGTCCTCTCTACTCACGTAATTAGATTTACCGGTAGAGTTGAGTGAAGTGTCTTGAAAACGGGAGGGCCCGTAAATAATGATTAAACATCTTCGGGCGGGCGGAACCGTTGATATGACTTCGTTACATGATGTTATTTCGTGACTTCCAGTCTGCTATATCAAAAAATATAGAACCGCCCAAACGTAGGCTTCTAAACTAAGAGAAGCACACGATTTCAAATTGGTATTTCTTCACTGGCATAAAATTTTTCCCAGCAGGATGGTATTTGTCTTGTGAGGTTCAGATTGCAAAGACAGGAACATTGGGCGCCAGTCATTTAGGCGCCTATGGACAATTAAACCTATATGTATTTTGTATATATAGCGAAGTCTTTGATCTGCATAAGGGCATAGACCTTTTCGGCCAAGCTTTTCTCGCTGCCAATCGTTCTGGCACACTTCTTGGAGTCGCATGTTATATGGCCTAAAACTTGATTGTATGTCTTGGTGGGTCGTGGCGCGGTAATGGCCCAATACCCAATAAGAAAGATAAACGGCCACGTGAATTCGCGCGCAGCGCGAAAAAAATTTGAAAGAATTGCATAAATGTTCAAAAAATACTCTTTGATTTATGCTAATTCAGGAAATAATTTTGGGCCCCCCATCGAGCTCGGGTCCCCCCCAATTGGGGGGTTTGGGGTGCGGCAGTTACGGTGCTGTTCTTACCTAAACCAAACCTCCTGTTTTATTGAAAGTGAAATATAATATAGTTTACATACTCATCAACAATTGGCGCGGACTCGAATTGTATCATATCAATATGTATAAATGGGTAATGTATCGCATCTTATCAATCCGTTTCTCTATTCTCTATTTTGGTTGGTAACTAATAACTGAGACTATGCAATTACTTACGTAGTTTAACAGTTCTACGTAAATGTGAGCGATACAGCGCCTTATTGCTTGTACATTTATATATTCGTTCATCGGTTCAGAATCAATGACAACTCAATCTGTAATTCAGACAACTAGCAAAATGCAATGACGTGATCATGTTTCATACTTCGAAAAGGCAACTTGACTTGAATTGTGACTTGACTTGACTCCAGTCACCTTCGAAAATCGATAGACTTGACTTGACCTGACTCGAGTCAAAATGTGCAATGACTCGAAATGACTTGTGACTCCAAGGTAGTGACTTGATCCCAACACTGTTGTGTGACTACTATATCAACTGAGAAGGTGGTAGAGATTTGCTCACATTAAATTTAGTCCTGCACCAAGCTCTTAACTTTGACATGAATGGGGGTAACAGCACTAAGCAGTATCATCCTGTGTGATACGATGAAGAAATATTCTGACTATTTAATTTTGCAGCTCTCAAATACAAGTCTATTTAGTTAATTATTTTAGCCAAAAAGCTTCAAAACATCTTTAATGTACAAATGGCATCACTCTCAAAAGTTGTACCGTAGCCTAAAGTGCCTTTTCGATTTCGACACGCAATGCGCTGCAGGTTAAAATACCTAGTTCAAATAGTTTTGTGGAAAATAACCTGAGCTATCAGTATAAGTATCAGTTCATTAATATTTTCATCATTTCAAAACACCACTAAGCTGCGATACAATGAAAAGATAAGAAGGTGTCGAGTAGCTAGCGTGACGGGAGTGTTATAACGGGGAATTGGCAATCCAAAAGTATGCAAATTCATTTTACATGAATTACAATAAGCCACTGTATTCATGGCAACATGGTCGGTGGATATTTCGCGATGAGCGCAACGTAAAACGTTGTGATTTGACAGATTTTGTCGAATGTTAGTTTGCAGTGAGAACTCAGGTATATATAGAGCTATTGTTCTACTATATAATCCTATGTACTTGGTACGCCATCTTTGCGAGGCCATTTTTCTTCAGCGCCCCCCATTTCGCCCCCTTCAAAATCCAAATCGCCCCTTAGGGGGGCGCTGGAGACAAGGTTAAGAACCACTGTTCTAAACTATTTCTTGATCCTATACCGAAGAAGGCTATAAGCCAGTGGTTCTCAACTTTTTCTTTTTATCTTCGCGGACTCCTTTTGGACCGTCACGGACCCCCAAACAAAATATTGTTCAAATTTAGCTCTATTATCGTGCAACTGGTATCTATCTTGTGAAAATGTTTACAGTAGGGTAGTAATTAACAGCATTCATTTGACTTTTCATGAAAATAGCATTGTGTGTGAAACACTATGTGTCAAAATTGTTGAGATTTTCATTATTTCAAAGTGTTCGTGTCTTGAAAATCCGCGTGTTCTTCGATTTTATATTAACGAGAGCCGAAAATTCATTTCCCCAAAGATAGGTGGCGGCAAATAGAATGATAACGCGTAAGGCTTACGACGACACCATCGGGTTAATATCGCAGCATACTTGGCACAAGAACTTAGAAACGGATTTTTAATGTAGATGTTACGTCCAGCTTAATCAATTCTATCCAGCTGCTCAACTTGAAGTTCTTCTAGGATAGTGATTAGGTAGCCTATATAACTCGAGAAAATAGAGTGTGTGGTGCGGTTTCAATCACTTCGGTTCAGAATAGGAAAAAAAACTTGAGGAATTTTTATGTTAACGAATGTTCCCCAATGTGCTGAGACCGACAACGTCAAATCGAAAATATTTTGCAAACATTGCGTAGTTACCCCGATTATCAGTTTGCACAGTATAGGATATATTTAATCTCGGGCTGTCATTCTCATAATGTGAGTCCTAAAGTTTTATCAGTTATGAAGATAAACTTCCTTATGATTTCACTAGCTTGGAAAATTAAAAATTAGGTTATCAATCATGTTGCTTCGTGGACCCCCTGAAAATGGTTCGTGGACCCCCGTTCGAGAGCCAATGCTATACGCCGATGCAGTACAAGTTACGACCACGTTTATTCACGACCAAACTTTAACAGAATAACGACACATGCATTACTAACGAAGGTAGGAACATAAGGAAACAATCAACGAGCACAAGTAATATTCGGCTCACGCAAAGTAATTCCACAACAGTTATAAGCCATAAAAAATAACAACCATGCGCATTTTTAACTGGCGAAAAAGATAGGAATTATCACGAATAGCAACAAAGTAAAACTAGGAAACTACATGCAATTTAATCGTGAAATCTGCCGTAGCTATTTCAATAACAGAGTTTATCGAATTGTTGATGGTCCGGTATGTAACAGTTCGCAGTTGCGCGATGGCGAACATGTGTCCTTTGATATTGTATTTTCGTGGCTCTTAGGACATTTTGTAGCTGAGCCATAACCTGGCCCGATATAAGTTGTTTTCACTACAGCAAACGTACATTATAAGCAGGAATATGCCGAATACATTCATGGCAACGTTCACCTCAATGTTCTCACCCAAACCATTTCTGAAAAGACAGAATGCCAAGCTTTTACCACAGAACCAGGATAATAACCAAACCGCAACATGCTCCGCCACAAACAGCAAAGTGAAAATTACGTGACTGCGCTTATCTGACGCCGAGCCAACCCAGGAGAAATTGAACACAATCGCTGCGAATATTATTGTTAGAATACCGTCGCTCTCGAAATTCCATCCATCTTCACATAGTGTAATGATTATTACAAAAATGCAGTGAATCGCAATGAAGAGAGCTGTCCACCAACGCATTTGAACTGACATATACGTCAACACAAACAATCTGGCAACAAGCATGACGGTCTTCAGAACGAACGTGGTGACTTCCTGGAAACAGGACGGGAGGGGGAACTTTGGATTATCCTCGATCCAGTTCTTTTCGTATTTATAAAAACTGCGATGAATCGACACAACAGATATCACGGATGATATGTACGAAATTAGTGGGCTGTATGACCAGTGGGTGCCCCAAAGGATCGTATCGCTGTTCGATGTATTGTAGTTTGATAGTGAGCTTTGCTCCGTAAAATTTTCAGTCTGTCTGTCCGTCTGTATTTCAGCAAACTCTTGCTCCTGGCATATTGACAACGTGTAGAACGTAATCCAGACTTGCGGTATGGATTCAACAGCGGCTTCAACCAGCCCTGCGAGGGTAATTCTCTTTTCCGTATTTTCGCACTTCGCAGTGTATATAAGCCAAAGACAGTATATCGATGGAAAAATGCCAAGAAACAGAGACGCTGTTGCACAACCGAAAACCTCGATTCCATAAGGAATATCATCTTTCTCTTGCCAATGCACCACAATAAGGGAGCATATATCGGTTACGAAATCGCATACGAGTACGGTTATCGTAAACATTATCGACCCTTTTCCACAGCAAAACATTTCGGTAGAGGCTTTCGAGAAATACTGGATATATATTTCCGGACTGGAACTGTAGTTCATGATTATGTCAGATACTGGCTAGCGGTGTTGACATAATTGATTCTGATTCGAGTGATCAATAACTTACGAATCTGAAAAAAAACAGTCGATTTAACTAAGGAGGAGAATACCACGGCACGTGTCCTGTGTAAAAAGAGTGCGACAAAAATCTATTCATCTGCTAGCTAGAATATAAGCAGAATTTACAAATAGGCTTGCCTTTTTGTACACGGAGGAAGAGAGAGGGAGAGAGAGAGAGAGAGGGAGAGAGAAAGAGAGAGAGAGAGAGAGAAGATGTATTTCAGTGCTAGCAGAAAAATAGATAAATGAAATTAGTTTACTTCTGTTTCTCTCGTTTTGTCTAGGGTAAGTTGAGTCATTATTATGTCAACGATTGTCCGATTATTTTGTTAGGGCGTAGCGTATAATGTGTTTGTGGTTGGCTAACCGTTGCCGTAATTTATCTGCATTATCCGCGCTGGATGCTACTACCTGCTGTCAGAACAGATTATTTGCTTCTCTACACTAAATGTATCCGGTGTTTAGCAGGCATGGCACACTACTAGTAATTTGATGCCTCAAAATTAATGAATTGGCAAACGTCGCAGCATAGTGTCCTATATGGTGTCGACACAGGCAAATCTCACGCCTCAGTGAAATTGTACACGTCACAATTTCCATTTGGCTGCAGGCAATTTGACGGTCATTTTTGACCGGCTTGCCGAGCATTAAATTTGGTAAAACAGGTATCAATCGAAAGCTGACTCTGCACTGATTACGAAAATATAAATTTTATTCCGCTCGTGGCTCTGGAACTCCCACAATCAGCCTCGAATTTTTCATTGTTATGGAGATTGGCATTGGGACGCAACAATGCAGAACAATGTTGTCTGGCTCTTTTTCTCTTGAGCTACTCTCTCGTTTCGCCAGACAGCATCGTTGCGTCCCAATGCCAACCTCCATAACAATGAAAAATTCGAGGCTGATTGTGGGAGTTCCAGGGCCACGAGCGGATCGGTTTTTAAATTAGGAGTAGCAAGTCGCATAACCTCTATTCGCGAACAATGTGATTGGCCAAAATACGATGATGGCCAGTTGAATACAGTTAAGAACTGCTGAAACAGTGGCGTTAACGAAGATAAGTAGCCATATTCTGTGCTCCCTTTGATTTAGTCGTAGTCTGGCGTTAGCCCTGCATACGGCTTGCGAGGAATACAAGATATTTAATTGGAAACGCGGACGTTAGAGTTTGGTTTATTATTATTAAACCGCGAGTCCGGTTTCTCTGATGTCTGGGGATATATTGGGTCGAAATTGACACAGCAGTGCGACCATAAATCTTTCAATTATATTTTGTGCCACTATTATATTGTCCCTGTCTATAACGGTTCCGCATTGGCGTTTTCGCTTCTGTTTAAGAACTACCTTCTTGGTCCATATTTGTATAAAACTACGAACTTAGTGTGCACATTTTGCCTTCTTGAAATTGGATGTTGATTTCACCGACTTGTTACTATAGTGGTAACTATAGAGTGAAACCACAGCGCTGTCGTCGGGTAATGGGCATTATAAATATGGAAGTATTTCCTGCAAAATATCTCAACATTTGTCACAAATTTGCTTGAAAATATATAAAAGAAAATTCAATCTACTCAGAATTGCTTCGCGGGCCGGATGAAATCGTCTGGCGGGCCGGATGCGGCCCGCGGGCCGTATGTTTGACACCCCTGCTGTATGCCATTGTGAATATTGTAGGCCCCGCAAAGCAACCCATATTACATAACGTTAATTTGAGGTTGTGGGCCACAGCACTAAACGGTATCATTGTTTATGATACGATGAAGAACTATTCGGATGATTTAATTTTGTAGCTCTCAAATACAAGTATATTTAATTAATCATTTTGATCAAAAAACTTTAAAGAATCTTTAATGCACAAAGGGCTCTCACTGTCAAAAGTGGTACAGTACCCCTTTTTCCTTCGATTTCGACACTCTGCGATCTGCATGATACAATACCCAGTTCGAAACATTTTGTGGAACATAATCCGCGCTATAGCGCGACGGGAGTCTTTTAACGGGGAATTGTCGATATAAAAAGTACGCGCAATTCATTTTACATGGATCGGAGCCTACCTAGGGATGGTGTGAACCTCTGAAAGGTTCAGGTTCGTGTGAACGCGAACCATTTTGAAAGGTTCTGTGTGAACGCGAACGTGAACCTCGTGACGTCACGTGACGTCATATTGCTAATTCCAACCCTAACTTTTAATGAAGTGATTGCCTATATCAGTGGTTCTTAAAGTATGGGTCGCGACCCCAACATAGGTCGCGAAGGGTATAATTTTGGGTCGCGACGGTACCAGAATGGTCCTTTAATATGTATGTAATATTATTTGAGGTCATTGCAACAACAAAAATATCTTCGCTTTTCGCGCGATTTACTGTAGTTGGTTTGAGCATATCGGAGGTCACTGAGTTTGGTACCACGGCCAATAAGCGAGACACGTGGAGAAGTCGCCACCACAACATGACTTGATCATGAAAATGTGCCGACCTTTGTATTAAACAAATTGCTTTGAATTCATGATAGGATTTTTTCAACATTGGTATTTCTCTGGAAAACACCGTTGGAGACCTGGGACGCTTTAGTGTAGAGTTGTACAACGAGCGGTTGCCGGTTTATGAGGCCAAAACCCGTCCACGCTTGGACACATGAATATATGACGTTGGGCCAACATACGGCTGGGCAAAGTGCGGTGCCAAAAAGTTCGGTGGCGATAATTGACCGTCGCTGGGTGGCCAAACCCTTCGTTATTGATATAATTGGTCGGCACCCAAATGCATTCATTTTGGTGTGTGTTGCTTGGGTCGCGAGATACCACTAAAAGTCAGATTTGGGTCGCGGTCTAAAAAGTATAAGAATCACTGGGCCCTATATTAATGTACACGATACCTAGCGACGACTCGGGCCTCATAATGCCACAATGCTGAAGTACATATTGGCGTTTTAAACGTCGCTAAATGTATCAACTGAGGCAATCAAATGATATAATACTCCAGCAAAATCAATATCATCCGTCGCTTTGCCAACAATTTCGACGAGGAGTTGCCAGGGAATATAACCTTACGCCTTAACGGTCCTGGCCAGACCGGACAATGTATTCGGCGTCTGAGTGTTGCTACATTGATATTGGGCAGAGTGTAAAACAGGTTTCTGTACTTGCTACCGATATTAGGCTACCCCACAAGGTATACAGCTGTAGCCAACACCTCAATCGCACGGATTTGGTTTTAATGATACAGTAAACATATGAAGTCAAGATTGACCCCGTACGCCTGCTAGATTTGTTACATCAACAAACGATACCAATCTCATTGATTGGTTGAATAAGCATCATTCGCTCTCTACATGTAATGTATGTCGCTCGTGATGTTGTGTGATTGCGGGTCAAGCTCAGAGCGGAGAGTCACTAAATATTCACAAACGGAAAGCTGGATATTTCAAGCAAACTTTTGTAACGGAGCAAGTAAAATCTATGAGATTGTCAAGGTGCATGCTCGTTTTGTGTTTTTTTTTCTTCTGCTGCCAGCGTCATGCTTAGCGTGGCCCGCAGTTGAAATGCAATAAATTCGAACCAAATATGTTATAATGAAGTGAAAATTGTAATATATGAAAAAGGTCACAGTGCAGAACCTACCAAGGTTCTGTTGTGAACGCGAACCTCTAAATTCCCGAGGTTCACACACAGAACGCGAACGTGAACCTCACGTTCACACCATCCCTATACGATACAATAAGTATCGTAGGCCCCGCATGGATTATAATAAACCACTGCATATATGGAAATATGTTGCAAATATCGGCGGATTTTGTCGAATGTTAATTTGCAATGAAATCTCATGGATATATAGAACTAGGCCTATCGGTCTACTATATCATAATATCACCTTACTACACCATCTACTGCGACGCCATTTTCTTCAGCGTCCCATACCGTCCCCTGAGCCCAGCGCGCCCCAGTGTTTCCGCCCCCTGGGGGCATTGGAGTCAAGGTTAAGAACCACTGATATATGATATTGTCCGAGGAGTAATCATTAGAGTACATACTTGGTAATAAGACGCGACTCTAAGCAACCTAACTTTAACGGAATGTCTTCTCATAGGATGTTCTATTGATGAATTCCAAACAGATCCAAGGTCACTTTGTGCCAATAAGCACCAGTGATGAGTGGATCGTGCTTTTCGAGACTCCGAATCCCTCCGACAACTTTAGTGTCTGAGGAAAACTCCCTCCGACTCCGAAGAGCTCAATCCCAGACTCCGAGATACTCCGAAGTATCTCGTTAAGTATCCGAAACATCGGACACTACAGACACTGCTCAACGAAAATGCCTTGCTAGATCACCAGATTAAGATAGCTCGTGGCCAAACATACCATTTTAACCATATCATTAGAGTGGCAAGCATGGTACATTTGGTAATGTGTTTTACTAAATAAATGTGATAATATGGTTGGCCTTATAGTATTGTCCACTCTCCAGTCCTCAATTGCAGTGCAGATGGCTGATTTTTATGCACTTGGCAATGATTTTTGCATATTACCTGTCATTACAACGTTACAAGGTGTCAACTGTCTGCATTTTGGTTTGTAATCAATAGTGTCTTCTGGTCAGAGCTATCCAAAGATATCGGGGACAAAAGTTACAACACTCCGAAAATCTGTGAAAAAATTTCTGTAGTAGACTCCGACTCCGCTCCGACTGTCACAAAATCGGCAAAACTCCGCTCCGAATACACTCCGACTCCGTTCCGATGCTCATCAGTGATAAGCACCCGCATTCGCACCCAGTATTGTAGGGATGAAAATCTTCAGAGCCTAGAACCGTTTTGCATCCCGTACATAACCCTAACATAGCTTTTCTGTCACATCAGACATAGATAACTCCGCAATCGCGCAGGAATATATAGGTCTAAGCCAGGGGTCGGCAACCTTTTGCTAGTCGCGGGCCAAATTTCGGGTGTACAACTTTTTGGCGGGCCGGAATTTTTCTTAGTACTATATTTTACGCTCACTTCGGTATATTATCCTACATTGCTGCAATCTCAATTATACGAATCAGAAGACACATGTATTTACACTTCAACAACACAGAATAAATGTGACAATTGACGCAGCTTGCTTTGTGAAAGGTTTTCAACTTCTGGTAACAAGTCAGATGAAACAAGAATCAGACCCTATTCAAAATGGACGTCCGAAATACGTGATCTTAGCTTGCTCCTCGTGAATTTCATTGTTCAAAACTATTGTTCACATGCGTACGTGCTTCCAATAATCGATGCAATTTCTTTTGCATTGTTGGTCAAGCTGGGATAATAACCAATTTCAAGAACGTACTCTTTGTCAAAGTCATGCATCGATATGCTCTTTGTATGAAATTTGTCATTCAATTCAACTGCATCGCATTTCAGAAAGGCCCATTTGAAATTTTCAGGCAAAGGTATAGGCGTCCACAATAAACGGAGTACTGAATAGTCAGAATTCATTTTGTAGAGAAGGATTGTCGGAAAAGCGGATGAATATTCAGTAGTTAAATTTCGTATCACAGTTACAAATGTAGTGTTGGTACTAGGTTTTCTCTCCTCCAGTATAGGAAACTGAGCATAATTTTCTATGTAGGTTTGACATTTCCAGAGTCACAGATTTGTTTTGAATGCGCCTCAACATCTCATGTATTTAGTTGTTTTCCCCCTGAAGTTGCCAATTTAATTTGTTCAGGTGTGACGTTAAATGTACCAGGAAAGCAAGATGAGATACCCATTTTCGATTACAAGATTATGAGTCGGCGATATTTTTGTTTTCGAGGAAAGTTGCTATTTCATTTCTCAGTTCATACACTCGTGTAAGCATAGCTGCTCGACTTAATGCGCGAACATGAAAGATATAGGCCTACATGACATCGCCATATTGATTCTCTGCTTCTAGTAATATCTGGCGTAACTGAATCAGTTAATGAGACAAAAATCATATTAACAGTTTTCACCATTGTGGCCAAAACACTATTCAGGTTTTTTGTCTTGGCACACAATGCCTTCTGGAAAATTAAACTATAGATAGGCTAACTAACATACGGAGGCTAGTTATCTATAATTGAACAGTTTGAGATTCCGTCATTGCGTCTGAGATGTTCCAAGCGTTTTTGAAGCAAAGGAAGAACACCTTTATTGTCACACCCCATTAGAGTGGTAAATCCTTTAAAAAGTATGGAACACCTTCGGTTGCGAGATACACCCGATTGATAAGCAGTGATCCATTCTGGTCTATCTCCATCTCCTACTTCAACCACCTTCGTTTTATGGCGTAACAATAGACTAATACGCTGTAGGCTACTATTCTATCGTAGCAATGCCCCATTTTTTTTATGCAGCGCTGCACTGCAGATTGAAACTCATTATGAAACGGCGGGCCGTATTCTTGTGATAAGTAATTATTATGTCGCGGGCCGGACGATTTCGCTTGGTGGGCCGGATCCGGCCCGCGGGCCGTAGGTTGCCGACCCTTGGTCCAAGCCATCGGTTCCCAGCCTTTTCGCCTTTTCGGACCGGGAAAATACCGAATACATTATGTGGATTGGTGGACCATACAAATAGAAATTAACCACAAATGTAGTTACAGCACATGTAGGCAACTCAAACGCAAATATCGGAAACAACAATTGAATGAGAAATACGCTTCTGTTCTTTTATGATATTGAACGTGTAGTTCTATCGAAGTTTCTGCGAGGCAAAGTTTTGCTGACTTGATTCTGATTCTTCGGTTAATTTGAAAGAACTGCAACTTTGCTATCTTCTAATATAGGCCTACTGCCAAATGTCACTAAATGGTACTGTACAAGTTTATCAAATTTTGTTTAAAAAGTATTAATATCTTTCACATCTAATTGACCTTAAACGAGTGGTAAAATTATACGTCCCTTGCCAGCAATAGTTAATTTATCAACGAGAATTATATACTTTCGACATGATTTTCCACCGTGACAGGCTGTAAGCCTCGATTAACCGTATCGCAGCATAGAAAGCATGTGGTAAATCTAGGCACGTTAGTGGAAATGATTTATCTGTAAAGTCACGATCAACCCGAAGCATTGTCTCATTATGCAACGAAATATAGGTGTAGACGAAAAAAGACCAAATAATCTTAAATGTGATGTAGAACCAGGAATATATTCTTTGTGGTCGCATAAAAGGTACATATTCGAACTTTCACACGCCGACATAGTCATTGGACAAAGGAACATGGCGTCATAGACACAATCCACTGGTCAGCTTTATATTCGACTGATGATTTTGCTGATGAGTCGAAAAGGTTCAATGTAACCACACTTTTTGGGACCGAAATGATTTCTGATCGTGTACATTTGACACACATGTCAACTTATATTGCCTCTTCTAAGCCATGATATGCTAGTCGTAGACTTGATTTCTGACATGTACAAGTAACAATAGTGCTCTGACTCAGTGGCGGCTCGTCCTATAGGGCAACTGGGGCATTGCCCCACCTAAAATTCTGTTCAATAACAATTTAACCATTTATAGACGCACAGCAATCAATATATACCGAGATCACAGCGAAACCCGCGTTCTTCTTGTGCTTTCGCTTGCAAACGCCCATACATAGCGAAGTCTCTGCGAAAATCGAATTCTCTTCTGTGTTTTCGCTTTGTGAATGCCTAGCCGGGGCTTGCCCCGGTAGCGCTCATAACAAGCTTTCACTATCTATTCTCTCAAAGCCGCGCACAATAAAGAAACGATGATTTACTCTCTCCTATTCGTAAAATGGCCGAGCAACCGGGGCAAATATGCCTACTCGCCCTTAAGGTGTGATGTAACAATCGTATCTATATCTGAACTCGGTTACCGTAATATGCGTTGAGTCGACCTGCGTGCTGGTATAGGTCGATTTTGACGGTGTTTCGCACCATGATAATTCTTGAAACTTGGTATGATATGTCGTGAAGGTAGTATTTAACACTGCTCCAAGTTTCAGGCTTGCTACTTAAAGATAATGGTAGTAATTCCGTTTCCGAAGTTCAGTGTGTGCTGATCTATCATGTACATAGTACAGCAAACAGATTTTACTCAAAAGCCGGTATTGGTCTCCATTGATTTTGACGATGTTCTATACCGAGATCGGTCATGACTAGGGCAATTTTTTTTTGACCTAAAAAACGGAAGATTTTGACCTAAAAAATCTAAATTTTGACCTTTTTTGACCTAAAAAAACTGAAATTTGACCAAATTTTGACCTCACGTATGCAAATTAGGTGTTTTCGCATATAATGTTAAAATTGTACTACTTATCTTCATTTCTGGTTGGAACTGTCTGTCCTTACAAAGTAGATTGGCCTGAAAAAACGTTTTTGGCTCAAAAACTGACTGATTTTTACATGAAAATCTAGTATTTTAACGAAATCTGGCCCTATGAAGAATTCCAGTAGTTACATTACGTATTCTGGTGGAAATAATTAAAATTTGTTGTAGTACAACGAAAGATGCTTTCCTACATTCTCGGGTAGAAAGTGTCTGTCCTTACTACGTAGCTTGCCAAGAACGGAGAAAGAACGTTCAACAGCAGCATTTGTTGGCTGACAACACTCAAGTTGTGTGTACACTGCTGGTGACAAACCGTGTTGCTTCATTCTGACAATGTTGTCTATATCACAATTTTTCAGCTTGCGCTTCTTGATATAAGAACCATGCAATGTCCAAGCAATCTTGCTTCAGCTAGGATATTGCGGTATGTTGACCATAAAACCATGTCACTATTTGTGTCATTTGACCATTTATGATTCACAATGAGCAGACGATGGTCCGTTTACAACGGTAGGCCTATAAAGTAGGATACAAGCTGTAAAATATCAAATGATAAGTTCACCGACAGCGCAAAATCTACGATACAAACTAAATGCAGAGGTCAAAAAATGTTTGACTTCGTAAACAATTTTGACAAATTTTGACCTAACGCTACAATTTTGACCTAATTTTGACTTTTTTTGACATGTCAAAAAAAAATTGCCCTAGTCATGACATTTGGCACGGTAAGTGTTAGTATCGACCGCTGTAACAAGTTTTAAGTTTGTCACTGAACTATGTGGGTGGTAATTTCGTTTCCAAAGTCGAGTAAGAGCTGACTCTTCATTTATCGCCAACAAATTTACGCAAAAGCCGTTATTGGTCTCTATTGATTTTAACGATGTTCCATACCTAGATCTGTCATGAGCTTTCACACGGTATGTCTTGATTTTAGTATCGAACGCGGTGCCAAGTCTTAAAGTTGACACTCAATGATTGAGGCAGTTATTTCGTTTTCGAGGTCGAGTATGGTAGAGATGCGCGCTGATCTGATACTTAGCCTACCTACGTCATTGCGGATCTCACGCAAAAGCCGGTGTCGGTCTGTGCTAATCTATAGTCTGCGTTCCATAACGAGATCGGTGATGATATTTCCATGATGATCGCATGAAACAGCTAACCAAGATTCTCGGTTTGCATTCAAATATTCACATAATTTTATGTTCGCCAATGTCCATTTCACTGTGAAATTGTGGCCTTCAAACCATTTGCTTACAATCCCCTGTCAATTGCGATAGCTATTTCATTTTCGATGTCGGCTAACAGCTGATCATTCGATCAGCCTATTCCTCGATCTATTTTACTGAAAGTTCGGTGTTCGTCTGTTTGCATTGATTTTGACAGTGTACCATACCGGAATGGGTTATGAGATTGCGTATGCTACTTCTCGATGATTTCTTGTAACAGTATACTAAGTTACGGCTTTTATTCATGTATTTATATATTAATATATTTTCCAACGGCGATTTCGCAGCAGACTTATAGACAGTAAGCCGTATGTGTTGTGTCACAGTCTCCAGTTTCAAGGCCAAAATGTCCTACGTTGTTCCGAGACCGAAGTTCCGAGGCTGCTGTCCTTAGTTTTTCAAAGACCATTCAAATCAGTGTTGCCACTCTAGGTTCCCGAAAAAACACAAGATTATGTCGTGAAAAAACACTAGATTGACGAAAAAAACACTAGATTAGTAAATTGCAGGAAAAATTTGCCCTTGCCAAGTAATCATGATGACCAAGGTACAAATCTACAGGTAAGAAGTGTTCCAGACATGAATTCAATACATAAGAACGATATACTGCATGATTATTCAACGAAAATGAATGAAACGAATTCAACAGCGCAAAAAAAAAATCAAATTTGTCGCTTTCGAATTGTGCGGCATCATAAAAATTATCTTTCGATTGTACACCATCTATCAAACATAAGTAGGCTATCTTTTGTGGGGCATCTTGCTCACTACCGCACATCTTCAAAAAACAATGGGGAGGTTTCCATATGCAGCATACTTCAATTCCACGAATGCAGTGGAATGTGGCAATGCCAAGAGATTCGTCATGAGCTTCCCAGTAAATGGAATTTTGATTCACCGAAACCATTGTACACAGATTTCAATTTTTGCAACAATTCTGTGTTGAGGGCATTGACTGATAAACTGCAGCTCATTTTGCGATCTTGCCACAGTTCAGGTTCATCATATAATATCACAGCTAGGGAAATTGCGCAGCTAGAGGAATTATTGATTTTACTATTCTTCTTCTTCTTACTATTCTTCGGCCTGCTTACATTTTTCAATATTTATTGATGACACGAGACTCGAATTGAACAATGCTTAATTAGCACTCCATCAATGCAGCTGGCGGGATGATCCACGGGAATCCCGAAGGATCGTAATGCTGCAGCATGAATTATATTTTTATTGCAATTTTGTTCAATAAACTGTCTGTCCTGCCTCGGCAAATGTAAATCTGGCCCGAATCTGCAGACTGAGTTCAACAAGAAACGACAGAGCATCAGAGCGAAATCGCTCTACATTTTTTCAGAAACTTTCGCTCATAAGTACGGATTCACAGCGCACCCTGTTACGTAATAATTGCGTGTTACTGCACCACCACATAGAATTGTTGAAAACAAACACAGCCAGAGCCAGAGGTACCAAATCGCCTCATTAGCGATAAATTTAGCGTATAATTAAGTCGTAAATTTAGCGTATAATTAAAGGGGCACTGCGCTCTAAAAATGATGCGTGACTGCCTCATCGCGTCGAGCGAGTGCGACGATGAAGACATCGTGCCATGTAACGGGTTAAGCAGCCACTGCAGCTGGTCTTGTAGAAATTTCAATAAATTGCAGCTCCATTACGGTGGCGTTTTGAAGGTAATGGCCGCGGCCAAAAATGTTTGTTCGTTTTTATCTTCAATTTGAGACCACATCGATTTTAGAGCGCAGTGCCCCTTTAAGTCGTCTAACGTTAGAATATTCATCATTCGCATAATTGCAGAAAAACACTAGATTAGCAAAATTTGGCGAAAAAAAACACTAGAACACTAGGACGACCGAAAAAACACTAGATCTAGTGTTAAAACACTAGGAGTGGCACCACTAATTCAAATTGATGTTCTGGATTCAATATGACAGGCCCAATCTATGAGATAACAATTGCGTATGTGTCCGAACTCGTTGACCTTTCCAGTTAGGCTTACGCAATCTCTCGAGTTCTAGTCATTGGAATTAGTCAGGTCAAGTCAAGTGCGAACATGAATCGTATTGAATCTTTATTCCGTACGTAGTTTACGCAGCTGCCTTTAGAGCGAAAATGAGAGGTCTAGAAGTTGTCCAGTCTATTGATCCAATCGTACGCCGGGTGCCTCCGCTTTGGTTGCCTATTATCACCTGGTCGTAACCAGAGATGGCCACAGTCCGGTTCAGGAGCCGGAGCAGGATTTCAATGTTTTTTTACCTGGCCGGACTGGATCCGGATTTCGAATTTGGGGTGACGGTCGGATTTTAGGGTCTATCGATTTGCGTAATCTATAACTCTACCATGAAATCAAAACGTATGCTACTAAGGATGACCTGATACTTGATTCGTGGCATAGGGACGATTCTTAGTTCACGTACATTTTGTAAAATAATCCTTTGATTAAAAATAAATGAATAAAACATTTGTTACCACACTTCAAGTCACGGCTCACCGGCAAACCTCTCGCGGCACCTACGTTAAAATCACTGTTGTCGGGAAATTCATGTGACCATCATAAAGTTACTTTTTTGCGTTGGAAAACGCCATTGTGACGTCATGTTGATAAAAGTCGCTCGCAGCCCTTGCCCCACCACCCGATATTGTCACGAGCCGCCACTGCTCTGACTGTTCATCAAGCATGCGCGGTGGCGCGTTGCATTAATTATTATATTTTAGTTCCGCGCAGATCAGGATTAGTTCAGGCTGGAGTTTGCGTTAGCTGATTACTAGCATATTCACACTGGCATTTCGGATTATAATTTTGTATAGGTCGACTTACCCTCGCAAAGCCAGGATCCCTGCCCGCGTTGTCATTACTACCAAACCCAGGAATAGGCTATGGGCGTTGATTGGAGACCCACTCTGTGTGCTCTTCAAGGCTCAACCACGCAATTGCAAAGAACCAGTGGCAATAACCTCACTGCTGTGTTCTATATCTAATATCAATGCATCAATAGGCTATTTTCGAATTCTAATATTGATACATAAACTGCTCTACGCAGAATAAAATTAAGCTGACTGGGATCAGCTCCGAAAAAATAATATCAATACATCTATACGGAAAACGCGTTTGGTTCAGGCTTAACCGTTACCTTCGTGTGAAGTATGGACTCGGAAGACGCGGTAGTAAAAAGTTTGGGAACAACTGGTTTAATATATACATGATGTGAACATGAACATTTAAGCAACGAATAATGATAAGGATTCAAAATCCTATGCAGTATGTGAACACTGAACAGCTTTATATCAAAGTATCCAATCAGTAACGTAGTTAGTTATACACACATACAGAACGAATACTGTCTTGGCAAAATCACGCAACATGATATCACGCCAAACTGCCCATCTCTACAGTTGGACCTGCCAGACACAAGGTAAAATCACTATAGTGACATTTTTATTGGACGAAACTAGATCTAACCATCGGGATCGTCGGTCAAAATCAAGCCTCCAACTACAATGCTGATTTGATTTATCATAATAAAGTCGCCAGTAGCAACAATGCCGCAATGTACCAATATACCAACGACAGTCGCTGAAGTCAAAGTCACATAAATGCTACAACTCTGTTTCAAAGAGAAAAACAGATCTCAAACAACTACTAAATCATGTTACTGATAAGCCTCTGCGTCAGTATAGATAGGCGTACCGTTCTGTTTGCGTATTGATATACAGTTTTGCAGTTAACTTCATAAAACAGAGTTTTACAGCGAACCTGTTGGTGTAGCGTCAGTAGCGAGCGATGTCTCGTATAATACTCATCAGGGAGTCACATACCATGGTCAAAACGATAGTCAAAACCATAGTTGAAATGCATACTCAAGCAGTACACTAAAATGAGTCATAGATACTCCCAGCACAAAAGGTTCACAAAAGGTTCCTGAACATTCCAAGGCTAACACAGAAAACCACAAACATGCAGCAGACACTGTACATTGTACAATACGTATACGGCAAGTGAGGCAGTGCCTAGCCTGTTGTCAGGATAAGTAGGGGAAATTGTGAAACCTTCAATTATTATAACACCAACTTCCGCAATTATAGTTACTTTCTATCGATGTTCATGACTGAGACAATATTTTTTTTTTTTTAGTCAACCGATCACAAAGTGGGAAAAATTAACCGATTTTTGAGAATTTCACTCCGGATCTGCAAGTTGCAAATTTCTGAAAAAGTGTCCTCTTTTTTGATTTCCAAAATATGGTAAGCCTATAGTAGCTACTTACGTAGCCTTCGTGTGAAGAGTGCTAATGTGATAAGAAACCAGTCGCCAACTGAATCAGCTGAACCATTTTGGGTTTATATGTTTGTAAATCTGACTCTGAAGGGGTCAGTGTCTCACCAACTATGAACCTCACCGCACGTCACTCCATATATCAGTTTAACAACTGTTTAACATTTCAGCAATTGCATCATGTATGATGCATACTGCCTCCTACGAGTCCCACCAACACGCGTCTTCATTCTACTATGAGGCATTTTGGAAGTCAAAGCTTTTCTGTCGCCCCATCGACTATACGTCAGAAAACCGGATACAATTGGTCTCGAAAGTCACGAGACCTCGTTATGCTATTCAGTCAAAGACATGAAGGATTTTATTGACGGCAACTGATTTACTTTGAAAGTGCACATTTGATGGCTGGAGTAGCTCAGATGACTTTGTACTGCCAGTGACCTTCTGAGTCAGAAATTATATAGCAGTGCGACTACATATATTTGTATTCTATTCTCTGCGCACTATGTAACTTCCATACAACGATTTCGCATCGGCGTTTTCGCCTCTGTGAATATACCTGCCTTTCGGTCCATTTCCCGTGAACCCTGTGTGCACTGTTCTCAAAATTTGGTGTCGAGATGTATTACTAATGGCGGCGAGAGTGAAAACACAATGTTGCCATCCGACGGTTATGATGTCGTCTATGAACAGAACATGTTCGAATTCTTCACCTCGAAAACAAAAGCGTATACAAATACACTGCGATTAGTGCAATAAACGCGTTCTCGTTGTCCATTTATACTAGGGTTACCATATTTTGGAAATCTGAAAAGAGGACACTTTTTCCAAATTTTCAGACTTGCATTATTGGAGGAAGATAGCCTACTGATAAAAATGGTAAATTTTACCACTTCGTGGTCGGTTGACTATAAAAAAGTCAACTTTCCGACTCGAGCCCCGAATTACGGTTTTTCTTTCACATTATCGGCTGGTTGACTAAAAAAAAGAAGGTCGACTTTCCGGTTCGAATCACGAATTACGGTTTTTCGCCGCCGGAGCGTTATTTTAGGGCGGATTTACTGAATCTCAGTCAAATTTTGCCATATATTTACTCAAAATTCTCATATAAGAGGACAAAATCTCCAAAAAGAGGGCATTTGGACGTCATCCGAGGACACTTTCAAAAAAGTCAAAAAAGAGGACAAATCCTCCTAAAAGAGGACGTATGGTAACCCTAACTTATATACCGTATGATCAGCATGGATATGAAATCACATTGGCATATCAAGTGTGTTCGACTTGAGAACAGTGGCTCCCAAACTTCGTTGGTGTCGGAGGCGCATTTCAAATTTCAGAGTACGTTTGCAGCCGCGCGAATACACTCATTAGGTATAACAAAAATTATAAAGCATGAAAGCACGTACCAACGAATATAGCAAGCAACAATAACAAGAAAAAAATAGACAAATCAATTTGATGTCCAACTTGGCATTGGCTTTGAGCTTCACGAAGTGTGTCACAGCGAGGCGTAATTGCAGAGAATGCAGTACGAAGTTGCTGCTTGAGGTGGTCATCGGTCAATCGATTGCGTTGCCGATTTTTGATTCTGACCATTTTACTAAAACGTGCTTCGCAATCGCATATATAAGTTGATCACAATAGAGAATCGTTTCTCTGGGCCTTGGCTATCAACTTGGGATGCTTTCCCTCTGGAACTTGACTCCAAAATTCATGTAAGTCTTCACTTTTAAATAATTGCTTGAGCTCGATATCTGACTGCATGCCTAGCAACTCAAGTTGATAATTACTAGGGGCAGTGGCCACATTAACTGCAATACGATTTGAAAACATTTTCATCATGAGCAAAAAAGCATTCATTCCGTCAATGCGGCGGTTGAACTCGTCAATAAAGTTGCTGATAAACCTGTTAAATGCATCAAATGATCCATTGGTTTGATGGTCAGATACCGTTGGGAAATGTGTTGTAACACCACCTGCACTTAAGTCTGGTGGTGAGCTGACATAAAATTTGAGTGCCGTTCCTAGCGCATTTGAGTTTGAGTATACTTTTTGGTGCGAGTTGAGTAACAAAATCGTTGCGGAGTAGCGAATTGCCGCTCGACTGCAGAGGAATTGGTCTCCATCCTTAATTTAAACTCCAAGCCAAGTAAATATGATTTTTTTATAAATTGATTTTTTGATATTTTTGTGGGATTTTCAAACGTCAATGGGAGCCGCAAGAAGGTTATCTGGGAGCCGCGGTTAGGAATCACTGCTATAGAGTATACTCTATATATAGTTGGACCCTATACTTGTCAGCGATCGAGATTACCGGACCGCGATCTGATATATACGATGGATTCCGTCACATGCCGTCCATTTTATGTTATCTTCTAATACTTTTCATTCAGTGTGCATGTGTCTTCTATAAATCGACTAGGCAGGCCCAGGTGATTTCAAAGAATTTTGCGAGTTGTTTCGACACCTTCCAATCTTTTTATTGTATCGCAATCTTTTGGCGTTTTTTGAAAGGGCAAAATTATTAACAATAAGTTCAACTAAACTCAAATGTCAACTTTCGATCGAAATTTGCTGGATACTACAAGTAGTTTTTCGTTTACTCATCATTGCTTCGCGGGGACCCTATGTTGGGCATACCTGCTCTAGACGCAAAGTTCGGAAGGACACATATACTGTTAGGGGAACTATCGTCCTCGAATCGAATCGAAATTTAATGAATAGAGTGGGAAAGGTCACATTTCAGAATCAAAATATAATCTCACATCACATATTGCTTGCGCAGAATCGCGATTCGGATATATTTGGGTCTAGATAGATCAGCTCGAAGCGAAGGAGCAATTAATTGAATATCTGCTGCATTCACTCTCTAGTCCGCCCGTGATCAGAGTCACTCGCAAAAAAATCAATTTGAATAAATGTAGTATGAAGAATATTTAGGCCAATACATTCTTGCAGTCTATAAATCAAGCTTCATCATAATTCAAGCTTCTTCTGTACGTCTTCAAATGCATGGAGGGAAGTGCACTAGCGTATCTTCGTGAGCTAGTGACAATGCATAATCCCGGAAGAGCAATACGTTCTCAGTCGCAAAAACTCTTGTCAGTTCCAAGAGTCAGAACATCGACCTACGACGAGAGAACCTTTTCTTCCTCGGCCGCCATTCTGTGGAACAATCTTCCATTTTCTATCAGACTATGTGACTCGCTATTAGGGCTGGGCAAAATCGAGTACCTGAGTGATTCGATTCTGAATCATGTAATATGCTTCGAGTCGAGTCGAGTAATCGAGTATCGCTCATTGTGACATCATAACAGAATATAATATGCCAAAGTTCAAATATACCGTTTATGCCACCACGAAGAACATAATGCCTATTATCCATCTCATAAATGATACTTTGGTATTTTTTCGACCATGCCGATTTCTTTCCACTTGGTGATAATGGTGTGGGATAATCATGACCTCGGAAATATGCTACTTCCAGTAACCTTTTTAGCTTTGTACTACATGTTTCGTATGCTACGACACCGCCTATCAAGGTTTCAAGGCTTCAACATTGAAAATTGGCATCGAAACTATAATTCATTGATGAATCAACTTTCAGTGACGAGAAGCGTACAATTTCAGTACTCGAAAAAATCGTCTTTTACTACTCGACTCGAATCATTAAAATTAGTACTCGATTCAGATTCGAGTACTCGAATCATCGTGCCCAGCCCTACTCGCTATATGTTTTCAAATGCAAAATCAAGACCGTTTTATTCACACGAGCGTTCGAACTAGAGTAGTGTTCATTCCGCCCTACAACTATGCACTTCGTCTTTTATACATATCGTTTACTTTTATATTTTATTGCCTCTTATGTACAGCGCCCTAGTGTAGTAATGATATATTGTTATTCGGCGCTCTATAAATTATTATATTATAATTATTATTATTAAATCAATGGCAAAAGTAATTTGGAAATGAGCACTGAGCAGATTAAGCGAGTGCCACCATTGCGCAGAAATATGGATATACAGAGATCGTGAGTATATTATAGATCTGATATTCAGGGATCTGAACCAATGTTATGACAAGTCGTTTTCCAGTTTCCAGTAACCGATGGATTGAGATGCATCAAACAAAATGACAGAATCTTTCTCACATTTACAACCAGCTAGATACCTCTTCCTGATCTCCTTCTTAGTCATTGCTCTTTTCCACAGATTAAACCCTTCCAATACACCCTGAAACCCGTCTTCGTCTTGTTCCGGCGGTCCTAGTGAAATGCCGTCGGTATTGCCATCTTGGTCTTGACCCAATACCAGAACGCCGTTAGATTTGAACGATCCCGAATCTGCTGCCGACAAGCTGCGCCGAGAGGCGTTCAAATAGTAATGGACAGTCCCGGAAAAGGGGGATAGCAGGACGCACAACTGCGAACGGTAGATAATCACTGGGTTTTCAGTGAAATCGTAGGGCCGGTCGTTCAAGGTAACTATCATTTTTGAAGCTTTGATATCAAGGTGGATGTTGATCGTATTGCAGTTTTTCGTGCCTGCTGTGCAGTAGCTCATTATGGAACCTTTTACAGGTGTGCTGGAATCCACAGATCGCACCCACGCGCATGCAGTAAATGCAGTCATCGACGGCATTGGTCCGGTGTACTGAACGTAATCGCGATGTAATGGTTTCCCGAAAACGAAAGTGGCAATCTTGCATCCTGTGATAATGCACGAGTGTCATATTAGCATCAGTGTTGGGATTAGGGTTTCATTTAAAATAAAAGTCAATTTAAAACAAACATGTTCAAAAAATAGCCGTTGTTTAAAACATGTTTTATATGTCACGACGTCACGAATATTAAATTGTGACGTCACAATTGATCATCATTTTTATATGACTCCTTGGGAATAACAATTGAAACAATAGGGTCAATACGAGATACCCTTGATGAACGAGGTTACCAGCCCCCTTTCCTAAACGTACCAAGGAGTATCTTTGACCAGTACTACATCTTAATAAATTTAAATCATTGTTTGAAATCAGGGCTTTAAATGCAACCCGAGTTGGGATCAAGTCCATACCTTCGATTCAAAAGTCCATTTCGAGTCACTCCAAATTTTGACTTGAGCGAGTCAAGTCATTTCAAAATTTTCAAGTGATGTCACAAGATTTCAAAGTCAGTGTCACGTAAATTTTTAAAGCGACTCGAGTCATGTCAAGTCATCTAAAGCTTTAAGACCAGGACCAGAGTTCTCCGACCACAAGCAAGCAAGCATAAAAACATTTTTACAATTACTCGGCATTGTATCGCGGGCCAGATGATATGGTGCTGATCGCCGCATCCGGTTGATTCAGAATCTTTGGGCAGTGTCGTAGCTAGGGGCGAAAGGGATCATGCCCCCGATTTTTGAAGTTTGGATCCCGAATTTTAGCCTTTTGTTGAAAATATATTATTTGTAGAAAAATATGTCGTTTCGGATACATTTTCAGTTTAGTTGGTTTCGTTAATAATTCATTTGTTGATACAATTACTTTGTTTCTGTTATTTACTCATTTAATCCAGTAGTTCTTAACATTTTCCTACAGCGCCCCTTTTCGAAAATTGCATAGGCCTGACGCCCCCATATTTTAAGGACGGTAGTAAAAACAAGAGTGCAAAAGTTCGAAGTCCGGTCGCTATTTTCGGGTTGGGACGTCACTATGGAAAGAACTTGAATCGCGCCCGGGGACAACTCGACTAATTAACGCTATTATATCTGCATGTGCTTCGGGATCAAATCATGGTTGTTATAACAACCATCGGGTACGGGCTCGTACCATCTGGTTCGTGCCCATGCCCACTGCTCAGTGTACACATCCCGAATTCACCTCTGAGACTGGCAATACGGGGACGTTAATTCTATTGGGTTTAGTTTTATTGCTTTCTATGACAAGTAAATCAACTGTGATAGTGGTAGAGATCTTTGCTCACATTGAATTTAGTACTGCACCCAGTTAATAAATTCAAAACGAATGTATTCCAAACAAAGCAACCCATATTATATAACGTTCATGTGAGATTGCGTCTTGCGGGTCACAACACTAATCAGTATGATCCTTTATTATGATACGATTAAGAAATATTCTGAAGATTTAACTTTGTGGCTCTGAAATACAAATATATTTAGTTAATCATTTTGACCCAAAAGCTTCAAAGCAGCTTTAATGTACAAAGGGCTCTCAATCTTAAAAGTGGCACAGTGCCTCTTTCTTCGATTTCGACACGTTTTCCGCTGTGGCATAAAATACCTAGTTCTAAATATTTTGTGTAAAAAACCCCGAGCTAGAGTGATGGGAGTATTTTAACGGGGAATTGGCCATCTAAAAGTGCACGCAATTAATTTTACATGAATCATAATAAACCACTGCATACATGGAAACATGTTGCAAACATTGTGGGCATGTGTATCGCACGAAGCGTGACGAAAAATTCCGAGATTTGACGGATTTTGTCGAATGTTAATTTGCAGTGAGAACTTAGGGATATGCTATATAGAACTATTGTTTTACTACATAATCATGTGTCCCTACTGCACCTTCTACTGCGATGCCATTTTTCTTCCGCGCCCCTATTCCGCCCCTCAATCCAGCGCCCCCATATCGCCCCTGAACACTTTCACCACCTTTAAAATCCTAATCGCCCCTTCGGGGGCGCTGGAGACCAGGTAAAAGAACCACTGATTTAATCGAAGACTTCAGATCAGTTTCAAGTTATTCGGTGGTTTGGATATTCATAAAACGGGAGAAGCTGAAATTTAGTAACTATCCAGTATTTGAGATTCACTGGTTAACCGATTATGACAATAGTTGTTTTGTACCCTTGTATGGAGACCTAAGGTGAGATAGTAGATTATGTTTGAAATTACTATCTGAATCTGCTAGAAAGGCAGGGAATGAGTTTACGCCATCTTTTCTTTGCCACATATTTGGATGGTTTTTATATCAGAATGTTGATGGATTTCACCAGTCCGTTTCTTCGTCCAGTTCAATGTATATATATTCTATATTTATAATATACAATATACATGGGCTGAATTGAACAAGTACTTTGGATATGCTTAAGGTAATGATGTAAAAGCTAATTGCTCTTTGCTACAGTCAACACAAGTCGACATTGCATCATCGCTGAATACTGCAACGGACTGATACAAGCTACAGCGTACTTGAATTACAAGGATTCTGGAAAAGAAATATTTACTCGCGATTTATATCAGTGTAGCGTACTTTGCTTACAAATAATAATTCCTAATAAGTTTAAAGTAGGTAACCATACATCCTCCTTTAGGAGGATTTGGCTTCCTTTATCAGGTTTTTGAAAATGTCCTCCGAGGATGCCTAAATGTCCTCCTTTTTGACAATTCGTACTCATTTACAGCTTTTACAGCTAAGATAATGGATAGATTTGAGTGACAATGGGCATAAATGACGTTAAATAGGAAATTCGTGGTTCGATCGGAAGCGACGACCTTTTTTTAGTCAACCCATCAAATTTTTCAGCGAAAATAGCGAAATCGGCTGATTTCTGTTTTGATCAACTAACTTTTCTGATTTGGCAAACGTGTCCTCCTCTCCCTATTCCAAAATATGGTAACCCTAGTTTAAAGACTTCTTCATCAGGTCTTGAAACAAACACTTTTGTAGTTGCCATGAACTCATCTATCAGTCTTCACTACTGTCTTGGAGTAGGCTAATAAAAATTAATTTGAGTCTTTGAGAATCAGATCAGGTCGATCCCCCTAGTTTTGTCAAATGGAGGTTTCCTGCGTATTCAAAGAATTCCGGAGGCTAATAACACCTTAGAACCACATATAACCTATTCGCCAGAACCGTATCTATAATATTCATATGTACAGAATGACAATGATCTTAACCTCGTTTTAAATGGTTACAAAAACGAAATATTATCTCTTACCAACTGCCTTTTTTACTTCTTCAGTTACTACGGTGATACTCTTCGGAACGTTCTGTAAGAAGATCAATCGAGATTCAGTTGGGTAGGCGTGTCATGTCATGGAAATGGATTTGCGTGATTTGGAGGTGCGAGTTCCATGATTTAGGTACTAGTGGGCTATAATATAGATGTATATCCACAATACCGTAACAAGTCATTCGGCTCAATCCCATGAGTGTGGACATCGATTGTAATCATCCGGCCCAGTGATTCTCAACCTTTTCGACCTCGCGGCACCCTTTCAAAGGGGGAAATAGTTCGTGGTACCCTATAACACTTCGAGTAGCCTACCCTAAGTGGCGAGTAGCGTAGTGCACCGCTGCAACATTGATGAGTCGCGGCCTAGATCGACTCCAGAATCCATTCCTAAGTGTAAGACGGTTTATATTAGGGTTGCCATACGTCTGGAATTTCCTGGACATGTCAGGAAATTTACTGTCGAAACTGCGTCCGGGAAGAAATTCTAAAACATGCCTAATGTCCGGGATTTTTAAGGCTTGAAGTAGGCTAAAAAGTCCACCCTCGAAAATAAATAAAAATAACCATCATTTACTGAAGTAAGTCAAATTGTAATCGCAATTAACAATATTACGGTATATTCCTAGAGTCGGTCGGTGAAGGCCATTTTGATGCTTTATTCAAGAATAGTGGTTCTAAACCTGAGGTTCGTTTGCCTATATTCTAGGGATCGGGAACATGATGAACGTAATGAGCTTCCAAAATAAGCCGTGAATAAGTCTGGGCAAAGGTACTGACATTTTTTAGTAACCAGCTTATCATATTTCGAGCTGGGTCACGGAACATTTTCATATTGGAAATGGAATCGCGACCATAAAAGGCTGGAAACCACCGGATGTGCAACCTGCTGGTGCAGACCGTCATTTCGGCTTATAAATAGTCTTATTCGCGTGACATGAACATGACTTGACGATGTACAATTACGATCTCTGCATTTTCGATGTCATCTTCCACCACCAGCTCTTACCGCTAACTCCGAACGCTTGGGCGAAGAGAGGATCAACATTACATAGTAATATATGTACGGTTGCATTTGGAACAAAAATTAATATAAAACAAACATGTTTAAAACATGGCCCTTGTTTAAAACAAGTTTTAATTGTTTTTAAAAAAAAATTTTTAGCCATGGAGCCAGGAATCCCTAATTGTGACAACACAATTGATTGACATTGGCAATGGAGAATACAGGGTAAATATTGCTCTTTCGGAGAAAAAGGCTCCCGAGTCTCGACCACTGTCATAATCAGACTAAAAATATCTTTAACCGGGACGACATCGTTATGCAGCATTTTCCAGTCGACGGTCATTATCATCAGAACACCATCTCGTACCAATATTTCATCTATATCTACATTCTATAACTGTTGAACCGACGACGATTTTGATGGTTTGAGCCACCTCACATCGTATATACGTCGACTATATTAGGTGCAAACTGCAAATAGTCGGTAGTCTCATACCACGTGTTTATTCGAAAGTATTTACACAATTATGGCATAATTATACAGCGTTTGTAAATAAACACATTTTAAGGCATTTTTAAACACTGTTTAAAACATGTTTTAAAACACCACTTATTTTAAATGCAACCCTAAATATATAGATAGAAGAATGATTATTATTATTGACTGGATTCATTCAAAAAATTTAACAGCGAAATGCATATTTTAACCAGATTTATAAAGTAAGCCCCCCATAGGTTGCATCGATTACCCTATATGGTGGGTTCATGATCAGTATTTTTCTGGGCGGGAGGGTGCTGAAAAAAGTTGTTTCGGTCCTGGTTGCAATTGCAACACGCAACCACATGAATGCAGCGACCTAACGTTATAGCAGGGCTTTCAAACACACGACCGCCCCCACCCGACGAATTCATCCGGCCTGTGATGAAATATGCAGACCAAATGAGAATACAATACAGCAATCACCAGAGCTCATATTAGAGATAGCCCAATTCAGGACCTACACTCCGGTATACAGTCGCTAGGCAAGCTTTGACAGTGTGGCGTCATGTCGACCGACAACGTGTTCATACCTCATTTTAAAACCCGCTAGTGGACGCTAAAGCATGTCCGAAATTTGAACCACTAAAATATGGTAACCCTAGTTTATATAGGCTTCATTATTTCAATACAGCGAAAACGCATACTATCTGACATACCGAATTCGTCAGCAATCGTCATTTGGATGAGAATAGCGAACATCGCTGCGTTTGTGCCACAGAATTCACGCGTTTATGCAGAATGTATATGATACTATAGATTTAATGAAACGTCACATGTCAGCATCTTAATATCTGACTTATATGTATAGTGAAACACCGGTTATAACAACAACCACTGCCCTTGTGGTGTGGCATTGTAAAAACGTTTTGGGGGTTCTGCACATCACGAGCGAAGGCTTTGACGGATAACTTGAATAATATTAATAATTAATATTTACCTCACAGTCTCCCAGTTTTATCCATTTTCCACCAACGAAACGAGTTGTACAAAAGCCATCTGTTATTGAAGAGAATTTATGTAACAGTCGGATAATGATTTCATCAATACAAATGGCGTTGCCGAGAAAGAGAGAGGCAAACAATTCCTCTTTCCCACCCGATATCACGGTCGTAAAGTAATAACCACCTAACTCTTTCCCTTTATGATGTTCAACCGCATTCTGGATTCGGCATCGAATCTTGAACAGCATCAGTTTGTTTTCACCTAGTGAAACCTACAATCGATTGTACCCAGTCTTGAATTCAGATTTAGTTTTCGAAACGAGTAACCGGTGCATTCAAAGGCCTCAAGTCATTACCACGTATAGCGCAATATTGTTAGCTGACAGTTTATCTGTATATAGGTGATACGGTCGAAATGGAGCATGTATTGTATACTGATAATGATGTGCCCTGCGCTGTACATTAAAATAAAGGATGCACTTCATATCATAGGCAATGTCGTCATGATTTACCTACGTTCCGGAATGGAGGCGTCTCTATTTCAATTAAAATGGAAACTTAGATCGACACTCCGCGACCCCAATGGGGGAATTGGGTGTGTAGCTCATATATTGATGAAGTCAGTTGTTCTTCACCTTTACTATCCTGGGGAACCCTTACGGTAATCTGGAGGCCTTCGGGGAACCCTCAATTTTCGCCGAGTCACAGAATCTAAAATCCACTACATTACACATCTAACCACACATCTATTACATGACTATAGATCAGTTCACCGAAATATTTTCGGGGTGCGCCAGTACAAAAGGGTACACACAAATTTTTTAGGTTAAGATCTTCCGTTTTATAGGTAAAAAAATCGCACTAGTGATGACCTTCCAGTCACCGGCTTCTCAAATATTAGAGGTACGTCCAATCTCCCACAAAACTTGAAGAGGTCCGCCCTCAAAAAAGTTACAACCCCTGCATTAGTACAACACATATCAAACAGACTTGCCTGCAAATTACCTGGTCCTGAAGAAACCGATAAGGTTAAAGTGATAGCACAGGCACACGTCTTGGTATAATATACTAAACTATAATGCCGTAACCATGATTCATGTGCCGCATCACTCCGTACCTACCAGTCCGTATAGGTAACGCACGAAAAGACTGTTAAGCCCACGTACCACTATGGTACTGCAATACACGCGATGCCAAATGCCGCTAGTCCCGCTAATGCTACAACACACAACTCACTTTTTGACGACGAAAGATGAACTTCGAATAAAAAAACTGACATCAAACATCTACTGAATAATATCGCAGCACGCATAGTCTCCATCATCGCCGGTCCAATTTATACTATTTATCTGTACGGTAGACTGCGAAGTTTGCCTGATTGTCGCATCACGGGAGGAAAACCGGAAGTCATCATAATAATCGCTCGCCATCGTTATATGTTTACATTCTATAGTTATACGGTGACATACAAGTTCGATCTACCCTGTCTGGTAACGTTGGGTGCATAAGTTTAGGTATTGACGCATATTGTTTACAGATCGAGAGGCTCATGCCGCTTCCTGACTGGGCAATGGGCACGTACACTGTGCAGCGTGCTTGATTAATATAATTCATCATGCCGCAATTTCAAAATAGGTCGTGCGTATGTAGAATACCCGACCACGATTGAGTATCTATAATAATAGAATATTGATGCATTGCTTTCATATTCATAATAATTAATAGCAGTGGCGGCTCGTCCTATAGGGCAACTGGGGCATTGCCCCACCTAAAATTCTGTTCAATAACAATTTAACCATTTATAGACGCACAGCAATCAATATATACCGAGATCACAGCGAAACCCGCGTTCTTCTTGTGCTTTCGCTTGCAAACGCCCATACATAGCGAAGTCTCTGCGAAAATCGAATTCTCTTCTGTGTTTTCGCTTTGTGAATGCCTAGCCGGGGCTTGCCCCGGTAGCGCTCATAACAAGCTTTCACTATCTATTCTCTCAAAGCCGCGCACAATAAAGAAACGGTGATTTACTCTCTCCTATTCGTAAAATGGCCGAGCAACCGGGGCAAATATGCCTACTCGCCCTTAAGGTGTGATGTAACAATCGTATCTATATCTGAACTCGGTTACCGTAATATGCGTTGAGTCGACCTTTGCTGGAATAGGTCGATTTTGACGGTGTTTCGCACCATGATAATTCTTGAAACTTGGTATGATATGTCGTGAAGGTAGTATTTAACACTGCTCCAAGTTTCAGGCTTGCTACTTAAAGATAATGGTAGTAATTCCGTTTCCGAAGTTCAGTGTGTGCTGGTCTATCATGTACATAGTACAGCAAACAGATTTTACTCAAAAGCCGGTATCGGTCTCCATTGATTTTGACGATGTTCTATACCGAGATCGGTCATGACATTTGGCACGGTAAGTGTTAGTATCGACCGCTGTAACAAGTTTTAAGTTTGTCACTGAACTATGTGGGTGGTAATTTCGTTTCCAAAGTCGAGTAAGAGCTGACTCTTCATTTATCGCCAACAAATTTACGCAAAAGCCGTTATTGGTCTCTATTGATTTTAACGATGTTCCATACCTAGATCTGTCATGAGCTTTCACACGGTATGTCTTGATTTTAGTATCGAACACGGTGCCAAGTCTTAAAGTTGACACTCAATGATTGAGGCAGTTATTTCGTTTTCGAGGTCGAGTATGGTAGAGATATGCGCTGATCTGATACTTAGCCTACCTACGTCATTGTGGATCTCACGCAAAAGCCGGTGTCGGTCTGTGCTAATCTATAGTCTGCGTTCCATAACGAGATCGGTGATGATATTTCCAATGGTATATCTCGATGATCGCATGAAACAGCTAACCAAGATTCTCGGTTTGCATTCAAATATTCACATAATTTTATGTTCGCCAATGTCCATTTCACTGTGAAATTGTGGCCTTCAAACCATTTGCTTACAATCCCCTGTCAATTGCGATAGCTATTTCATTTTCGATGTCGGCTAACAGCTGATCATTCGATCAGCCTATTCCTCGATCTATTTTACTCAAAGTTAGGTGTTCGTCTGTTTGCATTGATTTTGACAGTGTACCCTACCGGAATGGGTTATGAGATTGCGTATGCTACTTCTCGATGATTTCTTGTAACAGTATACTAAGTTACGGCTTTTATTCATGTATTTATTGATTAATATATTTTCCAACGGCGATTTCGCAGCAGACTTATAGACAGTAAGCCGTATGTGTCGTGTCACAGTCTCCAGTTTCAAGGCCAAAATGTCCTACATTGTTCCGAGACCGAAGTTCCGAGGCTGCTGTCCTTAGTTCTTCAAAGACCATTCAAATTGATGTTCTGGATTCAATATGACAGGCCCAATCTATGAGATAACAATTGCGTATGTGTCCGAACTCGTTGACCTTTCCAGTTAGGCTTACGCAATTTCTCGAGTTCTAGTCATTGGAATTAGTCAGGTCAAGTCAAGTGCGAACATGAATCGTATTGAATCTTTATTCCGTACGTAGTTAACGCAGTTGCCTTTAGAGCAGTGATTCCCAACCGCGGCCCTGAGGGCCGCATGCGGCCCCCAGCTAGCCTTCTTGCGGCCCCCACAAAAATATTGAGAAATCGATTTATGAAAAAAAAATTATATTTATAAAATACTCTTGCTTGGCTTGGAGTCTGGAGTTTTCAAATAGTATTGCAGGAAAGTTGTGAGTAGACTGCTAAGATTACGTCACTGCTCTTTCAATGCAATGTGCCCGAACTTTCCAGTTGAACGGGCAGGGGGAGATGTGGTACCGATGGATCAAAAATTGCAAGATGATCTCTGGCCCTCAAATCTTCAGCCGAGAATAGCAGATCTTTTGTTGTCTCAACACTTCGATACAAGCTCTATCTATCGCGGACATTTACATGAATATCCGCCTTTTCAAAAAATATTTATGAACGTTTAAAATTTGTTGCTCGAACGTGTCATCGGTCCCCACCCGGTGGGTCCAAAGGCACACGACCATGGGACCTATGAGACAAGCGCTCAAAAACTCAAATTTGTTAACTTGTTTTGTTGTGTACTATAAGCTAAGCTACAGCAAGCCAATGAAGAATGTTTCGTCGCGACCTTCAAGAATAAAATAGATTATATCAACTCAAATGTTGGCCTAAAATCATATCTTGATTTACGCCTAAACTTACAAAATTAATGCCACATACATATTACCCGCAAATCGACATTTTGACTTTCAAATACCTCGTAATAGCTATTAAACACCACATGTAACTATGATTTACAGCCTATATATATGTAGACGAGTTTCTGTTGTTATGTGATTAGTTGGTTCATTTACTTCGCTTGATTTGGCTATGGTACCATAGGTCCCCCACCCCATAAATATTGTAATTGACATGAAAATAGTCCACTCGAGGATGGTATTGATTCAAAAAATACGTGCCATTATATACCCTGATACAAGCCCTATACTTCACACCAAAAATTATGGCGGGTTTGTTAGTCTGAAAGGTGATATAGAAAAATGAAAATGTCGATCCAAATTTACTTTACACCCCCTAAAACGTAAATCAATCGTCACAGACCCCATAACTTATGGAAGTCGAATTTTTTTGCATGCGAGGAAAGATTCTGTCAGCATGTATTTGTAGACAAATTCACGGAGTGTAATCATGGAATTATCCTGGAGAATTTTTCAAGTATTTTCGGTCCCAGTGATCCATCGGTACCACATCTCCCCTACCTATAGATATAGGTATAGATATACGTATTGGCAGGACCGTAACTGCCGCGCCCCAAGCCCCCCAATTGGGGGGAGCGAGCTCGAAGGGGGCCCAAAATTATTTAGTGAATTAGCATAAATTATATAGTATTTTATGAAATTTTATGCAACTTTTTCAAAGATTTTTCGCGCTGCGCGCGATTTCAAGTTTCCAAGTACCTTAATTATTGGGTACTCTTCGACCACGATAAAATACGCAAGATTTATAGAAATGGGCATATCGGCGTTGGCCATTACCGCGCCAAGGCGCACGAAGACATATAAAGTTTTAGGCCATGTAACATGCGACTCCAAGAAGTGTGCCAGAACGATCGGCAGTGAGAAAACCTTGGCCGAAAAGGACTGCCCTTACGCTGACCGAAAACTTCGTTATGTATATTCAAAATACATATAGGTAAAATTGACCATAGGCGCCTAAATGACTGGCGCCGAATGTTCCTGTCTTGGCGATCTGAACGTCACGAGACAAATCGGCTACCATCCCGCAGGGAAGAATTATATGTCAGTGAAGAACTACCAATTTGAAATCGTGTGCATATTTTAGTTTAGTATGTTTGGGCGATTCTATATTTCTTGATATAGCAGACTGGAGGTCACGAAATAACAAATAACATCATGTAACGAAGTCGTACCAACGAGTCCGCCCATCTGAATATGTTTAATTGTTATTTACGGGCCCTACAGTTTCCAGGACACCTCACTCAGCTTTACCGTTAAATCTGATTACGTGAGCAGAGAGGACAAGTAATTGATAGCAATATATATGCAATTCCCGATCTTATTGAGCTATTTTATTTTGAATTATCGAAAATGTTCGCGCTCCACGCTGGCTCACTAAACAGGGATCCTGATTTCGTGGCAGAAGCGAACAACCGCACTGGGTGTCGGTTTATTACCCTATGGGAGCTCAAGACCCGAGTGTTTTGGGGGGCCTGACGAAGTGCTGTTTCGCTCCTGCCAACGGGCATACGCCCGAAGAAGTTTAATTACTATTGAGTGGTCCTATCTTTTCAAACACAACTCACTCGGCTCAACCGATCAATCTGATTACGTGAGCTGAGAGAGGATAAAAACTGATACCAATATATATGCAATTCCCGATTATATTGACCGATTCAATCATGAATTATAGAAATTTTTCGCGCTTTGCGCGATTATTCAAAACAAGCTGCCTAAAACGGACACCGGATTTAGACGATAAATAGCGGTAAACAGCCATCTAGCCTGAGGGGATCTGGGGCTTCGAAATTCTGTTTATCACCCAATGGGGGGGGGGGGGGGGGCAAGAGAAACGTTTTTTTTTTGGAGGGGGACGAAGTGCTGTTACGGCCCTGGGTATTGATAACTAATTTACGGATAGATGTGCAACAAGTGACTCACGATTGAATACGCCGAGATGCGTACTGCTTAGCCGGCAAAAAGCAGCATAATTGGTAGTCCTATGGCTCGCGACCCAAGCGTCCGAATAATTTCATATGTCGGTGCTTATCAAAAGCAAGCGTCGCACTGATCCCAAAAATACGAATTGAAATCTCGCCAGGGCAATAAAACTAGTCCGAAATAGCCAGCAAAGGTTGATTGTTCTGAACAACGGGAGCGCGGCAACACAATGGCCAATGGCGTCAAACGAATGATCGTAACAATGCCAATTTTCATATTTTGGTGACTATTTTGGGTTGCGTTTTTGCTTTGGTATTCGTGCGGCCCCGGCCGTACTCTGAAATTCTAAATTTGGCCCTGCCACCGAAAAAGGTTGGGAACCACTGCTTTAGAGCAAAAATGAGAGGTCTAGAAGTTGTCCAGTCTATTGATCCAATCGTACGCCGGGTGCCTCCGCTTTGGTTGCCTATTATCACCTGGTCGTAACCAGAGATGGCCACAGTCCGGTTCAGGAGCCGGAGCAGGATTTCAATGTTTTTTTACCTGGCCGGACTAGATCCGGATTTCGAATTTGGGGTGACGGTCGGATTTTAGGGTCTATCGATTTGCGTAATCTATAACTCTACCATGAAATCAAAACGCATGCTACTAAGGATGACCTGATACTTGATTCGTGGCATAGGGACGATTCTTAGTTCACGTACATTTTGTAAAATAATCCTTTGATTAAAAATAAATGAATAAAACATTTGTTACCACACTTCAAGTCACGGCTCACCGGCAAACCTCTCGCGGCACCTACGTTAAAATCACTGTTGTCGGGAAATTCATGTGACCATCATAAAGTTACTTTTTTACGTTGGAAAACGCCATTGTGACGTCATGTTGATAAAAGTCGCTCGCAGCCCTTGCCCCACCACCCGATATTGTCACGAGCCGCCACTGATTAATAGTGTTATTAAATTTGTATCACCAAATCCACTGGCATTTGTAGAAACACTACGGATACTTAAACAGCGATTACTATAGTTAAGAATAAATTTAAGATTTAAGAAACTGCGTAAAGCAGGGGTGTCAAACTCAAATTGCGTCGCGGGCCGGATTCAAACCTTAAAATCGCTCGCGGGCCGGACTGACTTATGCCTAATGCTGACTAGAGTGAATCTGCAACACCACAGTCAAGTGGTGATAATGTGACCTGTGAACATTCGCTGTATGGAGGTCTTATTTAATGGTCAAGTGTTTCCTATAAAATATCTAAACGATTGTTGAAAATGTGCTGGCTACTATAGGCATCTACTCATAATTGCTTCACAAGCCGGATGAAATCGTCTGGACCGCCGGATGCGGTCCGCGGGACGTATGTTTGACACCTCTTGTTTCATACATGTTTTTTATAGTTTTTTTCCATCTCTTACCTCACGCATATTCAATTGTGACGTCATAGTGGATTGATATTCACGATTGAAAATATTGGGTAAATATAGCTCCTTTGACGAAATAGGCTTCCAACCCCTCCCATATACAGACCAAAAATATCTTTAAGCATAGGACTACATCGTCATGCAGCATTTTTACGGTCGGCGGTCATCATCATCAGAACATTCAGTCCGTACCAATGATCTATATCTACGTACTATAGCTGTTGAACCGACTATTTCGAGAGTTTCAACCCCCATATCGTATATACGTCGGCTATATCGGGTGGTAATCGTCCTCCGTAGTCTCATGCAACATGTTTTCGTGAAATATTTACACAATTACAGAGGTGGTCAGTAACGAAGTAATTCTACATTTTCAAAGTACTCAAGTAGTTTTCCTCTACTTCTAGTACTTACTCGAGTAGATCTGACTTTCGCTACTTCTACTTCTACTTCGTAATATCTTGTGATCTACTTACTTTTCGCCGCTATTTTCAGTTTGTCAAGTAGAAGTAGTTTAATCCTCCAACAAGAAAGATAGCCTGACTACTTTCGGGGCTGTTTTTACGAAGTACCAACATTGAATTTTCCTGAAAGTCAAGTAAAGCCCAGAACTTTTGTTGCGCTTCGCGCACAGTAGTTTCGGAGTGTCAAATATATGTTTTCACGAACGTATCGGTGAATATAATTTAGGTACCGGATTGCCTGGTTCCGCTCACACTTCATTATCGATCAATTCAAGTATTACATCACAGTAAATATGGCCCACCATAACGCTTGAAACTACCGTTTCGCAATTTAGCAATGGCCTATCACATCGTAATCTAGCAGTCTATGACGTGTCCTAATCTGGAAAGGTGGACTCCTGCTTTTTTTAACGTTACACCTGCTTTGGCAGAGCACCTTTCTGGACAAAAGACGTGAAATATTGATTCCGCTTTTATGTATTTCTCTTTCAATTCCGAGTATCATACTTTGAGTTTTAATTGATTTCAGTTCTTTTGTCTGCAGAACATACATGTTGAAGTATAAAAGCAAGTGTCGTAATACCTCTATTTTCCGAAAATAAAGCTCCACTATACAATTTTACGATCCACCATATTTTTTATTAACGTATACTAATCCCCCAAAGTGTTGAAACCGTATCCGAAACAACTTCTCCGTATTGCTCTTCGCCTAAACTATAGGGGCCTTATAATATAGGGTAGGGCGACTTGTCATAATATTTTCTAAAGCGGGGTGTTCGAGTAAACAAAGGGTTAGTATCGTATTTTCATATCAATACCATAATTGGCAACCCATGATGCGGGCAAATGCTTATTCTATCGAAAATTGATACCTCCTGGGATGCATCCATACGAATCAAGCTCTCTGCACCTCCCGCATAGCTCAATTTGCAGCTTTTGACAGTCCATGCGAACGAATTACGACCGTTTTCAAAACTACTTACTTACTTGAGTAGATTTAAAGTCAGTAAGTCATTCTACTTCGACTTCAAGTAGTTTTATGTCGCTTATGAAAAAAGTACTTCTACTCGTACTTGAGTAGATTTTTTCGTCGCTACTTCTACTTCTACTTGAGTAGCGTTCTTGACTACTTTGACCACCTCTGCACAATTATGGCATAATTATACAACTTGAAAAAACACAATTATTTCAAAAGGCCTTTATTTAAAGCACGTTTTAAACAAAGTGCTTTAAACGGCCATTTGTTTTAAATGCAACCCTAAATGTAAGTAATAAATATATAACACTGTTAGTTACCGCCATCAACGAGGGAGGAAAGAATGTCTAACAGTACAAAGAAGGAAATTCCACCTGTTTGTTACAAATTTACAGTATGTCTACAGCGGGAAGCGGTTATTGTCAAATAAACCGATATAAATGGATAGCGTCGTGCGAAAAGTTTTCTTGCAAGTCTGAATTTCAAACACTATGAAAATATTATGTTCGCGAAACAAAGACAAAATACTTCGATCAGACTATCTGCTGAAATTTGCTGGCCTGGTTTAGAGTGATGAACAAAACCATCATGATTTCAAACAAGGGTTGTTATATCCAAACAGCGATCCCATTCCAAGAGCAAGATTAATAATATAGACGGATTTATATGATGTAACTTTTCCGGGTAACGTGAGATCGTACATTGCAACACGGGACAAATAGATCAGAAATTGTAAATTGGCGATCCGATTTTCAGACATTGTAAAATTCAATATTGCTTCCAGGAAAATTCGCCATCAGGGTAGGTACGTCGGTTGGATGCCTCCCGACAAGCCGTTGAAATAGTATTCCGAAAGTCCGGGAATGTTAGCGACGTTCCGCGAATTCTCATCCGACCCGGCAGGACGCGGCAGCGCGAATCCGCCCGGTAATCCGAAAGAGAAAAAGTTTCCGTGTGCACCAAGCAATGCGGGTGCTGTCATTCTCCAGGGTAAGGAGAGAGGTCTCGGAAAATGGAACGGCGGTAGCTGAAACAGAGGAAAATAATCGAATTTACAACTGACTATTGTCACACCGGGACTCATGATGTGATTGTGCTTTTATCACAATTTCCTGACCGATATTGATTTTATTCTGTTATACAGACGATATGTGTTACGATGTGTTGGTGTGTATAGGACATAATTGTCTAAATTTTACTAACAAAATAATATTATTGCTCCAAGCCCTCCATATGCGCTTCAGATGTATAAATAATCATTAATAAAGGGCATATATGTGCTACTATAGATCTTGCAGCATGTGATTTCAGGATAGCCTATACACCAAGAGTGGCCAACATTTTTGACCAAAGAACCACATGCGGTCTCCAAAATATTGCGCAGGCCACTTGAGTGTTGATGACTAAAAAAATACAATCACTCAAGTAGAATAAACCTACCCAAACAACACTCTAATGCTAATTTACGAAAATTTAGTAATCATTTATGGGAATGCAAGATACGCGATCAGTAATAGCTCATATAGAATATTATACCGAACGGGCCACTCCGAAGATTTCCGCGGGCCACGGGTTGGCCAGCCCGGCTCTACACACTGCGTAAATGCATGGGTGGAAAATAAATGTACGTATCAGATTTCCATACTGTCACTCTAAATATTTTCCCGTTGGCGACAACACCAGAGAGAACGCGTTTCGTGTAAAAATAATAAATACCTGAAAGGGTGTTTGGTGTTGTGGTTTGGTGTTGTGAAATACTGTGTTGTCTCATATAGGCGTTTCCTACGATATCACGTATGGATGCTGGACTTGAAAATCTGCACTGTGAAAACTGTGCCTACCTTTGAAGGTGGATACAAAAATCACCCTAAGAGGTGGAACCATATTTTCACCCTTTTGCTGGAAATCGACACTTTCTGTACCAAATTTTGCGTTCACACCAGACATGGGGTGATTACTTTATGATTGTAATCGATTGCGATTACGATAACTTCTGAATGACGCGATTACGATTACGATTACGATTACAGCAAAATCAGGAAGTAGTCGATTACGATTACGATTACATTGGAAAAGTAATCACGATTACTCACGATTACATTTATTTTGCGTCTTAGAAGGTATGTTGGAAGACAATATATGGATTGTGCTGAAGAGGCCTAACGAGATAACAAACTCCATTTAAAAGAGATGCGTCATTTGTTTGTTACGTCATAATGTACCCATTGCCCATTTTTATAGAAGCCAATTTATCGCGCCCAATGATTTGCATTCTTGCCAGGGCCATAATTGTCGCACCCCAAATTTCCCAATAGGGTTGGGAGCGAGCTCGAAGGAGACTCAAAAAGTATTTCGTAAACCAACATAAGTTATAGAGTATTTTCTAGAGGTCTAATTAACTTGAAAATCCTCTCTAGATCAGTGATTCCCAACCGCGGCTCCGAGCTAGCCTACTTGCAGCTCCCATTGACGTTGGAAAATCCAACAAACATATTATAAAATCAATTTAGAACAAACAAGAAAATTGATATTCAAAAATTACACTTGCTTGGCTTTGAATCTGGAGTTTGTAATTAAGGGTGGAGACCAATTCCTTCGCTGTCAAGTAGCGATGCTCTACTCAGCAACGATTTCGTTACTCAACTCACGTTAAAAAGTATGCTCACACTCAAATGCGTTTGGATCGTCACTCAAATTTAAGTCTGCTCATCATCAGACTTAATTAAGTGCAGGTGGTGTTGCAACACGTTTTACACCGCTATCTGACCATTAAATCAATGGATCATTTGACTTGATTGTCAAGTTCAACGGCCGCATTGACGGAATGAATGCTTTTGTTCCCATGATGAAAATGTTTTCAAGTCCTATTGTAGTTAATGTGACCATACTGACCCTGGTAATTTACAACTTGAGTTGCTAGACATGCAGTCAGATATAAAGACATCACAATTTGTTTGTGCGTCTCACGAAAGTTTTTTCTTGTAGTCTGCTACGCTTGAGCCACTACAATATCGTTTGATTATATAACAAACCGGAGGTCACGAATTACCAACATACACTAAAGTAATTATAACAAGATACCAGAGGTTATAATTATGAATTACGTGCCCCCAGCTCTACATGTAGGTAATTTTGTGGCGAGATAGCGCAGCGGTATAATCCACGGCTGCAACGCCATTGGGTTGCGGGTTCGAGTCCGACCGAGGTCGACTTCTGAATTACTAGGTGTCGGAGGTTTATCTATAGGCTCGCGTAAGCGGTGTCTTACAATAAGCCTAGAAGTGGGCCGTGCTACAAGTCGGCAGATACGGAATCAAAAATGCAGAAAATAGGCCTGGTGTAACTGACCGTTGTAGTCGACAAACACCAAGATTACCTCAAACAAACAAACAAACAAACTCTACAGGTAAATATGACCATCGGGGGCTGAGAGAGGATTAAAAATCAATAGTAATATAATGCAATTATTGGCGAAATTCAGTCTTCAACTTGCGATTACCAGCCTATGGGGGACGAATTGCTGTTTTGGTCCTGATTCCAGCTACAACCCATGTTAACATGATATATAAGCCCATGGCCATGGCGGCAGGTCCCAATGTTGAGTAAAGAATTGTGAAATAACGATTGGCGCCCGTTTCAAGTAGAGTCATGTGAGAATAAGACGAAGCGAACATAAAATTCTGCCTTCAACTTAATACAGATATTGTACTGCAAGCTGCCGTTACGAGAAACGGCAAAACGGCTCGGTTTTGATATATATATATCACCAGCTGTTGATTTTTACTGCTTCGTTGTGGAAATCGCAATGTTTTATTTGACGAGTACAAAATTCCAAATTTTTGTCCGGTTTACGTACGTACTAGATAGGCCTACTGCTCGCCAAGCAGCTACGGTCAAATTGCGTTTAACTAAGCATAAGCATAACCAAACATTAGGGCTCTTCAAAATGACTTTTTTTCTCAAATCGTACTGGCTACTTGATAAAATTGTTAGGTTACCTAATTTAAGCCTACACACGAAATTTGGTTCAATTCCAGCCAGTAACCGCTTTGCTACAGGAGAAGAAAGTTTCTATTTATTATGTAAAAATGAATAATAAAAAATTTGAAAATTTTCTGTTCACCCCATGAAAGTGTTAGGCTGTCTATAGAAACGATGCCCACCAAATTTGGTACAATTCCAACCAGTGGAAGCGGAGTTATTGCCGTCGAAAAATTTGGATTTGAATAAAATAGTATTTACGGTGACCGATTCTTTGTTTATTTATTATAGTTGTGCTCACCGTAAATACTATTTTATTCAAATCCAAATTTTTCGACGGCAATAACTCCGCTTCCACTAGTTGGAATTGAACCAAATTTTGTGAGGATCGTTTCTATAGACAGCCTAACACTTTCATGGGGTGAACAGAAAATTTTCAAATTTTTTATTATTCATTTTTATATAATAAATAGAAACTTTCTTCTCCTGTAGCAAAGCGGTTTCTGGCTGGAATTGAACCAAATTTTGTGTGTAGGCTTAAATTAGGTAACCTAACAATTTTATCAAGTAGCCAGTACGATTTGAGAAAAAAAGTCATTTTTGAAGAGCCCTACCAAACATCAACCATTAGTTAGCCTACTATTTTAAACTAGGCAGAGCGGAGATAAATTATATTGCTGCGAGGTAGTGGCGTGTGGAACGTGTTGATAACCTGATATACAGCACGGCGGGTGTTCCTACAATGACACTAATGTACGACGTACGTACATCGAATATCTATTTAGTGTGGATACTTCTTACGCAATGACGCGCAAAGCTAATAGGCTCCTTCTGACGTAATAATGAGCTGTGGCGTTGGAAAATCAGACGTTTGTGCTGTCACGAGCCTGGTATAATATCTCTTCCCTGTTCACGAATGTTCTGTTCAGTTTATGTCATAGTCCTTGCAAAAATAAAAAGTAATCGTTCTTTCACAGAGAAATCGATTAGATATAGGAAGTAGTCGATTACGATTACGATTACTTCGGAATTTTTTCGAATGTAATCGATTGCGATTACGATTACTTGAAAATGCTGTAATCGTCGTAATCGATTACGATTACTAATCGCGATTACCCCATGTCTGGTTCACACCCATTCAAAATCCACGAATCAATATCGATATATAATCCATGGGTGTAGTGGTTTCTGTTTAGTTACGTGTATCCTCTTTCTGCGCAATCTTGCGGAGTGGTACTCGAACCCAGAATCCAGTCCACCCGCGGGATAAATCTCCATAAGGATTGGTGCATTAGGCCTATTTACAGCCGCTTGGAATGGGTGTGAAATCAATATTTCGCACGAGAGAGCATACTTGGACTACTAGATAATACTATTTGTTTAATTAGACTAGTAGGAGCGAAATGCCGGTAATCTAATTTTCATCTGATTTGTGAAAAATGTTCTCATACTTCCATGTTAGTTCGAATGTAGTTTCTGCGTTTTCTTGAAAATGCTACAGGATAACCGTGCAGCAGTGCGAAACGATTCAGACTTGGGGGCATGAACTCTGATTCGATATGTTTTTATTTGTGGTATTCATGGAGTTTGTCGACTACTATGGTCATTTACACCAGGCCGATATTTCTTATTTTTGATTCCGTATCTGCCGACTTGTAGCACGGCCCACTTCTTAGCTTTTTACAAGACATCGCTTTCGCGGATAACGCGGCAAGAAGGAGCCTAGATAAACTCTAACACTTAGGTAGGAATTCTGGAGCTGACCTCGGCCGGACTCGCACCCGCAATCCATTGGTGTTGTAGCTATGGATTATACCACTACGCTATCTCGCCACTATGACCTCTGATTTGATATGAACTGAACTGGATATTGGCTGCATTTCTTTCTAATTCGGAAATTAATTCAATTTCCAAGTTTTGTCGAATTCAGTAAGTCTAATTATAATCTAATTTGTCCAACACGGCCAGAAAGTACTAATTAATTTATCTATACACCCGACGGCATGGTGTATAGATCGGTATAACACACGAATTTCGTGAAGAAGGTAATAAGTTTCTCGCGGAAAAGTGGCCTGAAAAGATCGAGTTGGGTAATTATGCCCGCGGGAAAACCTATAACGGCATAGAACTAGATATTACCATCGGATTAGTAGACGGATGTCTACGAAGCAAAACATTCATCTGAGATGACGAAGGCACAACGCTTTGGCCGATTTCACTCGACCTGTCCTCCAGCTGAGAAGGTGTGGAACGAGTTGTCAGCGGCACCGTCGGAGCCTCCGGCGTCTGCTCAATCTTGCTTTTGCACGGGGACGACGTAGCGTAGCCTGAACTTTGCCTGCTTCCGAATAGTTCACCCAAGCTGCATTCTCCACTTGTAGTTCTATCTGGTTTGTGCTTCGTCGCGACCGGTGGGATCGGTGATATCCTCCTTGCGGCGACAGGGCGAACTTGGTAATCGGGCCTGTGTATCTTATCTAAAGTAATGCAAGTGTGTTGAATGCGATAGCTGAGTAATGAGATCCTAGTTTACAACATTCTAAATGACATAAAAAATATCACATAAATTAGGGCTAGACACAATGATTCGAGCAATGCGCATCTGAATAGAGTAACAAATTTAATGATCCGAGTAGACTAGTGAGAGACGATATCTTCGAGTATTGAAATGATTAGCCTTATTCCATTAAAAATTATAATCACATAATTTTTGTTTAGTTAACCGCAACAGTCAACGAGAAAAACAGTTCCGAAACTTATTTTCCCACCCTGGAAATCTAAACCGCAGTTGCTCGAATAAGATCCTCCAAAAGATGTAGTTAATATATGCAAGAATACGGAATCGAATAACAATAACAAGAATACCGAATCGAATCGATTTTGTCCTGGCCTACACATAGTAATCCAATCAATAAAATCGAATGAGAAATGAAGACTCACCTGAAGGACCTGGCTCCTGGGACGGTTCAGTGCTTTCGAAAGACCTCTTTCTGGCCATAGCATCCGTTATCTCCTTTGCGGCTTGCTGTCTGCGGAGTGCGACCTTGTTTAGGTGTAACTGGTGTTGAGTTGATTTCCAAAACCAAAATAGCCTGCTGACTTACCTGCGCTGCCATTATGCGCTGCCTTTCCGCTATCAAATTGCATTCAGGGCACTCGCAGTTTTTCCATTCGCAGAATCGCTTGTGGCCTTTGAGGACGCTTATTTTGCCATGATTTCTACACCTGAGTTATAAAAAACGTCTTATGAGCTTTTCAAGTCACTGTAATGCGAATATCTTCAATAAATATGACGCTCTAACAATCGGGGTTTGTATTTCATATACTTATGAATATTATTTATCGATGCATCGAACATGATCTATACTTGAAGATTGGTTGAAACGTCATCGCCTGAAATGTATCGTAAGTATAATGTGTTTCACTTATCGGTATTGATTACGAGTTACGACCAGGCTGTGTATTAGAAAGGTGGTTCCCAAAGGCGCAATATCGCCCTCATGCGGGGAAACTCCGAAGAATGAATGGGGGAAAATTACGAATGGGTCGATTGTGGGGCGAAAATGTTGGAACGTTCAGCAAATTTTATTGATAGAAAAGCGACTCAATGCTTGAATCATTCCTGCACGGGAAATGTGAAAAGGAAGGCTGGCAACCACTGTATTAGACCCAGCACGAAAGCTAACTAAATTATCTTTGGATAGTGCCGCGTTCCACTGCAGCCGCCGCGGCGGCGCGTCATCGTTTCTTAACCCGTTACGAAATTTCTGGCTCGATATCTTCACTGTCCCACTTGCTCAACGCGATTAGGCAGTCACGCATAGAACGAACTTTAGATATAGATATTCCACTTGACTGCACTGTGACTTGAACAACTCAACTGGGCCGTATCAAGTAGTTGCTGAGCCATGGGTAAATGAACTGTGCGGTCAGAAATACGCTGTCAAATCACAGCTTGAAAATTAAAGCTGTATGAATACCTCTGCATCGATACACAACTATAATGGCATCTCAGTATCAGTCCACTGACAAATATTACAGACTAGACGCAGGGGTGTCAAACTGAAATTGCCTAGCGGCCGGATTCGAACCTTTTGATCGCTTGCGGGCCGGACCAGTCAAATGATTCCAATATTTTACCTCATGTCATGATCTTTTCACTTGACTACTTGATTATCAAGCATATGCTTAATACTACCTTACATTATATCATGGATGAGATGGCTCTATTCCAGCTACAAATTTATTAACGAACAATGGCATCGGAAAAATACAATAATTGTCTGATTGAACTCAGGGGATTGAACACAGTTATGGACCGCTAAAACAGTGGCACTAGCCACTATAATTAGTTGGGACATTTTTATTCCCCATTTTTTAGTCGTGATGCAGCGCGGTCCTGCGTATAAGTTGTGAGGAAAACAAGCGATTTAACTGTGATCGCAGTCGTTGAAATTTGATTAATTTTTGTGAAATCATGGTTCTAGCTTTTCTGAATTTCAAGGTCAAGGACGTTTTGATTCGGAAGTAATACAGAAGTGCGACCGCATATATTTCAATTATATTTTGTATAAATAAACCTGCACATAGCCTAACGGTTAGGTGGTGGCGTTTTCGTTTCTGTAAACAATTACGTTTTCGTACATTTTTTCATAAAACTCTGAACTCAGTGTAGAGCTTCTCGAAATCTATCGTCAATGTTACTGACATGTTCCTAGTGGTGACCAAAGTGAAACCACAACATCCATGTCGTGTAGATATAATGTGGCATATGAACATAATGCTCCACATTTCCTGGGGGAATGGAGTGTTTCCTACAAAACTATATCAACGTTTGTTACAAATGTGCTGGATAGTACGAGCATTTTTCAATGTGCTCAGAGTGACTTCGCGGGCCTGATGAAATCGTCTGGCGGGCCGGATGCGGCCCGCGGCCCGTCTGTTTCACACTCCTGGACTAGAGTGAACACAAGATTTAGACACAAATCCTCCTGACTGAATAGTGAACATCGTCCGTTGAGCGCCGGTAGCGCACGCCTACTTAACGTAAAGAAACCGCCGTGGTGTGAAAGTAGGGTTGCATTTAAAACAAAAATCAATTTAAAACCAACATGTTTGAAACAAGGCCCATGTTTAAAACAACTTTTTTTATTGTTTTTTTTTGGTTTTTGTCAAAGCCATGACGTCACGAATATTCAATTTTGACGTCAGAGTGGATTGACATTTGACAATTGAAAATATAGGGTATTTATAGCTCCTTTGACGAAATATCTGTACGATCAACGTTGAACCGATTATTTTGAGGGTTCCACCCATCCCATATCGATATCCGTCGGCTATATCGGGTGGTAATAGTCCGTATAGGCTCATACAACATGTTTTTTGGAAAGTATTTACACAATTGTGGCATAATTTTACAAAAAAAAATTGAAAAGGCCTTTGTTTAAAACAACTTTTTTTATTGTTTTTTTTTTGGTTTTTGTCAAAGCCATGACGTCACGAATATTCAATTTTGACGTCAGAGTGGATTGACATTTGACAATTGAAAATATAGGGTATTTATAGCTCCTTTGACGAAATATCTGTACGATCAACGTTGAACCGATTATTTTGAGGGTTCCACCCATCCCATATCGATATCCGTCGGCTATATCGGGTGGTAATAGTCCGTATAGGCTCATACAACATGTTTTTTGGAAAGTATTTACACAATTGTGGCATAATTTTACAAAAAAAAATTGAAAAGGCCTTTGTTTAAAATATGTGTTAAACAAAGTGTTTTAAACACCGTTTGTTTTAAACGCAACCCTATGTGAAAGATACAATTCCTTCATAATATAGGGCCATAGGCTGAAAACTATCTAAAGTTCGTTCTCTGCGTGACTGCCTAATCGCGTCGAGCAAGTGCGATAGTGAAGATATCGTGCCAGAAATTGCGCAACGTGTCAAGAAACGATGACGCCCAGCGGCGACAGCTGGAGTGGAAAGGAGCACTACTCAAAAATAAAATAATATAATTGCAGTTTCATTTAGGGATGGTGTGAACCTCTGAAAGGTTCGGGTTCGTGTGAACGCGAACCTTTTTGAAAGGTTCTGTGTGAACACGAACGCGAACCTCGTGACGTCATATTGCTAATTCCAACCCTATCTTCCAATGAAGTGATAGCCTATATTAATGTACACGATACCTAGCGAAGACTCGGTCCACATAATGCCACAATGCTGAAGTACATATCGGCGTTTTAAACGTCGCTAAATGTATCAACCGCGGTAATCAAAGGATATAATAATTGCATAAAATCAATACATTCCGTCACTTTGCCAACAATTTCGACGAGGACTTACCAAGTAATATAAGCTTACGCCTTAACGGTCTTAGCCAGACCGGACAATGTGTTCGGAGACTGAGTATTGCTACATTGATATTGAGCAGAGTGTACAACGGGTTTCTATACTCGCTATCGATGCCACAAACAACACCAAGTTATTCCAAGCACCTTAATCGCACGGATTTGGTTTTAATGATACAGTAAAGATATGAAGTCAAGATTGACCCCGTACGCCCGTTCGATTTTTTACATCAGAAGACGATATCAATGTCAATGATTGGTTGAATAAGCATCATTCGCTGACTACGTATATATCGCTCGTGATGTTGTGTGATTGCGGGTCAAGCTCACAGCAGAGAGTCACTAAATATTCACAAACGGAAAGCTGGTTATTCCGAGAAAATTTTTGCAACAAAGCAAGTAAAACTTTTAATGTTGTCGAGGTGCATGGTGCATGCTCGTTTAGCGTTGATTTTTTATGCTGCCAGCACCATGCATGAAGTGGCCCGCAGTTGAAATGCAATAAATTTGAGTCAAAGATCTTATAATGGAGTGAAAATTCAATTTACCAAAAGGTTCACAGTGCAGAACCTACCAAGGTTCTGTTGTGAACGCGAACCTCTAAATTTCCGAGGTTCACACACAGAACGCGAACGTGAACCTCAAGTTCACACCATCCCTAGTTTCATTACGGTGGCTTTCTGAAGAAAATGACTGCGGCAAATTTTTTTCGATCTGTTCTTCAATTTGAGACCACATCATTTTTAGAGCGCAGGGCCCCTTTATTTCTATATTTTTCATTTGGCGTTTAGAACTGACGATATCCTCAATAATCGGAACTGAACACACCGTCCAAAATTCGGCTTTGAAGTTTCCAGGACATTTCCTCTTGGATTTTAGTAAGATGGAAAACAAATCAAAAGAGATATAAATACCTTGCACATTTCGGCGCTCTGACCTTAGACGCATTCGGTCTTGTCCTATTTGGAGCAACAACCGAAGATGAATCCGCATTATCCCGAGTATGCCGAGTGTCCCGAGATTGAATCAAATGGCTGTATTTGTCCATAGCGCTATGACGCCTTAACGACTTCTAACTTCTCCGCCCCTGCCTTCTCTGTCGAACAACTAGTTCAACTAATCGTAGAAACGAATTTTGGTGACGAATTTATGCACCAATAGCGCGTGGTGTCAATATAGAATCGAAATCGCGTCACCCAACAATTAAAGCATCCATTGTTTACAAGGAATCACATGCGCAAAATTGATAGGGTATCTAGGAATAATATTCGACCGAAGCCACGCGACATTATGTACAAATTACGCGATTACCTTTTTCCATTGGCATTGTTTACTTTTGTAAAACTATTACCTACCTTCCGACCTTGATTTACGTTCCCAAGCCTTCCCTGGGTGAGTGTTTTCCGGTCCCACAATTGTCTTTTTATATCGCGCGTTGCAATGAATAGCATATGTAGCGTACATTTGATCGCGGCAATTTAGCAGTTAGCGAAATGCCTATTTACAGAATCCCCGTAGCGTTTTTATTAGATTCTATAATTGCTGAAACATTCGTATGTATGGGTGTCCGTGAAAATGAACGGAGTATACCCATGACTGGCCTCCGATTGAGCTCAAATAAGTACATGTTGTTTATATAAATATTGAATATATATCTCCACTTCGTACTGTCTGACTGGGAAAATTGTGAGGTCATGCCAAGTGTACCGTAAAACTATAATAGCGACGCTTAATTTACTGGCCAATGTTTTCTAATAGCTAATAACGTAATTCTTGAATAATATAGGGATATTGTCACATTTTGCTTTGTGGAATCGACTGCAATATAGCAGCCAAAGGATGATAGTTTGCCGAGATAAATCACGCCGGTTTGTCTATGTATTTCTACAAAATAGCGAATTTTAACGATGCTATTTCGAGGAAATTGGAATTTGCACAATTTCCAATCTTTCCTGGCACTGCAACTTCGCTAATTGAGTTCCGGCTTTATTCTCAGGCTTTGTTCTTCTTTGTCATCGCTCGCATTGTCCTCATGGGCGAGTGTAATTATGAAGGTCATTTCCGATAACTTTAATGTACAAGGTTTATGTTGATATGTTGTTTTGCTAATGTGCTAATTAGCGCATCAACGCCGCTATTCAAATGACATTGGTATACGTGGGAACAAGTGCAGCGTGTGTAGGGAATCTGCGATTGTACCACCTGCAAAGTCCAAATAGTTATGTAATATTATAGGGGTGCTATACTTCTCGATTGGTGCAAAACATCTTGTGCATAGCGCAAAATAAAATTTATAATAATATTACCACTGTATATAATTTCATGATCAAAGTAAGGAATGCATGCGAAGAATATGACAATTAACCCGTTAGGACACAAATTGACCTAGGAATGCTAGGATCTTATAATTTCACTCACGAATTTTTGTTATTATATAACATCGTGCGATAAGACATTTTGCAAACAATTAAAACCGGATTTTCGCTATAATTACGATGAGCGGGGCAGAAAAATGACGTATGATTTATCAATTTAAATAAACATATACGAATACGTGCTGTTGATTTGAACTAGGACTGTGTCGTATTCACCTTCGTATTCACAGCATACCTTTGATAATAGTTCACGTTCATACGAACCCTCCCCCGTGTTTACCTTTGCGTGTTTTTGACTAATCTTCGCCACTAGTTTCTGGACTGTAAGATAGGATCATATTCCCGCGAACGAACTCTTGCTTGGAGGGTATTCAATTAGTTTGTTGACTATCGTGTAAATTGTAGTGCATGCGCCTCACACTTATCAAGCGCTGATAAGTAGGACCACATTTCCAGCACCATGTCCTTCAACCTCTTTAATAGTGATTAACTGATCATATACTTATCATCTTTATCTATACCCGTGTCGCGCGCGTGGTGCGATATGGATAATCCAGGAATCAGAGATACCAAGTTCAGAACCCGACGAGACCGGGCTGTAGTTTTCTCTATCAAGTCATAGCTTTGCCTTTTGCGCCACAGCATTTGTTGTTGTTTGCGGTATTCATGGTGTTTGCGACTACTACTATGGTCATTTACACCAGACCAATATTTCTTCATTATATTCCGTAGCTGCCGACTTCTAGTACGGCCCACCTCCAGGCTTTTATAAGACACCGCTTGTACGGATGAGATGGCGAGGAGGAGCCTTGATAGAGCTCCACAACTTAGGTAGGAATTCTGGAGCAGGTGCTTTACCAGACCTGGGCAATGTGCGGCCCGCGGCCCGCGAAAACTTACCAGGAATTCAGAACATAAAATCTACTTTTGAATGCTAATAATCGGTGGATTAAAATCGTAGGCTGTATCAACTGAAGCGGACAGTCGTTCACTATGAAATCTGTTTATTTGTGTGTCGCAATTACGTATACGCTATATACGTAATCCAGATTCAAAATTAAGTCAATTTAGCAAAGTATGCAGTAACAATTAAAGTCACAATAAGTCACTGTTTCCGTATAGTTTTGTTCAAAAATTCATTGTTGCCACTGTCACATTTAGACACTCTGTGCTTCAAATTGTTACGTGATACGTTTCCAAATCCCGATATCGTAAAACAAGTCAATCAGTGACCGTGATTAAACCATGAGCGGGTGAGCAATGTGGGCATGTCCAAAAAAGAAAGATGCGGACTCACAGCCGAAATTACAAGAAGCTTCGGCGCACTAAATATTTGTTTACTGGAGTCAGGGGCGTATACCTGTCCTTTTAGTTTGTAGCGAGCAGGTGTTCGTCGAGTACACTTTAAGTCGGTGTTATGAAAAAACACGAAGACAGATATTCGGCTGAGGGAGGGCGAATTTCGGGAGTAGTCTTGTTCCCATCAGCAACAAAGTCTGTTTCACGAAGGTGCACACACTGCACACTGCTCGGGAGGCAGCGACCAAGGGAAGCTCTATCTATAGTAGTGGTTTTCAACCCTTTTCACCTCGCGGACCGGTAAAATGTCAAAAAATATTTGACGGACCGGTGAACTTTCAAAAATTAACATCAACTCAAAACGTGAAGTATGCAACCGTTTTTTTGCAAGTATATGGTGCTAGTGAGTGACATTTTGGGAGTTTTGATCGTTATTAATTATTATGTCCATGATGGCACCCAGGTGATTTTAACCTGGTAAGTCTTGAGTCGAGGTAAAATTGCCTTGCCCAGATAAACGTGCTAACGCCGACAGTCGTTTACAGTCTTTCGCGCCGAAGGCCATGTATCCAAGCACGCTAACTCGAATAATATTCTTCTCTTCGACAACACCGAGAGAACAAGCGTTTCGGAGTCGAACCCAGCACCTTGTCGTGCTACCTTGCTCATTGCCCACTACCACCAGGCGTAGGCTAGTCTGGCTACTATGAATACAATGCGCCGCACGCAAACACCTAATAACAGCGATACCTGGCCATAACATTGAAATATGCCTCGCGGACTGGCTGGAAAGTCGTCGCGGACCGGCGGTTGAGAAGCACATCTATAGTATATCATAAATACATTTGAATGCTCTACTACAATACGTGTCTGGGGGTTAAAAATAGTTCAAAATGCTAACCGTCACTTTCTCATTGCCTAATACCAACACATTCAGTAAGCAGCATGTATTGACGATTTAATTCACGGCTTTCAATTTAGAAATACAATTAAAACGCCGCAGAATATAGCTACAATTTTGACTCGACCTGCCAACGTATTTTCTGGTTTTCATTTCACCCGTGGGGAAAATAATTGCCCACCCCATGTGGTATACCATGTAGGCTATTACGCCGCTTTATAATCCCGCGTGATTCTAAGCAAGTTCTAGTCAGCGTATATTGTTATCTTACAGAATCTATCACGTAAATCACAGTTTTGAATATAGCAACATTTTCAGTCATGATCTTTCGAGCTCGATATTTAAATGGCAAATGAACTGTTTTATTTTTACTATATATCGAATATGCCTAGTATATGACGTCGCCGCAACGTGTTGTTTGTACGAAAGACAAAACGTTGTCATGATCCTTCGGGAATTGAGGGGAAATACAAATACTATACCTAAAAAGCTGAAAACATATTTCGTGTCTTTTGTCCAGAAAGTTTTAACCTTGATCTGCTAGAACAGGTCTGACGACCAAAAAAGTCAGCGTTCACTTTTCCAGATTACGACACGCCATAGGCTGCAAGATTACGATATGATAGGTAATTGATAGTTTCAAATTATTTCAATTTCATATGGAAAAAATGCGTTGTGAACGGAACCACACAACCCGCTACCCAACTTATATTCACCGATACTTTAGTGAAAACATATATGTTTTGTCACCCCATCCCTATTGTGCGCGAGGCGCGACGAAAATTCTGGGCTTTACTTAACTTTTATGAAAATTAAATGCTGGTGCTTAGTGAAAACAGCCCCGGAATTCCTCATGCTATCTTTCTGATTGGAGGATTACCCTATTTCTACTTTACAAACTGCAAATAGCGATAGGTAAGTATGTAGATCACAAAATATTACGAAGTAGAAGTAGATGTAGACGAAATTTGATTTACTTGAGTAAGTACTACAAGTAGCGGAAAACTACTTGAGTACATTTAAAAATAAAAAAGTACTTCGTTATTGACTACCTCTGGTAGTCGACAAACACCATTAATACCACTAACAACAACAAATCGCGCGTTTCATTCGCTATCTTGTATTCGTACTTGTTCGAGATCTTTTAATAAACACAGTCAGAGTAGTGACATATGGAAGGAGGATCAACCTCGGACAATTCAGAACGTGCTGCTACTGCCTATGCATCCGAATGTATTACAATGCGGCTATTCATTCTGCCGCATCCCCGACTGGACTTAATACCACACGGGCATATTTCGCAAGCGGCACCCCTTACTCACAATCTTTTCTCAAATATAAAAAAAGGTAGCGAGCACGCCAGGAGTCGAACCTGGAATCTTCTGATCCGTAGTCAGACGCGTTATCCATTGCGCCACGCGCCCACTCGTCATGGTGGCGCTGTTATCATAGTATCTCATCAAGTATTCCAAGAACCAAATAGATCCGTTCCATAGGCTGAAGAGCCGCCTATGCGATGTGTGTGTGAGTTTAACGGATCTCGCTACTTCAAGCGGAAGCGTGCTAAATGCGTGTCAAGTTTCATTAATGGAGAGGAGAGATTCATAGTCAAAGGAGAGAACGATAAGCTCACCATTTACATCGATGGAGATGTACAGTACACTGTTGTAGAGTAGGCCTACATAGTGTAGCTACTGTTGACCGTTGAGACATACATTATCACGACATATAGCTGGTCTTATCGATATAGATTATAATTTAAACGGAAATGACTGGGTAAATTATTTTCATTGATCATATGTGACATGGTGTTGGTGAAATCGGCTTTTTTTTGGGGGGGGGGGGGGCTATATCTTGCATGCAAGTGTCACCATGCAATAGTTTTCTGCAAATGACTGCATATCGTGAGATCGGGATTGCTTAATTCGGTACTCACCCAGAGGATATTCGTTACTGTATCAAAAAAATTGACATGATAGTCGGAAACCAGAGTTTTAATGACTCGAGTCGAGATTTATTGGTGACTCGACTTGATTCGAGTCAATTTTGAAAATGCGTTAACTGACTCGACTCGAGTCAATTTATGCATTGACTCGACTTGTACTCGAGTCATTGTGCGTGACTCAAGCCAAGTCATATGACTCGAAACTAGGACGGCCAAGACAGACATTTCATTGTAACTTCGAAGAATAGTAAAGTCACCACATTATTGGTATTTCGTCTATCAGTCCTGATTCTTGGAAAATAGGGCCAGAAACTGTTATGAATGCGAGCCATTCTATATCACTCGAGCAGAGTTGAAAAAGTGGGTTGAACGGGATTGAACTCAAAACTGAACAGTGAGCACAATGACTTGGACTTGGACCATTGTTCCCTTGAAGCTGCGCGCGTGCGCAATTGCTCAGTGCTTACACGGTCTCTGCGCACAGAAAATCTAAGCTGCGCACACAAGCAAACCCGAAGCAATGACTTATTTTTCATAGTCAACACCACAAATTAATAAGAAAAGTGGGTAATTCGGAAGTCCAATCAAAGTGATGACCTGTTTTAGCCGTTACGCAATGTTGTCGAAGGGACCGCGCAGTGAGTTGGTGAGCGCGCGCAGACTCGTGAAAAATTAGAGAGAGCATTGACTTGGACTCAAATCACAACAATATGACTCGGTCTCGAAGGTCTACTCACTGACTTGGACTTCGATGTGACTCGACTCGCCGAGGTGAATTGAAAATGATTCGACTTCACTCGACTCAAAGCAATAAAAGTGAGATTGACTTGTGACTTGGAACTTTGTTACTCTGTGACAACCCTGTCGGAAACCTTTGGCAACGGAGCCGTAGTGTGCCTATTCAATAGTGATTCCAAAGAAGTCATACAACTGTGTTAATCAATTGTGAGGCTACAATTGAAGATTCATGCTCCGGAAAAGAATCCGAGTGCACCACTTGTGATTATCTGTGTTGAAAATCTGACGTGATGCTATAAACCCCGCACTAACCGTAGGCCTACTATCTATTTAGACTTCGAGGTGTCGCGGTGAGACTTGACTATTGCAAATACGCTTTTCACTAAATATCCATTAGTTCGAAGTTCGATTTTTGTGCTCTCGTAACGGTGATATCGTAAGCCAATTAATTCGTGCTTCGACCAACGGAATATCGTTAAGTGCTGATAATCACTTGCTACCTTGATAATACGACTGTTGGCTTAATCCTACAAATTATACAAACGATATTTAAAGAGTTTAAAGTAAATCACTATGACATATATCAGCATGGCTAGTTTGTCGCGATAGAAGATCTCAGTTCTAATGAAAAAGATCATACATTTGATTTCACTACATATAGCTTCAAAATTAAATCTCTCGGATACGTCTCAATCTACAGACTGGTATCAGTGGACAGGCATGGGTCCATTTTTTGGTCCACTCTTACTACTATTGAAAGGCAGGGATTTTCTCATAAAGATCCATCATTTGGTTATTTATGAAAGTATAGCCAGCCACCACACCTTGGCGACGAAGGCGTTTCCGTACTCCCGACCTTACATCATTGGTCAAGTTATTGTCACGTCACGATTAAATGTCTTGTATAGAGTGCAAACAACGCCACGAATGTATGTCTATCTTGAAAAATCATGTGGTATATCAACATTTGAATTTAATTCGTACTACGGATAATCGTGCTACTTGATAATTGCCAACATCAATTTCTCTGAGGTATCGCCAGGCATAGGTTCCCAACCCCCGAGTGATGGTATAGTTATATATCGTTAATCCATTTGTGCTCACGTTTATGAGTCACTGGGGAGACAGGTGTATTCCCAATTCTGAACCACATCCCCTTGAATGATAGTATTAGTTTCGGTGAAAGAAACAATAGCATCAGACGGACATTTGCAGTCGAAGGCATGCAAGTCTTGAATTTCCATCGGATCCAAAGCCCTCTTCCAGATACGAACGTCTTCCAGTAAACCGTAAAAGCCATCCCCGTTCTGCACCGGTGGTCCCGGGATTGTTCTATTTATTTCTCCATCTTGGTCTTGACCCAATATCAGCACGCCGCCCGCAGGAATCGAATGTCTTGCTTTTACGGCGTCGGCCTGCTCCGTGCCGTTTAGATAGTAATGCAAAAGTCCATCCTCTGAGGAAAGCACGATACAAGCGTGCGAGCGATAATCAATTGAAGGGACGTTATTAAAGCTGTACTCCACATTGTTCAGGTAGACTTTCATTGTGATTGAATTTGAAATGAATACAAGGATGCTATTGCAATATGCCGCGCCAGTACCACAGTAGCTGAGTACTGCGCCTTTTGCGTGTGTCGTGGAATTGGCGCGCCGCAGCCAGAAGCATGCGGAAAAGGATGTCAGCAACGGTAGCGTTCCGTTGAATTGAGCATAGTCGAAATGCAATTCATTCCGGAAATTGAAATTTGACATACCGCATCCTGTGACAATACATAGTTATATGGCTCACATTTATACTCAAGCATATGCGAGATTTTTGATGTTCTAGGCCGCAAAGAATACTCGAGGGATAACGGAAGGTAAATGTATTATGCTCTCGGAAATTCCGAGAATCTTAAATCATGTGATTCATAATAATCTATAGCGATTTCAGATTGTCGCTATCTCAGTTCATTTGATATGTCATTTGTTATGATTGGACCTTACAGTTACAGTTACAGAAAATAGTAGCTACGACTTTTCAAAAATTGGTCAATTCTGAACAGCCCTAGTGCTTACTGTGCGCAGCTTTGAACTACAGATTTCGTATCGAATCTATTGATAAGATATTGCTACGATACAGCCACTGATAATGGCGTTAACCCTGTGTCTTTATCGGTCAAGCTTCGCTCAGTCATTACAAATAAACAAGTAACTTGAAATGTCATTACGAAGTTGTTGTGAGTCATTTTATTTTGCGATAAAATTTGTGAATTTAATTCTTCGTTCAGTTTGGACGAACCAACACTTCTGACCACTCCTGCGAAATACGGATCATATACAACTCGCATATCTTATCATATGTATTCCCCGACTTCCCATTCGCTATAATTATAGTTGATTTCTTAGCAGCCTAAGGATAATTTATTATTCAATTCATCTTATAGTGGTCGGGTGCTTTATTAATTTAACTGTTAATTCATGTCTTACCTAGTGTCGTTTTTATTTCTTTTGTAACTTTGGCCAGAGTCTTTGGAACAACCTACAAATGAAATATAAATAAATATGAAATTTAGTTGCAGGGATGAGCACTTTTTCGTTGTTTAGGAAATGAATACCTCTCATATCTTGGTATATTTTAAAATATAAAGAAATGGAAAATAGACAGTTCGTCGGGGGAAAACACAATGATCTCAAACAAGGCGCAACAGAAGTGTCATTGGTAATACCATTTGACAAATATGAACAACAACGGAATAGATTTGTTTCCATCCTGTAGGTAAGACCGACGGAAAATGTATGATTACCCCACAATCTCCAAGATTGATCCATTTTCCATTGACGAAACGTTTTGTGCAGAATCCCCCTGTATATATAGGAGCGAGAAAAATTTAAAAAATTGACGAATCACTCTGATTAACATGTACCGGACATTGGTACATTTCACACAACCTACCGCCATGTGCTCGTCTCTAAGTCGAAATGGTATGCTCAATGGATTATAAATTAGCTCATTACTCACGTTACGCTATGTGGAGATCGCTATTATATATCCGAAAAAACTGCAACTCCACCAGATTGAAGCTTGACGTTTTTTTTTATAGTAACCACTTACGGGATACAATTAGGAATAAAACGAAAAAGGTCCGATTGTTGAGCAGCGTGTCTGACTAATGACCATGCTGTTATGATGAATACAAACGGCTCGGCCACATCAATCCAGAACCAATATTAATAGACTAACAATCACAACCCACCTTTCGACGCTGATGCTAGATGACAGACAATGAATGATAATAAAGACAGGCTGAATATGGGGACAGTATGCATAGTACATGAATGTCACACTCCCGCATAAAATAATTCCTGTTAGCAACCAGAGAAACAATATGGTGCATTTCGTAACACGAGACTTGATATCAATGAATTCAATGATGATCTAAATTACGCCATTTTTGTCACAATTATCGGATATATCTATCCTCTTGAAATAAAACAACGAAAAAGCTGCTACGTCAAAATATGTAGTCCTATAGATGTCATTTTCTCGATGCCCATAATACTGTTGACAGCGAATAGCAATGTGGCAAGTTGGCAATTCCATAAATGTAAAAGTCAGGAGTATATAAGACAGGGTTGTAATGACGCGAATCATGACTCGACCCGAGTTGCAATTTTTCGTTTACTCTACTTAACCTGGGTCATTTTCTTAAAAATGAAGAATAACTCGACTTGACTTCGAGTCACTTCGTTTATTAACTCGACTTGAACTGAAGTCATTGTGCATGACTTTTACCAAGACATACGACTCGAGGCATCCTGTATGTCTTGATTCGAGCCCCGTGTATCAAGACCGATACTTAAAACATAGACCTATAATATAGAACTATTGTCATACTTCAAACCATATCTCCCTACGCTAAGACACCATCTACTGTGACGTCATTTTTCTTCGGCGCCCCCATACCACCCCTGAGCCCAACGCCCCCATATCGCCCGATCGGCACTCTAATTTTTCCAGAAGGATCATAGCACCGAAAATAGTTGCAGACATCAGAGCCACACAAGATACAAAGCAGTTGGTATGCGCACTGAGTATTCATAAACTAACATCGACCAAATTACCACACGCAGACTCTCCTACTCTACACTCATTGCAGACTAAATGCAAGCCGGAAGTCGGGTGCACGAACTCGGTCGTACTTTACCTTTGGTAGATTTAAAGAGAGTGTTGTACTGTGCTAACTTCAACTACTTTTTCATTGTTTCCGGAACTCCTTACGCAGGTCACCGAAATCATCATCGCATGCACTGTGCTTACTGGAGTTATACTTTGTTTCACAGTCGTGCTTATATGGTAGCCTATTCGATGCACGTGCCGTACCATATCAGAGGTGGTCAAAGTAGTCAAGAAAGCTACTCAAGTAGACGTAGAAGTAGCGACGAAGAAATCTACTCATGTACGAGTAGAAGTACTTCTTCAATTAGCCATCTCATACTACTTGAAGTAAAAGTAGATTTGACCGACTTTAAATCTACTCAAGTAAGTAAGTAGTTTTGAAAACAGTCTTAATTCGTTCGCATAGACTGTCAAAAGCTGCGAATTGAGCTATGCGGAAGGTGCAGAGAGCTTGATTCTTATTGATGCATCCCAGGAGGTATCAATTTTCGACAGAATAAGCATTCTTTCGCATCATGGGATGCGAAACCTTTGTTTACTAGAAGACCCCGTTTTAGAGAATATCATGGCATGGCGCCCTACCCCATATTATAAGGCCCCATGTTTAGGCAAGAGCAATACGTAGAAGTTGTATAGGATACGGTTTCATCACTTTGCGCGATTAGTATACGTTAATACCAAATATTGTGGATATTAAAAGTTATATTTAGTGTAGCTTTATTTTCGGAAAATAGAGGCATTACTACACATGTTTTTATGCTTCAACATGTATGTTCTGCAGACAAAAGAACTGAAAGTAATTAGAGCTCAAAGTATGATACTCGCATTACAATTGAAAGTGAAATACAAATACCACTTCTTAAAAGCGGATAATATATTTCATGTCTTTTGTCCATAAAGCTTCAAAGGTGATCTGCTAAAACAGGTGTAACGTTAAAAAAAGCTGGATTTTCCAGATTAGCAAGATGGTGATTGCTAGATTGCGAAACGGTAGTTTCAAACGTTATGGTGGGCCATATGTACTGTGATGAAATATTTGATATGGGCGACAATGCGGTGTGAGCGGAACCAAGCCATCCGATACCTAAATTATATTCACTGATACTTTTGCGAAAACATATTTGTCACTCCATAACTACTGTGCGCGAAGCGCAACAAAATTTCTGGGCTTTACTGGACTTTTATGAATATTTAATGCTGGTGCTCCGTGAAAACAGCCCCGAAATTCCTCAGGCTAACTTTCGTATTGGGGGATTAGACTACTTCTACTTGACAAACTGAAAATAGCGAAAAGTAACTAAGTAGATCACAAAATATTACGAAGTAGAAGTAGAAGTAGAGAAAATCAGATCTACTTGAGTAAGTAGCAGAAGTAGAGGAAAACTACTTGAGTACTTCCAAAAAGTAGAAGTACTTGTTACTGACCACCTCTGCATATAGACGGCTTGTTGTGGTGACAATCACTCTCATGCAGTAATCAAAATTAATCTTTGAACTTTTGAGAAATGAATGTTACCGAAAAATATACTGATATCGAACTCTTACTCTATTTTATACACAGTACATGCATGTTGTTGGCGAAGTTTGTTCTATATTTAATGAGATTATGATAATGACCGTGGCCCTATATCAGGGGTTCTCAACCCGCGGCCCGCAGACGTATATTTTGCGGCCCGCGACATCTTTCATTATAAACGCAATTACAAATGACACGGTATTGTTACAAATTAATTTAGATACTCAAGCTCTTTTATCGCACCGTCTCTGTTTCGCTTGACTACTCATTCTTGAAGGCAGTGGTTTTCAAACTGAGGGGCGCGCCCCCTTTGGGGCGTGAAAGCATCTGAAGGGGGCGCGAAGCTGCGGTGAACTGAAAAAAATTTCGCGCTGCGCGCAAATTATCCCCAATTCATAGTTATTTCTCTGAGTATAGTCCGAATTTCATATTTGAGAATTCTCTAATCAACGTCCATAACCTTCCATGCCATCAAACTACCCGTTTGTACTGCTAGCATTCTGGTTGCATTTTGCTACATGACGATAAGGGGGCACGAAATTTTTCCCTATAAAAGGGGGGGGGGCGTGTCTAAAAAAAGTTTGAGAACCACTGCTTTAATGCGTTCTCGTTTCTTGATATATGCTCGACTTCAGATTGTTATTGTTTTGAATCGTTATTCGGCTGGACTCTGGTTCAAGAAATTTCCGCCATGTAGTAGGCCTACACTTTTAAAAAGTGTTTGACTCATTGCGAACGGTTGTTGAGATTGCCGACGACGTTACAGACGCATCGTTTAAAATTGCTTCGAATATCGCTAAACCCAAGAAATCTGATATAGAAGGTGTGACTTCAATAAAACCGTAACATACTTTGCGAATATTTGCTGTTTCCGGAACTTAGCAGCAAGGTCAACATCACCTGACAAATTTCGAAGATAATACAGTCGTCTGATTCAATCGTGACCAGACGAGTAACATCAATATCAGTCAATCTTTTATCGCATGTTCTGAAACACGTTGCCGCGTAGACTACTTTAACCCAGCCTTGGACGAATCCACCGACATTGCATAACTAATTATAATTATCTGGTTGAATTTTATCAGAGTGGACATATATGCAGAGGACATACTGGCTGGGCAAACGTGGGGAGGGGACCAACGACAAATATCAACTTGACAAAGCTGACTTCTGTAACTATTGGTGCAGGGCCCCAGGCATGGACGGAAAGGAGAAGGGTTGATTGGTTTCCTCAGAAATGGCCTCAAACACCAGACTTATTCTCATATCACTCAGAGCTCAATGTGATAATGGCCTCGGTAACGCAAAAGCTATCGTAATTTTATACTTGCTCGCCCACGCATTGGAACAGGGAGTTCGGCTCTCTGGTGGAAGGAATTGAAGTTGCATATACCAACGAATGTAATGCACGCCCCATGAAGGGTTTAACATGCGCCGCTAAAAGATACATATTCTCACAAGCAGTTCGCTTCAGACCCTCGTCGAGTGCGGAGGTCTCTTGTTCGCGTCAGGTAATTAGTGGATTGCGCCACGAGTAGCAAGAGGTTCTACGATAGGATTTACATTACGGTAAGATCTTTCCTTTTACTAGTGTAGTGTAGTGTAGTGTCAGCTCTGCCTGATATCGTTACCTCCTCACTACCATTAGGGTAGAAGATGGACGGCGTATCTTCAGAAAAGCGTAAAGCAGACCCCATCTCATCTGATAGCGACGATAGCACATTGCGTTCAAAAGTTAAGGTTCCAGCAAGGGGATATGCTTCTATATCCACCCCTCCTGAACATCAAACCTTCCGACCGGCTAACACTGGAAATTAAACGGCCCCTTGTGCCCAACCGGCCAGTAATGGTCATGATAAAAATACTTCAACCCAGACCATGGCATCTCATTCAGCAGCCGAATCGGTGACTGCTGCCGTAAACACACCTCAACAGTCCACTCCTGCAGGTAGAACCGATCTTCAGATCATAATATCCGGGCAGGATAGACGTATGACCCGCTATCATCCCACCCAGGTAAACAGGGCTCTGCACTCCCTTATAGGCAGTTACGACGAAATAAAACCCTTAACCGTCCGGAGACATTGCTATAAAATGCCACAATCAAAGGCAGGTAAAACTAATATTAGAATGTAACCACATCAAGGACACCGTCACACAAACCAGCATACCGATCAAGGCTTCGATTCGTGATTATCGTAAACCGTGCGCTTCCCGATGTGTTATAAAGGGCGTCCCCTTTGACATATCGGATTCCGAATTAGAGGAGTTGAACTCTTTCCAGGTCACGTTTACGAAGCGACTTAAAAGGAGGTCTGATAAGGATCTTGTGGCTAGCATGACTGTTCTACTAGGTTTCGATTCCGAGCAGACTCCGTCGTATGTTACCTTCGGGTATTTGCGTTTCGAAACGCATACTTACAATCCGGCTCCAACAAGGTGCTATAATTGCAATCGGTACGGACATACAGCGAAAGCATGTAGAGGTAAACACAGTTGCACAAAATGCGGTGGTCGAGACCACAAACACGAATCTTGTCGCAATGATAAGAAATGCCTTGATTGCCATCAATTGCACAGCGCCGCCTACGCAAGGATGTCCGACGTATAGAGAAGAGGCCAAGATTCAGGTCGTGAAAGAACGCTCGAACATTACATACGACGAAGCTAGGACTTTCATTCGCACGCAGCCAGCAACACCAAATATTCAATGTGAAAACAGTGCAGTCTCGTACGCACACAAGGCAGCCTCTACCCCAAATAGTAAGAAAGTTCGCGGACCCGCAGCGCGTCCAGCACGAAACGATGGTGATCTTAGACATCTTCAATGTGGAAATAGGTCACCATCTCCACAGGTGTCATTGAACCACGTGAGCACTGTACCTAGAAGCAATGACAATGAAGTACCAAAAATCGAGACCGTACAACTGCTAGCAATGATTGCACAAATTGTTCAGCTATCAATATCTGCATCCAAGTGTGGAAACACTGATATATTCAACATAGTGGCTAAAGTGTCCAGTAGCTATTTAGGGCAGGAGATGTCCCCTACCGCGCTCCAGGGTTCATCAAATTTGGTGGACCAATATCAGCAGGGAAAAGATAGTGGCAGCCATGACGCATAAACAACTCGCAGTGCTACAATGGAATTGCCGCGGTATTTACCGCAAACTATACGAGTTCAAAAACTTCCTGACATCCCTTGATCATAAACCGGACGTTATAGCACTTCAGGAGACCCGTCTTATTGCTAAATACACGCCTAAATTAAAAGGATACAAACTATTTAGAAGGGACAATACCGTCCATAAAGGTGGTCTCGCAACATTCGTCTCCGAAGCGCTAAGCTCAACTGAGGAACCATCTATAACGTCGCAATGTTTCGAACTACTTTGTGTAAAAGTTGGGACCACGGCGATATTTAACGTCTACGTGTCTCCCGACTGTCGACTAGAAACGAATGATTTATTATTTCTCGACTGCCTACCATCTCGCAGTGTCGTATGCGGAGATATCAACGCCCACCATTGGTCGTGGAGTCATACAAACAACCAGCGTGGTAGCCGTCTTTACGAAGCTATTGACAGAAACAACATCGTTGCAGTAAACACCTCTCCACCAACCAGGATCAATCTGTCCGTAAACGCCGAGCATCGATGGTCACTCATCGATATGACGCTTGCTTCACCAAGTATCGCCCACAAATGCCGCCCTACGGTCTCACCACACCTTTTAGGAAGCGACCACTTCGTAGTTCTCACCTATTGTAATGTAGGCCAAAACCGAAGTGAAACCAGACCAACAAAGTGGTGCCTGCAACGAGCAAACTGGTTGGAATTCTCTTAATCGGTGGACAAAATGATAGGTGAATTTAGGTCGAGTGATGTGGAACAACTTAACAGAGAGATTACAAATTGTCTGAAAATGGCAGCAAAAATTTCAATACCTCGATCGCGCGCTTCTACTAAGATCCCAGTCCCATGGTGGAACGAAGACTGTGCCCGCGCAGTACGCCGCAAAAAAGCCGCCTTTAAAAAAAATGAAGAGAACGTTTGTCATGACGGAGGTGATAAATTTCAAGAAAATGCGATCAGAATGCCGCAAAATAATATTATCAGCTAAACGAAAATGCTGGGAGGCTTTCTGTGATTCGGTAAATCAGAAAACGAGCTCTTCTAGGATTTGGAAAACAATTGCAGCCATGTCCGGTTCCACGTCACATCGAACCATGCCGACGATGCACTTCGGGGACAACAGTTACCATGACGACAGATCTAAATCACAAATTTTCTCATCAGTGTTTTCCGGCGTCTCTAGTAATTATAATTACTCCGCAACATTCCAATCTAATCAGTCGGAGGTTATGAGAAGCAATGATATCATTCCAGGATTCGAAAGTGGTAACGAACTTGCAATCAACATGCCTTTCAGCCTCGCCGAACTACGTTCTGCGGTACATAGCCGTAGGGACTCGTGCCCGGGAGAGGATTCGATATGCTACGCCATGCTGAAGCACTTGTCTCGCTTTGCCACGTCGCGGCTACTGAATCTGTTCAATAAATCCTGGATGAAAGGTCGGATTCCTCGTGATTGGAAACATTCTATATCGTTATTCCGATACTGAAGCCTGGAAAGGATACGCCGGATCCAACATCTTACCGTCCAATATCGCTTACGAGCCATCTGTCGAAAGTGTTCGAAGTAATGATTGCCCGCAGATTGCGTTGGTTCCTAGAATCACAAAGTCTTCTCCATCATTCTCAATCTGGTTTCCGGGAAGGACGTAGCACCCTCGATCACATTATGCGAATGCATGATACAGCTTACCAAGCGATAAATAACCAGCGTTCAACAGTGGCCGTGTTTTTGGATTTCGAGCGCGCGTATGACATGGTTTGGCGTAGCGGGTTATTACACAAGCTTTCGCAACTTGGCATTAGAGGTAGAATGTTGAAGTGGATAGCAAACTTTCTCAACGGCCGAACCTTCCAGGTTAGAGAGTAGGGGTCTCATTATCGGACACCAGCCACCTAGAAAACGGAATTCCACAAGGTAGTGTTCTTAGTCCTTTGCTTTTCACTGTCATGCTCAACGACTTGCCACCTTTGATACCCAGCCAGATTGGCCTCTACGCAGACGATTCTGCAATCTGGGAAAGTGGACTCTCAATACCCTCTCTTGTATCATCCCTACAGACCTCTCTCGATACAGTCCAGAAATGATGTGATCAATGGGGGTTTACTCTCTCAAAAAGCAAATCGGTTGCCTTAGTTTTTAGTACGAAACGCAATATTCCAGAAATATCGTTGACGATCGAAAATCACAGAATTGAGCTCGTTAACAGTTTTAAGTACTTGGTCTTGTCGAATGTAACCCCCAAGTATTTAAAACTGTTAACGAGCTCAATTCTGTGATTTTCGATCGTCAACGATATTTCTGGAATATTGCGTTTCGTTACATTCGACAAGACCTTGTCATACAAGGATCACATAACAAACATCGTCAAGAAATGCTGTCAACGATTAAACATACTCCGTGCATTGACGAGCACTAATTGGGGTGCGAACAGGAGATCTCTCCTCCGCATATACAGGTCAGTTATACGATCCGTTGTAGATTATGGGATGCCAGCGTATTTTTTTGCCCCAAAGTGCCACATCAACAAAATTGAAGTCGTCCAGAACCAGGCTTTACCTCTCTGCTGCGGTGCCATGCGCAGTACACCTATTTGCGTACTTGAGGCCTCTTGTAATGAGTTTCCTCTCCATTTGAGGCACAAGTATCTTTGCAGCGTATACCATTGTCATCTTCTTAGACATCCACCCGGATCCCACCCGACGTTAGGACTATTAGAGGATTCATGGGAAGAAATATACAGTCTCACTAAGCCGAATTTCGTCACGTCCAATAAAGTTTCCAAGTCTCCAATCTTGGTGGAATTCAGTGTTCGCCAGCGCTACCCTACTTTTCTAGAGCCGTGGTCGGTTAGTCCACTAAAATTGTTGACTGGATACCCCACACAAAGTAAACTCTATCTTCAAAGACTTTCTGTTCGAAGTCTGTGACCAATATATTGAAGTATACACAGACGGCTCAAAAACGTCCACTGCCACTGGTTACGGTGTTTACATACCCCAGAAGCTAATGAAATATTCGCAAACTTGCTCATCATTGCAGTCGGTAATTACTGTTGAATTGGATGCGATCATGTATGCACTTTCATGGATAACAGAGAACGGTTTGAGCACAGACAAATTCTTCATACTTAGTGATTGCCTCAGCGCAATACAGACCATTGGCGAGACGCTAAACATGCCTAATGCCTAGTCGTATCTTTAATGCAATGTATCCTTATCTTGAACAGATCAAACGGGCAGGCATCGACGTAGCAATCAGCTGGATACCCAGTCACAGCGGCATTCACGGAAATGAAATTGCGGATGAATTAGCGCGGACAGCAGCTTCTCAACCTCCACCTCTTTGGGCACCCACGATCCAGTTTTCAGATGCGAAAAGCGAGATTCGGAAGTCCATCCGATCGCGATGGGACACGGAATACAGAAACAATGAAAAAGGATGTCACTATCGAGTTTTTCAAACTTCCATATTCGACCGAATATCGTCAGACGGAATATCCCGCCGGCATGAGAATATTTTGTTTCGCCTTCGTTCCGGTCATTGCCGGCTAAATGTGCATCTGTTTAAAATTGGGTGTATTGACTCTACTTTATGTGATTTCTGTTTCGTACCAGACACCGTCGAACATTTTCTTTTATCATGTTGTAAATACGCTCACCATAGACGCACGGTTAATTCAGTATTGTGAGGGACTACATCTTGCGTTCAGTACTTATAACCTTTTAGTTAACCCGCTACTTTTTACGGCTGTCATCGAATTCGTGGATTCTTGTAACGTATTGCTATGATTTTCTCAACCTTTTCATATGTATTTGTCCTGAATTGACTATTCTTTACGATTAACCTTGCACGTGGTGCACCAGACCTTTATCGGTGATATGCGCCACTTCCATTTTTTACCATCTATAATAATAATAATATTCTCACAAGCAGCAGCTGCAAACTTACGAACGCTGTTCATTAATGCTTTATAATGCATAAAAATGTACTAAATGCCCGTATACGACTGGTAAATAGGCTACAATAGCCTAAATTTAATAGTAGCCCATGAATACAAGGTAATATTGTTCTGCGGCCCGCAGCGTCTTTTGCTGTTAAAATGCGGCCCGTTATACAAGGGAAGTTGAGAACCCCTGCCCTATATATTCAATTGTTATTCCAAAGCAGCCATATAACAATGTTAATCAATTGTAACCTAACAATGGAAGATGCATGACCTCGTAGTGGCACTTAATAGGAGGTCACTACATGGGATTATCTGTTAAAAAAACTGACGTGATGTAATAACAGCCGCAGTACCACACTAATCGAGCCATCTGTCTATTGCAGGGGTCGGGAACCTTTTTCGACCGAAGAGCCATATTGGCCCAATATTTTCAGTTGTAGCTCCCAGAGAGCCATACATGACAATCAACTGTTACGTCACAATTGAAAATTCGTGACGTATTGGTAGAACTAATATATGGGATTCGTAATGTGCGCCATATTTTTCCGCCCACATTCGTAGAGGTGGGGCCAAACATGGCCACCACAGTTGTACATAGTCACTGCAGGGTGTGATACGTCAGTGACGTGGCAGTGCCTCACATGTCGTCAGGGGTGAGTGAAGGAAAATTGTGAAACCAACAATGATCATTGGTATTTTCTAGGGATGGTGTGAACCTCTGAAAGGTTCGGGTTCGTGTGAACGCGAACCTTTTTGAAAGGTTCTGTGTGAATGCGAACGTGAACCTCGTGACGTCACGTGACGTCATATTGCTAATTCCAACCCTACATTTCAGTGAAGTGATAGCCTTGCAATACCTAGCGACGATTCGGGCCACATAATGCCACAATGCTGAAATACCTATTGATGTTTTAAACGTCTACAGATGTATCAACTGGGCACTCAATTGATATAATCATCCCAGAAAATCAATATCTTGCGTCGCTTTGCCACTATTTCGACGAGAACTTGCAAGGGAATATAAGCTTACGCCTTAACGGTCAAGGTCAGACCGGACAATGTATTCGGCGTCCCGAGTACTGCCAAGTTGATTTTGAGCGGAGTGTAAAACGGGTATCCCTACTTGCTACCGATATTACCCCTTTAACAATTTATACAGCAGTAGCCAAGGTGGGTGTCAGATTCCATAGACTACTCCTTGTCGCTTCGACATCTTCCTGTCTTTTCATTGTATCGCATTTTTGTGGTGTATTGAACTGATAAAATTGCTAATAAACCAATGATAGCCAACACCCCAATCCTCGGAGTTGGTTTTTATAATACAATAATTATATGAAATCAAGATTGACCCCGTACGCCTGCTAGATTTTTTACATCAGACAACGATAACAATTTCATTGATTGGTTGGATAAGAGTCATTCACTGACTACTTACATGTAGTGTTTCTCTCTTGATGTTGTGTGATTGCGGGTCAAGCTCACAGCAGAGATGAGTCACTAAATATTCGCAAACGGAAAGCTGGATATTTCGAGCAAACAATTGTAACAAAGCAAGTGAAATGCTCGTCAAGGTGCATGCTCGTTTAGTGTTGATTTTTATGCTGCCAGCACCATATATATACCAGGCCCGCAGTTGAAATGCAATAAATTTTAACCAAATATGCTATAATGAAGTGAAAATTGTAATATATGAACAAGGTTCACAGTGCAGAACCTACCAAGGTTCGTTTGTGAACGTGAACCTTTAAATATCTGAGGTTCACACATGGAACGCGAACGTGAACCTAACGTTCACACCATCCCTAGTATTTTCTATCGATGTCTATGAATCATTAGATTTTCAACATTTTTATTCCCAAAATCACGGAATTTCCATATTGTTCGAAAATAGAGCGCGAACGGAGAGATAAGGCACAAAGGAGACACAATCATACCAAACCTCACCCGTGATAGCGTAACTCATCCAAAATAGCTTGAAATTTCTAATCACTGATATTAATCATATGTAATTGTCGCGCTGATTCCGAATATCTAAATATTGATCGACTTCTTAGGTATTCGGCGTAACATAATGTTGCACTACACACCTTCATTTTACGGCGGTGTGAACCTCTGAAAGGTTCAGGTTCGTGGGAACGCGAACCTTTTTGAAAGTTTCTGTGTGAACGCGAACGTGAAGCTCACGACGTCATCTTGCTAATTCCAACCCTACATTTCAGTGAAGTGATAGCCTATCTATATTAATGTTGACGATACTTCGCGACGACTCGGGCCACATAATGTCACAATGTTTAAGTGCATATTGACGTTTTAAGCGTCGCCAAATGTATCAACTGGCGAAATCAAATGGTATATTAATCCCCAAAAAATCGATATCTTCCGTCGCTTTGCCAACAATTTCGACGAGGACTTGAGGGGATATAAGCTTACGCCTTAACGATCTATAGGCCAGGCCGGACAATGTATGCGGTGTATTGCTACGTTGATATTGAGCAGAGTGTAAAACGTGTTTCTATACTTGTTACCGATGTTATCCCATTAACAAGTTATACGGTATTAGCCAACACCCCAATCGCACGAATTTGGTATTTATGATGCAGTGAACATATGAAGTCAACATTGACCCCGTACGCCTGCTAGAATTTTTACACCGGACAACGATATCAATTTCATTGATTGGTTGAATAATCATAATTGGCTGACTACATGTAGTGCATTTCGCTCTTGATGTTGTGTGACTGCGGGCCAAGCTCACAGCAGAGAGCCACTAAATATTCACAAACGAAAAGCTGGATATTTCGAGCAAACTTTTGTAATAAAGCAAGTAAAATTTTTGACATTGTCAAGGTGCATGCTTGTTTGGTGATGATTTTTGTATGCTGCCAGCGCCATGCATAAAGTGGCCCGCACTAGAAATGCAATAAATTTCATACAAAGATGTTATAATGAAGAAAAATTGTAATATATAAAAAGGTTCACAGTGTAGAACAGAGGTCCGCGAGAGCATTTATTGCGGCCCGCGACAGCATTTTGGATTTCGAAGAATTCGACAATATTGAACTCCAATTTTTTTAAATTTGAGAACTTAAAACTCGCTCTAAAACTACTCCAGAAGCCTGAAACTACTCATCAAACTTCACTAATGCATCACTTTCAAAAGTTACCACCCAGTGGAAGATCAACTATTACGTGACAGCAGGGCCGTAACAGCACTTCCTCAGCCCCCCCCCAAAAAAACTTTGGTCTTTGGCCTCCACATAATGATGATGAACCGAACCTCTGGGGGGCTTCGCCCCCAGACCCCCCTCATGCTATCCGCTGTTTACCGTTATACTTCTCCTCTAGATTGAGCGCTTTGATTGGCCTGCTTTTCTCGCGTAGACGCGCGAAGCGCGAATTGTTTTTATAATTCATGATTGAATCGCCCAATATGATCGGGAATTGCATATATATTGCTATTCATTTTTATCACTGCTCTCGTAATCAGATTTACAGGTGAGGGGTGATTGAAAAGGTAGGACCCCTCAATAATAATTAAACACCTTCGAGCGTATATCCGTTGGCAAGATCAAACAGCACTTCGTCAGGCCCCAAAAAAAACTTGGGTCTTGGGCTACCATAGGGTGATAAACCCACCCCTATCACGTTGTTCGCTTTTGCCACGAAATTTGCCGTACTGTGTTTAGTGAGAAAGCGCAAAGCGCGAAAATTTTCGATAAATCATGATAAAATCGGTCAAAAGATAGGGAATTGCATATGTATTGCTATCAATTTCTTGTCGTCTCTGCTCATGTAATCAGATTTACCGGCAGAGTTGAGTGAGGTGTCTTGGAAACTGTACGGCCCTTTGGTATGACTCTGTTACATGATGTTATTTAGTGACCTCCTGTCTGCTATATCAAAATATATAGAATCGCCCAAACGTAGGCTACTACAGTAAAAGACGCACACGATTTCATATTGGTATTTCTTCAGTGGCATATAATTTTTCCCTGCGGGATGGTATTTGTCTTGTGAGGTTCAGATTGCCAAGACAGGAATATTCGGCGTCAGTCATTTAGGCGCCTATGGACAATTAAACCTCAGAGATATCTAGAACTTCGGGATGGGACACGGTTTTAAGGGGCGACCCATAGCAGGTAAATGTCGATGCAACCATATACCTAGAAAAATATATAGAATCGCCCAAACGTAGGCTACTACAGTAAAAGACGCACACGATTTCAAATTAGCATGTCTTCAGTGGCATATTATTTTTCCCTGCGGGATGGTATTTGTCTTGTGAGGTTCAGATTGCCAAGACAGGAATATTCGGCGCCAGTCATTTAGGCGCCCATGGACAATTAAACCTCAGGGATATCTAGAAGTTCTAGATATCCCTGTTAAACCTATTCGTATTTTGTACATATAACGAAGTTTTCGGTAAACATAAGGGCGGTCCTTTTCGGCCAAGGTTTTCTAGCTGCCTATCGTCCTGGCCCACTTCTTGGAGTCGCATGTTACATGGCCTAAAACTTTATATGTCTTGGTAAATCGTGGCGCGGTAATGGCCAATTCCGACATGCCCATTTCTATAAATCTTGCGTATTTTTTCTTGGGGGAAGAGTACTCAAAATTCAAGACATTTGGCAACTTGAAATCGCGCCTAGCGCGAAAAACTTTGGAAAAAGTTGCATGAATTTTCAAAATATACTCAAAAATTTATGATAATTCACGAAATAATTTGGGGCCCCCTTCGAGCTCGCCCCCCCCCAATTGGGGGTTTTGGGGTGCGGCAGTTACGGTCCTGCGTGACAGCACTTGTTTATGATCGTAAAACATGACCCGTTGATGATTCGTGACTGAAAATTGTGATTTGGACTAGGGCGCGACCTTCTGTAGAATTACTCGTACTCGTACTCGTCGCGTCAAACGGTACAATCAGCAAGGACTTTTGTGACTTGGTACAGCCACGCACGCAACAAACCATGGTGTCCTATATGGTGTGCACACAAGCAAATCTCACGGTTCAGTGAAATTGGTGTACGTCACACTTTCCATTTGGTCAAAGGCAATTTGACGGTAATTTTTTACCGGCTTGCCGAGCATGAAATTTGATAAAACGGGTATCAATCGAAAGCTGCCGCGGTACTGATTGCGAAAATATACAAGTATTCTGCTCGTGGTCCTGGAACTGCCCAAAATAAGCTACGAATGTTGCATTGTAAGTGAGTTTGGTATTGTGACGCAGCAATGACGTCAGGGAGCAGGTGAGGAGCACCGCAAGCTGCAAACGTATTGGCCATTGTTGCGCAACCTATTGAGCATTCACACTCTCACTCTCGTGCGCATTTGCTCCTGAGCTGCTCAGACGGCATGGTTGCGTCACAATACCAAACTCACTTACAATGCAACATTCGAGGCTTATTTTGGAGAGATCCAGGGCCACGAACAGAATAAAATCTATATTTTCGCAATCGGTACGGTGATAGCTTCCCATTGATACCCGTTTTATCAAATTTAATGCTAGACAAGCCGGTCAAAAATCACCGTCAAATTGCCTTTGACGAAACGAAAAGCGTGCCGTAGACCAATTTCACGGAGCCGTGAGATTTGCTTGTGTCCACACCATATAGGACACTATGAACAAACTATGAACCCTGGTATGAGAAATGGTAAAATATCAAAAAGTCGTAGCTTGCGTTGCGTAGCTTATTTAGATATCTAAGCAGGTAGGTATGGCAACCGCCATTGGCATTATGTTACCCCTTTGATGTATAGTTGGATACATCCTGTGTCATCTTGGGTATCCTTATATATGTCATTATCGCCAGTTTAATGTGGCGAGTATTAACTAGTCGTAGCCTACGCTTTACTGCAGTAACACCAATTTATTCTTCGGCGATTGCACATTTCTATTGCTATGGCACAGTATCCATTATGTTCATGTTGTTATTGATCTGTTCCAACATTCGAAGGTAAAATCAAACGCTGATTCTATTTGACTTCGGTAATGACATGATCAATATAGCCTAGTTATCAGGAGTAGGCCAGGCCTATGCTCGAAACCCGGAAATAAGGCCTACTCTGAAATACATTGAATTCCCCTATTATTGGTGCTGCGGCCCGCGGCGCCATCAAAAAGTAGGAATTGGCCCGCGAGCACATTTGAGTTTGAGACCTCTGTTTTAGTGGGTGTAAACTAAATTTAGATCGACATATTCATTTTTCTTTGTAACCTTCAACACGAACAAACCAGCAATCATTTTCATTGTGAAGTGTAGGGCTTGTATCAGGCTATAAAATGGCACCTATTATTTTTTCAGTACTTTCCTTGAGTGGACTTTTTGTCGATTTATGTATAAAATTCGTAGGGTGGGTACCGATGATACAAAGCCAAATCAAGCAAAATAATCAAGCATACTAATCATGAAACAAATGAAACATGTCTACGTATAGAAAATCTTTATGTAATAATTGCATATGATGTTTTATCGCTATAACGAGGTATTTGGAAGTCACACTGTCGATTTTAATGCAATATGTATGTACCCTCAAATTTATAAGTCCGAGCCTAAATCAAAACGTGATTTTATGACAACATTTGAGTTAATATTTATTCTATTTTTTGACAGTTGCGACCAAACATTCTTCTTTGGCTTCTTTGGAGTTCAATATTGTCGAATACTTCGAAATCCAAAATGCTGTCGCGGGCCGCAATAAATGGTCTCGCGGGCCGCGTGTTTGAGACCTCTGCACTAAAACAAAAATCATCTGTGAGAGACCCCATTGTTCGCGCACGTCGAATTTTTTTTGTATGTGAGGAAAGATTTTGCCAGCATCCAATTGTAGACAAGTTCACGGAGTGCAATCATGGAATTATCATAGAGAATTTTCAAAGTATTTTCGGTCCCAGTGATCCATCGGTACCACATCTCCCCTATGTATAATATATATATTTCCCGACTTCCCAATCGATGGAACTGTTGTTGAATTCTTGTCAGCATACTCAAGATTAAATATTTAATGTGTCCTCATGTCCGGGTGTTTTATCGTATTTTGACTTGTGATTTATTATATCTTACCTAGTGTCTTTTTTATGTCTTTCGAGACTTTTGCTGGAGTGCTTGTGATACCCTTCAAATAAAACATAGAATATGTTGCAGTGGTCAGCGCCAGTTCGAAGTTTTGGAAAGTAATACATTTATGTTCTTTGCAGATTTCAAAAAAGTAAAGGAAAGGGAAGAGAGAGAATATACCATTGAAATCGCACTGATCACCAAACGCGGTCCAGTGAATGAGTCACCGTTAATACCATTTAAAACTATAAACAATAACTGAAATATTTGCTTCTATTCTGTATGTACGACGAACCGAAAATGAATTATTACCCCACAATCTCCTAGCTTAATCCATTTTCCATTGACCAGTCGTTTTGTGCAGAATCCGCCTGTATTTACAGGAGTTAGAGAAATTAACGAAATAGCGATGAATCATTTTGATTAACATGTACAATGTACATGGATATGGCATTGGTCGTTCATGTAACGCACATTTAGTCGTTTCCTTACAGTCAAATGACCGGGAGTTATATTTTGATCGTAAATTCGGCTATACATAGGGTTGGCTATAATCGAGAGGCTTGTCAATTCGGTCAGACTATAGATAACTAACCTAGGTTAGTTATCTATAGTCAGACCCGTACCTTGCCGTTAGTCACCCTTTCTATACCTACTCAGGCTTACACTCAAAACCCTGTCAATATAAACAAACCACGGGTTCACAGATAGGAAGGTAACGAATGGTCACCTCGGTTTAAGGTAGTATGCGCATTGCGCAACAGGTTAACAACCGCCGCTTCCAATGCCTATACAACAGGGATGGGCAAACTTTTGAACCACCGGGCCACATTCAACATAGGAATCCATTCGCGGGCCGCACTATACAAATTTGGGATTATAAGCGAAATGCAATATTGGTATTTGATTATATAGTGAGGACATGGATATTCGATATAATGTATATGCTTATTTAAAACAAACCAAACATTGCTTTGATGATATGGTACAGCGTCAGAAACGGTGGCGAGATTTCATAGGCTGGTCGACCTCAATAACCAATTTGTCAAAAATATAGAGATGCCAGTCGGTTTTCCCGATTCTAGAACAGGATTGAAATTTAAATCTGTGAGCGGCGATCTGTTCATAGATTTACTAATTCCACTTTTGGTTAAGTTCCATGCTACAGAATACTGACAGCATCATAACCATGTTAGCTTCAAACACGCTTCTACTATGTGTAGTTAGAATATAAATACCCAAATTCTACGAATAAAGAGTACGAATCTTCCTAAGACACACACGAATATTATTTTATTAGCACATCACTAAAATAATTAAACTGGAGTGACCAATCTGAAATCACTCTCGTGATCCGAATTATGTAAATCTCGTTTAGGATTGCTGTGATGTTTAGCAGTTGAAACCTTTCAAACTGCGGGGCCTTCAGATCGGGCTGTCGCGCCAGAAATTTAACATAAAAATTAAAATAGGAATAATATAAATAGCTTATCAAACTTTTTAGGACACACCCCCTTCTGGTAGTGAAGGAATTCGCGCCCCCTTATCGTCTTATCGTAAAACTCAACCAGGATTCTAGCAAACCTAATGGATGGTTTGATGGCATGAAAGGTTTCGACTGTAGATCAGATATTTTTAAATATGAAATTCATACTAAATATAGCGCAATAAATACGAATAGGAAGTAAATCGCGCGGAGCGTGAATTTTTTTTTAGTTGAGCTCAGCTTCGCGCCCCCTTCAGATGCTTTCATGCCCCCAAGTGGGACATACACCCCAGTTTGATAACTATGGCGTTAAAATTATGATGGTAATATATACTAAGAAAAAGTTTAATCAAGTCCCTGCATTGATTCGATTTTTAGTGCACATTTTATCAATATATTTAATAAGTTTATTTAGGCTCCCGAGGGCCGCACAGAACGGGGTTGCGGGCCGCATGCGCCCCGCGGGCCGTAGTTTGCCCACCCCTGCTATACAATAACAGCACAAATAACAGACCAGCTTCATATTACATCCCATTCTACCTGACTCTTAGGTGAGATTATTTACAAATAAATCAATAAATCGCATAAAAAAGCAAGCACGGGCACATGTGACCTTAAATGGCTCAAGGGGAAAACGAACAATTTCTCGCAGTTCACTCAACCCGTATCATTCGTGCAAGCGGTGTCTTAAATAGCAAAAGTGGGCCGTGCTACAAGCCGGCATCTGCGGAATACAAATAAAAAAAATTCGCGTGATGGTGTAAATGACCTGGACATTGTAGTCGACAAACACCATGAATACTGCAAACAACAGCATCATGCACTCGTCCTTTAGTAGGATTACCATACTTTGAGATCCTAAAAGAGAGCACTTTTCAAAAATTCTGAAAGCTCCAGCACCGCACCAAAAAGAGGTCATTTAAACGTCCTCCGAGGACACTTGCAATTTTTTGAATACAGTGGACAAATCCTATTAAAAGAGGACGTATAGTAACCCTACCTATAGTCCATGCTCACCGAATCATTGGCTCATTGCCATGACTATCGCTATGTGGAGAAGGCCACAGTCGAATAAACTTTAATTCATCACGTTTTCCACTGGATTGCGACCTAAGTTTTTTTTGCAATAGTAACCAATTGCATGATACAATTCGGAATTACAGGAATATGCCGCGATTGCTGGGGAAATATAAATGCGTAACATGGCTGAGTAGATGACCATGCTGTCGAGCACCGTTATAATCAAGATTCAAGACAAATGGTATGGTCACACCAACCCGGAACTAATACTCGTATCGTGAAAATCATGACTCACCTTTAGATGCTGCGGATGATAGTTGACAGAGATTAGGGAATGATAATAAACACCCGATCAATATGGGAACAGTATGCATGGTACATGGATTTTTAAGTTCCGCACGTAGTAATTACAGCTCTTTAACCAGCGAAACAATATTTAGTAGTTCGTAATACGAAATTACGCGACGTATGATAATCACAATTTAGACGCTTTTGCAACAATAATATGATGCACCAAGATCTCCTTCCAAACGGAAACAAGGAAAATATTATTATATGTCGAAATTATATAGGCGTCTAGAATCTATATCAGTGGTTCAAACCGGTGTTCTCTGGAACATTACGGATTTACAACGCATAGCGAATGTTTACGAGATGTTATTGATGTGTGATCTGACCCCAGCAAGTCCCGTTGCATACTTCTCTGCGTATATCTACTGCTATCATCGTAGCACGATTTTCATATAAACGGAAATAAAAAATGATTCACCATGAACATAAATATACAAAATGTGATAAATCTAGAATAGTAGGACTACTATAAGTAGTTTCTCGACTAAGATATAGCTGAATAAACTAGCACTGTCGTTTTAAGTCAACAGAAATCACATCCACATAGATAAAGAAATCAATAGGCCTAAATTGCGATTATCAGCCGCCCCTATGTACCATTTTCAAAGTTCATTTAGCAAAACCCCGGACAGTTTCCCGAGGACCAATCTGATTTTAATATACACGAATGATCATAAACGTTGATATAAAAGTAAATTAGAACAATTCTAGGTCCGACACCATGTTCAAATATCACTTTGAAGTGGGCCTATCAATACGCATAAATTACGATTATCAGCCTCGCCTATGTACCATTTTCAAAGTTCATTAAGCAACACCCCGGAAAGTTTCCCGAGGACCAATCTGGTTTTAATATACTCGAATGATCATAAACGTTGATATAAAAGTAAAGTAGAACAATTCTAGGTCCGACACCATGTCCAACTATCACTTTGAAGTGGGCCTATCACACGCGTAAATTGCAATTATCAGCCGCCCCTATGTACCATTTTCAAAGTTCATTTAGCAAAACCCCGGACAGTTTCCCGAGGACCAATCTGATTTTAATATACTCGAATGATCATAAACGTTGATATAAAAGTAAATTAGAACAATTCTAGGTCCGACACCATGTCCAAATATCACTTTGAAGTGGGCCTATCAATACGCATAAATTACGATTATCAGCCTCGCCTATGTACCATTTTCAAAGTTCATTAAGCAACACCCCGGAAAGTTTCCCGAGGACCAATCTGGTTTTAATATACTCGAATGATCATAAACGTTGATATAAAAGTAAAGTAGAACAATTCTAGGTCCGACACCATGTCCAACTATCACTTTGAAGTGGGCCTATCAGACGCGTAAATTGCAATTATCAGCTGCGCCTATGTACAATTTTCAAAGTTCATTAAGCAACACCCCGGACAGTTTCCCGAGGACCAATCTGGTTTTAATATATTCAAATGATCATAAACGTTGAAATAAAAGTAAATTCAAACAATTCCAGGTCCGACACGATGTCCAACTATCACTTTGAAGTGGGCCTATCAGACGCGTGAATTGCAATTATCAGCTGCGCCTATGTACAATTTTCAAAGTTCATTAAGCAACACCCCGGAAAGTTTCCCGAGGGCCAATCTGGTTTTAATATACTCCAATGATCATAAACGTTGAAATAGAAGTAAATTCGAACAATTCCAGGTCCGACACGATGTCCAACTATCACTTTGAAGTGGGCCTATCAGACGCGTGAATTGCAATTATCAGCCTCGCCTATGTACCATTTTCAGAGTTCATTAAGCAAAACCCCGGAAAGTTTCCCGAGGACCAATCTGGTTTTAATATACTCGAATGATCATAAACGTTGAAATAAACGTAAATTAGAACAAATCTAGGTCCGACACGATGTCCAACTATCACTTTGAAGTGGGCCTATCAATACGCATAAATTGCGATTATCAGCCGCGTCTATGTACCATTTTCAAAGTTCATTTAGCAATACCCCGGACAGTTTCCCGAGGACGAATATGGTTTTAATATACGCCAATGATCATAAAGGTTGATTTGAAAGTAAATTAAAATAATTCTAGGTCCGACACCATGTCCAACTATCACTTTGAAGTGGGCCTATCAGACGCGTAAATTGCAATTATCAGCTGCGCCTATGTACAATTTTCAAAATTCATTAAGCAACACCCCGGACAGTTTCCCGAGGACCAATCTGGTTTTAATATACTCGTTTGTTTGTTTTTGGGTATTCATGGTGTTTATCGACTACTATGGTCATTTACACCAGGCCGAAATTCTTTGTATTTTCCGCAACTGCCGACTTATAGCACGGCCCACCTCTAAGCTTTTGTAAGACACCGCTGACGCGGATGAGGTGGCGAGGAGGAGCCTAGGTAAACCTCCAACACTTAGATATTGGAGTTCGGAAGTCGACCTCGGTCGGACTCGAACCCGCACCCATTGGTGTTGCAGCCGCGGATTATACCACTGCGCTATCTCGCCACTTGATACTCCAATGATCATAAACGTTGAAATAAAAGTAAATTCAAACAATTCTAGGTCCGACACGATGTCCAACTATCACTTGGAAGTGGGCCTATCAGGTGCGTAAATTGCCATTATCAGCCGCGCCTATGTACCATTTTCAAAGTTCATTAAGCAACACCCCGGACAGTTTCCCGAGGACCAATCTGGTTTTAGTATACTCCAATGATCATAAACGTTGATATAAACGTAAATAGGACATTTTTAGGTCCGACACGATGTCCAACAAACCAAAACTGATTGGCATTGACTTGGCATCAAATTCGGCATCGAAGGTTTATAGGAATCTCTACGGATCTTTGAGTGACACTGAGAGGATTCATCGATCTCATTCTTTTGTCCCCACGCAAGGAGTGTTGCGCAATATGAAATATAAATTAAATTTAACTGAGACTTACTGCAAAAACTGGATGGTGAACATGGACCTTTTACAAATTCGTTATCGCAACGAAGGATCTCATTTCATTCGATTTTGGTCCGGAAAGCCTCGACAAGCGACACTCCTTAGTGAAAATCAGATAAAAATATACCAAGACATTGCACCTTACGATTCATTATATCTTGATGCAACCGGCGGCATTACTCAAAATAAGGAAGATGATGAGGGTAAATTCCAGATTTATACCATGTTGGTAAGGAATCCCTATCCAGGAGGGCCAACGATGCCGATCGTATCGCACATAACTCCCTTGCATGATACAGGGACAATTAGTCAATTTCTCAATCGATTTATTCAATATACGTGTAAAAATTCATTACCAGTCTTTCCGGCCATGTTGATAATTGACGGGAGTAAAGTATTGTGGAATGCTGCATTATCTCAGTTCTGCTCCGAAACAAGATGGCAATATTACGAACGGTGTTTCCGCATCGTCACCGGAGTTGCATCGGCAGAGGATTTCAGGAAGACAATTGTACACAACTGCTTTAGTCATTCCATGAAAGCAGCAAAAATCCTCTGTCGTAAGCATTATGATACAAAACTGTGCTTCACGGCGATGTGCTGGATTCATAGTCTCTTTGTCTGCAAGACACTCAACGAGTTGGATAACATGGTTCATAGCATTTTTGAGGTGTTGCTCTGCCCATATTTGGTGGATTCTGTTCAAAATCATTTTAACATCCTGCACAAACACCATGGAGCTATCTGCTCCAGCTCGTGCTTGCAAGTAGGTCCACCTAATGAGGCAGAATGCGCATCGGTTGCAGATGATACAATATTTCAACTCGGTCTGAAAACCATTGATTACAGGCAAGAAAGCAGATCGCCATTTTACATAAGATATCATACCCTTATGAAAAAGCATTACGCGCACCAAAAGTCGTTACAGGACCAAAATGCTTTCACTTCTTCAGGCAAAAACCCATACTTCTCGCCTAGTTTTTGCGAGACGATTGTAAAAACAGTACTCAGCAGAATCGCCGCAACATCAAATCTGATGATCGATGATTTGGGCCGCCATGGGGAGGGGATGGAAAATAAGTCAGACCCGTACATCATGTCGGGCCTAGAAATGTCCTAATTTACTTTCAAATCAACCTTTATCATCATTGAAGTATATTAAAACCATATTCGTCCTCGGGAAACTGTCCGGGGTATTGCTAAATGAACTTTGAAAATGGTAAATAGACGCGGCTGATAATCAATATTTAGGCGTATTGATAGGCCAACTACAAAGTGATAGTTGGACATCATGTCGGACCTAGAAATGTCTTAATTTACTTTCAAATCAACCTTTATCATCATTGAAGTATATTAAAACCATATTCGTCCTCGGGAAACTGTCCGGGGTATTGCTAAATGAACTTTGAAAATGGTACATAGACGCGGCTGATAATCGCAATTTATGCGTATTGATAGGCCCACTTCAAAGTGATAGTTGGACATCGTGTCGGACCTAGATTTGTTCTAATTTACGTTTATTTCAACGTTTATGATCATTCGAGTATATTAAAACCAGATTGGTCCTCGGGAAACTTTCCGGGGTTTTGCTTAATGAACTCTGAAAATGGTACATAGGCGAGGCTGATAATTGCAATTCACGCGTCTGATAGGCCCACTTCAAAGTGATAGTTGGACATCGTGTCGGACCTGGAATTGTTCGAATTTACTTCTATTTCAACGTTTATGATCATTGGAGTATATTAAAACCAGATTGGCCCTCGGGAAACTTTCCGGGGTGTTGCTTAATGAACTTTGAAAATTGTACATAGGCGCAGCTGATAATTGCAATTCACGCGTCTGATAGGCCCACTTCAAAGTGATAGTTGGACATCGTGTCGGACCTGGAATTGTTTGAATTTACTTTTATTTCAACGTTTATGATCATTTGAATATATTAAAACCAGATTGGTCCTCGGGAAACTGTCCGGGGTGTTGCTTAATGAACTTTGAAAATTGTACATAGGCGCAGCTGATAATTGCAATTTACGCGTCTGATAGGCCCACTTCAAAGTGATAGTTGGACATGGTGTCGGACCTAGAATTGTTCTACTTTACTTTTATATCAACGTTTATGATCATTCGAGTATATTAAAACCAGATTGGTCCTCGGGAAACTTTCCGGGGTGTTGCTTAATGAACTTTGAAAATGGTACATAGGCGAGGCTGATAATCGTAATTTATGCGTATTGATAGGCCCACTTCAAAGTGATATTTGGACATGGTGTCGGACCTAGAATTGTTCTAATTTACTTTTATATCAACGTTTATGATCATTCGAGTATATTAAAATCAGATTGGTCCTCGGGAAACTGTCCGGGGTTTTGCTAAATGAACTTTGAAAATGGTACATAGGGGCGGCTGATAATTGCAATTTACGCGTGTGATAGGCCCACTTCAAAGTGATAGTTGGACATGGTGTCGGACCTAGAATTGTTCTACTTTACTTTTATATCAACGTTTATGATCATTCGAGTATATTAAAACCAGATTGGTCCTCGGGAAACTTTCCGGGGTGTTGCTTAATGAACTTTGAAAATGGTACATAGGCGAGGCTGATAATCGTAATTTATGCGTATTGATAGGCCCACTTCAAAGTGATATTTGAACATGGTGTCGGACCTAGAATTGTTCTAATTTACTTTTATATCAACGTTTATGATCATTCGTGTATATTAAAATCAGATTGGTCCTCGGGAAACTGTCCGGGGTTTTGCTAAATGAACTTTGAAAATGGTACATAGGGGCGGCTGATAATCGCAATTTAGGCCTATTGATTTCTTTATCTATGTGGATGTGATTTCTGTTGACTTAAAACGACAGTGCTAGTTTATTCAGCTATATCTTAGTCGAGAAACTACTTATAGTAGTCCTACTATTCTAGATTTATCACATTTTGTATATTTATGTTCATGGTGAATCATTTTTTATTTCCGTTTATATGAAAATCGTGCTACGATGATAGCAGTGTATATCTTTCTTCCACCACTGTGATGCTAATAGCACATTTGCAGAAATATGATGACCGGGTGAATCATTGTGAATGTACCTGTAAATCACGCGATTTTTCCGTATGTAAAATTTAGAATTAACTGGGATATGGGTTGCCAGATCACAAAATTCTTCAAAAAAAGCGGTTGCCAGGTATAGGCACTAATTGGTGGTTACAGATAGATACACTTTACCAGTATTGATATTATAACGGAATTTCAAAAATTATTTTCACTACCCTGCGGCGTCAAAGGCGTAACTACATATTGCTACAAGTTGAGAGGAGTAACCCAACATTACCCCTAAAAGTATTTCAGACTTCGGAACACAAGAGGGGACCCACCAGAATCCGATGAAATGGGTCATTTTTCAGGAAATTGACATATCAGTATTGATACTATAACGGAATTCCAAAAATTATTTTCACTATCGTGCGGCGTCAAAGGCGTAACTACATATTGCTACAAGTCAAGAGGAGTATCCCAACATTACCCCCAAAAATATTTAAGCCTTCGGAACACAATAGGGGACCCACCAGAATCCAATGAAATGAGTCATTTTTCAGGAAATGGACATGCCAGTATTGATATTATAACGGAATTACAAACCTAATTTTCACTACCCTGCGGCGTCAAAGGCGTAACTACATTATGCTACAAGTTGAGAGGAGTAACCCAACATTACCCCTAAAAGTATTTCAGCCTTCGGAACACAATAGGAGACCCACCAGAATCCGATGAAATGGGTCATTTTTCAGGAGAAAGACATACCAGTATTGATATTATAACGGAATTACAAACCTAATTTTCACTACCCTGCGGCGTCAAAGGCGTAACTACATTATGCTACAAGTTGAGAGGAGTATCCCAACATTACCCCTAAAAGTATTTCAGCCTTCGGAACACAATAGGGGACCCACCAGAATCCAATGAAATGGATCATTTTTCAATAAATAGACATACCAGTATTGATATTATAACGGAATTCCAAAAATCATTTTCACTACCCCGCGGCGTCAAAGGCGTAACTACATATTGCTACAAGTTGAGAGGACTATCCCAACATTTCCCCTAAAAGTATTTCAGACTTCGGAACACAATAGGGGACCCACCAGAATCCAATGAAATGGGTCATTTTTCAGGAAATGGACATGCCAGTATTGATATTATAACGGAATTACAAACCTAATTTTCATTACCCTGCGGCGTCAAAGGCGTAACTACATTATGCTACAAGTTGAGAGGAGTAACCCAACATTACCCCTAAAAGTATTTCAGCCTTCGGAACACAATAGGAGACCCACCAGAATCCGATGAAATGGGTCATTTTTCAGGAGAAAGACATACCAGTATTGATATTATAACGGAATTACAAACCTAATTTTCATTACCCTGCGGCGTCAAAGGCGTAACTACATTATGCTACAAGTTGAGAGGAGTAACCCAACATTACCCCTAAAAGTATTTCAGACTTCGGAACACAAGAGGGGACCCACCAGAATCCGATGAAATGGGTCATTTTTCAGGAGAAAGACATACCAGTATTGATATTATAACGGAATTACAAACCTAATTTTCATTACCCTGCGGCGTCAAAGGCGTAACTACATTATGCTACAAGTTGAGAGGAGTAATCCAACATTACCCCTAAAAGTATTTCAGCCTTCGGAACATAATAGAAGACCCACCAGAATCCGATGAAATGGGTCATTTTTCAGGAAATTGACATATCAGTATTGCTACTATAACGGAATTCCAAAAATCATTTTCACTATCGTGCGGCGTCAAAGGCGTAACTACATATTGCTACAAGTCAAGAGGAGTATCCCAACATTACCCCCAAAAATATTTAAGCCTTCGGAACACAATAGGGGACCCACCAGAATCCAATGAAATGGGTCATTTTTCAGGAAATGGACATGCCAGTATTGATATTATAACGGAATTACAAACCTAATTTTCATTACCCTGCGGCGTCAAAGGCGTAACTACATTATGCTACAAGTTGAGAGGAGTAACCCAACATTACCCCTAAAAGTATTTCAGCCTTCGGAACACAATAGGAGACCCACCAGAATCCGATGAAATGGGTCATTGTTCAGGAGAAAGACATACCAGTATTGATATTATAACGGAATTACAAACCTAATTTTCATTACCCTGCGGCGTCAAAGGCGTAACTACATTATGCTACAAGTTGAGAGGAGTAACCCAACATTACCCCTAAAAGTATTTCAGCCTTCGGAACATAATAGGAGACCCACCAGAATCCGATGAAATGGGTCATTTTTCAGGAAATTGACATATCAGTATTGCTACTATAACGGAATTCCAAAAATCATTTTCACTATCGTGCGGCGTCAAAGGCGTAACTACATATTGCTACAAGTCAAGAGGAGTATCCCAACATTACCCCCAGAAATATTTAAGCCTTCGGAACACAATAGGGGACCCACCAGAATCCAATGAAATGGGTCATTTTTCAGGAAATGGACATGCCAGTATTGATATTATAACGGAATTACAAACCTAATTTTCATTACCCTGCGGCGTCAAAGGCGTAACTACATTATGCTACAAGTTGAGAGGAGTATCCCAACATTACCCCTAAAAGTATTTCAGCCTTCGGAACACAATAGGGGACCCACCAGAATCCAATGAAATGGGTCATTTTTCAGGAAATAGACATGCCAGTATTGATATTATAACGGAATTCCAAAAATAATCTCTATTAACTCAAAGATGCTGGTAAGCCATAATCACTCGTAGATACATCGTTCACAAATACTTGCAAAGTTTTTAGCAACGTAGTTAGTTACGTATCATACAGATTCTCTCGTTTCGTCGTGACCCGATCCCGGGCGAACGGTACGTGATTGACTCAGTACGGTCCCTCGACATGTGGTCGCAAATACAGGAATTATGGTCAGGTTGAGGAGACGCCACATAACTGATAGGTTTCTTCAAATTGAATGCTTCATCATAGTACTTATCATTCTGAGCGCGCATGCTGTCATGAAACGGGGGTGGGAATTGGCCAATGTCAAGTTTTGGTATAATGCCTGTTATTCATCACATTAAAGATACTCAGGTATATTTTTCGACCATACCAATTTCATTGCATTTCATGATAATGTTGTGGCATTATCATGACTTCGTTAATGTGCTATTTCTAGTAACGTTGTTAGTATGCTGCGATACGGAAAATCAAGGATTCAAGGCCACCACAGTGGAAAATCGTATCGTAAATTTAATTCTCGTTAATATATTAACTCTCAGTTGCGTAGAGCGTATGATTTCAGTATTAGAAAAAATATTATTCTACTACTCGACTCGAATCATCAAAATGATTACTCGATTCAGATTCGAGTACTCGAATCATTGTGCCCATCCCTAGTCAATGTCAGCGACCTTCTTCTAATGATGACTAGAAACCATGGCCGTCGGGTGGTTATAATGTGGCCTTTTAACACACTCGACATGTACTGTCTTGACGGACTATTAACTGGAAGTATTTCTTACTAAAAATCTCAACAATTGTAAGAAATGTGCTGGATTATACAGGCATTTTTCAATCTATACTTAGAATTGCTTCGCGGGCCGAATGAAATCATCTATGACAGGCCGTATGTTTGACACTTCTGGTGCATGCTATAACTATTCAAAATGAGCGAGTCGCATCAAATCAAAATGTAGGCCATGATTCGGCTGGATATTTGTTTATCCCGTTTCTGAGCTTTGACAGAGTTGTTCAATCAGATTATACTCTTTTGAGATACGAATCACAGCAGGTTGTTACTTATTATAGATGCCGTGCCAGTGAAGCGAAGTAATTGTTATGCCATAGTTGCTATTATCTTCAAACGAATGTGGAGAGTTCGAGATAATCAGTTGATATAGTTAAACTGCTTTAAAACCAACCCTACTCATCGATCATATGCTTTTTACTGAAAGTCATAACACGTGCTGGTCAGCTAAGAGAAATTACACGCCGGTAACGTCATATTTGCTGAACGATTGTCGATACACAATGATATTTTCAATTCTCTATACTAGGTGCTGACGATTACCCCTAACGAGTGTCAGCCTGAAAAAAATCTGGTTTATTTCAATTTTGAATATTCTTGTCAATGGCGGAGAAATCAAGTCCTAATTTATTAACAAAATAGATTCTTTACACGCGACGAGTCGGCGAGTCGAGTCGGAACCGTCGGCGAGTTCGTATTTAGGAAAACGAATGTTTCGAATGGTATTTCACGTTTTATTTGAGGAGTACGTACTTTCAAACTGCACATTGCACAAGATACTCCTAGCCTAGCATCAACGTTTGACTTGGATCCGTGTGCGAGTGTGCGTCTCACAAAATATATTATGCTTTTAGTTTAGTCTGATACGTTCGGGGGATATCAATATCATTTGACTATATATAACATAGCCGTATCTGCAAAACCGACCTACCGACAAACCGACATGATAGTTTAGTATCGGGTCTTGTTTTGAAATTGTTGTGGAACATTATACTTCTTCCAAGTAACGATTATTCTCATTCCAGGCGCCGAACGGAGCTGGTAAGTCGAACAGGCGGTGGACAGGGCCGGCGAGATCAGAAAATTGTGAAGGCAGTCGCGAAGTATTGCGTGGAACATGACATAACAATCCTCGCGCACTTCAATTCTACCGAAATGACGAACTTCTTATTACAAACTAAATATTGGAAAAAGTATAAAGACCGGTTAAAAAGGTTAGCAAACCTGGTTAAAAATAACAGAACTGCGCTAGAAGCAATGGTGAGGACAGGCCGAATAACGTCTACCGATCACATTTGTGCTGCCAAAAAGTACCTTTCGAGCAACCACCTCAAGATTTGTGGACGGAATGTTAGTAAAATTCTACGTGGTCGGGATATAACCGCTGTGCTTCGTAAAAGCAATGATGATTTTGAGAGCCTACTAACAGATGATCATTTATGCAATAACGTAAACACTGTTCAGCTTTCACCAGATGTTACAACAACAAAAGCATCCATTGATCTGACTGAAATTTCGAATGATTGTGGGGAAATAAATGATAAGAATATACAAGCTGAGACAATTGTTGGAAGCAAAACCCAGACATGTGAACAAACAGAGTCTGATAGCGTCCAATATGGAATTACCCAAGAAGCTACCGTTGCAGACGATGGCATCACTGCGAGTCACAGTTCCATAGTGCGTGATGCCGAGCTACATTGCATATGCCAGATGCCTTATAAGGAAGGGGATTTCATGGTGCAGTGCGAAAGATGTAATTCGTGGTTCCACCCTTCATGCGTGTTCGGTAAGAATAGTCTAGAAATCACGTTTGATGATATCCAATGGCGACGATGCAATCTCATATGCGAGGATGCAGAGCCCGTTGCCGACCTCATAAATCCCCTTGGATACATATTCCGCCACTATAACAAAACTGGTTCAAGCTCAAGTCTGCTGATGAATCAATCTCCTGCGCACAACTTGGAGACAAGTATGGAACGTGAAACTGAAGTAGATCTTGAAATCGAGCACACCTTGCCGAGCCTACATAACAGCCCTTCTGGAGAACATTGCAACACAATCGTAAACCCACACACGGAACAGTCCCAAGCAGATTCAGACCCTGAGCCGACTTTATCACTCGGCGAAACAGAAAACGACGGAAACAGTAGTCCATGTGTGACAATGAGCGTTCTACAGCAATTAGGGAATCTTGAATCAAACGACGTGACAATTGAGAAAGAGAATGTTCAACTTTCGCATACATGGTGCATGACAATAGAGGAGTGGCTTAAAATTTGTAAAGATCGCTCGCCGCATAGATTCCATAAAGATTCACATTATTACTTGCCCCTGTTTGATGTCGTTAGATCAGTTTACGACAAATGTGTGCCAGTAGTCCACTACCACTATCTTAAAGCGCCACGCAGTGGATTCAGCCTCGAAAGCACAAATCTTTACCACGAAGGTTACATCACGCTAAGATGCATACATCATTCTTGCTGTGGATGTGGGCTCCATGGAACCATCGACATATTTAGTAAACCGCAAAATGTAGTTTGCGAGCTTGATTTGAGCGGTACACGCGACCACAAAATAACATGCATTCGATCGCGACCCGTCCGAGGGCCGCAAATCGAATTACTAAGAGAACGCCTTGAAGGTAGATCGGCAACAAAAGTCCACAGGGATTTAAGGGGTCAATTGTCAGAAACTGAGAGAATTTGTGGCTCGCATACAAATGCCCCATCTACATCTGTTCTCAGGCAGTTAAAGAGTAGTATTGGATTGCCTCAAAACTGGGAACATGATGTCCTTCAAAATCTGCGAATCTTGGCCAATGAATGTAAAAACGACGGTTCTAACTTTTTGCGCCACTGGGATGGATTTCCTGAACCAGGAGCAACTCTATTCAGCGAAGACCAGGTTAAACTATTTGCGGAGTTATGTCGGAAGGACGGAGTTTATTTTGACAGTTCATCAGGAATAATTCGCTCTCGCTCCGGCCACCCTGCATACCAAATTTATTCATTGCTTGTGCGATGTCCATATGAGGGTTATCCTGGATTGCCTGTTGCTACTTTTGTAACAGCATCACACACGACTACAAGTATTGTAACATTTCTACAGCGTTTCAAGGATGCTGCTCCCCCAAAAGCGATTCCTAGACTATTTTTGATCGATGGGGCTCTTGCTCTATGGAATTCAGTGTTATGGGTGTATTGCAGGGAAACCAGGTTACAATATTACGAAAGGGTGTACCGCATTGCGACTGGCAATGCCCAGGAGCACGATCTTGATCACAGTTTCGTGTTGAATTGTTTGAGTCACTGTATGAAGGCTGCGTCACGGATGTGTAATAAATATTACAAGAAGCATATGCGTAAGGATGCAATGCACTGGGTCAGTTTATTGTTTATGGCTACCACTATGGACGAGCTAGACTTCATAATACTCAACTTATGCACTATGCTCCTTTCAAGACAAAACACTCCAGATGTGGTATCGTGCTATCGACGTCTAAAAGAACACGAAAGTATTGACAGATCACGCGACTTGACGTATGAAGAAGACTGCGACGATTTCGGCAATGATGAAGATTTTTTCTCGAATGTTGCATCGTTGGACAGAAAACAGGAGCTCAAGTCGCCTTTCTATTTACGATATGAGAAAATGATCAACGAATTCAAGGTCAGTGAATCATACAGAAACGGAAATAGCAGAGAAAAATTCCCCGAAGAAAATGCATACTTCTCCGACAGTTTTATGGAAAAATTAATGTCGATACTCTTTCCAAAACTCGCAGCAACGTCCGGCCTTTTGCTTGGTGATTTATCGCGACACGTTAATGAAAATTCTGTCGCTGCTATTTATGCAAAATATTCCAAATTCTACAACAATCTTGAAAAGCAAAGTAATGAAAAGGGAATACAGTCGATATGTAAAAACAATCGAACCCAAGGAATAATTGAGGAACATTTTTTCCAATTGAAAAATATATACTTTGACAATACCACATCGAAATGCTCTTTGGATAAATTTATTCTAAAATATCGCAACGAAGTGTCAAGGTCTTGCGAAATATATTGCGATACCGTTTTCCATAAAGGTTACAGAAAAAGTCCCAACGAGAAATCAAATAAAACGAAAAACAGGTTTCAGAGAACGTCTTCATCGAATGCTAAAAATCCCGATCCAAATCATCAACTCATCAAATCAGTATTCAAGAAACGTAAACGACGGGCTTCGGGATACTACGTGTCCAAAAAAGCTGCGGCACATTTGAAATTTCGCGGTGTCACAGTCGATGACGACGTATCCGAAGGTGCTATCCTTTGTCGGCTTGATAATTTGAAAAATGGGGTGTTGGAAAGAGATATCGATATGAGTCAGCTAAATCAGGTCTACGCTTTTGCGAGATCATTGTGGCACGACCATGAACACTCGTCTGAAGAATTCAAAGAAATGGCCTTCTCCACTTCAAATGGTGCGCATGTATCTTGGATGGACGTTAGTAGTATTATACACAGTAACGGGACGCGCCCCAATCACCGTCGAGTATTTGATCACGTGACATCTGTTAGCCAATCAGAATGCAGAACGATGTGGGTGTGGTTCCAATACGAGAGAGGTTTTGGTTGTGTGAGAGATGACATAGTTCCAGTCCAGTAACGCTGAGATATTTATTACGTCATTGCGTAAGTTGATTACTTTCAATTGCGTATTGCAGCATGTTCATGATTACGTCACATGCGATTACTTTAGATATTACGAGAGCGACTTTGCTTAGTTCACGTAACGCTGAGATATGATTACGTCAACATTGCATTGATCGCCTTTGTTATTGCAGTTGAAGCAAGTGCAAGGCAATATATAACGTATAATATTTATTACATGATTATTCGCTGTACGCTGTAGATTGAATATGTCAAAGATTACTGCTAATGATATATACGTCATAATGGATCGAATTGACCTGATGAACTGGTATAGGTTTGCACGCGAAAAACTTGAGCTATCTGACAATGAAATTGCCGAATGTCAATACATGGATTGCTATAACTTAACCGAGCAACGATATCAAATGATACAGTTATGGATTCGTAAAAATGGTCGTTGCGCCACAATGAACAAACTTGAAGAATTAGTTCACAGTTGTCAGATACTTTCAAATAGCAATTCAAATGCTCTGTTGAAAGACATAACGTACTAAGAGGGAAATTGCGTGGACTAGAGAATAATGACGATGCTCTCAGAAGACTTCAATATCGGTTTATTCGTAATCATATGCTCATGTATGCGAAACTGTTATTGCTTTTACATCGCAAATCAAAAAAGGGATTCTGATATCAAAAAAGTGTGTCAAGATCTCAAAGAAGCTTTATGCCTTGTTCTGAACGATTAGTAAATGTGCTTGTTCGTTATTAATAAACTGCACATGTGTATTTGATTGTTATAAAAGTCACTCAACGGAAGTGAATAGACAAGTCTGAACCTGTCTATATTGCAGCATATTCGAGATAGATTGTGCAATAACCTCTAAATACGGAGAGTACTAAACTTGAGTGACCTGCTTATAAACACAAAGCTGCTCTACAGGGCTGAGCAATTAAATCACCTCGTATGCTATCTTGATGTAAGTCTATCAGCACTGAAAATCATTGAACACAACAATCATAATCACAGGAAGCTTTTATTTCCACGCACATAGCAATAAAACTAATACAATTGATATCGCATTCAGCGCGCTTCCGAGACAATTCAAAATTGCTTAGAATTGTTTGGCATCCATCTACGATTGCCGTATTGCGTATTGCTATTTGCAAAGGCTCCATTAGCATTGCCAACATTCCGGAAACTTGCATTGGCATTCGACATGCCACCATTCGAATACCCAGCAAAGTTACCATAGCCATTTGGAAATCCCGCTTTAGCGCGATCCATAGGCTGTATTTGACCATTCGGTGCAATGTAACGCGATGTTTCTTGTAAAATCCACCCCAGTGGTGAATTTTCTACGTCATCGACGACGTTAGACGGAGAATATAATATATATTCATCAGCGAGATTGATTTGCTGAAAGTATTCGATACCTTCTCGAGTGTAATACGCAACGAGCTTCCCATTATGAGTTAAACTGGCTTTGAATCTTTGTATTGCACCATTCGTTGGAAACACATGTACTTGTCGAGTATCGATCAGCTGATCGTCTGCAGTTTCGAAATTATCTCATGTTGTTGATGAAAATGATCAGCTTACGTTATTATAAGCACCAAAGCATGATTTAAATATTTTCAAATATTCCACTTTTTGAATATTATTACTTTGGTTCTAACTTTGAAACAACAATTATTAATAATGTTTTTTTCATTATTCATTGAAATCATTGTAGCTTATAACGGGTGAACTGAACATCTTTTTAATAATATTGTTGCTTTGTGAATATCTTATTGATTTTTAGGTAAATTATCGATTATCTTGTATAGTTGATGAATTAGTTTGTACAAAAGACGTTCACTGTTATAATCTACACGATTTCAATGATTATTAAAAATAATTTTAATATTAAATCTAACAAAGTAATAATATAAAAAATTGGCTAATATTGTGAATATCTTATCATTGTGAAATTAGCAATTATCTCGTGTTGTTGATGAAAATGATCATCTTACGTTGTATTAGGATTTATTTTACAAAACTGTAGTGTAAAGGTCTTTAGTACTTTGGAAAAAGTAGTTTCTATCTACTTTACTAAATTTGATGTAAAGTGTTCGACGATTTAAAAAATTGGTATTTATTTTACAAAATTCCCAGTATAAAAGTTTTTTACAAAATCGACTTGAGTAAGTACTGTCACTAGGCAAACCCTAACAGAGTGTACTCTGATAAATGTAGTAGTAGTAATCGATTATCGCGAAATAAATAGATAACATACAATATGTGCGTTGCTACGATGTCTCATAAATACTTTCATTTAATGTATACAAGTAGGTTATTTATACGTTAAGTCAAGAATGAAAAATTAACGCTGTCTCCATAGAAAGATATGTAAATATACTAGAACGGTTACATCTGGACGCCTGCAAGTAAGAACGTAAGCTGATCATTTTCATCAACAACATGAGATAATTGCTAATTTCACAATGATAAGATATTCACAATATAAGCCAATTTCTATATTATTACTGAATATCTTATCATTGTGAGGTTTATTCAACTCTCATTAATTCAGGATTCTAGAACTACTGAAGTCTCATGGAATTATAAAATACCGTGCTTTGCAAACAATGTAAAAATAATAGAAGCGAAGTTAGGTTGGTTCCCTGGGGACATCTATGCCTTTGTCAGGAATGTTCATCCATCGATTAGGTAATTGAATACGCGCGCTTATCAATGCCTCTTGAAAAGCTAGTGGACGGGAAGTGAATACCCTAGACAAGTCCGAACCTGTATGTGTATATATTGCAGCATATTAAAGATAGCTTGTGCAATAGCCCTAAATACAACAAAATGCGGAGAGCTGATATCGCAATAGGTGCGCGGTATTCGACAATAACAAAACGCAATTGTTCGAACTTAGTGGATCCCATACCACATTGTTAGCTCTAAATACTTAACCGTTGAAAAATCTATTCCCCAATGAGTTAGACAGCAATGCGTTAGTCGTAGCGATTCAATCGTGTGCTCTATAATAACAAAAACACAAATGACTTAGTGGATATCACTTCTAGCTCTAAATACCAGTCGCATAGCTGAGGCTAAATGCCGTAAATAACTACTGAGTTGGCCGAGTGGTGATTTACTCGCTCGGAAATCGTCACTTCTTGCACTTTACTAAAAATTTGCTGCTACTAAAATGTTAAAATGTACTTTTTTCAATGGCCTTGAGGACCAGCGTCAGTTTCATCTATATCCTATCATGCATTTTCACACAGCAGAATGACTTATCGCATCGTAAAATAGCAAAAATACATCGAGAATCTGCAGACTTTCACTGCGAAATATTTGAGTTTTACGAATTATCCTTCATAGTGAGCTTACATATTGGATATCATCCAAACCCTCTCGATATCGAAATAATTGAATATTTGGAGTACTCAAGTATAGGTTTCGCCTGCTTGGGCTATACTTAATCAAGCGATTATCTGTTTAGACTAGAGTTTTCAGTTATCAGACAAATAATACCTTCAATACTTACTTTTTTTAGTCACTCGGAAATCAACACATCATGTACTTTGGAAGAAATTTACTGGTAATAGAATGTTGAAATGTACTTTTCCATTGGATATTATTCAAAACCTAATGAAATTTCGCGTCGAGCGAGCAAAATCAATATTATGCTCAAATTATATCAAATATTGGACTTATTTCCAACTCGCAGTACAACTCATTAGGGTCTTATTCTAATACCTGCATAATTGTTTCATGTCGAGTATAAGGCTATTTAAATCATCACTAAAACGCCGCTGGCGTGCTTGTCGGTATCTGAGATTATGCACGCTTGTGCCTATCACAGAATCGCAGAGTTTTCGGTGAACTTTGGCCTCGGTTGGACTATAGATTACTAACCTACGGATAGATACGCAAGTCCCGTCGTTACGCTCCGACAAGCAGTTACACTTGTTGCTGATCAATCCAAAAGAAGCATAATTGGTGAAGTTATAGCTTGCGTCCTGAGGGCTGAAATGTAATGAAACTGGTCTTAATCGAGAGCTACTGCCTCACTGATTCCGAAAATACAAATTCAAATCGTGCCGGGGATATGGAACCACCTCAAAACATCCCTCAAAATCTGAAAATCGGCATAGTTCCAACAATGGCACCACCGCACCAGCATGAACATAACAATGGCCAATTTCGTCAAGCGATTGTTCAGAGCAATGCCGATTTTCAGACTTTGAGGGATGGTATGACATGGTTCCATTTCCCTGACAAGATTTTAATTTGTATTCTCAGAATCAGTGCGACAGTAGCTCTCGATTAAGACCAGTTTCAATAAATTTCACCTCTCAGGTCGCAAGCTATAACTCCACCAATTATGCTTCTTTTGGATTGATCAGCAACAAGTGTAACTGCTTGCCGGAGCGTAACGACGGGACTTGCGTATCTATCCGTAGGTTAGTAATATATAGTTTTACCACCCCTGCTCTAAACCGTAACCATAACAACTTGAGTAAGTACTGTCACTAGGCAAACCCTAGCAGAGTTATGCTCAAATTATATCAAATATTGCATGGAATATGGCAAATAAACACGCCAAGTATTATCAAGTGAAGGAAAACAAACGCCTAATTCCCTCTAGATACATATTTATTCGGAAAATATCCCATTACAGGGTGAGTACAGTTGATTTCTCAAGGTCTTCCTATCTTCCCCACTTAAGCGCGGTAAGACTAGTTTGACTTCGCGGCATTCAGGATTATATCTCACGAAGCTCTGAATGGAATTCACGTATTCCACGTCGACTATCGTTCTGTTGCTATCACTGAGGTCGATTGCCTTTAGCTGTTCATTGAATAATAGGCGATTTAGATCAATTTAAAAAATACAGAAACGAACTGCATCGCTACATCGGGATCTACTATTGAGCAGAAAGATCTTACTGTGGCGCATCGCTTTCCCGTCTCTTCGCTCAGATTCCTGATTTGCATGGAAAGCATCTTGCAATTACTCAGATTAAATTCTTCCACACGGGAATTGCACAGGACTTTAGTTAGTGTTTTGTAGCAGGATGAAATGCCAGGATTTCTACTTAAATCCAGCGAGTGCAGCTAAAACATGGTGTAATGTTCAAATATTTTACGAGACTACAAATGACTCGACACCTGTAATAGATTAGTCATAATATTATTTATCAACAGTTGAGCAATTTTCGCGATGTCTGCTCCTAATAGCAAAACTGATGCAACACCGAAGACAATAATGAAGCTCGAAAGGTTATTGAAGAAACCATCTAAACTAGATTTAAAATGAATGAACGATTGAAAAACCTCTTGCTTAGAAGCAGTGATAGTATTTATTTTCAGACGTGATCAGAAACACTTTATTGATGATAAAAGTTCTATCGATCGATGAAATGTCATGCTTGAGTATGACTGAAACTCACATAAGCATTAGACTGTGATTGATTATTTCAGTTACAAACATAGCGGATCTAGTTCAAATGATCACCTCATGAATTCCGAGACCTTTATTTAATGAGATTAGTGAGTCTTCGTCCAATTCGCAAGCTGAAAGTCGAACGTTTTTCGTGTTATGCTTTCTTACAAAGCATCCAACTTCTTTCAAACCTGTCGGTTCCATATCCGTATTATAACTCAGATCAAGGTTTTCGACCTACAATTACAGTAATTTATTTCAAAATGACACACAAAACTATAGAAACGAGTGAGTACCTCGATAGAAGCAAAACTTTCAAAAGCGCGCATTTCCTCTGGTGTAAGGTCACACCCCTTCATGATAAGAGTAACCGCTTTGTCTTTACAAAGTAAGGCAGGAAGCGCGGTCATACACTCTTCATCCAGCTGATTGTAGCTGATGTCAAGATATTGGAGCTGAACAAATATAGGAAACTGTCAATTTACGATCAGCATTGATCAGATATAAAACATTTCAAACTGATAACAGAAAAAAATGTTGATTAGCCACTCACGTCATAATATACGCGAAATGTGCTAAGAGTAAACTAGAATTTTCTTTATCCATCCATCTCTGTACAATCGCTCATACAGAATGTGATCATTAACGACTATACCCAGCAATAATCGCACATACCTTACTGTTTTTGAGCTGTAGAGCAACGAAATCTTTTGACTGCAAGTGCGAGTTCACAAGTGACAAATAGGTTAGATCGTTCGAAATAATAGTCGCGAGTTGCGTAAAGTTAATGTTTTCCCCGTAGCTGAGATTGAGGTTTCGTAATTTCACCTATGGGAACGAGGTATTAGGAAATCTCACTTCGAGAGGTTCTATACTAGATTAGCGCCTAGCTTTTCCCATCATCATCAATACCTGATGCCGCCTGATAAGTTGATCCAAAATGATTAGAAAATCTTCGGATCCATCACTTTCTGCCAGATTGAGCTCCGTCGAACCACACTCCTTCATCAACTCGCATATTACTGGGAGGAGGTTTTCAATGTTGTCGTGTGCTGTAACGCTGAGTTTTCTTATTTCGACCTGAACGAGCGCAAAACTTCACACATAAAATGCTAAATGAGCTATGAACAGTTTAACACTGATCAACTTTAGCTATAGCCTATCTAATAAGGCTATTGAGACTGATTCCTATACAAGTAGCAATTGAGCATTGTTCGCTACGTTACCTTCAATTCTCGCCTTAACACATTAGTAATAGGGAACAACGCGATTACGATAAAAGTTTTTTTAAAGTCGTATCTGAATACTTATATTGAACGTGAATTTATAATGATCAGTGACTACGAGTGAATGTGTGAAGGCGTTTACCACAAATTCAAATCCACGAATTTTATCCAGTAGAATCTTTACGAGGTTTTCATTGAGATCGCATTGGCGAAATTCTAACTCATACACGCGACATTGCTGAATAAGACCATTCGCGATATTATGTATATCCAATTCAGTCGTAGTTTGGTGATAGAGCCCATAAGGAATATTCACGTCATCATGATCCGTAAGTACTAATTGATGGTACATCCTCTTTTCAGCTTAAGGATGTAAACTATAAAATGTTGTATGCCGCCCTGATGAGTTTAATTATAATATACTTATAATGTTACAGTGATTTTTCAATAACGAAACTCTTTTACAGCATGAGCAGAATAATTTCATAATAAACATAAAATACATGCTGTCGATGATTTGTACTAATTTTCATTCAACCAAAATACATAACAAACGGACGGCAATGATGGTGGTACATAAAGTATGCATGCACACTTGCACAGTATCAGATAGGAATGATCGATACGGCCGTGAAGGTCAATTAGTCTGATCACACACGCATCAAACAGGTACACTTTGACTCCATATAGTCTGGCTGTAAAAATGTTAGTTATAAAGGAAAAGAAAAAGAAAAAATAAACGATGGTAGCAATTGATCAATGAAGCAATGACTAGTCGAGATAGGGCAACGGCGGTAATATGACAAGAGGTAATTGAGTAGGTCTTTTTCCAATCTATTATATGGCAATTCACGGATATGTTGGGGTAATGCATTCCCGATGATAGGTCCTGAATAATCGATAGAATGATCAACCACACATCTCATTGATTTCAATCAATCAATAAATTCAAAAATTTGTTTATCGCCTCCATGCTTTCAGCTTGAAATTTACAATAAATACGATTTAATCCTTGTATAGGTGGATAAATACACATTACACGGTTATTGTATAGATTCCGGAGTCTGGACCGCCGGGTACTTCGTTTTCCTACATCCGGCCCGCCGACTGGTGAAATTGCCGGTCCCTGTGTTATATCAATGTAATATATGCGAATGAGGTCAGGTCAGTAGGAAGAAAGACCACTGTGATGCTAATAGCACATTGGCAGAAATATGATGACCGGGTGAATCATTGTGAATGTACCTGTAAATCACGCGATTTTTCCGTATGTAAAATTTAGAATTAACTGGGATATGGGTTGCCAGATCACAAAATTCTTCAAAAAAAGCGGTTGCCAGGTATAGGCACTAATTGGTGGTTACAGATAGATACACTTTACCAGTATTGATATTATAACGGAATTTCAAAAATTATTTTCACTACCCTGCGGCGTCAAAGGCGTAACTACATATTGCTACAAGTTGAGAGGAGTAACCCAACATTACCCCTAAAAGTATTTCAGACTTCGGAACACAAGAGGGGACCCACCAGAATCCGATGAAATGGGTCATTTTTCAGGAAATTGACATATCAGTATTGATATTATAACGGAATTACAAACCTAATTTTCACTACCCTGCGGCGTCAAAGGCGTAACTACATTATGCTACAAGTTGAGAGGAGTATCCCAACATTACCCCTAAAAGTATTTCAGCCTTCGGAACACAATAGGGGACCCACCAGAATCCAATAAAATGGATCATTTTTCAATAAATAGACATACCAGTATTGATATTATAACGGAATTCCAAAAATCATTTTCACTACCCTGCGGCGTCAAAGGCGTAACTACATATTGCTACAAGTTGAGAGGACTATCCCAACATTTCCCCTAAAAGTATTTCAGACTTCGGAAGACAATAGGGGACCCACCAGAATCCAATGAAATGGGTCATTTTTCAGGAAATAGACATGCCAGTATTGATATTATAACGGAATTACAAACCTAATTTTCACTACCCTGCGGCGTCAAAGGCGTAACTACATTATGCTACAAGTTGAGAGGAGTAACCCAACATTACCCCTAAAAGTATTTGAGACTTCGGAACACAATAGGGCACCCACCAGAATCCAATGAAAATGACCATTTTTTCAGGAAATTGACATATCAGTATTGATACTATAACGGAATTCCAAAAATCATTTTCACTACCCTGCGGCGTCAAAGGCGTAACTACATTATGCTACAAGTTGAGAGGAGTAACCCAACATTACCACTAAAAGTATTTGAGACTTCGGAACACAATAGGGGACCCACCAGAATCTAATGAATATGACCATTTTTCAGGAAATTGACATATCAGTATTGATACTATAACGGAATTCCAAAAATCATTTTCACTACCCTGCGGCGTCAAAGGCGTAACTACATATTGCTACAAGACAAGAGGAGTATCTCAACATTACCCCCAAAAATATTTAAGCCTTCGGAACACAATAGGGGACCCACCAGAATCCAATGAAATGGGTCATTTTTCAGGAAATGGACATGCCAGTATTGATATTATAACGGAATTACAAACCTAATTTTCATTACCCTGCGGCGTCAAAGGCGTAACTACATTATGCTACAAGTTGAGAGGAGTATCCCAACATTACCCCTAAAAGTATTTCAGCCTTCGGAACACAATAGGGGACCCACCAGCATCCAATGAAAATGGATCATTTTCAGGAAATAGACATGCTCGTACTGATATTATAACGGAAGTTAGAAACATCATATTCACCCCCTTCCCCTGTGGCCTCACAGGCAGAACTACACTGTGCTACAGGTCGAAATGCCCATCCCAATCATAAACCTTTCCGAAAAAAAAACACGAATAATGTCGCGCCATGTCATGTTCGTTGATGTTCGACTAAAGTAAAATATTCACGTTAGATCGTAAATGCGAATGCGAACCAGGGTTATATAGAGTTCGGTCGCAAACATATAGGATGCAAGTAAAAATCGGCGATCAATTCTAATTATGAAAGCAGTTTCATTCGAAATCAGTATTCGTTAATAGTATAAATACAAAAAAATATCATATTACGAGTCCGTCATCTCTTTAGCTGCGATGTAGCTGAGGTTGCGTGTGTGCATTAGATATTTAACGCAGACCTCTTTCAGTATAACGTGTCGGAAGTATTCATCTGCATGAAAATCGGGCTCCAACAATTTCATCAGTTCACAATCTTTTTTGATGATCGATGGATTGAACACATTCGTGATACGTGGTGCTGAGTACGCGTGCACAGTGACAGTCGAATTGACACGCTTTCTGAAGAGTTTCTTATGCAGGCATAACTTCGACATCAAATACCAATACAAATTTCCAATTTGATCTTCTGGTAAGTCTGCCGGCGCTTTGGACGGAGTACGCTGAGCCAATCTAGATTGCATCATCATCAATTTCTTGTTGATAAGAAAAGATCCGTGAGTTTGATGATGTGGTTCCTGGCACGCGTTTCGAGGCCTTTCACACAAAGCTGTGAAGTACGAGACTAAACCGTCAGCAAAGATTTCGTCAAATTCTTGCGGTATTTTAAACATTATCATTTGGAACTCCGTCACATTTTCCATCCTGATTTCCAAATTTTCAATTGGTCTCATTCTTTTCCTCTTCACAATTTTTGGTTTTGGAGTCTCATCTTCGTCGGCGGTAGAATCATCGTCGCTTATAATCAGACGCTTATCTGGGCGTCTTACATAAAAATATATGTATCCATTCTGAGTCAATACAGTAGATGAAACGTCACGGCTTTCTCGATAAACGGTATTGTCATCATAGACAACTGCGGTACCATCCTTTTTCAATACGTTGGTGACGTAGTGTCCCGCGTTGACCGATTCACCAAGCCTTGAAACTACGGCGTATAAATTAAAGCACTTGCCTCCATACTTAATCTTTTCCGCTGCTGCGAGGCTGTAGGAAAGAATATTGCTGCGATCGTTCCTTGGTGCATGAACGACCAATAAAGTCGGAGTCGACAAGATCTGACGATGCATATCCACCACAGAGTTACATTTCAAACAATGTTCTGTGGTCGAATCATCGAATTGTTTTCGGATATTGTCCTCCAGTGACTCAGTTGCATTATCCCCCACAACAAGACGAATGACTGTGTTGTTTGTGGTCGATTGATTTATGAAGCCACAGGATTGGCAAGCTCCTCGTAATTCAATATGCGTGTCGCAATTCAGTTTGGCCTTTTCTAAAATTGTGGGAATATTGCTGAGCTCGAAAAATTCTATGGCGTCTTGTTGTTGTCCCTCTGGAAACTTACAAGCCTCAGCAGATTCCCTGACGGCATTTTCAACTTCCTGATCCGTACTTTCCTTGCGGTTTACTAGATTAGAAATGATTTGGGCTGTATGATTAGTGGATTGGATTTCTTCGATATCTCCTGCCCAGCTACACGGAATGCACGAAGCTACTGCCTGTACAATTGAATTAAACCAACATGTGTTTCCCATGTTCTTCAATCCTATGACGGCGACATCTTTCAGAATGAATCTTTCTTTGGATTTTTTGACATCGGAATGGACGGCCACTGATGTTCTTGCAAAATCGTAAAGAATCCAATGGCGAAAATGTGTTTGATCCAATGGGAATTTCTCGGTTTCTGCCGAGCATATCACCCGGGCGACAAGGCAAACGCAAACTCCACAGCTACTGTTGTCTACCTGCTTCAACACATTCCTTGCCTTGCACCGCGCCCTCAGTATCCGCTGTTTGCTAGACTTTGAGCGACGCAATATGGAGCGTAATCGTTGTTCCACAAGTTTGGCCAGATCCTCTTTATTTTTTGAAGAAGAATCAATCAAATACCACATGTTGGAATGTTTTGAGTACCACAGAAGAAAAAAGTGTTCATTGTACAGAACAGGGAGAAGAAGGTTGTCTGGAACATCTCCTGCAGCGTTCATCAGTACAGAAGAAAATTTCACAGCTGCTGATTCCTCAATTTCCGTTGGGTTTTGGAATAAGATCAAGTTATTATATGTGTTCGAAAAGCCGAATCTTTTCATGCCCAGGTCTTTATTCAGATTCATAACGCACTGAGAAATATATGAGTTGACCACGTCTGCCGTAAGCCACCCTGGATAAGTCGTGTTTAAAACATGCGACTGAATTTTGTTCATGACAATGTCATCAGGATCCAAACACAAACAGTAAACGTCAGTAGTAGTATACACAGTAACGGGACGCGCCCCAATCACCGTCGAGTATTTGATCACGTGACATCTGTTAGCCAATCAGAATGCAGAACGATGTGGGTGTGGTTCCAATACGAGAGAGGTTTTGGTTGTGTGAGAGATGACATAGTTCCAGTCCAGTAACGCTGAGATATTTATTACGTCATTGCGTAAGTTGATTACTTTCAATTGCGTATTGCAGCATGTTCATGATTACGTCACATGCGATTACTTTAGATATTACGAGAGCGACTTTGCTTAGTTCACGTAACGCTGAGATATGATTACGTCAACATTGCATTGATCGCCTTTGTTATTGCAGTTGAAGCAAGTGCAAGGCAATATATAACGTATAATATTTATTACATGATTATTCGCTGTACGCTGTAGATTGAATATGTCAAAGATTACTGCTAATGATATATACGTCATAATGGATCGAATTGACCTGATGAACTGGTATAGGTTTGCACGCGAAAAACTTGAGCTATCTGACAATGAAATTGCCGAATGTCAATACATGGATTGCTATAACTTAACCGAGCAACGATATCAAATGATACAGTTATGGATTCGTAAAAATGGTCGTTGCGCCACAATGAACAAACTTGAAGAATTAGTTCACAGTTGTCAGATACTTTCAAATAGCAATTCAAATGCTCTGTTGAAAGACATAACGTACTAAGAGGGAAATTGCGTGGACTAGAGAATAATGACGATGCTCTCAGAAGACTTCAATATCGGTTTATTCGTAATCATATGCTCATGTATGCGAAACTGTTATTGCTTTTACATCGCAAATCAAAAAAGGGATTCTGATATCAAAAAAGTGTGTCAAGATCTCAAAGAAGCTTTATGCCTTGTTCTGAACGATTAGTAAATGTGCTTGTTCGTTATTAATAAACTGCACATGTGTATTTGATTGTTATAAAAGTCACTCAACGGAAGTGAATAGACAAGTCTGAACCTGTCTATATTGCAGCATATTCGAGATAGATTGTGCAATAACCTCTAAATACGGAGAGTACTAAACTTGAGTGACCTGCTTATAAACACAAAGCTGCTCTACAGGGCTGAGCAATTAAATCACCTCGTATGCTATCTTGATGTAAGTCTATCAGCACTGAAAATCATTGAACACAACAATCATAATCACAGGAAGCTTTTATTTCCACGCACATAGCAATAAAACTAATACAATTGATATCGCATTCAGCGCGCTTCCGAGACAATTCAAAATTGCTTAGAATTGTTTGGCATCCATCTACGATTGCCGTATTGCGTATTGCTATTTGCAAAGGCTCCATTAGCATTGCCAACATTCCGGAAACTTGCATTGGCATTCGACATGCCACCATTCGAATACCCAGCAAAGTTACCATAGCCATTTGGAAATCCCGCTTTAGCGCGATCCATAGGCTGTATTTGACCATTCGGTGCAATGTAACGCGATGTTTCTTGTAAAATCCACCCCAGTGGTGAATTTTCTACGTCATCGACGACGTTAGACGGAGAATATAATATATATTCATCAGCGAGATTGATTTGCTGAAAGTATTCGATACCTTCTCGAGTGTAATACGCAACGAGCTTCCCATTATGAGTTAAACTGGCTTTGAATCTTTGTATTGCACCATTCGTTGGAAACACATGTACTTGTCGAGTATCGATCAGCTGATCGTCTGCAGTTTCGAAATTATCTCATGTTGTTGATGAAAATGATCAGCTTACGTTATTATAAGCACCAAAGCATGATTTAAATATTTTCAAATATTCCACTTTTTGAATATTATTACTTTGGTTCTAACTTTGAAACAACAATTATTAATAATGTTTTTTTCATTATTCATTGAAATCATTGTAGCTTATAACGGGTGAACTGAACATCTTTTTAATAATATTGTTGCTTTGTGAATATCTTATTGATTTTTAGGTAAATTATCGATTATCTTGTATAGTTGATGAATTAGTTTGTACAAAAGACGTTCACTGTTATAATCTACACGATTTCAATGATTATTAAAAATAATTTTAATATTAAATCTAACAAAGTAATAATATAAAAAATTGGCTAATATTGTGAATATCTTATCATTGTGAAATTAGCAATTATCTCGTGTTGTTGATGAAAATGATCATCTTACGTTGTATTAGGATTTATTTTACAAAACTGTAGTGTAAAGGTCTTTAGTACTTTGGAAAAAGTAGTTTCTATCTACTTTACTAAATTTGATGTAAAGTGTTCGACGATTTAAAAAATTGGTATTTATTTTACAAAATTCCCAGTATAAAAGTTTTTTACAAAATCGACTTGAGTAAGTACTGTCACTAGGCAAACCCTAACAGAGTGTACTCTGATAAATGTAGTAGTAGTAATCGATTATCGCGAAATAAATAGATAACATACAATATGTGCGTTGCTACGATGTCTCATAAATACTTTCATTTAATGTATACAAGTAGGTTATTTATACGTTAAGTCAAGAATGAAAAATTAACGCTGTCTCCATAGAAAGATATGTAAATATACTAGAACGGTTACATCTGGACGCCTGCAAGTAAGAACGTAAGCTGATCATTTTCATCAACAACATGAGATAATTGCTAATTTCACAATGATAAGATATTCACAATATAAGCCAATTTCTATATTATTACTGAATATCTTATCATTGTGAGGTTTATTCAACTCTCATTAATTCAGGATTCTAGAACTACTGAAGTCTCATGGAATTATAAAATACCGTGCTTTGCAAACAATGTAAAAATAATAGAAGCGAAGTTAGGTTGGTTCCCTGGGGACATCTATGCCTTTGTCAGGAATGTTCATCCATCGATTAGGTAATTGAATACGCGCGCTTATCAATGCCTCTTGAAAAGCTAGTGGACGGGAAGTGAATACCCTAGACAAGTCCGAACCTGTATGTGTATATATTGCAGCATATTAAAGATAGCTTGTGCAATAGCCCTAAATACAACAAAATGCGGAGAGCTGATATCGCAATAGGTGCGCGGTATTCGACAATAACAAAACGCAATTGTTCGAACTTAGTGGATCCCATACCACATTGTTAGCTCTAAATACTTAACCGTTGAAAAATCTATTCCCCAATGAGTTAGACAGCAATGCGTTAGTCGTAGCGATTCAATCGTGTGCTCTATAATAACAAAAACACAAATGACTTAGTGGATATCACTTCTAGCTCTAAATACCAGTCGCATAGCTGAGGCTAAATGCCGTAAATAACTACTGAGTTGGCCGAGTGGTGATTTACTCGCTCGGAAATCGTCACTTCTTGCACTTTACTAAAAATTTGCTGCTACTAAAATGTTAAAATGTACTTTTTTCAATGGCCTTGAGGACCAGCGTCAGTTTCATCTATATCCTATCATGCATTTTCACACAGCAGAATGACTTATCGCATCGTAAAATAGCAAAAATACATCGAGAATCTGCAGACTTTCACTGCGAAATATTTGAGTTTTACGAATTATCCTTCATAGTGAGCTTACATATTGGATATCATCCAAACCCTCTCGATATCGAAATAATTGAATATTTGGAGTACTCAAGTATAGGTTTCGCCTGCTTGGGCTATACTTAATCAAGCGATTATCTGTTTAGACTAGAGTTTTCAGTTATCAGACAAATAATACCTTCAATACTTACTTTTTTTAGTCACTCGGAAATCAACACATCATGTACTTTGGAAGAAATTTACTGGTAATAGAATGTTGAAATGTACTTTTCCATTGGATATTATTCAAAACCTAATGAAATTTCGCGTCGAGCGAGCAAAATCAATATTATGCTCAAATTATATCAAATATTGGACTTATTTCCAACTCGCAGTACAACTCATTAGGGTCTTATTCTAATACCTGCATAATTGTTTCATGTCGAGTATAAGGCTATTTAAATCATCACTAAAACGCCGCTGGCGTGCTTGTCGGTATCTGAGATTATGCACGCTTGTGCCTATCACAGAATCGCAGAGTTTTCGGTGAACTTTGGCCTCGGTTGGACTATAGATTACTAACCTACGGATAGATACGCAAGTCCCGTCGTTACGCTCCGACAAGCAGTTACACTTGTTGCTGATCAATCCAAAAGAAGCATAATTGGTGAAGTTATAGCTTGCGTCCTGAGGGCTGAAATGTAATGAAACTGGTCTTAATCGAGAGCTACTGCCTCACTGATTCCGAAAATACAAATTCAAATCGTGCCGGGGATATGGAACCACCTCAAAACATCCCTCAAAATCTGAAAATCGGCATAGTTCCAACAATGGCACCACCGCACCAGCATGAACATAACAATGGCCAATTTCGTCAAGCGATTGTTCAGAGCAATGCCGATTTTCAGACTTTGAGGGATGGTATGACATGGTTCCATTTCCCTGACAAGATTTTAATTTGTATTCTCAGAATCAGTGCGACAGTAGCTCTCGATTAAGACCAGTTTCAATAAATTTCACCTCTCAGGTCGCAAGCTATAACTCCACCAATTATGCTTCTTTTGGATTGATCAGCAACAAGTGTAACTGCTTGCCGGAGCGTAACGACGGGACTTGCGTATCTATCCGTAGGTTAGTAATATATAGTTTTACCACCCCTGCTCTAAACCGTAACCATAACAACTTGAGTAAGTACTGTCACTAGGCAAACCCTAGCAGAGTTATGCTCAAATTATATCAAATATTGCATGGAATATGGCAAATAAACACGCCAAGTATTATCAAGTGAAGGAAAACAAACGCCTAATTCCCTCTAGATACATATTTATTCGGAAAATATCCCATTACAGGGTGAGTACAGTTGATTTCTCAAGGTCTTCCTATCTTCCCCACTTAAGCGCGGTAAGACTAGTTTGACTTCGCGGCATTCAGGATTATATCTCACGAAGCTCTGAATGGAATTCACGTATTCCACGTCGACTATCGTTCTGTTGCTATCACTGAGGTCGATTGCCTTTAGCTGTTCATTGAATAATAGGCGATTTAGATCAATTTAAAAAATACAGAAACGAACTGCATCGCTACATCGGGATCTACTATTGAGCAGAAAGATCTTACTGTGGCGCATCGCTTTCCCGTCTCTTCGCTCAGATTCCTGATTTGCATGGAAAGCATCTTGCAATTACTCAGATTAAATTCTTCCACACGGGAATTGCACAGGACTTTAGTTAGTGTTTTGTAGCAGGATGAAATGCCAGGATTTCTACTTAAATCCAGCGAGTGCAGCTAAAACATGGTGTAATGTTCAAATATTTTACGAGACTACAAATGACTCGACACCTGTAATAGATTAGTCATAATATTATTTATCAACAGTTGAGCAATTTTCGCGATGTCTGCTCCTAATAGCAAAACTGATGCAACACCGAAGACAATAATGAAGCTCGAAAGGTTATTGAAGAAACCATCTAAACTAGATTTAAAATGAATGAACGATTGAAAAACCTCTTGCTTAGAAGCAGTGATAGTATTTATTTTCAGACGTGATCAGAAACACTTTATTGATGATAAAAGTTCTATCGATCGATGAAATGTCATGCTTGAGTATGACTGAAACTCACATAAGCATTAGACTGTGATTGATTATTTCAGTTACAAACATAGCGGATCTAGTTCAAATGATCACCTCATGAATTCCGAGACCTTTATTTAATGAGATTAGTGAGTCTTCGTCCAATTCGCAAGCTGAAAGTCGAACGTTTTTCGTGTTATGCTTTCTTACAAAGCATCCAACTTCTTTCAAACCTGTCGGTTCCATATCCGTATTATAACTCAGATCAAGGTTTTCGACCTACAATTACAGTAATTTATTTCAAAATGACACACAAAACTATAGAAACGAGTGAGTACCTCGATAGAAGCAAAACTTTC